>NC_092158.1:43469579-45869579 GCF_045791955.1 Oncorhynchus clarkii lewisi
TTTGTGCACACGTCAGTTCTTTTCGCTAATGGCCTGGATAGTGAGTTTGTTGTGTGCGGAGAACCTGTCTAGCTCCTCTATTCTCTTTGACGAGTCCTCGCTTAATTATTACAGGCGGAATCAACTTGTGATAGCTATAATTAGCCTAACGAGTTACGACGCTCCCGATGAAGAATCGGGCTTGTCTTATTAGCGAGCTAGCAGGCGGTCTGTTTTCCAGAGGTCGCTCCACTATGCCCAACTGATGGGGGCTGAACGAGAGGCATATTTTTTTATTTGTTGTGTACGTCTTTGTAAGTGAAATGTTGCTTGGGGAGATTTTTAGCTACTTTGTTTTGATATGTAAAACAGTAGTAAAACTTAGATGAACTGTTTGTTTGCTTGTTTCACAGGGAAAACAGGAACACACAGTATCTCACAGAATCAATGTGGCAACTATTTCCGCCTTCATGGGTGGGTATATTGAGAAAATGTTCTGTACATTAAGAAGTTAAAATACATGCAGTGAACTTGAAATCTACATTTTGTTGTGTTAGAGCCTGAATTTAAAATGTATTTATGTCACTGGCCTACACACAAGACTCCATAATGTCAAAGTGGAATTATGTTTTTAGAAAATCTTACAAATTAATAAAAAATGAAAAGTTGAAATTTCTTGAGTCAATAAGTATTATGGTGTTATGGCAAGTCTGAAAGTTCAGGAGTAAAAATGTGCTTCACAGGTCATATAATAAGTTGCATGGACTCACTCTTTGTGCAATAATAGTGTTTAATAAGATTTTTGACTGACTACCTCATCTCTGTACCCCACACATACAATTATCTTTAAGGTCCCTCAGTCGAGCAGTGAATTTCAAATACAGATTCAACCACAAAGACCAGGGAGGTATTCCAATGCCTCTCAAAGAAGTCCACCTATTGATAGATGGGTAAAATTTAAAAAAAGCAGACAATGAATATCCCTTTGAGCATGGTGAAGTTGTTAATTACCCTTAAGGATGGTGTATCAATACACCCAGTCACTACAAAGATACGTGCGTCCTTCCTAACTCAGTTGTCAGAGAGGAAGGAAACTGCTCAGGGATTTCACCACGAGGCTGTCATGGAAATTCTTACACAGGGACACTCAAAGTCAATCTTAAATTAATCATCCTTTATTTGTCAGTGCGCTGGAGAGGTTCCAACCAACTCAATGCACCATAGTACACATGTCAATCAGGAGCTCCCCCTGGGAAGTATCAGCAGTTGTCTTATATATGGCTATACACAGAGAAGTTATATTTGCATGATTTTGCATAATTATTTAATCATTACCATTTGGTTTCATTCATGTGACTGACCAATACTGGTTCATAACATGTCACAGACCAATACCTCACGAGGCTTCTTCTCTCTATGCTGAGACCTTAAAACGGAGAAATCTTTCATTCGTTCTCAAAACAAGGTCTGGGCGTACTTCCAAATTGTAGATACTGATAAGTGAGGATTCGTTAAGTCAGTCACTTGCATGAACACAGCAATTGTTTATTAGAACAGCACATGAATAAAACACAGAAATTAGTTATAAGAAAAGCACAAACATTACAATTCCCATTACAAGGCCAATGGTGACTTTAAAACAGTTACAGTTTAATGGCTGTGATAGGAAAAACTGAGGATGAATCAACAACATTGTAGCTACTCCACAACACTAACCTAAATGACAGAGTGAAAAGAAGGAAGCGTGTACAGAATAAAAACAGAGTGAAAAGAAGCAAGCCTGTACAAAACACCTGTTTGCAATAAGGCAATAAAGTAAAACTGCAAACAAACTGGCAAAGAAATTAACTTTATGTCCTGAATACAAAGTGTTATGTTTGGGGCAAATCCAACACAACACATCAATGAGCACTCAAGGGTGTGAATACTTATGTAAATGAGATATTTCTGGATTTCATTTTCAATACATTTGCAAAAAAAAAGTAAAAAAATATTTTCACTTTGTCAATGTGGGGTATTTGTTTGTAGATGGGTGACAATTCTTATTTTTTTTAATCCATTTTGCCTTCAGGCTGTAACACAACAAAATGTGGAATAAATCAAGGGAGATTAATACTTTCTTAAGGCACAGTACAGAATGGTTGACAAAATGAACCACAAAGGTCCCATATTTGTCATACATCCTCAATCTCAAAATGGTAAGCAAACAGCGTTACATGCTATAACACTTTTATTTTCAACCTTTGACATTGGTGCCATCCTATTTCTAATGGGCCCAAATTGCAGTCCAAAGCCCTGTATGTGGTGTGTCACTCTACACCGTAGTGGGTCTTGGCTGAAACCTGCTAATGCTGATCCGCCCGAGACATAGCCTTGTTATTGTCTTTTATTGTGTTACTATTCTTCTATTTTTGTTTGTTCATTTTCTTAATTTTTAACTCTACATTGTAGGGACAGGGCTAGTAAGTAAGCATTTCATGGCAAAGACTACACCATGTGACAAATGCAATTTGAAGTGTGTGTTTGCTGCCACTTATTGAACTCCAGTGGGTGGACGGATTCACAGGGAAGCGAGGAATGAGAGGGTATGTGTGTGTTTGTGTGTTAGCGAGCACACACGTGTGTGCATCCACAGAGCAAAGTGGCGCAGCGGCAAGGCAGAGACATTCCGTATCATACACTATGGGAACGCTTTTAATTTGACAGTGCCCTGGGATGGGGCATGCAGGATGTCTGCGCACAGACTTCAGTAATGCACCATAAAGTCTGTTTACCTTCACCGCTGTGAAGCTCTCACCGCTATTTTGTCTCCCGTCTGACCGCTCCCACCATCCTTAATGACCAGCGCTGTTTGATGGCGCAAAGCTAGCCACCCGTGTTCCTTAAAAAAAAGACTTCCCTTCGAGAGTTCAGCGGGCTGGTTGAAAGGTGTTTGTGTCAGAGCCCAGTGGTTTATTGGCATGGTCAGTCCGATCTCTGGTTGGTTCCTCGCCGTTTGACTTGACTGAGAAGGTTGAGAGAGGAAGGGCTGCAGGATATTTGTGAGGGAGTTTCTCAAGCGATCTTAACTTTGATATTGTTACGGATACAGAGAACTGGGTACTTGTGGAAGTAAGCATCTTTCGATAATGTTAATCACAGGAACATTAACGACCACAGCTGATATGACTGAATAGATTTAAACGGCCTGGACAGTTTGAATGGTGAATACAAACTATAACTTGAAATGAGTAACATGAAAAGATTACACTGGCTTAACTCGATCAATGAAAGTGTCACGCTCTGATGATAGGAAGGTGACACACCAGCCCATCTGCCTCCGTCTCCCATGAGCCCACTTGCTCTCTACAACTGGACTGTGACAGAGACAGAGAATACAAGCACACAGGCAGATATGCGCACACGCACGCACGCACACACACTTCAGATCTCACATACCGCAGACACTACACCCTGTGCTGGCTTTGCCCATCTATCCCGCATTGCAGGTGATGGAGGGAGGATGGACCAACAATGGATAAATCAAATCAAATCAAATTGTATTGGTCACCTACAGATGGTTAGCAGATGTTATTGTGAAATGCTTATGCTTCTAGATCTGACAGTGCAGCAGTATCTAACAGGTAATATCTAAGAATTCCACAACAAAACCTAATATCTAACAAATTCCACAGCAAAACCTAATAGCTAACAAATTCCACAGAAAATCCTAATACACACAATCTAGTAAAGGAATAGGATGAGAATATATAAGTATAAAATATATGGGTGAGCAGTGACAGAGCGGCTAAGATGCAATAATTATTAAAGAATAGATAGTGAAGTATACAGTATACATTACAGTATATACATATGAGATGAGTAATGCGTGATATGTAAACATTCTTAAAGTGGCATTATTAAAGTGACTAGTGTTCCATTTACTAAAGTGGCCAAATATATCAAGTCTGTAGGTAGGCAGCCACCTCTCTGTGCTAGTGGTGGCTATTTAACCATCTGATGGCCTTGAGATCTGATGCACCTGTACTGACCTCGCCTTCTGGATGGAAGCGGGGTGAACAGGCAGTGGCTCGGGTGGTTATTGTCCTTGATGATCTTTTTTGCCTTCCTGTGACATCGGGTGTTGTAGGTGTCCTGGAGGGAAGAGCCTTGCGGTTGTAGGCGGTGCAGTTGCCGTACCAGGCGGTGATACAGCCCGACAGGATGCTCTCAATTGTGCACCTGTAAAAGGTAGTGACAAACCACATTTTTTCAGCCTTCTGAGGTGTTTCAGCCTTCACCACACTGTCTGTGTGCGTGGACCATTTCAGTTTGTCGGTGATATGTACACCAAGAAACTTAAAACGTTCCACCTTCTCCACTGCTGTCCCGTCGATGTGGATAGGGGGGTGCTCCCTTTGCTGTTTCCTGAAGTCCACGATCATCTCTTTTGTTTTGCTGACATTAAGTGAGAGGTTATTTTCCTGACACCACATTCCCAGGGCCCTCACCTCCTCCCTGTAGGCTGTCTCGTCATTGTTTGTAATCAAGCCTACCACTGTTGTGTCGTCTGCAAACTTGATGGTTGAGTTGGAGGCGTGCATGGCCACGCAGTCGTGGGTGAACAGGGAGTACAGGAGGGGGCTGAGAACGCACCCTTGTGAGGCACAAGTGTTGAGGATCAGCGGAGTGGAGAGTGTTTCCTACCTTCACCACCTGGGGGCAGCGCGTCAGGAAGTCCAGGACCCAGTTTCACAGGGCGGGGTCGAGACCCATGGTCTCAAGCTTAATGATGAATTTGGAGGGTACTATGGTGTTGAATGCAGAGCTGTAGTCAATGAACAACGTTCTTACATAGGTATTCCTCTTGTCCACATGGGATAGGGCAGTGTGATAGCGATTGTATCGTCTGTGGACCTATTGGGGTGGTAAGCAAATTGAAGTGGGTCTAGGGTGACAGGTAGGGTGGAGGTGATATGATCCTTGACTAGTCTCTCAAAGCACTTCATGATGACAGATATGAGTGCTACGGGGCGATAGTAATTTGTTCAGTTACCTTACCTTTCTTGGGAACAGGAACAATAGTGGCCATCTTGAAGCATGTGGGGACAGCAGACTGGAATAGGGATTGATTGAATATGTTCGTAAACACACCAGCCAGCTGGTCTGCGCATGCTCTGAGGACGCGGCTATGGATGCCGTCTGGGCCGGCAGCCTTGCGAGGGTTAACATGTGTAAAAAGTTTTACTCACATCGGCCACGGAGAAGGAGAGTCCACAGTCTTTGGTAACGGGCCGCGTCAGTGGCAACGTATTGTCCTCAAAGCGTGCAAAGAAGTTGTTTAATTTGTCTGGAAGCAAGATGACGATGTCCTTCGACAGGGCTGGGTTTCTTTTTGTAATTCGTGATTGTCTTGTAGACCCTGCCACATACGTCTCATGTTTGATCCTTTGAATTGCGACTCCACTTTGTCTCTATACTGACACGTTGCTTGTTTGATTGCCTTACAGAGGGAATAACTACACTGTTTGTATTCAGCCATATTTCCAGTCACCTTGCCATGATTAAATACAGTGGTACGTGCTTTCAGTTTTGCTCGAATTCTGCCATCAATCCATGGTTTCTGGTTAGGGAAGTTAATGGTCACAGTGGGTACAACATGCTCACTGAGTCAGCATATACGTCAATATTATTATCTGAGGCTACCATGAACATATCCGATTGGTCAGACCAGCGTTGGATAGACCTACGCCCGGGCACTTCCTTTTTTAGTTTCTGCCTATAGGAGGGGAGCAACAAGATGGAGTCATGGTCAGATTTTCTAAAATGAGGGCAGGGGAGGGCCTTGTAGGATTGTGGAAGTTAGAGTCACAATGGTCAAGCGTGTTACTCGCTTGTGTACAGCAATCGATATTCTGATAGAATTTAGCCTTGTTCTCAAATTATCTTTGTTAAAATACCCAGCTAGAATAACTGCAGCCTCAAGATATATGGTTTCCAGTTTGCATAAAGTCCAGTGAAGTTCCTTGATGGCTGTCTTGGTGTCCGCTTGCAGGGGGATATACACGGCTGTGACCGAGGAGAGTTCTCTTGGGAGATAATATGGTTGGCATTTGATTGTGAGGAATTCTAGGTCAGGTGAACAAAAGGACTTGAGTTCCTGTATGTTGTTACAATTACACCATGAGTCGTTAATCATGAAACATACACCCCCACCCTTCTTCTTACCAGAGAGATGTTTATTCCTGTCAGTGCGATGCACTGAAAATCCCTTTGGTTGTATGGACTCCGACAGCATGTCCCCAGCTAGCCATGTTTCCGTGAAACAGAGCATGTTACAATCCTGGATATCTCTTTGGAATGCAACCCTTGCCCTGATTCCATCGACTTTGTTAACTAGGGACTGGACATTAGCGAGTAATATACTCGGAAGCGGTGGGTGGTGTGTGCGCATCCGAAGCCTCACTAGAAGACCGCTCTGGCACCTTCTCCTCCAGCTGTGTTTTGGGTCGGCCTCTGGAATCAGTTCAAATGCCCTGGGAGGCGCAGACAAATGATCCGCTTTGGGACAAAGCGTAGTGCTGGTTGTGCTGGTAAGTTGACGTCTCTCTGTAATCGAATAGGTCTTCTCGGTTGTATGTAATAACACTTAAGGTTTTCTGGGCTAACAATGTAAGAAATAATACATAAAAAACGAAATACTGCACAGTTTCCTAAGGACTAGAAGCGAAGCTGCCATCTCTATTAGCACCAATCAGTAAGCCATCGATCATGTGACACCATTCCTTCCCATGTGAAGACTCAATAGGACATTGAAGCCAAATGAAGTTGGTTAAGATGTCTCATGGAGACATAACATGTGTAGTTGGTGCTACTCCAGGAAGTGACGTTACAGGCCAGCTCAGTGCTGCCCCTCTCATTGAGTATCTCAAGTTGAAGGCCGACCGGGATATGCAGGCTGCCATTAGCAACTCAATTATCCTTATAACTTCCTCTGTGTGATCTTAAAATAATCAGTTATAGAACATGCATTGGTGTATTAGAAGCAATTATTGTTAACATGTTTGTCTTTGAAACATTTTTTTATTTACACAAAGGTTAACCACGAAGATCGACATTTTTCCATTCACTATGGAAAATTAGGAGATCCTGTTTTCTGGTAACAATGCCTGCAGTACCGCGGTCGGCCTTGAACGTTCAGTCGTTCTCCCCTGAGATGGACAAGGGAAGAAAGAGAGCAAAAGAGAGAATAGGAGAGACCGAGAAATAAAGAGGGGGAAGAAATACAGAAGGGAGGTGGGAGGACAAGACAGAAGGAAGGAAGTAAAAGAGAAAAAGGAGGAGGCAGAGAGATGGGCTGCCGTTAAACTCACTGTGTGTGAGTGTGCATGCTTGCGTGTGTGTGTGTGCGTGTGTTTCTTGCATGCGTGTGCATGCTTGTTTGCGTACATGTACGTGCATGTGTGTGTGTGTGTGTGTGTGTGTGCACGTGTATGTGTGCCCCCTGCACAGGGTGTGCTTCAGACATGTAGCCTGGGGGAGAGGGCCTTGTCGAGAGCAGACACAGCGTGGTTCCTGCCACAAACTGGGTCCTAATAAAGCGCCCGGGCATATGGCAGGACTGATTAGAATGGCAAACACGGTGAGCACACAGATAGAGCCACCCCCTCCTCTAACCTTCTTCACCCCCTGGGTGGGTTGCCAAAAGCTCCCCAACAAAAACAGTGGCAGAGAACAAAATTGGAATAGCAAAACATGGTTGCTCTTGAGGGGCGGCACCTTTTGTCCAATTACGGAAATACTTTAATTTTACATGGTTTTTCCTGAAGTGTTTTTTTTCTACCACAGGTACTACAGGTATTTATGCTTACAGATTTACTTCCATTGTATATGGAGAGAGGACTGAAAAATGACCTTATGCATAAATAAGTCCCCACAATTATAACTACAAGCCAAGGTATAGAAACTCAGAAGGCACACACCCTTGCTAATGACAGCAAGGCCACAAACACGTACGCAATTAGTATCACACCATGGGTGCGTTCGATATGGCACCCTATTTCCTATGTGCACCACTTTGGACCACTATATAGTGAATAGGGTGCCAATATAGTAAATTGAGTGCCATTTCAGATGCACCCCCATGCCTTTGATTCACGTATGATACTGCAGATAAAGGGTAGGTTTTTCATAACCATTCCCCAACCTTAATGTTTAAGTGAACACGTATCGTTCGAGTGTGATTCATGGAGGACCGTTTCGGTGGGGTGTTTTTGTCGTGGTTGGTGCAGGAGGAGAGACTTTGTGCTGACTGACTCCACGCTCACTCCCTCCGTCCTTTAAATGGCTCTTTTATGGCCCGGGTAACGATCCCCCCGTCGGCCGTCTCCATTCCGTCGCACTGCAGATAGAGACTGGCTGTTTTTTTGGTGTCCTCGATGTGGGGCTAAATGGTGTCCATATTAGGACAGCCTTAGTATCAGAAAGACTTATACAGCATTCACCGAAGTCCGATCCACTCACTGATGTACCACTGTCTGTTCCCTAAGCATGAAACTGTGTAGCCTCCATTCAAGCTATGAGTATAAGAAATGAAATGCTCCCAATTTGCACAGCTTGGGTTAAGGCATACAGAAGTACCAAAATAGTGACCATTAAATCAAGGGAAACAAAAATTTGACACATTATTCAATAGAACTGAGAAAATATTTTCATGATTATTACTTGGTAGGCCTATATTTATTTGCACCGACCTGAGCAGCTGATTGAGCGTAGAACCATGTAAAAAGTCCAAAACCAGGAAAAATATCCTAAACCAGGCAAAAGGTCCATGACTGTTATGTGCCTGGAGCCTTACCATTTAATAACTCCATCTAAAATAAGGATTAAATTGTGTAATTACTGCTATTGTTTATTTGCCTGACAACTCACCCTGAATTGAATTCCGCTGCTCTATCAATTGCTACATACATTCAGTCTGAAACTGCCATCCTAGAAGTTGTTTGTGTGACAAAATGAGGGGTGTCGTACAAAACAAATTAATCAGCGATTGGATCATCTCTAACAAATCAGAGTATCAAAGTTGATCATGTAGGCCAGCTCTGGCCCAACCCATCAGATTCTGGGACCAATCAGAATGGTCACAATATGTTTGCATTCTATGGATTGTCGGCAAGGGATGCAAATCCAGACCCATTGTGGAGAAGAACCGTTTTTCTCTTACTGTGGTGTTGTAGGTGTGGGCCAGGCGGCCAATAAAACCTATTGTGTACCCATAATGCCCCGGGGTTATGAGAAGAAGCCCCACGGCATCATATCTCCATTACATCAGTTGTGTGTGCATGCGTGTGTGTGTGTGTGTGCGTGCGTGTGCACCTGTCTGTGTGTTTACAGAAAGCACTACTGAGGAAGGGGGAACAAACATTTCTGTTGGAATCAATAACATGATAAATTCCTATATTTATCTGGGTTTTCATTTTAGATTAGTTCAATGCGTGGACCTATTTTTACTCTCATAAGACAATGACTGTCTATAACACTTAGATATCTTAGCCCTAGTTCACCGCTCCATCACCTCACCAAACTAAAAAATACACCACGTTCTCTTTGGAATAGCGTGGATAGAGTGCTTTCTGAAACCATGCAGTGGTAGTTCGTCCCGTTGACAATAGTTTGCTCTTTGGGCGTGGAATGGGTTAAGCACACCTCTGTTTCATACAGCGCGCCAGAGCAGTTCTTCCAGTGTCGGGAGAAATGGTCATGCATATTGATATATGTTAATTGCATGCAAATAAAGGTTGCTTCTCTACAACACCCACAACGGAAGCACAATCATGGCCTCGGATTGGGACAAACTCTTTTCACTCCGTGGGCGGTGGTATACATTACAGTGGCCGTGGTTTTCAAAGCTCAAGGACTGTCCGATGCACATGCACTTTCAACTGGAAACCCTCCGCCTGGGACCTCATTCATAACTTAAACTATGGTGGGTTAATACTTATAGTTTACAAATGCACTTTCATATTAGTGCATACTTTTGCTTAATTTCCTCTTCATCTATTGGTTAATATTCTCCACTCCCCTTTAATTTCTGGTCATTCATTTCACCTGTCACTGCTGTGCTCCCTGAAGAAGGCCTGTGAGCCGCAACGTGTTGGTGTATTTACATTTACGTTTACTATTCAATAGCCACTAAAATAAAGGCTTTTTAACTTTTCCACAAGAGTGCCTTGGTTTTTTAAAGCATAACTTACTTTGGTTGCTATAAATTATACCCCATTCTCCGAATACATGTTTTTATTTAACTAGGCAAGTCAGAACAAATTATTATTTTTAATTACAGCCTACCCCGGCCAAACCTGGACTATGCTGGGCCAATTGTGCACCACCCTATGGGACTCCCAATCCCAATCGTATGTGATACAGCCTGGATTCAAACCAAAGACTGAAATGACACCTCTTGCATTGAGATGCAGTGACTTAGACCGCTGCACCACTCGGAATCACCTCTCTATCTATCTTCATTTGATGCCAAAACAGCGGTCCCTATTTGCTAGCCAACAAACAATGTCAATCTACTAAATTTACCTGAATGAAATATAGAAAATGTATGTGTGTGGCCATAAAAGACAGAAGGTAACAATGTAGGTGAGATTTAATCAAATTTCACTGCGATTGGTTAGTCAACATGCAATAATACCTGTCAATCGCTGAGATGAATTATTTGCATTGCTGGCTTCATTAAAAACGGCTAATCGGATGGATTTTTTAAAATCTTATTTATTTCTTGGGGTTCTATACATGAGACCAACTTTACCATATTATCCTGGAGGCATACTTACACAACCAGTCTCGTTACTTTGCGTGAGTGATATCTCTCAACTTCAAACAATGCGAAATTTGAAAAGAAAATCATTTGTTTAGCTTCTTTCTATTCTGTGACTGCATGAAATAGCAAACATAATGTGAATTCAGCGATTAACATTTGTTTACTTCATCTTTGGGGCTCCCTGATCAAACTGTAACATCCATTACTGTAGTTAAGTTTAGCCAAACTGTACTTTATGGCTTAGCAGTGTGTTAAAAAGATTCCACGATCCGAACATGAGCAAATTATTGGCTTGTTCTCGATACTGTGTGGATTCCACTGAAATCTACGCCCACCGTTATGTATAGCACTGCCCACCAACCAGAATGGCGTGAAAAGAGTATTCCCCCTTGGATTCACATGTGGACGCGTTAGAACAGACCCAGAGTCTGTTTCTGTGGTGGCAGAAATGCTAAAAGGCTTATATTCGTGGTTAGTATAGTTTTTGGTGCTCTTTGAACCAGCAATTGACGGTAAAAACATGACTTCTCAACACAGAGGTTGAAGCATTCATAACGGATGGGCACTACATCAACATATGAATTACTTTGCAATCTCGGGAGAAAATAGAACGTTTACGCTGCACAGTAATATTGCCATCGCTAACATACCTCATGGTTTATTTTAGGGATGAGAAGACGCTTTGTGATTCCTTAGTTAAAGGGAGTTTTGAAATCTGAAGATAACGTTAACCGCGACACCGTAAACCGATCATATTCAGTTTCAAACATTAACGTCTGCGCTGCACAGGTATACGATTGGTCTTTACCTTTTTAGTGCAATAAACTTTGTCGTTTCTTTAGCACATTAGCACGTTTCTTTAGCACATTAGCATGTTTCTTTCGCCGTTATGCCTGAATTCGGCCCAAAACCAACTGTAGTGTTGAGATCGGTTGTATGAAACCAATCAGTATGTCATGAAAAGCTCTCAACCGTGCCAGCCCGCTCTTCATTTCTATTCAGTTCCACTCACCATAAGTTTGTCGTCTGAACTGTGCGTTAGATCACCAGCAAGTTAAATAATTGACACCTGCCAAAGCATAGGACCTGAAAAACAAGCCACGATGAACATATTACCCCTTTGCAGCCAGCCCCTCTCCCTTGCCCCCCCCCCCCCCCTCCACTCCTATCCTCTATCTTCTATTTCCTTCATCCCCTTCCTCTGTGTGCGGTTTCAGAGGGAGGAAGTAGTTGGCACTTATAGCGAGCCCCTCTCTCTCTCTCTCTCACACGCCCCGTGAATGAGGCCGGGGGGACTGCAGCTCAGCGCTCTGCGCATGGCCGCCTGTTTAGTATTCGTCTCACGTCTGGCCGAGGGAGCCGCATTAAATTGGGATCAGGCAGATTAGAGTCTAATATAGTGGGCTATTAAAGGCTGCGAGCCATGGGTTAGAGCCAGAGCAGGGGCCCACTCTCCCAGCATCCTAGAGTAGCCCTGTGTGCTGCATGCCCACTTCCCCCCTACCTACCTAGTCTCTCACGCCACATATACACACACACACACGCGTGCACGTTCGCAGATGGATGGATGTATGCATGCTTACACGTAGGCACAGACCAACGCACACAAACACACGCACACCACTTTAGTACAGAGACGGATGCAGGGAGGTCATGTTTTTTTGGGGAGATTTGAATTAATTGTCATGTTGTTTCATGTTATGAGGTGCCTCTGCTATTTTGGGTTTTACAACATGAAATACGCAAAGCTATAAAGGTTATTGGTGCTATAGTGTGCTTGATGAAGTGCTTCTTAGTGTTTGAATCGTTTTTCAAAGGCTTTTTCCTGGCATTTGTATGATTATTAAGGAGTGATTAAGATGTTTTTATCTTCTATTCTATTTGATTTGCTATTGTTCTCTGTTTTAGTCTTGTCCAGTTAATTCTACACAAGTATCCATAAACTTTGTCCAACTCTGTGAATTCTGACAAAACATTGATACTCATTGATATACTGTATATTCTCTCCTTAACATTGAACAGGCATTATTGCCTGAGTTGCAGAAGTTGGAGCTACTATATTAAACAGAGGGGGATTTGCAGATGGATCATTGAACCATATTACTGAGTGGTCTGACCTTTGTGACATTGGCCATAAAAGACAGATGGTAACAATGTAGGTGACATTCACTGTTATCGCAATGGACCATATCATCACTACTTAACGTCATCTTCATATTGATTCATACCAGAACTAAATGTCCTAGGGAATATGAAAAAACTATCCCAAACTAGGGTTGTGAAATTCCAAGAACTCTCCCAAAAAGCCCCAGGTTTTCAGAATTCATGGTTTGAAGATTTACAGAATCAGAAGGGAATAAGCAAGATTTTTTTGGACTTTTGCAACACTAATCCAAACTATTGATAACACAGTGATATGAGGTTGCGTCAAACAGTTTGTTCATTATTTTGTTTTGCTTGTCAGGAGGTGAAAAAGGAGTTTGCGTGCACTTCAATCAGATGCAATTTCAGCGTTTTAATTGCATCTGATTGAAGTGTGTGGAGGCCCCGTTTTCACTCAATCATATGCATTTCCCACTTGGCACAGACATCAATTCAACATTTATTCCACGTTGGTTCCACGTCATTTCATTGACAATGTTTATTCAACCAGTGTGTGCCCAGCGGATTACTCCTGCACCTTTACTGAGCTTGGCGACTGGGTGTGCAGTAGATCATCTCAGTGTCGTACTGTTTGCTTTGTCTGTTGCATTTGTCAGTGGAGTTAACAATCAAGTTAACTTGCTTATGCGCTTCCTGGGTGCAAGACATAGAGCATTGTTGCAGTACAACAATACTGTATCACGAACACAATGCACAACAAAACTTCAAACTTCAGTCTTCCCATTTAATGGTAATTTCGGAGTTGAGCCTTTACTGTGGATGTGGTTTCAGAGAACTCAGGAACATTGCATTTAAAAGGAGCATTGTCGACCTCAGACTGTAAACATGATACACATACCACAAATACCGATACAGCGAGAGCAGTATCCATAACAAACAACATTTCCTCTTCTCAAACAGAGTTTAAAAAAAAATCTTTGCACCTGGAACTACTTCTTATATGGCAATCAAGATACAGCTAGAGCAGTTATAAAGTCTAACTACTTCCTGTATTCTCCTATCCTTCCAGACATCCCCTATTCCCACTGCTGGCCCTGCTGTTTGAGAAGTGTGAGCAGGCCACCCAGGGCTCTGAGTGCATCACCTCTGCCAGCTTCGATGTGGACATCGAGAACTTTGTGCATCAGCAGGAGCAGGACCACAAGCCATTCTTCAGCGAGGACCCCGACCTGGACAACCTGGTTAGTACCCTGCCTGGGGGGCATTTCAACAGTCTAATGTGGCTTTGAAGTATCTCAATAGTCTAGCATGACTTCTTCATTGAGGAGGCACCTCAAACGGCTTCCTCAGGTTGAAGAAGTATCTACATTTTTTAACATTGCTTACTAATGTTGAGGATGACTTGCTTCCTCTACTGGTGGAGGCAGTCATTACATATCCCTTTACATATTTTATTTCCCACTCATATCAAGTTGTCTTATTTCCTACATGTACATGGTTCTCTCTTCTAGACTATCAATTAGCTCTCTCTCTCTCTCTCTCTCTCTCTCTCTCTCTCTCGCTCTCTCTCTCTCTCTCTCTCTCTCTCTCTCATGCAGACACATCTACCCCTTTCCCTTCCATCTCCTTTGTCTCTCTAAAATGTATTTATATTCAGCCGTTCTCTCTCTTTTCCCCTTTCCCACTCTCCCCCCTCATGATCTTTCCCTCCCACCCTTCCATGACAGCTAGCAGTAATTAGAAATTAGGAGAAATAGGGAAGGTGGCTGGGGAGAGAGAGAGATGGAAGGTCGGCTCTCATCATTATGGGGGTACTCGGCCGACAAGTGGTGCGGCAGTCAATTAACCCCGCATCTGTGTGCTTTACGAGGTGCCGGCCGTGGACTGGCCCTGGCACACACTAACTCTTCCACAGGACAGTAATGCTGAAGCTGACTGGCCGAGATGGCACTTGGCTCCCGATTAAACAAGCGGCAGTAATTGGCAGATTTATCTCCTCCTTGGCCAAGCACTTTTCCGCCCCATTCTGGTGCCCTTGAGTGCTGACTTTGAGGGAGTGAGCACTGGGAGGAGAAGCCTGGTTGGAAAAAGGACAAAGTTTGGATCATAGTGAAGGATTTTGAGAGGGCTCATGGATTAGCAGGTGTTATGTCAAGGGCTATCTTAGAACGTTCAGAGACTGACTAAGGCTAGCACATCATTTGTAAGGCACATGAGGGGGCTGTCCAGAAACAATATTATTATTTACCTTTGGTTCAAACTGGAGAAGGC
Source organism: Oncorhynchus clarkii lewisi (assembly GCF_045791955.1). Taxonomy (NCBI): domain Eukaryota; kingdom Metazoa; phylum Chordata; class Actinopteri; order Salmoniformes; family Salmonidae; genus Oncorhynchus; species Oncorhynchus clarkii. The sequence continues at coordinate 43,484,740 of NC_092158.1, forward strand.
AACCATTGAGCTAGCCAATGTTGAGCAAGCATAGCATTCAGGCTAGCATGTAGCCTTCTTCCCTAGTCATTGAGCCTGCTGGCTTTGCCTCTCTCTTCTCAGATGGTGAAGGCCGTCCAGGTGACCAGGTTCAGTCCTGGGTTCAAATACTATTTCAAATATCTCAAATACTTTCACATACATTTGAAATAAGTGTTCAGATATATTTTTATTTGAAAAGACAAGAAGTTGAAAATGTTAATGTATTTGGAAATACATTTGGAGGGTATTTGAACAATTCAAATACACTGCCTCATATACACTCCCATGCATTTATCCAGATATTTGAAAATAGTATTTGAAGTATGTATTTGAAAATTCTCTTAAATACAATTGATCAAATAACCATTCAAATACTAAAATAAAAGTACATGTTTTTGGCTGTGTATTTGTAAATACTCAATACACACCAAAAATATATATTTTTTTATCAGATACTCAAATACAAATGCATTTGAACATAGGTCTGCTAAGGTTACACCTTTCTGAAATTGGAGAAATCAACAATAGAGCTAGCTCAAGTTGAGCCAATCTAGACTAGCATTCAGGCTAGCATGTAGCATCCTTCCTTCCCCAATCATTGAGCTTGCATATATTCTTCTCTCTCTCTCTCCCTCCCGAGATGGTGAAGGCCATCCAGGTGCTGAGGATCCACCTTCTGGAGCTGGAGAAGGTCAACGAGCTCTGCAAGGACTTCTGCAACCGCTACATCACCTGCCTCAAGACCAAGATGCACAGCGACAACCTGCTTCGCAATGACCTGGGCGGGCCCTACTCGCCCTCGCACACCTCGCTCAGCCTGCAGCAGGTAAGGCGGACACTTACAAATATGCACACTGGTGCACGCATGCACATACTTACAAACTCTAAACATAGTGTATCTGGTATGCACTTTGAAGGAGCCAACTGCGTTTTTTATGTTTTAGTGTTTTTCTGAAAGACCATTATACTTGTGTCCAAACATCTGAGCTGTATAATTTGTCTAATACATTGTGTAACGTTTGGATAGAAATACGTTTTGAAGAACAGATATGTCTCCTACATGTAGCACTAAGGAATCATCAGCTCTGTTCATGGCATTTTTATCCGCAACGTTCAGTACTTTCATGTTTCAAGTTTAAAATTGTATTAGTCGTATGTACATCCTGAACGGCCCTTCTCAACCCCCTTACTGGTTCCTTCTCTTCCTATGACCTCTGACCTCACCAGGACCTCCTCCAGACATCCTCTCCGTCCATGACATCTGTCTCCAGCTCCGTCAACTCCTCGGGCATCATGATGCCCACCGGGACCCTGCAACAGGGTAACATTGCCATGACTACCATCAACTCCCAGGTGGTGTCAGGTGAGAAGCCTTTCCACCTTCCTCAACCCAGTTCTATGGGTACCTCACCTTCCCTGATATTGCATCATACAACAAGTGTTCTTTATACCTCTACATTGTAGTGACATAGGCAGAAACAATTGCAGTATATGTACAAATTGTACAAAGTGTTCCACCCTGCATGCACAACATTTAAAATTTAAACAACATTAGGGTGAGAGAAGGTTTAGCCACAATGTTTTGCATTAAGTATTTATCTATTATTATTTCAGCAACTGCTTGCTGGTAGGTCACATCATATCCTACATCAAATGGAGGCTGTTGACATATAATTATGAAAATACATTTTGTGTTAATGAAGGTGTTCTACACTATATATACAGAAGTATGTGGACACCCCTCCAAATTTGCCACACCCGTTGCTGACAAGATTTAAAAATTGGGCACATAGCCATGCAATCTCCATAGACTAACATTGTCAGTAGAATGGCTCGTTGTCACGATTGTCGTTGGAATGAGGTGAGGACCAAGGTGCAGCATGGTAAGCGTACATTTGAACTTTATTTAAAAATGACGCCAACAAAACGAAGAACAAAAAAACAACCGTGAAGCTTTGGGCTATGTGCCCTGAACAACTACAAAGTTAACTTCCCACAAAACAGGTGGGGGAAAGGGGTACCTAAGTATGGTTCTCAATCAGAGACAACGATAGACAGCTGTCCCTGATTGAGAACCATACCAGGCCAAGACATAGAAATAAAAAACATAGAAAAAATGACATAGAATGCCCACCCTAGTCACACCCTAGCCTAACCATAATAGAGAATAAAAAGCCTCTCTATGGCCAGGGCGTGACACACGTACTGAAGAGCTCAGTGACTTTCAACGTGGCATCGTCATTAGATGACAACTTTCCAACAAGTCAGTTCGTAAAATGTCTCCTCTGCTAGAGCTGCCCCAGTAAGTGCTGTTATTGTGAAGTGGAAACTTTTAGGAGAAACAATGGCTCAGCCGTGAAGTGGTAGGCAACACAAGCTCACAGAACAGGACTGCCGAGTGCTGAAGCACATAAAAATTGTCTGTCCTAGGTTGCAACACTCGCTACTGTGTTCCAAACTGCCTGTGGAATCAAAGTCAGCACAAGAGCTGTTCGTCGGAAGCTTCATGAAAGGGATTTCCAAGGCCTAGCAGCTGCACACGAGCCTAAGATCACTATGCACAATGCCAAGCATCGGCTTGTGTGGTGTAAAGATCGCCCCCATTGGACTCGCATTGGACACGGAAATGCGTTGGAGCAGTGAAAACGTGTTCTCTGGAGTGATGAATCACGTTTTACCATTTGGCAGTCCAACGGACTAATCTGGGTTTGGCAGATGCCAGGAGAACACTACATTCCCCAATGTAAAGTGCCAACTGTAAAGGTTGGTGGAGGAGGAATAATGGTCTGGGGCTATTTTTCATGGTTCGGACTAGGCCCCTTAGTTCCAGTGAAGGGAAATCTTAACGCTACAGCATATATTGACATTCTAGACAATTCTGTGCTTCCAACTTTGTGGAAACAGTTTGGGATGGATCTTTCCTGTTTCAGCATGACACTGCCCCTGAGCACAAAGCAAGGTACATGCAGAAATGGTTTGTCAAGATCGGTGTGGAAGACCTTGACTGGCCTGCACAGAGCCCTGACCTCAATCCCATCAAACACCTTTGGGATGATTTGGAACGCCGACTGCGAGCCAGGCCTAATCACCCTACATCAGTGCCCGACCTCACTGATGCTCTTGTGGATGAATGGAAGCAAATCCCCGCAGAAATGTTCCAACATCTAGTGGAAATCCTTCCCAGAAGAGTGGAGGCTGTCATAGCAGCAAAGGGGGACCAACTCCATATTAATGCCCATGATTTTTGAACGAGATGTTCAACGAGCAGGTGTCCACATACATTTGGTAATGTAGTGTATATCACTCAAAAGTGTGGCTGGGTTTCTTGTTATTATGTACAGCGAAATGTTACCCCTGCCCTCCAGAAATCCCTTTCAACTCAGAATAATAATCTCATTCCATCTTTCTCTTTGATCGTAAGACATTCAAAGCTCAAATTAATACCCGTGATTAGAGAATCGAAATTAGTGCTAATTAGTAGCAAAAGAACAACTCATGAAAGAATACAGCTTTTCTTTTCGTGCTTCATTCGCACCGATGTGCTTTTGCCTTACTTGTTTACATGTTGTTGTTGTTGTTATTGTTTTGGTAGGGTTAGATAATAGAGCTCTCGAGCCGAAATGGTGCAAGGCCGACTGCTTTTCACAGAAGAAGAAGCCACTCGACTCTTATGACCGCAAATTATCCCCTCAGGTGGCACCTTGTATCAGCCGGTTGCCATGGTGACGTCGCAAGGGCAGGTGTTAACCCAGGGACTCTCCCAGGGGACCATCCAGATCCAGAATTCACAGGTGAGGCCGTCAGCTGCTCTTCTAGCATTTACCTGCCTCTTCTGCCATAAGATGTAGAGATGGATAATGTCTAACAACTCCAAATACTCTCACTGTCATGCATATCATTGTTTGTGCTTGCCATTAGCTGTCATCAAGTGGTGGGCCTCTGTTATGAACATGTTACGATAGTGTGAAATGAATATTAGAGTAATAGTGTAAAAGCTAACGTATCATTGGTAAGCTTATGACATTTCAGCACACTGTTTTTGCAAGGTATCACTGTCGTGGGACAGACATTGCCGTTCCCAGGTTATGCTAACATTTCAGCCTTTAGCCTATGTGCTAACATTTCCTCCTTGACAAAATGTTTGTACAATTTTACCTTTATTTAACTAGGCAAGTCAGTTAATAACAAATTCTTATTTTCAATGACGGCCTAGGAACAGTGGGTTAACTGCCTGTTCAGGGGCAGAACGACAGATTTGTACCTTGTCAGCTTGGGGGTTTGAACTTGCAAGCTTCCGGTTACTAGTCCAACACTCTAACCACTAGGCTACCCTGCCACCCAAGGGACTTGATTATTTTAATTTGAAGTCCAACACACCTGCAAAGAAAGCTCTAAATGTCATAGTTTGCGAGTGCATGTCCCTTTAAACTCCTACAATCCCCATGCCCTGAAGAACCTCACATAGGTGGTCAATATTTGAGTCAGACTGTCAGACCACCCGTATGCTCGCCTACGGAGTAGACTGTGGGGTGCTCTGCTCTGCAGGCGTATTAGAAAGCCACAGTGTCAGCCAGGCAGGTAATTCTGTGTTTGACAGACAGCGGCAGCCTCAGTGAATACCCAGGACCCAGCCGAGGCGGCACTCTACACGTGGTCTGGGAATAGAGTGCAGCCCCGTAGCTACATCACCGACAAGCTCCCGGTAATGATACCCCGGCTTGGTGCCGCCAATTAATTCAACCCCGCTTTTCCGGAACACAAATTCCCAGGGCCGAGGGGGATAGGGGGAGGGATTTCCACGTGACACCCCAGCTGCACCTGTAATAAGGCTTATTTTATGCTGTGTGTGTGTGTGTGTGTGTGTGTTTCATATATTTACAGTGCCTTCAGAAAGTATTCACACCACTTGACTTTTTCAACATTTTGTTGTGTTACAGCCAGAATTTAAAATGAATTACATTTTCTTTTAATTGTCACATGACACACAATACCCCATAATGTCAAAGTGGAATTATGTTTTTATACATTTTTACAAATGAATTAAAAATTAATAGCTGAAATGTCATGAGTCAATAAGTATTCAACCCCTTTATTATGGCAAGCCTAAATAAGTTCAGGAGTAAAAATGTGCCTAAATGACAGTGTGAAAAGAAGGACGCCTGTACAGAATACAAATATAAAAAAACTCACATAATTAGTTAAATAAAGTCCACCTGTGTGCAATCTAAGTGTCACATGATCTGTCACTTGATATCAGTACATATACACCTGTTCTGAAAGGCCCCAGAGTCTGCAACACCACTAATCAAGGGGCACCACCAAGCAAGCGGCACCATGAAGACCAAGGAGCTCTCCAAACAGGTCAGGGACAAAGTTGTGGAGAAGTACAAATCAGGGTTGGGTTATTTTTTTATATCAGCAACTTTGAACATCCTATGGAGCACCATTAAATCCATAAAAAATGGAAAGAATACGGCACCACAACAAACCTGCCAAAAGAGGGCCACCCACCAAAACTCACAGACTAGGCAAGGAGGGCATTAATCAGAGAGGCAACAAAGAGACCAAAGATAATCCCGAAGGAGCTTCAAAGCTCCACAGCGGAGATTGAAGTATCTGTCCATAGGACTATTTTAAGCTATACCCTCCACAGAGCTGGGCTTCACGGAAGAGTGGCCAGAAAAAAAACATTGCTTATAGAAAGAAATAAGCAAACACATTTGGTGTTCACCAAAATGGCATGTGGGAGACACCCCAAAACATATGGAAGAAGGTACTCTAGTCAAATTAGACTAAAATTGAGCTTTTTGGCCATCAAGGAAAATGCTCTGTCTGGTGCAAACCAAACACCTCTCATCACCCCGAGAATACCATCCCCACAGTGAAGCATGGTGGTGACAGCATCATGCTGTGGGGATGTTTTTCATTGGCAGGGACTGGGTAACTGGTCAGAATTGAAGGAATGATGGATGGCGCTAAATACTGGGAAATTGCTGAGGAAAACCTGTTTCAGTTTTGCAGTGACTTGAGACTGGGACCGAGGTTCACCTTCCAGCAGGAAAATGACCCTAAGCATACTGCTAAAGCAACACTCAAGTGGTTTAAAGGGAAACATTTAAATGTCTTGGAATGGCTTAGTCAAAACCCAGACCTCAATCCAATTGAGAATCTGTGGTATGACTTAAAGATTGCTGTACACCAGCGGAACCCATCCAACTTTAAGGAGCTGGAGCAGTTTTGCCTTGAAGAATGGGCAAAAATCCCAGTGGCTAGATGTGCCAGGCTTATAGAGACATATCTTAAGCGACTTGCAGCTTTAATTGCTGCAAAAGGTGGCTCTACAAAGTATTGACTTTGGGGGGGGGGGATAGTTATGCACACTCAAGTTTTCTGTTCTTTTGTCTTATTTCTTGTTTGTGTCACGTTCTGACCTTAGTTCTTTTGTTATGTATTTGTTTTAGTATGGTCAGAGCGTGAGTTGGGTGGGTTGTCTATGTTAGTTTTTCTATGATTTGCTATTTCTGTGTTTGCCCTGGTATGGTTCTCAATCAGAGGCAGCTGTCAATCGTTGTCCCTGATTGAGAACCATATTTAGGTAGCTTGTTTTCTGTCTTTGTGTATGTCACCAGACAGGACTGTTTCGTTTCGTGTCATTCTCGTTTACCATTTTGTTGTTTTGTTCGAGTATTCGTTTTCATTAACAAAAGGCATAATGAATACTTACCACGCTGCACCTTGGTCCTCCTCTCTTTCTCCCAACGACGAACGTTACAGTTTGTTTCACAAGAAAAAATATTTTGCATCTTGAAAGTGGTAGGCATGTTGTGTAAATCAAATGATACAACCCCCCCCAAAAATTATTTTTAATTCCATTAAGTTAAACTGCAATAAAAGTAGCAAAGAAATGGTTGCATCATGTTATGGGTTTCTTTATCATTGGCAAGGGAGTTTTCTATGATAGAAAATAACCTGTTTAGAGCTAAGCACAATCCTACAGGAAAACCTGGTTCAGTCTGCTTTCCAAAAGACACTGGGAGAAAATTCACCTTTCAACAGGACAATAACCTACAACGCAAGCCAAATACAGTGCCTTGCGAAAGTATTCGGCCCCCTTGAACTTTGCGACCTTCTGCCACATTTCAGGCTTCAAACATAAAGATATAAAACTGTATTTTTTTGTGAAGAATCAACAACAAGTGGGACACAATCATGAAGTGGAACGACATTTATTGGATATTTCAAACTTTTTTAACAAATCAAAAACTGAAAAACTGGGCGTGCAAAATTATTCAGGCCCTTTACTTTCAGTGCAGCAAACTCTCTCCAGAAGTTCAGTGAGGATCTCTGAATGATCCAATGTTGACCTAAATGACTAATGATGATAAATACAATCCACCTGTGTGTAATCAAGTCTCCGTATAAATGCACCTGCACTGTGATAGTCTCAGAGGTCCGTTAAAAGCGCAGAGAGCATCATGAAGAACAAGGAACACACCAGGCAGGTCCGAGATACTGTTGTGAAGAAGTTTAAAGCCGGATTTGGATACAAAAAGATTTCCCAAGCTTTAAACATCCCAAGGAGCACTGTGCAAGCGATAATATTGAAATGGAAGGAGTATCAGACCACTGCAAATCTACCAAGACCTGGCCGTCCCTCTGAACTTTCAGCTCATACAAGGAGAAGACTGATCAGAGATGCAGCCAAGAGGCCCATGATCACTCTGGATGAACTGCAGAGATCTACAGCTGAGGTGGGAGACTCTGTCCATAGGACAACAATCAGTCGTATATTGCACAAATCTGGCCTTTATGGAAGAGTGGCAAGAAGAAAGCCATTTCTTAAAGATATCCATAAAAAGTGTTGTTTAAAGTTTGCCATAAGCCACCTGGGAGACACACCAAACATGTGGAAGAAGGTGCTCTGGTCAGATGAAACCAAAATGGAACATTTTGGCAACAATACAAAACGTTATGTTTGGCGTAAAAGCAACACAGCTCATCACCCTGAACACACCATCCCCACTGTCAAACATGGTGGTGGCAGCATCATGGTTTGGGCCTGCTTTTCTTCAGCAGGGACAGGGAAGATGGTTAAAATTGATGGGAAGATGGATGGAGCCAAATACAGGACCATTCTGGAAGAAAACCTGATGGAGTCTGCGAAAGACCTGAGACTGGGACGGAGATTTGTCTTCCAGATTTGATTTGATTTGATTTGTCTTCCAACAAGACAATGATCCAAAACATAAAGCAAAATCTACAATGGAATGGTTCAAAAATAAACATATCCAGGTGTTAGAATGGCCAAGTCAAAGTCCAGACCTGAATCCAATCGAGAATCTGTGGAAAGAACTGAAAACTGCTGTTCACAAATGCTCTCCATCCAACCTCACTGAGCTCGAGCTGTTTTGCAAGGAGGAATGGGAAAAAATGTCAGTCTCTCGATGTGCAAAACTGATAGAGACATACCCCAAAAGGTGGCGCTACAAAGTATTAACTTAAGGGGGCTGAATAATTTTGCACGCCCAATTTTTCAGTTTTTGATTTGTTAAAAAAGTTTGAAATATCCAATAAATGTCGTTCCACTTCATGATTGTGTCCCACTTGTTGTTGATTCTTCACAAAAAAATACAGTTTAAATCTTTATGTTTGAAGCCTGAAATGTGGCAAAAGGTCGCAAAGTTCAAGGGGGCCGAATACTTTCGCAAGGCACTGTATACATTGGAATTGCTTACGAAGACGACATTTAATGTTCCTGATTGGGCTAGTTACAGTTTGACTAAAATCAGCTCTAAATTTTATCACAATACTTCAAATCAAATTTATTTATATAGCCCTTCGTACATCAGCTGATATCTCAAAGTGCAAGAAATGCAGGTGTAGAAGCACAGAGACGGATACTTAATGTCTGTCTAACAATGATCAACAATTAATTTGACAGAATTTTTGAAAGAATAATGTGCTAATATTGTACAATCCAGGTGTGCAAAGCTTTTAAAGACTTACCCAGAAACACTCGCATGTGATTCTAACATGTTTTGACTCAGGGGGTTGAATACTTATCTAATCAAGATACTGAATATTTGTGTTTTATTTTTCATGTTTTCTTTTACAAAAAAAACAACGTTTTCTTCCACTATCACAATAGAATATTTTGTGTAGATCATTGACAAAAAATTACGATAATCTTTTTATCCTTTTTATACTTTCTGAAGGCACTGTATATCAGAATCAGTTGGAAGCCATTCCTTTTTCATGACTTTCCAATGCCTGCATGAAATTAAGAATATTTTTTAGCTGAGTATATTTATTTATCTATTCAGGCATTTTGTCCTGCCAATTTATTCGTGGTCCAGATTAAATCTTCATATTTTTGCCTCGAAAGTGTTTTAGGCATTGCAAATGGGTTGTTAAATATGAATGAAGGATCCTCACTTTGATACTGTTTGCGCCAATGGAAATAGGAAATATGTATTTTGTGTGTGGACCAGAGGTGAACAATATTAGATTAAAGACATTTTGGAATTCATGCATAGTGATCTCATGCCACTGTATATGCCTTTTTTAAATTTTGTATGCCATTTAGCAGACACATTGCAAGTGCCATCATTCTACTAACTGAGCTATAGAGAACCATTAGTCTTTGTGTGTGTGTGTGTGTGTGTGTGTGTGCATGCGCGCCCATGCATGTTGTGTTTTCTTGACGCCAGTGTGTGCATGCACATGGTTTAAACTAGTTAATTGCCACTGAGTACTTCCCACCCAACTATACTGTAAAACAAAAATCGGAGATTTCTTGAATAAGTGCCTTTTCATAATTTTCTCAACCACCCACGGAGTTGGAACAAAACTCTTATCAAAGCCAAAGTTTTTGTTACAAGCTATCTACTTGTACTTTCTTGTTTTTGCACAATTTGCCAGGTTTTTTAGGCACATTTCCCATCATAGTTTTTTCAGCTAGATCAAACCGGCCTCTTAGATTTCTCTGAGTCAAGGGTGTTGTGAATCGACGTTCCTTTCTCGCCTTTTATTTTAAGTATCATTACTCAAATTCGGTTGCTATGGCGATGGTGAAGAGGGCGGTTCTGCCCTTGCCAAAGAGACGGATAATTGGCACTGTCTCTTTGTTACCGTGGCAACAATAACACCCCATCCCTCTCTCCATCCCTCTCTTCCATCCAAGGTAAACCTGGACTTGGCTTCACTCTTAGACAGTGATGACAAGAAGCACAAGAACAAGAGAGGGGTCCTGCCCAAGCACGCCACCAACATCATGCGCTCCTGGCTCTTCCAGCATCTCATGGTGAGCTAGCAACATTAGTTACAGTAGCAACAGAGCTAAAATTCATCCCTATTCCTTTGGTTAAGCTATAGAGGAAGTTATTGTTAAAATCAGGGTGAAGGGTTTAGAGCTAATAATGTCAGGGTTGTAGCTGTGTATGACTGAAGGCCTCATCCAGAAACAACCCACATAGCTTCTACCCCGTAGGCACTTGTAGTGATCTGAATTAATGAATTGAATATCTCCATGAATTAATTGAATAGGTATAAGCAATATGGTAGTTCCACTCCCTCAGATAGTCTATGAAGAATTAGATTTAGGGGCTAAGGATTGTTTCTGGCCAAGGCCTGAGAATACAAAGTGTTGGGGCATGGGTCAAAGGTTTAGGGAAGTTGAGAGTTTAGGGATGAGGGGAGGGTTTGAACTCTTCATTCACAAAACTACTAATTGAAATTGCTTAAACTTTACTGATGGCATCCTAAATATCTTAAATCAATCCCTTGTGTAGCATCCCTACCCAACAGAGGACGAGAAAAGACAGATTGCAGGACAAACAAATCTGACCTTATTACAGGTCAACAACTGGTAAGATTGTAATACTACTACTGCAAATGCACTAGGAGATGAAAATCAGCTGGCTAAAAGTATGGATGAAATCAATAGAAATGTTGAATGTTCAGAGTGAATGTTGATGAGTTCAAACTTCAGTGCTATGCTTTATCACCTGATGGTGATTCACAACATAGTGGCGCCATCTACTGGTCTACAAATGTTCTCAGTATCATAGAGCACAACATTCTTACAGAGAAAAAAAGGTCTGTCTCTATGTTTCTCTCACACTGTCTCTTTCCCTTTACCTCTCCAATTCCCACTCCCCCCCTGCATCTCTCTCTCCCCCCCTCTCTTTCTCTCTCTCTAGGTTTATCAACGCTCGCAGGCGCATCCTCCAGCCCATGCTGGATGCCAGTAACCCAGACCCAGCTCCCAAGGCTAAGAAGATGAAGTCCCAACACCGTCCAACCCAGCGCTTCTGGCCAGACTCCATTGTTGCTGGCGTCTTGCAGACACATGGACCTCACTCTAACAACGCTGACAGTACGTCACTGAACAATTCAAACACTCTGTCAATGTCTATTTGTCTGTTTCAAAACTCTGGCTGAAGAATGGTTGAGTCATCATGATTCTCTTTGATATTTCAACACAGTTTCCTTGTTATTTCAACCTACTTTATCAAGGTAATCATTTTGCATCAATCTGCATAGATAGTGTGCACTTGCGCACTCATCCTCATGGATTTAAAAGCAATAGAATACATTGAATGTTGGCATGGGCTATAGTGATTCCACCACATTAGACCAGTTCATTCCTTTTAATCGCATTAGGGGGGGGGGGGGGTGAATGAGTGTACACTTTGATGAGAAGGATATAGAATCGGAGGCAGTTATCGGAGGCTGTTATGTCAAGTTTGTGTGTTTCTTAGTGTGTAAACCCTGCGTTGCCTGCTTCTCCTTCTCCTCATACAGACCCCCTAGGCTTGGACAGCCTCCAGCCCCTGTCCTCTGACTCAGCCACCCTGGCCATGCAGCAAGCAATGCTGGGTGGAACCGACGACTCCATGGATGGCACAGAGGAAGAAGAGGAGGAGGAGGAGGAGGAGGAGGAAGAGGAAGTTATGGAGGAGGAAGAGGAAGATGAGGAGGAGGAAGAGAGCGAGGGAGGGAGACGTATATCTGGCGGTGGAGGAAGGAGAGATCTGGGCATGGAGCATAGAGAGGGGCTAGAGTAATGAGAGGTGTTAAAGGACAACGTGACCTTTTGACACCTGGGTTGTGTTCAGTAGTCACCAAAACAGAAGAAAACAGAGACAGAAAGGGACTACCTGGATTTCTCCACTAAGAAATGTGTTTTGTTACGGGTGCCCTAATGAACACGATTCAGACCATGCTTTCCTCCACAAACCACACCTCCATTCAATCTTGACCCCTGACCAGCCCCTAGATTCAGGCAACAGTCACACCTTGAATGGGCCTTTTGTTTTTTCTACCATGGATGTCTGTCTAGAAACTACAGATCCGTCCCATCAGAACTCTTAAGAAGGAAGATCCTATATGAGGATTAGGGGTCTGAAGGTGTCCTAAAATGGCCACCATAAATTGTGTGTCCTAGAATGGACACCATGCTCTGTGGACTAGTGGGTTACCCCAAACCTCTTATGTTTTATTACTGACAAAACAATGACAACTATGAGTTGCTGTATGTGAGTTGATTGTGAACTTGTACTGTAGGTCTATACCTGGCCCTCACGTTGGGTTCCATGCTTTGGAATCATCCAAGCCTTAGTCCGTTTCAGATTGACTCCATAAACACAATGTTGTCATTATGTTTTCCACACACATTTTCATAATGTTGATGACGAGCGATTTTTTTCGCTGCAACAAAATGGATGTTTTCGGGGCATGATTAAAAAAAAAACGTTAAATTCTTTGAGGCCAAGAGCAAAAACTGCACAAAGTATGTATATTAGATGTTATGACGTTTGCGTTACATTGCTGAAGGCTTGCATATTTATAAACATTTTTCTTACAGCTTTCAGAAGACGGCTCAAATGGCACCTTTGTAGAAGGCACAAAGTAACTGTTGTGATGTTCTGGAGGTCTTGCAATTGAGAAAACGCTTGAGTGAATCCGAGTTATCGAAGTTACTGATGGCCAACCAAGGTGACACAATCTCAAGACTGGAAAGGAACACTGTATATCACATTGAGGATTCACATTACAAAGTAACAGTGTCTCAATGAGTTAAAGAAAAACGTACCGACATGGAGAGAAATGGAATTGAATCCTCAGTTCAAAGAACTAACATCTTTAAGTGAAAACCTTTGCAAGAAAAAGACAATTTAAAGGGAAAGCCTGCATATTTAAAAGGGAAGAGTTAAATTCCTGAAACGATTCTCTATGTTTTACGTTAAGGATTTGAAGAAACTGTGAAAACTAATTTCAACCCTCTTTTTGTGCTAAATGAAATCCACAAAATGAAGCCACCCTTTATCCGATGTGATGTCTAGAAAAGAAAAGAAAAACCTGTTCTTGAATGTTCATTGAGATGGTTGGTCTTTGTGAAGTATGTTCTTCATTATAAACTGGGTGGTTCGAGCCCTGAATACTGATTTGCTGACAACCGTGGTATACCACGGGTATGACAAAGCATTTATTTTTACTGCTCTAATTACATTGGTAACCAGTTTCTAATAGCAATAAGGCACCTCAGGGGTTTGTGGTATATGGCCAATATACCACGGCTAAGGGCTGTGTCCAGGCACCTAAGAACAGCACTTAGCCGTGGTATATTTGCCATATACCACACACCCTCGTGCCTTATTGCTTAATTATACATTTTCTTGATTGCTTATTTTTTAAATGGTTCTTCCAGAACAAGTGACAATAGGGATTTCATTATTTTGGTTTGTGCACATTGTTGTCATAATCTATTGTTTCAATAGACATTTTTTTATAATTAAAATAGATAAAGCTTCTAGTTTGAGTATCCTTTCTGAGGCAGGAAGGTGTGTGCATATGACAGTGGTCACACACAGTGTGTATATTAGGGCAGCCTCAGTCAGCTTACTATAGACACTTTTGTGAGTATCGTGACAGGCCTACCTCTCCTCCCTGTGGCCAGATTGGGTATTACAATCAAAATAGTACAAATGACATCAAAAGAAACTGCACACTGTTAAAGGGCTAAAGATACCCCACATAAATTGTCCTGAATCTGTGTCTGTTGCGCATTGTTTAATCTTACACCATTGCTCCTGTCAGGAAAGTTCACCCAAGCCACAGTACCTGTTGCATGCTGACAGTAAACCAACACTGGGCCTCTGCTTTTCAAACAAGAAAGACCACTTCTGTATGAGACAATAACCACAGTTATCCACAAATTACAGATGAAGCTCAGACTAAACAGCCTCAATGTAGAGCAACTTCCCACATGTCCTTGTCATGTCTCTATTTTCCCACCCTCTGGTTGTTAATCAAACCTGTGATTTGGTCTTGCTGGAGTACCACCCACATGTCTTCCCACCTTTACATTTGGGTGACCCATGTACTGTAAGTAGAGAGCATCAAAAAACATTTGCTGAATATGATACAAGTCTAGGATCTTCTGTAGATGGCCGCTATACATTGATTTCAGACATTCACACACGCACACACATATATATATATATATACACACTTGTATTCTTGACCTACTTCATCGTAGATGGCCATCACACACACACACACACACACACATAATAAAATACCCCAAATTCCTAAAATCGTTGTATCTGTATTTGGACTACATATGACCAAGCATTCCTTGATTGCCATTAGGGTAGTTGTGGTATGGCAAGTTGTTGTACATTGCACTAGTTACCAGTCATTCAGTTCCTCTGAAGTTATCCATCCTAGCAGCAGCACTGAAATAGCTGTAGCAGACAGGGCCTAACTGTAACTACCATTCTCAATACTTTATGCTAGCAGCAGTTCTGGAGCCAACCTTAGGTATAAATAAGAGGGGAAATGACAGAGACAGGAAAAGCCACTGGTGCTTGGGTCTTGTTTGAAGTGGGCTGCTGCCATGGCAGTCGAGCATGGTTGGGACCTCAGTGAAGAGGCTGGGCAGTGTGTCATATGCACACACACGAGCGTGAACACACACGTAAGTACAGACACACACACACAGTCGCCACTCCCTCCTCCCACCCCAGACACACCTCACCACACAGCAGCCAGCCCTGTAGGTCTGTGGAGTTGCGGAGACACCACTGCCATCTGGGCACTAGCATACAGCAGCAGTAATTAGATCCATAGACCCAGGACCCAGTCCAGCCCAGTCCCAGCCTGTCATATTGCAGGGCCCTCCCGGACAACTTAAGGGCCTCGCCAACACAGCTCTGGTCTTCAGAGAGGCGTTTGGTTCAGTTGTCTCACTGCATTTCCTTACTGGATTTCCATCCTGCAGTCACTGGTCACTGGAAAGAGCAAGCGGATTGAAGGTAACATGGAAGCTGTTTATCATTGTATTGTAGAAGATGTGTAATGGAAATGAGGCTGTTGACATTTAGGGAGATAGAGATGTGTAGAATAAGTGGTACTTATACCAATGGTTTAAGGTACTTTGATGCATGTTTGGTATTTACAGTATTGTCAATTGAAGAAAAATATCTGAGAAACTATTTTCTCTTCTCATCCTTTGCCATAGTTTCGCATACAGTTTCGATGATTACTTCACACATTGAATACCAGTTTTATTTGGGGCTCCCGAGTGCCGCAGCCGTCTAAGGCACTGCATCACAGTGCTAGAGGCGTCACTACAGACACCCTGGTTTGAATCCAGACTGTCTCACAACCGGCTGTGATTAGGAGTCTCATAGGGTGGAGCACAATTGGCCCAGCGTCGTCCGGGTTTGGCCGGTGTAGGCCGACATTGTAAATAAGAATTTGTTCTTAACTGGCTTTCCTAGTTAAATTTAAACAGTTTATTTCTTAGATTGGATATCAAGACTATAATAGTAGTGGAACTCCTGGTTGCCAGTTGGGACGGGACCCCGCCCCATGCTAAAATCCTTCATGCTCTAGGGCTCAGTGCTATAAAGTCTCAGTGGACTCCGCTTGCCAGTCTGGATTTAATCCGGCCCATGCAACAACGAAAAACCTTCTCTACTAGTGTAAAACTCAGTTCTCCCAGGTCTCAGTGGACTCAGTTCTGAGTAAATCCAACATTTTCCTGTACATCTCTAGGCGTCAAGATGTCCATCGCTAATGCAGCCGCGCAGGCCATGCTGTCGGATGCCTTGCTCCGGGACGGCGCCGGGGGCAACCATATCGGTCACCTGGAGCTGGAGCTGCCGCTCGACAGGGTCATCAAGTTTGTGTCCGTGGGGCTGCCCTTGCTGCTGGTGTCCATGGCCTTCGCTCGCGAAATCTCCATCGGTCAGTCTGTCTCTCTCAGACTGTCTCTGTCTGTCTCTCCGTCTCTCTCGCTCTCTTCTAGCTGCAAATCACATTCGTTACATTCTCTGATATTATTTCCTTTCCTCTCTTTTTGCCTCTCTTTCCCTTTTCTGTGTTTAGTTTTTGCAATTTTCTCTTTTGTCCACTGTATCATTGGGTCAATGTTCCTCCATTTTCTTTTTCTGACTCACATGCCTCTCTCTAGTCTCTTCTCATTTGCCTTTTTCCCTTTACTGTACGGGAGTGAGAATCTGTGTTAAGGCAAGGGAGTTAGTGATTCCGATTCAGTCACAAACCAATGTTTGCACAGCACTTTTGTGAATGGAGGGCACATGGGGGGACACTGGATATTCAAACGAACCTGGTTGTAGTTTAAGGGTTAAGGGGACAATTCTATCAACTATTCAAAAGGTTCATTGTAACGATTTTCAAGAATTATAAGGTCTCTTTCAATGTACTCATATCATTTCCATTTGTTTTCTGACTTGAGTTGACATGTACTGGACCCCAACCATGGTCAACTGCAACAATAACACTAACACAACAATGTGTGTGATAGTGGCACACAGAACAGGGTACTTACAGGCAAGTTTATTTCCTTTCATTGACATTGAGCTAACGATCGTCTTCCCGTCGAGCTGGTCAATAATCAGCCGTTACAGATGTTAATTGGCAGGAGGATGACTGAGAGCAGCGTTCGCAAGTGCCGTGTTGCCTGATAATTACTGGCAACCTACTCCTTTTGCAGTTCTCTATCAAAGTCAAATTAAATGATATGCTAATTAACTGGGAGATGTTGCAAAACGAGGGACAGTCTAGGAACGGTTGATGGCTCTTGGTTCTCCTTATCTCGCTTGGTTTGTTGTCTGCTTCCTCTTTTGTCTGGTTGGCGGTGTCTCCGTGGTCTCTGTTGTGTGCACCTGCTGCAGCAGCCAAGAATTCTGCCCACAGCTACAAATAGCTGGGTGAGAAGGATCCCTTGTTGTACAATGGGTAACAAGCAAAATATGGATGGCAATAGGGGTTATTTGTCAAACTGTCGCCCAGTGGTAGAAGCAACATGTTTTGTTGCTGTCTGTGTTCCCTTGTAACCTGACGGTCTTGTAGTACATAGTCCATTTTGGACACAGCATGTCCCCAGCTATCTCAGTGTCACGTACACTCGCACAAACGCACGCACGCACATCGTGTAACATGTAACCCATCCATGTACAGTTATCTGTAATACCATAACACTGCATGCCCAGTCAGCAACTGGATGGTTGGGTTGACTTATTTTAGGAGACTCTCACAGATGTGGAGATTTGGAGTCTGTGTATAAAAATAGGGTGTCCTGTGTTTATTTCAGAGTTTTCTCTGAAGTGGCCCTTTGCCTGTCGCCCTGCCCTGCTCTCCCAGCACTGCTGTAGAGGAGATGGGCTGAAAGGAAGGGTGTGGACCCGCTCTGTGGTTAAGCCATCTGTATGGTGGAACGGGCAGGGCTTGTTCTGAAAAAGACCCACACATTAGGAGGGTAATACCACCCTGTTTAAAAACGCAGGTTTCCATTTAGAAGCATATGATTTCGATTTGTTAGGGCTAACCTTTCTGCTTCTGGAAAAGGGAACCTTCTGAAAAGCTTTAAGGCACGTTATGGAAACTCTCTCTCTCTTTCTGTGGTGTGTGTTTATGTCTATGCATGCAAGTATGTTATGTGTGTGCACATGCACGCATTTTTATGTCACTGTAATACCTTTCCAAACTGGACCAGTGCAATTTTTGAGCTTAAAATAATTCAAATCTATATTTGTTTTTCTTGTAGGCCCACAGATCAGCTGTTTCCCACCTAACAACTTCACAGCCAGGCAGGCAGCCTATGTGGACACGTACTGCTGGGACTCCCTGATGCACCATGAGTTTGACACAGATGGAAAGTTCGAGGAGCGATCCCTCTGGGTGCACAAGGTAAGGCCGGCTGTGTTCTGTCATGCTTGAACGAGAGACAATTGCACACACCTTAATGTGGCACAGGAATTGGAGAAAAAATGTCATAAAACTACTGTAAATAGTTGCTCTTTGTCAGGTGATAAATGACATCCGTGTAAAATAAGTGGGTGAAGTCAATGATATACCGGAGGCATTTTGTGGGCTATACCTGTATTTGGCAATGTTGTTGGAAGATTCCCAATTCAAAAAATATGCACTGACAATACATTCTTAAGAGAGAAACCGAATGTCTTTTTGAAAGGGACATCTAAAGATTTCTCCAGACATAACACTGTTAAACTTTGACAAGACATTAACAATCTGAGGTTTCTGTTACTGAGGCCATTAACAACTCGTTTGAAAGCTCAGGCATGCACTTTTAGATGGGTTTTTAAAAATATGTATTAAGCGGTTCTATCAGTACTGGGCTGTCCAAGTAAGACATGGACCTCACGCTCATGGGTATAATGATGGAGTTAGCCATGTGCTGTGTCCATTGGTATATTTTGATGTGTATTCTGGTGGGCAGTCTGTTCAGAAGCGGCTGATGAGGAGCTGTGTCACAAGCTTGTGAGGGTGTAAGGGGTTGCGTCCTGGCGGCAGAGAAGTCAGACGCAGGAGAGAAAACTGTGTTTCCAACGGCGCAGTTTATTGGACAAAAACTCACCGGGAAACATAACAAATATAACAAATGGGCACAATACCCTACACACGCCCGGACAAACGTGCACAAACACAAATAACAATCACCGACAAACACATGAGGGGGAACAGAGGGTTAAATACACAACATGTAATTGGTGGGATTGAAACCAGGTGTGATACAAGACAAGACAAAACCAAAGGAAAATAAAAAGAGGATCAGCGATGGCTAGAAAGTCGGTGACTTCGACTGCCCAACGCCGCCCGAACAAGGAGAGGGACCAACTTCAGCGGAAGTCGTGACAGAGGGGGGGGGGTGTGTGTGTTTCTGATGTAGCACAGTACACAGTTTTAGGTGTTCATTGTGGGAAATTGTAGTGTCATGGAAATTCCCATCAACTGGATGGGGTCACCATTTGTAAGGGTGTGGAAATGATCCAACCAATATGTAGAAATTATGCTGGATATAATAAGAAACTACATTAATCAATCTGACTCCAATATTATGTGAATAAAGGCAACAGGCCGTGTACGTTTCTGGAGGAATCTAGTCAAGGTAGCAAGCTTTTACATCACCTCTCAGTATGACTACAATGAACATGTGTCTAACTTTCACCGTCATATCATTTTTAAGAGATTAGATACAAATAGCTAATCCTGACAACCAATGTTCTAGAAATAATTTATTGAGAGATGTCAAGGTGGTACCCAATCATGTGTAGTGTATAGTGTAAATAACAACTACCAATAGATGTATTAAATTATAAGTGTATAGTCAATCAAATAATTACTCCTTCAAACAAGGAATGCATTTACTCAGTTCAACTAATATGATTTTTTTGTTACTAAAGAATTGACACTCAAATAATTACAGTGTACATGAAATAAATTATACATTTACTAAGTGATACACACAGGAGCTTGGTAGCAAGTTCTCAAAATATGAGAAAATTCACTGCCCTTTTAACCAAATTCAAGCAGAATCTCATGCCCAACCTGAATTAGCATTTCTTTGCACTCCTGCTAGTAAAAACAAGGGACAGGAGCAAACCCAGATTCGAATTTAACCAACTCAATTTAAATGATAGTTTTAAGAGGAGCGCTCCTATCTGCCATCCGATAAACAAAATAACACAGCTTACTTCACTGTAACAATAAATCCAAAGCACTTACAGTACAATGAAACATATCAAAATGTGTAGTTCTTTATGAACTCTTGAAACAATCCAAACATGACAATGGAGCCTGGAAGTCACCAGTCTCGAGTATCACCTTCTCTCATTCTTCCACTACAAAATTAAGCGAGGTTGTGAGTAGATATGGAGAGCGATAGGGAGCATTGGATTTTTACCATTACTTTGTACACTAACCATCATTACTTTTGAATGGAAAGTGCCTCTTAATTCCTTAATGTCACATTAAAGAGCACCCATTAAAAGTCATTAATCTTTCTCATTAAACATTTAAAATGTAGTCTGTAAATTACTCTTCTTCTCTCCCTCCTACTCTTCTCTTCATCTCACTCTCTCTCACTCTTTATCCTTTCTCTGTCATCATCTCTTACCCTCTACCTCTCCGGTCCCCTTCCTTTCTCTTCGCCCCCCCCCCCCCCCCCCCCCCCCCCTCCCAGATTTTCCCTTACTCTCTGTTGGCTATGACCATGATGATGTACCTGCCTGCCCTCATCTGGCGTTTCCTCGTGATGCCATCGCTGGGCTCTGACCTGCTCTTCATCATTGATGAGCTGGACAAGTCCTACAACCGCTCCATACGATTGGCTCAGAGCATCCTGGAGATGCGACAGAACACCCAGAACCCCCTCACCTTCCAAGCCGAGCTTGAGAGGTGAGAGTGGGTGTGGCAGAGATTTGTTGAGTCAGGTAGAGGGAGGATTTTGGACTGGGGAATAGGGGAAGTCAACAGGCTTAAGGTGTTAGCCTGCTTCAGTTTGGCTGGCACCTAACGTGTGTGCTTGCATACTCCGTTAAAATATATTTTCTTGAAAAATGAGAAAAAAGCAGTAATAGTACTGTTTGTGCATTTTGAGAAGCCGTTGCCAGTATACACTTCCTTAAAATAGTCAGACTTAATGTACGATAACTCAAGAAGTCTATCATAAATGTTGCTTTTTTTGCCAAGGAGATCTTAGTTGCACAATTTTACATCTAACTAAGATGTTTGATCCAGTATTTATCAATTAAAAAAATTGTGAATCAAAAAAGAGTTCTCGTTGAATGACAATAAAGACTTTATTGAAGAATCCCTACTGTTGACCAATCACTGATGAAGGGGCATAGACTCTCTGGCTTGCCTCCAGAACAGATTTTGTGAGCCCGAACAGCCGAAAAAAAAAACAAATGAACAAAAACTTCACAAAATGTGGTCAGAATATATTCACAAACTTTACCTGCTGGGAAGCACACCTTTAGATTGATGTCTACAATGATTCTGAAGACGTTTGAGTAGCAATCACGTTCCCGGGTGTTTGTAATGCCCATGGAAACTGAAAACAAGATACTAGTTTAGCTTCAACTACAGGCATGTTATTGACTATTTAAATCTTGAATACTATAAATGCCTTAGATGCTCATACAACCTCCATTTTCATACAACAGAGCCAATAACATGAAAGCGTGCTTGAGCCGTCTGTCCTCTAACCCGATCTCCTTCATGGTCTCTTTCAGGGCCAAGAGGAAGCGCTACTTCGAGTACCCCCTGTTGGAGAGGTACATGCAGAGCAAGCAGAGCTCCTACTTCCTGGTCAGCATGCTCTTTCTCCGCGGCTTCCTGTTGCTCACCTTCATGTCAGCCGCCTGCCTCTACCTCGTCTATTTCCACCTGTCCGCCTTCCTCCGGGACGAGTTCAGCTGCTTCGTCCGCACGGGCCTGCTGCGTGACCAAAACTGGGTTCCCGAGCTGGTCCAGTGCAAGATGACCGGCCAACTGGTCTTCCAGGTGATTAGCGTGGCTAACGGCGCTATCTATGTCCTGCTGGTGCCTATCGTGCTGTTCAGCTTGGTCCGCCTCTTCTGCTGGGATACGACTCTATTGTCGGTGTATGAGGTTCTCCCCGCATTGGGCCTCAACAGCGGTCACAAACTGGGCTGCCCGCTCAACGACCTCAACGTTCTTTTACTGTTTCTGCGCGCTAACGTGGTGCACCTGCAATCTTATGGCAGACTGAGGGCTATATGCTCGCTGGCACCCCCGCAGATCGGGAAGGGGAATGGCATGAAGGGTGTGAGGATGCTGACGGAGGAGGAGATTGAGGAGAGGGCCGAGATGGCGCAGGAGTTGGAGGAAGACTTGGAGGAGCTGCAGGAGGAAGGGAAGCTCAACCTGGTGGACATCATGACCATCTTAGGAGCGGCCCGTGGAAACGCTGTCAACTGCACAGAGTCCAGGCCACTGGTGGAGGAGAATATGAGTCTGGGTACCATAACTATTATCTACACTCTCAAACGTATTCTGTTAGTGGTCTTCTTCGTCTATATCGTTTGGGATGTTGAGAAAATTATAAAATGAGGAATCACTGCAAGACTGCAGATGAAGCTGAAATTAAATAGTCTGCTCCAGTACTTTGACTGAGTACCGGATGGTGGTGTAAGCAGTTTTCATTGAATAGCCACTATACTCTTATTGAATATTAAATGAGGAGGCAAAAGTAATAATGGACTTGACTTGAGATAGCAGGTATGATATAAACATTTCCATCCACACTTAGGGAACATTGGAATATACCATATGTTCTCAGTAGCTTTGATACAGAAATGCTTTGCACAAATATTAATTCTACACAAATGGTTTATTTTAATTGTCAAACTACAATGCCAGTAGGCCTAATATAAATAACTATTATGTGTTAGAGAGTTTTTCCCATGACCGGACAGCCGGTCAGAGGCTTTTATTAGGAAATACTGCAAGACATCAGGTACAATGTGTTTTCTTTCCACTCCTAACTCCCCTCTCTGTCTCCTTACAGAGCCAAACCACCAGGGGTACCATGAGTTGAAGGAGACTGCATCATGTAAAAATGACTAAATCACCAATGGACATCAATGTGACACCAATCAATGTGGATGAAGGAAAAATATACTGAACAAAAATATTAACGCAACATGCAACAATTATAAAGATTTTACTGAGTTACATTTCATATAAGGAAATCAGTCAATTGAAATACGTTTTTAGGCCCTAATTTATGGATTTCAAATGACTGGGCAGGTGTGCAGCCATGGGTTAGCCAGGCCCAGCTAAAAAAAGGGCTTTATTACTGACATAAAACCCCTCAGTTTCATCAGCTGTCTGGGTGGCTGGTCTCAGACAATTCCGCAGGTGAAGAAGCTGGATGTAGTGGTCCTGGGCTGGAGTGGTTACATGTGATCTGCAGTTGTAAGGCCGGTTGGAATTACTGCCGAATTCTCTAAAACAATGTTGGAGGCGGCTTATGGTAGAGAAAATAGCATTTAATTCTCTGGCAACAGCTCTGGTGGACATTCCTGCAGTCAGCATGTCAATTACATGCTCCTTCAAAACTTGAGACATCTGTGACGTGTTGTGTGACGAAATTGCATTTTAGAGTGGCTTTTTTTGTGTGTAATAATCATGCTGTTTAATCAGCTTCGTGATATGCCACACCTGTCAGGTGATCTAGGCAAAGTAGAAATGCTCACTAACAGGGATGTGCACATCATTTGAGAGAAATAAGCTCGTTTGTGACTCAAACATTTCTGGGATATTTTATTTTAGCTCATAAAACATAAAACTACACTTTATATGTTGCATTTATATTTTTGTTCAGTATAGCTAGGTTTAGAAGATTAGTTAAAAAAGACTTAACCCTGGAGAGAAGTGAGGGACGGTGTTCTGTACTCAGAGAAATAGTTCCAAAAAGCCTCCATTAGAATGAAAAGCTTGGTGGTTGAGTTGAGCGATGTCATTTTTTGATGTATGACTGAGCTTTTGGGTCGTTGGGACTCAACTTAATTTCCACCACAGATTTCCTATTTGTCCTTTATGGATATGCTATGTACTGTACTTGTTAGGTTTTGTGATTTGTCAAAAGGTAAAGTTCTATCTGTGAAACGTCTAAAGGTAACATTTGATATGCTCTATGTCAGATACAAACGTAATGAATAAAGTTATTTTTATGACTGTTGTGTTAAACAGCTCGTGTGAGTGAAACATTTCTTGTCCAACTGCTGTAGCACATTCTGATGTTCGGTGGGTCACTAATGAGGTGGAAACCTTTCCTTACCACCAGTGAATCATATTGCAAATGAATTGCCTCATAAATAGAAAAACTGTGAGTAGTTACAGAAGTAGGATCTTAATTTGTGGCAGTTTGCTCAAGCAGGAAAAGAAACAGGAAATGTGAATTATTATGTGGATAAGGAACAATTATAACGAATAGACATTTTTGTAGGGTTTGATAGGGAAACTTAAACATCAAATACACTGGATTTTGCATTGCAGGAAAGTTCTCCTGCAACAGGGTGATCAAATGAAGATCCTACATCTGTGATTAAATGTGCTCACTCTCCAAAAAATGCTTGACTTAGTCACAAAAGCAAAGGTGCAAATGTAAGCAATCTGTGCAGAAATATTTGCTGCTCCTGAGCACTTTTTGTAATTAACAGTAGAAACATTTGTCGAGCTCGTCTTCCCTGACATTTTGAATGCTTAAACTTTTTAACTCTATACTAGATTGTTCTCCTCTTACACACCACACATATATTTATTGTAATACAATTATATTAAATGAATGTTATCTTCCTACACCCAATCATGACTGTGATTCAAAACCAAAATTCGCACATTCCATATTCACTCATTTATAGGCAGTGGGGTTAAGAATTGATAAATACCAGGGTTGGGAAACCAGGATTGATATTTTAGGAGTTGAATAAAGAATCATATTGTTGCTGCCCAATGTGGTTTGGAGGGAGGAGTGCTGCAATGGCATTTTGCGCTGCAATGTCAGATATCCTGCAGAGACTCTCTCATAGGTTGTGTCACAAATGGCACCCCATTCCCTATATAGCGCATTACTTTTGACCAGGCCCCACAGGCTCAGTTGGGACTCAGCCAATATGTCAATATGTTAGTTGTGCAGCCATAGCCACAGGAGTATGATCCCTACAGATCCCTATTGCCTTTTGGTACTGACACTTTGTGACTGTCACACCATTGAACGCACAGTAAAAACCCTTGCATAATAAACATTCTTATCATTTATGCACGCTAACAATCCCTTTGCACTATACACATGGTGATACACTCAACTAGAATAGCTCGCTGGACGTTAGACTATTCGAAGAGGGACGCAAGCTCTTTTTTTGCTGAATGTTAAATACAGCAGCCATTAGTGTAGTTTGAAAGAAGAGCGAACGTGTGACGGCGGTAGGCTAGCAGTTATATATTTAGACCCATAACCATTCAATCTTGGTGAAGAAAAGAAGTGAAAGCCTTCTGCATATAATTATAGTCCTATCCTATTCAAGGATGTCATTAGAATGACAGACAACTAAACGTATGTTATTTTATTAAACTAAACGTATTTTATTTACTTATTTAAGCTAGGAAGGAATGAAGCAACAATAGAGAAAGAGGTAGGCTAATGAGCTCAGGTGCATCCTGTTTCCATTGATAATCCTTGAGATGTTTTTACAACTTGATTGGAGTCCCACAGTTGACAGTGCTTGTCAGAGCAAAAGCCAAGCCATGAGGTCGAAGGAATTGACCGTAGAGCTCCAAGACAGGATTGTGGCAAGGCACAGATCTGGGGAAGTGTACCAAAACATTTCAGCAGCATTGAATGTCCCCAAGAACACAGTGGCCTCAATCATTCTTAAATGGAAGAAGTTTGGAACCACCAAGACTATTCCCAAAGCTGGCCGCCTGGCCAAACTGAGCAATCGGGGGAGAAGGGCCATGGTCAGGGAGGTAACCAAGAACCCGATGGTCACTCTGACAGAGCTCCAGAGTTCCTCTGTGGCAATGGGACCATGAGAAACAAGATTCTCTGTTCTGATGAAAGATTGAACTTTTTGGCCTGAATGCCAAGCGTCATGTCTGGGGGAAACCTGGCACCATCCTTATGGTGGAAGCATCATGCTGTGGGGATGTTTTTCAGCAGCAGGGACTCGCAGTCTTGTCAGGATCGAGGGAAAGATGAACGGAAAAAAGTACAGAGAGATCCTTGATGAAAACCTGCCTCAGACTGGGGCGAAGGTTCACCTTCCAATAAGAAAATGACCCTAAGCATACAGCCAAGACAATGCAGGAGTGGCTTCCGGACAATTCTCTGAATGTCCTTGAGTGGCCAGCCCAGAACCCAGACTTGAAACTGATCAAACATCTCTGGACAGACTTGAAAATAGCTGTGCAGCGATGCTCCCCATCCAGCCTGACAGAGCTTGAGAGGATCTGCAGAGAATAATGGGAGAAACTCCCCGAATACAGGTTTGCCAAGCTTGTAGCGTCTTACCCAAGAAGACTTGCAGCTGTAATCGTTGCAAAAGGATCTTCAACAAAGTGCTGAGTAAAGGGTCTGAATACTTATGTAAATGTGATTTAATATTTTTTGTATTCATTTGCAAAAATGTTGTTTTTTTTAAACTGTTTTTTTCTTCGTGATTATGGGCCCCATAATATGGGGTATTGTGTTTAGATTGATGAGGGGGAAAAACGAATCCATTTTAGATCGAGGCTGTAACTTAACAAAATGTGGAAAAAGTCAAGGGGTCTGAATATTTTCTGAATGCACTGTACACTCTGCTATCTTTACCATTAGGCACTTAGGTACATGTAAGAGATAATCAACAAGGGGCTTTGCGTTCAATAGAAAACAATGAAAGACGTGGAAGATGTGTTCCACAAAGCGCTAGCGGAGTACAACTGACCTTCCACAGAATTGCATTATTTTCCAGAGAATGCGTAGAGCCCGGAGTTGATTATCCCTTTTATACCATGGCTATAATTTAATACATTTGCCACTAGAAACATCCACTGAAGTAGCTAGCAAGTTTATTCACACAACACCATGCCCACACCGCCGTGGCACCATGCACTGGCACGCCACCTTTTGTCCCTTATTTGGTGGTGAGAAAGTTGGCAACCCTACTAGCAACCCTAGATTTGTGTCGGGACTATATCTTGTGGAAGGATGACATAGTATGAATAAATTCATCAATCTAACGTTTTTAATGAAAATATGTCAATCATTATTTTGAATATGTTGGTAACCCGTTGTATAAAAGTGATAATGCCCTCGAAGCCGGTGTTTGGATGATATATTTGCACGGTTTGCAGGCCCTCGACGAACAACAACCGTGCCAATATATCCTCCAAACACAGGCTTCGAGGGCATTATCACTTCAATTTAACGCATTGTAAATTTGCAGAATTCAATGGCAACAGTTCATTCTTACATGTTCTATGTTTGAGCTGCTTTTGAAAGATGAAAGTTGAATTGAAAACATTATTGGCCTTGTTGAATTCGATTTTCATAATGGCAAGCTACAGTAGGACTGATGGTTTGGTAAGCAAGTCAGTTTGTTTGGTTACCACGGCAACTACTGTAGCTATTGTAATGACCTGATTAGATCATAAATATACAGTGTTCCTATTCTTATTCAATTGGAAAGGCAAAACATGTGTATATTCAATTGTCTATAGCTTTACTAAAACTGTATCATTATGTAAACTTCTGTGAATAAATCTCAAAATAAATGATGAAAGAAATCACAATTTGGACCTTCACAGCAACAAAAAAAAATGCATAAGAGGAAAAGAGGGACATGAGTCACTCACCAAGTCTACTTATTTTTTGCTGCTCTTGACTGATTCAAGCAGTCCTTTGTCCTTCTGCATAGCCAGAGAAGTCATTACATGACAAGTCACAGTTCACAGATATTTGAAGTTCATTTTTGATCAGCTCTGTGCTGCATCTGTTTCTTGAGTCTGACCATTTAATGGTCATCAGAGAGAAAATCCTCTCTACAAAGGCATTTGAGCCGAGCACACTGAGGACAAATGAGACAATCCTGAACATGTTGATCAAGTTGGCTTTCCTTAGGTTTTGGAAAACTGCCACCCACTTCTCACTGGTGGATTTTGTGGTATCCTGTCTGGCTTTCTGTATTTCCTCCAGGCTAGCACAAAACTCTTCATTAGAGTTGGTCCATACTGACTGTCTCTGTCATTTTGAGGGCAACACCCACTTGCTCCAGGTCAGTGATGGAGAGCTCCTTATGGAGGCCAATCGGTTTCAGTTTCATCATTACATTTTTTGGTGAGAAATCAACCCACTTGTCAATGTATTGTAATGACAGTGTCATAGAACAGCAAGTCCTGTTGCTGCTTGGACCGTTGTGCTGACAATTGTTCGTCCATCAGCTGCTTGGTCTGGTATCCCAAAAAGCTGTCCTGTTTCCGCTGAAGCATCGTCATTTTGAACTTTTGGACTTCCTCGTAAACATCTGTGATGCAGAGCGTTGTTTCCTCCAGCTTTTTTACGAGTTGAGTGTTCTCCGGGCATTTCGATAGATATTTCTCTAGTGATGCCACCGGGCATAGCTGCTCAAAACATGAATCCCCTCTTGGTCTCCCTGCCCCTCTCCCTTGGGTCTAGATGATTCTTTGTGGCCTCGTTATATGCGGGAGTGGTGTATCTGAGAGGGAGAATGCATTGTTATAATATTTTTTTCCAGTAGCCTAATTACGAGTGCAACTTAGAAATAATACAAACTGGCTATGAACAACATACCTTAGATCGTTCTCGTCTGTTTTTACGAGGAATGAGTTGCGCTTTAGTTGTCTGTTCCCCAGATGTAACTGGAGTTCGAACCACACTTTCTGGACCAGACCACTTGGTGTGCCGGGATTCAGAGATTGGGAGTTTTGGAGCTGGGCCATGTCCTTATCGGTGATGGGAGGGTGGCTGTTTGTGATATCTTTTCATTGCCGCCTTAGATGTGGTGGTGGTAAATTCAGTGTCCTTCATAAGGCACCAGCTGCGACCAATGGGTCGGTCACTTATAAACCGGTTGAGCTTACTCAGGTAGCTCAGGTGCCAGGTAGCTACTTCTGCAGTACTGCTCCCCCTTCCCATGTCGTTCATTTCCATAAAACTGTCGGAGGATGTTAAACCCCTCCTTAGTGACAGTTTTGAAGTCAACAACTTTTTTATTCTCTGCTAGCCAGCCCTCGAAGCACCACACAGCCCAGTTTGCATTCTTAATTGTCTTTTTTGTTGTTTTGGGTTCTCTCTAGGTCATTCAATATACCCCAAATCTGCATGACTGGGTATTATTGCCATCTCTTTCCCCATTCATCCATAGTCATGTTCCACTCATCCATTTTAGTTTTCGCAACAAAGGATCAATTTAGCCAGTCAACTGAAAAAAAGATGTGTATGTTGCTATGACAACCAGCTCAATTTGCTGTCTGTCTCGATCAGACACAATCGCTTTATATGGGACGGTGGAGTTCGCAATTCAATATTGAAAAGATCGGAGAGGCAGACAGCAAGGTTTATACATATCTCTGCTGTTGAAAACTAAATACTAGTCTAAAAGAAATGGGAGTTAATGTCTGTATGCTTTTTATAGTGAAGATCAAGTGTATACATTTCCTGGCAGGGTTGATGAGACAGTGGATTGCACAGTGAGATGGACCAGAGTAAACGTTATAAATGTAGCTGGTGGTAACTTAGACACCGGCTGGAATGCGGTTTTAATGAATCAGCATTCAGGATGAGACCCACCCGTTGTTTGAAGGAAAATAATGCATGCTATAGAATGCCCTTCAAGCCAATCAGAAACAAGTATTCAACAATGCCATGGTATAAATAATAAGAACATTTCTATAGCGCTTATATATAAATATATACATACACTACCGTTCAAAAGTTTGGGGTCTACTTAGAAATGTCCTTGTTTTGAAGAGTACCCGCAAAAAACCAACAGTGAAGAGGCGACCTTCTAGGCAGAGTTGCAAAAAAAAGCCATATCGCAGACTGGCCAATAAAAATAAAAGATTAAGATGGGTACTATTTAATGAAGCTGCCAGTTGAGGACTTGTGAGGCGTCTGTTTCTCAAACTAGACACTCTAATGTACATGTCCTCTTGTTCAGTTGTGCACGGGGGCCTCCCACTCCTCTTTCTATTCTGGTTAGAGACCGTTTGCGCTGTTCTGTGAAGGGAGTAGTACACAGCGTTGTATGAGATCTTCAGTTTCTTGGCAATTCCTCGCATGCAATAACCTTCATTTCTCAGAACAAGAATAGACTGATGAGTTTCAGAAGAAAGTTCTTTGTTTCTGGACATTTTGAGCCTGTAATCAAACCCACAAATGCTGATGCTGTCAGAGTAGTGTGTATAGGTGGCAGGAAAGTCAGGCGCAGGAGAATCAAACGTAATGAAATGGAGTTGTTTAATGACTGTAAACAAAACATAACTCCAAAACTATGAATAATGTAAAACAAAATGGGTACGAGGACCCATCACACACCAATACGAACAACACGAACAACACGAAATCTGAACCACAAACAATCCCTGACAAAGACATGAGGGAAACAGAGGGTTAAATACATAACAGGTAATGGATGGATTGAAACCAGGTGTGTAGGAAGACAAGACAAAACCAATGAAAATGAAAAATTGATCAATGATGGCTAGAAGACCGGTGACATCGACCGCCGAGCACCGCCCGAATGAGAGGCATCAACTTCGTTAGAAGTCCTGACAGATGCTGCAGACAATCAACTAGTCTAAAGAAGGCCAGTTGTATTGCTTCTTTAATGAGCACTACAGTTTTCAGCTGTGCTAACATAATTGCAAAAGGGTTTTCTAATGATCAATTTGCCTTTTAAAATGATTAACTTGAATTAGCTAACACAATGTGGCATTGGAACACAGGAGGGATGGTTGCTGATAATGGGCCTCTGTACGCCAATGTAGATATTCCATGAAAAATCTGCCGTTTGCAGCTACAATAGTCATTTATAACATTAACTATGTATTTTCTTTAAAAAACAAGGACATTTCTAAGTGACCCCAAACTTTTAAACGGCAGGATTTGAGTCCCTGGCGGCGTAGTGTGTTACTGATGGTAGGCTTTGTTACCTTGGTCCCAGCTCTCTGCAGGTCATTCACTAGGTCCCCCTGTGTGGTTCTGGGATTTTTGCTCACCGTTCTTGTGATAATTTTGAACCCACGGGGTGAGATCTTGCATGGAGCCCCAGATCGAGGGAGATTATCAGTGGTCTTGTATGTCTTCCAATTCCTAATAATTGCTCCCACAGTTGATTTCTTCAAACCAAGCTGCTTACCTATTGAGGATTCAGTCTTCCCAGCCTGGTGCAGGTCTACAATTTTGTTTCTGGTGTCCTTTGACAGCTCTTTGGTCTTGGCCATAGTGGAGTTTGGAGTGTGACTGTTTGAGGTTGTGGACAGGTGTATTTTATACTGATAACAAGTTCAAACAGGTGCCATTAATACAGGTAACGAGTGGAGGACAGAGGAGCCTCTTAAAGAAGAAGTTACAGGTCTGTGAGAGCCAGAGGGTGACCAAATACTTATTTTCCACCATAATTTGCAAATAAATTCATTAAAAATCCTACAATGTGATTTTTCTCATTTTGTCTGTCATAGTTGAAGTGTACCTATGATGAAAATTACAGGCCTCTCTCATCATTTTAAGTGGGAGAACTTGCACAATTGGTGGCTGACTAAATACGTTTTTGCCCCACTGTATATACATTGTATTGTATATATATATATATATATAGGGGTTAAGTTTAGGGTTAGGATAAGGGTTTAGGTCAGTAGTTAGTTGAAAGTTATTGAACATCTACAAACCATCTACTTGGAACTACAGTGAAATCAATCCCTTTTCTGGGCAACACATGTAACAACCTTACAAATGGTGACAGGTTAAGGCAAGGGAGTCAAACTAATTCTGCCCCGGGGACACATTCACCCCACCACACTCCTTCAAAAACATATTAACTGAGTATGTTATCTGATCAATCTACCTGCTGATCATTAAATCTGTGAATATTTCTCATTGTTGTATATTTGATGAATTGTACCTTTCCTCCGTAGGCCTATATAGTGTATTTTATTTCATTTTTTTGTGCAATTTAGTTTTGTCCTGTTCACTTTTGCAAAGTTATGCCTCGTGGCCAGGTTGTTATTGAAAATCAGAATAGGTTCTCAATTGACTTGTCTGGTTAAATAAAGGTTAAATAAAAATAAAATACCCCCACTTCTTCTACTGATATATCTACACAGATCATATGTGCAAATATGTATTTATTGTGTATTCTCCTTCTTTCTAGGACTGAATATAATCAGAGCTATAAGAAGAAAGTAACAGTTATCATTCCTTTCTCAAACACACACTGTCCCTCCCCTTTATCACAAGGAGGTTAGAGTCAATAAAACAACAACAAAGAAAGGTCATTTCTAAAACATTCTTGACAGTCGCTGGGTTTGCTGGTTTTTGCTCTAGACATTTAAATAAGCGACTGATATGGACTTTGGAAACCAGGTCTGAGCACTCTCTGGACCAACAGTTGCACTGTTCAGGAAGGAACAAAACCATGCAGAATTACAACCCCTGAAAGACTGACATTGTGCACTGCTGAGGTAGATCGAGCAAGAGAGAGTGAGAGCAAAGATAGAAATTCATGAAATTCGTCTTCCATGCCAACTGGGTCTGCGGACCATGGATAGAAATACACAGCGCTGAAGACGGCAAAGCAAGCTGTGCTCATCCAGATGCCAGTCACAGCATTGGATGTCAGTCACACAGCTATGAAGGAACACATATCAGGGCAGCACAGCAAATAACATCATTCGTTTCATGGAAGACAAAAAGTGAAACAGGTTGCCTGGAGGCTTTTTGACAGAATGGGTCTCTTTTGGAGTTAAGTGGGTGAATAACTAATGCAACATCAACCGTGGACAAGTGCACCTGTGAAAGTCCAATTATAAAAGATGGATCATTAGGAGTTTCTTCTCCGAAACACCAGGTGGGGAGTCTCAGTGCGCTACATGAGAGGAGGAGATAGAAGACTGCTTGATGTTTCCTGGGGTTATAAAATGCATTTTTTTTCATTGATCCAAATGGACAAAGATATGGTCATTATGGGTATTTCTGTTTTGTATTACTTACGGCATCAGCTGTTTGACACCATTCCACTGTGGGCGCACAGTTGAGTGTAACAGGGAGGATGATGCAAGTTGGTTTCTAAGGCTCCAGGATTGCAACTTGCATCACGGATAAGCTTGTTTTGATATTTATCCAAACTAAATAAATATAACTTGTGAGGAACAACATGTTATTGTGTGTGTGTGTGTGTGTGTGTGTAAATGTAATACATTTACAAGCATTATATTATAGAGCCAGATCCCACTGAGCACAAACATAAATTATCGTTCAGTTGATTATTTTCTGACGATGTAGCGGCACATACTCTATTACAGCTTGCAGTATACCAGCACAACCACATTGTACCAAACACTTGCTTGAAACACATTTGATTGAATGAGTGCCATTAGACAATTAATGTTAGGCCAAATCTCTCTGGCCTACCCTTCCTCCCTCAACACAGAGCAAGCGATCCATCGACGCTGAGAGGGGATAATGCTGGCCAATTATTTTCTCTCATCGTCTGTTTGTTGCTTTTGTGTGTGGCAATGATCTATGGTTTATGGGGGCGAGCGTCGCAAGCGGTCACGCTAATATCCAATTAAGATTGATGTTTTAGGTCGGCAGTGAGAGCGGGATAATAACGAGCATATGGGAATGATGGATGCTGCCTTCATGTTGAATGAGGATTCCAATGGCGAATGCACTCGGTCACTGGTTTCTGTTGCTACAGCTAGATCGCTGTAATGATTCCTTAATCCGTTATTATAACAGTTGGGGTGAGGAAGGGAAAGAGGATGGGGGAACCGGAGTGACCTCCAGCTCCAGCTCCTGACCAAATCGTTACAGCTCACCTTGTTCCCAGGAAACTGCTAAATTAAGACAGATCCCCAAGGTAAAGGCGTGATCGGGGTACTCACAAAACACACTCAAATACACACAACATTTCATGATAACTCAGCACTACAGTAGTTAGTGAGTACAGAAAACTGTTGTTTGCTAACCCTTCAATGTATCAGAGAGGAGTTTGTTGTACATGTGCCAACAACTCAGTGGCCCTAATGGGCAAAGTACAAATTCCCCTCTAAATGTCGAATCTTAAGGCCTATGCTACCCCCGATCTCACCTCACCTGCCAGAACACCAGACACTTTGTGACTCAAGCCTTAACATACGGCAGCTGAGGTACCTTCAAGTGTCAAAGCAAAGCACGTCAGTTATTGGTTAGTGTGTAAGAAAATAATCTGACCTTGCAGTCAGTCAACAGTTGACAACAGTTGACAAGCTGTTTAGCACGACTCTGAAAGGTGAGAATGTTTCCCTCTCCCCTCTTTCAGCGTTCGCCTGACCCCCATTGATTGATAACAGAACAGGAGCTCTAAAGGAAATTTAGTAGGTGCCATGTAAGAGCAAGGACCCGGTTAAGGTCATGTCAAAAAACCTGGGTTCGGCAAGTTCGACACAAAACAATCAAAGTTGCTTTATTAGGAAACACTGGTGTATTCATGAGCCCGACTCCCGTTTCATATTATGCCTTTATCAGTGTTTAGAGGCAAAAAGGTGTGATAAATTGGAATTGTGACATCAGTCACTTCTTGATGAAAGTATAACACCTGTAAAACAATCAGTCATAATGGAATCTACTTTATATGTGGTTTGGACACTTGTTTTCTGTGAGCTTCGGTAAGACGAGGGGGGGCGGTCTGTGCATATTTATAAACAAACGCTGGATCACGAAATCTAAGGAAGTCTCTGGATTTTGCTCGCCTGAAGTAGAGTATCTTGTGATAAAATGCAGACCACACTATTTTCTTAGAGAGTTTTCAGCTATACTTTTCGTGGCTGTTTATTTACCACCACAGACGGATGCTGGCACTAAGACCGCACTCAGTCAGCTGTATAAGGAAATAAACAAACAGGAAACCGCTCACCCAGAGGTGGCGCTCCTAGCGGTCGGAGACGTTAATGCAGGGAAACTTAAATAATTTCGACCTAATTTTTAACAACATGTTAAATGTGCATCCATAGGGAAAACAATTCTAGATCACCTGTACTCCACACACAGAGACGGGTACAAAGCTCTCTCACCCTCCATTTGGTAAATCCAACCAACCACAATTCTGTCCTCCTGATTCTTGCTTACAAGCAAAAATGAAAGCAGGAAGCACCAGTGACTCGGTCTATAAAAAAGTGGTCAGATGAAGCAGATGATAAACTACAGGACTGTTTTGCTATCACAGACTGGAACATGTTCCGGGATTCTTCCGATGGCATTGAGGAGAACACCACATCAGTCACTGGCTTTATCAATAAGTGCATCGAGGACGTTGTCCCCACAGTGATGGTACGCACATACCCCAACCAGAAGCCATGGATTACAAGCAACATTCGCACTGAGCTAAAAGCCACTTTCAAGGTGCAAGACTCTAACCCGGAAGGTTATAAGAAACCCTGCTATGCCCTGTGACGAACCATCAAACAGGCAAAGCGTCAATACAGGGCTAAGATGGAATCGTACTACATCGGCTCCGATGCTCATCTTATGTGGCAGGGCTTGCAAACTATTGCAGACTACAAAGGGAAGCACAGCTGCGAGCTGACCAGTGACACAAGCCTACCAGACGAGCTAAATCACTTCTATGCTCGCTTCGAGGCAAGCAACACTGAGGCATAACCTAGACTAAGGAGATTATTGTGGATTGCAGGAAAGGAGGACCGAGCACGCCCCCATTCTCATGGACAGAGCAGTTTGAGAACTTCAAGTTCCTTGGTGTCCACATCACCAACAAACTAGAATGGTACAAACACACCAAGACTGTCATGAAGAGGGCTTGACAAAGCCTATTCCCCGTCAGGAAACTAAAAAGATTTGGCATTGGTCCTCAGATCCTCAAAATGGTAATGAGGGTAATGTGTATGGCCCAGTACATCACTGGGGCTAACCTGCCTGCCATCCAGGACCTCTACACCAGACGTGTCAGAGGAAGGCCCAAGAAATTGTAAAAGGCCCCAGCTACCCCAGTCATAGACTGTTCTCTCTACTACCGCATGGCAAGTGGTACCGGAGTGCCAAGTCTAGGACAAAAAGGCTTCTCAACAGTTTTTACCCCCAAGCCATAAGACCCCTGAACAGGTAATCAAATGACTACCCAGACTATTTGCATTGTGTGCCACCCCAACGCCTCTTTTACGCTGCTGCTAATCTCTGTTTATCATATATGCACAGTCACTTTAACTATACATTCATGTACATACTACCTCAATTAGCCCGACCAACCAGTGCCGCCGCACATTTTCTACCCGGGCTATCTGCATTGTGTCCCACCACCCACCACCTGCCAACCCCACTTTTATGCTACTGCTACTCTCTGTTTATCATATATGCATAGTCACTTTAACCATACCTACATGTACATACTTCCGCAATCACCTCGACTAACCGGTGCCTGTATGTATGTGTGTGTATGTAGCCTCGCTACTGTGTGTAGCCTAGCTACTGTATACAGCCTTGCTACTGTTATTTTTAACATTTTTTACTGTTGTTTTTATTTCTTTACTTACCTATTGTTCACTTTAATAACTTTTTGTATTTGTACTTTTTTAACTTAGAAATTGCACTGTTGGTTAGAGCCTGTAAGTAAGAATTTCATGGTATTTCACCTGTTGTATTCGGCACAGGTGACAAATAAACTTTGATTTGATTCGATTTGATAACACATATAAAACAATCAGTCATAATGGAATCTACATTATATGTGGTTTGGACACTTTTTTCTGTGAGCTCTAGGGCAGCCCTTTTCAGACCTCTCCTCAGAGACCCCCAAAATGTGAAACATCTGGGGGTCCCTAAGGAGAGGTTTGAAAAGACTGCTCTAGGGTATTCCAATGCAGTAGGCCTATAGAGTAGAAATACACAGAGTGTACAAAACATTAGGAATCTTCCTAATATTGAGTTGCACCCCCTTTTGCCCTCGGAACAGCCTCAAATCGTCAGGACATGGACTCTACAAGGTGGTTGAAAGCATTCCACAGTGATTCTGGCCCATGTTGACTCCAATGCTTCCCACTGTTGTGTCATGTTGGCTGGATGTCCTTTGGGTGGTGGACCATTCTTGATACACATGGGAAACTGTTGAGCGTGAAAAACCCAGGAGCGTTACAGTTCTTGACACACTCAATTGGCACCTACTACCATACCCCATTCAAAGGCACTTCAATCTTTTGTCTTGTCACTATCCAGTGGTGTAAAGTATTTAAGTAAAACTACTTTAAAGTACTACTTAAGTAGTTTTTGGGGATATGTGTACTTTATTCATATTTTTGACTACACTACATTCCTTAAGAAAATATTATACTTATTACTCCATACATTTTCATTGACACCACAAAGTCATTTTTGAATGGTTAGCAGGACAGGAAAATAGTCAAATTCACGCACTTATCAACCCAACATCCCTGGTCATCCCTACTGCCTCTGATCTGGCAGACTCACTAAACACAAATTCTTTGTTTGTAAATGATGTCTTGGAGTATGCCCCCTGCCTTCTGTAAATAAATAAAAACAAGAAAATTGTTTCATCTGGTTTGCTTATTATAAGGACTTTGAAATTATTTAGACTTTTACTTTTGATACTTAAGTATATTTTAAAACAAATATTTTTAGATTTTTACCCAAGTAGAATTTTACTGGGTTACTTTTACTTGAGCCATTTTCTATTAAGGTATCTTTACTTTTACTCAGTTGTATACTTTTTCCACCACTGCCAATACTTCATTTACATAAGTATTCAGTCAATACTTTGTAGAAGCACCTTTGGTGGCGATTACAGCTGTGAGTGTATTTGGGTAAGTCTCTAAGAACTTTGCACACTTGGATTGTACAATATTTGCCCAATATTATTTTTTTAATTCTTCAAGCTCTGTCACATTGATTGCTTTCATTGCTAGACAGCCATTTTCAAGTCTTGCCATAGATTTTCAAGACGGTTTAAGTCAAAACTGTAACTAGGCCGCTCAGGAACATTCACTGTCTTCTTGTTAAGCAACTCCAATGAAGATTTAGCCTTGTGTTTTAGGTCATTGTCCTCCAGAAAGGTGAATTTATATACCAGTGTCACATTGGTATAAAGGGATCGGGAGTCAGGCACAGGAATGCGTAATAGGGGTTTTTATGGACCCAAATTATAGCGTGCCATGTAAACGAAGACTAAACAAACACTATACAAAACACAGGGTTTATATCAAGGCACAAGGCGAGACCCAGATGCAGACACAGGAGGCAGATGGTTGGAGTCTTACAACGTTTATTCATCTAAAAAGGAGTAGGGAAGAGAATGGTCGTGTACAGGCAAAAGGACAAAACCAGTTCAGAGTGCAGGAGGTACCGAAGGGCAGGCAGATTCAAGGTCAGGGCAGGCAGAAAAGTAGTCCAGAGTCAGGCAGTGGTCAAAACCGGGAAGACTGGCAAAAGAAAATAGAAAAGGAGTACGGGGAAACCACGCCTGTTGACTTGACTAAACATACAAGACGAACTGGCACAGAGAGCCAGGAAACACAGGGATAAATATACTGGGGAAAATAAGCGACACCTGGAGGGGGTGGAGACAATCATAGGGAAAGGTGAAACAGATCAGGGCATGACAGTTGAAACCCAAACAAAAGAGCGAGGAGTACCTCGAATAAATAACACAAGCGCACAATGATTAACACATGGGACGAGACCCGTAATCATCTGTGCAATCCACAATGGCACGAAAGCCAAAACACACAGCACAGATACTCACACACACACCAATGGACATTGTCACAATAGGATACTGGTAAACCAAGGGCACACTTATACAATTTCTAATCATCGGGAATAGGGGCCAGGTGTGCATAATGAAAGTTCTTGAGGGGTCCGTGACACCCAGTGTCTGGTGGAAAGCAGACTAAACCAGGTTTTCCTCTAGGATTTTGCCTGTGCTTAGCTCCATTACATACATTTTTTATCCCAAAAAACTGCCCAGTCCTTGTCGATGACAAGCTTACCCATAACATGATGCAGCCACCACTATGCTTGAAAACATGGAGAGTGGTACTCAGTAATGTGTTGTATTGGCCCCAAACATAACACATTGTATTCAGGACATAAAGTTAATTGCTTTGCTATATTTCTTTGCAGTATTACAGTACTTTAGTGACATTTTGTAAAAAGGATGCATGTTTTGGAATAGTTTTATTCTGTATAGGCTTCCTTCTTTTCACTCGGTCAATTAGGTTAGTATTGTGAAGTAACTACAATGTTATTGATCCATCCTCAGTTTTCTCCTGTCACAACCATTAAACTCTGTAACTGTTTTAAAGTGCACAATGATTAACACACGGGACGAGTCCTTATGGTAAAATCTTTCTC
This sequence comes from Oncorhynchus clarkii lewisi, assembly GCF_045791955.1. Taxonomy (NCBI): domain Eukaryota; kingdom Metazoa; phylum Chordata; class Actinopteri; order Salmoniformes; family Salmonidae; genus Oncorhynchus; species Oncorhynchus clarkii. The sequence continues at coordinate 43,524,203 of NC_092158.1, forward strand.
TCCGACAACTGATTTAGGAAGAACACCTGTCGCTTTGTAGTGACTGGGTGTATTGATACCATCTAAAGTGTAATTAATTAATAACTTCACTAAGCTCAAAGGGCTTTTTTTATGTATACATTTACGAATAAGTGCCCTTTGTGAGGCATTGGAACACCTCCCTGGTCTTTGTAGTTGGAACTGTGTTTGAAATTCACTGCTCAACTGAGGGACCTAAAGATAATTGTATGTGTGGGGTACAGAGATGAGGTAGTCATTCAAAAATCATGTGAAACACTATTATTGCACACAGAGTCCATGCAACTTATGTGACTTGTCATGCAAATTTTTACTCCTGAACTTTAAGCTTGCCATAACAAAGGGGTTGGAAAATTATTGACTCAAGACGTTTCAGCTTTTTATTTTTAATTAATTTGTTAAAAAATTATTTATTCCACATTAACATTCTGGGGTATTGTGTGTTGGCCAGTGAAAAAAATGAATCTAAACATAATCCATTTTAAATTCAGGCTCTAAAACAACAAAATGTGGAAAAATTAAGGGGTGTGAATACTTCTTTTTGGATATTCAAGCAGTTTCTTGACTGTCCAGTTCGCTAACAATCACTAGACGGTCAGGGAGCATTGAATATTCCGTAAAGAATGGATAGAGGACTATTTTTTGCCAATTTTGATGGCAAGGAAATATAACCAATTATCAGTGCGGCCCTCCGGACTATGTTGAAGACCGAATGTGGCCCCCAGGTCATGATGGTCCCCCGGTCAGAAATATGCTAAATGTTCCCATTGACTGCAATGTATTGGCATAAGCATTGACCCTGTGACACTCATATTTTACCATTGAATCCAATATATTAACATAAGCATCAATTGGTTGTGTTATGATCAGGGACGCCAGGGACTGTCCTCTTCAAGCTAAATTACAGTAGTTCAACAAAAAAACATATTTGTCCTAAAATGATTTCGCCTCTGTCCAACGGTAATGCTTTCTTGAAAAATGTTCTACATTGATAGGGGCTTGGGAAAGTATGCCTGTAATGGTTGTGATATTGTCCTCTGAGAGGCATGCTCACATTCGGTCATTCTAGCCTGACAGGATTAATTTGAAAGGTTGCCATTATTGGGATTTTCAACCATTTCAAATACTCCCCATTGCTATCTATCAGACAGTCATACATTTTATTATGAGTTTTGGGACAGGACTTAATCCCTGTGTAAAGCAAGCTCTCAGTAAAGCACACATTAAAGAGGGTCAAACAGGTGACATTTTCAAGCTGATAAAGGGAGACAGACACGTTGGCAAACACTTTGCCTCTCTTACTGTTGCTGCAAGTCTTTTTGATGCATGTGAACGTCAATGTTGAGAGTTTCCAATGTACAATAATGCTTTATTGAGGTCATTGCGTTAAGCCATAATAATTTAGTATCCAATTTAATCATGAACTCGTCCTCTTTTATTTAGAGCAATAGGCATTTCATGAGCTCATTATGGGGCTGAATTCTAACTTGAAATGTGCATGCAGAATTTTGATATTTGCATAAATCCTGTGTTGGTGTCAATGGAAGATTTGGGCACCAAACTCAAGTTAGGATACAGACAAGTCTTACAAACAGTTAGACTTTTTTGTTATAATATTGACTCACTCACACTCTCCACAACAACGATGGGACATATCACCCAGCGCTTGATGATAAATGCATTTCTCCTCCTCACCACCAGAGAGGGGTGTTCCACATGGAAAAAGAGGTCACTTCTGCACAGACTGCCATACTACCACGCCACCATTGACTAAGGACATGCCACCCTAATGGGACCTTGGCCATACACTGACTTTGTTGTGCTGAGACTAAGGCTTTACAGTGCCTTGCAAAAGTATTCATCCCCATTGGTGTTTTTCCTATTGTGTTGCATTACAACCTGTAATTTAAATGAATTTTTATTTGGATTTTAAAAAAATGGACATAGTCCAAATTGTTGAAGTGAAATAAAAAAAATTACTTGTTTCAAAAAAAGTTAAAAAAAAAAAAAAACTGAAACGTGGTGTGTGCATATGTGTTCATCCCCTTTGCTATGAAGCCCCTAGATAAGATCTGGTGCAACCAATTACCTTCAGAAGTCACATAATTAGTTAAATAAAGTCCACCTGTGTGCAATCTAAGTGTCAGGCCCCAGAGTCTGCAACACCACTAAGCAAGGGGCACCACCAAGCAAGCGGCACCACGAAGACCAAGGAGCTCGCCAAACAGGTCAGGGACAAAGTTGTGGAGAAGTACAGATCAGGGTTGAGTTATAAAAAATATCAGAAACTTTGAACATCCCACAGAGCACCATTAAATCTATTATTAGAAAATGGAAAGAATATGACACCACAATAAACCTGCCAAGAGAGGGCCGCCAACCAAAACTCATGGACCAGGCAAAGAGGGCATTCATCAGAGAGGCAGCAAAGAGACCAAAGATAACCCTGAAGGAGCTGCAAAGCTCCACAGCGGAGATTGGAGTATCTGTCCATAGGACCACTTTAAGCCGTACACTCCACAGAGCTGGGATTTACAGAAGAGTGTCCAGTCAAAAAACATTGCTTAAAGAAAAAAAATAAGCAAACACGTTTGGTGTTTGCCAAAAGGCATGTGGGAGACTCCCTAAACACATGGAAGAAGGTACTCTGGTCATATGAGACTAAAATTGAGGTTTTTGAACATTAAGGAAAACGCTATGTCTGAAGCAAACCCAACACTTCTCATCACCCCGAGAATTCTATCCCCACAGTAAAGCATGGTGGTGGAAGCATCATGCTGACACCACAATAATATCGTTGCTATATCTTCCGGCGCCGACAGAGATGGCCGCCTCGCTTCGCGTTCCTAGGAAACTATGCAGTTTTTTGTTTTTTACGTGTTATTTCTTACATTAGTACCCCAGGTCATCTTAGGTTTCATTACATACAGTCGAGAAGAACTACTGAATATAAGATCAGCGTCAACTCACCATCAGTACGACCAAGAATATGTTTTTCGCGACGCGGACCCTGTGTTCTGCCTTACAAACAGGACAACGGAGTGGATCCTATGCAGCGACCCAAAAAAACGACTCAGAAAGAGAGGGAAACGAGGCGGTCTTCTGGTCAGACTCCGGAGACGGGCACAGCGCACACCACTCCCTAGCATTCTTCTTGCCAATGTCCAGTCTCTTGACAACAAGGTTGATGAAATCCGAGCAAGGGTAGCATTCCAGAGGGACATCAGAGACTGTAACGTCCTTTGCTTCACTGAAACATGGCTCACTGGAGAGACTCTATCCGAAGCGGTGCAGCCAACGGGTTTCTCCACTCATCGCGCTGACAGAAACAAACATCTTTCTGGTAAGAAGAGGGGCGGGGGCGTATGCCTCATGGCCAACGTGACATGGTGTGATGAAAGAAACATACAGGAACTCAAATCCTTCTGTTCACCTGATTTAGAATTCCTCACAATCAAATGTAGACCGCATTATCTACCAAGAGAATTCTCTTCGATTATAATCACAGCCGTATATATCCCCCCCCAAGCAGACACATCGATGGCTCTGAACGAACTTTATTTAACTCTCTGCAAACTGGAAACGATTTATCCGGAGGCTGCATTCATTGTAGCTGGGGATTTTAACAAGGCTAATCTGAAAACAAGACTCCCCAAATTTTATCAGCATATTGATTGCGCAACCAGGGGAGGAAAGACCTTGGATCATTGTTACTCTAACTTCCGCGACGCATATAAGGCCCTGCCCCGCCCCCATAGCAACGATTAAAACATCCCCTAACCAGAAACCGTGGATTGATGGCAGCATTCGTGTGAAACTGAAAGCGCGAACCACTGCTTTTAATCAGGGCAAGGTGTCTGGTAACATGACCGAATACAAACAGTGCAGGTATTCCCTCCGCAAGGCTATCAAACAAGCTAAGCGCCAGTACAGAGACAAAGTAGAATCTCAATTCAACGGCTCAGACACAAGAGGCATGTGGCAGGGTCTACAGTCAATCACGGACTAAAGGAAGAAATCCAGCCCAGTCACGGACCAGGATGTCTTGCTCCCAGGCAGACTAAATAACTTTTTTGCCCGCTTTGAGGACAATACAGTGCCACTGACACGGCCTGTAACGAAAACATGCGGTCTCTCCTTCACTGCAGCCGAGGTGAGTAAGACATTTAAACGTGTTAACCCTCGCAAGGCTGCAGGCCCAGACGGCATCCCCAGCCGCGCCCTCAGAGCATGCGCAGACCAGCTGGCCGGTGTGTTTACGGACATATTCAATCAATCCCTATACCAGTCTGCTGTTCCCACATGCTTCAAGAGGGCCACCATTGTTCCTGTTCCCAAGAAAGCTAAGGTAACTGAGCTAAACGACTACCGCCCCGTAGCACTCACATCCGTCATCATGAAGTGCTTTGAGAGACTAGCACACTGCCCTAACCCATCTGGACAAGAGGAATACCTATGTGAGAATGCTGTTCATCGACTACAGCTCGGCATTCAACACCATAGTACCCTCCAAGCTCGTCATCAAGCTCGAGACCCTGGGTCTCGACCCCGCCCTGTGCAACTGGGTACTGGACTTCCTGACGGGCCGCCCCCAGGTGGTGAGGGTAGGCAACAACATCTCCTCCCCGCTGATCCTCAACACTGGGGCCCCACAAGGGTGCGTTCTGAGTCCTCTCCTATACTCCCTGTTCACCCACGACTGCGTGGCCACGCACGCCTCCAACTCAATCATCAAGTTTGCGGACGACACAACAGTGGTAGGCTTGATTACCAACAACGATGAGACGGCCTACAGGGAGGAGGTGAGGGCCCTCGGAGTGTGGTGTCAGGAAAATAACCTCACACTCAACGTCAACAAAACTAAGGAGATGATTGTGGACTTCAGGAAACAGCAGAGGGAACACACCCCTATCCACATCGATGGAACAGTAGTGGAGAGGGTAGCAAGTTTTAAGTTCCTCGGCATACACATCACAGACAAACTGAATTGGTCCACTCACACAGACAGCATCGTGAAGAAGGCGCAGCAGCGCCTCTTCAACCTCAGGAGGCTGAAGAAATTCGGCTTGTCACCAAAAGCACTCACAAACTTCTACAGATGCACAATCGAGAGCATCCTGGCGGGCTGTATCACCGCCTGGTACGGCAACTGCACCGCCCTCAACCGTAAGGCTCTCCAGAGGGTAGTGAGGTCTGCACAACGCATCACCGGGGGCAAACTACCTGCCCTCCAGGACACCTACACCACCCGATGTCACAGGAAGGCCATAAAGATCATCAAGGACATCAACCACCCGAGCCACTGCCTGTTCACCCCGCTATCATCCAGAAGGCGAGGTCAGTACAGGTGCATCAAAGCTGGGACCGAGAGACTGAAAAACAGCTTCTATCTCAAGGCCATCAGACTGTTAAACAGCCACCACTAACACTGAGTGGCTGCTGCCAACACACTGACACTGACTCAACTCCAGCCACTTTAATAATGGGAATTGATGGGAAATGATGTAAATATATCACTAGCCACTTTAAACAATGCTACCTTATATAATGTTACTTACCCTACATTATTCATCTCATATGCATACGTATATACTGTACTCTATATCATCGACTGTATCCTTATGTAATACATGTATCACTAGCCACTTTAAACTATGCCACTTTGTTTACATACTCATCTCATTTGTACATACTGTACTCGATACCATCTACTGTATCTTGCCTATGCTGCTCTGTACCATCACTCATTCATATATCCTTATGTACATATTCTTTATCCCCTTACACTGTGTACAAGACAGTAGTTTTGGAATTGTTAGTTAGATTACTTGTTATTACTGCATTGTCGGAACTAGAAGCACAAGCATTTCGCTACACTCGCATTAACATCTGCTAACCATGTGTATGTGACAAATAAAATTTGATTTGATTTGATTTGATGCTGTGGGGATGTTTTTCATCGGCAGGGACTGGGAAACTGGTCAGAATTTAAGGAATGATGATGGTGCTAAATACAGGGAAATTCCTGAGGGAAACCTGTTTCCGTCTTCCAGAGATTTTTTTTTCTTCCAGCAGGGCAATGACCCTAAGCATACTGCTAATGCAACACTCAAGTGGTTTGAATGTCTTTAAACCTAGTCAAGCCCAGATCTCAATCCGATTGAGAATCTGTGGTATGACTTAAAGATTGCTGTACACCAACCTAACCTATCCAACTTGAAGGAGCTGGAGCAGTTTTGCCTTGAAGATTGGGCAAAAATCCCAGTTGCAAGCTTATAGAGACATACCCCAACAGACTTGCAGCTGTAATTTCTGCAAAATGTGGCTGTACAAAGTATTGACTTGGGGGGGGGTGAATAAAATAGGAAAAAATAGGAAAAATGCCAAAGGAGGTGAATACTTTCACAAGTCAATGTACCTCACACATTGCAGATGGTGGGTTTTCTGCACCGTGCTTCCAGAAGTGTTTGATTTACACACCTGCATGTCCTTGAGGAAGGGAACACAAATCCATGTTGTTTAAACATCATTTGTCAACCTGTTGTGAGGTGAAATCTACGTGGAAAACACATTTGGATTTACAAACTGTCATCAACCAGTACTGTTTTCATCTCCTTTTAACCAGCGTTGCAAATATCGAAATTAGGTTCAAACTTTAACTTCAAATCAAATTTCAAATCCGATCTAATTTATTTATGAAGCCCTTTTTACATCAGCAGATGTCACCAAGTGCTTATACAGAAACCCAGCCTAAAACCTCAAATAGCAAGCAATGACAACCGTGGTAAGAGTTTGTTACATCAATCGAATTTCAACATAGTCATCAGAACTTTGTATACATTCACATTGCACTGAAAATGTCACATTGAAAAGTCAAATATAATTTAAAAATAAATCTTATACGGCTTTTTCCATCACCAGGTGGATTCAGATGAAAGCTATGATCCCTTATTGATGTCACCTGTTAAATCCACTTCAGTTAAGGTCAAAGAAGGATTTAAAAGCTTTACAACTATTTACACATGGATTGTGTATTTGTGCCATTCAGAGGGTAACAAACGGGTAAGACAAAATATTTAAGTGCCTGTGAATGGGGTATAGTAGTAGGTGCCAGTCGCACCGGTTTGAGTGTGTCAAGAACTACAAGCTGGGTTTTTCACGCTCAACAGTTTCCCGTGTTTATCAAGAATGGTCCACCATCCAAAGGACATTCAGCCAACTTGACACAACAGTGGGAAGCATTGGAGTCAACATGGGCCAGTATCCCTGTGGAACGCTTTCGACACCTTGTAGAGTCCATGGCCTGACGAATTGAAGCTGTTCTGAGGGCAAAAGGAGTGCAACTCAATGTTACCTTTACAAAAATGCACCATGGTTTTAGCTTTGAAGTTTGATGATACTACCATGGTACTGCCATTGTATCTAAATATTACCATGGTATTGTATCATTCACACCATGGTATAAATCTGAATCTTGGAAATGTACCATGGTTTTAGTTTTGAAGTATGAGGGTACAGCTATGCACCTAAATAATACTATGGTATTCCATCATTTATACCATGGTAGGTGTGGATCATGGAAATACCATGGTTTTAACCTGCATTATACATTGTACCATGGTAACGCACAATGATGTTAAATGGTACCAATAATTATCATATGATACCATATTTATTAATTGTGCATTACCATAATACAATGGCAATATAATGCATTAAATAAAATAGAAAACCCATGGTCAAAAAGAGGTTGGTTGACAATGACAGTACACCGACCGACAACAACACATCAACAACCAAAGACACTGTGAGCAATGGGTCAGCACATGCAGCAGCCCTGGCTACAGAACAGGTATCTGGGTTGATGAGGGTTACTGATGTAGCAACACTATTTCCCCGTAGAGAATGTATCATATAGGTTAATGGGGCCCAAACAGAGTGTACAGTTCACATCACAGCAGAATGGTGATGAGTTTGACTATGACAAGAAGCTGGTACAGGGTGTTCCTTCACACACTTTACCCGGGGCTCAGTGAAAAATATACTAAAATCAGAGATGACCTCAAGAAATATACCTCTGATTGTAGTGTGACCGGCGAACTTAATCCTCGAGCAGATAACACAATCAGCCAGTGAGGAAGCAGATAGACAGAAACGTCTAGGTCGCAGTGCTAGACACAGATTAGTAAATGTCAACTCAGCAACAAGGGGACAGTGAACATTGTGACCAGTCTTCCCCCACTCAGGTTGATGGTGAAGTGAAGGCCAATCACACAGCCATCCAGGAGCTGACCGCAACAGTGAATGCACTGGCTTAAAACCTGGAGAAAAATATTAAACCTGCTGCAGGTGAGGCCCAGGGGTACACACATCCCCCACCCTCCGGAGGTCAGACAAGAGGTGAAGCCCAGGGATATGCCCATCACCTATCCTCCAGAGCACCGACAAGAGAGGCACCGAGATATGCCTCTTTACCACTATCCAGAGCAACGACGACAGACAGGGCCCACACTAAGGGTAAATGTCAAGACTGTGTCCAGCAGGGAATTGAAAGCTGCCCTCACTGCTTACGTTGTGGACAAGAAGAACATAGAGCTGTCGGCTGCCTAACAAGACAGACGTTGGGAAACGGGTCCAGGTCGCTGTGAGGGACAGACAGTGACTGTTGCAAACAAAGCATCCCTACTCCAAATCAACTGTGTGAAGACAGAGAAACCAGCTATACGTCCACACACAGGAACATCAACACACACTCAACAGGTTAACATTGTAGTGAGGGCCTGGGTAGAGAACGCGTTGCCAAGTGTTGACATCCAACCCCTTGAGACTTTGTTAGATGAAGGCCAGCTCCACGTGACTGCAGCAAACTGCACTACTGTCCCCTTTGAAAGATGGATCAAAGTGTCCCTGGAGCTTCTGAGTAGTAAAGATGGGAACATTGTAAGGGTTTTCCTCCTCTTCATCTGAAGAGGAGAGGCGAGAAGGATCGGAGGACCAATATGCGGCGTGGTAAGTGTCCATGGTTCTTTTAATAAGAAAATCTCAACATAAGAAATAAACGTGAAAGGAACGAAAACCGAAACAGTACCGTGTGGTTAAAAACACAGACACGGAAACAAACACCCACAAACAAACAGTGAAACCCAGGCCACCTAAGTATGATTCTCAATCAGAGACAACTAATGACACCTGCCTATGATTGAGAACCATACTAGGCCGAAACATAGAAATCCCCAAATCATAGAAAAACAAACATAGACTTCCCACCCCAACTCACGCCCTGACCATACTAAATAATGACAAAACAAAGGAAATAAAGGTCAGAACGTGACACACATGGCCATACAAGTGCCTATGCTAGTTAGTCAGAGCTGTGTAGACTGTCCACTACTAGGCTTGAATGTCTTAGACGAACTCATCAGAGAAAACAGTGAACAGACTGATGGTGTCAATCTCAGTGCGCTGCTGAGTGATGAAATGAATGTAAAAGAAAAAGCTGTCGAAACCATGGTCTCTGCCATTAAAGTGATGATCCATGAAGAAATGTCACTGAGCTGTAGAAGGCACAAGGCAACAGGATACTCACAATTCTTCCCCCTGAATGGCAGAGCCCCACGCCTTCCTATCGACCTACTGTTCAACCTCGAACCAGAAACAGTGACAAGAACCCAACAAACATTCGCAGAGAAGTGGGCAACAAAGTTGCAAGATGTTGTTCTAGTACAGCAGCAAGAGGTCAATGGAAAGGAAGACTTACCTGTGAGAAGGTCCACGTGCACTGGAAGGCCCAGAGAAATGTTTAGCAATGAGAGTCTGGGACAACCGTCATACCAGTCATGGAGACAAGGAGCAAATGCAGTTGTGCTTAATTCTTACATGATGCCTGGAAACATGATGACTTATCTAGTGTTACAAGGAGGTTACTGGCACGAAGGAACACCAATTGTTTGGACATGCTAGACACGGACTATAAATTGACTTGACTATAGACAGACAAACAAATAGATGCCAGGAGACATCAAAAAGAGGAGGGGAGAGTGTAATGGGTTGAAAACAAAGTCACTAAAAACAGACACCCCTTTATTATTGTTTTTTTTAAACCAATTTGTTTATGTTTTTGTCTTAATGAATCTGCATGATTTAGCATTAGTAGTCCATCAGACCAATAGATTGCAGTGTTGCACTGTGGTATTAGGAGAAACAGCAAGTTCTGGCCACCATTTTTCAGAATAAGACGTAAACTTGTGTCCGTTCTTTTTACTATTACTGTAACAGAACTTCCAATAACATTCTATTGAACAACTTTGTCAAGGTTTTATCACATTAGGAAAGGTTTTGTGTTGTTTTTGTGTCGAACTGAGTGAGAGAAGAATGTGATTTACAATGAGTGAGAGTATATGCTCGCATAGTCACAGGGACTATGTTTACTGAGTAGCTTAGTTGTACTGGATGTTGTCTTGGAGATTTTATAAAGAATCCGGTTGTTAGGGATTTCTGAGTTTGTTTTTCAAGTCGCAGAGACTATGTTTACTGAGTAGCTTACTTTTGTGTAAAATTGTGCTCATGAGCTGGTAAACTGGCTGAGCATGCTCAGTCTGGAGCGTGGACTTTTAGTGCAGACAGTGCGGGTGCATGAGAGAGAGACAATTTATGGAGGTGCTTCTATCTTGAAGCTGAATATATTGTTGTCAGTTTTCTATATTGGTATCCGTATATAGAAAAATATTCAGTTATTTTTGTCTTCATCTATGTGTTTCTATTGTATGAATGTGAAATACATTGTGGTTTTCATGTGAAATCATCCAGTAAGACACGGTTATTTGTGGAACATTTTTGAATTACGCTTTAGGTAAAGTGGATTTACGTTGTGTTATTTAAAGTGTGCACTTGTTTGATGTGAATGTCTTAAAAGTGTGAACAAGAAAATAGACAATTGAACAAGAGAGAAAAAAATACATTCTTCAGAATAAAGAAAGCAGCAGAACTTTGCAGACGTAAACTTGTGTCTGTTCGATTTACTATTACAGGCCAGACTGTAATTGCCATTGCGATTGTATGTTTCAGGATCTGTGGAGAGGTATTCACCATGTGGTGAATGAACACACATGGACACTGGGACATTGTGACTGCCTGGGGGACAACTACACCAAGGAATGAATCAAAAATGGCTCTCCAGCACATCAGGCTCTCACACACATTGTCCTCAACACAAGGTGGCTGAAGGATCTTCATAAATACCTGAACTTCAGGTGTGTTCACATACTTTCTCAAGAATCCTTCCCCCTATTTAGGAATTGGTTACAGATAATGGTCCATTATCCATTACTGCAGTACTGTCCTCAGGGACCACCAGAACATGTATAAAAATATTGGTCTATTGGTCACAGAGGAGATGGTTGGGGAACCCTGCATTACGGTGATGTTTGACATGCACACAGCCAAAGGAAGATTACAATTTAGTTGATTTCATGATGCATTCATTATGACTTGTCTGTGTTCTTTTTTCTTTTTTCTTCATCTTTTTTTACAGATCAACAGCTGATCTTGAGTCCTACCAGAGCCATAGTCTGCTGTACGCCAGCAAGCGTTTTTCCTTTTCACCACCAGTCTGAGGCCAGAACACTGCTGGCAGCACTAGACTACAACTTTCACAAGGACAGACCAGCCAGGCAGAACGCAGATGGAACCAAGATGTAAGTCCCCACTTTATTTGAAGTCGATAGGTTAGAGAAGGAAGTTTAGAACAACATAACTTTTCAAGTCTGCCCCACACACCCGTTCGCACTCACACATTGGCCAAACACAGAGTCTTTCAAAATGAATATTTCCTGAATTGCTTACAACCTCTTCTCCTGGCCTCATTTGAAAAACCTATTGGAGAAGAGGGTCCAATGGGAGTGACCCTGGACCTTCTTCTACCATACGATTGACAAGTAGGCATGGACATGGGATGCAACAAATATTTAGCCACTGAATATAAAACAGGAAACCTCTAAGTGTATTTGCAGTGAATTGTAAACCATCCAATCTCCTTTCTCTAAACCATTGAGGGAGGTGATGCACAACCGTATTAGTTCTGTTGTACTCAGATTGCAAGATCTGTGACCTTACTAAATGTCCTTGAAAGTCATTTTTTATTTTTTATTTTAGAACACAATGCATATTCTCAAATTATGTTGATTTATAGCTATAAAAAATAGCATAACGGGGAATGGTAGGGGATGCCATGTGCGACTGACATGTTTTCCGTTTGCTCCCGTGGTATTCTTAAAGTTTATGTGAATTCTGCAGCAGAACCGTATTTATTTTCAAATATTAATTTGGTGATCCCTTTCCGTAAAAACCAAGACTACTTTGCTTCCGAATGTCAGCATGTCGACCAAACATAAGGCCAAAAGCATGACTTTGAGAAAACCCGGCCTACAAGACCCGCTCTCATCACCGCCCTCTCCTGAGTCTGAGGGCCTGGAGACGCACACTTTTACCCGGGGGCGCTGAAATGAACATTCTCGAGGCCATCAAACTACTACGCTCTGAGATAGTTGAAATGAAAACACAGGTGGTTGCTACGATTGAGGCCAGAATACAGGAGGTTTCTGATACTTTAAAAGCAGATTTAACCATCCTGCGGAACGAGACTGTGCCAGCAATCACATTACTCAAAACAACAACTGCGTCACACACTACAACGATTGCAGCAGTGGAGACCTCCGTTACTAATGTCTCCGATTTAACTACATCCCTGGAGGCTGAAGTTAAACGCCTAGCTGCGGATTTGAAAAAGGTGAAGGAGAGCTGTGTGAGTTTAGAGGGATTCTCTCGCTGCAATAATCTGAGACTTGTATCGGTCCCAGAGTCCGCGGAAATGCATCGCGCCACGGATTTCGTTTCAGGGCTGCCGAAGGATGTTCTTGCCTTAGATGAAAAGCCCCTGATTGATCGAGCCCACCGGTCGCTGCGCCCAAAGCCCCGGGATGGGGAGAGGCCCGTGACATAATTCTTCGAGTGCACTTTTTTCATGAGAAGATGGAGATCCTCCGACGAGCCCGCAATACCACTCTGAGCTTTCAAGGACAGAGCTTCTCCATCTACCAGGACTACTCCCCCACTGTTTCCAGGCAGCGCGCAGCTTTCGGACAGGCCAAACGAGTACTTCGGGACCATCCAAGTGTGAAGTATGGACTGCGATTCCCGGCCCGTTTATGGATATCTCATGAGGGTAAAGACTACACATTTGAATCTCCGGATGAGGCTATGGCTCACATTCAACGTCACATCAAGAAGTCTTGAATATGCTCACAATTCAGCAACTGTTGCTTGCGAACTGTGGATAGTAAGTAACCCACCTGTGGTAAAATTATGTTTAGATAAAACAGGCTAGTCTTGTATAGTTGGCGAAACTGTTCAGGCTTATTTGATGTGATCTAATGTTTTGATCATCTAGTGTGGGTGCCTTATCTCGCTCACCTATTTAGTTTGTTTACACATTGTCTCAGTGACTCAAAATATTTTTGGTTATTTGTTTACTGCATCCGTTTGCATTGACCCAGTAAACAGTAAATGTCTCCCGAGGCTACACGGTTTTTGGGGCCTCACTTTAATTGTAAAAGTTTTGAGCGTAATTTATGCCCAGCAAACGTTCACACATAGTTTTTTGGTATTGGTTGTAAGCTGTCTCAGAGTCAACTAGACTACTATTATAATGACTATTATTTTTTATTGTCTTACTACGATTTCCTTACTTCAAATTAGATTTTTGGCTGAGAGCCTTTATACATTTTATTTATTTTCTCTCTCAATGCCTGTTATAAGACTGGGAATACAATTATATACATCTACAAGTCGTGCTTTTGTCATTCAGTTTGCACAAGGTATTCACCTTTTTTTTATTTGAAAAAACCCCCAATACAAATCTTTCTTTTTGCTGCTTGATCCACTAACAAAACGCGACTTTAAAGAGCGGGACTGTGGGTTTAGGTTTAAGACCGCACTCTCACAGACATACTGTGCGAAGAGAACATGTTCTATTTAGACTTGTACCTCGTTTGGGGAGGTATTGTCTGGGATGGGGGGATGGGGGGCAGGTTGAATTGTTCAGTTCTAATGTTGTCATTCTGTCTTTTTAGTTTTTTTTCAGTTTTTTTTCTGTACTTTTTCCAAACATTTACCATCGTACATTATTACTCTGAGACAAGTTATTCTGGGGGTTTTGGGCGCTCATTGCTTTTCCATTCTATGCTCTAATGACAGGGTTGAATAACGGGAATGCCCAGAGGGGCCGAAATAATGCGATCAAGTACATTTCTTGGAACACCAAAGGGGTTAACAACCCGGTGAAGCGTAAGAGGGTGTTGACACACTTAAAGGGTTTGAATGCAAGTATTGCATTTCTACAAGAGGCTCAATTGAGGACTGGTGAGCATTTTAGGATGCGTAAGGACTGGGTTGGTCAAGTGTTCCACTCAAACTTTCATAGTAAATCAAGAGGTGCTGCTATTCTGGTTGATAAAGCTACTCCCTTTGTAGCTTCTGAGGTTATTGCTGATCCTAAGGGACGATATGTCATAGTAACCGGTGAACTGTTTTCTACCCCTCTTGTTTTGGCTAGTGTTTATGCTCCCAATTGGGATGACACAAGTTTCATTTCTTCCTTTCTGTCTGCTATTCCCAATTTAGATTCTCATTTGTTGATTTTAGGGGGGGGATTTCAACTGTAAAATGTCCCCAGTTCTTGACAAGTCCTCACAAACAAATACAGGCCCATCTAAATGTGCCCTACTTATTCAATCCTTTCTTCAGAAATATGCTATGTTTGAGGCCTGGCGTTTCCTACATCCTACAGATAGACAGTATTCCTTTTATTCTCATGTTCATCAAACATACTCCCGGATTGATTACTTCTTTTTGGACAAAAAACTTCTGCCTAACCTTCGGCAGTGTACTTACGAGAGTATTGTTATCTCTGACCATTCACCATTAGTGCTTGAACTAGAGTTTCCCCAGCGGCGACCTCCTATGTGTTATCAATGGCGTCTCAACCCCATTTTACTCTCAGATAAGGAGTTTGTCAATTTCATTTCTTCTGAAATCACCTTATTCCTATAAACTAATTCAACACCAGGTATGTCCTGCTCTACCATATGGGAGTCTCTCAAAGCATACCTACGTGGCCAAATTATTTCTTATACAGCCAACCAAAACAGAGTTCGCTCCCAGCGACTTTGGGACCTGAGCGAGTCCATAGCCACATTGGATGAGAAGTATGCTACGGATCCTTCCTCTGATCTGCATAAGGAGCGCCAACTACTCCAATCTGAATTTGATGAGCTTTCTACCAGGCAAGCTGAACAGTTATTCTTGCGAGCTCGATACAAAGTCTATGAACAAGGCGACAAGGCCAGTAAACTCCTTGCGCATCAGATCCGTAAATCTGAGGCCTCACGTTTAATCCCACAAATGAGGACCCTGTCTGGTGCCACCACAGTTATACATAAAGAGATCAATGATCAATTAAAATTGTTTTACTCTGCGCTATACACCTCTGAATCCCCTCAAGACCCTTTGCTAATTGACTCCTTCTTTAATGGCTTGAATATGCCTTCAATTGATACAGACTCCCATGACTATCTAGAAGAATAATTTACGCTTGAGGAGATTGCAACAGCAGTGTCCGCAATGAAAAGTGGTAAATCACCGGGTCCGGACGGTTTTCCAACCGAATTTTACAGGACGTTTTCTGGTCTGCTTTGCCCATTCTTGTCTCGACTATTTGCAGAGTGCCTTAATACTTCAAAGCTACCGCCTAGTCTTTATCAGGCTTCAATTTCATTACTACTAAAGAAAAACAAAGACTCCCTGGAATGTGGATCCTATCGCCCAATCTCGCTTTTAAACTGTGATTACAAAATCCTAGCTAAGCTTTTAGCCATCCGTATGGAAGGCTTGCTGCACCAAGTAATACACTCTGACCAGACTGGCTTTGTGAGAAATAGGCATTTATTTTTCAATATTAGGCGCCTTATGAATATACTGTACTCCCCAGCGTCGGAGGACCCGGAGGTGGTGGTCTCACTTGATGCCGAAAAAGCGTTTGACCGCGTTGAGTGGGATTACCTAACAGCTGCCCTTTATAGATTTGGCTTTGGCCCCAAATTCATTGCGTGGATACAGATTCTTTATTTTTCCCCCATGGCTTCGGTACGGACTAATAACTTGTCCTCTGACTATTTTCCCTTGCACCGCGGATCCAGACAGGGTTGCCCACTCTCCCCCTTGTTGTTTGCTTTGGCAATCAAACCTCTCGCCATTGCACTACGCTCTAATGATGCCATTCAAGGCATAATCAGGGCGGGCTGGGAGCAGAAAGTCTCGCTATATGCTGACGACCTCCTTTTGTATATCTCCAACCCCGACACTTCATTGCCACGTGCCCTATCTGTTCTTAAAAAGTTTGGATCAATCTCAGGGTACAAGCTGAATCTAGGCAAGAGTGAGCTTTTTCCGGTAAATAAGGCTGCTTTAAAGTGCTCTTTTACAAGTTCTCAGTTTAGGATTGTCCGGGATCAATTCACTTACTTGGGAGTAAAAGTGACAAGGAAATGTTCAAATTTGTTTCAGGAAAACTTTGTTGCTCTAGCAGACAGATTGAAACAATCTTTTACTTTTTGGAATTCGCTACCCCTTTCTCTTATCGGAAGGATTAATGTCATTAAAATGAATGTGTTGCCCAAATTTGTATATTTATTTCAATGTTTACCCATTTGTATTCCAAAATCTTTTTTTATTTCACTGGATCAAACATTCATGCATTTTATTTGGGATGGCATGGTACCACGGATTGGTAGAAAACATTTACAGAAGCCTAGGTCATTGGGGGGTTTAACTCTATCAAATTTTCAGACATACTACTGGGCTGCAAATTTCAGAGCCGTTCTGTACTGGCTGCAGACTGATCCTACTGGCCCTAGACCACTCTGGGTCCAGATGGAGTCTGAATCGTGTAAACCTGCAGCACTTTTCTCTGTGCTGTGCTCGTCTCTCCCAGTGTCCCTAGGCAAAAGGTGTGTCAACCCAATTGTAAAGCAGTCTCTTAAAATTTGGAATCAGTTCCGTTTAGCCTTTAGCCTCCGAGGCTTTTCTCTATCAGGCCCAATCAATCAGAACATTTTATTTCCTCCATCTTTGAATGATGGGGCTTTTGGCATTTGGCACTCACTAGGCTTCTCCTCGCTAGCCCAATTATTCTTTGATGATACATTTGCCTCTTTTTCTCAGCTGCAGGAAAAGTTCAATCTCCCCCAATCCCACTTTTTCCGCTATCTCCAGACTATAAACTTTCTCAGAGCTAACACACCTGGATTTCCCAATAGGCCTGCGAATACAGCTATAGAGAGCATCTTGGAGCTGAACAAGCTTCCTAGGGGCGCAATTTCAGATGTATATGCAATCATTCATGACTTACAGAACCCTTCTTTGGTGCCTTTAAAGACTCGATGGGAAAAGGATTTGGGGGAGGAATTTGGGGAAGACGCCTGGGAATCTGTGCTGCACAGGGTGCACTCGTCCTCTTTTAGCACTAGACACAGCCTCATTCAATTCAAGGTGGTTCTCCGTATCCACTGGTCGGGGCCAAACTTGGAAGAATATTCTCTGATTTTGATCCTACCTGTGTCAGATGTAAAGTGGAACCAGCCACACTGTTGCATATGTTTTGGGGCTGTGATAAACTGTCAGGTTTCTGGGAATTCATATTTAAATGTTTCTCTGATATATATGACACTGTTATAGATCCGTCTACCCTTACAGCCCTTTTTGGAGTACTGCCCATGGGTACCCCCCTATCAAGAATCCAGTCGAACACTGTTGCTTATACAACTCTTTTAGCTAGACGGCTAATACTACAGAACTGGAAGATGGCAGCTCCCCCATCTTATAAATATTGGGTGAGGGATGTGTTGTGCTCTCTGAAACTATAAAAAAATCTATTAAATTCACGTGGGAACTCCAAACTGTTTGATGAGGCTTGGGCTCCATTCCGGTCTTACTTTAAACAGTCCATCCTCTGATGGCATTCCAATTAATACTAAAATAAGTCTGTGACTTAAGGGTTGGAGGAGCTTCTCTCTGTGTTTTTGCTGGGGGGGGGCATTAAGGTCCATGTGCTTATTGATTGTGATCCGCAGATGCCTTGTTCATCTAGCCCGGGCAGAGACTGAAGTGTGAGCTTGTTTTTCCCAGTTATTTTTACATTTTGTTCACGCCTACATGAATAATTATTTTTTTTATTTTAAAGCATTGTAAACTTTTTTGTTTTGGTCCAGTGGATGGTCGGTCTGTGGCCATGACTGTCTGTGAGTGGTTGCATTTCTCCACCCTTATCCCTTGACTGTTTACAGGAACAATGGTGAGGTGTTTGCTCTGTCCCTGTACTATAGATTGCCCTTTAACCTCTGTAGCCTTCTGCCTGGTGTGTTTAACTTGTCTAAAGTATGGTATCTTTAAAGCTATTTTTTTATTTGTATTCTAGTTGAGTATATTATTTATATTGCTTTGTCTTGTCTGTGTGTGTGTAAAACTTAATAAACAGAGTTTAAATACAGTGCCTTGCGAAAGTATTCGGCCCCCTTGAACTTTGCAACCGTTTGCCACATTTCAGGCTTCAAACATAAAGATATAAACTGTATTTTTTTTGTGAAGAATCAACAACAAGTGGGACACAATCATGAAGTGGAACGACATTTATTGGATATTTCAAACTTTTTTAACAAATCAAAAACTGAAAAATTGGGTGTGCCCCGTGCAAATTGCCAAGCAGCTCCTCCTAAAAGGCTCTTCACAAAAAGTGACATCACACAACCCAACTTGCCAACAAATCATTGGGTTAGCAGACAAAATAAGAGAGTGACAACCTGATTCTAGCCTATTGAAACAACACAGAGCATACCATCCCCCTCCTCAAACCCCTTGCTTTAAACCTGAACCTTATTTTGATTTAGATTGTGATCAGTGGTGTACATGTGAGGTTATTTGAATGGGGTGATCATGTGATGACAGTGGACCTTTAAACAGTTCAGATTAAATCTGTAGAGGTCTTTACACAGCTAGATCCATTGATCCACCTATGCTGCTACATCTTACCCGGACCACCTGTCAGCCATAGCTCTATTAAAATATATTGTTGGCCTCTTTACCCTCCTCTAATCCTCCCATCCCTGTGTTCATGGGGCTCTACCTGCCTCTAGGGGTGTATATTATGTCTGGGCTGACACACACCTTTTATTTCTTGTTAGGGGATAACTGACAAGGTTCTCGACCATAGATGTTTTTGATCTGGTTATATTCTGAGTTTCTGTTTTAGCCATTTCTCAGTTGACCATTTTTCTTGGTTGCTAAGGTTTAACTTGCATTTGATCATGTTCACATTGCATCTTAGCTCCTCAGGCTGGAATCAGCAAGTTGTCTGCGACCCCCCCAACACTTACCTCTTTTTCTCACTTCTCTTTTCGGGTCGAGTTGATCCAGATCCAATACTAATGATGATGATGCTTGTTCAGTAGAACATATGTAAAAAAAACGTTGTCCTTGCTACTGCATCTGTTTATCTACAAATAGCTAGCAGCTGACTACTCTGCTGTTTACAGTCTAGCTCTCTCACGCATGCTCCCTCATGCCCAAGCTTTCTCTCTTGTCCCTGATTCTCCAACCACAGGACCTGTGGATGACAACTCTGTTTCCTGCACCAAGGGCAACATGTGGGGGTGACAATCCTATTTCCTGCACCAAGGCCACCATGCGGGGGGGATAGCTCTGTTTCCTGCACCAAGGGCAACGTGCGGGGGTGACCATCCTGTTTCCTGTAACAAGGGCACCATGCGGGCGGGGATAGCTATGTTTCCTGCACCAAGGGCACCATGCTGCTACATCACAAACTCACACCACTGCCAACACGTCAACTATATACTTCATGTGCAAATGTAAATATCCGTTGTCTAGGCAGTAATGGGCGAAATGTGGCAGCTGGCTTAAACAGAGGTCTGGTCCCTGACCGTAACACTTCCTCTCTGTCTGAAGGTATCTCCCTGCAGTTGCCACAGGTGCACTGTGGTTGCACCTGTGCATGTTGCATGTGCGAGTGGTGGCTCACCATTCCGTCACCGGTAAATATCTAGGACATCAAAAAACAACCCTGGCTCTGGCTGAAACATCAGCCTCACCACCTCCCTGTTGTGGCTACATCATCCAGCTCTCTGATGAGGAATTTGTGAATGAACAGATGCACACATAGCCTATTATCAGTAAGGCAGAATGTGATATTTCTCATACAGTATGAATGGTCAAGGTCTACGAATGATTCAAAGCCAATTCAAACACTACTTTTTATTGCAAATTGGATAATACTAGACCATGTTTCTGTTGCTAGCTGTAGCTGCAATTGTGTCAAACAAGCTTTGGTTTATGAAACTTTAGCAAGGCTAGCAAGGGGACTGACAGAACACTTCATGGACACTTGACAAATTGCACAACGTTACCATACGGTATTACAATACAAATATTTTTGTGAGTTGAACGTTATATTTCACCTCATCACTCGACATTATATGTGTCCGGTGGTTAGCTAGTAGATTGCTGCTGTAGCGCTATGAAATGGCTGGCTAGCTATGTCTATGTAAACAAATCCACACCTTTTAGAATGAAAGGGAGAGAGCATGCAAAGGGGAGTGACTTTAGGCTTGTTGAGAAAGGGGGCGGGGGTGGGGAGGGGGGAGAGTTGTTTGAAAATAACACAGAACCCAAACTGGCTGAGCGCGTGTGCCATCGTGTGCCATCGTCTGCCATCGTGCATACAGTTTTTTTGTCCCCCTATACCAAACGCAATCACGACACGCAGGTTAAAATATCAAAACAAACTCTGAACCAATTACATTAACTTGGGAACAGGTTGAAAAACATTAAACATTTATGGCAATTTAGCTAGTTAGCTTGCACTTGCTAGCTAATTTGTCCTGGGATATAAACATTGAGTTTTTATTTTACCTGAAATGCACAAGGTCCTCTATTCCGACAATTATTCCACACATAAAACGGTCAACCGAATCATTTCCAGTCATCTTTCCTCCTTCAAGTCTTTTTCATCTTTGAACTTATATGGTGATTGGCATCTAAATTTCATAGTATTACTACACCGACCGGCAACACAGTTCATCTTTCAATCACCCACGTGGGTATAACCAATGAGGAGATAGCACGTGGGTACCTGCTTCTACAAACCAATGAGGAGATGGGAGAGGCAGGACTTGCAGCGGGAGCTGCGTCAGAAATAGAAAGGAGTTCTATTTTAGCCCATGGCAACGCAGAAGCTTGTTGACGCACGCGAGCAGTGTGGATGCAATAATTGAATAACATAGATTTCTACATTTATTTTGCAACTCTCGCACATGCGACGCAAGCGGTGTGGTCAGCCTATAACTATTGTTGAAATACGCAGAGTTTCCAATACGTGGGCGAAAATTAGGGATATCTCCTTTAAAAAACAAGTCATTAGGTGTAGGCAGGGCCATAAGCAAATAGGTCAACTGGGATATGACTAAAGAGTCAATCAGGGTGATTTTTCCACAAATATACGGGTATTTTCCTTTCCATGGTAGTGTAATGGGAATTTTTATGTTTGTGCTTTTCTTATAACTACAGTGGCAAGAAGAATTATGTGAACCCTTTGGAATTACTTCGATTTCTGCATAAATTTGACATACAATTTGATTTCATCTTCATCTAAGTCACAACAATAGACAAACACAGTGTGCTTACACTAATAACACACAAATTATTGTATTTTTCTTGTCTATATTGAATACATCATTTAAACATTCACAGTATAGGTTTGGAAAAGTATGTGAACCCCTAGGCTAATGACTTCTCCAAAAGCTGATTGGAGTCAGGAGTCAACTAACCTGGAGTCGAATCAATGAGACGAGATTGAAGATTTTGGTTAGAGCTGCCCTGCCCCATAAAAAAACACTCACAAAATGTGTTATTCACAAGAAGCATTGCCTGATGTGAACCATGCCTTGAACAAATACCTAATATTAAGAATTGTTGCCTTGCATGAAGCTGGAAAGGGTTACAAAAGTATCTCTAAAAGACAGTCCACGGTAAGACAAATTGTCTATAAATGTAGAGATTTCAGCACTGTTGCTACTCTCCCTTCCTGCAAAGACGACTGGAAGAGCACAGCGCAGAATGCTCAAAGAGGTTAAGAAGAATCCTAGAGTGTCAGCTAAAGACTTACAGAAATCTCTGGAAGATACTAACATCTCTGTTGACGAGTTTACAATATGTAAAAAACTAAACAAGAAGGGTGTTCATGGGAGGACACTATGGAGGAAGCCACTGCTGTCCAAGAAAAAACATTGCTGCACGTCTGAAGTTCACAAAAGAGCACCTGGATGTTCCACAACGCTACTGGCAAAATATTCTGTGGACAGATTAAACTAAAGTTGTGTTGTTTGGAAGGCACAGCACACCAACATCAAAACCTCGTCCCAACTGTAAACTATGGTGGAGGGAGCATCATGGTTGGGGCTGCTTTGCTGCCTCAGGGCCTGGACAGCTTGCTATCATCGACATAAAAATTAATTCCCAAGTTTATCAAGAATGTAAGGCTATCTGTCCGCCAATTGAAGCTCAACAGAAGTTTGATGATGCAACAGGACAACAACCAGACAGAAGTAAAACAACAACAGAATGGCTTGAACAGAAGAAAATATGCATTTTGGATTGGCCCAGTCAGTCCCGACCTCAACCCGATTGAGATTCTGTGGCATGATCACGAGAGAGCTGTTCACACCGGACATCCCAAGAATATTGTGGAACTGTAAAGAGGAACGGTCCAAAATTCCTCCTGACCATTGTGCAGATCTGATCCACAACTACACAAAACATTTGGTTAAGGTTATTGCTGCCAAACGAGGGTAAACCTGTTAATAAATCCAAGGATTCACATACTTTTTCCAACCCTCACTCTGAATGTTTGCATGCTGTGTTCAGTAAAGACATAAAAAATTATAATTGTTTGTGTGTTATTAGTTTAGGCATACTATTTGTCTATTGTTCTGACTTAGATAAAGATCAGATAACATTTTGTGACCAATTTATGCAGAAATCCATGTAATTCTAAAGGACTCACATACTTTTTCATCCAACTGTAATTCCTGTGTTCTATTCATGTGCTGTTCTATAAACCAATTTCTGTGTTCATGCAAGTAGCTGACTGTACAAATCCTCACTTATCAGTAGCTGCAATTGGGCAGTACGCCCAGACCATGTTTTGAGAACAAGCAAACAATAGCTCAGTATCAAGGTCTCAGCTTAGAGAGGAGAAGATTTGTGAGTTGTTGGTGATGATAAATTAATTATGATAAATCATGCAAATATAACTTACCTGTGTATAGCCGTATATAGGACAACTGCTGGGTCTGTCCAGGATATATCCTGATTGACATGTGTACTATGGTGCATTGAGTTGGTTGGAAACTCTCCAGTGCACTGACAATAAACAATGATTCATTTAAGATTGACTTCAAGTGTCCCTGTGTTAAACATCTTCCTCAAAGTAGCAAGATCTTATCTATTTTTTTTAACTTTCTATTAAAATGTATTGCAGTGAGATAATTTCTTTATTTTGGGATATGAATACGGAGTATGTCCACTTCACCATCATTTTATTGGTAAACTACACAGTAATGTAAAAATTTTCTTTTTTTTGTGATCCAACACGTAATATAGTAGACATCATAATTTGGTTGTAATCCAGAGAGGTAGATCAAATATCTAGATCCTCTATGAGGCTGTGGAGGGATGCAAGTTGTGGATTTTAAAGAAAAACTTGAATCATGAGCTTACAATGACACTTTTGTTTTTAAGCTCTGGATTTGGGGACAGGACCAGAATATGTGAGTCAAGTCCGCCAAGAAGCTTTTACACCTGTCACATGTACCATCAATATTTGGGTAGAATTTGGACAATCTGGCCTTACTGAAATGGATACGATGAAGTACCGTTTAAACTGTATAAGAGTGGGGCACAAGAGGAGAGTCCATAGTCAAATCACATTTTATTGGTCACATACACATATTTAACAGATGTTATTGCGAGTGTAGTGAAATACTTGAAAATTGCACTCTCCTCTCCTCAAACAATAGCATGGCATTCTTTCACTGTAACAGCTACTGCAAATTGGACAAGTGCAGTTAGATTAACAAGAATTTAAGGAACATCCGAAGATGCAGGAGAGTGTATGACATTAAGCAGACGTCAAATGTTAGAAAAGGAGTGGCAACCCGTAATAAACCCTGTCTGATCCGTTGATATGATGTCTGTCAAAGTGGATTCTATTCAAGAGGCAAGCAATTTCGCTACTATTTTTACATCTTCATTTAAAAGTAAGTTCGGTCTGTATGAGCCATCTTTGCCGGGTTCTAACAAAAGTGTGATCGACGCCTCTGTCAGGGGTTGGGTAAAACACCCTGGTCCTGGTCGTTTTCGAACATTTCAAACAGGAGGGCTGCCTGTTTGGCAGAAAATGTGTACAATTCGATTGGGTAGCCATCTGGGCCAGGGGAATGCCCACTTTGCATTGCTGTAATCTAATTAATAATCTCCTCTAACTGCAAAGGTTGATCAATTTCCTCTATCTTCTCTGTACTAGTGGTAGAAGTTTCCAAATTGTGAAGAAAATCATTCATATTTGAAATGTCTTCAGGTGATTCTGATGTGTAAAGATCTGAGTAAAATGTTTTGAAAGTATTATTGATTTCAGTGGAACTAACTGTTAAAACACCTGAGGTGTTTGAGGGATTAGCTGTGAGGCAGATTTGCACTTGAGTTGATGAGCGAGAAGTCGACCAGCCTTTTCTCCATGCTCATAAACAAAACCTTGTGCACGGAGTAGCTGCTGCCTTATCTGTGGATAGTAAATTGTACTGAGTTTGAAGACTCAGCCTTTCTTTGTATAGTTTATAGTTCTGGTGATGGAGAGGCAAAGTATTGTTGGTCTAATTCCAGAATGTCGTCGATCAGCAGATTTTTCCCCCCGAGTTTATTTAGAAGAGGAATAGGAAATCGTTTCTCCTCAAAGAACAACTAAATGTTTGTGTAGAGATTGAATCTGTTTTATTTGTCTCAATAAAGACATCAATTGCATTCGATAAAACGGTGCAGAATGAATTGTTTGAAAGTGAAAATGAGTTAAGTCTCCATGGGGGGCGATTTGTATAGTTCAATGAGAGGAGGTCGCACGATAGAGGAGCATGGTCACTAACAACAATGTGCGTATTATACTTTCTTAACAGAGGGGAGAAGGGATTTATCTATGAAAAAAAGTAGTCTATTCTAGAATAGGAGTGGCGCACATGTGAAAAGAAAGCAAATTTTTCGTTACTGGGAAAAAAAATCCTCTCCATGGATCTACACATCCTGCCTGGCTTATAAAGGCAGACAAAGCTCTGGACATTGATCTAAGATAATGATCTAAGATTTTGAAGACCTGCTGGAACAGTACCTCATAGACCTGGAGAGCGGTAGGGAGAACAGAGAGAGGGATGAAATGGCATGATTTAGAGAATCTGTCCACTATCACCAAAATGGTAGTAAAAGTTAGCTGTGCAACCTGGTAAGGCAGCAGAACTATAACCACTGTCGTGTCTATGACTATCATTAAATGTGAAGACTGTATTTTGTCAAATAAATGATCTGTGTAATTATTATTACGTGATTAAACTAATTATGTAAACTTTAATTAACTAAGAAGTTGTGAGGCACCACAGATTTTTTTTTATAGTCTCTATTTCTCAAATCGACTCTTATAATATTTTCATATCTTATCAATTAGTCTTCCATTAATGATTATTAACTCTTACCCCAATCTCATTCAAAATGACATAAAATTATTGGTGATCTGCAAAAGCCCTATTTTCCATAATGAATCAGCAATATACAAATTGGCTTAATTAGTAAATAATTAATTAAATAAATGCAGACCCTCCGATTTGACACACTGAACTCTATCAGAGAAGTAGTTGTTGAACCAGGCGAGGCAATCATTTGAGAAACCAAGGCTGTCGAGTCTGCCGATGAGGATGTGGTGATTGACAGAGTCGAAAGCCTTGGCCAGATCAATGAATACGGCTGCACAGTAATGTTTCTTATCGATGGCGGTAAGATATCGTTTAGGACCTTGAGCGTGGCTGAGGTGCACCCATGATCAGCTCTGGAACCAGATTGCATAGCAGAGAAGGTATGGTGAGTTTCGAAATGGTCGGTAATCTGTTTGTTGACTTGGCTTTCGAAGACCTTAGAAAGGCAGGGTAGGATAGATATAGGTCTGTAGCAGTTTGGGTCAAGAGTGTCCCCCCCTTTGAAGAGGGGGATGACCGCAGCTGCTTTCCAATCTTTGGGAATCTCAGACAGAGAGGTTGAACAGGCTAGTAATAGGGGTGGCAACAATTTTGGCAGATAATTTTAGAAAGAAAGGGTCCAGATTGTCTAGCTCGGCTGATTTGTAGGGGTCCAGATTTTGCAGCTCTTTCAGAACATCAGCTGACTGGATTTGGGAGAAGGAGAAATGGGGAAGGCTTGGGCGAGTTGCTGTGGGGGGGTGCAGTGCTGTTGACCGGGGTAGGAGTAGCCAGGTGGAAAGCATGGCCAGCCGTAGAAAAATGCTTATTGAAATTCTCAATTATAGTGGATTTATCAGTGGTGACAGTGTTTCCTATCTTCAGTGCAGTGGGCAGCTGGGAGGAGGTGTTCTTATTCTCCATGGACTTTACAGTGTCCCAGAACCTTTTTGAGTTAGTGTTGCAGGAAGCAAATTTCTGCTTGAACAAGCTAGCCTTGACTTTTCTAACTGCCTGTGTATAATGGTTTCTAGCTTCCCTGAACAGCTGCATATCACGGGGGCTGTTCGATGCTAATGCAGAACGCCATAGGATGTTTTGTGTTGGTTAAGGGCAGTCAGGTCTGGGGAGAACCAAGGGCTATATCTGTTCCTGGTTTTACATTTCTTGAATGGGGCATGCTTACTTAAGATGGTTAGGAAGGCATTTAAAAAAAAACCCAGGCATCCTCTACTGACGGGATGAGATCAATATCCTTCCAGGATACCCCGGCCAGGTCGATTAGAAAGGCCTGCTCGCTGAAGTGTTTCAGGGAGCGTTTGACAGTGATGAGTGGAGGTCATTTGACCGCTGACCCATTACGGATGCAGGCAATGAAGCAGTGATCGCTGAGATCTTGGTTGAAGACAGCAGAGGTGTATTTAGAGGGCAAGTTGGTTAGAATGATATCTATGAGGGTGCCCGTATTTAAGGCTTTGGGGAGGAACCTGGTAGGTTCATTGAAAATTTGTGTGAAATTGAGGGCATCAAGCTTAGATTGTAGGATGGCTGGGGTGTTAAGCATGTTCCAGTTTAGGTCGGCTAGCAGCACGAACTCTGAAGATAGATGGGGGGCAATCAGTTCACATATGGTGTCCAGAGCACAGCTGGGGGCAGAGGGTGGTCTATAGCAGGCGGCAACGGTGAGAGACTTGTTTTTAGAGAGGTGGATTTTTAAAAGTAGAAGTTCAAATTGTTTGGGTACAGACCTGGATAGTAGGACAGAACTGTGCAGGCTATCTTTGCAGTAGATTGCAACACCGCCCCCTTTGGCAGTTCTATCTTGTCTGAAAATGTTGTAGTTTGGGATGAAAATTTCAGAATTTTTGGTGGTCTTCCTAAGCCAGGATTCAGACACAGCTAGAACATCCGGGTTGGCAGAGTGTGCTAAAGCAGTGAATAAAACAAACTTAGGGAGGAGGCTTCTAATGTTAACATGCATGAAACCAAGGCTATTACGGTTACAGAAGTCATCAAAAGAGAGCGCCTGGGCAATAGGAGTGGAACTAGGCACTGCAGGGCCTGGATTCACCTCTACATCGCCAGAGGAACAGAGGAGTAGTAGGATAAGGCTAAAAGCAATACGAATTGGTTGTCTAGAACGTCTGGAACAGAGAGTAAAAGGAGGTTTCTGGGGGCGCAGAGAGCATCATGAAGAACAAGAAACACACCAGGCAGGTCCGATATACTGTTGTGAAGAAGTTTAAAGCCGGATTTGGATACAAAAAGATTTCCCAAGCTTTAAACATCCCAAGGAGCACTGTGCAAGCGATAATATTGAAATGGAAGGAGTATCAGACCACTGCAAATCTACCAAGACCTGGCCGTCCCTCTAAACTTTCAGCTCATACAAGGAGAAGACTGATCAGAGATGCAGCCAAGAGGCCCATGATCACTCTGGATGAACTGCAGAGATCTACAGCTGAGGTGGGAGACTCTGTCCATAGGACAACAATCAGTCGTATATTGCACAAATCTGGCCTTTATGGAAGAGTGGCAAGAAGAAAGCCATTTCTTAAAGATATCCATAAAAAGTGTTGTTTAAAGTTTGCCACAAGCCACCTGGGAGACACACCAAACATGTGGAAGAAGGTGCTCTGGTCAGATGAAACCAAAATGGAACTTTTTGGCAACAATGCAAAACGTTATGTTTGGCGTAAAAGCAACACAGCTGAACACACCATCCCCACTGTCAAACATGGTGGTGGCAGCATCATGGTTTGGGCCTGCTTTTCTTCAGCAGGGACAGGGAAGATGGTTAAAATTGATGGGAAGATGGATGGAGCCAAATACAGGACCATTCTGGAAGAAAACCTGATGGAGTCTGCAAAAGACCTGAGACTGGGACGGAGATTTGTCTTCCAACAAGACAATGATCCAAAACATAAAGCAAAATCTACAATGGAATGGTTCAGAAATAAACATATCCAGGTGTTAGAATGGCCAAGTCAAAGTCCAGACCTGAATCCAATCGAGAATCCGTGGAAAGAACTGAAAACTGCTGTTCACAAATGCTCTCCATCCAACCTCACTGAGCTCGAGCTGTTTTGCAAGGAGGAATGGGAAAAAATGTCAGTCTCTCGATGTGCAAAACTGATAGAGACATACCCCAAGCGACTTACAGCTGTAATCGCAGCAAAAGGTGGTGCTACAAAGTATTAACTTAAGGGGGCTGAATCATTTTGCACGCCCAATTTTTCAGTTTTTGATTTGTTAAAAAAGTTTGAAATATCCAATAAATGCCGTTCCACTTCATGATTGTGTCCCACTTGTTGTTGATTCTTCACAAAAAAATACAGTTTTATATCTTTATGTTTGAAGCCTGAAATGTGGCAAAAGGTCGCAAAGTTCAAGGGGGCCGAATACTTTCGCAAGGCACTGTATCTAAATATTGTGAAACATATGTGTGTAAACATGAAACTATTTGTGAAAGGATGTAGTGTTATATTAACCTTCTAAATGAGAGTATGGATTTTCATACTAACATGTTGAAATAGTTTGACTACAACTCTACCAACGGACAAGACCATACCACGTGGCGCATTGGCTACACTGCTGGAAATGGCTCAACTCTGAGACTATCGATCACTACAGAATAATAGCAAATCTTAGACGTATAATTATTAGTCTGCAGCTAGAAATGACGTAAGTCTAGAACAAGAATACCGACAACCGCAGAAGCATCTATTCTATGAGAACATTCCGAATGGTACTCTGAAGTATGCATTCCAACCACCTACAACCACGAAAGACATTGTGACATCTGGGAAAGTTAATCAGAGACTCTGATGAACCATACAGGATGATCGAGGACTCCAACAGGGAAGAAAACAACTGCATACGGCATAACTATATGAATTGCAATTAGTCTCGAATGAGTGGCCGTTCATGTGCAAAGGATTAGCATTTCAATGACAAAAATTATAGACCGTGTGTTGTGAATCCATTTTGTCTTTCCGGTCTCAGTCCCCACCCCTTTCCTTTTTGTTTACCAAGCCGTCATATCAGCTTAGCCTACAAGGGAATTTTGTATCAATCATTGTTTGTAACCAATATCTACTGTTTGCTTGTTATGTATTTCTGTGACTATTTAGTTAACCTGGTAGGCTAATTGAGAACAAGTTCTAATTTACAACTGCGACCTGGCCAAGATAAAGCAAAGCAGTGCGACACAAACAACAACACAGAGTTACACATGGAATAAACAAACATACAGTCAATAACACAATAGAAAACATCTATATACAGTATGTGCAAATGAGGTAGGATAAGGGAGGTAAGGCATTAAATAGTCCATAGTGGCAAAATAATTACAATATAGCAATTAAACACTGGAGTGATAGATGTGCAGAAGATGAGTGTGCAAGTAGAGATACTCAGGTGCAAAGGAGCAAAATAAATAAAACAAATACCAGTATGGGGATGAGGTAGTTGGATGGGTTATTTACAGATGGGCTATGTACAGGTGCAGTGATCTATGAGCTGCTCTGACAGCTAGTGCTTAAAGCTAGTGAGGGAGATATGAGTCTCCAGCTTCAGTGATTTTTGCAGTCCGTTCCAGTCATTGGCAGCAGATAACTGGAAGGAAAGGCGGCCAATAGAGGAATTGGCTTTGGGGGTGACCAGTGAAATATACCTGCTGGAGAGCGTGTTACGGGTGGATGTTGCTATGGTGACCAGTGAGCTGAGATAAGGCAGGGCTTTACCTAGCAAAGATGTAGATGACCTGGAGCCAGTGGGTTTGGCGACGAATATGAAGCGAGGGCCAGCCAACAAGAGCATACAGGTCGCAGTGGTGGGTAGTATATGGGGCTTTGGTGACAAAACGGATGGCACTGTGAACCAGAAACCAGAAACCGTGGATAGATGGTGACATTCACGCAAAGCTGAAAGTGCAAACCACCGCATTTAACCATGGGAAGGTGACTGGGAATATGGCCGAATACAAACAGTGTAGTTATTCCCTCCGCAAGGCAATCAAACAAGCGAAATATCAGTATAAAGACTGTACTGGGACTGTATCTTTAAGCGACTTGCCAGCTTATATTGTTGCGTAGGTGTCGATGACTTGACACACTCTTTTCCATGTACATATGAAGCAGTATTGGTGAATCTCTGCTTGGCCAGATCTGTGGCTGTGTGGATAACCTGAAGTTTGATCCTTAAGGATAGTAAAGATATGAAAAGTATAACAAATATATTTGGGCTAAGGCCTATAAAGCCATATAGTGGGGTAGACAAAGGAGGAATCTCTGTGACTGGACAGGCGTAATCAATACAACTTTATTATGTACCTACCAATTAAACATACAAAAAAAGGGTTTCGCAGTTGTGCACATTTGTTGGAGGCCTGGATTATGGTGCATTCTGTGTACAATGGCAGGGAAGACAGTGAGAGACAAAAGTTGTTATTTGAACATGCTGGAGTTCCCTCTGTATAAATCAGCATTGCTAATAGAGTTTTGAGCCAATGTTCTGTAGGAATGTCCTGCCTTGCAGAGCCTAATGTACCACATCTGACAGTCTCTGCAGTCACACTGCCATATTACCACTCGGGTAAAATGGCAGTTCTGTGTTTGCTTTAGGTACTTCCTGCTTAAAATGAGATTTAATGGAAACATAAAAGCGGCCGCATACATAGGTTCAGTTTGTTCATAGCAGACCTCGGCTTTGCAAAGTGAACGTCTGTGCTCGCATACTTCCTAAAGACCTTGTCTTGAAAAACAAAAAAAAAAGCAGCAATATTACTGTTGGTTTGTCCCTCTTGAGCCACCGTAGCAACAACAGACATAACACTTCCTAAAAATAGATCAAGAAACATGTCATTCATTTTTGCCAAGGAGGTCTTAGTCACGCAAATTTACATCTAAGATGTTTGGAGTATTTCTCGAGTGAAGAAAATTGCATGAAATCTAGTTGTCTCTCATTGAACGACAACAAACACTTCATTGAAAAATCCCGTCCATAGTTCCGACTGAGGGGATTCCGATTAATCTGGACTGGGTGCCTGGGTAGGTGTGTTTTGCACCGCCCGCCCCGTTCAAAGCCCAAGGCAAAGTCAGCTCAAAACAAAATTGACTTAATTAAGCACTTGGTAATGAGTAGGATTCTGTGTTTTCACATGATTTTTATAAAAACACTTTATCTGCCTTCCCAATAAATACCAGTTTGAAAGTTAAAATATATTTGATGGAAAATAGATGTTGTATGTTCCTGGACGATGCTGCCATGTTGAAAACATGACCGAGCGGCGTAGATTGCTATTCCATTTGCCCATTGACATCACAGGCCATAGACCGGTGCCTGGCCGCTTAGCATAATCGAATCCACCCATTCCTGCTAGGAGTAGTACTGTTGAACCAATCACCGACGAAGGCACGTAGACTTGCCTCAACAAAAAGATTTGTGCGCATGAAGAGCCAAAGATCAAAACAAACAACACTTTGTCATAATATATGTGCAAAGTGTTTTGACTGGGAAGTATATGCTAAGCTTTAGGGAATCAAAATTCTACTAATTGGTCACAGCAACTCAATAGTGTATATACTACCTGATCTGAAATCCCGTGTCAAGTTAAATCAGTTTGACAGAAGGCTAGATCTATAGGCTGGGTGGAGTTGCCACCATATTGCCTGTCCTTCATCATATTGTTTTTGAGTTGGAGGAACGAGTATTTTGACTTGTTTCCTGGTTCACTCTATCAGTCTGCTCTTGGTGACACAACTCAGTTGTTCTACTGCAGACATTAGCAACCAAATACTGCTTTATCTCGATGGGTAAGATTCCAAAAGCTATCTGCCGAAGTAATTAATATGTTTAATTATTCCTTCTTATTATGCTTTGTTTACATAATCTCCTCCTGGTACTATTAGTTCTGGAAACTTTGGCACAGCACAAAGTCTCACAATATTTGTGGGGCCTTCCATTTCTTGCAAAGCACATCGTTGAGGACTTCCAATGAGAAGGAAATGGAAAATAACAATCAATTAAATTAACATATTTGACTAGAAGAACTGAGTTGAAATGTCAACACTAAGTGGTTTGTCAGTGAATGGAATATGAGCGAACGGCAGTTCCTCAGTATTTGCTCTAAGAACAGAGGCCATTGTTCCACGTGAGTTACCAAAGCCAAGAGAAGGGGAAATTAGCATGGTTGCTAATAAAAGGCACCAATAATTAATTTAAATCACGCTGATAGACTATTGATTTAGATTAATATCCGGGCTTTTGGGAGTAAGCCATAAAACAATAACCTATTACATGGGGTAATTGATCATTTGAGAAATAGATTGCATTTCTTTCCCTTGGCCAGAATGAATGACTCTGTAATATTTAGCAGAACTCTCTAGACCATTATTTATTCATTGGCAAAGTAGTTGAAGTTCTTCCAGGGCGAAAAGGAAAGTTTGAAGTATGTGGAGAAAAGTGGTCATTATTTTTTCCTAGACATCCCCTCCCACTCTGCACTTCTACAAGTCCTCCACATTAATTTTGTATGAGCATAATCAACAAGAAATAACACCCTGAAGAAATGCCTATTAACCGTAGTTTCAAGTCAGACCCCATACAGTACATGCATATAGCCAGGTTCATCAACAGAGAGAGGTTAATTAAGGCTGAATTCAATACATACCGCTGAGGACCTGTGCTACAGCATGACAGAAATGTAAAGTCAGTGTTCCTGCATTCGCAGAGACTGCATTTACAGTAAATATCAATCGGAAAATTTCAATTGCTCTACAGAGCAGATCATCAACGCTACGGATTAAATTGAGGCATGCTAGCGAGTTGTTAGGATTGGGGTATAGGTTTAGTTGAGGCCTGCTAGCGAATGGTTAGGGTTGCGGTATAGGATATGTTTAGGCATGCTAGCTAATGGTTAGGATTAGGGTTTGGTTTGTTAAGTAAACTCAACTCTGTCCATATATACAGTATAATGCCCTCAGAGAGTATTGACTTTCCTAACTTTGTTGTGTTACAGCCTGAAAATGTATTCAATTGTGTTTTTTTGTCACTGGCCTACACACCCCATAATGGAAAAGTGCAATAATGTTTTTAGATTATGTTTAACAATTGAATTAAAAATGAAAGCTGGAATCTCTTGAGTCAATAAGTATTCAACCCTTTTGTTATGGCAAGCATAAATAAGTTCCAGAGTAAAAATGTGTTTAACTCACATAATAAGTTGCATGGACTCACACTGTGTTCAACAATAGTGTTTAACATGTGTACCCCACACATACAATTATCTGTAGGGTCCCTCAGTCGAGCAGTGAATTTCAAACACAGACCACAAGGACCACGGAGGAATTCCAAGGCCTCGCAAAGAAGGGCACCTATTGGTAGATGGGTACAAATTTTAAAAAGCAGACAATAAATATCTCTTTGAGTATGGTGAAGTTATTAAATACGCTTTGGATGGTGTATCAATACACCCAGTCACTATAAAGATGAGGCCAATGGTGACTTTAAAAGGAAGGCCACATATACACTGGAATCGCTTACCAAGGTGGCCTAGCTGCAGTTTTGACTTAAATCGGGCTTGAAAATATATGGCAGAAATTGAAAATGGCAGTCTAGCAATAATCAACACCCAACTTGACAGAGCTTTAAGAAATTCAACAAGATTGATGAGCAGATATTGTACAATCCAAGTGTGCAAAGCTCTTACAGACTTACCCAGAAAGACTCACAGCTGTGATTGCTGCCAAAGGTGATTCTAACATGTATTGACTCAGGGTGTTGAATACTAATTGTATTGAATCTAATCAATATATATTAGTGTTTTATTTTTCATAATTATTTCCACTTTCACATTACAGAGTATTTTGTGTAGATCGTTGACAAAAGAATGACAATTAAATCCATTTTATCCCACTTTGTAACATAATAAAATGTGGGAAAAGTAAAGGGGTGTAAATACTTTCTGATGGCACTGTTCATCTCTACTGAGATGCGAGGAGTGTCGGAAAAGTGTACCACAGACAACATTGAGTCACTATCAATCGATTCATTATGAATATTATGGTGCTTTCAAAACAACTGGGAACTCAAGAAAACCCAAGAACAAATCATGACTACAGTGATCTTCAGGTCGGAAAGTTGTAGCTCTAGAAAGATGCCTGAGTTTCCGACTTGAAATTTCGAGTTGGATGACCTTTCAAATGATTTTTCCCAGTCAAGCCCGTTTTTTTTCAGAGTTCCCAGTTGTCTTGAACACACTGAAGACGAAAGTCAGAGATTTCCGATTTTGCAGTTCCGTGTTGTTCTGAACCTGGCTGTCACACCCTGATCTGTTTCACCTGTCTTTGTGATTGTCTCCACCCCCCTCAAGGTGTCACCCATGTTTCCCATTATCCCCTGTGTATTTATACCTGTGTTCTCTGTTACCAGTTCGTCTTGTTTGTCAAGTCAACTTGCGTTTTTGTTTCCCAGTCTCGCTTTTTCTCACCCTCCTGGTTTTGACCTTTGCCTGTCCTGACTCTGAGCCCGCCTGCCTGACCACTCTGCCTGCCCCTGAGCTTGCCTGCCGACCTGTACCTTTGCCCCACCTCTTGATTATTGATCTCTGCCTACCCTAACCCTGCTTGCTGTCCAGTACCATTGCCTCACCTCTGGTTTACTGACCCCTGCCTGCCTTGACCTGTCTATTGCCAGCCCCTGTTGGATTATTAAACCATTGTTAATGCAACGTTGTCTGCATCAGGGTCTTACCTTCATACCTGATACTGGCTTTATTAACACCTACCTTGTATCTATGTTTACCCTGTGTAACTGGAAGCTTTTCTTTGGGTGCTGAAATCTATTTTGGGCTACATAGATAGTTTATTTGCAGTGGCGATGTTAGCATGTAAATCAAAAAATATTTTTTGTTTGTTTTTTATGCATGCCAGCAAAGCCACTACACTAAACAATACATGCATTACACTATAACAGTGGCAAATAGTTCCCACAAATTGTAAGGCCCACATAAAGCTGTCTCAACAGCAGAGCTTCCTTTTCAGCAGCATTGAGTGAATCCTTATTACCGCTACACCTGGCTGTCAGCGTAGCCTTGTCTGGCAGCGAAACAGTGCATTCAGCCTCATTTACTGCCTTTTTAAAAAACACACAGTTCCAGTCAAAAGTTTTACATTGTAGAATAATAGTGAAGACATCAAACTATGAAGTAACACATATGGAATCATGTAGTAACCCAAAAAGTGTTTAACAAATCAAAATACATTTTATATTTGAGATTCTTCAAAGTAGCCACCCTTTGCCTTGACAACTATGCACACACATGGCATTATCTCAACCAGCTTCACCTGGAATGCTTTCCCAACAGTCTTGAAGGAGTTCCCACTTATGCTGAGCACTTGTTGGCTGCTTTTCCTTCACTCTGCAGTCCAAGTCATCCCAAACCATCTCAATTGGATTGAGGTCGGGTGATTGTGGAGGACAGGTCATCTGATTCAGCTCTTCATCACACTACTTCTTGGTCAAATAGCCCTTACACAGTCTGGAGGCTGGAATTAGTAAGTAATTGGAGGAAGTAAAGGACAAGCTTGCAGCCCAGGAACTACCAATGGATCTTGACTCACTCATCGCCTTAACCATCCGGATCGATGGACGGCTACGGGAACGTAGGAGGGAGAAGAGTTCTGAATGCAGTCCCAATCGCTCACTCAAGGATTCCACTTTGCATCTCATGAACTCCAGAAGCCCCTGGGACGATCCGAGTTTACCTACGTTCCTCCAAGAGCCTCCGAAGACTTACGATTGACCTCTTTTTGACTCGATCCAACTCGGCAGGGCTAGGCTGTTTCCAGCCGAACGCGTACACAGACTTAACACCCAGAGGTGTCTGTATTGCGGTACTGCCAGTCATTATGTGTCTACCTGTCCCTTCAGGAGACCTATCTCATTTGTAGTAATGAGTACTATGGTGGGTCTTAAGCACAATTTTGCTTTTCCCCTTACTCGCCCCCCTCTCCATGCCACTCTGTGGTGGGGGGACCAGTCCAAGTCACTCCAGATACTCATTGACTCGGGGGGCGATATGAGTCTTATGGACGTCACCCTGGCGTCAAGCTGGGCACCCCACTCAACCTCTTTCCATTCCCATGGATGTCAGAGCGCTGGACGGACGCTCTGTAGGCCTGGTCACACACCATATCACCCCCATCAAGCTACGAGTGTCAGGGAACCACTGCAAGATGATCCAATTCCTGCGAAATTAGTCTCGGCAGGTTCCTGTGGTATTGGGATTCTCTTGGCTCCTGCGACACAATCCCTCGATTGACTGGTCTACTGGTGCCATCGTTGGCTGGAGCCTGTTCTGCCACACTCATTGCCTGAAGTCAGCTTTGCCTGCCCTGGGACATCTTCCTGGGGGCATGGAAATTGCCCCGCACCTCTCCGCCAGCCGGAGTACCAGGACCTCCAGGAGGGGTTCACTAAGGCCCGGGCCACTTCGCTTCCGCAGCACCGAAAGGTATCCAAGAAGGTCAAGCCAGATGCGCTGGCATGCCGCTATAGCCCCGTGGCTACACCCCTGAAGCTGAGACCTTTCCCACCCGCTCCAAGTTCATTAGGCCCTCTGCTGTTTGTCCTCTGTTGCCCCGTACCCTCTGTATACGTTCTACTTTTCCTGTGTCTAGAATTAAAACCATATCTCACAGCCCTTTGTCTCCTGTTTCCAATTCACTGTATAACAATTCCAGTGGGTCGGAAGTTTACACACACTAAGTTGACTGTGCCTTTAAACAACTTGGAAAATTCCAGATAATTATGTCATGGCTTTAGAAGCTTCTGATTGACATAATTTGAGTCAATTAGAGGTGTACCTGTGGATGTATTTAAAAATAAATCTGATTTCAAAAGAAATCAGCCAAGACCTCAGAAAAAAAATTGTAGACCTCCACAAGTCTGGTTCATCCTTGGGAGCAATTTCCAAACACCTGAAGGCACCACGTTCATCTGTACAAACAATAGTACACAAGTATAAACACCATGGGACCACACAGCAGTCTTACTGCTCAGGAAGGAAACGCATTCGGTCTCCTAGAGATGAACGTACTTTGGTGCGAAAAGTGCATCAAATCAATCCAAGAACAACGGCAAAGTACCTTGTGAAGATGCTGGAGGAAACAGGTACAAAAGTATCTCTGTCCACAGTAAAACAAGTCCTATATCGACAGGTTAACATACAGATTACCCAGGGGTGAATATTACTTAATTAGGGGTAAACCAAGCTAACGCTTAATTATTCCATGTGAATAGATGAATGGAATGTTGTGTGGCCAATCAGGGATCGAGCCCATTAGCACAACACAGAGATGATACTTAATTATCTGATAGCTTACATAGAAAATATACAGAGAAGTAAAATTATTAATTTAAAATGCAGGTAGGCTAGTGGTTATAGTGTTGGACAAGTAAACAAAAGGTTGCTGGATCAAATCTCAGAGCTGACAAGGTAAAGATCTGCCCCGGAGCAAGGCAGTTTCACGGGCGCTGAAGACGTGGAAGTCAATTAAGGCACCTCTGGAGTGGTTGGGTTAATTGTGGAAGACACATTTCAGTTGAAGGCATTCAGTTGTACAACTAACTAGGTATCTCCCTTTCATTTATGACTCTATTTTGACCCACCACAAACATCGTGTTGTCAAGGTGACCACATTTTGACACCCAGACATTATTCTATTTATGAAGATAATTACTTAGGTAAAACCCATTATTGCTCCATGCACATCAAATAACAGTTAAAATATTTAAATGAGCACCAGTGTTGTATATTTCAACAATCACCTGTAGTTTATTGCACCTCTCTCTTTCTATTTCTCCCTCCAAATCTCTTTCTGTGACTTTTTGTACTTTTTCACTTGAAATGAGGCAAAGCTGAGATGAAACCTTCAGAAAGCTGATTGGATTTGGTGTATTACCAGAGCACCAGTGTTCTTTCTTTCCAGACAAGGACAAGGTCATAAATAAATGCATAATATGACCTGACTTAAGATGATATGGCGTACATGTGAGCCTCCATCATTCCGGTCCGGATGGCACTCGAAGTCCCCAGACAAATCCCTTTTGACAGATGTGTATCGAGGGAACCAGATTCAAACATACCATTTTACTACATTGAAACAAGGTTAAATATGTGTAATCAAATATGAAATTCAACATACATTTTATATTGGGTGGTTGAAATTAAGTTTTAATGTCACATGCACAAATAAAGTGAAATGCCTTTCTTGCAAGCACTAAATCCATCAATGGAGTAATCAATAAATATGTAATACTAGACTCACTGGCACGAAAATAGGCATGAATAATCAGTTCCTGAATGAAATTGCAGAACGGCGCAAAGTTCTGTACTGACTCTTCCAAGTGAATAGAATAAAAGGGAAACATGTAGCTCTCCTGGCTGATAAAATGTACATTGATAACCAACTGTTCCGAGACACCAAGACTACGCCATGGATATTGTAAATAATACAAAGTTCCAATAGAGAAGTCGAGTAATGTAATACCCAATACTATCCATGGTAGGGTATGTAATAAAAAACAGGACAACAATAAAATACAACAATTGATGAAGAAATTAACTACACATACACTATACCATTCAAAATAGTATTCAACATGTTCTATTTATAGTACTTATATACAGATAAGAGAGCTATAGAATAAAGGACAATTATTGAAATAATACATTTTCCAATATAAGGAACAGGAACACAAAAGTACTCAAAATCCCGAAATCAGGTCGAGGTAGAGATAAAAACAAAGAAAATAGAGGACATAGAAGGCACAGTATGTATGTATGAGCGGGTGAATATGTCGGGGGGGGGGGGGGGGGGGGGTTCTGATTGGAATAGTGTGGTGAGTTAATGGTTGCAAATGCCAGAGCCCATGTGTGTTCGTGAGCAGGAGTTGTGACAGGGTTTTCAAATTGGTGCAGATATGGGATACACATTTTAAAATGCATTACAAATCGAGTCTATTTATTTATTGTCCTATCATGATGGAACGGTCCCCAGCCCTATACCCTAGACACTCACCTGATCGACCCACACACTAAAGGCCTACTGCAACTAGCCTATTTTCAGCCAAGACAGAAATAAAAACATGGTCAGAGACCCACGAAAGCAGCACCGCCCCCTCAAGAGTCTGAGAATGCCTAGCAGGGTTGGTAACCCCGGGTGGGTGAGCATAATATACAAGGAATTTCTGAAAGCTGCTAATGAGAACCTTGACGACCTTGTACCTAGCCTGTGAGAATTCCGGTGGAGACCCCCACCCAGGTAATGGCAGTGCTGGCAACACTAGCTGCAGTAACCCATGGGGAGAGGGTCACACACAGACAATCCGAGAAGGGGGCAAATTATTGTGGCCCTGGCGGAACAAAATAATACAAAATATGACTGCCCAGAGATGCTTGGGAAAATGGTCACAACGGGGGACCGGCGTGTGTGTGTTTCAGGGTAGGGGGTGTATCTGAGCTCCATCAGCTAGGACTTGACATTGGTTAAGCAGATCTCCCCATTCTTGCTCAATTTTGCATGCCTTCTCTAACAGCTACAACTGTATACACATTCGCACATGATAGGTCGCTGGTTCTGGTCCCCGTCTTTGACTTGGTGGGAGAACTGTTGACATGCTCTTGGGCGGGGCGCTTGAACCTGGTTGCTCCTGTAGGCTGTTCTGGATGGGGGTCTGTTGGATGTCTGAATGTAATGTAAATGTTGAGCGGCTTCACTGCAGATAGAATGTATGTTTTAGTATTTATTTAATTTGTATACATTTTAATACAAATTATTTTTAAGTGCCTACATGATTATGCATATTATTCGTTAATTGTGGAAATAAATGAAGATATATAAATGTAAAAAAAATCTTGCATATTTATTTAAATAACAGTATACAATACAATAGAGGTGAGGGTGTTGGAAATGCTTTTGGCTGTTAATCTGCTTGTGTTCTTTAGGTAGCACTGTGTGCTCTTTTTAAAGGACGGGTCCCTATATCTCAAAGGCTCTAGGATCCAGGTTCACAGGGGTTGTCTGCCAGTCACTGGGACGACAACCCAACTTGGGATGGGGGGAGGTTTTAGCAGGTGGAGTAGTGGAGAACAATTAAAGGTTTACTCAGTAGCAGTGCAAATATAATGGTACAGCTATGTGGACACTCAATCATCATGGTACTTTTACAAATAAATAAGGATATATAGAATTGAAACTTTTATCTCGTTATGGTAAATGGTGAAATCAGTATAGCCATTTATAATTGTAATGGCTTAGCAAAGACAATCAGTATTGATAAAAAAAAAACAGAGATAAAATGGCATTTTACCTAATATGGCCTTATAAATGAGTGTATATGAGTGTTTAAGCCTTTGCAAGGTCAATGACGACCAGCCAACAGCGCTGTAGAGATCACAATGATGTGTTAGATGTTTTTGATTTGCAATGAACCTGAGGGCTGCATGGTACACTGAATTAAGTACTCCCAGGGTAGTGTTTGAGACCTGCATACAGTATATACAGTGCCTTGCGAAAGTATTCGGCCCCCTTGAACTTTGCGACCTTTTGCCACATTTCAGGCTTCAAACATAAAGATATAAAACTGTATTTTTTTCTGAAGAATCAACAACAAGTGGGACACAATCATGAAGTGGAACGACATTTATTGGATATTTCAAACTTTTTTAACAAATCAAAAACTGAAAAATTGGCCGTGCAAAATTATTCAGCCCCCTTAAATTAATACTTTGTAGCGCCACCTTTTGCTGCGATTACAGCTCTAAGTCGCTTGGGGTATGTCTCTTTCAGTTTTGCACAT
Source organism: Oncorhynchus clarkii lewisi (assembly GCF_045791955.1). NCBI lineage: Eukaryota > Metazoa > Chordata > Actinopteri > Salmoniformes > Salmonidae > Oncorhynchus > Oncorhynchus clarkii. The sequence goes on from NC_092158.1 coordinate 43,565,974, forward strand.
CGAGAGACTGAAATTTTTTCCCATTCCTCCTTGCAAAACAGCTCGAGCTCAGTGAGGTTGGATGGAGAGCATTTGTGAACAGCAGTTTTCAGTTCTTTCCACAGATTCTCGATTGGATTCAGGTCTGGACTTTGACTTGGCCATTCTAACACCTGGATGGATATGTTTATTTTTGAACCATTCCATTGTAGATTTTGCTTTATGTTTTGGATCATTGTCTTGTTGGAAGACAAATCTCCGTCCCAGTCTCAGGTCTTTTGCAGACTCCATCAGGTTTTCTTCCAGAATGGTCCTGTATTTAGCTCCATCCATCTTCCCATCAATTTTAACCATCTTCCCTGTCCCTGCTGAAGAAAAGCAGGCCCAAACCATGATGCTGCCACCACCATGTTTGACAGTGGGGATGGTGTGTTCAGTGTGATGAGCTGTGTTGCTTTTACGCCAAACATAACGTTTTGCATTGTTGCCAAAAAGTTACATTTTGGTTTCATCTGACCAGAGCACCTTCTTCCACATGTTTGGTGTGTCTCCCAGGTGGCTTGTGGCAAACTTTAAACGACACTTTAAGAAATGGCTTTCTTCTTGCCACTCTTCCATAAAGGCCAGATTTGTGCAATATACGACTGATTGTTGTCCTATGGACAGAGTCTCCCACCTCAGCTGTAGATCTCTGCAGTTCATCCAGAGTGATCATGGGCCTCTTGGCTGCATCTCTGATCAGTCTTCTCCTTGTATGAGCTGAAAGTTTAGAGGGACGGCCAGGTCTTGGTAGATTTGCAGTGGTCTGATACTCCTTCCATTTCAATATTATCGCTTGCACAGTGCTCCTTGGGATGTTTAAAGCTTGGGAAATATTTTTGTATCCAAATCCGGCTTTAAACTTCTTCACAACAGTATCTCGGACCTGCCTGGTGTGTTCCTTGTTCTTCATGATGCTCTCTGCGCTTTTAACGGACCTCTGAGACTATCACAGTGCAGGTGCATTTATACGGAGACTTGATTACACACAGGTGGATTGTATTTATCATCATTAGTCATTTAGGTCAACATTGGATCATTCAGAGATCCTCACTGAACTTCTGGAGAGAGTTTGCTGCACTGAAAGTAAAGGGGCTGAATAATTTTGCACGCCCAATTTTTTAGTTTTTGATTTGTTAAAAAAGTTTGAAATATCCAATAAATGTCGTTCCACTTCATGATTGTGTCCCACTTGTTGTTGATTCTTCACAAAAAAATACAGTTTTATATCTTTATGTTTGAAGCCTGAAATGTGGCAAAAGGTCGCAAAGTTCAAGGGGGCCGAATACTTTCGCAAGGCACTGTATATATAACATCACTAAAATCTAAACTGCCGGTAATGTACATCATACCAGGTCCTTCCTGGCCTCCAAAGAAAAACAAAAACCTATTCTCAGCTTGAGCTTCCTTATCAAGTTCTCTACATGCACAGTGAAGCTCAGCTTATCATCAACCCACACACCCAAATATGTGTACACTTTGACTTGCTCTTTAGTATGTCCAGCCAATGTAGCAATGACATGATTGGTAATATGTCTGGCATTTGAAAATACCATGCATTTTGCTTTACCTGAATTTAGAACCAGCATTAAATCATACAGATTCTGTTGTATGATGTTAAATGCTCTTTGGGAATTTTCAAAAGCTAAAGTTAAACTACTACCACTTGAATAAAGAACAGTATAATCTGCATAAAAATTAACATCTGCTGTTTCAATAAGATCCCCAATGTTGTTGATGTACAAAATGAACAACAGTGGGCCCAAAATAGAACCTTGCAGAACAAGGTAATTCCACAGCATTTTAACCTTTGCACTAACACAGCATCAGTGTCAAATGCCTTCGACAAATCAATAAAGGCAGACACACAATGTATCTTCTTGTCAAGAGTACAGCGGATGTCATTTAAAACCTTCAATGTTGCTGAAACAATACTGTGGCCAGACCTAAAACCTGATTGCATTCCATTTAAGATGTTGTTTTCTTGGAAGTAGGCCTTTAGCTGCTGACTAACTAAGGACTCCAGTACCTTTGACAGTACAGACAATTTTGATATGGGTCGATAGTTGTAGCAAAGAATCTCCACCTTTTCAGGAGAGGCAGTACAAAAGCAGATTTCCATAACTTGGGGATTTCCTTAACATCAAGTGTGAGGTTAAAAATACATGTTAAGGGGGAGTAATGATGTTTGCAGCTAGGTGTAGGAAGCGGGGGTCTAGTTCATCAGGGCCAGGGCATTTTTTCCCATCAATTTCTTTCAGGGCTTTACACACTTCTGAAACAGAGAAGGATGAAAAGGAGAACCTGGTGAAGGAGTGCACAGGGTGTCAGGTATTCATAGGGGGCTCAATTATACCTTTGACCTTTTAAAAATAAACTGCCTGCATCTAGCATCTAAAAAATGCTGATTCAACGCTTTTAGAATGGAGGTTCTCTCAGTTACAATCTGTGTGTCTACCAAAAATTATTTGGGAAGCTGTGTATCTTTTTTTGCACTCCAAACTAGTAAACCAAGGGTTGTCTCTGCCCTTAATCCTGGATTTTTTTAAAGGGTCATGCCTATTGCATACATTCTGGAATACATTTTGGAAGTAAGAAAAGGCTAGTTCAACATCAGAGATTAATTCCATTCTATTCCATTCAATAGATAGCTAGATACATCATGTCAATAACCTTGAATATCAAACCGCTTCCAGTTTCTTTTCGTAATGACACGTGGAGATTTCTTAGGAATTCTACCGTCTCTCACACAGTGATCACTTATGTTATTTGCAAAAATACCAGAAGCATTAAAACAATGAGGAGTATTGGTAAAGATCAAATCAATCAAAGAGGATTTCAGAGGATATTTTATATTAAACCTAGTTGCACTGCAATCTGAGTGAGATTGAAGGTATTGCATAGAATTTAGAGTTGATCAGAGCTAGATGTTAACCAGTCCTGATTCAGATTACCCATCAGGACAAACTCAGAATTGACATTCTGTGGTAACAATTCGAAAATACAATCCAGAGAGCCAACAGTAGCAGATGGAGGTATAAAACAACAAGATACAACAATATTTAAAAATGAGCCAAGGTTTAGGTTCAAAGACAGATATTCAAATTGCTGAGGTTTAGTAAAAGAAGTCAGAATGACCACTGAGAACTTGTCTTTTACATATACAACACCACCACCCTTAGATTTACAATCTGTACGGAAAACATTTGAACCATTTATGTCAATATTTTTGTCTAAACTCAGCAAAAACAGAAACGTCCCTTTTTCAGGACCCTGTCTTTCAAAGATAATTCATAAAAATCCAAATAACTTTTTAAGTCTTCATTGTAAAGGATTTAAACACTGTTTCCCATGTTTGTTCAATGAAACATAAACAATTAATTAACATGCACCTGTCGAACAGTCATTAAGACACTAACAACTTACAGAAGGTAGGCAATTAAGGTCAGTTATGAAAACTTAGGACAGGGTCCTGAAAAAGGGACATTTCTTTCTTTGCTGAGTTTATATACTGTATTTTAAAGGTTAAATAAATATATATTTTTAGACCATCTATTGCATCTTACCTATGTAGCTCGGTCATTGCTCATCCGAATGTTTATATGTATATATTCTTACTCCATTCCTTTACTTATATTTGTGTGTATTAGGTAGTTGTGGAATTGTATTGCATTTCAAGTGTGTTGCCCCCCCTGCCCACTTTAGATACGTGTTTAAATGTTAGGCTACATATAATTCAATTGTAAGAGAGAGAGAGAGAGAGAGAGAGAGAGAGAGAGAGAACTGACTGACTGACTGACTGTTTTGGCTGTAGCCATTGGCTACATTAAGGAACTGTCAGGCTCTCTCTCTCCCTCTTTATGTTATATGAATTCAATATACAACCTGTGTTTGTCAAAGAACAATGTCGGGACTAGTTTATGTGAATAGATTTCCAGCATTGTGCTTCGTTTGAGAGTGTTGTGCACATGTGCTCACATATACATAACTTTCTGCCAAGATGTGAAGTGCCTTTCAGCCAATAAAATAAGCAGGAGATAGGCGGGACTTTCCAGCCTCCAGTGCAGTGGTTATGTAATGTAATCTGACACCAGAGTCACTTGTTTCTAAAGCTCAAACTCACTGTCTGGGCTGAAGAGACAGATTTAGAAAAAAATAAATATTCATAAAATACTTCAAATAGACAAACCGTCCCCGAATTGACCTTAATTGTAATACATGGTGTTGGCTAAAGACAATTGTTAAACAATCTGTTGAATATATAACAATAGAAAGGTTTAGAAAGGTTTTGTGAAACATGACAGCACAGTGGAACAATATATGGCAGCAAGAAATCAAAACTGGATGGTCTTCAGAGATAGATGGGAGGGGTTGAGGGTAGCTGAAGGATGGGACTAAAAGCAAACAAAAAGAGAACTAATGTAAAATATACTGTGTGTCACGCCCTGGCCATAGAGAGGCTTTTATTCTCGATTTTGGATAGGCCAGGGTGTGACTAGGGTGGGCATTCTAGTTTCTTTATTTCTATGTTTTCTGTTTCTATGTTTTGGCCGGGTATGGTTCTCAATCAGGGACAGCTGTCTATCGTTGTCTCTGATTGGGAATCATACTTAGGCAGCCTTTTTTACCTTGTAATTTGTGGGTAGTTGACTTTGTTATTGGCACTATAGCCCCTGTAAGCGTCACTGTCGTTGCTTTGTGTCTTGGTTTGTTGGCGACATTTATATAAATAATGGAAAATGTTCGCTTACCACGCTGCACCTTGGTCCAGTCATTTCCACGACTATGTCCGTGACACTGTGTCCGTAAAATGTATAAGCTGGAAGTAGGGTTAGGGGAAAATAATATGGGGGATTGGAAATTATGCAAACAATTACACTGGTAGAAGCCACAATCTATCTGCAATATTTAAGCTGATCTACCGCCTAATAGTAATAATTTTTAAAATAATAATAATAAAATGTTATTAGTCACATACACATGGTTAGCAGACAATGCGAGTGTAGCGAAATGCTTGTGCTTCTGGGTTCCGACAGTGCAGTAATATCTAACAAGTAATCAACTACTTAATACACACACATCTAAAGGGGTGAGTGAATGAGAATATGGACATGTAATTATTTGGATGAGCGATGGCCGAGCGGCATTAGCAAGGTGCAATAGATGGTATAAAATACAGTATATACATAAGATTTGAGTAATGTAAGATATGTAAACATTATTAAAGTGGCATTATTTAAAGTGGCATTGTTTAAAGTGACTAGTGATCCATTTATTAAAGTGGCCAGTGATTTGGTCTCAATGTAGGCAGCAGCCTTTCTGAGTTAGTGATTGCTGTTTAGCAGTCTGATGGCCTTGAGATATAAGATCTTTTTCAGTCTCTCGGTCCCAGCTTTGACACACCTGTACTGACCTGCCTTCTGGATGATAGTGGGGTGAACAGGCAGTGGCTCGTGTGGTTGTTGTCCTTGATGATCTTTTTGGCCTTCCTGTGACGTCGGGTGCTGTAGGTGTCCTGGAGGGCAGGCAGTTTGCCCCTAGTGATGCGTTGTGCAGATCGCACCACCCTCTGGAGAGCCTTGCAGTTGACTTGTGATCACAAGTCCAGTAGATGGCTATTGCCTTAACTATGTGTTACAATTTAGCAAGCTTTTATAAGTAACCTAGTGTCTAAATGTTCCCCCTTCCCTAATTATACAACATACAGACAAAGTATTAGGCCTAAGTAGTAGGTAGTAGGCTACATGATCTGTGTCAGTGTGCATGAGTGTCTTTCTCTGTTTTCTGCCTACAGTATCTTGACTGCACCACAGCAGATGATCTGTCATTTCTCACAGACACTCGGACTAGCAGAACCATAACTTTTAGCAAATAAATTGGTTCATTTCAAACAATTAGTAGTGACGACCTTAAGGGCCTTTATGGTTTCTCTAACTTTTTCGGCAAACAACCAAATTTTTTTTGTTTTGAGTGTCTGACAGAGTCAGAGCGGGTCTTTCTCTTTTGACTTTTAATGTGAAATTTGTGCCACCTCAGCTCAGCCAATCAGAAAACCGGTGGCCAGCCGTTGACCCCTGGTCAGCCTAATGCTCATGAGCTGCCGGCTGTGCCAAGTGGAAAGTGCATTCGGAAACTATTCAGACGCCTTTACTTTTTCAACATTTTGTTACGTTACAGCCTTATTCTTAAATTGATTAAATAATACTTTTCCCTCATTAGTCTACTTACAATACCCCATAATGACAAAGCGAAAACAGGTTGTTTTTAGAAATAAGTATTCAGACCCTTTGCTATGAGACTTGAAATTGAGCTCCTGTTTCCATTGATTATCCTTGAGATGTTTCTACAACTTGGAGTCTACTTATGGTAAATTCAATTGATTGGACATGATTTGGAAAGGGACACACCTGGCAGTATAAGGTCCCACAGTTGACAGTACATGTCAGAGCAAAAACCAAGCCATGAGGTCAAAGGAATTGTCCGTAAAGCTCAGAGACAGAACTATGTCGAGGCACAGATCTGGGGAAGGATACCAAAACATGTATTCAGTATTGAAGGTCCCCAAGAAGACAGTGGCCTCCATCATTCTTACATGGAAGAAGTTTGGAAACTTCGAAGACTCTTCATCGAGCTGGCTCCAAAACTGGCCAAACTGAGCAATCATGGGAGAAGGGCCTTGCTCAGATAGGTGACCAAGAACCTGATGGTCACTCTGACAGAGCTCCAGAGTTCCTCTGTGGAGATGTCAGAACCTTCCCGAAGGACAACCATCTCTGCAGCACTCCACCAATCAGGCCTTTATGGTAGAGTGGCCAGAGGGAAGCCAGTCCTCAATAAAATGCACATGACAACCCGTTCGGAGTTTGCCAAAAGGCACCTAAAGAACTCAGACGAGTGAAACATGGTGGTGGCAGCATCATGCTGTGGGAATGTTTTTTAGTGGCAGGGGCCGGGAGACTAGTCAGGATCAAGGCAAAGATGAACGGAGCAAAGTACAGAGAGATCCTTGATGAAAACCTGATCCAGAGCACTCAGGACCTCAAACTGGGGCGAACATTCCCCATCCAACAGGACAACGACCCTAAGCACACAGCAATGACAATGCAGGAGTGGCTTCGGGACAAGTATCTGAATGTCTTTGAGTGGCTCAGTCAGAGCCCGGACATGAACCCAATCAAACATCCCTGGAGAGACCTGGAAATAGCTGTGCAGCAGCGCTCCCCATCCAACCTGACAGAGCTTGAAGGATTTGCAGAGGACAATGTGAGTAACTCCCCAAATATAGGTGTGTCAAGCATGTAGCGTCATACCCAAGAAGAGTTGAGGCTGTAATCACTGCCAAAGGTGCTGCAACAAAATACTGAGTAAATGGTCTGAATACTTATGTAAATGTGATATTTCAGTAGTTGTATTTATACATATGCAAAGAAAATCGTAAAAACTGTTTTTACTTAGTCATTATGGGGTATTGTGTTTAGAATAAGGCGTAATAATAACGTGACAAAATGTGGAAGAAGTTAAGGGGTCTGAAATATTTCCGAATGCACTGTATATTTGTATATACACAGAACAAAAATATAAATTCAACATGCAACAATTTAAAATATTTCACTGAGTTACAGTTCATATAAGGAAATCAGTCAATTTAAATTAATTAATTAGGCCCTAATCTTTGGATTTCACATGACTGGGAATACAGATATGAATTTGTTTGTCACAGATACCTAAAGAAAAGTTAGGGGTGTGGATCATAAAACCAGTCAGTATCTGGTGTGACCACCATTTGCCTCATGCAGCACGTCACATCGCATTCGCATAGAGTTGATCATGCTGTTGATTGTGGCCTGTAGAATGTTGTCCCGCTCCTCTTCAATGGCTGTGCGAAGCTGTTGGATATTGGTGGGAATTGGAACACGCTGTCGTACAATTAGATCCAGAGCATCCCAAACATGCTCAATGAGTGACATGTCTTGTGAGTATGCAGGCCATGGAAGAATTGGGATATTTTCAACTTCCAGATCTTTACGACATGAGGCCGTGCATTATCATGCTGAAACATGAAGTGATGGAGGAGGATTCATTGTACGAGAATGGGCCTCAGGATCTTGTGACGTTATCTCTGTGCATTCAAATTGCCATTGAAAAAAGGCAATTGTGCTCGTTGTCCTGCATGCGTGAAATTCACTCAACTTTTCCCCCTTAGTTAACATATCTCAACATCAACATTTCTCTTTACTGTGGGAATTGTGATCGAATCAACGCAAGTTAGCCAGTTTCAATGCAATATACCAAAACAAAACAAACCATGCTAGACTTAATATGCTAAACTAACTACGCAAGAGATTTTGTTGGAGGCAGACACATTGGAGTATGATTCTATTGCATTGACAAATGACTCAGCCCTTACTCTATACAGACCTGTGTGGCATAACCAATCAGAGCTGCAGTAGGCCTACAGTATATGCAAATAGACCATTGCCATATGGATCTGTGCCATTCACTTTGAACTGTACTGAGTTTACAGCATGAGCAGTGGTGAGTAGATGCGCTTGTTTTGAGATCAAAGCGAGAGCTTCATGTAGCCACATGTGCACATTTGTTCATATCCTTTGCTAGTTAGTGAGTTATTAGCCCAGGTATATGTAATTTCTAATCAGCAATGGGGGAGTGATTTCTTCCTACTAGAGCACAAAACGTGTACATTTTGAAAAGCAAGTCGGGTAACAAGCTTTTTTTTTGTCTTAAAGGGGCAGTCTTAAAGGGGCAGTGCTGTATTTTGAGACAGTAGCCAATAGGCAGAGGGTAGCATAATTTATCTGATTCTCTGTAACAGTGGTATTGGAATAATAAAGCATTTTATTTTGTTAAGTGGTTTATTGCATCAAACAACACAATAATATTCTCAACATTCTGTCTGAAGGACAAGTGGATCAAGAGGTTAATGTCAAACCCTGCATGTTTTTTATTTATTTTTCTCATGGAATGAAGGCCACCACACATTGTCTGCTACTGTAGGCTGAATGATAGAACAGCTATTTCCATGTTAAAATGTTATTGGATATATTTTCTCCATTGTTTTTGATGGTAGGTCACTCTGGTATGATCAAATAGCCACAGTAGCCTACTTGACCAATGTCTGAGTGTTCACAGTGTTCACAATGTTCAAGTTTGTGTTCAGCAGACACAAATTAGAGAGAACGTTTTTGCTTGCCGCTAGCTTAAATAGGCTGGTTCTCGGTAGAAAAGAAGAGGCAATAAACAGACTGCATTGAAATGTGACTCCTTTGGAATGACGGTGATGTGATATTCACCCTATCTCCCTTGTGTATCCTTACACACAATGTTAGTGTGAAGTGTCAAATTAACTGGGGCTGCTAATTAACAAGCAGGAACAGTGTGTTTGTATGTGGGAAATAAAGAGAAAGAGCGAGAGTGAGAGAACAAGCATGAAGTGTGTTTGTGTGTGTGTGTGAGTGAGTGAGTGAGTGAGTGAGTGAGTGAGTGAGTGCAAAAAGTGACAGCATCTGACACACTGGCATACTGTAAATATTTATTGCACTTGTTGGAAGTGATTAGTATATCGCTTTGTGCTGTGTTCAGATGGGGTTTCTGGAGCAGCCATCTGCCAGGGCTCTGCCAGGACTAAATGGTGCACCTCTGCCCATTATTTGTCTCGATTATAAATGGCTGTGGTCGCTGATTTAAGCATCTGGAACCCATGCTCTGCCTTTACAATGGAAATCTCTCTTCAATCTAACAGGGATTCAGGTGGACTTAGGTCCTGTCTACAACCAATTGGCAAGCTGGCTAGCTTTAGTGCTACACACTCAATTAATAGCTATAGCTCTGTAAAGAGACGTGTCAACTTTTTAAGGCGGCAGGTAGCCTAGTGGTTAGAGCATTGGGCCAGTAACCGAAAGGTTGCTGGATTGAATCCCTGAGCTGACAAGATAAAAATCTGTCGTTCCTGAACAAGGCAGTTAACCCACTGTTCCCCAGTAGGCTGTCTTTGTAAATAAGAATTTGTTCTTAAATTACTTGCCTAGTAGAAAAAAGGTTTTAAAAAATGTATGTTTACAATTAAGGTAGCTGTACCGGTAGACTTACAGTCATTGTGCTAGCACTAGTTAGCATTGGCTCATGAAACTTCCTTTGAACTGCATGCAGAGACATCCATGAGTTCATTGGACTCGGGTAAGAAAAACTTGCCAGAATATCTCATTATTCTATTACATGTGAGTGGGTTCATTTACTGGGTTAGTGTTAGGGTTGAGATTAGGGTTAGGGATAGTTAAAACAACTATTAAAAGTGATGGAAACGAGGGCCTCCCGAGTGGGGCAGTGTTGCGGCGTCACTATATCCCAGGCTGTGTCATTACCGGCCGTGACCGTGAGTCCCATAGGGCGACGCACAATTGGCCAATCGTGGTCTTGGTTTGGCTGGGGGTGGCTTTTCTTGGCTCATCACGCTATAGCAACTCCTTGTGGCGGGCCAGGCACCTGCAGGCTGACTTCAGTCGTCAGTTGAAAGGTGTTTCCTCCGACACATTGGTTAAAACTTCTTAGGGCTGAAATCCCGCTAACGGGGTCGATATGACAACAGCCAGTGAAAGTGCAGGGCGCCAAATTCAAAACAACAGAAATCTCATAATTAAAATTCCTCAGACATACAAGTATTTCACACCATTTTAAAGATACACTTCTTGTTTATCCCACCACAGTGTCCGATTTCAAATAGGCTTTACGGCGAAAGCACCACAACTGATTATGTTAGGTCACAGAAAAACACAGCCATTTTTCCAGCCAAAAAGAGGAGTCACAAAAATCAGAAATAGAGATAGAATTAATCACTAACCTTTGATGATCTTCATCAGATGACACTCATAGGAAATCATGTTACACAATACATGTATGTTTTGTTCGATAAAGGTCATATTTATATAAAAAATCTAAATTTCCCACTTCCTGGTTGGATTTTATTCAGGTTTTTGCCTATGAGTTCTGTTATACTCACAGACATCATTCAAACAGTTTTAGAAACTGAGTGTTTTCCATCCAAATATACTAATAATATGCATATATTAGCAACTGGGACTGAGTAGCAGGCAGTTTACTCTGGGCACCTCTGGCCAGCCATAAGAAGTTAAGCGAGCGGGTGTAAAGAAGCGTTGTTTTGTCAGATCATGTTTCGGAGGACGCATGACTCAACCTTCACCTCTCCCGAGCCCATTGGGGAGGTGCAGCAATGAGACAAGATCGTAATCACGAAATTGGGGAGATAAAGGGGGTAAAGAAATAATGATATTGATGGTAAGAGAAACGTTAAACCAAGAACTTAATTCGCTCCAAACATGGAAGTTTTCGCTTTGCAGACCTGTGGTTAACAACCATCTACCACCCCACCTACAAACCAGCTTGTGTATTTTTTGTTATCTACTTTCCAAACATTCAATATCACACGCAATACAATATCACCCTACAGAATTGCGTAACACAGTATCACCCTACTACAATATCGCATTCATCTGCATAATTTCCCCATGTAACTGGGCTGCATAGCTACAATACTTGTAAAACACACCCCGTTAAGCTGTTATATGTACTGTTACTGAGAATTATGTGTAACACTTTACTTGACACCCAGCGTCATAACGTTATGACACGGTCATAAGCATGTCATAATATTTCATAACATCTGAAATAATTGTCATAACCTGTTCTAATATGGTCATAACACTGGTCATAACACTGTCATGACAACAACATCTCCCTCAATGTGATCAAATTAGAGTGTCAAAACACACAAAACCTACCACGGTAGTCATTTTATGACTGGTTATGACACCTGAAAAATGTAAAAACCCATAAAACCTACCACATTGGCAAAACACCATAACCTGCGTGTCAACAGTATGTTTATGTTACAGTAAAAAATGTAATAATTGACCATGTAAAATTATCACTGTAATTGCGAACATATTGATGTCAGACATACACTTCCCACAATGCTCTGTTACAGATGACTGGGATGAATGCAGAAGCAGATTTCAGGAGCAGGACAAGGCACCCTTTATTTTTTAAATTTTATTGAACCTTTATTTAACTTGGCAAGTCAGTTAAGAACAAATTCTTATTTACAATGAAGGCATACCCCGGCCAAACCCTAACCCGGACAACGCTGGACCAATTGTGCACCACCCTATGGGACTCGCAATCACGGCCGGTTGTGATACAGCCTGGAATCGAACGAGGGTCTATAGTGACACCTCTAGCACTGAGATGCAGTGCCTTAGACTGCTGCGCCACTCAGGAGCCCCCAGTGAAGACTGATATAAGGGCATGTACGTGATCTGGCATTATGATGGTCATAATGCTTCATGACAGTGTCATAAAGTGTATTTTCTTAGTCCAAGTAAAGTGGCACAGGATGGTCATAATGCTTCATGACAGTGTCATAAAGTGTATTTTCTTAGTCCAAGTAAAGTGGCACAGGATGGTCATAATGTTTCATGACAGTGTCATCAAGTGTATTTGCTACAAGTTGATGAAAAAAAGCATGACTGTAAAGAATTGATTACAAAAACTTCTTGACAGGGAAAAAACTAATTTGAATAAATGTGGGTTTTGACACTGTTATATAGGTGTCATAACCAGTCCTAAAATAATGTAATACATGTCACAACATGTGTAAATATGGGTCATGAGAGTTGTTTGACCATATTATGACATGGTTATGACCATGTCAAGTCAAGTGTTACTGAATTATGCATATTGACCCAAGTAGTTTACTTACTCTAAATTATACAGCAGGAAATATATCCCCGGGTCAGATCACACTCTTTCCACCTGGACAATGTGATGAAAGCCTTGGATGTTGCCAAATGAGTAAGTGGAAAATTCCATTACGACTGGGGGAGGAGGCCCTTATTTGAATTTGCCTTTCCTCCAAATGAAACTTTCGGCTCACTGTAATAGCTCCAAATGTAGTTGTTAAGCAAAGGGTTGTAATGGTATCATCAACACATTTAATATTAATGATATAAACTCTATCCAGACATGATGGCATGTCCATTTTCCTGAGTCTGTAGTGAATTGACAAGGTCTGGGATGTTGCTTGTATGTTTACTTGTGGTTGTAGACTGAAGTAATTCTGTAAGTGTGCAGGAGACCTTCCATCAATACTTTTAATACAGACATCAAATAATAATAACTAAGCAGGTCAGAAAACACCCCTGTGTCACGCCCTGACCTTAGAGAGCCATTTTATTTCTCTATTTGGTTAGGTCAGGGTGTGATGTGGGGTGGGCATTCTATGTTTTGTTTTTCTATGATTTTGTATTTCTATGTTTTGGACGGGTATGGTTCTCAATCATGGACAGCTGTCTATCGTTGTCTCTGATTGGGAACCATACTTAGGTAGCCCTTTCCCTCCTTTCTTTGTGGGAAGTTAACTTTGTTTGTGGCACATAGCCCTTAAGCGTCAAGGTAATTTTTGTATTGTTTATTGCTTTTGTTGGCGTCATCCTAATAAAAAGGAATATGTACGCTCACCACGCTGCACTTTGGTAAACTTCTTTCGACGGCCGTGACACCCTGAAGCAATTTCTTTCACAAAACATGCTCCAGGTGTTTTAACAACAAATAAATGGAATTCAGCTAGGAATGCAATTAGAAACCTTTTGAGAATGCTTGTAGAAAATATCAGAAAATGCCGAAAAAAATTACCTTTCCTCAGACATAAAAATCTATTGCTGAGTCCTGTGTCACACATGGTGGTCTAAGCAAATTATCACTTTGAAATCGAAATATGAAACTTTAGTGATTTAAGAATGTCCTCATTATACAAATTTTACTATTACGTTGCCTAAAAGTCAAGGTTTTCTGGTTTGTTCTATAACATTAATATATTGGTAACACTTTCTTTCAGCAATCTTCTAAATAAGTCAATAAGTCAATCATACTGTACAGCTGATACAAACCCACAAAAAGTAGTTGTTTGACATATAGTAAGTATGGTGACAGAGTTGGGATCTTGTCACAAGACAACATGCCAAACACTATGTCAGCTCAATTGGAAATGACCTTTAACATTTCAAATCATGCTATAACGCGGATCTTCCACACGCCGGATTAAATCTATCCCTATATCTTTGAAAAGGTAATAGGTTAGCAAAAGGGCTAACCATGTGCCCTTTTGTGAAATCAGTGGTGAAAAAATTACCCAATTGTCCTACTTGAGTAAAAGTAAAGATACCTTAATAAAATATTACTCAAGTAAAGGTGAAAGTCACCCAGTAAAATACTACGTGAGTAAAAGTCTAAAAGTATTTGGTTTAAAATATACTATATAAGTATCAAAAGTAGATGTAATTGCTAAATATATACTTAAGTATCAAAAGTAAAAGTACAAGTATAAATAATTTCATATTCCTTATATTAAGCAAAGCAGACAGACACATTTTCTAGTTTTTATTTTATTTACAGATAGCCAGGGGCTCAATCCAACACTCAGACATCGTTTACAAACTAAGCATGTGTTTAGTGAGTTCATCAGATCAGAGGCATCGAGCAATCTCCATGTTTGTGAAACCTCCGTCCTTGGAAAGATTCTGGATCCTTTTCCAAATGTATCATTTTGGCCATGTTTTCTTGGTAACAGATTAAGCAGCCATATTGTTCTCTGATTTGGATGAATCGGTACGAACCTGAAAGGAGGAAGAAACATACAGTGCATTTGTTTAGACACCTTGTGTTTTGATGAATTCTCAGAGATATATTTATTTCAATTAAACCCATGGCAACAACTAATAGGTCCATAGGAAATCAATCAAAAAAGGGGTGGTTGATTTAATATGTAATGAGCCAATTGTGAGTACAAGTGGAATCTACCTTTTGCTAAATATGTGTATGTGACCAATAAAATTGGATTTGACACATGGAACAGGTCAGCAGTTGATGGAAAGCTTTTCACTACTCAGTTAGCAAAGACTACTGTGCCTGTCCCAATAAAGTACACCTCTATGAAAACGATATTAAGGAAAACAACCTTTTTTCTACGTTGATGTTAGCCATTGCATTCACATCGTCATATCCAACACCTGAGAACAGCTGTTGCCTCCCAGAGCAAATCCCTAGGTTGAGCCAAATACACTGTCTGGGCTGACAACCTAGATTCAATGCCCAGTGGGTTAATCAAACACGCAAAAAAAAAAAACTTTCTAGCTCCATAAACAAAAAATTATGTTTGGTGGTTTTACTCTGTTTACCTTGTAATTTTCTCTCCAAATGGTGACAAAGTGTAAGTGATATGACACAGATGTCACAAAGTGCTTATACAGAAACCCAGCCTAAAATCTCAACGAGCTAGCAATGCCGATATTGCATCCATGCTATGTAAGCATACTTACAATTGAAGTCGGAAGTTTACATACACCTTAGCCAAATACATTTAAACTCAGTTTTTCACAATTCCTGACATTTAATCGTAGTAGAAATTCCCTGTCCTAGGTCAATTAGGATCACCACTTTATTTTAAGAATGTGAAATGTAGAGAATAATAGTAGAGAGAATTACTTATTTCAGCTTTTATTTCTTTCATCATATTCACAGTGGGTCAGAAGTTTACATACACTCAATTAGTATTTGGTAGCAAGCTCCAGGACCGTCTCCTAAAGTTGATTCAGCTGCGGGATCGGGGCACCACCAGTACAGAGCTTGCTCAGAAATGGCAGCAGGCAGGTGAGGCGAAGACTTTTGGAGGATGGCCTGGTGTCAAGAAGGGCAGCAAAGATGGCACTTCTCTCCAGGAAAAACATCAGGGAAAGACTGATATTCTGCAAAAGGTACAGGGATTGGACTGCTGAGGACTGGGGTAAGGTCATTTTCTCTGATGAGTCCCCTTTCCGATTGTTTGAGGCATCCGGAACAAAGCTTGTCCGGAGAAGACAAGGTGTGCGCTACCATCAGTCCTGTGTCATGCCAACAGTAAAGCATCCTGAGACCATTTATGTTGCCTAAGAACACAGCATGAATAAAGAATGGTACCAACACATCCTCCGAGAGCAACTTATCCTAACCGTCCAGGAATAGTTTGGTGATGAACACTGCCTTTTCCAGCATGATGGAGCACCTTGCCATAAGGCAGGTGTGATACCTAAGTGGCTCGGGGAACAAAACATTGATATTTTGGGTCCATGGCCAGGAAACTCCCCAGATCTTAATCCCATTGAGAACTTGTGGTCAATCCTCAAGAGACGGGGGGACAAACAAAAACCCACAAATTCTGACAAACTCCAAGCATTGATTATGCAAGAATGGGCTGCCAACAGTAAGGATGTGACCCTGAAGTTAATTGACAGCATGCCAGGGCAGATTGCAGAGGTCTTGAAAAAGAAGGGTCAACACTGCAAATATTGACTCTTTGCATCAACTTCATATAATTGTCAATAAAAGCCTTTGACACTTATGAAATGCTTGTAATTATACTTCAGTATTCCATAGTAACATCTGACAAAAATATCTAAAGACACTGAAGCAGCAGACTTTTTGGAAATTAATATTGGTGTCATTCTCAAAACTTTTGGCCATGACTGTATTGTTGCTTTGCCTGTTTGATGGTTTGTCTGAGGGCAGAGCGTGATTTCGTCAAAGAGTCCGGATTAGTGTCCCACTCCTTGAAAGCGTTAGCTCTAGCCTTTAACTTGGTGCGAATCCATTCTGGCTGGGATATGGACATATGGTCACTGTGGGGACGTTGTCGTCAATGCACTTATTGATGAAGCCGGTGACTGATGTGCTATACTCCTCAATGCCATTGGATAAATCCCGGGAACATGTTTGAGTCTGTGCTAGCAAAACAGTCCTGTAGAGTAGCATCTGTGTCATCTGACCACTTCCATATTGAGCAAGTCACTGGTATTTCCTGCTTTCATTTTAGCTTGTAAGCAAGAATCAGGAGGATAGAATTATGATCCGATTTTCCAAATAGAGGGTGAGGGAGAGCTTTGTATGCGTCTCTGTGTGTGGAGTAAAGATGGTCTATAGGTTTTCTCTCTTTGGTTGCACATGTGACATGCTGGTAGAAATTAGGTCAAATGGATTTAAGTTTGCCTGAATTAAAGACCCCGGCCACTAGAAGCAACGTTTCTAGATGAGCATCATTTTCTTGTTTGCTTATGGCCTTATACAGTAAATAGACAGCTACGAAACATATAGATGAAAACTCTCTTGGTAGATAGTGTGGTCTTCAGTTTATCATGAGGTACTCTACCTCAGGCAAGCAATACCTCGAGACCTCATTAATATTAAACATTGCGCACCAGCTTTTATTAGACACACAGAGCCCCACCCCTTGTCTTACCAGACATACAGTGCCTTGCGAAAGTATTCGGCCCCCTTGAACTTTGTGACCTTTTGCCACATTTCAGGCTTCAAACATAAAGATATAAAACTGTATTTTTTTGTGAAGAATCAACAACAAGTGGGACACAATCATGAATTGGAACGACATTTATTGGATATTTCAAACTTTTTTAACAAATCAAAAACTGAAAAATTGGGCGTGCAAAATTATTCAGCCCCCTTAAGTTAATACTTTGTAGCGCCACCTTTTGCTGCGATTACAGCTGTAAGTCGCTTGGGGTATGTCTCTATCAGTTTTGCACATCGAGAGACTGACATTTTTTCCCATTCCTCCTTGCAAAACAGCTCGAGCTCAGTGAGGTTGGATGGAGAGCATTTGTGAACAGCAGTTTTCAGTTCTTTCCACAGATTCTCAATTGGATTCAGGTCTGGACTTTGACTTGGCCATTCTAACACCTGGATATGTTTATTTTTGAACCATTCCATTGTAGATTTTGCTTTATGTTTTATATCTTTATGTTTGAAGCCTGAAATGTGGCAAAAGGTCGCAAAGTTCAAGGGGGCCGAATACTTTCGCAAGGCACTGTAGCTGTTCTGTCCTGCCGATGCACGTAAAACCCAGCCAACCGTATATTATCCATAAGACATTACAGTTTTTAATTTCCCGTTGGTAGGATAGTCTCGAACGGAGATCCAGTGATTGCACGTTGGCAAATAGAGGGGATGGTAGAGGCGTTTACCCACTTGCCAAGGAATTCTCACAAGGCACTCCGATCTCCGCCCCCTGTATTTCTGTATTTTCTTCACGCAAATGACAGGAATTGGCCTAGGTCTCGGAGAAGCAGTATATCCTTTGCGTCGGACTAAGAAAAAATCTTTGTCCAGTTCGAGGTGAGTAATTGCGTTGTAATGGGGTACATACTGGCGGCAGAGAAGGAGAGCGAAATCTGATTTACAATGGTGCCGTTTAATCAACATAAAACCACCGTCAACAGAACAATACATGAAATGGGTCAAACAAAACCCGGTAATCACCAGCATACCGTGCACAAGCACTACAAGAAACAATTCCCGACAAGGACATGGGGGAAACAGAGGGTTAAATACACAACATGTAATTGATGGAATTGAAACCAGGTGTGAGGGAAGACAAGACAACACCAATGGAAAATGAAAAGTGGATCGGCAATGGCTAGAAGGCCGGTGAGGTTGACCGCCGAACGCCGCCCAAACTAGGAGAGGGACCGACTTCGGCTGAAGTCGTGACAGCTGTTCTGATATCCAAAAGCTCTTTTCGGTCATAAGAGATGGTAGCAGCAACATTATGTACAAAATAAGTTACAAACAATGCAAAACAACACACAAAATAGCACAGTTTGTTAGTTGGTTAGGAGCCCGTAAAACGGCAGCCATCCCCTCCGGCGACATTATCCTGACAATAGGGTTTAGATTGTTCTACACCTTCCTTTCTGCCACTAACCACCTTTCTGTGCACTGTCATATGCTCACCATCTTGATACCCTAAGCACTCATGTTGGACTCATTTTGATTTATTTGCAACAATGCCACAAATTTACTGACTTTATCTAAAAAAGAGACAAGCCAAAAGTGACTAAACTCATGGGGTCTGTTTTAAATGACATTTTAGAAAGTTAAGACGTTACTTCATAGTCTGGCTACATTTGTAAGGCGATGAGGCTGAGTGGTCAGAAAGAGAGAAATTATCCTCATTTCAATTTAGTGCCATCACTCAAACACATGCAAATTAACTGGAAGGGACTTCGTGGTAATGCTAACGTTGTTTTCAATGTTTGAGATGGCAGATGCCTAGCGCTGCCAACAGTGAGGCACGTGTGAACAAACGACACTCGAATGCTAAAGGGTCTCCACCAAGGAGAAAATTCTCTCACTAGATGAGACATCACATCTCAGTAATCAAAGCGAGAAAGAAAGCGAGAAAGAGAGAGGGTGGGGAGTGAGGAGCATTAACAGAGGGCTGAAAGCAGATACTATACCCCCTAGAGAGGGAACAGCAGTCTATGCAGTATGCTCGGTGTATGTGAATACTCCCAACACATCTGCAGTCAACAGAAAAAGGAAAATAAGGTGGCATGAGGCAGTGTCAGTCAACTTTACTGACAAAATGAGGGTTGATACCCCTCAGAATCTCATGTAGACACTTCTCCAAACTCAATGTCTTGTATAGTCTCTGTACTATGCCATTAGTAACACTAACAGTGTTTAAGTAATGTTTCAGTGTCAGTGTGCATTATAACCATTCCAGACTGCTGCCGCCACAATCATAACGAGCTCCTAATTAAAAGATGGGAATGAGAACTTTGAGCAAATTATGCAAATGTATGGGCGAATATGGGCGGATTGGCAGTCTGGAAATTCTGGAAAATGCCATAATTTATTAGGGTGGGCTTGTCAAAATGGACACACAAAAATAATAAAAATATATACACCACCGTTCAAAGGTTTGGGGTCACTTAGATATGTCCTTGTTTTTGAAAGAAAATAACATAACATCAAATTGATCATAAATTGCATTGTAGACATTGTTAATGTTGTAAATAACTATTGTAGCTGGAAAACACAGATTTTTTTATGGAATATTAGATTGGCTGAGCTGAGGTGGCGCAAATTCACATTCAAAGTAAAACTCGCATCATCAAAGAGAGTGAGTGAGCTTGTCACGGTCATCCTCCTCTTCATCTGAAGAGGAGAGGCGAGACGGATCAGAGGACCAAAACGCGGCGTGGTATGTGTTCATAGTGAATATTTAATAAAGAAAGTACTGAACACTGCATACAAAACAATAAACAAATAACGACCGTGAAGCTACAAATTATACCTGTGCTGACACAAGCCACTAACATAGACAATCACCCACAAACAAACAGTGCAACCCAGGCTACCTAAGTATGATTCTCAATCAGAGACAACTAATGACACCTGCCTCTGACTGAGAACCATACTAGGCCGAAACATAGAAATGCCCCAAAACATAGAAAAACAAACATAGGCTGCCCACCCAACTCACGCCCTGACCATACTAAATAAATACAAAACAAAGGAAATAAAGGTCAGAACGTGACAGAGCTCTGACTGTCCATCACTCAGTCAAAACAAAACTGTGGTGGTGAAAAAGTTAGACCAAAAAAGGGCTTGAGGCTGACCCTGCTAAATGTGTGAAATTAACCGACTTATTTGCTAAAAGTTATGGTTCTGCTAGTCCGAGTGTCTGTGAGAAATGACAGATCATCTGCTGTGGTGCAGTCGAGGTACTGTAGGAAGAAAACAGAGAAAGACACTCATGCACACTGACACAGATCATGTAGCCTACTACCTACTACTTAGGCCTAATATTTTGGCTGGACTGTATATTGCATGAAATATATTTCATACCTAGGTTAATTAGGCAAGGGGGATTCGGTGGAACAATTAGACAATAGGCTACTTGCAACATAGCCTAACAAGTCATTAGATTGGCTTTAATAACACATAGGTAAGGCAATAGCCATCTCCTAGACATTTATACAGTGCTTTTTACTAAACACAAGTCATCATGTATTGAAATGAAGGTCAATTCTGTCTGTGTATTTTAATTGTTTTATCGCTTCTGAGTCTCAGTCTCTTCAGCCCTATGAGTTTTATGAGTTGTAGCAACAATTGACTCTGGTGTCAGATTACATTACATAGCCACTGCACTGAAGGCTGGAAAGTCCCGCCTATCTTCCGCTTATTTCATTCGCTGAAAGGCCTGTCACTTCTTGGCAGAAAAATATGCATACGGCACACAGCCCTTTCAAACTAAGCACAGCACTGGAACTCTATCAACATAAACTAGTCCCGGCATCGCTCTTTGACAAACACAGATGGTTGTATATTGAATTAAATAGAAGAAAACTGAGACAGGGAGAGACCGCCAGTTCCATAATGTAGCCAGTGGCTACTGCCAAAACAGTACCCATTGGCTTATATAATACCTTATAACAGCCTAACTACATATTTCAAATGTGTGCATTTCAAGTGTTCCACCCTGTCCATTTCAGATAAGTCTTCAAATATTAGACTACATACAATTCAATTGAAGAAAACAGAGCTGGAAGGAGAGAGAGAGAGTGACTGCCAGTTTGTTAATGTTTTGCTGGTAACACTTTATTTTAAGGGTCCATAATAAACCATTTATACATTGTGTGTTCACCATTTATGACCCATGTTGAGGCTGAATTTTTTTGTCCCAGTCCGCCCTTGGTAGTGGTTAAACTGTAGTTCTGGCGCCTGACCAGGTTGCACAGCTGGGACAAGGGACGTATCCTTCCTGTATTACTGGCAGGATATTCCAGGCTGTGTGGTGATCAGTTCCCAAAATTTGGGTGCAGGCACCCAAAGGTTGGGGCGATGTGGGCAGGTGTAGCCCAAGGCTGAATTTTTTGTCGTCCCAGTCTGCCCCTGTGAGCGAAACCGTGATTCAAATGACAATGGTACTGTTTCAAAGATGGGCTTGGTTCAGACTGGGCCCGTTTCCCAAACCCTCCTTTCCCAGATGGCCTGCCCTGCTGTATCCCAGAGGGCCTTGCCAGGGAATGTGTGTGATTATAGGCAGTCTGTCATTCCATACGCCTACTAATTACCATCTCTGTTTGATGGGCGGCTGACATGTGCTGACGATGGACAGTATTTCGCACAAAGATTCTTTATGAGCTGGACTCGGACAGGCAGGCGGGCATCCTGGCGCTCCTCTTCACCTAACCTGTAGCTACCAACGGTTCCTTCCTCCATAAGGCCAAGCCCTCAGTCACCTAGCTGATTCCATTCCATTTACAATTTGGGCCTTTAAAGGGGCGGTTGAATAGGAGAGATTTCGAGCGGTTGCAGATGTTTAAGATAAATGGTTCATGTCCCAATTGTCTGCCTTAATTACGTTTTTTTTTTCCTGTGAGAGGCTTCTGTGCGTGTTATTAACAAATCATTACATTGAGTGCCTCTCATATTTCATAAAAGTCCCAGATAATTGGGTTTGTTTGCCTTTTATTTATCCAATGGCCGGAACCATCATTATTCCCCCCTCTTCAAAGTGAAAATAGCTAATATAAATAGCATTATCTCAATGTCATTCAGCATTTATACTGTAAATGTTTTGCTGAATCCAATGCTGCGTTCACTTGCTATCAGAATTATTGCAAGTTCCTAGTTACAACTGGGACATTTCTATTGAAGGACTCTCCAAATCGGAATTACATGTGGGAAACTGACCTTTTACCTTTTCAACCAAAAGATGACAAATATATGTTTGATAATTACAATAACGGTAATGTAGCTAGTTTGAGCATATTGTCAATGTTAAGCAAACTAGCTAATTTTATTATAAGCAATTTATCAAGCTAGCTAAAATGTTATTGGTTGAAGAATTGTTCTGACCAAAAAACACATGAATGAATTGAAGTCGTATTTCTGATATCAAAATCCGTTGAGATAACCTTTGATTCAGAGGTGTGACTGAGATGATTTAGGCTGCTTAGGATAATATACTTATATTGGGGCTAAAGTGATCACAAATCACTGACTGTCTTGTTTTTTTTTAAACAGCAAACGAGTCTAGGCCCAATCCTAATCCAACCCTTTTTAGAGATGTTTATGGTCCTGTAGGGCAAAGTTCATGATAAAAGGAAAACTCTTAAAAAT
The DNA here is from genome assembly GCF_045791955.1 of Oncorhynchus clarkii lewisi. Taxonomy (NCBI): domain Eukaryota; kingdom Metazoa; phylum Chordata; class Actinopteri; order Salmoniformes; family Salmonidae; genus Oncorhynchus; species Oncorhynchus clarkii. The sequence goes on from NC_092158.1 coordinate 43,589,044, forward strand.
ATATATACATTTGATGTTTATTTTCCTACTCCTGTCGCATTTCAATTTCACAATGTCTAACCTAGGGCCATGTTAAATGTGGTAGGTGGAAATCTGTACCTCGTTGGCAAATCCCCTTAATTCATTATTCTCTGGGAGAGACAATTTAAGAACTGCACAGCTGAAAATAATTGCATCTGCAATGCTCATTCAATCACCCTTGGGCTGAAATAACTCTGTCATAGCAATCCTTCTGCATGTGCCAAATTGAGACTAGAGCTATATCCCAAAGTAGCAAAGTTATCTCCTAAACACCCATTATAATTGAACTCCATCATTCTAATAATGAGTTTTGTATGAGCAGGTTGTTGTCGAAGGATCTGAGTGATTTCCTTGAGTAGAGTAAAGCTTTGATGGCTTCCATAGCGCTCTAAAATGTATGCAAATAAGCTGTTTTGCACATCTCTATAGAAATTGACCTACTTCTCACATGTTGCAATAGATACAGTATGCTGCAACATTGGAATATTCTCAACCAGCTAAAGCATATCACCAATTTATAAAACTGCAGAATAAATCATTTCAGAAATCAGAACTGGGACACACTCTGGTAATCCATCGGCAGCAGATACGTCTGGACTCGTGAGGCTGAGGATCATTGACTCGTGCCGAGTGCTAAAATTAGTAGTCAATAACCTGCCACTTCATTGACTGATCCACTAAGTACGAATCAAGATGATTTATTTCCAAAATATATATATATAAACCTGCGTTGAAAAACGCAAGTTAATTGGGATGAATCTCGTCTTGGAGGCAAAGCTGAGCAATTTCCACTAGATGGGCAAGCTGCAAAGTCAAAATAGGTTATGTATTGTAAAAAAAAAGTTTTTTTTGTTTTTGCTTTTTAGTATTAATTTAAGGTTAGGGTTAGGCATGTCAGCAGCGTGGTTAAGGTTAATGTCGGGCTGTGACTGTGGCTGTGCAAGCTAGTGACTAACCTGTAAAGCTGCCTCCAGTACATGAGTCATCCCAATAAATGCCAACTTGCTTGAAAAACACTGCTAAAGTGTTGTGAGGGTAAAGTGTTGAAAAACATTATTTATTGTACACTATACCTGAGGCAGTAGTTTACACTCATTACAATAGATGTACTGCACTGTAGATGTACTTCAGGGTGAGTGCACCCTCTATCATTAAGGTAATACTTCACGCATTACTGCAAATACTTTGTTTTTAGAGGAGGATACATGCACATTCTTTAACCATTGCAATACAGTTGTATTTAAGTTGATAGACGAAAAATTGACAATGACAACAGTTTTGTTCCAATGTTGTTCCAATCAATGTTTTTTCAGGTGATCAGGTGGGCACCTATCGACATGTCTGTCTCAGATCATAGACATCCTCATTTGCCGTCAAACAATTAGCATAATTATGTGCCATAATGCACCAAAGCTGTTTTCTCAGTACCATCACCATAAATCATAGCTTAAAAGAGAATCCCTCCAGTCATTGTGGAACAAGCAAACCAATGACAATGAGTATTATGGAAGAAAGGGATATTATTGGGGAGACCAAATAATCTTTATTGGCTGTGGGAATAATTCCAATTTTTATTTCTTAAACATTCTATTGAATTTGCCAAATCACTGCCTTTACAATTTATTGCTCTATCTGCCTCCCTTTCTGTGGCCAAATGAATTATTACTTGTGCTTTTGCATAAACCATTCATTAGCCAAACTAGCTCCAGCAAATTATGTAAGGACCCCTCAGATCTACCCCAGCATATGGGTGATTCTGCAACTTTGGACACTCTGGCCCTGAAAGTTTTCAGAAATTAAAACTTATTGAAACACCATTTTACCAGAAGTATTATAATTGTCTTTGATTTGTCTAGTAACAATATCTAATAATGACTGCTATCATACTATTCAAGAATGTATATTTTTGTCATTTTTCCCAGACAGCCATAGACAAATGTTATTTTCTCACGTCATTAAACAACCATTTATAACACATTTATTATACATTTGTACATTAATGCGAATATAATATTATTTTAAGTGATTAAGGTTTTCCTAGACAAAATAAGATTCCAAAACACTGGAACTGGCACCTTTTCAAAATGAAAACACCCAAGTAGCACAAATATCTGGCCCACATCTGGCCTGATTCAGGCTAGCCAGATCTTAAACTGCTGGCCCGGGTCTGGCAGCCGTATCCAGCCCGAGTCCGAAATGAATGACAGTACAGACTAGGCCCAAGTCATTCGGGTCCAGATCTGGCAGCCTGACCTGAGCCAAAAAAATTTATTGGTAGTAATATTATATTTAATGTAGGTAGTAATATTGCAGCTTTCAACCGAACTATGAATAACATAGACATAAGAAAAGGCATGACATTCTCATTTCAAAACTATTTAAATAGATCAAATCAAATTAAATCAAATTTATTTGTCACATACACATGGTTAGCCGATGTTAATGCGAGTGTAGCGAAATGCTTGTGCTTCTAGTTCCGACAATGCAGTAATAACCGAGTAATCTAACCTAACAATTCCAAAACTACTACCTTATACACACAAGTGTAAAGGGATAAAGAATATGTACATAAAGATATATGAATGAGTGATGGTGCAGAATGGCATAGGCAAGATGCAGTAGATGGTATGTCCACCTGCCGAACTTCACCCTTACCCAGCTGGTAACCCAGGTACTTTGTCTCCTGTTTCACCCACTTACACTTCAGGAGGTTAAGCGTGAGGCCTGCATCATGGATCTTCCCCAGGACTCTGCTAAGATGCTGTATGTGCTCCTCCCAGGAGTGGCTGTAGATCACCACGTCGTCCAATGAAGCAGTTCATACTTGAAAACCCACAAATGTTGATGAGTTAGTTGTTTTGCATGTAAGAGTGGGCTACAATTCCTCCACAGCAATGTGAGAGACTGATCAACAACTACAGGAAGCATTTGGTTGCAGCCATTGCAGCTAAAGGTGGCACAACAAGTTAGAGTGTAAGGGGCCAATTATTGTTTCACACAGAGGAATTGGGTGTTGCATAACTTTGTTTATTAAATAACATGACTATCCATCTTTTTGTTATTTGTAAACTCAGATTCCCTTTATCAAATATTAGGTTTAGGTTGAAGATCTGACAACATTCAGTATCAAAAGAGAAAATCAGAAAGGGGGCCAATACTTTTTCATGGCAGGTAGCCTAGTGGTTAGAGCGTTGGGCCAGTAACCGGAAGGTTGCTGGATTGAATCACTGAGCTGACAAGGTAAAAATCTATTTTTCTGAGCAAGGCAGTTAAACCCACTGTTCCCGGGTGCCGAAGACGTAGATGTCGATTATGGCAGCCCCTCTGAATCAGAGGGGTTGGGTTAAATGAGGAAGACACACCTCTCTGATTCAGAGGGGTTGGGTTAAATGAGGAAAACACATTTCAATTGAATACATTCAGTTTGACAACTGACTAGGTATCTTCCTTTCCCTAATGTAAAGCTGCACATTTCTCACGTCTGGCCTGCCACCTTCGGAGGTAGTGCATGACAATCGCCCAAGAGTTGCCCCTCTCTGAGCATTGCTGTGTAAACAGAATTGTTGTCGCGCCAAATGCTCCTATAGTAAAATTCTTAATAGCAAAGCAATGCTTTAGAAACAGCTGAAATGTATAGTCATTTTCCTTTCATTAGACTTGTTTTATTGACTTTTTCCTTGAAATTTCAGTAGAAGCCAGTTACTCTGAAATTGATGCTGTAGCTTCAAAAGGAAATTTCACAATTTTGCTCCTCATATTGATCATCTCCAACACCACCCCAACATGTGAAAATGGTGCGTTTCTATGTTTTGTAGTAAAGATAAGGGCTTCCAATGACATCAACCAATTAGTAGGCAATGCCTGCTGTTAAGTTCTCCAACAAGAGCACCAAAAAAATAACAAAGATTCAGTGACAACTAAAAGAAACAAGTAGGGTTTTAGGAGGGGTTCTGAAAGACACTCATGGGGGTGTCCACAAAGTTGAATAGCAACAACAACTGGAACCTAAGACATCCACCATGAGCGCCCACAAATTTTGCCCAAGAAGATGCAAACAAAAGAAAAACCCATACCAAACTATTGAATTTTTAATTTAACTAGGCAAATCAGTTAAGAACTAATTCTTATTTTACAATGACGGCATATCCCGGCCAAACCCTCTTTTAACCTGGATGACGCTGGGCCAATTTTGCGCCGCCCTATGGGACTCCTGATCGCGGCCGGTTGTGATACAGCCCAGGGTTGAACCAGGGTCTGTAGTGACGCCTCTAGCACTCAGATGCAGTGCCTTAGACCGCTGTGCCACTAATGGCAGGAACCAAACCAAAAAAGGTGGCACAGGTTTGTTTGAAACTCATAATAGGGAGAACCAACTTCAGCTAGTAACACTCCACGTCTATCAAGACCACTGGAGCACTGGGCCAGCCACTTTAAATAGCACCTGGGCCAGCACAGGTGAAACACCTTCCCACTAACGAGATGGAAACCAGCACAGGTGTAACACACACTGCCTAACGAGGTGACACCAATCGGTGCACCCTACATGCTAAAGTCCAACCTCAAAACATAAATGAAAAACCAAAGTCTTTAACAAAGCCTGAGAAACTTTCCAGTGAGGAGGATGCAGACATTTTGTTTAGCTTGCTAGTTAGCTCTGTATAATATGAATGGCACTGATAATTGATAATGTCACTAATTTTATATTTGTATGATGGGGTGAAAATGTATTTTGCTATGCTGAAGTTACTTGACTAAGCTTATGTTATTATTAACTAGCTGTGTCACTTCGGCTGTGTTGTCTTGCAGCTAAATTAATGTGTATGGATGAGAAAATAAACCATTTAGTTGTCTACCTTTATTTTACTAGGCAAGTCAGTTAATTAAGAACAAATTCGTATTTACAATGATGGCCTGCCCCTTCAAACCCGGACAACGCTGGGCCAATTGTGTACCGCCCTATGGGACTCCCAATCATGGCCGGATGTGATGCAGCCTGGATTCAAACCAGGGACTGTAGTGATGCTTCTTGCACTGAGATGCAGTGGTGGCTCGGGAGCCCGAGCTGTGTTATTGAAGAGTGTAATATGGTTGATGAAAATTTGCTCGCATAGCTATTTGAATAGTGTGCATGCTTAGTGGTTACTGTGATATTTAAGGTAAATTTGAGCTGTGGAGCAATAACGTCACGTTGCCAAGCCCCTGTAGCCTCTCTTGACACGTGACATTCCATTGCTAATGTAAATAGAAAAATTAATATGCATATTATGTCCTGTACATTGACATTTTGTTGCTTCAACTCTGTCTGAATAGGCTTTATGTGCTTTGATTCCCATATCGTCAAGGAGTCAGACTTGGGACACCAGATCAGAGGAATCCAAGCCCAGTTGGTGACAGTCAATCAATGAACTGCCTTGGAGAAAAGAACAAGCAATAAAGTGCACATCGATTGTTGGATTTGAGTATTCCTGTTATAGGTGGTGAATACAATGCAACATTATACAATAACCACTGCAAGGCACATGTAACATCACTTGACTTGTTCCAGTCGTCGACAAAGGTACAATTTTTAGGAAGTTGTTTCTGTGTTTTAATTGCGCTATAACAAATCAAATTTTGTTGGTCATGCGCCAAATACAACACATGCAGACATGCAGACTTGACAGTGAAACTTACGAGCCCATTCCCAACAGCGCAGAGTTCAAAAGTAAGACAAATATTTGCTAAAAATACATGTAAAAAACATAGTAACACAATAATGAGGCTATCTAGGAGTACCAGTATCGAGTAAATGTCTAGGGGAATGAAAGGTAGTTGAGAGAATACAGTATGTACATGTGGGTAGGGATAAAAGGGACTAGGCAAACAGAGAATAGTAACAGAAAATGCAACACAATAAGGCTGTATACAAGGAGTACCAGTGCAACACACTATATTTGATGTATATAATCTTGGATGGAGACTTATGTGAAAAGTAAGCTTATTGCATCATACTTATCATCTGTTGAGTTTTCCTTGCGTGTAATCCTTAATGAAGCAATCCTCTCAGATGTTTCAAGTCTAATTAGCTGGGTCTCAGACAAGTCTGGAGATCGGTTTGAGGCCCAATTAATAGTTCCCAGTTACATTATTCACAAAGCGATGCGATGGAAAAGAGACAGAAATCTTTACTTGCCATATAGAGAACCCAGAATGAGACATTACTTTTGTAATGCTCTTTAATTTAATTGCAGACGACATGCCGGCTACTGTTCTGTTGCTAATTTTCTATCAAAACAGTGAATGTTAATGACCCTTCCACCCAATGTGGAGTGGTTTATTTCTCCTCCGCCATCTCAATTCGAATCAGATGTATTTGAAAGCCTATCTATTCTCCATGACAATCTGAGGATTCCCAAGCTGAATCGCTAAGTGTTGGAAATGTAAGAATAAAACAAGTACATTTGATATCAGAGATGTTGTTTTGTATGTAACAGGTTGCATATTAAACACCCACTTTCTGAATGAAAGTATTTTGGATTGACAACCCAGGATTGCAGATAGAACCTTTATAGCACCGGTAAAAGGGGTTTGCACTGATAGAACTTTCAGATTTTTAAAGTGTTATTGTAAATGTACTTTAAAAAAAATCTGATATCTCACACATAAGGGACCACCTAAAGAGCAACTCTATTCGAATAACGTGACCAAAATGTCAGAGAGAACCTTATAGTCCCAAGGTCACACCATGGCATCATCATCAACATAGCAACTGGCCCTCCACCTTCTGCGTCAACAAGAACACAAACATTCTAAATATATGATCCACTTTGACATTATGGGGTATTTTGTGTAGGTCAGTGACAATTCAGGCTGTAACGCAACAAAATATGGAAAAGGTAATGGGGTGTGAATACTTTCTGAAGGCACAACATACACATGCATACAGAGCATTCAGAAAGTATTCAGACCCCTTGGCTTCTTCCACATTTTGTTACGTTACAGCCTTATTCTAAAATCAATGAAATCGTTTCCCCCCCCCATCAATCTACACACTACCCCATAACGACAAAGCAAAAACAGAAATATCACATTTAGATAAGTATTCAGACCCTTTACTAAGTACTTTGTTGAAGCAACAATTACAGCCTTGAGTCTGATTGGGTATGATGCTAAGCTTTGCACACCTGTATTTGGTGAGTTTCTCCCATTTTCTCTGCAGATCCTCTCAAGCTCTGTCAGGTTGGATGTGGAGGTGAAGCTGCACAGTTATTTTCAGATCTCTCCAGAGATGTTCGATCAGGTTCAAGTCCGGGCTCTAGCTGGGACACTCAAGGACATTCTGAGAGTTGACCCGAGGCCACCCATGCATTGTCTTGGCTGTGTGCTCAGGGTCGTTGTCCTGTTGGAAGGTGAACCTTCATCCCAGTCTGAGATCCTGAGTACTCTGGAGTAGGTTTTCATCAAGGATCTCTTTGTACTTTGCTCCGTTGATCTTTCCCTTGATCCTGACTAGTCTCTCAGTCCATGTCGCTGAAAACATCCCCACAGCATGATGCTGCCACCACCATGCTTCACTGTAAAGTTTCTTCAGACCAGAGAATCGTGTTTCTCATGGTCAGAGAGTCTTTAGGTGCTTTTAGTAACCTCCAAGCAGGCTGTCATGTGCCTTTTACTGAGGAGTAGCTTCTATCTGGCAAGTCTACCATGGAGGCCTGATTGGTGGCATGCTGCAGAGATGGTTGTCCTTCTGGAAGATTCTCCCATCTCCACAGAGGAGCTCTCTGACTGACCATTGGGTTATTGGTCACCTCCCTGACCAACAAGGCCCTTCTCCTCTGATTGCTCAGTTTGGCCAGGCAGCCAGCTCTAGGAAGAGTGTTGGTGGTTCTAAGGTTTTTCCATTTAAGAATGATGGAGGCCACTGTGTTCTTTGGGACGTTCAATGCTGCAGAAATGTTTTGGTACCCTTCCCCAGATCTGTGCCTCGACACAATCATGTCTTGGAGCTCTACGGACAATTCCTTTGAGCTCAAGGCTTGGTTTTTGCTCTGACATGCACTGTCAACTGTGGTACCTTATAAAAAAAATGTTTAGCGTATGTGTGTGTTGGAGTGTCAGTGTAGTGTTTGTGAGTGTGTGGGTAGAGTCCTGAGAGTGTGCATTGAGCCAGTGCAATAGTCAGTAGTCAGTCAGCAGGGAAAAAGTGCAATAGTCAGTCAGCAGGGAAAAAAAGGGGTCAATTCAAATAGTTCAGGGTAGCCATTTGATTAACTGTTCAGCAGTCTTATGGCTTGGGGATAAAAGCAGTTCAGGAGCCTTTTGGTCCCAGACTTGGCGCTCCGGTAACGTTTGCTGTGTGTTAGCAGAGAACAGTATTTGATTTGGGTGGCTGGAGTCTTTGACAATTTTATAGTCTTCCTCTGACACCGCCTGGTACAGTATAGAGGTCCTGGATGGCAGGGTGCTCGGCCCAGTGATGTTCTGGGCCATACGCACTACGTTCTATAGCACCTTGCGGTCGGATGCCAAGCAGTTGCCCTACCAAGCGGTAATGCAGCCAGTAAAGATGCTCTCAATGATGCAGCTGTAGCACTTTTTGAGTATCTGGGGGCCCATGCCAAATAATTTCAGCCTCCTGAGAGGGAAGAAGCATTGTCGTGCCCTCTTCACAACTGTGTTGGTGTGTTTGGACCATGATAGACCTTAGTGATGTACCTTAGTGATGTGGACACAGAGGAACTTGAGTTTTTCAACCCACTCCACTACAGTCTCATCGACGTGAATGGGAACGTGCTCAGTGTTGGGGTTGGTTTCCTTGTACCTTTTCAATAATTCCCTCATTGGTGAAATTAGCATTATGACAATATCTTTAATTAAATAATTCAGAAACCTTTTATTAATGCAATTGACAGAAGTTGACATCAGGAACATAATGCATGTTTCCGAGTAAGTTCTGCATCAAAGAAAAGGTCACAAGTTATTTTATTAAACCCGAAGTCCATCCCCAGTGATGTCACTGCCTACGTCATTATCTTCCACTTATTAGATCAAAACCATGCCTACTCAACATTAAAACTCTTGTTTATATAGCTATCTAAAAGCTTAGCTGTGCATGTCCAAGTTGATTTATAGTGGAATGTCTGACTAATCTCTTATCTCTTACACTCCCCTGCAGAGTTCTGTCTTCACAGACAGTTTCTTTCTTCATAATAGGCAGAGAGACTAGAAAAGTACTGTGGAACAATATTAAACCTCACAATGTATATATATTGTTAATCTGTAGTCTATGACCCTATACATGTAAGGAGGGAGGGGTTTTATAACCCCTCCCCTTCCATTAATACAACAGAAGCATAATCAATTATTATAATACATCAACAATTTGGTACAGCCCCTATCATGACCCCTAGGTGAACCCCTTTCATTTCCCCCTTTGAGACTAATTAGTCTCACAGCTTCAATCATAATATTCTCCTCTGAAATGAAACAGATTAAGCAAATCCCCCGGATCCATTTGATCCCAGGGATGGCCTTCTAAAGGGAGAAACAACTCCCGAGGTTCCTGGAATGCTAGTGGGGGTGGGTGAGTCTGGTTATAACTCCCATTTCCCCTTGAGTCCTGGGAAGAACCACACAAGTTGAATAAACAATGGGATTAAATCAAATCAAATCAAATTGTATTTGTCACATACACATGGTTAGCAGATGTTAATGCGAATGTAGCGAAATGCTTGTGCTTCTAGTAATCTAGCTAACAATTCCAAAACTACTACCTTATAGACACAAGTGTAAGGGGATAAAGAATATGTACATAAAGATATATGAATGAGTGATGGTACAGAGCGGCATAGGCAAGATACAGTAGATGGTATTGAGTACAGTATATACATATGAGATGAGTATGTAAACAAAGTGGCATAATTAAGAGAAACCAGAAATGCACCAGTATCACCTTCAGCACGATTTGTATCAGCTTCCACCAACACCATCATTCCAGCATGGTCAAGAGCAGTTACAGTCATTTTCTTACAAATATAAACAGTAACCAAAACCATCAAACCTCCTACAAGTATAGTAGTAAACAATGAAAACAGTCAACATAACTTTTCCCATCACATTTCCAAATGTAGCATTAAACCAGTCACCAATTTTGTCAAAAACTGATTTTTCAGATTTTGAGAGTTTTACTAAGATCGGCAATCTTATCAATTATTGCAGTCATATTCTCAGAGAAGTCAGGGAGGAGCATAACACAATTTTCAGGATCAATAATACCTAGTAAGTTACAGTGTCCTCCTTCCTTCGCCAAAAGATCATCTAAAGCCAAATCATGGCGGCTGACGACTGTTTTCAGATTATGGACATCTAATGAGACTTAAATTCATATGGGCCTGTAAAGAATAGGTTAAATTGTTTACCCACTTTCCTAGGACAGCCACACCCCAGGAGGGTATGGTTGACATACCAAAAATCTCACCCGGGTGTAGGACATGACCATAGGCTTCCTGATTACTGGGATGAGTCATTTGGCACGCTGCAGTACCCCAGATTTGGTTTTACCTGTCTCATTGAAAAGATCCGTGACCGGAATTCTTAACATGTACATTTCTGTTCTCCCCAAATAACACCATCCCCCATCCAGGAGGTAAAGTGAGATACCCCTTGTCACTGCATACCCACATCCATCCAAAAGGTTATCCCATGCCTTCCTCTATGCTGGACATTTTTACACCTGTCACCTGTTGCTGGAAGTCTAACACATTAAAATCCCATTTAGCATAGTTTCTCCTATCACTATACTCTTCTCTCAGTTGACCCATATATACACAACAAGCTCTAGTATCTCCCATCTCTTCCTTTCCATTATTACAAAGACACAGGGCAGGGGTTAACTTCAGGCTTAGGGAGGTCAATATGGGAATGATGCTTAAGCCTAACAATTCTATCCACGGGTACCTGCTGGGATAATTACACCGCACAGAGTGGGTAGTTCTTACCTTGAAGACTGACTCACCTCTCCTGAGTTGAGTTCTAGGCCATAGAGGGATCTGCCTGCTTTCTTCTACCACATTAGGTAAGTTTGCTCCCTTCTTGTGACCACCCCTACATACATCTGCCCCATGATCCCCGGCTTACCTCTCAGTTCTTTTCCCAAAGAACAGTCCTGTGGTATCCCTTCTAGTAGGTTGTTTCTCATTACCTCTCTGCATAATATATAAAAACCCACATTCAAACTCCATCCTTTTCATAGGCTCAACCTGACTCCCGAACAGCTCAGTGGTTGATGTAGGCTTTCTAAACACTAAAATCTGGGTTCCTGGACTCTTAGTCTGTTTTCCATTTTTTTCTCACCATTTGTATCCATTTGTTGTTTTCCTCAGATCCCCCATTGGGTCCTGTGGCTGCACCAACAAGGATACCCATGGAAAGGATGATGGGGAAAACAAACCACCAGACCCGGGGTAGTCTCTGTTTCCTAGGTATTGAACCTGAGTGTAAAATTATGTCTCCTCTTCTGCTCGTTGACTAGAGCTTTCTTTTTTATCTTTCTTTCCGTCCGTTTGGTCTGGGCCCTCTGCTTCTGTCCTTTTGCTTGGACCTTCTTCCTCCTTCAGATGTTCTCGGGGCCCTGCTCTCCCTCCCTCCAGTGCTCATCCATGGCTTCCACTCTGGGAGATGCTTGCAGTGGGAGAGATGATGCCAGCCGGACCTCTCCACTACCCAGATTGCAGTCGGTGTTGCCATGGTCACCTGGAAGGCACCCATTCATTGTGGCTGGTTCCATTTTCTTTTATGGACTCGTAGTTTCACCCAGTCTCCTACGCAGATGGTTAGAGCATCCAGATCCTCACCTGGGATTGGTTCGATTGGTTCTGCTGATTTCCTAGTGTGAGAGTGGAGAAAACTTACAACAGAAGTTAGTTCCTTCATGTACTCAAGATGGTGACACTATGTCTCAGTTATGTCTATCTGTCGGTCAGTCATAGGTCTCACCCCTGGGGTGTTCATTGGTCGCCTTGTTAACATTTCATAAAGCTTTGTTAAAGCTGCTGCGCATTTTCATGAGGACAAGAGGTAATCCCTCTACCCATGTCATTCCTGTGGAATGGCATAGGTTGGCCAGGGAGCATTTCATGGACTTATTAGCCCTCAGTAACTCTCGTTACTCCACGGTTGATAGATGGACATAAACTTCTGGTCAACACCCATCATTTTTGGCCATTTAGGTAACCACATCTCCTATGAGATGGGTCCCATTGTCTGCAGACAAAACCTCAGGCACTCCGAACCTGGGTATGAATTCTCTGTCTAGCAATTTTGCAACTGTTCTCGCATTACAGTTGGTAGTGGGAGAGTTCCACCCACCTGGTAAACCTGTCAATTATCACCAGGCAGTATGTCTTTCTTTCTTTTTCGCTCTACCATGTCTAAGAAATTCATAGCTAGGTGGACACAAGATCCTTTTGGAGTGGGGAACTTCCCTGGTTGCAGTCTATATTATTTAACAAACATGCCGCGTAACGATAAATTAACTGTTTTACGTGCTGATTCAAATTATGGGTAATACCATTGGGCCGAAATCTTCTCCTTCTCCATTCTCCTCCTCATTTCTCACCTCATATCCCCCTTTGACAAATGGCTTACTCCATGAACCAATCGGAAAATATTAAAGATCATGGTTGATGGTAAACAGGGCATGCCAGACAAAAGATGTAGCCATAAGCCAGACCTAGGACAGAGAACACACCCTCTCTCCCTCCACACCTGGTGAGTGAGAATATACATTTCTGTCACATCTACTCCTGCCACAACCCCTAGTGGTCATCCAGTATCTACTTTACCTGCAGCTATTCCAAAGTACACTCTTTACTCATCCAAGTTAGTACTCCATATCTCTCTGTTACAATAAACATTTGGTTCATTATCCTGGCTTCCTCATCTGAGTCCGCTCTTGGGTTCCCCCCCTTGGCCCAATGTGACAGTACGATCTGGCCAAGTTATGAACCCAGCAGACTTGGATACTCTCCACCAAATGCTCATTGGTCAAGGCGCCCTGCTCAATCAACATGACCAAGCTCTTAAAACTCTTCTGGAGACTATCTTGGAGTTTTCACAGAACCTGTCTGTCCTACAGAGTCACATTTCCGCCCAAAGCTCACAACCTGTCCCTCCTCTCCGCCCTGTGCGCAGTTTGTTCCTACTCCAGAGCGCTACGATGGTAATCTCGGAACCTGCAGAGCATTTTTAGTACAATGTTCACTAGTATTTGAGCAACAGCCTTACTCTTATGCTAGTGAACAAGCCAAGATTTCATTTTTGATTGGTTGCCTCTGTGGCGCAACGCTTCTTGGGCCACTGCTGTGTGGGAGAGACAATCACCCATTTGCTTCTCCTATAGTAGATTCACGGAGGAGATGAGGAAGGTTTTTGACCACCCGGTTTGCGGAAAGGACGCTGCTAAACGACTCCGGTCCCTCCGTCAATGCTCCTAGAGTGTTGCTGGAATGGCATGTGAGTTCCGCACCCTCGCCGCAGAGAGCGGCTGGGATGAGGAGGCTCTTCAGGGAGCATTCCGGAACTCACTCACTGAGACCCTAAAGGATGAGTTGGTGTCCAGGGAGGAGCCTGATCATGATGAACTAATTTCTCTCACTATCTTCATTGACAATCGTCTCTGGGAGCGGCGGAGGGAGAGGGTAGTTGAGGTTGCAAATTCCTTAACTTCTGCTTCAGTGCCTTGTTATTCTCCTCTGACTGTACCCCAACCCCAGGCATGTTCTGAACCTGAACCCATGCAAATTGTCCGGACTCGTCTATCTCTCAATACTAGGAGCTATCTATACAGGTTGGTCACCTGGTTTCCTCTTTTTCCCTGCGTCTGGTAAGAAGAGGCTCGTGCGATATGGGGAAACTACTATTGGGTCAAATCGCCTGCCCATCTTCCCCCAACCTTGTGTGTCAGGCTTTTCCTCTAGCTGCTCTTATAGTCTCAGGTGCCGACGAGAGCTTTCTGGACAGAGGTGTTGTCAACCAGTTGGGCCTGGACACTAACACTGTAACACTTCTTGGTGATGTGGCAGTATTTTCACTTCCGGATGAAATGCATGCCCAAATTCAACTGCCTGCTACTCATCCCCAGAAGATAATATATGCATATTATTAGTAGCTTTGGATAGAAAATACTCTGAAGTTTCTAAAACTGTTTGAATCATGTCTGTGAGTTTAACAGAACCTATGTAGCAGGCGAAACCCCGAGGACAAACCATTCAGATTGTCTTTTTAGGTCTATCTCTTTTCAATGGATTTTCATTGGGAATCCAGATTTCTAATGGACCTTCTTGCAGTTACTACTGCTTCCACTGGATGTCACCAGTCTTTAGAAATTGGTTGAGGTTTTTCCTTTGTGTAATGAAGAAGTAACCCTGTTCAAAACGAGGGTCACTTCAAGTGTACTGTTAGAGGCGCGTGACCAGAAAGGTAGCGTCAGTTTGTTTTCTTCCTGTATTGAACACAGATCATCCCATCTTCAATTGTATCGATTATTTACTTTACAAAATACCTAAAGTAGTTTGAAATGTTTTGGCAAAGTTTACATGCAACTTTTGTGATATTTTGTAGTCACGCAAGTTGGAACCGGTGTTTTTCTGGATCAAACGCGCCAAATACATTTTGGATATATATAGATGGAATTAATCGAACAAAGGGACCATTTGTGATGTTTATGGGACATATTGGAGTGCCAACAAAATAAGCTTGTCAAAGGTAAGGCATGATTTATATTTTTATTTCTGCGTTTCTATGTCGCGCCTGCAGGGTTGAAATATGCTTTCCCACTTTGTTTACGGAGGTGCTATCCTCAGAAAAAAAGCCTTTTTGAAATCTGACATGTTGGTTGGATTCACAACAAGTGTAGCTTTAATTTGGTATCTTACATGTGTGATTTCATGAAAGTTTGATTTTTATAGTAATTTATTTGAATTTGGCACTCTGCTACTCATCCAAGATACCCTGGTTCAGCACTCCATATCTCTCTGTTACAATAAACATTCTGTTCATTATCGCGGCTTCCTCATCTGAGTCCGCTCTTGGCTTCCCCCCCTTCGCCCCATGTGACAGTTTATCAAGATCAGTAGTTTCAAACAACTAAACATAAAATGCATATGTGTGACAACAGGAAACAGCCAATTTGGCCGCCTCATCAGCTATGCTGTTACCAATTCTAGCATTATCACACCAACCCATGTATGCCTCAACCTTAACACTCGCCAATGTGTTAGGTGTTCACATAGCTTCAATCAACTGTCCAACATAAGGTCTGTTTTTAATAGGTGTGCCTTCTCTCCAAATCCCACACCATGACAAACAAACCCCAATAGCATATTCTGAGTAGCCAGTTAAGGCCTTCCCTTCCCCCAAGTCACAAGCTGTGGTCAGAGCTAATAAATCTGTCTGTTGCGCTGATAAATGGTCTGGTAGGGGCTGTTTAACCTCAATATCATCTTCTACATCTACTACATCAAATCCTACATGTTTCTTATCTGTGCTTTGATATATATAGGCAGAACCATCAACAAACAGCACCATGTCAGAGTCAAGCAGAGGTACAGTGCCTTGCGAAAGTATTCGGCCCCCTTGAACTTTGCGACCTTTTGCCACATTTCAGGCTTCAAACATAAAGATATAAAACTGTATTTTTTGTGAAGAATCAACAACAAGTGGGACACAATCATGAAGTGGAACGACATTTATTGGATATTTCAAACATTTTTAACAAATCCAAAACTGAAAAATTGGGCGTGCAAAATTATTCAGCCCCCTTAAGTTAATACTTTGTAGCGCCACCTTTTGCTGCGACTACAGCTGTAAGTCGCTTGGGGTATGTCTCTATCAGTTTTGCACATCGAGAGACTGACATTTTTTCCCATTCCTCCTTGCAAAACAGCTCGGGCTCAGTGAGGTTGGATGGAGAGCATTGGTGAACAGCAGTTTTCAGTTCTTTCCACAGATTCTCGATTGGATTCAGGTCTGGACTTTGACTTGGCCATTCTAACACCTGGATATGTTTCTTTTTGAACCATTCCATTGTAGATTTTTCTTTATGTTTTGGATCATTGTCTTGTTGGAAGACAAATCTCCGTCCCAGTCTCAGGTGTTTTGCAGACTCCATCAGGTTTTCTTCCAGAATGGTCCTGTATTTGGCTCCATCCATCTTCCCATCAATTTTAACCATCTTCCCTGTCCCTGCTGAAGAAAAGCAGGCCCAAACCATGATGCTGCCACCACCATGTTTGACAGTGGGGATGGTGTGTTCAGGGTGATGAGCTGTGTTGCTTTTACGCCAAACATAATGTTTTGCATTGTTGCCAAAAAGTTCAATTTTGGTTTCATCTGACCAGAGCACCATCTTCCACATGTTTGGTGTGTCTCCCAGGTGGCTTGTGGCAAACTTTAAACGACACTTTTTATGGATATCTTTAAGAAATGGCTTTCTTCTTGCCACTCTTCCATAAAGGCCAGATTTGTGCAATATACGACTGATTGTTGTCCTATGGACAGAGTCTCCCACCTCAGCTGTAGATCTCTGATGTTCATCCAGAGTGATCATGGGCCTCTTAGCTGCATCTCTGATCAGTCTTCTCCTTGTATGAGCTGAAAGTTTAGAGGGACGGCCAGGTCTTGGTAGATTTGCAGTGGTCTGATACTCCTTCCATTTCAATATTATCGCTTGCACAGTGCTCCTTGGGATGTTTAAAGCTTGGGAAATATTTTTGTATCCAAATCCGGCTTTAAACTTCTTCACAACAGTATCTCGGACCTGCCTGGTGTGTTCCTTGTTCTTCATGATGCTCTCTGCGCTTTTAACGGACCTCTGAGACTATCACAGTGCAGGTGCATTTATACGGAGACTTGATTACACACAGGTGGATTGTATTTATCATCATTAGTCATTTAGGTCAACATTGGATCATTCAGAGATCCTCACTGAACTTCTGGAGAGAGTTTGCTGCACTGAAAGTAAAGGGGCTGAATAATTTTGCACGCCCAATTTTTCAGTTTTTGATTTGTTAAAAAAGTTATGAAATATCCAATAAATGTCGTTCCACTTCATGATTGTGTCCCACTTGTTGTTGATTCTTCACAAAAAAATACAGTTTTATATCTTTATGTTTGAAGCCTGAAATGTGGCAAAAGGTCGCAAAGTTCAAGGGGGCCGAATACTTTCGCAAGGCACTGTACATCAAACAAGTCTTTGTCCGGTACACATTCCTGGGCTGTCCAGATGTCCCTGTTATTGTTACTGATGATTTGCTTCGGGAAAATCCAACAACTTGTCCAGGTTTGCATGCCCCAACTGCCCACAGGTCCATCATTGAGTGTTGTTCCATTCACGAAGGGCTCTGGCGGGCCCATATCCTCTTCCAGTCCATGATTGTGGGTCTGTGGTTGTGGTGAGCCTGTAGAAACAACTTGAGCAGATGTCTGGGGTCTTCCAGTCTGTTCGTTTTTGTAGAGTGAGTTGGGGTGGCGAGGGATCTGTGCCTCCTTTTTCTTCCAGCACCATCAGTCCCATCACAGTTTCTGATATAAGGGCACTTCTCTTCATCCCCTTCTCCTTGTCCACTCTTCCTTGGCTGAATTATCTCCTTGACTAAATCCAACTTAGTCTTGTTGAATGAACCAGCCATTGGATATCTATTTTCTCCTGCTATCTCTGTCCAGACATGCCATTTCTTAAAAGTGAATGTAAATGGGGGGGTAGACCCACATAATGGCACCTAACAGTACCTTCCTTCAGGCCTGGTCTTCCAAATCCTCCCTCACACATCTGTTTCCTTCACAGAAACCCATGGATCCCACAGTGCTGCAGAGACATGACGTATTTTACCAGCTCCTCAAGCAGTTCACACACACACATTCATACATACATGGACAGAGGGACAACAGATTAGGTATACAACATGGCAGTTCATCCATTTGAGATACAAACACTATACAAACCATGCAGTAATGTTGTCCATTAAAACAAGCTAATTGCACCAACCTAATAGTGGCTCCTACTGCTGCTGCTGTACTTTGGACATGTTTCCAGACCTGTACCCAGTGCCCTTTCCTACCAACTACGCCAGATGTAATGCCCACCAGTTACAAGGATAGGGTAGAGCCAATGTTGACTTGAACTGGGTGCATGGCCACACAAACACAATATAAATACTCAAAATGACTACTTGTGGCTAACCAGGGGTGGAATAATGTCAATGAGGCTTTGATCAGATAGTAGCCAGGAGCTTGAGGTATCTGATATTTGTTTGACAGTTTGCAGGTGAAAACGTATGTACTTTCAGAATTGTTTGGCGAGCTACTCATAGGTGGGCTGCAAGCTGCTAGTAGCTTGCAATCAACCTGTTGGAGATCCCTGCACTAGAGCCTGAATTCCTGTTTATACTATGGTTGTGTTTCAAATTACACCATATAAAGGGCCCATAGGGCTCTGGTCAAAAGTAGTGCACTATATTGGGAATAGGATGCTATGTAGGATTCACACCAGATCTCCAAAATTATATTTTTGTATCCTGTTTGTATTGCCCATAATTCACAGAGCCATTTTACTGTTTTTATTTTTTTGGTCTGCCATATAGAACGTTTCTGTCTATTTGAGCTGGCCAGTCTGTGTTGGTAAACCTGTCAAAAGCGGCTTTAAAAAGAATTGTGTTGTGGAGCTGCATTAGTGTTGCTGTCCACTTTCTGAAGGATCAAGTTTTGAAATCAGTGGAATTAGTGTATAAGAGCGAAAGAGATGGAGAAAACAGCTGTCTCCGGATTACATCTTCAAACTAAGGGCAACCGTGGCATGGCATCCGTGACAGGGAGACACGTCCATTATGCATGATGATAGTCTAGCGTCAGTTTCTAATTTTGACAGGAAGTGGTTTCATTTCAAGCTAAAGTGCACAGCTAGCTAGCTAACATTAGCTGGCTGGCTCACTAGCTGATGTTATTATTTGTATCCCAGAGCTGTCTGCTTATCTAGCTCGAGCCGAATTTTAACTAGCTAACATTGAACCTGGTTGGTTAGCTCCCAGCATATTCATGCAGGGTAGCAACAACATGATTTGGCACTATGTTCATTGTTGTTTAACTAGGCAATGTTAGCTGGCTGGCTGGCTCGTTGGCTAACATTACATGATGTGTGTGTGATCTTACGTTGTTTACCTAGCTAGGTTCATTGTTTACCTAGCTAGCTATATGTCTTAAGCTAAAGTGTACTGTCAGCTAGCAAGCTGATGTTAGCTGGCTGGCTCCTTAGCTGACGTTATTATTCGTATCCCAGGGCCGTTTGATTTTCTAGTTAGAGCCTAATGTTAGCTAGGTAACACTTAACCTGGTTGGTTAGCTCCCAGCATATTCATGCAGGGAATTAACAACATGATTTGACACTATTTTCATTGTTGTTTAACTAGCTAATGTTAGCTGGCTGGCTCGTTAGCTAACGTTATGTGACGTGTGTGTGATTTTACGTTGTTTACCTAGCTAGGTTCATTGTTTACCTAGCTAGCTAGCTAGATGTCTTAAGCTAAAGTATTGAATATGGCCGGTGTCAGTAAACATCTGCAAATAAGCATAATGAAATTGTTGCCTGCAGAGCTGGATAGGATGTTTTCATGTTATCTATAGGTAAACAAATCATCGACCAGAGCGTCAAGTGTGCACTCTGATCGCTCCGAGAGTGAAACGAGATGGGTGGGGCTAAAGCTTACGATGCTGAATGGGTGTAGATAAAGAAGAGCTCTTCACTAGATACCAAAGCATTCAAAGGCAAATTTCTCAAAAGTGAGTTTACAAGTTTATCAACTTTCAAAGCAGAATTACTTGCCCATTGTTCCTCAAAAATGTAGTGTGTGACATACCATTCTGTAGCTCTGAGTCTCTTCTTTTATCCGAATTAAAAGAAAACACATTTTCAAATGTTGTTACATAAGACCGAATCTAGCTGGAGAGTCACATATTGCTGAACCAATTACATAATCTGATGTTATTTCCAACACTGGAGCTTTCATTCCCCCTTATAGGGGTGATTGGATCCTGAATAGAGTCATCCACAACAATTATTATTTTGATATGGCAGGTGATCATTGTCAGTGTGTACGTGTGGACCCACTCACTAGCCCTGACAGATCAGAGCCTTCAATTAGCAGTTCAGCTTGCAATTATCTTAAGGGCAGACAAACCCCCCTTTCATTCCTCTCACCCTGTTGATTTGGTGGTCTAATTTCCAATTGGCACGCCCTGCGCAAAGAAAGGACTCACTTAGACAACTGTAGTTTTTCTGCAATCCATTGTGGATCTCTATTACTTGAATTAGGTGGAGTAAGACGTTGGCGATAGAAAGAGCAAAACGGAGAGGCCGTAGGGTTAATACATGCACAATAACAATTTTACTCAATTCTGTACTCGTCCTATTAGACAATGAATGATTTCGACCTACACAGAGGCATTGTTCTCAAAGCAAGAACAACAAAGGATTAAGACAAAGCATGACATCAACACATTTGGCACCTTACTCCCTCTCTGTCGGTTCAAAGATTATTAATGGTGGAGAACAGCAAACTGAGGACGGAGGGGGAAACAAAAGGGTGTAACATGGAATTATCTCCGTGTGTGAATAGCAGAAGAAAATAACTGTCCCCTCTGCTGCTCGCAGTAACCTGCCCACAGCCACAGCCACAATTCCATATATAAACCATCCTCTCCTCTTCAACCATCCACCCCCATTCTTCCCTTTAGGAAAACCAAACAACTCGACAGACATCATCTCACACCACCACCTCCCCTGGCTGCCTGGGAAAAATAACTACCCAAATCAAGAGGACCGGCCATGTCCACTCTAATGTTAATTAAAAGGTCAGATATGAATAGAGCTCCTATGATGATTAGCTAATATTCTGATCTGCCAACGGCCGTGTGTTTTTCAATCAAACTTTTTCTCGGGACCTGACATTACAGTGCCCCTCAAAATATTGTGGGGGTGATTTCTAAGTGAATATGACACCATCAGATTGTTACAGGCTTTGGTTTTCCATGTATATTTTGAGGTTGGACATTAGCACATAGAGCGCACCGATTGGTGTCACCTCGTTAGTCAGTATGTAGGAAGGTGTTTCACCTGTGCTGGCCCAGTGCTCCAGTTGTCTTGAGAGATGTGGAGGGTTAACACCTTTAATTGTCTCTCCCTATTTGATTTCTAGACCAACAATCCTTTATCTTCCCTATTTTCATTTTGCTTCACTTTTTGGTTTGCTTCCTGTCTAGGTTTGGTGTGGGTTTTAATGTTTGCCTGTTCTTGGGCAAATTTAGTGGGCGGTCATGGTGGGTGTCTTTTAGGTTCAAGTTGCTGTTGCTAGTCAACTTTCAGTGGATACCCCCATGAGTGTCTTTCAGAACCCTTCCTAAAACCCCATCTGTTTCATTTTGGTTGTGGTCAGTGACTGTTTGTTAGTTCCCTCTTCTGTGAGTGACATTATTAGATTTTTTTGCTGGAGAACGTAACAATATCTAAGCCAATATGACACCCATGTCGATGGAAATTGCAAATGAACTTTAAGGTACACAACACACTCCCTGCCTCTCGTAATGAGCAGTCTTGCCGTTAGCGAGAACCACATGCCGATTTTTAACAGGGTCTTTAGTAATTGAGTATTTTACAGTCCCACCTAGTTCAATTTCTAGATGTCAGATTAGAAGGGGACTATAGCGTCCATAAAGTGTCCATTGGGCTTGGCGCAAGTTCAACAGTTATCGAATGTATAATTTATCGCTCTCACATGCTCATTTCTGTCCATCAAGAACCAACAATGTGCTACCCCTTTGCAGGCAATGCTAACATCTTTTTCAGCCGAAGCTCAGTGTTCTAACACTGGGTCAAGCAATTCAGTTGCTCGGCAACAACACCGCTGCTGCTGCAGCAGGCTGCCAGTCATAAGTGGATGAGAACAAACCTAAGCTACTGTAGAGCATGCTTGCTAGCATCAGAAAAGCTCACCAGTTTCGAACAACCTAAATAAATTCTACGCTCCTCCTCCTGTCTTCTTGCTCTTTCAATCCAAACGTTTGCTGATCAACAGTGCCAAACAAACTACTCTGTAATTTGTCCGTCTTGATTGTATTTACAGCTCCAATCTGGATGATGGACTAGCCTATGTGTTGGATATTTGCAGTAGTGGTATGTGAGTAAAATCACTGGGGAAACCAAGCCAGGAAAAAAAGGCAAGACCGAGTTTGGGATAATGTGTCCCTGAACAAAAGGGGGGGGGAACCAGCTGCATTAAGTACTGCAGTGCATCTCCTCCTCATGGACTGCACCAGATTTGCCAGTTCTTGCTGTGAGATGTTACCCCACTCTTCCACCAAGGCCCCTGCAAGTTCGCGGACATTTCTGGCGGGAATGGCCCTAGCCCTCACCCTCCGATCCAACAGGTCCCAGACATGCTCAATGGGATTGAGATCCGGGCTTTTCGCTTGCCATGGTAGAACACTGACATTCCTGACATGCAGGAAATCACGCACAGAACGAGCAGTATGGCTGGTGGCATTGTCATGCTGGAGGGTCATGTCAGGATGAGCCTGCAGGAAGGGTACCGCATGAGCTAGGAGGATGTCTTCCCTGTAATGCACAGCGTTGAGATTGCCTGCAATGACAAGCTCAGTCCGATGATGCTGTGACACATCGCCCCAGACCATGACGGTGTAACGCTCATTCCTTTGATGGTAAACGCGAATCCGACCATCACCCCTGGTGAGACAACCTCAACTTGTCAGTGAACACTTTTTGCCAGTCCTGTCTGGTCCAGCGACGGTGGGTTTGTGCAAATAGGTGACTCTGTTAACGGTGATGTTTGGTGAGAACCTGCTTTACAACAGACCTACAAGCCATCAGTCCAGCCTCTCTCAGCCTATTGCGGACAGTCTGAGCACTGATGAATGAATTGTGTGTTCCTGGTGTAACTCAGGCAGTTGTTGTTGTCATCCTGTACCTGTCCCACAGGTGTGATGTTCGGATGGATGTACTGAGACTGTGCAGGTGTTACACGTGGTCTGCCATTGCGAGGACGATCAAATGTTCATCCTGTCTCCGTGTAGCGCTGTCTTAGGCGTCTTACAGTACGGACATTGCAATTTATAGCCCTGGCCACATCTGCAGTCCTCATGCTTCCTTGCAGCATGCCAAAGGCACGTTCATGCAGATGAGCAGGGACCCAGGACATCTTTCTTTTGGTGTGTTTCAGAGTCAGTAGAATGGCCTCTTTCGTGTCCTAAGTTTTCATAACTGTCAACTTAATTGCCTACCGTCTGTAAGCTGTTAGTGTCTTAAAATGACCATTCCACAGGTGCATGTTCATTAATTGTTTATGGTTCATTGAACAAGCATGGGAAACAGTGTTTAACCTTTCTAGCTCGACAACATCCGGTGAAATTCCAAATTCAAAATACAGAAATAGTCATAATAAACATTCATAAAAAATACAAGCGTTGTGCATTGGCTTAAAGATTAACTTCTTGTTAATCCATCCATTTTGTCAGATTTCAAAACGCTTTACAGCAAAAGCATACCCTGCGATTATCTGAGGACAGCGCCCTGCCTACAAAAGCATGAAAACATTTTCCAACCAAACAGATGCATCACGAAAGTCAGAAATAGATATAAAATAAATTGCTTACCTTTGAAGATCTTTTTGCAATCAGGAAGGTCTCAGTTAAACAATGAATGGTCGTTTTGTTCGATAAAGTCCTTCTTTATATCCCAAAAATGTCTGTTTGTTTGGCATGTTTGATTCAGAAATACACCAGTTCCAACTCGCCCAACATGCCTACAAAGGATCTAATAAGTTACCTGTAAACTTGGTCCAAACATTTCAAACAACGTTTCTAATCCAACCACACGTACCCTAAAATGTAAATAATCAATACAATTTAAGACAGAATAAACTGTTTCCAATACCGGAGAAAAACAACACGGAGCACGCTCTCATTCACGCGCACCGAAAGAATACGACTACTTCTTCATTTAAAAAAATAAAAACATCAAACAATTTCTGAAGACTGTTGACATCTAGTGGAAGCCATAGGAACTGCAATCTGGGTCCTAATAGTTTGGCTTCCCCATAGAAGAGTTCTGGAAAATCCAATGACCTCACAAAAAATATTCCTGGATGGAATGTCCTCTGGGTTTTGCCTGCCAGATCAGTTCTGTTTTATTCACAGACATTCTTTTAACAGTTTTAGAAACTAGTGTTCTATCCAATACTACCATGCATATGCATATCCTAGCTTCTGGGCCTGAGTAACAGGCAGTTTACTTTGGGCACCTCAGTCATCCAAACTTCCGAATACTGCCCCCTATCCCTAAGAAGTTTTAAACCCTTTACAATCTGAAGTTATTTGGATTTTTACAAATTATCTTTGAAAGACAGGGTCCTGAAAAAGGGATGTTTATTTTATTGCTTTGTTTCTGATTAGTCTAATACAGTGATAAAACGTAAAACTTAAAAGATACGAAAAACAATTAAGTCCAATCTACTCAATATCATGTGGTTGTCCATGGTACTAATTTCAGTATAAAAAACATGTTGACTTTCCCTTTTTCATGTTGGCAAAATGGCCTATGACTGAGTAGTACACACTTTTAGTTTGTCAGAGACCAGGCTACCTGGCTCAAATGCTTGCTAAACCAGTTAAGTTAGCTAGCTAGTTACTAAATATAGGCTACATATAGAACTTCAATAGTCTCAGGCCAGTTACACAATGTATGAATTTATCGTTTGATCAGAATTGCCATTCTAATCATTGGCCTGTACAGAGAATTAAGTAAAAACACCAAGTCCAAATCCCCATCTTCTTCCATGGCGTTGGAAAGGGCAGATTTAGTTAGCTAGCTACTGCAGGACAACAAGTCACAAACAGACCAGAAACCAATTCCAGAAACACAATTTTTTTTCTGACAAACATGTTCTGCTTTTGATGTGATTGGTGTGACTCCATATTGAAACTGGCCTCCCTTCAGGGTGTTATGCTGTGCTAGGATCACCCACAGTTGAGCTCAGCTCAATGCTGATTGGCAAATAATTTTGTCAACGGAGGCCAAATGCTCACTGGCATAAATCTATCAAATGCTACGATGGCCACACGTCGTATCCTTTTTATCCAGACAATGACCCCCCATCAGATACAGTACATAGATACAGTGCCTTGCGAAAGTATTCGGCCCCCTTGAACTTTGCGACCTTTTGCCACATTTCAGGCTTCAAACATAAATAAATATAAAACTTTATTTTTTTGTGAAGAATCTACAACAACTGGGACACAATCATGAAGTGGAACGACATTTATTGGATATTTCAAACTTTTTTAACAAATCAAAAACTGAAAAATTGGCTGTGCAAAATTATTCAGCCCCCTTAAATTAATACTTTGTAGCGCCACCTTTTGCTGCGATTACAGCTCTAAGTCGCTTGGGGTATGTCTCTTTCAGTTTTGCACATCGAGAGACTGAAATTTTTTCCCATTCCTCCTTGCAAAACAGCTCGAGCTCAGTGAGGTTGGATGGAGAGCATTTGTGAACAGCAGTTTTCAGTTCTTTCCACAGATTCTCGATTGGATTCAGGTCTGGACTTTGACTTGGCCATTCTAACACCTGGATGGATATGTTTATTTTTGAACCATTCCATTGTAGATTTTGCTTTATGTTTTGGATCATTGTCTTGTTGGAAGACAAATCTACGTCCCAGTCTCAGGTCTTTTGCAGACTCCATCAGGTTTTCTTCCAGAATGGTCCTGTATTTAGCTCCATCCATCTTCCCATCAATTTTAACCATCTTCCCTGTCCCTGCTGAAGAAAAGCAGGCCCAAACCATGATGCTGCCACCACCATGTTTGACAGTGGGGATGGTGTGTTCAGTGTGATGAGCTGTGTTGCTTTTACGCCAAACATAACGTTTTGCATTGTTGCCAAAAAGTTACATTTTGGTTTCATCTGACCAGAGCACCTTCTTCCACATGTTTGGTGTGTCTCCCAGGTGGCTTGTGGCAAACTTTAAACGACACTTTAAGAAATGGCTTTCTTCTTGCCACTCTTCCATAAAGGCCAGATTTGTGCAATATGCGAGTGATTGTTGTCCTATGGACAGAGTCTCCCACCTCAGCTGTAGATCTCTGCAGTTCATCCAGAGTGATCATGGGCCTCTTGGCTGCATCTCTGATCAGTCTTCTCCTTGTATGAGCTGAAAGTTTAGAGGGACGGCCAGGTCTTGGTAGATTTGCAGTGGTCTGATACTCCTTCCATTTCAATATTATCGCTTGCACAGTGCTCCTTGGGATGTTTAAAGCTTGGGAAATATTTTTGTATCCAAATCCGGCTTTAAACTTCTTCACAACAGTATCTCGGACCTGCCTGGTGTGTTCCTTGTTCTTCATGATGCTTTTTAACAAATCAAAAACTGAAAAATTGGGCGTGCAAAATTATTCAGCCCCCTTAAGTTAATACTTTGTACGCCCAATTTTTCAGTTTTTGATTTGTTAAAAAAGTTTGAAATATCCAATAAATGTCGTTCCACTTCATGATTGTGTCCCACTTGTTGTTGATTCTTCACAAAAAAATACAGTTATATCTTTATGTTTGAAGCCTGAAATGTGGCAAAAGGTCGCAAAGTTCAAGGGGGCCGAATACTTTCGCAAGGCACTGTAGATACAGCCAATTGCGAATTGGAGGAAAACTATGAAAAGAGACAGAGACAAAAGGTAACTTGTTTTAACATTTCTATGGGTAGTGTTAAGTGGGGCCGATCAGGTGAACCCAAGTGCAGACTCCGACACAGGGATAAGGTAACTAAGGTATTTTTTGAAAAGCCGGGGTGAGATGGGTTGCAGGCCAGGGGAAGCTTGACAGATACCAAGGAACTAGGAGCTGAGGCTGATGCAAGGGGAGTAGGGGCAGGGTAAGCAGGTCAGGAGCAGAATCCAAGGAAGCAGTAGGGCGTGGGTCCAGGGCAGGGAAGCAATATTCCAACAAAAGTGGAGGCTGATATAGCAGCAAAGGGGGCACCAACTCAAATGAATGCTCATGATTTTGGAATGAGATGTTCGATGAGCAGGTGTTCACATACCCATGGTAATGTAATATATGCCAACTGCAGTTATTTAATTCCCAGTTTCTATCCCTTTGATTTCTACTTCTCAGGTGAGGGTGCTGTTCAGGTAAGGGTGAGTTCAGTACATTAACAAAACAGACTACATGGATGATATATTGGAGATAATATACGACAATTACTTGAAACAATTGAGTATTATGAAACATCAAATATACCAGGGCTGGTCTTCATAGCAGATTTTGAAAATTTGTTTGATAAAGTATGACTAGAATTTATATAGAAATGCCTGGAATACTTTAATTCTGGTGAATCTCTTATACACAGGTTAAAGTTATGTATAGCAGCCCCAGGTGTAAAATAGTAAATATTGGTTACTTCTCAGAAAGTATTGAGCTTTCAGGGGAGTAAAACAAGGCTGTCCATTGTCTCCATATCTCTTTATTATGGCCATTGAAATACTAGCTATTAAAATCAGAGCCAACAAGAACATCAAGAGGTTAGAAATCCTGTAAGCTGATGACTAAAGCGTTTTCTTAAGTCCACATTCTGGATCCCTGCACAGTCTCATTGAAGGGGGAATCTTTATCACTTTACTAGACTCTCTGAACTAAAACTACAACTAAAAGCTGATGTTCTGAAAGAGCTGCAAAATCTGGACCCCTACAAATCAGCCTGGCTAGACAATCTGGACCCTCTCTTTCTAAAATGATCTGCCAAAATTGTTGCAACCCCTATTACTAGCCTGTTCAACCTCTTTCAGATCTTCTGACATTCCCAAAGATTGGAAAGCTGCCACAGTCATCACCCTCTTCAAAGGGGGAGACACTCTAGACCCAAACTGCTACAGATGTATATCTATCCTACCCTGCCTTTCTAAGGTCTTCGAAAGCCAAGTTAACTTCTTATAGCTGGGGGCAGTATTGAGTAGCTTGGATGAATAAGGTGACCAGAGTAAACTGCCTGCTACTCAGGCCCAGTTGCGAATATCTGCATATTAGTAGATTTGGATAGAAAACACTCTGAGGTTTCGAAAACTATTTGAATGATGTCTGTGAGTATAACAGAACTCATATGGCAGGCGAAAAACTGAGAGAAAAAATCCAACCATGAAGTGGGAAATCTGAGGTTAGTAGTTTTTCAAGTCATTGCCTATCTAATATACAGTATCCATGGGGTCATATTGCACTTCCTAAGGCTTCTACTAGATGTCAACAGTCTTTGGAACCTTGTTTGATGCTTCTACTGTAAAGGAGGGGGGAATGGGAGCTGAATGAGTCAGAGGTCTGCCAGAGTGGCATGAGCTGATCACGCGCGCTCACGTGAGAGTTAGCTTGCATTCCATTGCATTTCTACAGACAAAGGAATTCTCCGGTTGGAAGATTGTTGATAAAAACATCCTAAAGATTGATTCTACACTTCGTTTGACATGTTTCTACGAGCTGTAATATACTTTTCGTCTGAACTTTCACCTGGACTTGCCCCGTGAGTTTGGATTGTGTACTAAAAGTGCAAACAAGGAGGTATTTGGACATAAATGATGGACTTTATCAAACAAAAAAAAAACGTTTATTGTGGAACTGTGATTCCTGGGAGTGCATTCTGATGAATATCATCAAAGGTAAGTGAATATTTATAATGCTATTTCTGACTTCTGTTGACTCCACAACATGGCGGATATCTGAATGGCTTGTTTTGTTGTCTGAGCGCTGTACACAGATTATTGCATGGTGTGCTTTTTCGGTAAAGCTTTTTTGAAATCTGACACTGTTGCATTAAGGAGAAGATTATCTAAAGTTACATGCATAACAGTTGTATCTTTTATCAATGTTTATTATGAGTATTTCTGTAAATTGATGTGGCTCTCTGCAAAATCACAGGATGTCTTGGAAGCAAAACATTACTGAACGCAACGCGCCAATGTGAACTGAGAGTTTTGGATATAAATATGAACTTTATCAAACAAAACATACATAAAGTCCTATGAGTGTCAATCTGATGAAGATCCTAAAAGGTTAGTGATGAATTTTATCTCTTTCTTTTTTTTGTGACTTGTCTCTTTGGCTGGAAAAATGTCTGTTTTTCTGTGACTAGGTGCAGACCTAACTTTAATCGTTTGGTGTGCTTTCGTCGTAAAGTCTTTTTGAAATCGGACACTGTGGTGGGATTAACAAGAAGTTGATCTATATTTTCTGTTGTTTTGAATTTGGCACCCTGCACTTTCCCTGGCTGTTGTCATATCGATCCCGTTAGCGGGATCTAAGCCATAAGAAGTTTTAACAAACAGATTACCTACCATTTCGAATCCCACCGTACATTCTCCGCTATGCAATATGGTTTCAGAGCTGGTCATGGGTGTACCGCAGCCACGCTCAAGGTCCTAAACGATATCATAATCTCCATCGATAAGATACATTACTGTGCAGCCGTATTCATCGACCTGGCCAAGGATTTCGATTCTGTCAATCACCACATTCTTATCAGCAGACTCAACAGCCTTGGTTTCTTAAATGATTGCCTCACCTGGTTCGCCAATTACTTATCTGATAGAGTTCAGTTTGTCAAATCGGAGGGCCTGTTGCAGTCTCTATGGGGGTGCCACAGGGTTCAATTCTTGGGCTGACTCTCTTCTCTGTATACATCAATGTCACTCTTGCTGCTGGTGATTCTCTGATCCACCTCTATGCAGACGACACCATTCTGTATACCTCTGGCCCTTCATTTGACACGGTGTTAACTAATCTCCAGATGAGGTTAAATGCCATACAACTCTCCTTCCATGGCCTCCAACTGCTCTTAAATGCAAGTAAAACTAAATGCATGCTCTTCAACCGATCGCTGCCCGCCTGTCCAGCATCACTATTCTGGACGATTCTGACTTAGAATATGTGGACAACAACAAATACCTAGGTGTCTGGTTAGACTGTAAAGTCTCCTTCCAGACTCAAATTAAGCATCTCCAATCCAAAATGACATCTAGAATCGGCTTCCTATTTCGCAACAAAGCATCCTTCACTCATGCTGCCAAACATACCATCTTGACCATCCTACCGATCCTCGACTTCAGCGATGTCATTTCCAAAATAGCCTCCAACACTCTACTCAACAAATTGGATGCAGTCTATCTCAGTGCCATCCGTTTTGTCACCAAAGCCCCATTTACTACCCACCTCTGTGACCTGTATCTCATTGGCTGGCCCTTGCTTCATACTCGTCGCTAAACCCACTGGCTCCAGGTCATCTACAAGTCTTTGCTAGGTAAAGCCCCGCCTTATCTCAGCTCACTGGTCACCATAGCAGCACCCACCCGTAGCACGCGCTCCAGCAGGTATATCTCACTGGTCACCCCCAAAGCCAATTCTTCCTTTGACCCCAAGCATACTTCCAAGTTGTGGCAAAATGGCTTAAGGACAACAAAGTCAAGGTCTTAGAGTGGCTATCACACACACACACACACAACACGTCATAAATACCTAGTAGAAACTGCCATGCAGTACTGAGCGAATCTACCAGAACAAAGAGAGACTTGGCCAAACTCCTAAATCCCCAAAATGGGAGAATTATACAATATTTCCACTTTAGAGAATGTGGGAATGGTCCATGGATACTTAAGGGGCTCCTGAAGAAATTCACACCAGACTAGAAAACATGCAGCTGACGCGACATGTTGAACTAGTTGGCACTACAACTACCAAAGGACAAGACCATACCACGTGGAGCATTGGCTGGAAATGGTTAAACTCTGAGACTATCGATCACTACAGATTAATAGCAAATCTTCGACGTATAATTACGTAGGTCTAGAATGAGAATACCGACAACTGCCAAAGCACCTATTCTATGAGAACATTTCCAAATGATACACTGATGTATCCATTCTAACCACTTACAACCACGAAAGACATTGTGACTTCTGGGAAAGTTAACCAGACTCTGACGATCGAGGACTTCAAAAGAGAAGACAACAATGACATACGAGCGTAAATATATATACATTGCAATTATTCTCGAATGAGCGGCAATTAATTTATTTTTTATACCTCTAGGCAAGTCAGTTAAGAACGAATTCTTATTTTCAATGACGGCCTAGGAACAGTGGGTTAACCGCCTGTTCAGGGGCAGAACAACATATTTGTACCTTGTCAGCTCAGGGGTTTGAACTTGCAACCTTCCGGTTACTAGTCCAATGCTCTAACCACTAGGCTACCCTGCCGCCCCAAGTGAGTGGCCTTGTGAATTTCAATTAATATAATTATAGACTGTGTGTAGTGAATCAATTTTGTCTTTCCCACTCTTTCTCAGTCCCCACCCCTTTCCGTTGACTCACAAGCCTTCATATCGGTTTAGCCAACTGGAGACTTTTCTATCACTGTTAGTGACCAATATCTACTGTTTGTTTGTGATGTGTTTCTGTGATTATTTAGTTAGTTAGTAAATACAGAATTAAGCCAATTTGTATATTTCTGATTCATTATGGAAACTAGGATTCATGCAGATAACCTAGAATTTTACGATTGGAATGAGACTGAGGTAACAATTAATAATCATTAATGGAAGACTAAATGATAACATATGAAAATATCTGAAGAGTTGATTCGGGAATTCGAGACTCTATAAAAACAATTACATGGTGCCCCGACTTCCTAGTTTATTAGTTTACATGATTAGTTTAATCACGAAATAATAATTACATATAGAGAATTGATTTGATAAAAGAAGTCTTCACATTGAGTGACAGTCACAGACAAGACATTAGGAAAGAGTTTGTGTGGTACTCTGATAAATAGATATCAGAAACCTGGTCATTCTAGGTTTACCCATCCAGGTGAATGCAAAGCGCACCATGCAGAGAGGAAAGGAGATCTCAGAGGACATCAGGACTAGGGTAGTGAGAGCACATCAGTCTGGGGAAGGCGATAAAATAATCTCAAAAAGATTTGAGCTCCATCAGTCCACTGTGAGGCAAATCATTTACAAATGAAAAGCATTTAACATGACAGCAACTTGGCCTAGAAGTGGACACTCTTCCAAAATATCCCCAAGAGCCACAAGAACAATAATAAATCAGTAAAAGCCAACCCGAACATAACAGCTAGAGTTTAACAGGCCCCCCTTGCTGCATCTCAGGAGACTGTGCATGCTTCAACAATAAAAAGAACACTGAATTGAAATGCCATTCATGGGAGGTTTACTAGGAAGAAGCCGCTGCTGTCAAAAAAGAACCAAACTGCCCGTCTTAACTTTTCCAGAGACCACCTGGACAAACCTGAATGTTTCTGGAAGTCCATTCTCTGGACTGATGTGTCAAATTCACCTTTTTGGTCACAATCAACACTGCTATGTTTGTCGTAAACCAAACACTGCCTACCACCAAAATAACAGTCAAGCATGGTGGTGGGAATGTCAAGATCTGGGGCTGCTTTTCCTCTTCTGGACCTGGACAACTCCAGAACCATTATTTCTGAGGTATACCAAGAGATTCTTGAACAGACCGTCAGGCCATCAGTCAAGGAGCTAAAGCTGGGACAAAAATGGGTCTTTCAACAAGACAACGATCCAAAGTATTCGAGCAAATCTCCCAACGAATGGCTCAGTAGAAAGAAGATTGGTGCTTTGGATTGACCAAGTCAAAGTCCTGACCTAAATCCAATCGAGATGCTGTGGCAGATCCTGAAACGGGCAGTTCATGCCAGACATCGCCCAAACCTCAGTCAATTGTTATATATATATATTGTTTGTACACACAAATACAACATATTATCTTCTTTTATGGATAAACAACAACAAGTTTTCGTAAGATAAGGGTGTTTTATGTCAGTTGTTTTTGTTTTATAGTATAGCACACCAAGCAGCTAATACTGAAAATAAGTTTACGTAAATAACTGCTATCTATCTATCTTCAATTTGCAGATGCCTTTATCAAGCAAATGCCTTTATCATCAAGACACAGATTACTGCTGACTCAGTTGCAAATTGGCCACAGAAATCCAGGTGTTCCACTTTGGGCGGAGCAGACAGCAGGCTAAGATCCATACAAGTGTTGTGTACACATCAGAAGGAAGCCAGTCCTACGCCAACATATCTGACTCCCTTAGACATGATGAGAGAGCAGTATGGGCTCACTCACCTGGAGCTTGTCCTAAGAGATGTCAAGATCAACAATCCAAAAGCATGACAATCCACATGATGAGCGATGGTCACATCACCCAATACAGAAACAAGAAGAACATGTACCTTCTTCAGCACTAGGATGCCATCCAGTGTTCTCACTCACACCCTATCCCAAACTGTTGTCGTCCCGTCTAGAAACTAATACCACTGCCCGTGTACTCTTGGGGCGGCATCGCACGGTGAAACACCGCTTCCCATTCATTTTCAATAGAAGGAAAGCAGTGGGCGGGGGACCGTTGAGCGGAGTGAACGTAGCGTGGGGGGCAATGAAAAAGTTCAGCATTTCCAAACTTTATGCAAATCGGCATCAGTGAACACTGGACGATCACCAATTGTATCGAGTGGTTCCCATGACGAATTTGACACTCTGCGACCCAACTCTGGAGACATTTTTCAGAAAAGATAACTGACAAAACACTAGGATGGAAGCAAATGTTAGTAATTATAACGTCATAACGAATATTGCAAAAAATGTACATTTGAGAGGAAGATGTTAGTTAATGTAGAGGCAAACAATTATATAGATTTTTTGTCATGATGTTAATTTACGAAAATCGCTAATTAGCCAGCTAGCTAGCTAGCTTTATGGATGTTTTGACATGAGAATGAAATTGTAATTTCTGGTGTTTCAGAGACTTATGAGACAGTGGATGTAAAGAATCTAAAGCATTTGCAGAGCAGCTGAAGTAACATAGCTCGGCCACTGTGTTCTTGAGGACCTTTAACGTTGCAAACATTTTATAGTACTCTTCCACAGATCTGTGCCTTGACACAATCCTGTCTCGGTGCTCTACGGACAATTACTTCGACCTCATGCCTTGGCTTTTGCTCTGACATACAATGTCAACTGTCAGACCTTATATA
This sequence comes from Oncorhynchus clarkii lewisi, assembly GCF_045791955.1. Classification (NCBI taxonomy): domain Eukaryota; kingdom Metazoa; phylum Chordata; class Actinopteri; order Salmoniformes; family Salmonidae; genus Oncorhynchus; species Oncorhynchus clarkii. The sequence continues at coordinate 43,623,216 of NC_092158.1, forward strand.
GACAGGTGTGTGCCTTTCCAGATCATGCCCAATCTGTTATGTTCTGACCTTAGTTCTTTTGTTATGTCTTTGTTTTAGTATGGTCAGGGTGTGAGTTGGGTGGGTTGTCTATGTTAGTTTTTCGATGATTTGCTATTTCTGTGTTTGGCCTGGTATGGTTCTCAGAGGCAGCTGTCAATCGTTGTCCCTGATTGAGAACCATATTTAGGTAGCCTGTTTTCTATTGTGTTTCGTGGGTGATTATTTTCTGTTTTCTGTTGTGTGTCTGCACCAGCCAGAACTGTTTTCGGTTGTCGGTTTATTGTTTATGTTCAGTGTTCAAGTTCTTTATTAAAAGATATGGACACATATCACGCTGCACCTTGGTCCTCTCCTTCATACGACGACCGTTACACAATCAATTGAATTTACCACAGGTGGACTCCAATCAAGTTGAAGAAACATCTCAAGGATGATCAATGGAAACAGGATGCACCGGAGCTCAATTTATAGTCTCATAGCAAAGGGTCTGAATACTTAATACTTAATTAATGTGCACAAATTCTAAAAACCTGTTATTGCTTTTTCATTTTGGGGTATTGTGTGTAGATTGATAAGGAAACAAATAAATGTAATCGATTTTAGAATAAGGCTGTAATGTAGCAAATTGTGAAAAAAGTCAAGGGGTCTGAATACTTTCCGAATGCATTGTACATTCGGGACATTAATTTAAACCTCAGTGTTAACCACACTGGGCAAAAACTGGTTGAACCAACGTTTTTTCCACGTCCTTTCAACAAATACATTCTAATGCGCTTTGAATCAATGTAGAAAACTGATTGGATTTGCAATAAGTCATCAACGTAAGGGAATTTCATGTTTTTTTCACCCACCTTTTAACCTAAATCTAATGACATGGTACAATTTTTGGTTGATTTCACATTGAATTCATGTTAGCTGACAACTCAACCAAAAGACAATCAAAACTAGATGTTGAAATGACATCTGTGCCCAATGGGACCCCATTTTGGCACGAGTAGCATAACGTTCTTTGCAGATGAAACGTCTCCCGCTTCAGGCTTCAACTCGCTACAGCCTTGTTTCATTTCAAATACTTCCCCTAATGCCATATCCCCTTGAGGACAGCTCTCACCTCCCCAGAGGAAAACCATTCTCCAAGGTGCACCACTTCCTGTGCTTGCCCTTAGCAAAACCCAAGGCTGGAAAGTGTCTCAAAACAAAGTTTGTATTTGTCATTATGCTAACCCAGCTTGTAGACTATGTAATCATGTTTGTTGCTATTCAACAAGACAAGGCACTGTCGCACGTTTCCAATGGCCCAATTTCAAATTGTCACTTCGGTTTCTCTGTCATTTGGATGCATGTGTATTGACACCATTGTATTGCCACCTCCATTCCCTAATCTGTCATGATCATTAATGCTATGAGCCAAGTTATTGAAATGTTAGAAAACTACTGGACATTCATCAGATAATAGTTTAGAGTGTTGTCAGCATTAACACATTGTGTATGTTTGATATGCAAACACATCTGTCAAAATGATGACAACAAGATTTCCTATGAGCACATTAATCCTATAAGTATTTTCAAATACACATTTAAAGGCCCAGTGCAGTCAATAAATGTGATTTTCCAGTGTTTTAGATATATTTCCACACTGCGAGGTCCACACTATGAGGTTGGAATAATGCTGTGAAATTGTGAAAATTATGATAATGTCCTTTTAGTGTAAGAGCTGTTTGAAAAGACTGCCTGAAATTTCAGCCTGTTTTGGTGCGATGGCATTTTGGCCTTTCATGGTTCCAAACCTCTCTGTTAATAACCCCACTCAGACCACCACTCCCACACAGTCCTAGCTAAATTTTTGCTTGAGAAATTGTCCTTTGCGAAGAAGCTATTTTTGTTTATTTTTTGACAATTTTTTACTTTAACAAAAAATCATCGTAATGTACTTAATTGTTACCTAGACATGATTTGATATTTAGATTAAAACACCTGCATTGGTTCTTTAAAAATGTATAAGGTCTGATCATCAATCACCATGAATTGAGTTAGCTATGTACTGTACATATAGATAGGGGTGAAGTGACTAGCAGCAGCACATGTGGTGAAAGTGTGTGTGTGTGTGTGTGCATGTTATGTAGGTGCGGGTGCATGTAGCAACAAGCTCTCACAGTCTCACGTCAGAATTAGACATTAATCCATGTTTCTCAAATGTCAAATTTTGAAGTTGTTCCAAAAGTGTGTAAGGTTAAGTTTAGGTATTAACTGCACATTTTAAGGTTAAGGGTAGGCATTGATGGAAAACTCCACCCAATAACTCTATTTTGGTGTTGTTTCATTAGTCAATTGTTGACATAGTCGCTTGTCAGCGATCAGGTTTTCAAGATATACAAGTTTCAAAATATATAGATCATCCCCATATGATACATTTTGGGGGGAATTTTCTTTTGACTCAGAAATCTTAAGGTTAGGCATTTACCCTGAATTCTTCAGGTAAAGGTTAAGGTTTGGGATAGGCCTAAAAGAAAAATCTCAAAATCAACTTTCTACCACTGGATTCAAACACGTAACCTTTGTCACCAGAGGCAGATGTTTACACCCTAGGAAGACTGAAACCTACTTGAAGGTAACAGTGCTCACTGTTGCCCCTAGTAGCCGTTTTTTACGCAATCTCCCGAGTTCATCAGACATGGATGGACATTGAATACTGACTTGTATCACGAGTGACCTGGCTCTATGTGTGTGTGTATTGGGGTGTCAGTGTAAGCATGTGTGAATGTGTGGGTCCAGTGTGTATGCATAGAGTCAGTGCAAGATTGTTTGTGCAAAAAAGGGTCTATGCAGGTAGTCCAGGTATCCATTTGATTAGCTATTTATCAGTCTTGTTTAGAAGTTTTATGGCTTGGGAGTAGAAGCTGTTCAGGGTCCTGTTGGTTCCAAACTTGGTGAATTGGTACTGCTTGGCATGCGGTAGCAGAGAAAACAGTCTGTGGCTCAGGTCTGGGATGGCAGGTAGTTTGGCCCAAGTGATGTACTGGGCAGTACTTCCTTTGGCCGCCTCTCCTTCCAGTTCTCTGCTGCCAATGACTGGAACGAACTACAAAAATCTCTGAAACTGGAAACACTTATCTCCCTCACTAGCTTTAAGCACCAACTGTCAGAGCAGCTCACAGATTACTGCACCTGTACATAGCCCATCTATAATTTAGGCCAAACAACTACCTCTTCCCCTACTGTATTTAATTATTTATTTATTTTGCTCCTTTGCACCCTATTACTCTACTTTGCACATTCTTCCACTGCAAATCTACCTTTCCGGTGTTTTACTTGCTATATTGTATTTACTTCGCCACCATGGCCTTTTTTGCCTTTACCTCCCTTATCTCACCTCATTTGCTCACATTGTATATATACTTATTTTTCTACTGTATTATTGACTGTATGTTTGTTTTATTCCATGTGTAACTCTGTGTTGTTGTATGTGTCAAACTGCTTTGCTTTATCTTGGCCAGGTCGCAATTGTAAATGAGAACTTGTTCTCAACTTGCCTACCTGGTTAAATAAAGGTGATTTTAAATTTATTTATGCCAACCAGTTGCATACCAAGCGGTGATGCAGCCAGTCAAGATGCTCCCAATGGTGCTGCTGTATAACTTTTGGAGGATCTGAGGGCCCATGCCAAATCTTTTCAGCCTCTGAGGGGGAAGAGGCATTGTCGTGCCCTCTTCATGTGCACTCTTCCATGTTGGTGTGTTTGGACCTTAGATTCTTAGTGATGTGGACAGAGGAACTTGAAGCTCTCGACCCGCTCCACTTCCAGCCCTATCGATGTGAATGGGGGTGTGCTCGGCTCTCCGTTTCCTACAGTCCAAGATCAGCTCCTTTGTCTTGCTGACATTGAGAGAGAGGTTATTGTCCTGGCACCACACTGCCAGGTCTCTGACCTCTGACCTCCCGGACCTCTCTGACCTCCTCCATCTCATCATAGTCGGTGATCAGGTCAGGAATTCCAGGATCCAGTTCCAGAGGGAGGTGTTTAGTCCCAGGGTTAGCTTAGTGATGAGCTTTGTTGGCAATATGGTGTTAAATGCTGAAATGTAGTCAATGAACAGAATTCTCACATAGGTGTTCCTTGTGTCAAATCAAATCAAATGTATTTATATAGCCCTTCGTACATCAGCTGATATCTCAAAGTGCTGTACAGAAACCCAGCCTAAAACTCCAAACAGCAAGCAATGCAGGTGTAGGCTAGGAAAAACTCCCTAGAAAGGCCAAAACCTAGGAAGAAACCTAGAGAGGAACCAGGCTATGAGGGGTGGCCAGTCCTCTTCTGGCTGTGCCGGGTGGAGATTATAACAGAACATGGCCAAGATGTTCAAAAATGACCAGCATGGTCAAATAATAATACTCACAGGCAGAACAGTTGAAACTGGAGCAGCAGCACGGCCAGTTGGACTGGTGACAGCAAGAGGTCATCATGCCAGGTAGTCCTGAGGCATGGTCCTAGGGCTCAGGTCCTCCAAGAGAGAGAGAGAAAGAGAGAATTAGAGAGAGCATACTTAAATTCACACAGGACACCTGATAAGACAGGAGAAGTACTCCAGATATAACAAACTGACCCTAGCCCCCGACACATAAACTACTCCAGCTCAAATACTGGAGGCTGAGACAGGAGGGGTCAGGAGACACTGTGGCCCCATCCGATGATACCCCCGGACAGGGCCAAACAGGAAGGATATAACCCCACCCACTTTGCCAAAGCACAGCCCCCACACCACTAGAGGGATATCTTCAACCACCAACTTACCATCCTGAGACAAGGCCGAGTATAGCCCACAAAGATCACAAAGTGTCTAAGTGGGAAAGGGCAGTGTGGAGTGCAATGGAGATTGCGTCATCTGTGGATCTGTTGGGGGTGGTATGCGAATTGGAGTGGGTCCTGGGTGTCTGGGATGATAGTGCTGATGTGAGCCATGACCAGCCTTTCAAAGAATTACATGGCTACAGATAATTGGGAGCTGACACTGTAGATTTGCTCCCTTGTCTGAGAAATAAAAAGGAGACAGTATAGTACCGGTGAAATTGAACAGACAAGACAGATAGAGAATACTGGTGACAAGATGAAAACAATTTGGAAATGATCACGTGTAACAACAATCCTCTCTTGCTTTCATATTTTATTTGTTTAACTTTCTGATCCTTCTGGTGTGAAAACTGTTTGACTGCTTGTAATGTAACGTCAAAGACATCTTGACAGTTTGAGCAAAAACGAACACCATCTTCGTGCAAACTTGATGAGAAACAAGAAGTGCTTCGCTGATTAGATACCCTGTCCATCTACAGCTTAGTCACATGTTGGTTTGTCTGACCCAGAAAATAATGAATAAATACACTATGCAAATTATTCAAATGTCTGCCAACTTGTTTAGTGATGAATTAGATAGGATTCTGCCCATTTAATGTGTAATCAGCCCATATTCTCTCATCTAAGGTGCAAGCCGATCTTTCCGCATGATTAGTAATGATACATTTCTCTCAACACAGTCCTGCAATCATCTAGAACTGTTTACAGTTAGATTTCCCTTGCCTCTTTTCTGATGGTATGAAAGGTTCAATGCGGCCATTTTTTTAAAATCTCAAAATCAAATAATTTCTGGGTAACAATGAAGTACCTTACTGTGATTGTTTAAAAAAAATAAAAATACGTACAGTACCAGTTAAAAGTTTGGACAGACCTACTCAGGGTTTTTCTTTATTTTTACTATTTTCTACATTTTCTACATTAGAAGTTTGCATACACCTTAGCCAAATACATTTAAACTCAGTTTTTCACAATTCCTGACATTTAATCCTAGTAAAAATCCCTGTCTTATGTCAGTTATGATCACCACTTTATTTTAAGAATGTGAAATGTCAGAATAACAGTAGAGATAATTATTTATTTCAGCTTTCATTACTTTCATCACACTACCAGTGGGTCAGAAGTTTACATACACTCAATTAGTATTTGGTAGCATTGCCTTTCAATTGTTTAACTTAGGTCAAAAGTTTTGGGTAGCCTTCCACAAGCTTCCCACAATAAGTTGGGTGAATTTTGGCCCATTCCTCCTGACAGAGCTGGTGTTACCAAGTCAGGTGTGTCGGCCTCCTTGCTCGCATATGCTTTTCAGTTCTGCCCACACATTTTCTATAGGATTGAGGTCAGGGATTTGTGATGGTCACTCCAATACCTTGACTTTGTTGTCCTTAAGCCATTTTGCCACAACTTTGGAAGTATGCTTGTGGTTATTGTCCAGTAGTAAGACCCATTTGCGACCAAGCTTTAACTTCCTGACTGATGTCTTGAGATGTTTCTTCAATATATCCACACAATTTTCCTACCTCATGATGCCATCTATGTTGTGAAGTGCAACATGATGCTACCACCCCCGTGCTTCACGGCTTGCAAGCCTCCCCCTTTTTCCTCCAAACATAACGATGGTCATTATGGTCAAACAGTTCTATTTTTGTTTCATCAGACCAGAGGACATTTCTCCAAAAAGTACAATCTTTGTCCCCATGTGCAGTTGCAAACCGTAGTCTGGCTTTTTTATGGTGGTTTTGGAGCAGTGGCTTCTTCCTTGCTGAGTGGCCTTTCAGGTTATGTCGATATAGGACTTGTTTTACTGTGGATATAGATGCTTTTGTACCTGTTTCCTGCAGCATCTTCACAAGGTGCTTTGCTGTTGTTCTGGGATTGATTTGCACTTTTCCCACCAAAGTACGTTCATCTCTAGGAGATAGAACGCCTCTCTTTCCTGAGTGGTATAACGTCTGCGTGGTCCATTGGTATTTATAATTGCATACTATTGTTTTGTACAGATGAACGTTGTACCTTCAGGTGTTTGGGAATTGCTCCCAAGGATGAACCAGTCAAGCAATGATGCCATGAGTTTGAAGGTAGGCCTTGAAATACATCCACAGGTACATCTCCAATTGACTCAAATGATGTCAATTAGCCTATCAGAAGCTTCTAAAGCCATGACATCATTTTCTGGAATTTTCCAAGCTGTATAAAACCTGTTTGGGATATGGGGCAACATTTTCACATTCGGATAAAAGGCGTGCCCAGAGTAAACTTCCTGCTACTCAGGACCAAAAGCTAATATATGCATATTATTAGTAGATTTTGATAGAAAACACTCTGAAGTTTCTAAAACTGTTTGAATGATGGCTGTGAGTATAACAAAAATCATATGGCAGGCAAAAACCTGAGAAGAATCCAGCCAGGAAGTGAGAAATCTGAGGTTTGTAGTTTTTCAACTCATTGCCTATTGAATACACAGTGTCTATTGGGTCATATTGCACTTCCTAAGGCTTCCACTAGATGTCAACAGTCTTTAGAACGTTGTTTGAGGCTTCAACTATGAAGTGGGGGCGAATGAGAGCTGATTCAACCAGATGTCTGCCAGAGTGGCATGCGCTGATCACGCACGCTCACGTGAGAGCGACCTGCGTTCCATTACAATTCTAAAGACAAATGAATTCTCCGGTTGGAACATTGTTGAAGATTTATGTTAAAAACATCCTAACGATTGATTCTATACATTGTTGGACATGTTTCTACAAACTGTAATATAACTTTTTGAACTTTTCGTCTGAACTTTCCCCTGGACTTGCCTGCGCCTCGTGAGCTTGGATTTGTGAACTTAACGCGCTAACAAAAGGAGGTATTTATTGTGGAACTGGGATTCCTGTGAGTGCATACTGATGAAGATCATCAAAGGTAAGTGAATATTTACAACACTATTTTTGACTTTTACTGACTCCACAACATGGCGGGTGTCATGTTTTGAAATCTGACACAGCGGTTGCATTAAGGAGAAGTATATCTATAATTCTGTGCATAATATTTGTATCTTTTATCAAATTTTATTATGAGTATTTCTGTAAATTGATATGGCTCTCTGCAAATTTGCAAATACTGACCATAAAGCGCCAATGGAACCCCTAGCCGTAAGAAGTTTTAACCTCTCTGTGCACGGAGCCCGCTAGCGGGCTGAAATTCCACATACGGTGATCACTACATAAATAGTCATATTAAACATTCATGAAAATACAAGTGTCTCACATGTATCGAAAGCCTAGAATCTTGCTAATCCTACTGCGTTGTCAGATATAAAAAAAGGATTTACTGCGAAAGAATACGATGCGATTATCTGAGCATAGAGCCTCATAAATAAATCAACATTTTTACCAGCACAGGCGTAACATAATCACAAACTGCTTTAAAATAAATTGTTTACCTTTGACGATCTTCGTCTGTTTGCAATTCCAATGCTCATTGTTACACAATGAATGATCTTTTGTTTGATAAAATCCGTTTTTATAGCCTAACACAAAACATTTTGTGAACCGCTTGTGTCATGAATTCCGTCTCATTCCATTTTCGACGACACATTCCAGGTAAATGTTTGGTTTCACTGCAATCAACTGGTTTGTTTGTAACACAATCAAACCTGATGGGCCATTTCGCGGGACGTATTGACTGAAAGAAACCGATTTGAAGACAACAAGTCATGACATCATTGTGCACCAATGATTTGCCCAATGTTTCATTGATTGACTCTCTTTTAACCTAATGACCACTGATCGTCTTGAAATATAGCTGGGTAGATAGTCAATGAGCTGAGCTAAACGGCAATATGCCATGTTTATGTGTTGCAAGACCAACCCATGTAGTAAGCTCCAGGTAAAGTGAGTCATTCGCTATTGAAGTTTCATACCGGAAGGAGAAGCACATATTACGCACTGCATTGTTTGGTGAACGCGCAGATTCAGCTGTTTATATATCAATCATTATGGCGACTAAGTCAGGGAAAGCTAAATCTAAGATGAGATGTACACACAATTTTAGAATAAATTGATTGGGAAGGTGAGACAGAGATTCTTGTAGGACGATTCATTTAGCGATTGTGGAGGAATATTTTTTGAGTGGGAGAGGACATCGTTTTGGACTGGTAAGTTCTTGTCATGCTAATGCCCTTGTTTGAAATTATTAATATAAAATATTATTTGTGATTTTTAAAAATGTTTAGAAGCAATATATAAACATGTAATGTCATGAAATGCTTGCTTCTACACCTGCATTGCTTGCTGTTTGGGGTTTTAGGCTGGGTTTCTGTACAGCACTTTGAGATATCGGCTGATGTACGAAGGGCTATATAAATAAATTTGATTTGATTTGACTTATTGAAAACGTGGAGGAGATGCGTTACGGCATGGTGAGAGTCTGGCCTCTGATGCGGGAACACATGCTCCTGGCTCAGCAGGCCCAAGCCCAGGTCTACAACAGGGGGGCCCGACTCCGCAAATTCACTCCAGGAGAACTGGTCTTAGCACTCATCTCCACCCCCAACTGCAAATTCCTGACCAAGTGGCAGGGCCCGTATGAGATACTAGAATGAGTGAATGCGGTGAACTACAAAGTAAATCAACTAGGGAGATGCAAACCTACCCAATTATATCATGTGAACCTGCTAAAGCAGTGGCATGCCCCTCCCCGGGAGAGAGTGACTGCCCCATCTATTGTCCCATTGTCTCCAGCTTGGCCTCAGTCAATGATAGGATCTCCAGGGGCTGATCAGCAAACACCCGGATGTCTTCTCAGGGATACCGGGAAGAACCACAGTGGCCCAGCACAACATCGTCACGAAACCTGGAAAGAAGGTGAGATTAAGGCCATACCGCATCCCAGAGGCTAAGAGAGAGACCATCTGAGAGGAGGTGAGGAAGATGTTAGAACTAGATATCATTGAAGAATCCCACAGTTCTTGGGCTAGCCTCATTATACTATTGCCCAAACCCGATGGTAGCACTTGGTTCTGTAATGACTTCCGGAAGTTAAACAAGATGTCAAATTTTGATGCTCACCCCATGCCCAGAATAGACAAACGAATCGAGAGATTAGGGCCTGCCCACTTTATCTCCACATTAGATCTAACTGGCAGAACCCGCCAAAGAAAATACATCATTCTCCACCCCAGAGGGACTTTTCCACTATATGGTCCTTCTGTTCGGGGTGCAAGGAGCTGCGGCCATTTCCAACGGATGATAGAATGGATCCTGCGACCCCACCGTGAGTATGCAGAAGCCTACCTGGATGACATAATCATTCATAATTCAGAATGGACCATGGCAAGACACAGTCCTGAGAGCCCTATGAGAGGCCGGTCTGACGGCCAACCCCAGAAAATGCAGGCTTGGCCTAGAGGAGGCTGAATATCAGGGCTACACGATTGGCCGGGGGAGCATCAAACCACAGCAGCTACTTGAACCTGGTCTAAGCCTACCACAAAGAAGCAGGTAAAAACTTTCATTGGGTTGGTGTGGTATTATCAACGGTTTATTCCCCAGTTTTTCACAACTGCTGCTACTTTTCATGACATGACAACGCCTGCCCCACCATGTCACTTGGACGAAAGAGGCGGACCAGGCTTTCTCCACCCTGCAGCAGGCACTGTGTGCAGAACTGGTACTCGTCACAACCAACTTCCATGAGCCCTTTGGGGTCCATACCGAACCTCAGAGGTGGGCCTGGGCGTCGTGATGTCTCAGATTCGAGGGGGCGAGGAGCATCCCCTGACACACACTACTGTTCAAAAGTTTGGGGTCACTTAGAAATGTCCTTGTATTTGAAAGAAAAGCACATTTTTTGTTGATTAAAATAACATCAAATTGATCAGAAAGACAGTGTAGACATTGTTAATGTTGTAATGACTTGTAGCTGGAAAAGGCAGATTGTTTATGGAATATCTACATAGGCGTACAGAGGCCCATTATCAGCAACATTACTCCTGTGTTCCAATGGCAAGTTGTGTTAGCTGATCCAGGTTTATTATTTTAAAAGGCTAATTGATCAATAGAAAACCCTATTGCAATTATGTTAGCACAGCTGAAAACTGTTGTTTTGATTAAAGAAGCAATACAACTGGCCTTCTTTAGATTAGTTGAGTATCTGGAGCATCAGCATTTGTGGGTTCGATTACAGTCTCAAAATGGCCAGAAACAAAGAACTTTCTTCTGAAACTCGTCGGTCTATTCTTGTTCTGAGAAATGAAGGTTATTCCATGCGAGAAATTGCCAAGAAACTGAAGATCTCGTACAACGCTGTGCACTACTCACTTCACTTCACAGAACAAACTGACTCTAACCAGAATAGAAAAAGGAGTGGGAGCACAACTGAGCAAGAGGACAAGTACATTAGTGTTTAATTTGAGAAACAGATGCCTCACAAGTCCTCAACTGGCAGCTTCATTAAGTAGTACCCGGAAAACACCAGTCTCAACGTCAACAGTGAAGAGGCAACTCCGGGATGTTGGCCCTCTCAAGGATGTTGGCCTTAACTAACCTCCAGACAAGCTTCAATGCCATACAACTCTCCTTCCATGGCCTCCAACTGCTCTTAAATGCCAGTCAAACTAAATGCATGCTCTTCAACCGATCGCTGCCCGCACTTGCCCGCCCATCCAGCATCACTACTCTGGATGGTTCTGATTTAGAATATGTCGACAACTACAAATACCTAGGTGTCTGGTTAGACTGTAAACTCTCCTTCCAGACTCACATTAAACATCTCCAATCCAAATTTAAATCTATAATCGGCTTCCTATTTCGCAACAAAGCATCCTTCACTCATGCTGCCAAACATACCCTCGTAAAACTGACCATCCTACCAATCCTTGACTTCGGCAATGTCATTTAAAAAATAGCCTCAAACACTCTACTCAACAAATTGGATGCAGTCTATCACAGTGCCATCCGTTTTATAACCAAAGCCCCATATACTACCCACCACTGCGACCTGTAAGCTCTCGTTGGCTGGCCCTCGCTTCATACTTGTCGCCAAACCCACTGGCTCCAGGTCATCTACAAGTCTCTGCTAGGTAAAGCCCCACCTTATCTCAGCTCACTGGTCACCATAGTAGAACCCACCTGTAGCACGCTCTCCAGCAGGTATATCTCACTTGTCACGCCCAAAGCCAATTCTTCCTTTGGCCGTCTCTCCTTCCAGTTCTCTGCTGCCAATGACTGGAACGAACTGCAAAAATCACTGAAGCTGGAGACTGTAACCTCCCTCACTAGCTTTAAGCACCAGCTGTCAGAGTAGCTCACAGATCACTGCACCTGTACATAGCCCATCTCTAAATAGCCCATCCAATCTACCTCATCCCCATACTGAATTTATTTAATTATCTTGCTCCTTTGCACCCTAGTATCTCTACTTGCACATTCATATTCTGCACATTCTACCATTTCAGTGTTTAATTGCTATATTGTAATTACTTTATATAGACTTATATAGACTTTTCTACTGTATTATTGATTGTATGTTTGTTTACTCCATGTGTAACTCTGTGTTGCTGTATGTGTCGAACTGCTTTGCTTTATCTTGGCCAGGTCGCAGTTGCAAATGAGAACTTGTTCTCAACTAGCCTACCTGGTTAAATAAAGGTGAAATAAATCAAATAAAATCTGGAGCAAAAATCTCAGTGGAGACTTTAATAATATATGCCATTTAGCAGACGCCGTTATCTGGTTACATGGTATTGGAAACAAATCATAGAAACAGGATTACAAAATACATAGTCAGTTACAGGGTTATTAAAGGTGTTTTTACAAGTTCCAATGAAACAAGAAGAGGATTCACATGAAAGGCTTTGCAAGTCTTTGCAACAGTAGCATACCTTATAGGGGCAATCAGCAGTTGCTATATTCATTTTTGCACTTATAAATGAATGACATGTAACCATTTATTCTTGAAGATTCTAACTTATAAACGCCTCATACTTAGTTCAAATGTCGTACCCGATCAGAACCTCAAATATAAGCTTGTTAATTCCAATGTTTGTAAACAAAGAAAATGTAAACCAACACAATACAGCCTCAAAACTTGGTAAAAACGATCATTTTGATATCATGGATGGTCAGTCCTTGCATCTATATATAGCTCTATGAATTTGAGAATGGTTACATTTCTTCAGCCCCCAACACCTCAGGAGTAAATGTCAGTTGGCTTTTCATAGCTGAGGATTCATAGGTTGAGACAGCAGGTCCAGGAGAGAGGGAGAGAGAGAGTCGGAACAGCAGGTCCAGGAGAGAGGGAGAGAGAGAGTCGGAACAGCAGGTCCAGGAGAGAGGGAGAGAGAGAGTCGGAACAGCAGGTCCAGGAGAGAGAGAGAGAGAGAGTCGGAACAGCAGGTCCAGGAAAGAGTGAGAGAGAGAGTCGGAACAGCAGGTCCAGGAAAGAGGGAGAGAGAGAGTCGGAACAGCAGGTCCAGGACAAGGTAGCATGTCTGTTGAAACAGGTAAAAAAAAATTGGAGGACAAAGATGTGTGTATCTTCGAATTCGCTGTTGAATAGCCTGCCCCTTTTCCATTTTTGTAACACTAGCCCGCTCCCCCTGCTGTTCTGATTTCCAGAAGTTATTTTCAGTCATAAGTGACAATAGCAGCAACATTATGTACAAAATAAGTTTCAAAATAAGTTAACAACAACGTGAAAAAACAAACAAAACAGCACATGTGGTTAGGAGCACATAAAACAGCAACCATCCCCTCCTGCGTCATTCTCATGTTCTTTGGCAGACAGGCAGAGGGTACACTTAGAAATCAGAAGAATTGGAGAAGAAGACCCAATTTCCGGGCAGTACGCCACCCGGCAAAAGTTGAGAGCAAGTATTGAAACCCCTGACTCATCGCTCGCTCTCTCTTTTTTTTGTTAATTAACACAGGCGGTCCGAGGAGCCACCACACCGGACACAGTGACCCACCCGTTACCTGAGAGGCCTTTCAGTTGTTTATAGTCCCTCCCTGCTCCCCCCAACCTTTATTAAAGAACAACTATTATCCCACTGTATTCTTTTTTGGGAGTTTCACCTCTGACTCCCCTAGGCTGCCACAGGGGTCATTGGTTGAGTCAAATGTCTCCCGGCTCCTGTGCACTCTGTCACCGGTTATGAGAGGCTACTCGAAGAGTGAGGGCGACCAGTTTCTGTAGGTATCCTCTCGCCGCCTTTATCTGCCTTAGTTTTATCCCGTCAACAATTTCTGTGGCCCCGCGGAAATCTAATTAACATATTAAAAAAATCTCCATCAAAATGAATCTGTTTAAAAACTTGTTAGGGTTAGGGGTTTCGCATACAATACATGTATGTTTTGTTTGATAAAGTTCATATTTATATCCAAGAATCTCAGCTTACATTGGCGCGTTATGTTCAGTAATGTTGTGCCTCGAAAACATCCGGAGAATTTTCAGAGAGCCACGTCGATTTACAGAAATACTCATCATAAACTTTGATATAAGATACAGGTGTTATGCACAGAATTATAGATATACTTTCCCTTAATGCAACCGCTGTGTCAGATTTCAAAAAAGCTTTACGGAAAAAGCAAACCATGCAATAATCTGAGTACGGCGCTCAGACACAAAACAAGCCATGTAGACACCCGCCATGTTGTGGAGTCAGTAAAAGTCAGAAATAGCATTATAAATATTCACTTCCCTTTGATCTTCATCAGAATGCACTCCCAGGAATCCCAGTTCCACAATAAATGTTTGTTTTGTTCGATAAATTCCATCATTTATGTCCAAATACCTCCTTTTGTTAATGCGTTTAGTTCACAAATCCAAACTCATGAGGCGCGGGCGAAAGTTTAGACAAAAAGTTATATTACAGTTCGTAGAAACATGTCCAACAATGTATAGAATCAATCTTTAGGATATTTTTAACATAAATCTTCGATAATGTTCCAACCGGAGAATTCCTTTGTCTTTAGAAATGCAATGGAACGCAGGTCGCTCTCATGGGCGCACGCGTGATCAGTTCATGGCATTCTGCCAGACCTCTTGTTGAAACAGCTCTCATTCTCTCCCCCTTCACAGTAGAAGCCTCAAACAAGGTTCTAAATACTGTTGACATCTAGTGGAAGCCTTAGGAAGTGCAATATGACCCCTTAGACACTGTATATTCGATAGGCAATGAGTTGAAAAACTACAAACCTCAGATTTCCCACTTCCTGGTTGGATATTTCTCAGGTTTTCGCCTGCCATATGAGTTCTGTTATACTCACAGCCATCATTCAAAGAGTTCTAGAAACTTCAGAGTGTTTTCTATCCAAATCTACTAATAATATGCATATATATGCATATATTAGCTTCTAGGTCTGAGTAGCAGGCAGTTTACTCTGGGCACGCTTTTCATCTGACCGTGAAAATGCTGCTCCCTATCCCAAACAGGTTTTTAAGCTAGAGATATCTTTTGCATGTGCTGCGTCTCAATCCACCGCATCTGCAGATATCACCTTTCCGCATTTGCATTGAAAGGTGGCAGGGCTAATGTGGTGTTTGTCAGACAATTTGCTCTCACTTCGGACAATGCATGTTCCCAGTTGCTTCAACTCAGGACTCACGACGGCCTTCTTCTTCAGGAGTGCAGACTACATCCATTGGTGGTTGCCCAGATATAGGAGAGGTTCTCTTGGGAAAATAAGAAAATGAGCAGTGTCATCTATTTGTCTTGATGAGGGACCCAAGTGCCCCATTGGGAACAGATGCTCTGGCACAAAGGTGGCTTCGGACCCTCCTTAACACATTTCTGCCATGAGGGCTATAATTTAATTGACGGAGCCACACCAGGGGCCTACTCCCAGGTTGTGCAGTTCCTGAAAGGTGTATGTCGTCTCAAACCGGTCTCTAAACCTATTGCACACACATAAGACTTGCCGCTAGTTTTGGAGGCACCGTGTCTGGCCCCCTTTGAGCCTCTTGAGTTGGTGCATCTGAAGATCCTCTCCTACAAAACCTCCCTGGCTTTGGCCTCGGTTAAATGTGTTAGGGACCTCCACTCGTTAGCCATACACCTTTCCTGCACTTAGTTCCCCCCGGGCGACCGTAAGATGTTGCATCCAAATATGGTCTTGCTCCGAAAGTCATAGCTACGTCCTACAAGTCCTCAGCTTTGAAATATTTCCCTTTTTTCACCTCCTCCTTTTGCTTCTTAAGAGCGTGACTCACCACATGGATTCGGTCTTATGTAGCAACATTTGCATTTCTGTGTTTTCCATTGGTTAAAAGTAGAGACTCAGAGCTAGAAAATGGTATATCATACTCTGCATTTGAGGAAACAATGGGAAAGTAATAAAGCTTTGAAAGTTGATCAACTTGTAAACTCATGTTTGAGAAAAACAGTCTTTCAATGTTTTGGTACTACTACTGGAGAAGCCTTCTTTGTCTACACCCATTCAGCATTGTTAACACCCTCTTAAAACATAGCCCCACCCATCTCTTTAAGGGTTGATCCAACCGTTCTGTACTTGCCAGCTACTTCCAGACATCTAAGAGAGAGAACAGCTCACTGAACACTACTCACCCTATCGCTCTGTGGTTTCGCGTTCAGAGTGCACACTGGACTCTCTGGCCAATAAGTAGGGTTGTTCTGAAAGCTCTGACCTCACATCTACAGTCAAGCACCCAAGCTAACTGGCTAACATTGGCTAGCTACTTCCAGACACCTAATGAGAGAACACCCCACTCTGACCATTTTACTAACCCTAGCAGAGCTGGTTAGGCTTTTTTCATGTAATGCAGAGCATTAGTGACTGTAACTGTGCTGCTGGCAACAATTGAATTACGCTTTGTTGCCGGACATATTCAATGGGTGTTGAGCGTTCAAAAATGCATCAGATATTCTGCGCTTTGGCACACTAAGACGAGAATCTTTTGTTAAGAAATGTAGCTAGATAGCTAGCTAGCTAAACAATGAATCCCAACGCATGACATAACATTAGTTAGCTAGCCAGCCAGCTAACTTTAGCTAAAGTCAGAGCACATCATCAAATACATGAAGTATTATGATCATCAGAATAATTATTGTCATCACTGAACAACGGTGTGACATTATTTACTTTAAGATTTTTGACAGTGTTGTTTTTTGCTTGCCTGCCATTATTACTGGCTAGGCTAGCCTAGACCATCACTTAGAGGGAGATGGCAAAGACGTGTTCTGTATTTGTTCAGGCTTGTGATTGGATTGCAGATAGAACCTTATAGTGCCAAGTTTAAATGGGTTTATGGGTTTATGCAGATCGAAATGTCTAGTTGTAATTATTTTACTCACTTAAAATAATATTTTTTCTCAACTCTAACTTCACAGAGATATGCAGAACTACCTAAATAGAAATTATATTTGACTAACTAATTTTTACAAAAATTTCAGATAGAACCTTTATAATCCCAAGGTCTCAATGGGACATTTAATTTAATATCCTTTGGAGTCGGCTTGGGGCGTGATTATATTTCCTCATAGTATGTTGTACCGAAGTTGACTGACTAAAAGGGAACGTAACGTTATGACTATAACCTCTGCTCCCTGAGGCTCGGTGAATAGTGGTATTAAATTGAAGGAATGAATCAGAGGCTCACGCTTATCACATGTGGAAGGCAGGGCTTCAAGCCTAGTTCGAATTTTATTGGCCTTGTCTGGTGTGATCCTTCAACCAAAGTCAAGAAAGCATGTTGTACCTCATTTCCCATCTCCAGGGAATAGTAGTTATAGTCACGTTTTGGCATCGAGGCTGATTACTTCCAGATGTTCCAACCTTGATATCAGTCCAAGTATGTGGAACTTCTCATGTTCCAATAGTACAAGAGCAGAGCAATGGCTGGGTCTGACTGACAGCCAAAAGCCTTGACCAATGAGAGTGGAGCAGAGTTGGACCACCCCTCTCCCTTGGCTTTCAGAGCATTGGTCCCTGCGTATGTGTGTGAATACTGAATGAGGAGTCGGTTGCTGCATGCTGCCACAACCTGCACTGGATTTAAATAACCTTCAGCATAGAGAACACCAGTCGAAGGAAAAGCTGAAACATTTGAGAATTGTGAAGGAGAGCAAAACAGCACTGTTGACTGCATTCCTGTTGAAAGAAAAACAATAATACAGAAGAGAGTGAAGAAACATAAGTGTCCATCGGTGTCAACTGATTAAATTAGAAGAATGTATAATTCCATGTATCTCCTCATCCTGCCGTGGGTGTTTGCGCTGCTCGTGTTCCCAGGTAAGACTTCTCCATCTCTTTTGCTCCATCTCCCGCTCGCTGGCTGTTGTATTGTTGTTGCGAAGTGATGCACTGTAGCAACAGAGTTTTACCGGGTGAGCTACATTTGACAATCACACACTGCCTTTCTCTCTCCCCCTCGCTCTCTCTTTCTCTCCCCTGAGAAGTGGTCTGTCACTGTCAAAGCTGTTGGAAAAGATTCAGGTGAAACACAGTGGAGGAAAGTCGGTCCAGACGCTTTGGTCGTAGTTCAATGTGATCCTTGCTCAGTTGTCTCCCAAGCTCCCACAGGGTTGTCAAAACGTGCTTCTATTGGGTTTTGATGTTGACAGAAATTGATGCGAAGAAAAGCTTGCATTGGCAACAGCATATAATGCAGAATACCAGTGATATGCAGATAATATGTTGCATGTATTAGGAATGCTAAGAGAGATGTACTGTACTGTCTTTTGGGTTTGTTGTGATGATGCTTCAGTTGGATCTAGGTTGTCGGTTGAATTATACGTCTGTCATATGAACTGCCGCCTCAAATACTTAACTGTCATATCCCGTTTTGATCCGAGCCAATAAAATTAATATTGATATTTCTGGGACCATGTCAAAGGAGCTGCCTATATTCTCCAAGGTAACGGCAACACTTTTCAATCCATGACTTCAAGGTCTAGATAATTGGTTTCTGTCGCAGCTAGAAATGCAGCGTCTGTGAGGGACTTTGACATGTTAATCAACGGAGACAGAGTGTGTTTCATTGATGTTCAGGGGAAGCGTGTCTAGTATTACAAATGGGGGGATTTACTTCTGGTATTGATATATTACTTAAGTAAAATTCCTAATTTCTGAAAGTTTTGCAGGTAATATCTTTCAGGATTAGCCCAATGTAGTATATTACATGATCAAAACTAGCCTCATATGCCACATTGTACCTACTTCTTCATGCAATCATAAACATACAAATGCATGATCTTAATTTAATCACTCTTTTGTTGCTGACAATTTTCCTGCACCTCAGATGAGCTTCATGATTTACATACATACATTTACTGAAAACCTGCACTAACACTGAACAAATTAAGATCCTACGCCTGTGCACACAAACTCCCTTCTGAAAGTCAATGCACAAGCTGAAACGGTTACAATGCAAGGGTGTATCAATGTTTATTCATACAACAATGGCACCAATACTGTATTTGGGGTGACCTCACTGCTCACTCCAAGTTCATTAGCATTGTTTCTCAGTAGGAGTCTATCTAGCACTCAAAAGTGAGCTAACTAACTCCGAGGTGATGTAAGAGACTAAAGCATCTATCAGAGTCCAAAATGTGTACGTGTACCAACAGCAGTGTTCTACAATATTGGATGTTGGTTTTCATAGCTTACTTTTGGAATTCTCAAGCAATTTCTCCAGACATCAACACATAAACATTAATAGGAGACGAGTATGTGGAGCCGCGTTTGTTGAACATTTGGGGAGGGGCGCGTATGGACTGTCCATCCCCCATGGATGGTGGTCTCAGAGCCACTTAGCTATGTCACTATGGGATGCCAGACTATCACTTCTCTGCATCTGTGGACTTTGAATTACGCTTATTGAGAAAGCTTGCACTGGGTGAAGACGCAGCATAACCAGGGCCGGTAGTAATGCAGATGTTTTCTGGTGGCCCCTACCCCCCGGGAGTGAGAGTCACTAGCAATCCCGCATGACTAACACTCCATCTGTTCCACGGTGGCATCACAGGACCTATAGGGGGCACTGCACCCCCCTGGGCGATGACATCAGGAGAACACTGCTGTGTAGGAGGTGCTGTCACTCAAATGAGATGTCAACCAGAACTCCATGTGGGCATCTGGTGTTGTGCTATTGAAGGGTCCATTTCGATAGTACTCTAGGCAATTTGTTGGATTATTTATATGCCCCTGCAACGATGCTTATTGATTTTTGGATGTTAACCTTCAAACTACAAACACATTTTACATACAGGACCAGTCAAAAGTTTGAGCAGATCTATACATTCAAGGATTTTTTGTTATTTGTGCTATGTTCTACATTTTAGAATAATACTGAAGACATCAAATCTATGAAATAATACATAGGGAATCATGCAGTATCCAAAAAAAGAGTTAAACAAATGTTATATTTGAGATTCTTCAAAGTAGCCACCCTTTTTCTTGATGACAGCTTTGCAACTCTTGGCATTCTCTCAACCAGTTTCATGAGGTAGTCACCTGGAAAGCATTTCAATTAACATGTGTAACTTGTTAAAAGTTAATTTGTGGAATATCTTTCCTTAATGCATTTGAGCCAATCAGTTGTGTTGTGAGAAGGAAGGGGTGGTATACAGAAGATAGCCCTATTTGGTAAAAGTCCATATTATGTCAAGATCAGCTCAAATAAGCAAAGAGAAAAGACAGTCCATCATTACTTTAAGACATGAAGGTCAGTCAGTCTGGAAAATTTCAATTTGAAAGTCTCTTCATGTGCAGTCGCAAAAACCATCAAGCACTATGATGAAACTGGCTCCCATGAGGTCCGCCACAGGAAAGGAAGACCCAGAGTTACCTCTGCTGCAGAGGATAAGTTCATTAGACTTACCAGCCTCAGAAATTGCAGTCCGAATAAATGCTTCATGGAGTTCAAGTAACAGACACATCTCAACATCAACTATTCAGAGGAGACTGTGTGAATCAGGCCTTCATTGTCAAATTGCTGCAAAGAAACCACTACTATAGGCTACCAATAATAAGAAGAGACTTGCTTGGGCCAAGAAACATGAGCAATGTTCATTAGACCGGTGAAAATCTGTCCTTTGGTCTGATGAATCCAAATTTGAGATTTTTAGTTCCAACCGTCATGTCTTTGTGAGACGCAGAGTAGGTGAATGGATGATCTCCGGAAGTGTGGTTCCCATCGTGAAGCATGGTTGAAGAGATGTGATGGTATGGGGGTGCATTGCTGGATTGCGCTTAGTAGGACTATCATTTGTTTTTCAACAGGACAATGACCCAACACACCTGGCTTTTTAAGGACTATTTGTCCAAGAAGCAGAGTGATGTAGTGCTGCATCAGAAGACCTGGCCTTCACAATCACCCGAACATCAACCCAGTTGAGATGGTTTGGGATGAGTTGGACTGCAGAGTGAAGGAAAATCAGCCAACAAGTGCTCAGCATATGTGGGAACTCCTTCAAGACTGTTGAAGCTGGTTGAGAGAATGCCAAGAGTGTGCAAAGCTATCATCATATGTTGATTTGTTTAGCACTTTTTTTGGTTATGGAGATTTCATTATTTGTTCAGCAGTCGTATGGCTTGGGGGTAGAAGCTTTTGAGGAGCCTTTTGGTCCTAGACTTGGTGCTCCGGTACCGCTTGCCGTGCGGTAGCAGAGAAAAGCGTCTATGACTTGGGTGACTGGAGTCTCTGACAATTTTATGGGCTTTCCTCTGACACCGCCTATTGTATAGGACCTGGATGGCAGGAAGCTTGGCCCCAGTGATGTACTGGGCCGTTCCCACTACCCTCTGTAGCGCCTTATGGTCAGATGCCGAGCAGTTGCCATACCAGGCGGTGATGCAACCGGCCAGGATGCCCTCAATGGTGCAGCTGTAGAACCTATTGAGGATCTGGGGACCCATGCCAAATCTTTTCAGTCTCCTGAGGTGGAAAAAGTTTTTTCGTGCCCTCTTCACGACTAACGTGGTATGTTTGGACCATGATAGTTTGTTGGTGATATGGACAGCATGGTACTTTAAACTCTCGACCCGCTCCACTACAGCCCTGTCGATATTAATGGGGGCCTGTTTGGCCCTCCTCTTCTTGTGGTCTACGATCACGATTCCATACGTGATTCCATACGTAATTCCAGATGTGTTATTTCATATTGGTGATGTCTTATTATTCTTCAATGTAGAAAATGGTGTCCACTCACCCATAGTCCCTCATGTATTATATAGATGCAGTTGAAGTCTGAAGTTTACATACACCTTAGCCAAGTACATTTAAACTCAGATTTTCACAATTCCTGACATTTAATCTTAGTAAAAATACCCTGTCTTAGGTCAGTTAGGATCACCATTTATTTAAAAAATGTGAAATGTTGAAATAACATTAGAGAGAATAATTTATTTCAGCTTTTATTTCTTTCATCACATTCCCAGTGGGTCAGAAGTTTACATACACTCAATTAGTATTTGGTAGCATTGCCTTTAAATTGTGTCAAATGTTTTAGGTAGCCTTCCACAAGCTTCCCACAATAAGTTGGGTGAATTTTGGCCCATTCCTCCTGACTAAGCTGGTGTAACCGAGTCATGCTTGTAGGCCTACTTGCCTGCACACGCTTTTTCAGTTCTGCCAACACATTTTCCATAGGTTTGAGGTCAGGGCTTTGTGATGGCCACTCCAATACCTTGACTTTACTGTCCTTAAGCCATTTTGTCACAACTTTGGAAGTATGCTTGGGGTCATTGTCCATTTGGAAGCCGCATTTGCAACCAAGCTTTAACTTCCTGACTGATGTCTTGAGATGTTGCTTCAATATATCCACATAATTTTCCTGCCTCATAATGCCATCCATTTTGTGAAGGTCATCAGTCCCTCCTGCAGCAAAGCACCCCCACATCATGATGCTGCCCCCACATCATGATGCTTTCCCCCCAAACATAACGATGGTCATTATGGCCAACCGTTCTATTTTTGTTTCATCAGACCAGAGGACATTTCTCCAAAAAGTACGATTTTTATCCCCATGTGCAGTTGCAAACCGTAGTCTGGCTTTTTTATGGGGGTTTTGGAGCAGTGACTTCGTCCTTGCTAAGCAGTCTTTCAGGTTATGTCGATATAGGACTTGTTTTACTGTGGATATAGATAATTTTGTACCTGTTTCATCCAGCATCTTCACAAGGTACTTTGCTGTTGTTCTGGGATTGATTTGCACTTTTCGCACCAAAGTACGTTCATCTCTAGGAGACAGAACACGTCTCCTTCCTGAGCGGGATGACAGCTGCGTGGTCCCATGGTGTTTATACTTGCGAACTATTGTTTGTACAGATGAACATGGTACCTTCAGGAGTGGAAATTGCTCCCAAGGATGAACCAGACTTGTGGAGGTCTACAATTTCTTTTCTGAGGTCTTGGCTGGTTTCTTTTGATTTTCCCATGATGTCAAGCAAAGAGACACTGAGTTGGAAGGTAGGCCTTGAAATGCATCCACTGGTATACCTCCAATTGACTCAAATGATGTCAATTAGCCTATCAGAAGCTCCTTATACAATTACATCATTTTCTGGAATTTTCTAAGCTGTTTAAAGGCACCGTCAACATAGTGTATGTACACGTCTGACCCACTGGAATTGTGATACAGTGAATTATAAGTGAAATAATTTGTCTGTTAACAATTGTAGGAAAATGTACTTGTGTCATGCACAAAGTAGACGTCCTAACCGACTTGCCAAAACTATAGTTTATTAACAAGAAATTTGTGGAGTGGTTGAATAAAGTTTTAATTACTCCAAACTAAGTGTATGTAAACCTCTGACTTCAACTGTATATTTTTAAATATCTGTGATGAACATGAATTCAACTACTCATTCAGCATGATTTCAACTACTGGACCCCTTTTTTCGAATGAGATGTATTCATAAATGTATACAGTATGGTCATACTTTGGTAGAATCACTGATCAAGCTAAATCTGTGTGATCTGTTCATACAGTATCATTCCTATTAGTGCACTTTCTCTGCCACAGCCCAGAGCAGGTCATGTCCTTGTCAAACTTAATCAAATCAACCAGCTTCATAAACAATGCAAGCGCAATAGCAATTCACAGCCCTATGAAGGACTCTCTGTCTCTGGTAAGGTATTTTTGCCCTCAATCAATAGTATTCTATACTACTGTATATAATTTAGCATTGATTTATATTGCTTCTCTGTTAGGGCTGGCACAGTTACCGTATAACCGACGGGTATGGATGAAGACCATCATGAAAATAAAATAACTGTCATAACCAGTTTTTTTTGTGTAGAACAACCAGCTGACTGAAGGCAGGACAGCTGGGCATTTGTGCGGTTGAGTCCGTTTCTGCTGTAACAATGACTCTACAATGTGAGGAAACTTTGTTGCTCCTTGCCTAAGCAACACGCAGCATCACATGCAGTCAGGAGTAGAGGGCGACCGATTAGGATTTTTCAACGCCGATACTGATACCGATTAGTGGAGGACCAAAAAAAGCCTATACCGATTAATCGGCCGATAGTTTGTTATATACGTATATTTGTAATAATGACAATTACAACAATACTGAATGAACACTTATTTTAACTTAATATAATACATCAATAAAATCAAGTCTCAAATAAATAATGAAACATGTTCAATTTGGTTTAAATAATGCAAAAACTAATTGTTGGAGAAGAAAGTAAAGGTGCAATATGTGCCATGTAAAAAAAAAAGCTAACGTTTAAGTTCCTTGGTCAGAACATGTGAAAGCTGGTGGTTAACTTGAGTCTTCAATATTCGCAGGTAAGAAGTTTTAGGTTGTAGTTATTATAGAACTATTTCTCTCTATACCATTTGTATTTCATATACCTTTGACTATAGGATGTTCTAATAGGCACTTTAGTATTGCCAGCCTAATCTCAGGAGTTGATAGGCTTGAAGCCATAAACAGCACAATGCTTGAAGCATTTCGAAGAGCTGCTGGCAAATGCAGGAAAGTGCTGTTTGAATGAATGCTTACGAGCCTGCAGCTGCCTACCATAGCTCAGTCATACTGCTCTATCAAATCATAGACTTAACTATAATATAATAACACACAGAAATACGAGCCTTAGGTCATTAATATGGTCAAATCCGGAAATTATAATTTCAACAAAATGTTTATTCTTTCGGTGAAATACGGAACCGTTACGTATTTTATCTAACGGGTGGCATCCCTACGTCTAAACATTGCTGTTACATTGCACAACCTTCAATGTTATGTCATAAATAGGTACAAATCTGGCAAATTTAATTACGATCTGGGTTAGGAAGAAATGGTCTTCACACTGTTCGCAACGAGCCTGGCAGCCCAAACTGCTGCATATACCCTAATGCTGATTGCACAGAACGCAAGAGAAGTGACAAAATTTCCCTAGTTAAAATAAATTCATGTTAACAGGCAATATTAACTAAATATAAAGGTTTAAAAATATATACTTGTGTATTGATTTTAAGAAAGGCATTGATTCTTATGGTTAGGTACACATTGGTGCAACGACAGTGCTTTTTTTCGTGAATGCGCTTGTTAAATCACCCGTTTGGCGAAGTAGGTTGTGATTCAATGATAAATCAACAGGCACCTCATCGAATATATGCAACACAGGAAAAGCTAGATAAACTAGTAATCTCATTAACCATGTGCAGTTGACTAGTGATTATGTTAAGATTGATTGTTTTTTCTAAGATAAGTTTAATGCTAGCTAGCACCTTACCTTGGCTCCTTGCGGCACTCGCATAACAGGAAATCAGCCTGCCACGCAGTCTCCTCGTGTAGTGCAATGTAATCAGCCATGATCAGTGTCCAAAAATGACGATTACCGATTGTTATGAAAACTTGAAATCGGCCATCCCAATTAATCGGTCAACCTCTAGTCAGGAGTGAAGGAGAGGAGAAAATGTAAGTGTTTTTTATATATACAGTACCAGTCAAAAGTTTGGACACTTACTCATTCAACCAACTTCACCTGGAATGCTTTCCAATAGTCTTAAAGGAGTTCCCACATATGCTGATCACTGCTTTTCCTTCATTCTGCAGTCCAACTCATCCCAAACCATCTCAATTGGGTTGAGGTCAAGTGATTTGTGGAGGCCAGGTCATTTGATGCAGCACTCCATCACTCTCCTTCTTGGTTAAATAGCCCTTACACAGCCTGGAGGTGTGTTGCGTCATTGTCTTGAAAAACAGATGGGATGGAATATTGCTGCAGAATGCTGTGGTATCCATGCTGGTTAAGTGTGCCTTGAATTCTAAATAAATCACTGACAGTGTAACCAGCAAAGCACTCCCACACCATCACACCTCCTCTTTCATGGTGGGAACCACACATGTGGAGATCATCCGTTGACCTACTATGCGCCTCACAAAGACACTGTTGGAACCAAATATCTGAAATTTGGACTCATAAGTCCAAAGGACAGATTTCCACCGGTCTAATGTCCATTGCTCATGTTTCTTGGCCCAAGCAAGTCTGTTCTTATTATTGGTGTCCTTTAGTAGTGGTTTCTTTGTAGCAATTCGACCATGAAGGGCTGATTCATGCAGTCTCCTCTGAACATTTACTGTTGAGATGTGTCTGTTACTTAAACTCTGTGATACATTTATTTGGACTGCAATTTCTGAGGCTGGTAACTCTAACAAACTTTTCTTCTGCAACAGCTGTCTTCATGAGAGCCAATTTCATCATGGCGCTTGATGGTTTTTGCCACTGCTCTAGAAGAAACCTTTAAAAGTTATTGACATTTTCCGGATTGACTGACCTTCATGTCTTAAAGTAATGATGGACTGTCGTTTCTCTTTGCTTATTTGCCATAATATGGACTTGGTATTTTACCAAATAGGGCTATCTTCTGTATAACACCCTTTTAACAAGGCACACCTGATAATTGAAATGCATTCCAGGTGAATACCTCATGAAGCTGGTTGAGAGAATGCAAGAGTGTGCAAAGCTGTCATCAAGGCATAGGGTGGCTACTTTGAAGAATCTCAAATCTATTATGATTTGTTTATGTCATGCCCTGACCATAGACAGCTTTTTATTCTCCATATTGGTTAGGTCGGGGTGTGACTAGGGTGGGTCATCTAGGTAATTACATTTCTAATTTGGCCTGGTATGGTTCCCAATCAGAGGCAGCTGTTTATCATTGTCTCTGATTGGGGATCATATATAGGCAGCCATTTCCCCTTTGTGCTTTGTGGAATCTTGTTTTTGTGTAGTGCATGTGAGCACTGCATTTTCGTCACGTTTATTGTTTTGTTTTGCTTTGAGTTTCACATAGTAATAAAAGATGTGGAACCCAGATCACGCTGCGCTTTGGTCCAGTTATTATGACGATCGTGACAGAAGATCCCACCAACAACGGACCAAGCAGCGTGCCCAGGAGGAAAGCCTGGAGTGGAGGACATCCTGGATGTGGGACGAGATTATGGCAAGAGACAGAAGCCTGCCATGGAAGCAGGCGGAGGGAACAACAACGACAACACTGGGGTTCGCGGCCACGACGGAAGCCCGAGAGACACGGAGTGGTCGGCGACGCTGAGGGGTGAGTCAGAGACCGAGGAGGAATATTGGGACAGATAGAGCGGGCGGCCAATGTTGAGGGGAGTGAACCAGTGCTGACTCCCCATACTTACCGTGGGGAGCGTGTGACCGGTCAAGCACCATGTTTTGCAGTGATACGCACTGTGTCTCCAGTGAGCCTTCGCAGCCCATTGCGTCCTGTGCCAGCTTCCCGCACTTGCCGTGAGAAGGTGGTCATTTGTCCAGGATGCGTTGTACCAGCTCTACACTCCAGACCTCCAGTACGTCCTGTGCCTCCTCCCCGCACTCGACCTTAGGTGCGTGTCACCAGCCCGGTGCCACCTGTACAGGCCCCACGCATCAGGCCTCCAGTGTGCCTCCTCAATCCAGTACGTCCTGTGCCTGCTCCTCACGCTTGTCCTGAGGTGCGTGCCACCAGCCCAGTACCGCCAGTGCCGGCCCCACGCACCAAGCTTCTGGCGACAGTTCCCAGTCCAGAGGTTCCGGCGACGTTTCACGGTCCAGAGCTTCCGGCGACGGTCCACGGTCCGGAACCTCCTGAGACGGTCCACGGTCCGGAACCTCCTGAGACGGTCCACGGTCCAGAACCTCCTGAGACGGTTCGAGGTCCGGAACCTCCTGAGACGGTTCGAGGTCCGGAACCTCCAGCGACGGTCGGCGGTCCGGAGCCTCCAGCGACGGTCGGTGGTCCGGAGCCTCCAGCGACGTAGTCATTTGGCTTACCAATGAATTCTTAAATTCCATGACCGTCACAGCCCTGTTCTCTTGTCATGTAAAGATGAAAAGATGGTGCCAATGGAGAAGGCCACCATCTTACTAGTTAAGAAATTTGATGCAGCTTTGAATGCTTTTATGTGCGATATGATTAATAGTTAGACTATTGCAGATCTTGGCAAACGATCAACTTACCACTATTGTCACTATGAATCGTGGATAGAGGGCAGGATAGACAGACAGTCAGACTGGTAGACTATACTGACCTGTGGTATAGTAAAAGTTAGCTCACTGAAAAGTGTAGTGCATGAGGGGAAGTACCAAAACACCTTGATATAGGGGAGGCGCATGCAAGAAGATGAGGAAATGTGGCTGGGATAGAATAAATTATGTAGTAAAATCTGCAAAAGAGCAAATGTTAACCAGAAGGAAAAAAAACACTACCCTCCCCTGTGCCAAAAAAACAAACAAAAAAACACAACCCTCCTCAAAGCAACACTCCCTTATTTTGGACCACCCCTCATCCCCAATAAATTGTGATCTGTCCCTAATACATCATATAACTATGATGTATTATATTGTTTTGCACTCCAGCTGTCTATATGGTCCTTGCAGGAAGCTTTTCATTACATGTATGAGAGGGCAGATGAATATGATCCTATTAAATCTTGTTAATCTTTCTCTTGTTAATTTCCGTAAAATAATGCTATAGACTTGCAGGTGGATTTACAAAGCGTTCTCATCAATGTAGCATACTCAACGCAATTCATTATTGTTGACAGCTCCGTGAAATTGGAGCACAATATTTTGCTCTCTGTTATTTGTAAGATAATGAGCCTTGAAATAACATTGTCTCAAATGTACAGAAACATCTAATTAAGACTTTCAAAAGACAAGGTGTGGAATTCCCAGGTGTTCGTTTACTCAGAAATGTGTTTGACACAGTAAGATACATGTTCATAGTATTCGTCCTTGTCTCAATCGCACAGTGTAAAATAGTCCACAGTTGAAGTCAGAAGTTTACATACACTTAGTTTGGAGTCATTAAACTCATTTTTCAACCACTCCACAAATTTCTTGTTAACAAACTATAGTTTTGGCAAGTCGGTTAGGACATCTACTTTGTGCATGACACAAGTAATCTTTCCAACAATTGTTTACTGACAGATTATTTCACTTATAATTCACTGTATCACAATTCCAGTGGGTCAGAAGTTTACATACACTAAGTTGACAGTGCCTTTAAACAGCTTGGAAAATTCCAGAAAATGATGTCATGGTTTCAGAAGCTTCTGATAGGCTAATTGACATCAATTGTGTCAATTGGAGTTGTGGCTGTATTTCAAGGCCTACCTTCAAACTCAGTGCCTCTTTGCTTGACATCATGGGAAAATCAAAAGAAATCAGCCAAGGCCTCAGAAAATAAATTGTAGACCTCCACAAGTCTGGTTCATCCTTGGGAACAATTTCCAAACGCCTGAAGGTACCACGCCAACTATTGTTTGTACAGATGAACAAGTATAAACACCATGGGACCACGCAGACGTCATAACGCTGAGGAAGGAGACGTATTCTGTCTTCTAGAGATGAACGTACTTTGGTGGGAAAAGTGCAAATCAATCCCACAACAACAGCAAAGGACCTTGTGAAGATGCTGGAGGAAACGCGTACAAAAGTATATATATCCACAGTAAGACGAGTCCTATATCGACATAACCTGAACGGCCGCTCAGCAAGGAAGAAGCCACTGCTCCAAAACCACCATTAAAAAAGCCAGACTACGGTTTGCAACTGCACATGGGGACAAAGATCGTACTTTTTGGAGAAAAGTCCTCTGGTCTGAGGAAACAAAAATATAACTTTTTGGCCATAATGACCATCGTTATGTTTGGAGGAAAAAGGGGGAGGCTTGCAAGCCGAAGAACACCATCCCAACCATGAAGCACCGGGGTGGCAGCATCATGTTGTGGGGGTGCTTTGCTGCAGAAGGGACTGGTGCACTTCACAAAATAGCTGGCAACATGAGGAGGGAAAATTATGTGGATATATTGAAGCAACATATCAAATCAAATGTTATTGTGACCAATAACATTTGATTTGATATGTTGCTTCAATATATCCACATCATTTTCCTTATGCTTAAGCTTATGCTTCTAGTTCCGACCGTGCAGTAATATCTAACAATTTCACAACAACTACCTTATACACACAAGTGTAAAGGAATGAATAAGAATATGTACATATAAATATATGGATGAGTGATGGCTGAACGGTGTAGGCAAGATGCAGTACAGAGTACAGTATATTCATATGTGATGAGTAATGTAGGGTATGTAAACATTATATACAGCAATTTTCTTTTTAAGTGACTAGTGATACATTTATTACATCCAATTTTTAATTATTGAAGTGGCTAGAGATTTGAGTCAGTATGTTGTCAGCGATGACTGTTTAACAGTCTGTTGGCCTTGCGATGGAAGCTGTTTTTCAGTCTCTCGGTCCCAGCTTTGATGCACCTGTACTGATCTAGCTTTCTGGATGATAACGGGGTGAACAGGCAGTGGCTCGGGTTGTTGTTGTCCTTGATGATCTTTTTGGCCTTCTTGTGACATCAGGTGCTGTAGATGTCCTGGAGGGCAGGTAGTTTGCCCCTGGTGATGTGTTGTGCAGACCTCACAACCCTCTGGAGAGCCTTACGGTTGTGGGCGGAGCAGTTGCTGTATCAGGCGGTGATACAGCCCGACAGGATGCTCTCGATTGTTCATCTGTAAAGGTTTGTGTGTGTTTGGTGACAAGCCAAATTTCTTCAGTCTCCTGAGGTTGAAGAGGTGCTGTCACGCCTTCTTCACCACACTGTCTGTGTGGGTGGACCATTTAAGTTTGTCCGTGATGTGTACGCCGAGGAACTTAAAACTGTCCACCTTCTCCACTACTGTCCCGTCGATGTGGATAGGGGGGTGTTCCCTCTGCAAACTTGATGATTGAGTTGAAGGCGTGCATGGCCACGCAATCATGGTTGAACAGGGAGTACAGGAGAGGGCTGGGAATGCACCTTTGTGGGGCCCCAGTGTTGAGAATCAGCGGGGTGGAGATGTTGTTTCCTACCTTCACCACCTGGGGGCGGCCTGTAAAAGACCAGGACCCAGTTGCACAGAGGGGGGGGGGTCGAGACCCGGGGTCAGTCCCAGGGTCTCGAGCTTAATGACGAGTTCGGAAGATACTATGGTGTTAAATGCTGAGCTTTAATCATTGAACAGCATTCTTACATAGGTATTCCTCTTGTACAGATTGGTTAGGTCAGTGTACAGTGTGATCGTGATTGCGTCGTCTGTGGACCTATTGGGGTAGTAAGCATATTGAAGTGGGTCTATAGTGACAGGTAGGTTGGAGGTGATATGATCCTTGACTAGTCTCTCAAAGCACTTCATGATGACGGAAGTGAGCGCTATGGGGCAATAGTCATTTAGCTCAGTTACCTTAGCTATCTTGGGAACAGGAACAATGGTTTCCCTCTTGAAGCATGTGGGATTGATTGAATATGTCCGTAAACACACCAGCCAGCTGGTCTGCGCATGCTCTGAGGACGCGGCTAGGGATGCCGTCTGGGCCGGCAGCCTTGCGAGGGTTAACATGTGTAAAATGTTTTATTCACATTTGCTGCGGTGAAGGAGAGGCCACAGGCTTTGGTAGCGGGCCGTGTCAGTGGCACTGTATTGTCCTCATGGCGAGCATAGAAGTTTTGTTTGTCTGGGATCAAGACGGCGGTGTCCACGATGGGGCTGCTTTTCTTTTTGTAATCCGTGATTGACTGTAGACCCTGCCACATACGTCTCGTGTCTGAGCCGTTGAATTGCGACTACTTTGTCTCTATACTAGCTTGTTTGATTGCCTTGCGGAGGGAATAGCTACACTGTCTGGTATTTCTGTTTTGTATTTTCTGTTCCCTTGCCATGATTAAAAGCATTGGTTCGCGCTTTCAGTTTTGCGAGAATGCTGCCATCAATCCACGGTTTCTGGTTGGGGAAGGTTTTAATAGTGACTGTGGTTACAACATGACCGTTGCACTTCCTAATAAACTCGTTCACCGAATCAGCATAAACATCAATGTTGTTGTCTGAGGCTATCCGGAAACATATCCCAGTACACGTGATCGAAACCATCTTGAAGCGTTGAATCAGATTGGTGGGACCAGCGTTGAACAGACCTGAGCACAGGCGTTTCCTGTTTTAGTTTCTGTCTATAGGCTGGGAGCAACATAATGGAGTCATGGTCAGATTTGCCGAAAGGAGGGCGAGGGAGGGCTTTGTATGCGTCACCTTAAAGTAGCAATGATCCAGAATTTTTCCTGCCCGGGTCTCACATTCGATGTGCTGCTAAAATTTAGGGAGCCTTGTTTTCAGATTAGCCTTGTTAAAATTCCCAGCTACTATAAATGCAGCCTCAGGATATGTGGTTTATAGTTTACATAGAGTCCAATGAAGTTCTTTCAGGGCTGTTGAGGTGTCTGCTTGGTGGGAGATATACATGGCTATGATTATGATTATATGATTATGATTATAATTGAAGAGAATTATCTTGGTAGATAATGCGGTCGGCATTTGATTGTAAGGAATTCTAGGTCAGGTGGACAACAGGACTTTAGTTCCTGTATGTTGTTATGATCACACCACTACTCGTTAATCATAAGGCATACACCCAGCCCTTCTTCTTACCAGAGAGATGTTTTGTTTCTGTCTGTGCGATGCTTGAAGAAACTGGGGGGCTGTACCGACTGTGAGCAATGTTTCCGTGAAACAGAGAATGTTACAATCTCTGATGTCTCTCTGGTAGGCAGCAGATTGGGATAGGGATTGATTGAATATGTCCGTAAACACACCAGCCAGCTGGTCTGCGCATGCTCTGAGGACGCGGCTAGGGATGCCGGTACAGCTGGCATCCCTAGCTGGCTGTACCGGCATCCCGTCGGTACAGCCCCCCTTGCTCGAATTTCATCTACCTTGTTGTCAAGAGACTGGACATTGGTGAGTAGAAATACTCAGGAGCGATGTACCCGTCTATGGAGCCTGGCCAGAAGACCGCTCCGTCTGCCCCTTCAGTGGTGCCATCTCAAGACATCAGTCAGGAATTTAAAGCTTGGTCGCAAATGGGTCTTCCAAATGGACAACGACCCCAAGCATACTTCCAAAGTTGTGGCAAAATGGCTTAAGGACAACAAAGTCAAGGTATTGGAGTGGCCATCACAAAACCCTGACCTCAATCCTGTAGAAAATGTGTGGGCAGAACTGAAAAAGCGTGTGCGAACAAGGAGGCCTACAAACTCGACTCAGTTACACCAGCTCTGTCAGGAGGAATGGGCCAAAATTCACCCAACTTATTGTGGATAGCTTGAGGAAGGCTACCCAAAACGTTTGATACTAGTTTAACAATTTAAAGGCAATGATGCCAAATACTAATTGAGTGTATGTAAACTTCTGACCCACTGGGAATGTGATGAAAGAAATAAAAGCTGAAATAAATAATTCTCTCTACTATTATTCTGACATTTCACATTCTTAAAATAAAGTGGTGATCCTAACGGACCCAAGACAGGGAATTTTTACTAGGATTAAATGTCAGCAATTGTGAAAAACTGAATTTAAATGTATTTGGCTAAGGTGTATGAAAACGTCCGACTATAGCTGTATATGGTATTCCACAGAATAAACGCTATGACAACATTTGAATTGCCATTTAGACGTGAAAAAACACATTTGACTTTGTATATGAAACGACAACGTACATTCTCAATTTCTCTTATTCTCTCAGTCAAAAGAAACATGTGAAAGGCACTTTAGGTGCACATTTTATAACACCATAATTATTGACTTTTGTGACTAACAAAACAGTGGCCGTTTGTCTGCCTTTATTTTCAGCAACATATCATTTGTCTATTTACAGTGCATTCCGAAAGTATTCAGACCCCTTCACATATTCCACATTTTGTTACGTTACAGCCATATTCTAAAAACAATAAAATAACATTTTCGAATACATTTGCATTGTTGTCAGAGTGATTAGAGGGACAATAGAGTGCAGAGTACCAGGCAGTTAGCAAGTTTGGTAGGCTACTAATGACCATGAGCAGCATCAGAACTTGGGGAAGCCTATTTACCATGACTAAACGGTCACGTGGAATTTGACTGCCCTCTTGACTTGTGACCGCCGGTGTGGCAGTAATACGATTAGTCATACCCAAGAAGACTCGAGGCTGTAATCGCTGCCAAAGGTGCTTCAACAAAGTACTCAGTTAAGGGTCCGTATACTTATGTAAATGTGTTTTCTTTTTTTTTCATTTTTAATAAATTTAAAAAAAAATAAAAAACCTGGGGTATTGTGTTTTGATTTAAAAAAATATATATTTTAGAATAAGGCTGTAACGTAACAAGATGTGGAAAAAGTCAAGGGGCCTGAATACTTTCCGAATGCACTATAAATAATTGTGGAATATGTATGTCCTTTGTGCCGTTTGACCTATGATGTAGTGGGTTTATGAGCTACAATTCCTCCACCACTCTTGAGAGCATAGAAGCCAGCGACTTGTTTTCCACACTCTTTTAACTTTTCCTAATGTATTCATTAATGTATCTATCTATCCGTTCTTGTTTGTTAAAGCAGATGGTCATAGTTGATTTAAGTGACATTTTTTTTTGTTCCGTCTAAATTGACAGAATCATTAATCAAAATATCACGCTAAGAGCCTGCTAACTCTAACACACAGTACAGGTTGTTTCTGCTCATTGATCCGCTAAGCTTAACATGATGGATTGCTATGATTGGGGGATCAAATTGGTTGTGAAAATGAGGCTTCAGTTTATTTAGTATACTTTGTCAAAATATATCCTCTCTAAAGTACACGTTTTAAAATCGAGTAAGATCTATCCACATTACAGATTCAAATTACTTGTTAGATATTACTCCATGGGCGGAACCAGAAGCACAAGCATTTCGCTACACTCCCATTAACATCTGCTAACCATGTGTATGTGACAAATACAATTATTTGATTTGAAATACCCATAACATTGGAGAGAGCTGGGAATTGTCTACTTTACTGTGAAGCCTATTGAGATGTTTAGATGCACTTATAATAAAGTTTGATTCGATTTGAATGATAGCATTGACAGCTACAGATTGTTAAACAGGCAGTTTAATGAGACAAACAACTCAACTCTTGTCAGCACAACACCTTGTATCACCACAGGTTAGAAGTAAACATATAATCTTGTATTCTTCGTTATAAGCCTGTCTGTGGGTAGCCCCACTTTTGCCGACTTCTAAATTAAATTGAAGGTGTCCTTAATAGGACAACATTAGTCTCAGCAGGACTTGTGTCAGTCTCATGAGGCTTTCCTAAAATGGAAGCAGTGTAAATTAATTATGTGGCTAAGATGCTGTGAAGTGTGCTTTCCTATCCTCTGGGAATGCTGTAATTTCTCACCTCTACTGGGAAGGGACGGCCAGCTAATGGGTTACTGTGTAAGACTTAACACACACTCTGAAGTCTACACACTTGGACGACTTTAGACAAATAGGAGACACACATCATTGCTGTGAGTTATTCAGCACTAATGATACCATTGATACCGTAAGGACATTGTCCAGCATTCACTAACATTCTTAGAGAGTATAGCCAATACAGATGCAGGATCTTAATTTGACTCTTTTGTTGCTGAGAAATTTCCTGCAGCACAGGAAATGCCGATGAGCTTTGTGATTTACATCAATTCACTGAAAACACATTTCATGCAGCCTACTTTTGTCTAGCTAATAGCCTAACCACCAATCAAGCAACATTATGGACTAAATATTCAAATCCTTTTGCTGCAGGATTATTTTGCTGTGACAATATACACTCAATGGACAGTTTATTAGGTAGACTCATCTAGTACTGGGTTGGACCCCCCCCCCCATAACAGCTTGAATTCATCGGGGTGTGGATTCTACAAGTCAGAAACATTTCACAGGGATGTTGGTCCATGCTGATGCGACGGCATCATGCAGTTGCTGCAGATTGGACGGCAGTACGCCACCGCCACCAGCCTGTACCGTTGACACCAGGCCGGATGGGTTCGTTGACTCATGCTGCTTATGCCAAATCCTGACTCTGCCATCAGCATGATGCCACATGAACCGGGATTTGTCGGACCAGGAAATGTTTTTCCACTCCTCAATTGTCCAGTGTTGGTGATTGTGTGCTCACTGGAGCATCTTCTTCTTGTTATTAGCTGATAGGAGTGGGACCCGGTGTTGTCGTCTGCTGCAATAGCCCATCTGTGACAAGGCTCAACGAGATGTGCGTTCCAAGATTCCTTTCTGCTCACCAATGTTGTACTTCGCCGTTATTTGTCTGTTTGTGGCCCGTCTGTTAGCTTGGACGATTCTTGCCATTCTACTTTGACCTCTCTCACGAACAAGCTGTTTTCACCCACAGGACTGCCGCTGACTGGATGTTTTTTGTTTGTTGCACCATTCTCAGTAAACTCTAGACACTGTCAGGAGTGAAATGCCCAGGAGGGGCAGCCGTTTCTGAGATACTGGATCCGGCGTGCCTGACACCGACGATTATTCCACACACAAACTGCTTAGGTCACTCGTTTTGCCCATTATAACGTACAATCAAACAGTAACTGAATGCCTCAATGCCTGTCTGCATGCTTATATAGCAAGCCATGGCCACGTGACTCACTGTCTGTAGGAGAGATCCATTTTTGTGATAGGGGTGGTGTACCTAATTAACTGTCTGAGTGTAGGTCTAATTAAGATCCTACATCCTGTAGTTCGCCCATGTTTCACTCTCAGTCTAGAGACAAGGCGATGGATGTCCTGTTGCATCATCAAGCAATGAGTTTAGATGTCAGTTGCTTAGTGTTTAAAACTTCTTATGGCTAGGGGTTCCACTAGCGGCACCCCTCGACAACATTCCGCTGAAAAGGCAGCACGCGAAATTAAATTATTTTTTTCCGAAATATGTAACTTTCCTACATTAACAAGTGCAATACACCAAATGAAATATAAACTTCTTGTTAATCTACACATCGTGTCCAATTTCAAAAAGGCTTTACAGCGAAAGCACAACATATGATTATGTTAGGTCAGAGCCTAGTCACAAAACACACACAGCCATTTTTCCAGAGTCACAAAAAGCAGAAATATAGATAAAATGAATCACTAACCTTTGATGATCTTCATCAGATGACACTCATAGGACTTCATGTTACACAATACATGTATGTTTTGTTCGATAAAGTGCATATTTATATCCACAAATCTTAGTTTACATTGGAGCGTCACGTTCAGTAATGTTTTGCTTCCAAAACATCTGGTGATTTTGCAGAGCCACATCAATTTACAGAAATACTTATAATAAACATTGATAAAAGTGATGAAGGTGTTATTCACAAAATTAAAGATATACTTCTCCTTAATGTAACCACTGTGTCAGATTTCAAAAAAACTTTACGGAAAAAGCAAACCATGCAATAATCTGAGTACTGCGCTCAGACAACAAATCAAGCCAAACAGATATCCGCCATGTTGGAGTCAACAGAAGTCAGAAATAGCATTATAAATATTCACTTATCTTTGATGATCTTCATCAGAATGCACTCCCAGGAATCCCAGTGCCACAATAAATGTTTGATTTGTTCGATAAAGTTAATCTTTATGGCCAAATACCTCCTTTTTGTTTGCGCATTTAGCACAGTAATCCAAATTCATGACGCGCAATCACTAGGAGCAGACAAAGTCAAAAAGTTCTGTTACAGTCCTTAGAAACATGTCCAATGAAGTTTAGAATCAATCTTTAAGATGTTTTTAACATAAATCTTAAAAAATGTTCCAACCGGAGAATTCCTTTGTCTTCAGAAATGCAATGGAACTCAAGCTAACTCTCACGTGAACGTGCGTGGCCAGCTCGTGGCACTCTGCCAGACCACTGACTCAAAGAGCCCTCATTCCCCCCTCCTTCACAGTAGAAGCATCAAACAAGGTTCTAAAGACTGTTGACATCTAGTGGAGGCCTTAGGAAGTGCAATTTGACCCCATAGACCCCGTATTCGATAGGCCAAGAGTTGAAAAACTACAAACCTCAGATTTCCCACTTCCTGGTTGGATTTTTCTCAGATTTTTGCCTGCCAAATGAGTTCTGTTATACTCAGACATCATTCAGACAGTTTTAGAAACGTCAGAGTGTAATAGTAATATGCATATATAAGCCTCTGGGCCTGAGTAGCAGGCAGTTTACTCTGGGCACGCTTTTCATCTGACCGTGAAAATGCTGCCCCCTATCCCAAACAGGTTTTAACATGAATGTAGAGTGGGACCAGTGAAGCTCCATCATTTAGAATGAATGTGACAATGCATCATCACTGTAGAATTGTTTATATGAGTCAGAGTGAGAGAGAACTTAACTGTTATTCTATCAGCCAACTAACTGAGGCGAAATACAGGAAGATAATGGATTTAGCTCACTGCTGTGCTATTTTTGTAGGCCCTTTGGACAGATGCATTACTTTACTTCTGTGCAAAAAGTTGAACAAAGTCACCATCTGAAATATCTCATGGGATCACAGCATGGACTTGAATATTGAACCGATAATGCCAGAGAGACCATGGTGTGTATTGGATATATTGTCACGGCAAGGGAGAGCCATAAATTGCCTGCTTGTCTATCCACAATGTGTATTGCATAATCACACAGAGAGACAGGCGGGCAGGCAGGGTAGGCAGGACAAAGCACGGGCACACTGCATTGCTAATGTCCTGGTACCTTCCATGCACAGATACACATTTGCCCACTCATCCTTGCAAGGTCTAAGGCTGGAGTGCTGGGGCAGAAACCCTGGAGTGAGTGCCAGGCCCACTAGCTCAATGCCAAGCCCCATATGCCATTGTGTACACCCTGTGCCCTTCAAAAAGGACCTCACTTTGTTGAGCACTGGCTGTTTGTTGCTGATTTGAGGAAAGCAAGGAGGATACATTGCTTTTATCCCTGACTGGGGAGGCATAAGGAAGGAAGCATAACTACAGTATGTAGGCACACTCTTGGCGCATGTGCAATTTCAGCTATGGAATGTTTAAAAAAAATAAATAATTGTATAACATTTTTGGTAATACTTAATTTGAACACCCTTTTTATGATTATAAGCACATGTATAAAACCTTATGAGCAATGCATAATGCATTTATATGGATGAAAGTGCAGGTGATGGTAGTAGAGAGAGCTCCACTCAGACGAGCTGTTATCCTGTCTCACGTTCCCCGGTGGAGCCACTTCAGGTCCTCCGCACTCTCTCTTTCTTCCTCCCGCTCTCTTTATCATTCTTATTTTACCTCGCCCTTCTTATTTCTCGCTCTCACTTTACTTCTCAAAGGCAAACCTTATCAATCAACCTGCCAAAAGCAATGGGGAATATTTCTGCACTTGTGATAATGTTCCTTTTCCTTTGGGAAATAATTGTTCATCATCGCCATGAATTATTTATCTCTGCCTCAATTAAACTCTTGTTCAATATCCCTAAATGGTAGTGAATGGTTGATAACATACCTTTTTAGATATGAGTGCATACCCACTATCTAAAGATGACTTAATATCATAAAAGGGGTTGGGCTTTTTCACGCACTTGCAAATGCGTGTTGAAAACAACCAGAAACACTTTAGAGTATAATTATTATCCAGGCATACTTGCATCTACCACATGTTGTTTATGTACCTAAATAGGAGAATGTGTGTAATTCCGTTGATTGTATGCTCAGACTAATGTCCTACAGTTGACATTGTTTCCAGTTAGAATGACATTCACTGGGGAGCTCACAAGAAAGCATTCCCGCTGTAGCAAATGTCATTATTTAAAGTGGAGGAATAGGCATTTTGTTCTGTTTTGTTCAAACAGAAATCTTGACATCTGCTGCCTGTAGCAGTATTCAAGGGCAGTGGGAATGAGGCTAGCGCTAAAAATGTGGCATTGGAATGAATAGAACAGCAGTTTCCAGGTTAGATCTGCAAACAACCAGCAATTTAAATGGGAACACATATTTCCTGAACACATATTTAAATGAGGAGGATTTAAATGAACAGGTCCTGAATAGACCTAGGTATGTTATTTTGGGTTCTAAATAGCAGTTTGTGGCTAATTGCACTACATTTCAAAGTTATGATTTGGTTAAGGTATGCTGATATTCATTATTCACTCATTAGTAAGCCATTACTAAAAGGCATTATCTTTCATCACATTTTCTTCCTACCATCTCGATCAGAGCTTCATCCCTGATCATAATGGATCATATTTATTAGCGTTAAAGGTAGACCCAGTAATATGATGGAGATCCAGAAAGTAAACCGCATAGTGGGTCAATTTCTGCAACAACTAAGAGCATTAAAGCACAAGGCTTAACTCCACTGCTGTTTTGGTGCCCTGGCTACCACATTGTAGACAGTGTGAAGTGAACTCGTGCACATGCGCAAATACTATGTGTGACTGTGAAGTCTTGCATCTCGCTCAGCTCAATGATCTCCGGTGCTGCTCGTCGCAACGTCATTTTGCTAAGTCTACCTTTAAGTAAAGTGCCACCCAATACACGCCTATCAACTAGAAGTGCATGGATATTGAGTTAGCTGGAGCCTGGAGGACCTATGAAATCATCTTAGACCTTTGTATACCATTTCTTTATGGTTCTAGAACTAGCTTCTCGATCAGGCCCAAGAATCAAGATGGACTAGAGATTGCTGATATCAAATCAAATTTGATTAATCTCATGCTTTGTAAACAAGAGGTGTAGACTAACAGTGAAATGCTTATGGGACCTTCTCAACAATGCAAAACAAAATATTACTAATAATAATAATAACACAAGGAAGACATCCACAATGAGTAATGATAACTTGTCTATGTGCACGTGGTACTGGTACCAAGTCGATGTGCAGGGGTACAAAGTAATTGAGGTAGATGTTTACATTTCAGCGAAAAAGTATTTGTCCCTTTTCAAATCTTCTCTACTTTTGCATATTTTTTTTAGACTGAATGTTACCAGATCTTCAATCAAAACCTAATTTTAGATAAAAGGAACCTGAGTGAACAAATAACACAACAATGACAATTCATAAACAAAGTTATTCAACACCCAATGCCCCTGTGTGAAAAAGTAATTGCCCCCTTACACTCAATAACTCATTCTGTCACCTTTTCGCTGCAACTGAACACTTCCTGTAGTTGTTGATCAGTCTCTCACGTCGCTGTGGAGG
This sequence comes from Oncorhynchus clarkii lewisi, assembly GCF_045791955.1. NCBI lineage: Eukaryota > Metazoa > Chordata > Actinopteri > Salmoniformes > Salmonidae > Oncorhynchus > Oncorhynchus clarkii. Next base: position 43,664,591 of record NC_092158.1, read on the forward strand.
GTTAGGGTTATGCAGTGCTTGGTTTTCACCAGGCAAAATGGGACCCATGTCGTCCAAAAAGTTGACTCAAGTATGCCAAAAAGCACCTGGATGATCATCAAGACTCTTGGAAGAATGTTTTATGGACAAATGATTCAAAGTACAACTTTTTGGACAACATGGGTTCCATTATGTCTGGCGAAAATCAAACACTGAATGTCACAGTAAGAACCTCATACTAACCAGTCAAGCATGGTGGTGGTAGTGTGATGGTTTGGGGATGCTTTGCTGCCTCAGGAACTGGACGCCTTGCCTTAATAGAGGGATCCATGAGTTCTGCTCTGTATCAGAGATTTCTACAGGAGAATGTCAGGCCATCCGTCTGTGAGCTGAAGCTGAAGTGCAGCTGGGTCGTGCAGCAAGACACTGATTCAAAACACACAATCAAGTCTACATGAACATGACTAAAAAGCAACACATTTGAAGTTTTGGAATGGCCTCGTCAAAGTCTAGACCTATTCGCTATTGAGATGTTGTGGCAGGACTTGTAACGAGCAGTTCATGCTTGATAACCAACAAATGTTGCTGAGTTACAACAGTTCTGCATGAAAGAATGGGCCAAAATTCTTCCACAGTGATGTGAGAGACAGATCAACAACTACAGGAAGCATTTGGTAGCCGTCATTGCAGCTAAAGGTGACACAACCAGTTAATGAGTGTAAGGGGGCAATTACTTTTTCACACAGGGGCATTGGGTGTTGAATAACTTTAATGAAATAAATTAAATAAGTATGTAGTTGTTGTGTTATTTGTTCACTCATGTTCACTTAATCTAATATTAGTTTTTGGTTGAAGATCTGATAACATTCAGTGTAAAAAAAAAAAGCAAAAATATAGAAAATCAGAAAGGGGGAAAATACTTTTTCACGGCACTGTACATATACTGTAGGTTTGGGTAAAGTGACAAGACGAAGGATAGATAATAAACCACAGCAGCAGAGGATGTGATAAGTCAAATGAGATGGTGAAAAAAAGGGTCAATGCAGATAGTCCGGGTAGCTATTTGGTTAACTATTTAGCAGTTTTATTGCCAGGGGGGCTGTTCAGGGTCCTTTTGGTTCCATAGTGGTGCACTGGTATCGCTTTCAGTGCGGTAGCAGAGAAAACAACAGTCTATGACTTGGGCGGCTGAAGTCTGACAATTTTATGGGCCTTCCTCTGACACCACCTTGTATATATGTAGGTCCTAGATGTCTAGGAGCTCTTCCCCAGTGATGTACTGGGCAGTACACACTACCCTCTGTGGCACCTTGCGGTCGGAAGCCAAGCAGTTGCCATACCAAGCAACGATGCAGCCAGTCAAGAATGCTTTCAATGGTGTAGCTGTAGAACATTTTGAGGAGAAAGACTAACTGGTAATACCAGAGATGAGCAGTCGACTGAGTGCCAGCCTTTCCCAGATGAGGGCAGAAAAGTTTAACCCCTCAGAAAGTTTCAACAGGCTTACATTGCAGACACCCTTTTCTCAGTATAGATCTTCCCTCAGGATATCAAGTCAAGTGTACAGTGCCCATATTAGGACAGTCCCGGTACGAGTGCCACCATCTGTGTGATTACAGTTCATAAGACAGGAAAGCGAGAACAGCCCTAGAGGCCTCATTTGAAGGGCACCACACTCACTTTACATTTAGCTTTATTTGACAGCAAGGTTTACTCACAGGTTGTTAACAGATTCATAGGAGTTGGATGAGTGAAACGCGTTGAATAAGAGTCATATTCTCCCCACTGGAAAATATGTTAGCTAGTTATGGTTTCCTAGTTTGTTGGTTTGGTCATGTATTTATCACAGTAAAATTCCAGCATGGAACATAATGTCATGAATTACATAGCAACAAGTCATAATGCATTCAGTCTACACAATCATAATAAATGAACATTGTTACCAAGTGTGTTCTAAATTGGAAGCATCGTGAAAGTGGGAGATACAACCAGTGGATGTTCTAAATTGCCCTTACAGTTCTAGCAGAATATACATCCAGGTTGGATAAAGTTCAGCTATCGGCCGATCCATCATCTTCACCTGGAGCGTTAAGAAGACTTACATGTTATTATATGAATCAGAATTAAATGCACCAAGGCATAGATATGAGAAAAGAGCAATATAGAGAGATACATGTGGATGAATTTTGTTCATGCCCAAATGGCCTTATGGTGGTGAGGTATATGAAAAGAGAGAAAGGTCAGAGACGTCATCGCTTGCTGGGTTGAAGAGAAACGTGAAGGAAAAAAACGTTGTTTAAAAACTTGCCTCGTGCGGAGTGGGTGGCGGTCAGAGAAAAGGAGGGAGAGAAAATGAAAGAGATTCAGAGGAGTGTGAAGAAACTAAGGGCTCTATTCAGTTTCACAGAAGTTCAGCATTACGGCATGACTGAAATGTAAAGGCTGCGTATGTCGGCTCAATCAGATATTACCTTTCTACATTTCAATAGCGCAATGTGTAACACTTCAGCGATACAGATTGAATAGAGCCCTAAGGGCTAAATTGAATCAGTTCTGCCTCAATTAGCCCGTGATAACTGAGAACTGCATTTTCATTGTTTTTATTTAGGCGATGTTGGAGGTGTAATTGCATTGGAGCTGTCAAATCAGAAATTGTCTCCCAGCGCTATACCTGTCACAGACATTGCCATTTGAAGCACAGAGTCGCATTAGTATTAATCCCATGCAGACTTGTTACAAGTTCCAACACTGGTATGTGTGTTGTAATATACACCTAGACTGATATAAATACTTATTATTCTATTTAATGATTTTCAATTTGAGTGTCATTTCTATATAGCCTACACTTTCTCGTTCAGAACGTCTAACTCGAGTAGGACAGGTGTGGCTTTTATTTTACCAGGTAAGTTGACTGTGAACACATTCTCATTTACAGCAATAACCTGGAAATAGTTACACGGGAGAGGAGGGGGATGAATGAGCCAATTGTAAGCTGGAGATGATTAGGTGACTGATGGACAGCTTGGGAATTTAGCCAGGACACTAGGGTTAACACCCCTACTCTTACAATAAGTGCCATGGGATCTTTAATGACCTCAGAGAGTCAGGACACCTGTTTAACGTCCCATCTGAAAGACTGCTCCCTACACATGGCAATGTCCCCACTGCCCTGGGGAATTGGGATATTTTTTTAGAGGACCAGCAAGAGGAAAGAGTGCCTCTTGTTGGCCCTCCAACACCTCTTCCGGCAGCATGTGGTCTCCCATCCAGGGACTGACCAGGACCAACCCTGCTTAGCTTCTGAAGCAAGCCAGCAGTGGGATGCAGGGTGGTATGCTGCTTGCAAGGTGTAACCCTAAGGCTTGTTAACAATGACCACACGTGCAGCCGCTCACAGATTTGACAGCTTTAGTGCAGTTACACCTCCGACACCACTAAAACACCTAGTATGCGGGTGTCGGTTAACTTTTGATCTGATTGAATCTAGGCCTTAAAGGAATCACACATTTCACTGTCATCTTTTTATGGCTGTCAGTTGGCTTCTACTTTTGTTAGATAAAAACGTGTTGAGAGCTGATGTATAGCAATCAAGTCACTAACATATGCTATTGTGGTTGTAATAAGATTGTGGCATGTGGTTTATATGTGAAAGTTTAGATATTTTCAGAGGTATGGACTCACGTCACATGACTTGGACTCGAGTCTGACTCAAGTCCCAAATTGAATGACTTGAGCCTCGTCTTAATATAAAATAACTTGAGACTTGACTTGGAGCCTCAAGACTCAGGACACAGCTTTGACTTGAGACTGATGACTTGAAATTATCTGGCTAGGTTTTCTCAAATTTTGTCACTCATTTTGTGGCACAGTCTCAGTGCAATACTCTCCACGCAGCCAGAGACTGTATATGCAGCATCAACTTACAAAAACAGATTGGCTAGTCGAACGCAAACTCGCCCCTCTGATTGCACCAGCAAACTGTCAGTTAACACAGGTCGGTTGAGCTAGCACAGTGGTTCTCAAAGTGAGAAGGTTCTGGGGGGGTCAAGAGAGTGAAACTGAATGGGGAAAAACATATATTTTACATATTGTAATGACCTCGATAAATCACAAATGAACGAATGCCAGTTCTCGAATTAAAACAGTTTATTGAATTCAAACTCTCACAGTCTACTGTCCTGCCGTAGCATACACCAAACAAAACCCTAAAGAAACAACAAGTAAAATGTACTGTCGGGACAAGATAAAAGAGAGAACAAAGGAAAAGACTGGTCCTTTAAGTTGAGCACAGTTGTTTCCAAAATTCAACAGAAACTACCACACTGTCCCTCACTGCAGACAGTGTCCTCTCCTCTCCTGTCTGGGGTTGCTGGGCTAGGGGTGTGTGGCCCAGACACCAAGAGGGATGTATCATGGAGGTAACTGGGGTAATGTAACACACAGCCGTAGGTGGGAAAAGTCACACACAGATGTGGGGAGGAAGGGCAGCCATGGCTCTCTGCTGCCACATACATAGAACATAATCCCTTTGATCGTTGTATAATTTCTTCTCGCATCTCCTCACTCTCCTCCACTCACCTTTTCCCATCAGCTGTCTGTGACCAGGCGAAAAACCTTTGCAAGCCAAACTTTCCTATCATAAACACTAACCACTACAAACTGCCTACATCATTGTCACCATATTATAACCTCATAGTCAACATAGCTACAAGAACTAACACGTTAGTAAACCTGCTACAATCACGCAGGACAGTGTACAGTCAACAAGGAGTTTAGCAGTTACACCGGTGGGCCCCAGTGGCAATATTTTAATGAAACCAAAAGCTCACCTCGACTTGTAAGACTTCCAGTGTTGGATAGCCATAGCCTGCTAGCTAACATAACATCCCTCTCTGTTTGAGTCAGGTGTTTGAGTAGGATAAACTAGCTAGCTGCATTCGATAGCTATCTCTCTCTCTCGCTTTTCCTTTATTTTTGAATAAATTAATTTCTTAACTGTTCAACTATAGTCTTTCTCTCTATTTGAGTCAACATTCTATCTGTAGCTTATGCTTTCAGTACTATATTATTCTCTGATCCTTTGATTGGGAGGACAACATGTAACTTCATGCTGCAAGAGCTCTGATTGGTTGGAGGACATCCTCCGGAAGTTGTTATAATTACTGTGTACGTCTATGGAAAGGGGTGAGAATTACCAGCCTCCCTGGTTTTGTACTGAAGTCAATGTACCCAGAGGAGGAAGGAAACTTGCTGTCCTCCGGCTACATCACTCGGGCTCCCGAGTGGTGCAGCGGTCAAAGGCACTGCATCTCAGTGCTAGAGGCGTCACTACAGACCCTGGTTCGATTCCAGGCTGAATCACAACCGGCAGTGATTGGGAGTCGCATAGGACGGCGCACCCTACGGAGTGCTGTTGAGGCTACTGTAGACCTTCATTGCAAAACAGTATGTTTTAATCAATTGTTTGGTAACTTGAATATATTTAGTATAGTTTCACAGTTTACATTTTTGGAAAAATTCACTGAGGAGTATGGTGCTCCCCTTCCTCCCCTGAGGATCCTCCACTGTTGGAATCTCAAACTATCATTGCCTGGCTTCATGAAGTTATACCAGTATTCACACACTGAACTAGTGGCATGTTCCTTCACATCTATAAAATACCAACAATTGGGAGCACATAATGACAGTATGGATTTAGCAGTCTGAAAGCAGGACAACAGACCTTTCTGATCGTACATCAGAGTTAAGCCGTTAATCAGCGCTTTGACTCTTATGATTTATTTATTTCATTCAGAGTTGCCCCTTGTATCATGGTGACAGCTCTGATCTTGGCTGACAGACAATCCTGCCAGGTGTACAAGGCATCACACAATCAGGGTAATTCAAAGACACTCTAGCTGGTCTGGGCTGTAAGGATGATTCGTAATTAAGTATTCTTGTATCATTATTCTAGCCATGGTTGATTTAGTCTCTGAAATAGGTTTACTCATCTAACAAAACACAAGTGTTATTTGACCTTTCCTGTATTTCACACACACAAAAACAACTTATTTTTGGCTTTGTACTCAATGTTCTACCACTGGGAGATGTCCCATTTTTAGCCCAATCAGCTGGTCCGTTTATGTTTTCAGCTGTCAGATTGCATTTGGTGTTGCGTAGCTTCTGGGGTTGCTGTCACAAACAGTGCACAAAGAGGCTCTGTGATTGGTGGAACCAGCGCTTCTTCAGGGTGATTATGTCATCCATGTTAAAAGGAACATCTTCCATTAGGCAATGTCATGGTTGAGGGTTGGTTTGGGGTGGACCTTGCTTGGTTGTTGTTATGGTGTGTCCTGCCTCCATGACACTACTGACTCTCATTGGTGCAGTAACATGTGTTATTCCGTCATGTATGGACATGCACCATTAACCAAATAGAATTAGCTGGGGATATGGAATTACCCTCTATGTTGTGGCTTAGTTGTTCCACTGAGACTTTTTGGGGAAGCTTTGTGCTGGTTGATGACTTTGAAAGCAAGCTGAGGAAGATGAAGAAAAAAGTTTGAAACTAACTGCAACTTTTCCATTTGGAGTGAAGTGTACACAATGCATTTGTGTATTGTGAAATGCAACCCTAGCTGTTTAGAAAACGTATAGCAGAAATGGATGATCCTCGCATAAGTTATATCAGTGATATGATAATGAGATGGGTCCAGTATTTCCGTCCACGCAATTGGTATGCAGCATTCCGATCCTTAAGAATCCCTCACCTATACAGACTGCAGCAATCGTGGTTTTCAAATTGAAGTTTGTACGTGCACTGTTTTTTTCCCCCCATCAGGAAGTGGTTGTTCAGCAAACCGGTCTCATCTGCTAACGATCCTCTCGGAGGGAAAGATGTTCCTCCATCTGGATAAGGGCCATCAAATCACCCGAAAAACTTCATTTTCACAACCTGCTCAGAGTGCTTTGTCATACGTTATATAATTGGAAATGATGCGTCACTAGCTGAATGGCTGAGCAGTAACACTCTTTTCCCATGAAACTATATTATAGAGGAATAATGTCGGGATTTGTGAGAGAATCATGGATTCCACTCAGATACTGTTTAAGTATGGACATATGTATTTTGTATAGATATTGTCTTTTTAATACAAACATATATGCTTTGTTCTCTGAGGCCCATACTGTATAAAAAGTAGCAATCAAATATATTTTTGGGGTCTTTACACAAAAGTAGCTGTAAATGGGAATTTGCGGCTGGAAAGAAATTACAAGCGGGAAAACGACTTTGTAATGATTGTCATAGGCCGTGTCCGGATACTTGCATCGTGAATAGTAGGCCTTTTGGGTAATGCTAAATAGAAAGTTTCATAGAATGTACATTAAAAAAATGTACTATGCTTTCGATGCCAGGATGTCCATACTCATTCTGGCTTTTCATGTAGTATTAATTATCTACATGCTATTGAGGAAGAGAATTGTCTTTTCAGAACCATGTGTGTTTGACAATAGCTGATAATCAGTTGATACTGGTACTAAAATGAACAAATAGTTGGAATCAACGCAGTCGCACATTAGATGGCATAGTATAAGTGAGCCTAGTAATGTGATATTTGTTGCTTACTCCATACATTTTTATTAAACCGTGCGTTCTAAATAGTATGTAGTACGATTAGTACACCGTTTGTAGTTTAAGTAAGTAGTAGCCAAGACAGATTTTCTGACACCAACATATTGTCCACAGCAGCAAATTGTCGACAATGATAAACTATTCTGAAGGAAGGAATATTCTGTTTGGGATATTTGCAGTGGTGGAAAAAAGTACCCAATTGTCATTCTCAAGTAAAGGTGAAAGTCATCCCGTAAAATACTACTTCAGTAAAAGTCTAAAAGTATTTGGTTTAGAATATACTTATGTATCTAAAGTAAAAGTATAAATCACTTCAAATTCCTTATATTAAGCAAACCAGTCAGCAACATTTTCTTGTTTTTTTATTTATTTACAGATAGCCAGTGGCACACTCCAACACTCAGACATAATTTACAAACGGAGCATGTGTGTTTAGTGAGTCCACCAGATCAGAGGCAGTAGAGATGACCGGGGATGTTCTCTTGAGACGTGCGTGAATTTGACAATTGTACTGTCCTGCTAAGTATTCAAAATGTAACGAGTACTTTTGTGTGTCAGGGAAAATGTATTGAGTAAAAATTACATTATTTTCTTTTGGAATATAGTGAAGTAAAGGTAAAACTTGTCAAAAATATAAATAGTTATGTACAGATACCCCCAAAAACTACTAGTATTTTAAAGTATTTTTACTTAAGTACTTTACACCACTGGCTATTTGTGGACAGACAGTGTCTCAAGACAGTGACCCTTAGAAATGTCATCTATAATGAAAAGAACACAGCTACATTTAGACAGTTGACCCCAAACCTTAATACAAACTCACATCTCAGGCCCCCAGTGGCAGACTTGAATATGAATGCCTTTTGATATGCCCACTAAATGAGCCAAGAGCCGCTAGCACTAGGGAACAGATGTGTGTATCATGTATTCTTGTGTTCCTGCCATAACTCACTAGAGAGAGCAATGGAAGGGAGTGGAGTAAACTTGTACTCCCCATCAGGGAAGCTGTTGTAGAGAGAGTCCATTTCCCCTGCTAATGTTGTTTACAGAAAGCAAGACATTGACACGTACTGTACTTTGCTGGCATCCCTGATAATGCTGAACCACTGAAACAGTGGCATGCATGGGTTGGAAAGCTTTGGGGTATTTTCTACTGCTCAGAAAAACATATTTATTTACTGGTCTGCAGTGAGCCTTTCTATGTATCTGTTCTCTATATCCATTGTCCTCTATCAAGCCTACTGTGGGCTGGCAGGATTAATATCATCTTCAGAACATTGTTTTAGTCTTTGTTTCATAAGTTGAAATTGTAATGATGAAATGGGTATTAGGAAACATGAAACATTACAACTAAATGGGTATTAGAGCTTGAGCAACATAGTAGGTATAGTCTTCAATTTGTGCCCACCTTTGCCAAATGTCTGAATGACTTTACATGCAGTGATATATTTCACAGTGAATGAAATACATAATCAGATCCTGTCAATACGTCAGATTCTCATTTCCACTGAGCCATGAGACATGCCATTCTAAATAATGAAATGGTTCACTGCACTTCGCTGAGGTATCGGTCTGAATTGGTCATCACAGAAAGAAAACACAGTTGTAAGAGTCAAGGAGTGCAGTGATCGTGGATCCTCAGTTTCATGCTGGTATGTGCTGAAAACAAATTGAGATAGAGATTTGCTGAAAGTGGGAAAGACCATGATAATGAAACAGTGCAGTAGAATATCAATGGAGCATTACCTGTTTCTGATGACCACATACACAGTGGTGTGTACTCATGGATGCCAAGGGAAACCAGGCTTCCCCAAAGAATTGACCAAGAAAAAAAGAACAAAAACATGTATCGTTCGTCTCGCTGTGATTCATACATTTCCTTCAATTCACAAGACCGTGAATGACAATCTTTCTCAGTATGTGTAACCCATCTATCTGATGCAATCTGCTCAAACAAGTATAACATTGTTACATTGAATGCAAGGGACGTCATCAACCATTTGGCATCAATTGATCAAAAATAAATATAAAGAATATCCAATCAGTGTTGAGGTAAACTGAGTGAGCTCTACTCTGAATTGGTCCTGGCGCACAAAAAAAAGGTGTCAATGGAAGCCAGTTTGGATTTGGCTTCACCAATCATATCCCATCAAATGCAGAACGTCATTTTCAGAAGAAATTGTAATTGTTGCATCTCGTTGCGTTGTTGTGCTCTGGTGGCTAGCTAGCTAAAACCGTCCCTTTCCTAAAAAAGCCATGGATGGAGATAAGAATTTGGACTTGTGGTTTTACTTAATTACTGCCTGTACTGTCCAACGATTTATAACGGTGATTCCAATCCATCCGTATATTCTGATCCAACTATAAATGGCGAATCGTTGCCCATGAAGTAAGTTAGGCTAGCAAGGAAGCGTTTCAGCCAGGTAGCTTAGGACAACAAAAACTAAAGGCATGTACTGTATCATGAGTTATATACCATATCAGCAACATGAAAGACGGGTGAGGGTCAACTTGTTTTTTTTTCTACTTCTATTTGTTTACATTGTGGTATAATAGTGAAGATATCAAAACTATGAAATAACACATATGGAATCATGTGGTAACCACTTAGTAGAACTGCATAAGTGTTGCTCTCCACTTTCTGGAGGATCGAGTTTTGAAATCAGTGGATTTAGAGTATGATAGCTAAGTAGATGGAGAAAATACTGGCTTTCGATTGCAAATATGCAGATGGAGTCAAAAAGACAACAGAAGGCTCCGGATTACATCTTCAAACTAAGGGCAACCATGCCATCCATGACAGAGAGGGAGAAGCATCCATCCATTTATACAGGAAAGAGAGTCTAGCTAGCTACATTTTGGGATATTACATGTTTTCTAATTTTGTCAAAGTCGTTTTCATTTCAGTGTACTGTTAGCTAGCTAGCTAATGCTATCTGGCTGGCTAGCTAGATAACTTTGTGTATGATCTGTGTAGTAATATTATTCATATCTCAGAGCCTTTTGCATTCCTAGTTTTAGCTTAATGTTAGCTATCTTAAATTGAACCTGGTTGGTTAACTACCTGCAGATTTATGCAGGGTAGTAATGTTATGAGTTGGGATTATGGTTCATTGTTTAGCTAGCTAGCTACATGTCTAAACAAAAGACTCCACTCTGCAAGTAACTATTTCAATAAAATGTTTATGATGTCACTGCGACAACTGTTGATAGACGTAGCTGGTAAATCCGCTCTGGCTATCTACTCTGAGTTCACTTTCATCTGAGTGTGCCAGAGTGCAGAATAACTGACACATTCACGAATGCTTAACACCCGTTGAATATGGCTGGTGTCAAGTAAACTTTGGCAAAAAAAGTGTAATTAAATTGTTGCCAGCTGCACAGTTGCAGTCACCAGCGCTCTGGATTACATAGAAACAGCCTAACCAGCTCCGCTAGGGCGAGTAAAATGGTCAGAGTGAGCTGTTCTCTCATTTGTGCCTGGAAGTAGCTAACAAGCTAATCAACATTAACCAGTTAGCCTGGGTGCTTGACTGCTATTGTTACGTAAGAACGCTCAGATCAACCCTACTTTCCTGGCAGAGCGTCCAGTGTGTGCTCTGAACAATTCGAGAGCGAAACGCTCTGAATTTACGAACGGCCAATCTGAAAACGCTCTGTGTTTACGAACGCCCAGAGCACACTCTGGCACTTCAGATTAAATTTATGAACACACCCATGGTAAAAACCAGCCTTTAGTCTTGAAATCTTTGGTTGTTTAGTACATATACTCACATCTGAATCCTTAAAGAGAATGAGTGGGGCTAACGCTTAACCTCATGAAACTCTGGGGGCAGTATTTCATTTTTGGATGAAAAATGTTCCCATTTTAAACAAGATATTTTGTCACGAAAAGATGCTCGACTATGCATATAATTGACAGCTTTGGAAAGAAAACACTCTGACGTTTCCAAACCTGCCACAGTGCCACAGAACTAATGCTACAGGTGAAACCAAGATGAAATTTCATACAGGAACTGAGCCAGATTTTTGAGGCGCTGTGTACCAATGTCTCCTTATATGGCTGTGAATGCGCAAGGAGAGAGCCTACACTTTCTGTCGTTTCCCGAAGGTGTTTGCAGCATTGTGACGTATTTGTAGGCATATCATTGGAAAATTGACCATAAGAGACTACATTTACCAGGTGTCCGCTGGGTGTCCTCCGTTGAAACTATTGCGCAATCTCCAGGTGCGCGCATTTTTCCATTTTGAAGAGCGGAGAAACCAAACTGCCAGGAGTGACTTATCATCGAATAGATATGTGAAAAACACCTTGAGGATTGATTCTAAACAATGTTTGCCATGTTTCTGTCGATATTATGGAGTTAATTTGGAAAAAGTTTGCGTTGTAATGACTGAATTTTCGGGGGTTTTTCTTAGCCAAACGTGATGAACAAAACGGAGTGATTTCTCCTACACAAATAATCTTTTTGGAAAAACTGAACATTTGCTATCTAACTGAGAGTCTCCTCATTGAAAACATCCGAAGTTCTTCAAAGGTAAATTATTTTATTTGAATGCTTTTCTTGTTTTTGTGAAAATGTTGCACGCTGAATGCTACGCTAAATGCTACGCTAGGTATCAAAACTCTTACACAGATGCTTGTTTTGCTATGGTTGAAAAGCATATTTTGAAAATCTGAGATGACAGTGTTGTTAACAAAAGGCTAATCTTGAGAGCTAGCATATTTATTTAATTTAATTTGTGTTTTTCATGAATAGTTAACGTTGCGTTATGGTAATGAGCTTGAGGCTATAGGTTGCTCGTCGCAACTGGTTAAAAAGGGGTTTAACGATGCTGAATGGGTGTGGACAAAGAAGAGCTCTCCAGTAGGTACCAAAAATATTCAAGGGCCATTTTCTCAAAAGTGGGGTTACCAGTTTATCAACTTTCAAAGCAGCATTACTTTCCCATTGTTCCTCAACTGTAGTGTATGATGTTTCAATTTCTAACTATGAGTCTCTACTTTTATCCAATGTAAAATAAAAAACATTTTTTCTACTTAAGACCGAATCGAGCCGGTCGTTCACAGTTTAGGTAGTTGATGCGAGCCTGCCACTTGTGAAATGCAGTCATTAAAAATAACCTCTGGGATCTCCATCTTGCTAGCTATTCTTTCATATTTTATTATAGCGAATAATGTATTGACCTAGGCAGTGACGTAATTCCTCTGCCTAAAGAGTCAATTTTTGAAACCAGACCCTTGTCACTGTGTTTTCGAGACTAGTCTGTGTGTGGGGACAGTAGTTAGTAAACAAAGATATTGTGTAAACATTGCTATGAATCCATTAGTAAACAATTTGATGTGTTGGTTCACTCTGGGGAAGCCTCCATTACATCCATCAGCATCATAATAAAGGATGTACAGGGTTTCAAAATTCTGATTCCAATATCTTCACAAAAATTCCCAGGTTTTCCAGAAAATCTAGTTGGAAGATTCCCATAGTCTGGGTGCAATAATCTGGAATCCTCCAACCAGGATTTCTGGAAAACTTGGGAATTTTTGTGAAGTTACTGGAATTTGGCAGCCCTACACATGTATGAATACGGGCACAAGTCGAGATCCACATGCAGACACAGGAGGCAGATGGTTGAGCTCCGATATTGTAACAATTGGGGTAGGCAAAAGGCAGGTCGGGTACAGGCGAGAGTTCATAAACCAGGTCAGAGTCCAAACAGTACCAGGCGATAGGCAGGCTCGAGGTCAGGGCAGGCAGGGGCTCAGTAACCAGGTCAGAGTCCAAATGGTACAAGATGATAGGCAGGCTCGAGGTCAGGGGCAGGCAGAGTGGTCAGGCAGGTGGGCTCAGAGTCAGGACAGGCAAGGGTCAAAACCAGGAGGGCGAGAAAAGAGAGACTGTGAAAAGCAGGAGCTGAGACACAAAACCTCTGGTTGACTTGACGAACTGACACACAGAGAGACAGGAAACACAGGGATAAATACACCGGGGATAATAAGCGACACCTGGAGGAGGTGGAAGGACAGGTGAAACAGATGAGGGCGTGACAGTATGAGATCATTTACTGCATAATTTATATCGCCATCAATAAAATAATAATATGATAGCTAATATGTAATTGTTATTAGAAGACACTGGCATACTAGCATTGAAGAAAGTTGTGGCTCCTTTGCCATTGGTTTCATGTGTACACTGGATGACCTTGTCATAAACGGCAGGAGTTTTTGACATCCCATCACTACCTCATGAGAGATGAGAGTACCCTCTGTGTGAGTATGTAAATAGCTTGGCTTTTCAGGGTCAACCAAGGGCTCAAACTACAGAAAGACAAAGTTATTTTCAAAAAGTCTAACTCTATCACTGCTCTCTGTCCTTCAATTCTCCTTCTCCAGATAGAGACCAACAGTCCTCTGGAATGTATTGTGTCCCCGCAGTATGACTATGCAAATGACTTGGAAAATGACAGAAAAATAATCTTTGTGACTTACAATGGAAATGTGTTTATTGCGGTGAGGGTAAACAGTTGCCACATACATCACTCAGGTTATTGGGAGGAGGTTTGAAATGTCAGGAAGACTAGGGAAGAAGTAGGAGTTCATAATATGCTCTATTGGAGTCTATGTAACACAAGGTCAAATCAGGAAAAGGACATGACTAAGAGAGAAAATGCCAAATACAGCAGAGCGAGCTGCAGATTAAGTACAGAGTCACAATGCACTCACAGCCAGTGCTTTGAAGTGAACATCATGACCAACAATACCACCAGCAATAAGATCAGCTCAGCACAGTTTGAAAGTGGAAGCACAGAGTGGAGCACATCTCACTGTAATTGTTTGGTGAACCCATTGGTGAATGAAATGTGTCAGTCAGATGTTGAGTCAGACTGTGGGATATACTATTGAAGAGGGCATTACTAGAAAATGGTTCTTACAGCTTTAATAACACGCCATTCGGGTTGAAGTGGGCTCCAATTTGATAAGCTGAGTTGAGTTTTTTATTTTATTTATGTACAGATGGTATAGCTTACCCAGATTGACCCGAATGTGGTAGTATTAAGAGGAAAGTAGTGGATGAAATAAAAACTATGCCAGATAATCAGTTGCACTCGGTGAGGCAATAAACTCGCTACGAAAATAAATCTCAAATGTGTATGTCATCGAACAAAATATCAAATGCATGCTAAACCATTAGGTGAGAGACACATCATTGCAATAAAGGCACAGGCAATGGTATCATAGAAGTCGCACGACATCACCTGCTCACTAATTGTTGGCGCTTGCCTCGCCCTCCTGGTGTTGGCACTGGTGAGAGAGAGGAGTACCAGTGGTGTGCTTAGACATGGAAAGACACCTTGCTGATTTATGCTTAGAGGCTGCTGTGGAGAAGTCGGGGGGAGGAGGCCAAATATAAATCATATTTTATTGGTCACATACACATATTTAGCAGGTGTTATTGTGGGTGTAGCAAAGTGCTTGTGTTCCTAGCGCCAACAGTCCAGTAGTATCTAACAATACACACAAATCTAAAAGAATGGAATTAATAAATATATAAATATTATGGCGAGCAATGTCGGAGTGGCACAAGGTCGAGCACCGAGAGATAGTTTATTAAGGGGGTTGCAAAACAATTTAACAGATTGCGTGTATGACTTGGGGTCATCTCTGTCAGACAGTGTTTATGTAACAGATATCATGCTGGATACATTTACCAAGTGGGAGAAAATACAAACGAGGCTGAAGACGACATGGCAGTTAATGCCCAGTTGGCGGTGGCAATCTATGTCTGGAGACCACGGTTGAAAATGAAAAAAAATTTCTAAAAGTGTAAGCCGTAAATTAGGGTATGTGTCTCTGTTTCCCGAGCCAATAAATATACAATATGACTCAACCAAGACAGCAGAACCACTCAGCAACAATATAAATGCAACATACAATGATTTTACTGAGTTACAGTTCACATAAAGAAATCAACAATTGAAATAAATGTATTATGCCCTAATCTATGAATTTCACATGGCTGTGCAGGGGCGCACCTAGTGGGGAACCAGGGCCCAGCCAATCAGAATAGGTTTTTCCCCACAAAAGGGCTAGGAATAGTCCTCAGTTTAGTCAGCTGTCCGGGTGGCTGGTCTCAGACGATCCCGCAGGTGAAAAAGCCGGATGTGGTTACATGTGGTCTGCGGTTGTTAGGCCGGTTATGCGTACTGCCAAATTTTTAAAAACACATTGGTAGAGACATGAGCGTTGGATTCTCCATCCATCCACAGTTTCTGGTTAGGGTAGGTTTTAATAGTCACAGTGGGTACAACATATCCAATGCACTTCTTTATATATACTCACTCACCAAGTCAGCATATAGATGGATGTTAACTGAGACTGACCGGAACATATCCCAGTCCGTGTGATCAAAACAATCTTGAAGCATGGATTTCGATTGGTCAGACCAGGGTTGAATGGTTCTCGACACTGGTACATCCTGTTTGCGTTTCTGCCTATAAGATGGTAGGAGCAAGATGGCGTCGTAGTCGGAAATGTCAAAGGGAGGATGGAGGAGGGCTTTGTATGCATTGTGGAAGTTAGAGTAGCAGTGATCGAGTGTATTACACCCGCACGAAGTGCAAACAATATGTTGATAGCATTTAGGTAGCCTTGTTCTCAAATTTGCTTTGTTAAAATCCCCAGCTACAGTAAATGCAGCCTCAGGATATATGGTTTCCAGTTTACATAGAAAGTGAAATTCCCTGAGGGCCGTCTTGGTGTCTGCTTGAGGGGGAATGAACACCACTTTGACGATAACTGACGCGCTTCAGTCAATAATCCACCCAGTTTCCCTCCATCAAAATGCATACAAAATGAATCCCAAACAAGTCAAACAATGTTTATAATCAAACCGTAGGTACCCTAATACATAAATAAATGATACAATTTAAGACGGAGAATCGTATTGTCTGTACTGGAGAAAAATACCAAAGAACGCGCTCTCATTCACGCGCTTGGAAACACTACTGTCAAAATGGGAGCCACCTAGGAAAAACTATAATTTCTGGCAAATTTTTCCAAAAACCAGCCTGAAACTCTTTCTAAAGACTGTTGACATCTAGCGGAAGCCCTAGGAACTGCAATCTGGGAGGACTTCGCCTTATAATAAAAGTGACAACCATTGATAATAGTGGTAGGCTGAAGTTTTTGGGGGGGATGGAAAGACAGATTTTCACCTTGTCAGCTCGGGGGATCCAATCTTGCAACCTTACAGTTAACCAGTCCAATGCAATAATGACCTGCCTCTCTCGTTGCACTCCACAAGGAGACTGCATGTTACGCAAATGCAGTAAGCCAAGGTAAGTTGCTATCTAGCATTAAACTTATCTTATAAAAAACAATCAATCATAATCACTAGTTAACTACACATGGTTGATGATATTACTAGATATTATCTAGCGTGTCCTGTGTTGCATATAATCTGACTGAGCATACAAGTATCTAAGTATCTGACTGAGTGGTGGTAGGCAGAAGTAGGCGCGTAAACATTCAGTCAAACAGCACTTTTGTGCATTTTGCCAGCAGCTCTTCTTCGTGGGTCAAGCATTGCGCTGTTTATGAGTTCAAACCTATCAACTCCCGAGATGAGGCTGGTGTGACCGAAGTGAAATGGCTGGCTAGTTAGCGCGCGCTAATAGCGTTTCAAACGTCACTCGCTCTGAGCCTTGGAGTGGTTGTTTCCCTTGCTCTGCATGGGTAACGCTGCTTCGAGGGTGGCTGTTGTCATTGTGTTGCTGGTTCGAGCCCAGGGAGGAGCGAGGAGAGGGACGTTAGCTTTCTTACATAGCACATATTGCACTTTTACGTTCATCTCCAACACTTTGTTTTTGCATTATTTAAACCAAATTGAACATGTTTCATTATCTACTTGAGGCTAAATTTATTTTATTGATGTATTATATTAAGTTAAAATAAGTTAATTCAGTATTGTTGTAATTGTCATTATTACAAATACATTTTTCATTAAACATTTCGGCCTTTTTGGTCCTCTAATAATCGGTATCGGCGTTGAAAAATCATAATCGGTCGACCTCTAATATAGACCTGTTGTGACATATTTATTGCATTATTTTGACTTGTTAGGACACCTATATAAGAGTGGAAAACCCATAAAAGCTACAACACAAGGCAAAACATTCCATTACACCATAGCCTACCTGTCAACAGTATAATGCTCTGTTGCTAATGACTGGGATGAATGCAGGAGCAGATTTTAGGCTGAGGACAAGACAATCTCTTTTTGACTGATGACTGATAAAATTAAGCAATAGGGCCCGGGGGGGTGTGGTATATGGCTAATATACCATGGCTATGGGCTGTTCTTAGGCACGACACAACCCCTGAGGTGCCTTATTGTCATTATAAACTGGTTACCAACGTAATTAGAGCAGTATAAATACATGTTTTGTCATACACGTGGTATATTGTCTGATATACCATGGCTGTCAGCCAATCAGCATACAGGATTTGAACCACCGAGTTTATAAGGGCATGTACACGATAGGCCCTTCTAGCTTTATATGATTATGATGGTCATAATGCTTCTTGACAGTGTCTTAAAGAATATTTTCTTAGTCCAAGTAAAGTGACACAGGATGGTCATAATGTTTCAAGGCAGTGTCATAAAGTGTATTTAAAATATGATAAAAAAATATGACTTTAAAGAATTCATTAATTTGAATAAATGTGGGTTTTGACACTTATGTATGTGTCATAACCAGCCTTAAATAACGCAATATATGTCACAACAGGTGTAAATATTTTGGTCATGACAGTGTTATGACCATATTATGACAAGTTATGTCAGCTGTTATGACATATTATACAACGGGTGGGTCTAATCCTGAATGTGGATTGGTTAAAACCGCGTTACCAACAGCTGAATTACCACCAGCTACATCTATGACGTTAAAATGCCTATTTACTCTGTTCCATCTGACTGCGCAATCCACTGTCTCATCAGCCCAGCCAGGCAATTTATAAACTTGATGTCAATTTATAAACTTGATCACTATAAAAAGCATCTAGACATTCTCACATTTCTTTTAGACTAACATTTAGTTTTCAACAGCAGAGATTTGTATAAACCTTGTTGTCTGTCTCTCCGAAATGTTCAACATTGTTTCAGTATTCAAGTTTGATCTTCAGCTGTCCCATAGTAATGAACGTGTCGGGAGTTTGAGACTGAGGTAGGCAGCTTTTCTCAGCCAGTCGAAGTCATGAATCAGCATAATTGTTATGGATATATACAAAGAACTATCAATAGAAAACAGTTCAAATTAAATGAAGTGCAGCTAGTTTGAAGTCTTTCCAGCTTCAGTTTGAACTGATTGTGTTAGCTGTGTTGGCTAGCTCCTGTGAACAACAGTGTCCCGACGAGAGAGCACATTTTCTATGCCAGGTCAAATCGCACATCATTAGCTCATTGTTATGGATATATCCAAATAAATGTCACTAGAAAACAGCTTAAACAAATGCAAATGCAGCTACCTCGTTGTTATTCTGGCTGCTCTTTTTGACATGACTGTAAGTTAGCCGTAGTTGGCTGGCTAGCAAGGAAGGGATAAGAATGTTACCAGCCAATATGGCAATGGAATATTTAGAACAAACGACTGGGTCGCTTCCATAAATACCAAACAAAAAGACTGAACGACTGGGTCGCTCGCGTCTCTGGCCCCCGAACCGGTAGAACGAGTGACCAGCCGGCTTGGGTAACAACCCTAGATTTGTGTTGGGACTAAATCTTGTGGAAGGATGAAATAGTATGAATAAATTCATCCAAATAATGTTTTTAATGAAAATATGTAAATCATTATTTGTATATGTTGGTAACCCGTTGTATAAAAGTGATAATGGCCTTGAAGCCGGTGTTTGGAGGATGTATTGGCACAGTGATTATGACCGCGTTATGACACTGGATGGCAAGTAAAATGTTACCAAAAAATCCTTATTTGCTGTTCCAGAGAAACCATTACACTGCCAAACAATGTGAACAGCAACTGATAACGATGTTTGCTAAGACAAACTACAAGTATAAGCCACCCCAAAAATGTTAAATTTTCCCCCATCTGGCCCTGCAAGTTTTCAGTATAGACAAAGAAAGCTAATATTTCCGATCACATTTTCTGTCCGCTGCAGTAAATGTTAAACAAAACAATATAAACGTATCTACAGAATTACAGAGAAGGCAATACAGTCTTATGTATAACACCCATATAGCCACTTTGATCAGATGGGGAAAGTGTTTGGAAAGCACTGTTTGTGAATAGATTGCTTGTCTTTATGGTTTGTTTAGCAGTCTGGCAGATGCACTTAGAAGGGTAAGAAATAGGCAAACTGTTTAAAATGTCACAAATGTAACTGGAGGGGACTGTCAATGCTATTTTGAGAGGCTGAGGAGATTCTGGCATGAAGAAGGGAAAGGGGAAAGGATCAGAGAGCATTGTTAACCGTGTGGACAACTTTTACAGAATTACTGTAACAATATGGGTAAATCTTTCAGTGCATAACTGACAGGATTTACGTGCTTTCAGAGATGCTACAGAGAAATATCATATCCCCTAATGTTAGGCAGCATGCGTGACCTGAAAGCCCTTGAAAACACAAAGTGCCTCTCAAGAAAACCAGGCACTGTGTACTTTGTAATAATTACACTTTTGTAATCAAAGGAAGTATGTCATTACAAAGTGTAAGTGCTGCTGCATTCATTACTTATTTTTGGCTAATTGTAAGGAAGATTTATAATAAATACATTTATTTGGAATCATCAACTGAAGAAAACTATTATGTACACCTCAGGAGAAACTTACTTACATGTTTACCAAATGCTAAAAAGAAAAACATTGACAATCAAGCCCAGTTTTGAGCAATCAAAAAGCCCCAATGCCTTGGTGATGCAGGATGAATAAATCTAGAAGCGAGTGGCTGGCGCCCAACCGGGAGATGGTGGTGCATACCACCCGTGACTTTAATTCATGCGTGGTCTGAATCCGGACTTTGATCGCAACTTTAGAAGCCAAAAGGTCTGATGTGTATGCTACATGGATAGGGATTTTACTGAATTAATTTTGAACTATTGCAATCATCTTAAAAGCTCTCAAAGATAGTTGTTTTATTTGTTATCTCTCGTGGTATACTATTATTTTGGATTGGGAATTGCTTGTTGTGAAAAAATATATTCAAATGATAAGTAAATAAGCACATGTCATTTTTTTTACAATAAATGCAAATGAATGACAGATCTTATATTGTAATATAGTAGCCTACTCCTATCTACAAAGCCTAATGAGAACATTTAAGAATCATTCTTCTCATGAAACATAATGAAATCTAAATTACATTTTCATTTTCAGGATTCATGAGCTCATATAAATGACAGCAGTAGATATGCAACCTCATTTCAAACGTGTCTATTTGTTTCATGGGGCAATTTATTTTATGCTAAAGATGTGTGCAGTGCAGTCTCTATGCCTTTCAGAAAACTGTGCCGTCACTATTGTATACCCACCACTGTCCTCACCAGGACCAGTATTGTTCATAATTTGGTGCCAAGTAATAAGACGTTTAACTATTCACTTACAACAACAGGTCAGTAAAACTTCCCATGAATACCCTCTTCATAATGCATTATAATAGCTTCCTAATGAAATTAGAAGAGGGTATTCATAGGAAGAGTTACCAACAGGCCATTATGGGGAGGTGGTTTAAGGTACAGTATATAAACAAAAGTATGTGGACACACCTTCAAATTAGTGGATTTGGGCTATTACAGCCACACCTGTTGCTGACAGGTGTAAAAATCGGGCACAAAGCCATGCAATCTACATAAACAAACATTGGCAGTAGAATGGCCATACTGAAGGGCTCAGCTAATTTCAAAGTGGCACCCTCATAGGATGCCATCTTTCCAACAAGTTAGTTTTCAAGTGCTGTTATTGTGAAGTGGAAATGTCTCGGAGCAACAACGGCTCAGCTGCAAAGTCGTAGGCTACACAAGCTCACAGAACAGGACTGCCGATTGCTGAAGCACATAGCGTGTAAAAATTGTCTGTCCTCGGGTTGCAACACTCACTACCGAGCTTCAAACTGCCTCTGGAAGCAATGTCAGCACAATAACTGTTCATTGGGAGCTTCATGAAATGGGTTTCTATGGCCAAGCAGCCGCACACAAGCCCAAGATCACCATGTGCAATGCCACGCTTTCTCTGGAGTGATGAATCACACTTCACCATCTGGCAGTCCAACGGATTAATCTGGGTTTGGCGAATGCTAGGAGAATGCTACCTCCCCCGATGCATAATGCCAAGTGTAAAGTTTGGTGGATGAGGAATGGTCTGGGGCTATTTTTCATGTTTCGGGCTAGGCCCCAGTTCCAGTGAAGGGACGATTCTATACTTCCAAATTTGTGGCAACAGTTTCGGAAAGGCCTTTTCATGTTTCAGCATGACAATGTGCACCAAGCGAGGTCCATACTGAAATGGTTTGTCAAGATCGGTGTTGAAGAACTTGACTGGCCTGCACCGAGCCCTGACCCCACCCCTTCGAACACCTTTGGGGTGAATTGGAATGCCGACTACACCCAACACCAGTGCCTGACCTCACTAATGCTCTTGTGGCTGAATGGAAGCAAGTCCCCGCAGCAATGTTGAAACATCTAGTGTAAATCCTTCACAGAAGAGTGGAGGCTATTATAGCAGTAAAGGGGGGACCAACTCCATATTAATGCCCATGATTTTGGAATGAGACGTTCGACGAGAATGTGTCCACATACTTTTGGTCATGTCGTGTCTTAACCCTTTACTTAAGGCCATGCCATCCCTCCCTTGCGGTTTCCTTCATGACAGACTCCTTTGTAGAGGAGAAGTTCAAAGCACAGACCTGTGTCCATAGCTGCCCAGTGATTCATCTGAATCAGCACAATCACAGAGACTATATAAATATGCCACAGTTACCATCATTTTGTCAAGCATTCTTTTATCCTCTAGTAGACCATTGTCTGCTTAAACAAAGATATATTAATACAAAACCTTCCTCGGCATTTTGAGACCCGTACCTCATTAGTGAGAAAATGTTCAGGACAGAGAGACACTGAAAAGAGAGAACACCTTCCAAGTCAAACTGAATGCTCAGAGAAAGGATCCAAAAAGCAGCCTTTGTCAGTCCTCAGCGACGACAGACTCAAAAGAAAAATACTTAGGGTACTTAGTATTTAGGGTGCACCAGCTAGGGACGCACTTCGTCATTGGATGATCATCAAGGTTTCAATTTATGTTGGGCGTAATGAGATGTCAAGGAGACATAAAAGTTGATTGATTATTACCACCTTAGAGGTCTCTGCTTAAAGTCACGGGACACCGTTGATGAATTGGTTCCATTATCTATTAGGGTCAGCGTTGGGTGCGGTGCCGAAGCATCGGCCAAAGAGCTACTGACTTACAGCCATCAGATTGACCAATGCTTTCATCCTGTCTTTTCACATCAGTGCAGATGAGGAAAAGGAGTCACAGAGCGGAAACAACTTTAGACTACTGGATGCATCCCAGAGGTACTCAATGATAGATGGCAGTAGCTAACTGATTATGCTCATAGTTGATATAACCATTTTGTTGTATGATTTGAGAAGTTCTAGGCAATACATAAAAGCCTCCTATATAGGTTGCACTGGGACAAGGCAGGTTTGACAGTATGCCAGTAGAACATATGCACCCGCAACTCAGCAGTACAAATCAGCTAACCTAATCTCAGGTGCACCTGCGTGACGTGACAATATGGGCAACCTGCCAGAGAACTGGACAGGAGTGGGGTTGACTCAAGCACGTGCTCTTGGGGTTATTTATATAGACTATTTTGGAGGGATTTGAGCTGACAAACAAAAATATTTGGGGTTAATATTGGAAGAACAGATACTGGTGACCGTAATCTGCAAGGCTTTATGACTAAACTAGCTAAATTCCAATAATGACAACTTTACTTTTAAAACTCATAGAGCCAACTTTATATGTATTAAAGATTGAGTTTCCCTCTACAGATCATAATAATCTGTGACCAAGTGGCCTGAAAGTGGTTTGATTCAAGTGGCCAGGTTTTTGTATTGGTGTTTCCTGGGTCGGAAAATGATAGTCTACCTTTATGCCTGTGACCAGTGGCTAGATCTAATGCGGTATTAGACAGCAATTACATGCATTTGGGAGTCTGAGTGCTCAATCAGGCCTCATTGTCCTCATGGTGATTTAATTTAATGTTCATTGAGGAAATAATATCTCGCTCCGCAGCTTCCTTGCAGATTCAAACGGCTATTAATGTGTTCACATGACTTTGCATGTCTCATGCAAGGATTCGGTATAATGTGCATTTTGAAAAGGAAACAAGGTGTTAGCTACATTACATTAACTAATCTACATTGAAACTTTGGATCATTGATTTTTTTTAAATGAATGTTATATCAATCAATGATTGTTGTGGTTACATTATCAACTAATACTGTAGCATAAACAAGGAATTTTCAAGAATTGGTGTCTTACATTTAGTTCTCTGTGGAGTAAATTTAATAATTTATAATGTAAATAAACATCACATAATTGGGGTATTTGGGTATATCGTACCATGAGAAGCATGGGCATAGTTGTGGCTGAAGTACGCCCCTTTCAGGTCCATGGACAGGGCCACAAACGAAAGCACAGAAGACATGTATGCCCAGTTCAGCACCATGGACAGAACTATCCATCTCAGTACAGGAGACCGATGCGCTCACTTCAGGACCATGGACCAAGGACAGCAGTACTGGCTACAGCGCAATGGACAGTGGCACTCAGTTCAGCACTGTGGAAAGCTGCAGTCCCTTCAGCACCAGGCCAGTGCTGCTCACCCACACACCTGTGCAGGATTACTAATCAGCACACCTGCAAGGCATTCCCTAATTAAATGACTGACACAAGCACAAGAGAGCAGGCTGGACCTCACTCAACTGGAGCAGTTAGGAAGACACACCGTCCTACTCTCCAACGTACACTGTTTCTCTCTCCCTTAGTACAGACTCCTCAGAAGGAGAGTTAGCCTAGTGATGGGGAAACTAACCTTCCTGAAGCATTTGTATCAAGCCAATTGTGTCAAATACAGTGCCATCAGAATGTTTTCATACCCCATTGACTTATTCCACATTTTGTTGTTACAACCTGAATTCAAAATGGATAAAAAAATAGTTTCTCTCACCTAACTACACACAATACCCCAAAAAGACAAACGTGAATTTTGTTAAAAAAATATATATATATTTATGTATTCACACCACTGAGTCAATACATGTTAAAATCACCTTTGGCAGTGATTACAGCTGTGAGTCTTTCTGGCTAAGTCTCTAAGAGCTTTGCACACCTGGACTGTACAATATTGGCATGTTATTCTTTTTTTAAACGCTTCAAGCTCTGTCAAGTTCGTGGATGATCATTGCTAGACAGCCATTTTCAAGTCTTTCCATAGATTTTGAAGCCGATTTAAGTAAAAACTGGAAGTAGGCCACTCAGGAACATTCAATGTCGTCTTCATAAGCAACTCCAATGTACAGTTTATTTGGCCTTGTGTTTTAGGTTATCGTCCTGCTGAAAGGTGAATTCATTGCGGAGTGTCTGGTGGAAAGCAGACTGAACCAGGTTTTCCTCTAGGATTTTGCCTGCACTTAGCTCCATTCCACTTCTTTTTTTATCCTGAAAAGCTCCCCAGTCCTTAACGATTACAAGCATACCCATAACATGATGCAGCCACTACTATGCTTGACAATATGGAGAGTGGTACTCAGTAAGATATTGGATTTGCCCCAAATATAACACTGTATGCAGGACAAAAAAGTGAATTGCCTTTTCAATTTGTTTGTAGTATTACTTAAGTGCTGTAATGCAAACAGAATGCATGTTTTGGAATATTTTTGTTCTGTTCAGGTTTCCTTCTTGACACTGTCAATTAGGTTGGTATTGTGGAGTAACTACAATTGTGTTGATCCATCCTCAGTTTTCTCCTGTCACAGCCATTAATCTCTGTCACTGTTGTAAAGTCACCATTTGCCTCATGGTGAAATCCCTGAGCCGTTTCCTTCCACTCCGGCAACTGAGTTAGGAAGGAAGCCTGTATCTTTGTAGTGACTGGGTGTATTGATACACAATCCAAAGTGTATTTAATAACTTCATGCTCAAAGGGATATTAAATGTCTGCTTTTTTGAATGTTTACCCATCTACCAATAGGAGCCCTTCATTGTGAGGCATTGGAAACCTTCCCTGGTCTTTTGGTTGAATCTGTGTTTGAAGTTCACTGCTCAACTGAGGCACCTTACATTTAATTGTATGTGTGGGGTACAGAGATGAGGTAGTCATTAAAAAAAGAATGTGTCGCACACAGATTGAGTCCATGCAACTTATTATGTGACTTGTTAAGTAAATGTGTACTGCTGATGTTATTTAGGCTTGCCATAACAAAGGGGTTGAATACTTATTGACTCAATACATTTCTACATTTCAGCTTTTCATTTTGTATGAATTAAACATTTTTAAAAACATAATTCCACTTTTTGACTTTATGGAGTATTATGTGTAGGCCAGTGAAGCAGAATCTCAATTTAATACATTTTAAAAGAAGGCTTTAACACAAAAATTCAAGGGGTGTGAATATTTCTGAAGGCACTGTAGGTTCATTTTGATGAAAATAAAACCTAATATAACTCAAATGGAAAGCAATTGCATTTTTTGCGCAGTCCAGGCAGTGCTGAGAGGGATATTTTGGCCTGCTATTTGTTCTGGTTCTGGTTGGATGTCTTGTGGCACTAGTGGCACCTGCTGGCCGAAATAATTTAGAGCAGCCAAATTATTATAGATGATGTGCCACATGCCATAGCGCATGCGCAGGGTAGCCTTTTTGTCTTCTATCGATGCCAATACCAAACCAATAAGGTGGTTGATTGACGACACGAAACATTGGGTGTCATTGATCACGTGCTTCTGATAAAGTGATACAGGCATTGGCACACTGCTTCGAAGTAAACTGCTTAGCGATTTCAAAGCATTCATCGGAGCTCCGGTATCAAACATAACATCTCTAGTGAAGCAACGCCGACACAAGAGACTACAGGTGGAATCCATCTTTAACTACCCTCTTGCCAGAACGGCTTTGTGGATTAAAACTCCAGCGACAATAAAAAGCTTATTTTGTAAAAGCTGTAAGACTAAAAGCTAAAGTAAAAGCATTTGAAACTCTTTTTTTGTTTGTTTACTCATTGCCGTTTGTGTAGTCGAGGCCACCCTACTCTTCCCGACAGGGTGTTTAAGTATTTAAGACTCAAAAGGCAAAGACTGTGATTCATCTTACCACTGAGTAAACATCTTATTGCTATCATCAATTGATGTATGACTATTGATGTATCACTCTAGCCAAAGCAACAGACTTCCATCTCAGCCTTGGTGTAAGTCCTGCTGAGCTTCTCTGTTTCACAATTAGTAATTCATTATTTAATAGAAAAGTGAGGAAGCTCTCCAGGAGCCGGGCACAGCGAGTCACTGAGAGATAACACCTCACCACAGCTTACCCCAAAGAAGAACAGCTCGACATCCTTATAAAACAAATGTTCAAAACAATCTCATCACTAAACGCCATCTGCAAATTTCTCACTTTCTCGCATAACATGATTGTGGTGGGCTCAAACTGAGGTGAGACTGATAATTGAAACGCATAGGTCTACTGCTATTATTATTGTTTGTATAGTTTTCGATTGTTAACCGTTGGGGAGGAAGTCGAAACCATAGAATTAGGAATTAGAATAATAGAATAGACTTGAACCTTCTTATGATGGAATAAAAGGTCAGCCATCTTGGTCAGGGATTTGGTCAACCATGGTTTGTCAGTGCTGTGATAGTGTAAAACAATGAATTTGAATTTTATTAGAACATTTTATTTGAAATGTATCTGCGCTATATGTTTGTTAGCTAGCTAGCCAACCAGTTTTATAGGAATTATAATGTTGCCAAAATGCCAACATTCCATTCAAACAATGCAGTCAATCCAAAGCCAAACGCTGGCTGAAATCAGTTGATGACAGGACTTAGATGAGATGTAAATTCTACAAGTACTTATATTGTGTCATTTTGACCTTTATATGGTATGTTTACATACACTGAGAGGACAAAACATTAGGAACACATGCTCTTTCCATGACAGACAGACCAGGTGAAAGCTATGATCCCTTGATGTCACCTGTTAAATCCACTTCAATCAGTGTAGATGAATGGGAGGAGGCAGGTTAAAGAAGGATTTTTAAACATTGAGACAATTGAGACATGGATTGTGTACAGTGTGTGTGCCGTTCAGAGGGTGAATGGGCAAGACAAAAGATTTAAGTGCCTTTGAACGGTGTATGGTAGTAGGTGCCAGGCGCACCAGTTGATTGTGTCAAGAACTGCAACGCTGCTGTTTTTTTTACAATCAACAGTCGCCCGTGTGTATCAAGAATGGTCCACCACCCAAAGGACATCCAGACAACTTGACACATCTGTGGGAAGCATCGGAGTCAACATTGTCCAGCCTCCCTGTGGACACCTTGTAGAGTCCATACCTGGCGAATTGAGGCTGTTCTGAGGCCAAAAGGGGGTGCAACTCAATATTAGGAAGATGTTCCTAATGTTTTGTACACTCGCTGTATGTTTTAGAAGCTGTACAGAACATTTGTATAAAACTTGTATAAACTGTATTTATTATTATATGACTCTTTTACATTTACATTAATTCTATTACAACATTTCTGATATCACATCCCTTACTTTTATGTTCATGCAAAAGTAAAATAAGCTTTATGCTTCTACTACATTCCAATTAAACTGGTTAGGATTTCCCCCTGACCAATATGGCTGCCATTTTCACCCCATTCTGGAACCTTGAGGGTTTATGACATAACCCCTCTTGTAATGTAATAGGATCTCTATGGTCTAGACATTAAAAAATGTTGCTGAAAGGACCCAAAAAGTCCATTTACTGCTGGTCTTGAGGACCGGAACTGAGTTCTCAGTCCAGATCTGTGAAAACATTATCAGCTCAGGTCCAGAAGAACAGTAGTTTTGGTATTTTTTTGTTAAATCTTTTATATGATTTGGCTTCCTCTACAATGATTTGAAATCATAGTTGTGGTTGGACAAAAAAAATGGTGAAATAAAGATTTTTTGTTGTTGAATTTTTGATTGTTAGTCTTCTCTTGGCCAGCATGGGCTCAGTTATGTTGTGCTGGCAAGCAGATGTGGCAGAGTCAAGCTGATTGCTAATTGGTTATCTAATGTGGTGTTCCTTTCCTGAGATCTAAATAGAGATCGAAATCGGATCTAAACTGTTGCTTCTGGAGTGACTGGTTAGTAGCCCTGGACAAACACACCTGATTCAACAAGTCAAGGGCTTGGTGATTAGTTTACTGATTTGAATCAGATGTGCTTATCTAAGGCTATGACAAAAACCACGACCACTAAGAATTACTCATCTACAATTTGTCCTTCAATAGTTGTTTGTGGAAGATCTACGGCCTATTGAATATCACACTCATGGGTCGAAACCTTAGAGTCAATAACTCAAACCCCCTGAACCCCTGAGACAGAAAACATGTCAGCCCACTATTATGTAATATGCATGCAGCGACAGAACACGACTCAACCTTTTCTCAGTCTAAATCTCATATGACACGGCAGATGGTCGTGTTGCGCCGGCTCTACGACAGGGGAGCATTATTGTTCTCTGAACAGCCTGCAGACAGCAGGAGGGCTGTAACGCTAAAAGTGGTGAGACTCCTCACACTGCTCATAGTCTCCCACACAGGCCCAATAGCCTCCCATGCAACCTCTGTAGTGTTCATAGTGCAATCTAAAGGTGATTTTAGCACTAACAAGCTAACGGATCTCTTATATGCCAATCCATAGTACCACGTAAGGTGTTCACTTACGGCTAATGAATTATCATGAGGGAGTAAATAATCTACTAACGTGCCAAATGTTTTTCGTACGTACAGACAGACACACAGACACACAGGCAGACAGACACTGTCAGACAGACAGACAGTCAGACACTGTCAGACAGACAGACAGACGCCTCACATGGAGGGTTAAGTATTTTGTCAAATAGTATTTTTTGCGTAGGAAAGTCATCCTCAAGTAAGAATCCTCTCCCATTTATGGCGACACATTACATTTATATCAACATCTATTATCTTTGAATAAGTATAGGTCCATTAAATACATTCTTATAGATTAGAATGAAAAGAACTCGCACCAAACACAAACCACACAAACCCATTCAGTCATCGGATGTGTGCAAGGAATTGTGCAAGGAATAATACACACAGTATTTTGCTGCAGAGATGCTTGACATGCCTATCAGTGTCAGCTGCAGGCTTTTCATGGCCAATACCAGTAGATAGCTCTGTGTCAAACTTTAAAACTGGACTTCTCATCCTCAGCTAATAGGGGGGCCGGCCTGCAGTTGATCCTTACAGTGGCTCTTGGTACTATAGAGAATGAGAGCATGACATTTCACAGTGCTATTTTTGACTACAGTGTCTCTGTGTGGAATTTCATACAAATGTTATTATTTACTATATGAAAGGATTACATACTGTACAATGAGTACATTAGTAGGTGTTTGAGATCGAAGGAAATGTTCAGCGAAAAAGTAAAAGCAGACTAAGCACCCTGTGATCTATTGTTCCCATGTGGCTTATCAAACAACATTTCAACCCTTAGGACCTGATAAAGACCTGTTGTTTTCCAATTCATCACATGTGAACATGTGGTGTGCAAACAGTCTTTACTTTCTGATGACTGTCATACAAGTGCAGGAGGTGATTGTTATAGCCTTGTGCGGATTATCCTGTTTTAGGCCCTATTCCCGCCATGAGCGATATCGTAGGAGCAGATTGGTGAAAGAGATTTCTACTTTTCAATTCACATTATATCATTCATTACCTTACCTTCGTTGTGGCGTCAATATCACAGTAGATACCACAAATGTCAATGTAGCCGCTAGTCGGTAAGCACAAACTATTTAACAATCCAAGCAACTTTTCTTCTAAAACATATTCCAAAATTGAATAATTACACTCTTGAATGATGCAACAATCCACAAGCATGTGAGGAAAATTTGCTAAATGGTTTATTTTCTCGACCATACACATTAAATTAGCTTACAATACACAGATAACTAGCTAGCTAACTAAAAGCATGCTTCATGATCAAGGAACGTTAGCATATCAACAATAAATGTTTACCCCTCCCATACAAATATAAAAGTACAGTAATGTTATCATACAGCGTCATTCATATTATAATATAGGTTACACAGCTAGGTAACGTTAGCTAGCTAACTAGCTAAACAGACTCATTTCTGCATCTTCACAATCGTGGTGGCTGTAGCTGAATGCTGATGTTTAGCGGCACCATAGCTTAACAGGAGCTCTTAGGTGGATGCTAGTAACTAACGTATTAAAGTGACCTTAAAACAAACCAGGCTTAATTTAATCAATATCATTGAAGTCATTATATGAGGTTAAAGCAACAAAAAAAACACTTGAGATTTAAACCTACTGAGACAATTTCAGAATCTTACATATTACTATAATTTCAGGTAAAAATTAAACAAGTCTCAAAAATAAGGAAAATGTTAACTTTTCAAAAACTTTTTAAAGAATGTTGAGACAATGAGACAATTGAGGCAAATGTCGGGCGCCACCTCTGGAAGTAGCGGTCGAGACGTGACACATTTTTATTTGATTTATTTCACCTTTATTTAACCAGGTAGGCTAGTTGAGAATAAGTTCTCATTTGCAACTGCGACCTGGCCAAGAAAAAGCATCGCAATTTAACACATACAACAACACAGAGTTAGTTACACATGGAATAAACAAAACATACAGTCAATAATACAGTAGCAAAAAAGAAAACAAAAAAATCTATATACAGTGAGTGCAAATGAGGTAAGATAAGGGAGTTAAGGCAATAAATAGGCCATGGTGGTGAAGTAATTACAATATAGCAATTAAACACTGGAATGGTAGAAGATGAATGCAGAAGATGAATGTGCAAGAAGAGATATTGGGGTGCAAAGGAGCAAGACAAATAAATAAATACAGTATGGGGATGAGGTAGATGGATGGGCTGTTTACAGATGGGCTATGAACAGGTGCAGTGATCTGTGAGCTGCTCAGACAGCTGGTGCTTAAAGCTAGTGGGGGAGATTATGAGTCTCCAGCTTCAGTGATTTTTGCAGTTTGTTCCAGTCATTTGCAGCACAGAACTGGAAGGAAAGGCGACCAAAGAAGGAATTGGCTTTAGGGGTGACCAGTGAGAGATCCCTGCTGGAGCGCGTGCTACGAGTGGGTGCTGCTATCGTGACCAGTGAGCTGAGATAAGGTGGGGCTTTACCTAGCAGAGACTTGTAGATGACCTGTAGCCAGTGGGTTTGGCGATGAGTATGAAGCGAGGGCCAGCCAACGAGAGCATACAGGTCGCAGTGGTGGGTAGTGTATGGGGCTTTAGTGACAAAATGGATGGCACTGTGATAGACTGCATCCAATTTGTTGAGTAGAGTGTTGGAGGCCATTTTATAAATGACATTGCCGAAGTGGAGGATTGGAAGGATGGTCAGTTTTACGAGGGTATGTTTGGCAGCATGAGTGAAGGATGCTTTGTTTGCGAAATAGGAAGCCGATTCTAGATTTAATGGATTGGAGATGCTTAATGTGAGTCTGGAAGGAGAGGTATAATATAGTTGTCCACGTATTCTAAGTATTCACGTATTCTAAGTCAGAGCCATCCAGAGTAGTGATGCTGGATGGGCAGGAAGGTGCGGGCAGTGATCGATTGAATATTATGCATTTAGTTTTACTTGCATTTAAGAGCAGTTGGAGGCCACGGAAGGAGAGTTGTATGGCATTGAAGCTCGTCTGGATGTTAGTTAACACAGTGTCCAAAGAGGGGCCAGAAGTATACAGAATAGTGTCGTCTGCGTAGGGGGTGGATCAGAGAATCACCAGCATCAAGAGCGACATCATTGATGTATACAGAGAAAAGAGTTGGCCCGACAATTGAACCCTGTGGCACCCCCATAGAGACAGCCAGAGGTCCGAACAATAGGACCTCCGATTTGACACACTGAACTCTATCAGATAAGTAGTTGGTGAACCAAGCGAGGCAGTCATTTGAGAAACCAAGGCTGTCGAGTCTGCCAATAAGAATGTGGTGATTGACAGAGTCGAAAGCCTTGGCCAGGTCGATGTATACGGCTGCACAGTAGTGTCTCTTATCGATGGCGGTTATGATGTAGTTTAGGACCTTGAGCGTGACTGAGGTGCACCCATGACCAGCTCTGAAACCAGATTGCATAGTGGAGAAGGTACGGTGGGATTCGAAATGGTCGGTAATCTTTTTGTTAACTTGGCTTTCGAATACCTTAGAAAGACAGGGTAGGATAGATATAGGTCTGTAGCAGTTTGGGTTACCTCCTTTGAAGAGGGGGGTGACCGCGGCAGCTTTCCAATCTTTGGGAATCTCAGAAGATACGAAAGAGAGGTTGAACAGGCTGGTAATAGGGGTTGCAACAATTTTGGAAGATCATTTTAAAAAGAGAGAGTCCAGATTGTCTAGCCCGGCTGATTTGTAGGGGTCCAGATTTTGCAGCTCTTTCAGAACATCAGCTTTCTGGATTTGGGTGAAGGAGAAATGGTGGGGGCTTTGGCGGGTTGCTGTTGAGGGTGCCGGGCAGTTGACCGGGGTAGGGGCAGCCAGGAGGAAAACATGGCAAGCCGTAGAGAAATGCTTATTGAAATTCTCGATTATAGTGGATTTATCGGTGGTAACAGTGTTTCCTAGCCTCAGAGCAGTGGGCAGCTGCGAGGAGGTGCTCTTATTCTCCATGGACTTTACAGTGTCCCAGAACTTTTTTGAGTTTGTACTACAGGATGCAAATTTCTGTTTGAAAAAGCTAGCCTTAGCTTTCCTAACTGCCTGTGTATATTTGTTCCTAACTTCCCTGAAAAGTTGCATATCGCGGGGGCTATTCGATGCTAATGTAGAACGCCACAGGATGTTTTTGTGCTGGTCAAGGGCAGATAGGTCTGGAGTGAACCAAGGACTATATCTATTCCTAGTTCTACATTTTTTGAATGGAGCATGCTTATTTAAGATAGTGAGGAAGGCACTTTTAAAGAATAACCAGGCATCCTCTACTGACAGGATGAGGTCAATGTCATTCCAGGATACCCCGGACAGGTCGATTAGAAAGGCCTGCTCACAGAAGTGTTTTAGGGAGTGTTTGACAGTGATGAGGGATGGTCGTTTGTTCGCAGGCAATGAGGCAGTGAACGCTGAGATCTTGATTGAAAACAGCAGAGGTGTATTTGGAGGGCGAGTTAGTTAGGATGATATCTATGAGGGTGCCCGTGTTTACGGATTTGGGGTTGTACCGGGTGGGTTCGTTGATAATTTGTGTGAGATTGAAGGCATCAAGCTTAGATTGTAGGATGGCTGGGGTGTTAATAAGCATGTCCCAATTTAGGTCACCTAGTAGCACGAGCTCAGGAGATAGATGGGGGGCAATCAACTCACATATGGTGTCAAGGGCACAGCTGGGGGCAGAGGGTGGTCTATAGCAAGCCGCAACAGTGAGAGACTTGTTTCTGGAAAGGTGAATTTTTAGAAGTAGAAGCTCAAATTGTTTGGGTACAGACCTGGATAGTAAGACAGAGCTCTGCAGGCTATCTCTGCAGTAGATTGCAACACTGCCCCCTTTGGCAGTTCTATCTTGTCGGAAAATGTTATAGTTAGGGATGGAGATTTCAGGGTTTTTGGTGGTTTTCCTAAGCCAGGATTCAGACGCGGCTAAGACATCCGGGTTGGCAGAGTGTACTAAAGCAGTGAGTAAAACAAACTTAGGGAGTAGGCTTCAACTGTTAACATGCATGAAACCAAGGCTTTTACTGTTACAGAAGTCAACAAATGAGAGCACCTGGGGAGTGGGATGTGGAGCTAGGCACCGCAGGACCTGGATTAACCTCTACATCACCAGAGGAACAGAGGAGAAGTAGGATAAGGGTAAGGCTAAAGGCTATAGGAACTGGCTGTCTAGCACGTTCGGAACAGAGAGTAAAGGGAGCAGGTTTCTGGGCACGATTACATAGATTCAAGGCATAATGTACTGACAAAGGTAAGGTAGGATGCAAGTACATTGGAGGTAAACCTAGGCATTGAGTAATGATGAGAGAGATATAGTCTCTAGAGACGTTTAAACCAGGTGATGTCATCGCATATGTAGGAGGTGGAACAACATGGTTGGTTAAGGCATATTGAGCAGAGCTATAGGCTCTACAGTGAAATAAGACAGTAATCACTAACAAGGAAAGTAATGGACGAGGCATATTGATATTAGAGAGAGGCATGCATAGCCAAGTGAACATATGGGTCCATTGAGTGGTTGGGCTGGCTGGGGACACAGCGATTCAGACAGTTAGCAGCTAGCAATTAGTAGGCCAGGGCTAACAAGCTAGCAGTTAGCAGACCAGGGCTAACAAGCTAGCAGTTAGCAGACCAGGGCTAGCAAGCTAGCAGTTAGCAGACCGGGATAGCAAGCTAGCAGTTAGTAGACCGTGGCTAGCCCTGGTCTTTGGGGGACGTCGCGATTGAGGTACGTCTGTTTTTGCCCCTTCGTGCGGTGACATCGATAGACCATTCGTGGATTAGTAGGGTTCCAAGTAGCGCTAGGTAGCTAGCAGGCCGCGGTTAGAAGAATGGGCCTTCAGAGGACATCTCGCCTGAAGGGCCTGTTGGAATCCTCGGGCAGATTATGTTGGTATTCCAGTCGTAGAGGATTGGCGAGGTTCCGTACCCCGTACCGGCAGTAGAAGGCGTCTGGATATTGTATCCCAGGAGTGGGCTTCGGTGGTAGCCCAGGAGCCCTAGCCGGGCTAGCTTCAGGCTAATTGGTGCTTGTTCCGGGATGGAAACGCTAGCCAGGAGTAGTCACCCGGGATTGCGGTTAGCTAGTTGCGAAGATCCAGATGAAAATGCTCAGAGTTTGTGGTAGGAATATGGAGAGAAAAAATAGGTCCTTTTATGCTCTGGTTTGAGTCACGTTGTACGAACTGGCGAGAGCTTTCCAATCTAAAGGTTAGCTGATGACCACCAGCAGTGGTTTGCTGACTGATAGCTGTTAGGTAGTTAGCTGGCTAGCTTCAGTTGAGGGATTCCAGAGCCGAAGTAAATAGAAATAGTTAAGAGAAAAAAACAGATCCATGCCACATTGGGTGAGGCGGATTGCAGGAGAGTATTTAGAAGTTGAGGTTTAGGAAAATATTTTTAAAAGATATGTGAAGAAAAATATATAAAAAGATATATACAAGGGACACGACAGGACAAAGACAAAGACGTCTGACTGCTACGCCAGTATTTGTGTAGCTGAGGGTATTTTTGCAAAATGTCTAGTAAATGTGGAGACCCTCTTAATTAGTGCCTTGATCTAAAGGCTTTAGCTCCCCATAGGAACAGACAGAAAGAGATAACAGGATGCTAAGCAATTGATGAATTGATTTAAGACGCTCAGTCTGAAGCGACAGCCTGCAGAAAGGTGAGACAATTTCCCTTTGATCTGCCTGTCATGTTTTCTCCATAGCAACTAAGGTTATGGTTTAAGAGGACATTTGTTATTCAGTGATATTATTTAAAGAACATGTATCACCCCATGCTGGTGTCTTACTCTATGATGTTCAGAGAAGGATAAATAATATGTTTGAGGGAATTCTACATGAGAGTCTGGATGGTGGCTTTAGTCAGATTGTGAGAGCATGCCGTTGGCTGAAGACACACAAAAAAAATACATTGAATTCAAAGCAGAAGTTCAGGATTCTGGGTTTTCCCAAACAACTTATTGTTTGATATCCAAAATAATCTGTATTCTGCCAGCAGTATTGTCAAGACTGGCAGACTTTCTGTTTCTTGGCCATATTGGTGTCACGTCTAGGTCTATTATGTTAATACGATCTAAATTCAGTCAACACCTCATGGCGTCATCAGTTACATTATTCATACCAGTAGAGTTATTACATATGGGCTTTTAGCTGAGTTTTGACATTCCATTTCTTCCAGGGACAATGCACTTGAAACATGACTGATAAACTGTAAAGGAATATAAATGAATGTAGACCCTACAAGCCCCCAACTGTGGGCTGAAGGAGTGCAGTGAACACTTGTGCTCATGTTTAGGGTTGGACTATGTCAGTGTTGACTCCAATGCTTCCCATAGTTGTCAAGTTGACTGGATATCCTTTGGTTGGTGGGCAATTCTTGATACACATGGGAAACTGTTGAGCATGAAAAATCTAGCAGCATTGCAGTTCTTGACACAAACCGGTGCGCCTACTACCATACTCTGTTCAAAGGCACCTAAATACAATACATGTCTCAATTGTCTCAAGGCTTAAAAATCCTTCTTTAACCTGCCTTCTCCCCTTGATCTACACTGATTGAAATGGATTTACCAAGTGACATCAATAAGGGATCATAGCTTTTACCTGGATTCACCTTATCAGTCTGTCATGGAAAGCAGGTATTCTTAATGTTTTCTATACTCAGTATATGTAAATATGGCTTATGAATGCATACATTTCAGGAACAATTATTATTTGGTCAACCTAATTAAATGTCAAGTCACTCCTTTCAAGAGAGACATATTCAGTACTACAGGTGCATGGTCAGAATGAACTCAAGTAGGCTCCAGGTGGGTAATAATTAAATTTAACCTGGACCCGTATGATGGGATGATAATGTGCTTAGTAGCTGTAGAGTATCTAATCAGAGACAGCCAAGTGGAGTCACTTAGCAATGCATCAATTGCTCACTCTATTGCAAAATTCATTACATTTACTGTCTGTGTGTCAGTGCTGATTAGAAGGGGTGGCTCTAGCCAGTCCAGTGAATTAACCAGTCATAGCATTCATTCGGCTTTTGGGAAGAAAAAGTGACATCACACAGACAGAGTGGAGTATAATGGAATTGATAATTTGGTTTTAGAAACGTCAAATTGTCAAAGCGAACAAAGAGTAATTGATTTAATTCCCATTGAGGCTTTTCCTACAGCATTGAAAAATAATCATTGCCAACAAAGCCCAAGGTTTAGTT
This sequence comes from Oncorhynchus clarkii lewisi, assembly GCF_045791955.1. Lineage (NCBI taxonomy): Eukaryota > Metazoa > Chordata > Actinopteri > Salmoniformes > Salmonidae > Oncorhynchus > Oncorhynchus clarkii. The sequence goes on from NC_092158.1 coordinate 43,702,390, forward strand.
TCAGGTATGTCGGGCCTGGCCTGATTTAGCTACTTGTGTCACGTCCTGAACTTAGTTCCTTTTTTATGTCTCTATTTTTTATTTGGTCAGGGCGTGAGTTGGGGTGGGCATTCTATGTTTTTCATTCTATGTTTTGTTCTGTGTGTTGTATTTCTATGTGTTTGGCCTGGTATGGTTCCCAATCAGAGGCAGCAGTCAATCGTTGTGTCTGATTGAGAACCATACTTAGGTAGCCTGTTCCCACCTGTGTTTGTGGGTAGTTGTTTCCTGTTTTGTGTTTTTTTTTCATCGTTCACTCTCTTTGCTGTTTTTTGTCATTCAGTGTTCAGTTTATTTCATTAAATGTATTATGAACACTTACCACGCTGCGTGTTGGTCCGATGATTCCTATTCCTCATCAGACGAAGAGGACAGCCGTTACAACTTGAGAATAACCCTAATCTATGTAGGCTATTTATATACTTGGCCTTTGTGATTGCGTAGTCTGACAGACACTTGTTGTGTGTCTGATCTGTATAGTTATGAATGGTCTTTTTTTATTCATTTTTTATTGCCTTGTCTGTCTGTTTGATGTCTTTATGCATCTGCTTGTATATTTTGTATCTGTAAATTATGCTCTTTATTCCCCTGTCTATTGTTTTCAGCCTTGTTTTCTTGTATGATATATTTGTATTTTTCTTACTCTGTAAAAGCCACAAAAGCTAATAAAATGTATAAAATAGCAAATAGCCAGTCCATTACACCTCACTTAGATTTCCAGAAAATACATTGGTCTTTTGGCTTCTGTCAGTGATATCTAACTAGAAGCGTCTATTCACCTTTTTGTTATTGGATTTGGGGCAAGTACATTGTGATGGCAGAGGAGTTTATGATGCTTTTATCCGTTTGTGAGATATGACTGGGTGCCAGTTAGATGAAATGTGTGGTGGATGAAGCCTGCTTAATTCAAATGGCCTGTCTGGTTTGTCCCAAGTTGCTCTTTCACTCTCCTAGTGCTGTTGTCTCTCAGTCAATCTCTGGGCTACAGAGTGCAGAAAGATTGAAATGACCTCAGCTTGTGTATCAAATATACCCCAGCTTGGCCATATTGCTGGGGGAATGTCATTGCCTGGAGCAAAGGACATGCCATTGCATAATATTGACGGGACAAAAATAATTATTACGGTTGTAATATCCAGTGGCGAAACGTCATTGGATATTTTTGTTGCCTGTTTTGCTTGTTATTTTGACATTAATGTGTCACATATCAGTTTGCAAGCAATGTAAAAAAAAAGATGTAACTGCATTAATAAAGCTGCATACAAACATGGTCTCTTTTTTTATTTCTTTAGTAAGGCAGTTCCAAAATGCAGGAAAACACAGAGCGAAGGGGTTTGTAATGTTCTCTAGTTGTGTCGTGATTGGCTCAGTGTTCTGTCACTCATGGGGACACTACCACACCACAAAATATACGGGGAGAGCTCAACAATTCAAACCCCTTGGGTGCTGCCATAGATTTACATTAGAAGTGCCCATCCAAGAAAGCTCAAGGTCATTGGCCACAGATAAAATTGTCAAATTATGTTATATCTACAGTAACTTTGATTGGACTGATCATGTCAACATCATACTTTAAAAATCTTAGCTAGCAAGCTAGCAGCCATCATCATGAATCAAGTTGACAATCTACTGTTAAATCCTTTTCAATCCTTGTCATATGAAGAGAAATGATATAGAGAAATTATACACTGCTCAAAAAAATGAAGGGAACACTAAAATAACACATCCTAGATCTGAATGAATGAAATATTCTTATTAAATACTTTTTTCTTTACATAGTTGAATGTGCTGACAACAAAATCACACAAAAATTATCAATGGAAATCAAATTTATCAACCTATGGAGGTCTGGATTTGGAGTCACACTCTCAAAATTAAAGTGGAAAACCACACCACAGGGTGATCCAACTTTGATGTAATGTCCTTAAAATGAGGCTCAGTAGTGTGTGTGGCCTCCACGTCACTGTATGACCTCTCTAAAATGCCTGGGCATGCTCCTAATGAGGTGGCGGATGGTCTCCTGAGGGATCTCCTCCCAGACCTGGACTAAAGCATCCGCCAACTCCTGGACAGTCTGTGGTGCAACGTGGCGTTGGTGGATGGAGCGAGACATGATGTCCCAGATGTGCTCAATTGGATTCAGGTCTGGGGAACAGGCGAGCCAGTCCATAGCATCAATGCCTTCCTCTTGCAGGAACTGCTGACACACTCCAGCCACATGAGGTCTAGCATTGTCTTGCATTAGGAGGGACCCAGGGCCAACCTCACCAGCATATGGATGTTGCAGGCAGCAGAACGTTCTCCACGGCGTCTCCAGACTCTGTCACGTCTGTCACGTGCTCAGTGTGAACCTGCTTTCAGGCTGTAAGCACAACCCCCACCTGTGGACGTCGGGCCCTCATACCACCCTCATGGAGTCTGTTTCTGACCGTTTGAGCAGACACATGCACATTTGTGGCCTGCTGGAGGTCATTTTGCAGGGCTCTGGCATTGCTCCTCCTTGCACAAAGGTGGAGGTAGCGGTCCTGCTGCTGGGTTGTTGCCCTCCTACGGCCTCCTCCACGTCTCCTGATGTACTGGCCTGTCTCCTGGTGGCGCCTCCATGCTCTGGACACAACGCTGACAGACACAGCAAACCTTCTTGCCACAGCTCGCATTGATGTGCCATCCTGGATGAGCTGCACTACCTGAGCCACTTGTGTGGGTTGTAGACTCCGTCTCATGCTACCACTAGAGTGAAAGCACCGCCAGCATTCAAAAGTGACCAAAACATCAGCCGGGAAGCATAGGAAGTGAGAAGTGGTCTGTGGTCACCACCTGCAGAACCACTCCTTTATTGGGGTTGTCTTCCTAATTGCCTACAATTTCCACCTGTTGTCTATTCCATTTGCACAACAGCATGTGAAATGTATTGTCAATCAGTGTTGCTTCCTAAGTGGACAGTTTGATTTCACAGAAGTGTGATTGACTTGGAGTTACATTGTGTTGTTTAAGTGTTCCTTTTATTTATTTTTGAGCAGTGTAGATAAAACATATTGGTGCTCATTGTTAATAAACATTACACATCAAGTTGGAAATTCAACAATGAGTGGTTTGCAAGGAATCATTGGCTAACTACAAGCACTGCAAAGCATTCACTAGCCTGCTATTCATTGGAGTGTATGTTTGGTCTGGGTTTAAGGGTCTCTTTTCCAACCGTAAAAGCATAAACATTCAACATTGACCATGCTGTCAATCCAGCATGACTTTTCCTGCGTTCAAAACAACTGGAAACTTGGAACTGGGAAATCTCAGACCTCAGTGAGTTCAAGACAACTGGGAACTGAGAAGAAAACGAGCTCCGGCAGGGACAATGCGATTTGAACGGTCATCCAACTCGGAATTCCAAGTCGGGACCTCTGGACTCTTTCTAGAGCTCTGACCTGAATTCCACTAACGTCATGATTCAACCGTTTTTTTCCGAGATCCCAGTTGTCTTGAAAGCACCGTAAATCCAGAGATTGCCAGACTGATGACAAAGTTTTATGACAAAATTTGCCCACGAAGGAAGTCGCGCCACCTTCCTGTTCAAGTAAGCACAGCACAACAAGGTGAGTCCAGAAATGTCTTGTATGCTGTATAAATAAAAAATTATGTAATATGCCAGGGAGATATGTTTTCTGTAGCTAAGAAAGGAGTTATACTGTAAGTGTATGTTGTGTAGTAAGCTGTTAGTAGCCCATCTGCCTCACCCTAATAATTTGCTTCCTTCTCCCATCATAATTTAACCTACTGTTCTGACTTGGTGGTGCACATGTAGCCCTATAGCCTGTTTTAGAGAAATGTCATCATCAAATACTGTTAGCGCTTTCATTGTCTGCTTATTATGCCCCATTTATTTATCCTACAGTTCTGACTTTATATACAGGAAAAATAGTGTAAGAACGGCCCCATGTTCTGAATTCTGTCACTGTACATTTCAAAAGTGCTGAACAGATAGTTATATTGACTATGTCTGTCCCAGCTCGCACATTAATGTCTTAATTTAATTTGCAGATTGCCTCTAATCTGCTCGTCGTCTTCATATGCCATATGCCATAGTTTGTACATCTCAATTGTCAGTAGAAACCACATTTTTTTTAAGCAAGTCAGTCATATCATATATTTTTTTATAAGGCAGTAAATTACGCTGAATGAACTGTTTCGCTGCCAGACAGGACTCTGCTGATAGCCAGGTGTAGCGGTGGTAAGGTGTTGGGACTGCTGTTGGGACTCTGCTGTTGGGACAGTTTAATGTAGGTGTCATGGTAATATCCTGTATTACTAAATGAGGAGAGTTTACAAACCACACACAAGTCAGAGTTATATTTAAACTTCATCTTTAATCATATGAGCTTCACCATAGCCCTTTGACTCTCAGATCAATTCAGTGTCTATAAATGAATTCTGAGAGTGCTTACAAAATAATTATACTATATTTTATAGCCAAGATACACCCCTCTCAACTCACATGACGAACCACAGAACTCAGGAACTTCACAAATGGCCTTTTACTTGAGAGAGGAGTATCCCATAGCCAGATAGCATTAGCTATAAATTATCGTTCAGTTTGGTCTCTAAGACGAGGATCTAATCTCGTTCTTGGTACTTCATAGTACCAAAACATTACCTCACTATCTGGAATGCTCTTTAGGCTTTATTGGCCAAAAACATTGTAAATCTCCTCTGTCAGTGCTATCTCATAGAGGCCCATCCTCAGTGGAACACACACACACACAATATTTGACAGATTATATTCTGTCGAATAAAACAAACATTCTAATGTAATACAAAGGTTATAAAATAATCTTACAAGCACTATAACAACATCTCCCCATCACATGGTTTAACAGATGCATTCACATATGAAGACAATGTTCCATTCTGACCTGTCCCCTCTCTGGGCCCCAAGTGACTTTTCCCTAGAGAAGAAAGGAAAAATGCAACTGCCGACAGTATAGTCCAAAAAGAGACATTCTAATGACAAGTATCTCACATAAGCATATTATGAAAGTAAATAAAACATCTTATTTATCTATGTTACCTAACTAATTCTGATTCAGCTACGACATAGGCCCTAACAGTTTGTGGTCACCATTATAGTCCAATCAATTTATTGTTTAGTGTTGTGTAGTGGCTTTTGCTATCATGCATCTAAAACAAATGTTTTGAGTTTGTCCCACCAAGATTTACATATTAAAATTGCCACTGGTCATATCAGAATTTTAAACAGCTTAATTATCTAATTTAGGATTTTGAAGACTGACAGGAGAATGGGATTGAAAATGTGCTGTTGCTACCAAGTATAGAATGAATGTGTCACAGAAATGTATTAGTGTTTTAGTTACGGTGTTTTGACAAGTAAAACACAAAAAGCCAACACCGAAGTATTGATTTAACTGTTCTGTGGTAACAATTAGACTTGGGTTGTAAATGTTTACTGCATATCTCACAAGGTTGTAAATGCATTTGCTTTGATCAAATAGCTGCTTTCAAAGTAAAACTGACTTTTCTATGACAAATGGTCACTCCTTTGACTACTAGCAGCAAATGCCTTTGCAATTATACATGAAGACCAGACTGTAATCAGCAGTAATTGCGGTATTGATTGCACCTTGCTTCTGATTGCTGCCCCTTAGAGAAGAAAAGAGGAATACACTTTTGGGAGAATATGAAGATTGCAGCCTTTGATAATTCAATTTGGGAAGAGAAACGGCAAGTCTAATCAGACTCTCCCTGGCAGTGCCACACAGCTGTGTTGGTACAGGTGGCCAGATCCTAAAAATAAGCAGTACTGGGAATCATCCACAAGTACACAAGGCACACGCCATACTGACTGAGCATGATGCAAAAATAACCATTTTAATCCCATCAGTCACAACAGTGACCGTAAAAAAAACGTTTTCAGGCTCTAAAAATATTACTGAATGATGTATCAATGCATTTCCAGCAAATATTGAAATAATAAAAGGGTCTCAATGAAATATGTGCAGTGTCACGTGTTTAGTGGAAATTATCACATGACCAGAGCTGTTTACTTCCTGGTTGCCCCATGAAAAGAGGATGGCTGCATCAAAGCTCCCAAACAAAAGGTTAGTAAAGTATGTTAACATAAAGACAGGACAAAGATTTTTAGTACACATCATCTTTAAAGTGTCTAGTAGTGATATATGCAATTACTCAACTTTGTTCAGTGTGGTCATAGAACGAGTAAACATGTTGACGGCAACAATAGTGACCGGCGGGATAACACAGTGCATCTAGGTATACACATAGTTATTGTTCTACCTAACTTTCTCCTCTGTTTTTTCTTTTCGTTTCACTTTGAGTCAAGTTCTGGATATGTTGGATCTAGGTGACTGCCCAGACAAGGCATTCAACATTGCAGTTATCCCTCAAAATTAGAAAGATGCTGTCCTCAGTGATTGTGATAGCGATGGGTCAGAAATGGACTATGAGGGGGAGACAGGCCATTTGCCTGATAAATCGCTATGATTTAATGATGGCCTCAGTTCATGTATATGACAACACAAAGATCACTGACGACGATGGGTTAGGCCCATCTTCTCCGAGCTCAGTCAGTCATACAAAGTCATGCCATTTCAGGAATGGCTGTCAGTTGATGAGAGCATGATCCGATATTATGGCCAACAAGGATGTAAGCAATTCATAAGAGGTAAACCAATCCATTTTGGTTACAAGCTATGGAGCCTTGCCTCATCCAGTGGTTACATGTATCACATGGAGCCATATGGTGGATCCCACACTCTCCTTCCTTTGACTAGGTTGGGTCATGGACCCAGTGTCATTCTTGGTCTTGCAGAGCAGTCTCAGGTGCCTCAAGGATGCAAGTTCCTTCATAACAACCTCTTCACTTCGCTTGCTCTCCTCAATTAAATTACAAAAAGAGGATATGGGAGCTCTGGAACGATGAGGCAAACTAGTCTGTTTGATGTCTCTTTCAAGCCACAGAAGGACTTCATGAAGTTACCCCGGGGAACCTCTGAGGTTCTGAACCAAGGAGAAAAGTTGCTGGTCCATTAGAAAGACAATAACATTGTCACAGTGGTAACAAACATGGAGGACAAATACAGTGAGACCTCTGTCAAGAGATGGAACAGGGAACAACGTGTCTTTGACAAAGTCCCACAACCAAAATGCATCAACCGATACAATGAGCACATGGGTGGTGTTGACCTTCACGACCTACAGGTTTCAAGATACCAAATCTTGAGCAGGTCTAAGAAGTGGTGGTGGCTCACCTTTGCATGGTCTCTCAACAGTGCACTCGTAAACACCAATTTCTTTTACAGAGACGTTATGGGAGGGACCATCGACCTTCTCACGGATAGTGGCACAGTCTCTTATGCAAAAGTTTGGCACAAAACCACGGAAGGATATCTCTACTGGCTGCTACTGTTGAAGATCGGGCAAGATATGACAAAGCTTCTCACTGGCCAATCAACACGATGCACCGGTTCCAGAGATTTTGTGATTCTGACAAACGCACTACCTATGCATGTGAGAAATGCAAAGCTCCACTGCACATTGAGTGCTTCAAGATATACAACGGACAATAGAAAATGAGATAGGAGTAGATGAAAAATGGCTGAAAAAGCCAATTAAAGATAAATATAAAAGCCAATAAAGAGTGAGGAGAAGCAGTACAACGTACTCAATGAAGAAATGAAAAAGGGAAAAAGACAATCAAAATGACTGAAATGTTTTTACAATAGCATGTGTACGTGTGCATGTATGTGTGTGTACATACAGTGCCTTGCGAAAGTATTCGGCCCCCTTGAACTTTGCGACCTTTTGCCACATTTCAGGCTTCAAACATAGATATAAAACTGTATTTTTTTGTGAAGAATCAACAACAAGTGGGACACAATCATGAAGTGGAACAACATTTATTGGATATTTCAAACTTTTTTAACAAATCAAAAACTGAAAAATAGGGCGTGCAAAATTATTCAGCCCCTTTACTTTCAATGCAGCAAACTCTCTCCAGAAGTTCAGTGAGGATCTCTGAATGATCCAATGTTGACCTAAATGACTAATGATGATAAATACAATCCACCTGTGTGTAATCAAGTCTCTGTATAAATGCACCTGCACTGATTAGTCTCAGAGGTCCGATAAAAGCGCAGAGAGCATCATGAAGAACAAGGAACACACCAGGCAGGTCCGAGATACTGTTGTGAAGAAGTTTAAAGCCGGATTTGGATACAAAAAGATTTCCCAAGCTTTAACCATCACAAGGAGCACTGTGCAAGCGATAATATTGAAATGGAAGGAGTATCAGACCACTGCAAATCTACCAAGACCTGGCCGTCCCTCTAAACTTTCAGCTCATACAAGGAGAAGACTGATCAGAGATGCAGCCAAGAGGCCCATGATCACTCTGGATGAACTGCGGAGATCTACAGCTGAGGTGGGAGACTCTGTCCATAGGACAACCATCAGTCGTATATTGCACAAATCTGGCCTTTATGGAAGAGTGGCAAGAAGAAAGCCATTTCTTAAAGATATCCATAAAAAGTGTTGTTTAAAGTTTGCCACAAGCCACCTGGGAGACACACCAAACATGTGGAAGAAGGTGCTCTGGTCAGATGAAACCAAAATTGAACTTTTTGGCAACAATGCAAAACGTTATGTTTGGCGTAAAAGCAACACAGCTCATCACCCTGATCACACCATCCCCACTGTCAAACATGGTGGTGGCAGCATCATGGTTTGGGCCTGCTTTTCTTCAGCAGGGACAGGGAAGATGGTTAAAATTGATGGGAAGATGGATGGAGCCAAATACAGGACCATTCTGGAAGAAAACCTGATGGAGTCTGCAAAAGACCTGAGACTGGGACAGAGATTTGTCTTCCAACAAGACAATGATCCAAAACATAAAGCAAAATCTACAATGGAATGGTTCAAAAATAAACATATCCAGGTGTTAGAATGGCCAAGTCAAAGTCCAGACCTTAATCCAATCGAGAATCTGTGGAAAGAACTGAAAACTGCTGTTCACAGATGCTCTCCATCCAACTGTTTTGCAAGGAGGAATGGGAAAAGGAGGAATGGGAAAACATTTCAGTCTCTCGATGTGCAAAACTGATAGAGACATACCCCAAGCGACTTACAGCTGTAATCGCAGCAAAAGGTGGCGCTACAAAGTATTAACTTAAGGGGGCTGAATAATTTTGCACGCCCAATTTTTCAGTTTTTGATTTGTTAAAAAAGTTTGAAATATCCAATAAATGTCGTTCCACTTCATGATTGTGTCCCACTTGTTGTTGATTCTTCACAAAAAAATACAGTTTTATATCTTTATGTTTGAAGCCTGAAATGTGGCAAAAGGTCGCAAAGTTCAAGGGGGCCGAATACTTTCGCAAGGCACTGTATATATATATATATATATATATATATATATATATATATATATATATATATATATATATATATATATATATATATATATATATATATATATTTCAGTGTAGCCCTTTACTTGAATGCATATTCTAGTGAATGTTGCACTAAAATGTCAAATACAATGTTACCGTGAATATTGCAATATATGTTGCACTAAAGTAACAATGTTACAATGAAGTAACAATGTTGAAATGTGTTGATGTTTTGTTGTTGTTTTGTCTTTGCTCTCAGTATTCATATCGGTGTTTAATAAGGGTTTTTGATATGTAAAATAGTCACACTAGAATGTGATGGGGCGTTCCAGTATCAATGCTGGGAACTGCCCGTGACAGAATTTTAAATGTTTTAATAACTGGGCTGGGATATATAAGAATTTTGATGACTGCATAGGAGAAATATGTTAATTCAGTATATAGCACATTATCCCACCGGTCACAATTGTGACCTACCATAAAACATACTTTTTCACCTACTTTTCCATGAAAATGTAAAAAGATGATGATTGATTATTACAAAGGGTTACTAATGACACATGATTTGGAAATGTTCATGTCTGCAGAAAAAATTTGATTAAATGTGTTAACATGATAGATTTTTCCAGCGGACAAGTCATAACAATGATGTAATTTCAACCAGATTTCAACCAACGGGTTTTTGTCATGTCCTTGAGATGTTACATCATCTTACTGCGCGTAAGTGCAACTTTAGTACTTATTCCCACGACTGTACCGTTTTTTTCGGCCTAATACAACGTGACTTCGGCCCAAAGCCTGGCAGCATGAAGTGACCACCAGTGACTGTGTCAGACAGAGAGCAAAGGGTGATGCTGGGTCAAGAGATGGTAGTGTTGTTCGTACTCAAACTACTGGGGCCGGCAGTTGACCAGTACCTGACTGTGACTTGACATAAACTTGGCAGTTTATATAAATGACAGCCTTGGGGTTCTTTCTTTGTAAAAGACTGTTAGAATGACATTGAATAGACTGAAAGAGACTACAGGCTGCGGTGTGTGTTTTTCTCATATGCATATTGATGTAGTCAAGGTGGAATTGCCATTCAGTCCAATATTAATTGGAATCTGTATCTAGATACTTGACGATTCACCACAAAGAGACTTGAAGTAAATAAATGTCGTTCTGGGTCCTGTCGTTAGTGGAGCTGGATTTTCTGTTTCAGTACTTTTGATTTAATTTCAAATAGTATTTGTGAAAGAATCCCCTAACCTGGTTTTCCCCTGTCCAAAAATAAATTGTTTATTGAGGGGTGAAAAGGTTATAGCAGTGGAGAGTACCACCCTAACGGGACTCTAACGGGAATTTTATTACGTTGCTTTCAACTATTCAATGTTATTTAGGTAGTCTACGCATGTGAGTATGGTAACTGATCAATGTCTAAATGTAACACGATAGCTCAGGTGAAAAGAAAACCGCTCATTTCCAAAGCCAAGCAGGGTACATAAAGGTAAACATCTGGATGGTAGAATTGTTCTGCAGAAGTGCATTACCCCTCATGTATCAGTAGGAGTCCCTGTTCAGTCCGGAATTGTTGGACTGTGGCTTCACATTTTATGTCAATATACCTCTTTATTTAGATTGATGGTATCACGTTGAAACAATGATGTTGATTCAAACATACAATTTTACTATCCACATTGAAACAAGGTCAAATAAAATGTCTTATCCAATATGAAATTCAACATAATTTCAACCACCCAATTGAATCTAGGATGAAAAAATGTTTTAGCGTTTCTCCATGTAATTTTCAACGTGATTCCAAAGTATACATATTTCTGATGATTATGTTGAAATTAGATTGATGTGAAGTCATTGTATTTAAGTTGACTTTTTATCCTACTTTCAATGTTTACAACGCTGTTTGAAATGAGATAAAAACTACTGGTGGATGACTTTTTGAAAATCCAAATGGGATTTCCACATAGATTCCACGTCACAATAGATTGACAAATGACATTATTGTTACTCATTGTGTATTTATTCCTTATGTTATTATTTTTCTATTTATTCCTCGTGTTATTCTTTTGAAATGTTTCTATTACTTATCTTCTCTCTCTGCGTTGTTGGGAAGGGCCTGTAAAGCTAGCATTTCACTGTTAGTCAACACCTGTTGTTTACGAAGCATGTGACAAAGACAAATTTGATTTGACCTTTGGTGTGATTGGTTCCGTACTGACGGTGGACCTAGCTGAGAAGCTATTTCGCGTGAGCAACAAGACTGAAATCCCTAAATTATGTCCCTCCATTGACGACACACAAATTAAACACATACTTCTGAAAGTGCAATGCAAAAAATCCAGTCTTCAATGACCAAATGAATACCGTATTCTCTACAGAAGCTGACAACACTCAAACAGGAGCACAAAGTGCAGACAACTACAGTATGATGATTTTGGGGTGGTGCTGAAAATTGTTGAAGTTTCCCTTTAATGAACCCCTCCTGCATATTTATCTTCTGGCCCAGATGATTATTACCTTAATTTGTATCCATAAATCAATTACATCCTATTAAATTGGCAATTTAGCTGGCAAGGTAATGCTCAGACCCATGTAATATGATTTGCCTTACAAAAGGATGGATGGTATCCTGAGCTGCTGCCAAGCTGTGCCCCTTCCTCTGCCACCCCTGAAGGCTAGCATGGCTGTCTGTCTGCTGTGTGCCAGCTGCTGTGTGCCAGCACATGGGGGTTTGGGGGGGACACACTGGCGCTCCAGTGACTTAAGCTAGTCTCTGTCTGCCATATTTCCAGGGCCTTGACTCCATTGTGCTTAAACAGGATGGAACAAGCAATAGCCGCTGGAGTATTGTGCATAGACAATTGTTCATATCGCTTCCCCGCTCCCTCCTGCTGACATTTTGTGTCAAGAAAAAAACTGTATGCAGAGAATCCCCAAATACACAGACCACAGACCACACACTTGAGAGTTATTGTTGCTGTAGTGCTTATGACTGACTGGTGTGTTTACACGGTATGAAAGAAAGAAAAGCTTGATCACTGTATGAGTGATATTATTCTTCCATTGACTTTATAGCCATGCTTTCCTTAGAGAGAATTCAGAGAGAGTAGGCTTCCACACACTGTTGTTGTGGAGTAAGCATTCAATAACAAATGTGACAGTGATAGACCTTTGTCAAGACAACTTCTTAAGGGGACTTGATTATTCTACATACCAAATGAAGCCAAATTGGATTTTAATAGCTTTAAAGTCATTCACTCCAATGTCGTGAAAGATCAATTGAATTGAAAGATAAATACATTTAAAGCCAGAACAGCCTGACACTTTGCTTAATATGGTATTATTTTGTAATAATTTTGTAAGACAGCTGTACAAAGCTTAACTTTTACAGTTTTAATAAGTTGCATTCTCCAATAACCAATGTTTTAAATGTAATTCATTGAAATGACTCCTGAACAGCAGGACTTTAATGGAGTAAAAAAATGTCCCTTCAAACAATGAAAGTGATGGGAGGATATTGATGGTTCGTTGTTGTGGCTGTCTGGCACAATAACTACCCTTAATTTTGAGATGGAGACAGGAAGACTTATCACCACAATAATAGGAATGTAACAGTCTAGCCATTTTCCTTTTCTGGCTCGTGTCCTTTTATCTTTAATCAAATTATGACCTCTCGGCTACTGCAAAGTTCCAGGACCAGTTAATCACTCCTTCATTCATTAAAAGCTGACAAGGAAATCAATGATGAGACCCAGTAAATCAAGTCCTTCATTCCAACTTAGTCCTTTAGAATGGAATTATACCTTTAGAAATGAATTATAAGCTGTAGTTGGCAACCAACTGCAACAATCTGCTGGTGTACTTTAACATTAATTTGTTAAACACTATAGTGACCTACTTGCTTTCCATATTAATGTTATTGAAATGTGTTAGGATATTGGAGCCATTCTTGTTGTGCACATTGGATAGAAAATTTAACCAGAACGGTATTGTTTTCTGTCAAAGGCAGTTGTCGTGCAATCTTCTCAAATTGTATTTACCTTGAGTAATACTGACACCTGCTGGAACAATATGAAAGTAAAAAAGGAAATCAAAACTGAATTGAGACAGTAAGGAGTTGTTTACAATGATTAGTTTGTGAGGAACGATAGTACATTTTTCCATACAAAACAAATTAATTCATTTATATTGCACTATTTATGTGTTCAAGCTTCCCAGCACTGATTGCAATGTCTCTCTCTTTTCAGGTAAGAAAGCTTTCTCCCTATCAGCAGTGGAACTGTGAACAGCCAAGAGCGACCTCTATCTCCATAGGGTATTGTACAGTAAGATGGAGCTGCTGATCATGCTCAAGATACAACTCTTTGACACTTAATTCTGATTAATTTAAACACAGAAATCAATCTTAAGGTGAATTAGTCCACATATCCCTGTCGGTGGAGTGGGAGAGGTTATGACAAACTCTTTCATTGCTCCCCGCTTATTTCAAGTCTGTGTGGCTCTATTGATATGCATCGCTGCAATTTCGAATTCATTCTGAACTACTGAGACTCTCAGTCATCTGTGACCTTAGTTGTCGGCCTAAAAGATGCAAACTGGATGAGTTTATTAATGCTATGGTCATCCATCCTTTAAAAATAATTTACTAAAGTGATATGATTTAATAATTTGCCTCACAATGTTCATTTAAATTGAATAACACCATGTGACACTTTGGATTTAAACACACCCAATTATTGAATCCTCAAATGTATGACATACTGAAAGGGTGTGAGTAGCTAATCATTTTCTGGAGAAAATGCTCAAGGTCCTTGTATATCTTTGTAATGAATGATTTTCAAGGTAGTTACAGCAATGACAATGCTGAGGGACACATTATACTGGTAAAACAAAAAAAGGTATTTCAATAGCCTTGTTTGTTTTATTGATCAATATAATATATTAAATCATTTTTTTCACATTCTAGCATTCAAAATAATAGATGGATATTTCTAAATTCCCAAAACATGTCACTACTAGAATAGGCCAATTTGCTTAACCTAAGTACTTAAAGAAATGCATTAACATAAAGTTTTACAGCATAAAGGACTTATGTCATTGATTAGTTCAATATAAACAAAAACATAATGTGTAACTATTTGTTTATTTAACATGTTTATCATTGTTGCAAAGGCAAAGGGATGCCAAATACACCCGCAATTCAATAACGACCCAAACAAAATCATACATTATTTTAGCCTGTCATTTTTACATGTCGGGGGTGATAATTGTGAGTCAGAGATAATATTTGCTTGGATCAGTCATTAAGTCTCAAGGAGGACAACAAATAAATCAATAATAGATTGTTGAAATCCTTCTGCTAGACTGGAGAAAATAATTGGAGATATGAAGTATTGGGTGTCAACAAGGACATCAATTCAACAAGATAAAACAAGCACATCAATCAAGTGACTTTAGCATCTGTACAACAGTCTGAAGGTGTGTTATTAAAAATGTGCAGAGCTGCGATGGATCAATGCCAGTCAATTGTCTGTGTCCATATTAGGATAACCTCAGTCTCGTGTTTCAGATGTCATGGACGTAGAGATACGTCCATGTCCCAGGTTCCATTTGTTTTGTAGATAGGCCTAAACACTGAGTGTACAAAACATTAGGAACAGCTTCCTAATATTGAGTTGCACCCCCGCTTTTCCCTCTGAAAAGCCTCAATTAGTCGACGCATGGACTCTACAAGGTGTCGAAAGTATTCCACAGGGATGCTGGCCCATGTTGACGACAATGCTTCCCACAGTTGTGTCAAGTTGTCTAAATGTCCTTTGGGTGGTGGACCATTCTTTATGCACATGGGAAACTGTTGAGTGTGACAAATCCAGCAGCATAGCAGTTCTTGACACAAACCAGTGCACCTGGCACCTACTACCATACCCGGTTGAAAGGCACTTAAAATATTTTTGTCTCGCCCATTCACCTTCTGAATGGCACACATATACAATACATGTCTCAAGGCTTAAAACTCCTTCTTTAACCTGTCTCCTCCCCTTCATCTACACTGATTGGAGTGGATTTAACAAGTGACATCAATAAGAGATCATAGGTTTCACCTGGATTTACTTGGTCAGTCTGTCATGGAAAGAGCAGGTGTTCCTAATGTTTTGTACACTGTGTATGTCAAAATCCAAAATTAATGGAAAAGATAGGCACCCTGTCATTTCCAGATTTGTGGTGCTTATCTTTTCCATTCATTTTGGGTTGGTTCATCTTGACATTCAACTACTTTCAGTCAGAAAACCGACAACAAGCTTTGCTTTTGGAGTGTGCTCTCCTATTGAGCTTCTCTACACTGTCCATAGATAGCAGAGTGAATGTTTTAAAATGTTTTCTGATTTTGAATAATTTAACGTTATCTGAATAGTATATACAGGCAGTGCTGGCAGACTGTGACATACTACAGGAAAAATACTGGTTGAATCAAGTTGTCTATAGAGTATTGCTGTGGGCAATGGAATACAGTCCTACTCGTTTTTCACCTGCCAAAAGCCCATCCAGCGACTGATGTAGCCTGTCTCCGATGGTATTTTGATTTCTGTTTCCCATTTCCAGTTTATCACTGTTTGATAAGGTCACCTAACATTGTCACGCTGGGGAACCAACTCCATTTGCTATTGCTGAAATATTTTCCAAACAGACAGTATTTACAGGAGGAAACACACAGTTAAACACACAATGTTTACTGCTTAGGAATCCAGGCCTTCTCCAGGTTGTTGTACTGTTGCTTGGATTTGAACAGGATAATCCCAAACAAGAATAAAATAAGGATGCATACATTGTCTTACATTTAAAAAATATATTTTTGTACTACCGGTACACACAGAAACACGTCATTCAAATTCTAGCAAAACTGTTTATAAACACCATCCTGCATTGCTAAGATTTTAAAGGGATACTGGGTAATTTCCTACTTAGACAAACTCATGGACACCATTTTTATGTCCCTGCATGCAGTTTGAAGGAAGTTGAAGGTAGCATATAATTTGTGTGGTGCAATTGCTGGGAGTCTATGGGTATCTACTTGCCAGCTCCTCTCTAAACAGCCTTGTGTCATAGACTAGGCGTAACATAGTAAATGTAAATCCGGGACACTCAAATTAGTATCATATGTTATGTTTAGCATGGTTACATAAGACAGATGGTTACTTAAGGCAATAGCTAAGCTAAGATAATTGGATGAGTGGGCATATAACGTGAACGCATAGCAACCCAAAAGACACAAAGGTCTAGCAACTCAAAGGCTGCGAGTTCGAATCTCATCCAGGACAACTTTCACATTTTTGCTAATTAGCAATTTTACAACTACTTACTACTTTTAGCTTCTAACCTTAACGCTTTTAGCTAACCTTTCCCCTAACTCTAACCTTAACCGTTTAACCTAACTCCTAAACTTAACCCTAAACTTAACCCCTAGCCTAGCTAATGTTAGCCAGCTAGCCTCCTAGCTAGAATTTGTACATATAGTACATTTTGCACATTCGTAAAATGCAATGCCTTCGGAAAGTATTCAGACCCCTTGACTTTTTCCCATATTTTGTTATGTTACAGTATTATTCTAAAAGGGATTAAATGAAAAAAAATCCTCATCAATGACAAAGCAAAAACAGGTTTTAAGAAATGTTTGCAAATGTATAAAAATAAAAAACAAATACCTAACTTACATAAGTATTTAGACCATTTGCTACGATACTTGGAATTAAGCAACTTGATTGGAGTCCACCTGTGGTAAATTCATTTGATTTGGACATGATTTGGAAAGGTACATACCTGTGTATATACAGTGCCTTGCGAAAGTATTCGGCCCCCTTGAACTTTGCGACCTTTTGCCACATTTCAGGCTTCAAACATAAAGATATAAAACTGTATTTTTTGTGAAGAATCAACAACAAGTGGGACACAATCATGAAGTGGAACGACATTTATTGGATATTTCAAACTTTTTTAACAAATCAAAAACTGAAAAATTGGGCGTGCAAAATTATTCAGCCCCCTTAAGTTAATACTTTGTAGCGCCACCTTTTGCTGCGATTACAGCTGTAAGTCGCTTGGGGTATGTCTCTATCAGTTTTGCACATCGAGAGACTGAAATGTTTTCCCATTCCTCCTTGCAAAACAGCTCGAGCTCAGTGAGGTTGGATGGAGAGCATTTGTGAACAGCAGTTTTCAGTTCTTTCCACAGATTCTCGATTGGATTCAGGTCTGGACTTTGACTTGGCCATTCTAACACCTGGATATGTTTATTTTTGAACCATTCCATTGTAGATTTTGCTTTATGTTTTGGATCATTGTCTTGTTGGAAGACAAATCTCCGTCCCAGTCTCAGGTCTTTTGCAGACTCCATCAGGTTTTCTTCCAGAATTGTCCTGTATTTGGCTCCATCCATCTTCCCATCAATTTTAACCATCTTCCCTGTCCCTGCTGAAGAAAAGCAGGCCCGAACCATGATGCTGCCACCACCATGTTTGACAGTGGGGATGGTGTGTTCAGGGTGATGAGCTGTGTTGCTTTTACGCCAAACATAATGTTTTGCATTGTTGCCAAAAAGTTCAATTTTGGTTTCATCTGACCAGAGCACCATCTTCCACATGTTTGGTGTGTCTCCCAGGTGGCTTGTGGCAAACTTTAAACAACACTTTTTATGGATATCTTTAAGAAATGGCTTTCTTCTTGCCACTCTTCCATAAAAGCCAGATTTGTGCAATATACGACTGATTGTTGTCCTATGGACAGAGTCGCCCACCTCAGCTGTAGATCTCTGATGTTCATCCAGAGTGATCATGGGCCTCTTAGCTGCATCTCTGATCAGTCTTCTCCTTGTATGAGCTGAAAGTTTAGAGGGACGGCCAGGTCTTGGTAGATTTGCAGTGGTCTGATACTCCTTCCATTTCAATATTATCGCTTGCACAGTGCTCCTTGGGATGTTTAAAGCTTGGGAAATATTTTTGTATCCAAATCCGGCTTTAAACTTCTTCACAACAGTATCTCGGACCTGCCTGGTGTGTTCCTTGTTCTTCATGATGCTCTCTGCGCTTTTAACGGATCTCTGAGACTATCACAGTGCAGGTGCATTTATACGGAGACTTGATTACACACAGGTGGATTGTATTTATCATCATTAGTCATTTAGGTCAACATTGGATCATTCAGAGATCCTCACTGAACATCTGGAGAGAGTTTGCTGCACTGAAAGTAAAGGGGCTGAATAATTTTGCACGCCCAATTTTTCAGTTTTTGATTTGTTAAAAGAGTTTGAAATATCCAATAAATGTCGTTCCACTTCATGATTGTGTCCCACTTGTTGTTGATTCTTCACAAAAAAATACAGTTTTATATCTTTATGTTTGAAGCCTGAAATGTGGCAAAAGGTCGCAAAGTTCAAGGGGGCCGAATACTTTCGCAAAGGCACTGTATATAAGGTCTCAGAGTTGACAGTGCATGTCAGAACAAAAATCAAGCAATGAGGTTAAAATAATTGTCCATAGAGCTCTGAGACAAGATTGGGTCGAGGCACAGATCTGGGGAAATGTATCAGAAAATGTCTGCAGCATTGAAGGTCCTCAAGAACATCATTCTCCATCATTCTTAAATTAAATAAGTTTAATTCTTAAATGATCCTAGATCTGGCCACTGGGTCAAACTGAGCAATCAGGGGAGAAGTGCCTTGGTCAGGGAGGTGACCAAGAACCCAATGGTCACTCTGACAGAGCTCCAGAGTTCCTCTGTGGAGATGGAGGAATCTTACAGAAGGACAACCATCTCTGCAGTGCTCCACCAATCAGGCCTTTATGGTAGAGTGGACAGATGGAAGCCACTCCTTAGTAAAAGGCACAAGAAAGCCCGCTTGGAATTTTCCAAAATGCACCTAAAGGACGGTGACCATGAGAAACAAGATTCTCTGGTCTGATGAAACCAAGATTGAACTCTTTGGCCTGAATGTCAAGCATCACGTCTGGAGGAAACCTGGCACCATCCCTATGCGTGGGGGTGGCAGCATCATGCTGTGGGGATGTTTTTCAGCGGCAGGGACTGGGAGACTAGTCAGGATCTAGGGAAAGATCAACAGAGCAAAGTACAGAGAGATCATTGATGAAAACCTGCTCCAGATCACTCAGGACCTCAGACTGGGGCAAAGGTTCAACTTTCAACAGGACAACAACCCTAAGCACACAGCCAAGACAACGCAGGAATGGCTTTGGGATAAGTCTCTAAATGTCCTTGAGTGGCCCAGCCAGAGCCTGGACTTGAACTCGATCGAACATCTTTGGAGAGACCTGAAAATAGCTGTGCATTGATGCTCCCAATCCAACCTGACAGAGCTTGAGATGCTCTGTAGAGAAGAATGGGAGAAATTCCCCAAATACAGGTGTGCCAGGCTTGTAGCGTCATACCCAATAAGACTCACGGCTGTAATCGCTGCCAAAGCTCTTTCAACAAAGTACTGAGTAAAGGGTCTGAATACTTACAGTATGTGTGATATTTATGTTTTGTTATGTTTAATACATTTGCAAAACATTTCTAAAAACCTATTTAATATTTAATAGATTTTAGAGTAAGACTGTAACGTAACAAAATGTGGAAAAAGTCAAGGTGTCTGAATACTTTCCGAATGCCCTGTATATATATATTATATATATTTGTTATATTAAAACATACCTGCAGTGAAGCCGCTCAGCATTTACATTCAGTCATTTAACTGTATCCCGACCCACAGGAGCAACCGGGGTTAAGCACCCCGCCCCCCGCCCCACCAAGTCAAAACAGGGACCCGAACCAGCGACCCACCGGCCACCAGCCCAAGCTCCCAACTGCCAGGCCAACAACCATCTGAGACCCACCCCCACAGTCTCCCCTCTCCCAAAAAAACAACACCTCTCCCTCCATTCCGCAATGAACCAACAAACAACAAAATTAACAAAATAGAAAAAAAACATCAAGGCCAACTGTATGTTTTAGTGCATGTGTGTCACTATTTACATGTGTGTCTGTGTGTGTGCACATGTGTGTGTTTTGAATGCGTGAGTGCGTGTGTGTACTGTATGCATGTGTACACACATACAATTACCTGTGCGGGCATCAGCCTCAGGAAAAAACAGGCATAGGATGTAACATTGTTGGCCCTCAGTGTCATTCAAACTTACTTTTTTACATTTTGGACTTTTATATTTGACTGTTATTATATCCCCCGTCCAGCAACTCCACTCCCACTTGTCTCCAGTTCCACATCCCAACCTTCCGTTTTCCTCAGCGTATCCCACCTGTCTCTGCTGGCCACCTTCTTTGATTTGCTACGTGCCGTACATCTTTCAACTATGCTGTGATATTTAACATACAGTTTGAATCTATGTAATCCAGTGGTGTAAAGTACTTAAGTAAAAAATACTTTAAAGTACTACTTAAGTATTTTTTTTTAGGTATCTGTACTTTACAATTGATATTTTTGACTACTTTTAATTTTACTTCAATACATTTCTAAAGAAAACAATGTACCTTTTCTCTCATACATTTTCCCTGACATTCAAAAGTACTTGTTACATTTTCAATGCTTTGCAGGACAGGAAAGTGGTCCAATTCACTCACTTATCAAGAGAACATCCCTGGTCATCCCTACTGTCTCTGATCTGGTGGACTCTCTAAACACAAATGCTTCATTTGTAAATGATGTTTGCGTGTTGTAGTGTGCCCCTGGCTATCTGTGATTTTTTTTTTAATTGTGCTTTCTGATCTTCTTATTATAAGCCATTTGAAATTATTTATACTTTTACTTTGGATGCTTAAGTGTATTTTTGCAATTACATTTACTTTTGGATACTTAAGTATATTTAAAACCAAATATTTTTTAGATTTAAACTCAAGTGGGGCGGCAGTTTGCCTAGTGGTTGGAGTGTTGGGTCAGTAACCGAAAAGTTGTGAGATCGAATCCCTGAGCTGACAAAGTAAAAAAAAAATGTTTTGCCCCTGAACAAGGCAGTTAACCCACTGTTCCTAGGCCGTCATTGTAAATAAGAATTTGTTCTTAACTGACTTGCCTAGTTAAATAAAGAATCAATTCAATTAAAAAGTAGTGTTTTTCTGGGTGACTTTTACTTGAGTCATTTTCTATGAAGGTATCTTTACTTTAACTCAAGTATGACAATTGGTACTTTTTCCACCACTGATGTAATCGAATAGAATCCACAGATTGCGAGTTGAAGATAAATAATTTTACTAAGAGTATTAGTATATTAGTAATTGACTGACCAGGTCTCTCGGGATCTCCCCACAATGCTATTTCTACGGTCAATTTTAGATTAATGTTATGCTTTTTCAGCCATTCCTGAACCTGAGACCAGAAACAGGCTAGCTGAGGCAATACCAAAACAAATGGTATATTTATTCTGCACCCTCACAACAAAGTCTACAGAGCTGTGATGATTGTATGCCCCAGATATTAAACATTAGTTGGTGGCAAGAATTCTTTGCAATAATTTTAGCTGAAAGGCACGAAGTCTTGAATCTTCCTTTGTTTTATATATCAATTTATACACTATGTGCCATGGAATTGGTACATCAAAGGTCTCTTTGCAATCTGTATGGCACAGCTGTCAACCTCCTGGTCCTCAAATGAAAATGGTATACTTTCCTATTTATGCTATTTTTGTTCCAGTTTTGATCCTTTATATTAGGCAGACCCTACCTACTCCCCCTGCCACCTGCCTCCTCAATTTTTGGGGTAATGCTGTAATCAATTGGTTGTATTCTTGGATTGAGCAGACCTTACCATACAGTTCCGATAACCCCATGAAGGACAACTCTACCATTCCAATTTACAATATCATTAAAAAACAAAATACAATTTTCCATAAATACAGGTATTTTATTTGTTGGAATGTTTGTTCTATCTTTTCTGGGGGATGACATTGAAATTGTAACCAGCTCTGCGATGCTTGTTTGAAAAATAGAGATACTTTGAACAAGGTTTCATTATCAATGAATCGAAAATGAGGCATGGCAATCTGCACATTTTAGCTCAACATATTAAATGACTTAAGCAATCAGTGTGAATAGAGCAGCTTGCTATGGCGCGGTCAATCTATTCATATGCATTCAACAGCGGAGTGTAGGGCACGAGATGCGACTGACATTTTGCTGATGGGGAAAGAGGGTGGAGGAGGAGGCTTGGTTGAAGCACTGGGCAGAGGAGTGGCTTCTATGAAGGAACTTTGAATGTCTTTGATATGCCGAAAGGTGGCTTAACGTTGGACCAGCTAGCTAGAATCAAAACGTCTTACATTTTTGTTGTTAATAACTATAGTATTCTTAACTAGCATTTAAAATGTCAATCTATTCTTCTCTGAGAATAGGGGAATACACTGAATGTGTTGGGTAAGGTGTTATGAAATGTAATGTTATGCAGTATTTTAAACTGTATGCTACTGTCTTATGTTGCTGGATCCCAGGAAGAGTAGCTGCTGTCAAATGTGGGTTTATCTATAAATAATAAAAACATCTCTCTCCCTAATTTTTTTAATCACGCTTGTAACATCAATAGGCTACTAGGCCCTGCTTCGGAGGAGGAGGGGCCTACACCCACACACATTGGCAAAGATTTTTAGCTGGCAGGAAGACACTGTAATACGTTTGAGTGACAGAGTGAGGGCTTTGCATATGTTCTTTTTTTTGTGGGACTGAAAAATGCCCGGAACGTTAGAGAACATTATTAATCACTTCCCATGCTTTTAAAATAACGGTTCAGGTCCGGTTTCCTGATAGCAGTGGAATTTAGTCTTACGAGTGTTTTTAATGATGCTTATATCCTACAACAACTAAAAGCTGTAACATGCTTTTCACAAAACACCATGCAGAGAGAACGGAAATCGGAAATCGGTATTTTTGGACACCGATTTTTTTTTTTACACCTTTATTTAATCTTTATTTAACTAGGCAAGTCAGTTAAGAACACATTCTTATTTTCAATGACTGCCTAGGAATGGTGGGTTAACTGCCTCGTTCAGGGGCAGAACGACAGATTTTCACCTTGTCACCTCAGGATCCAATCTTGCAACCTTACAGTTAACTAGTCCAACGCAATAACGACCTGCCTCTTGTTGCACTCCATAAGGAGACTGCCTGTTAGATGAGGCTGGTGTAACCGAAGTGAAATGTCTGACTAGTTAGCGCGCGCTAATAGCGTTTCAAACGTCACTTGCTCTGAGCCTTGGAGTGGTTGTTTCCCTTGCTCTGCATGGGTAACGCTGCTTCGAGGGTGGCTGTTGTCATTGTGAGCCCAGGGAGGAGCGAGGAGAGGGATGGAAGCTATACTGTTACACTGGCAATACTAAGTGCCTATAATAACATCCAATAGTCAAAGGTTAATGAAATACAAATGGTATAGAGAGAAATAGTCCTATAATTCCTATAATAAACTACAACCTAAAACTTCTTACCTGGGAATATTGGAACCACCAGCTTTCATATGTTCTCATGTTCTGAGCAAGGAACTTAAACGTTAGCTTTCTTACATGACAAATATTGCACTTTCTTCTCCAACACCTTTTGTTTTTGCATTATTTAAACCAAATTAAACATGTTTCATTATTTATTTGAGGCTAAATTGATTTTATTGATGTATAATATTAAGTTAAAATAAGTGTGACAATTACAAAAATTCAGTATTGTTGTAATTGCCATTATTACCAAAAAAATAAAATCGGTATCGGTATCGGCGTTGAAAAATCATAATCGGTCGACCTTTACTCCTGGCCTCTTTTGACCCCCCCCTTTCCCAGTCCCTTCCCAGACAGGAAATACGCTTGACCTCATCTTTACTAGAGGCTGTTCGCCTTTTAACCTCACGGAACCCCCCCTCCAGGTCTCCGATCACTACTTTGTTGCCTTTTCTGTCTCCCTCTCCTCCAACCCTAGCCACTCAGTCCCTACCCAGATGGTTATGCACCATCGCAAACGTAGCTTTCTTTCCCCCACTACTCTTCTCCTCTTCTATCCTATCATCTTTCCCTTCTGGTAAATCATTCTTCCTTTTGTCTCCTGATTCTGCCTCTTCCACCCTACTATCCTCCCTTTACGCGTCCTATGACTCGCACTGTTCCCTTTCCTCCCGGCCGGCTCGGCCCTCCCCTCCTGCGCCCTGGCTGAGTGACTCATTACAAACTTACAGAACAGGGCTGTGGGCAACTGGAGGAAAACTACACTTAAAAGGACCTATCATCCTTTCACTCTATGCTCTCTACTTTATCTTCCTCTGTATTCGTTGTTGAAGCCACTTTCTATCACTCTGAATTTCAAGCTTCTGTTTCTAACACTAGGAAACTCTTTTTTTCACCTTAATCCTCCACTTTCTCCTCCTCCCTCTCTGCGGACGACTTTGTCAACCACTTTGAAAAAAAGGTTGAGGACATCCGCTCCTCATTCACTCAGCCTATTGAATCGACTAGTCCCACTCACACAACTACCCTACGTCTTGACCTCTTTCTCCCCTCTCTCTCCAGATGAAATCCTGCAAATAGTGAGGTCAGGCCTCCTGAAATCCTGCCCGCTTGACCCCATCCCCTCCTCCCTTCTCTCCTATTTCTCACTCCCCTCATAAATTCATCCATGACCTTTGGCTGCGTCCCCTCTGACTTCAAAGTGGCCCAATTTGCTCCCCTACTCAAGGAACCAACACTCAACCCCTCTGATATCAAAAACGACTTGAGTGTGCTGTCTCTGACCAACTCTCTCGCCATCTCTCTTAGAAGCTGAAGATATAAACATTTTATATTCATCCAATGTCTGCCATGTATTTTGGTGGCGTGATGACGTCGACGCTGCTCCCTATGCTAACAATGGATCAGCTCCCAGAGGGATATTACCATCTACAGCTGCACATATTGAGGTGGCTTATTATAATGCTTACCGAATGAAAATGCACTAAATCATTGATTTGGCACATCACTAAATCATTGATTTGGCACATCGCTAAATCATTGATTTGGCACATCACTAAATCATTGATTTGGCACATCACTAAATCATTATTTTGGCACATCATTGCACACATGTTAGGCTACACATCATGAAATAAATTGAGACAAATTACAGACAGTAGTCTACAAGTAGCAAAATAGAATGCAGTTGATTAAACATGAAATGTATTTCAATATGATTGAAATAGACCTATAGGCTATTGTTTATATTTTAATGCAGTCATCTCGGTTTTCATTTTAAGGATATTTTGTATACGTTGCTTGTTGCAAAGACATTCACACCTTTGTGTTTATAGTCAATTTGTTCTGAAGTTATCGGTGGTCACATAGAGATGGACAATCCATGTGATTCTATTTTTAGCGGAGCTCTTCTGTGTATGAAGTGACACGGGGGTGCGAAAAAGCATAGAACGACGAACTTCTACGAGTGGTCTGAGGCAGGCGTTAGATTCCGAGCATTCTCAAGTGCAACGTTAATAATGATGGTTTTGGGAACCAGCTCCGAGATTTAATGATGCACCTACGAAGGTTCTACCGATTTTAATTTATCCCTAAGATACTTTTGGGAAACTGGGCCCCGTTCCAGATGAGTATAGATCACTATCGCTCCCGGTTCTAATTCTGTTCCTCGAAAGATTACCTTATTTTCTGCTTTTCGGTTCCAACCCTTGATCTTCTTCTTCTACCTCAAAGTCTGACATGATTTATCAAATGTTAAAATGATGATTTGCTAATTATCAAGCAAGTTAGTTGCTTTAGCTACTAGAGTAGGCAACAGCTGGCTGCCTTCGGGGTGTTTTGCTTACAAAGCCACACAAAATCTCACAGGAAGAGAGCGCAGGCAGAACCCAAAGTAGTCTATAAATGAGGAAATTGATATAATCTAATTCCTTACATTTATCAGGAATATTTACGAATTAATAAATTATCAATTACTACAGTTGAAGTCGAAAGTTTACATACACTTAGGTTGTAGTCATCAAAACTCAATTTTCAACCACTCCACAAATTTCTTGTTTACAAACTATAGTTTTAGCTAGTTTAGGACATCTACTTTGTGCATGACACAAGTAATTCAATTCCAGTGGGTCAGAAGTTTATATACACTAAGTTGACTGTGCCTTTAAACAGCTTGGAAAACTCCAGAAAATGATGTCATGGCATTAGAAGCTTCTGATAGGCTAATTGACATCATTTGATTCAATTGGAGGTGTACCTGTGGATATATTTCAAGGCCTACCTTCAAACTCAGTGCCTCTTTGCTTGACATCATGGGAAAATCAAAAGAAATTAGCCAAGACCTCAGAAAAAAATTGTAGACCTCCACAAATCTGGTTCATCCTTTGGAGCAATTTACAAATGCCTGAAGGTACCACATCCATCTGTACAAACAATAGTATGCAAGTTTTAACACCACAGGACCATGCAGCCGTCATAACGCTCAGGAAGGAGACGCATTCTGTCTCCTAGAGACATACTTTGGTGCGAAAAGTGCAAATCAATCCCAAAACAACAGCAAAGGACCTTATGAAGATGCTGGAGGAAACGGGTACAAAATTATCTATATCCACAGTAAAACGAGTCCTATATCGACATAACCTGAAAGGCCACTCAGCAAGGAAGAAGCCACTGCTCCAAACCGGCATAAAAAAGCCAGACTATGGTTTGCAACTGCACATGGGGACAAAGATCGTACTTTTTGGAGAAATGTCCTCTGCTCTGATGAAACAAAAATAGAACTGTTTGGCCATAATGACCATCGTTATGTTTGGAGGAAAAAGGGTGACGCTTGCAAGCCGAAGAACACCATCCCAACCGTGAAGCACGAGGGTGTCAGCATCATGTTGTGGGGGTGCTTTGCTGCAGGAGGGACTGGTGTACTTCACAAAATTGATGGCATCATGAGGTAGGAAAATTATGTGGATATATTGAAGCAACATCTCCGACATCAGTCAGGAAGTTAAAGCTTGGTCGCAGATGGTCTTCCAAATGGACAATGACCCCAAGCATACTTCCAAAGTTGAGGCAAAATGGCTTAAGGACAACAAAGTCGAGGTATTGGAGTTGCCATCACAAAGCCCTGACCTCAACCTATAGAAAAAGCGTGTGCAAGCAAGGAGGCCTACAAACCTGACTCAGTTACACCAGCTCTGTCAGGAGGAATGGGCCAAAATTCACCCAACTTATTGTGGGAAGCTTGTGGAAGTCTACCCAAAAGGTTTGGCCCAAGTTAAACAGTTTAAAGGCAATGCTACCAAATACTAATTGAGTGTATGTAATCATCTGACCCACTGGGAATGTGATGAAAGAAATAAAAGCTGAAATAAATAATTCTCTCTACTATTATTCTGACATTTCACATTCTTAAAATAAAGTGGTGATCCTAACGGACCTAAGACAGGGCATGTATTTGGCCAAGGTGTATGTAAACTTCCGACTTCAACTCTTTGTGTAGCTTTGTAAGACTATAAATGACCAACCACCCCGCTTTGGAGTAGTTAGAGAGCAGCGATTTTGGGAGGAGCTGGCTAGTAGATACACATAGACTTCCAGCAATTGCGCAAAGCTAACATCCATGAGTTAATCTGATTCTGGGTAAGAAGGAAATAATGCAAAATACCGAAGTATCCCTTTAAGCAATCATGAATGTTACGACTGTGTTTCTCATGAAGATGTTACTTTACAGAAATTAATACAGCAGTAAAATACTTCCTATTCTCTCTGTTGACATAAACTGATTGACATGACAATTCCCACCTGTAATAACACATGCACTGTCTCTCCATTTTGACACATTTGTGACTTTATCTGGGTACAAATGACTTTAAAACAACTTAAACCTATAGTCTACCGGGATCGATTCACATTTCACAAGTTTCCATGTCTGATGACCTAGCAGCTGTGGAGTAATGTTAATAAACCAAAAAGCACAAGATTGCCTTCTTCCTCCTCTAATGAGGAGTCCGGCCCATTTGAATTTCACACCTATCTTTTCCACTCTCTCTCTCTCATCAGTGGGTAATCGCAGTCTGGAACAGTCTAATTGTCTCAAACTGAGCCTGTATTAGATTCTGTATTCAAGACCCAACGTCATAGCCATCTTCGGAGTTACTAAAACAAAACAACACAATCAAATAGTGAATCTAAAATGTTTTGGTTGTAGGAGAGTAAGATTGAAATGAGGATGTTGTGGTTTCGAACGACTGAATATTTTTATCACTTCGAGGTGTTGCTGGAATGTGAGGGAATTCTCAGTTTTTAAAGGGATTGGAATGATAAGGGATGACAATGGCTTGCTTCTTGGGGGCTGGCATCGCCCATAAAGAGGGAGTACTCTGTTTCAGATTTAAATCTCGTATAAGCTATAAAATAGTTTGAGAAACTCTGGATGAAAGATGGTAGACTAGCAAAACAAAATACACAAAAATCTCACATTCCCAAGAGCATTTACATACCTGTCAATGATGTGACACAATCTACATCTCACCAGACCCCAGTTCACATGACTTACTGCAGGGTCAGAATACAGACACACCACCGAGCCAGCTAAATGTGTTGCTGTTCAAGGCTGGCTACTGCAGGACTGAGGCGTGACACTGAGTCACACAGCCAGAGAGAGATATAGATGGAGAGAGAGAGACTTGTCTCTTCCTTTGCCTCAACAGCAAACATACATCTGTAGTCCTATAAAAAGACTATAGCTATGTGTCATGCAGAACAGCATGCATCATGTTCATTTTTTCTGCTCTCGTGTCATAGGTGCACGACACACTGATGGGTAAACACCATACGTGCCAAGCTCCACCCTAGTTCAAATATGTAAATCCTTCAGTGACCCATGGTACTTCTCAAGGCTTTGGACTGTAATTAGTTGAGGGAATCATAGTCGGGACCTAAAGCTACGTGCATGGTTTTAAATCCACGAGGCGAATATCAACTCATCTCAATTAGATGGGGAAAAATAAGCAATCAATGTTATCATATTGGAGTAGAGAAATTGTTACAGTAAAGAAACTCCAGCATAAATCACTGATTTAAAACACCATTTGTTATTGTTTATTTATTAGCTGTGAATATGTTTGCTATCATAGGGTGTACTTTTATTAAGGGCAAAGTATTCCATAAATTAAGCTGCCCTTGACTATTTGAGTGGCGAAACATAAAATAAGATTGTCCAAATTCCTTGGCACTTGCTCGTCTACATATACTCTTTGGTCCTCCTAAAGGGATTGATTGTTGAAACAGTTGGAAAAGATCTGTCGTTTACCACTACCTGCATATAATGTAAGCTAGATAGTGGTCAAAATAGTTAGGCAACAACAGTAATTCATTACTCGGGAATCCAACAAATTATGGTCTGATGCATTTCATTACTACTACTTGGTTACTTTGCCTCGTAGAACCACCATACTAATACACACACCATTTCAATTTCAATATGTGTGCCAACACATCCCATTTGACCCCTGAAAGCAAGATAATAAATGCATTTACTCCATAGGGTCTTAGACAGAAAATGTCAATCCTGCAGGATATTAAAATAATGTCTATACTTGCTGCTTACTTGTGCACCACTGGGGGGCAAAGTAGTGCCACGGATGCTCCGAGAAGTTGTGGCAATGACCTATTTTTCAAACGCTTGTGCTCAGAGCTCAGGTATTTGTTGTCTTTCTTTGAAATGAAAATGTGTACGTGCGCATAAACATACAATACCATTACCATATCCTCTGCAAGCCCGGATGCTGCTGTGTCATAGCAGAAAGGCCAAGCATGTCATCAACAATGCACCCGCATCAAACACTACTGAGGAACAAACAGACTCCATGATGAGCCGTCATTAGAGGGGACAGATAGAGCCAACGTCAGGGGGAAGGAGAGAGCAGAGGCTTTAAAAAGTGTGTGCGCCTGATTACTGACTTTGCAGTAACTGACACGCATATGCGCCGTGACATCAAAATGGATGGCAATGTTGTTTTATTTTTCTCTCTAACATCCTGTCAGTCGGGTCCTTGGGAGACCATTTGTGCATACTCAACTGGATTTCAACTCCATCTACATGGCCATAAATAATCCACCTCAAGTATCATTTTACACTTCAAAGAGATGTCGGATTAAGATTAGCATTTTTGCTTTCACTAAGGCGGGAAATGACTATAAATAGTTTGGTAGAGAGATGCATCCTTTGGCTATATGACTGTAAAGTTATTCCACTCTTAATGTTTGCTTACTGTCAGTTGTGTACTAGGCAAGGCTGTCCCCTAGGGTCATTTGCATGGCTCGCAGCTAATTGTTTGCGTCCTCCATGAAATCTTGATGAACCCCATGCACCCGGGAAGCAGGCAAATTGAAATGTGTTCCAGCTAGCGAGCGCTCCAGCATGGCTACTGATTGCATCTGAAATCTTCAGAGGCAGCCTGCTCTGCTGGGCTATACTGCAGCCCAGACCAAGGGGAGAGGAGGATGCGTGAGCATTAACTAGGGCAAGAAAAGACCACCCAGGGGCGGTCGAGATTAGACAGAGGAGATGGAAGGCACCCGGGGCGTGTGAGAAATTAGCTGGGGGTTGGATGGAAGGTGCTGAGGGTCAGTCTCTAGGACACCAGGGGTCTGTTCAATCTGTTGAGAGAACATAGTGTTCCAATAGAGCTGGTTCGATAAGACCGTCTTTTTTAATGCAAATAATTGTCTCTTTTATTCATGTAAAAAGAGACGGATTTGTTTTTTAACTATGCACATTGAATGAACATGATTATTCAATGCTAATGTAACAAGTAGAAGCCTTGCTCACGAGCAAACCCGCGAGAGAAATGTACTTTTCAATAATGCATTACTGAAGACTAGTCGAGTGATTTATAATCAATTGTATGTGTTACTCTGTAGGCTGTGCTGCTGCTGTGTAGAGAAACAATAGCTGTGCGACTATATACACACATGCACTGCAGGTTGCAACACTGTGACAACACTGTGACATTATAAAACTTTAGTCATCCCAGGAAGGGGGAGGCTCATCCTCAGCCGTACTGCTGAGATAAGTAACTTGGGGGACTTCTCAAGGCCTTAGCCTACTTCTTGGTGTTTGTGGAGGAAAAACACAGCGCGGCAGACTGCATGTGGCGTGTGATGCAGTGTGATGTGGGGCTACAGTGCGAGAAAGCCCCTGGTGCTTCTCTGCTTCGCTTTAAAGACAGACTAGATCTTTGCAGTTGAGCTCTCTTGTTTACAGTCACTTGTCTGGTGTAAGGAAATAATGCACTCTAGCTAGAAAGCTCGATGTCAAAATAAATCTACTTCTGCTAGTTTGTGGATACCGCAGAGAATTCAAATCCGAATATAGGAGCACAATTCAGTCATACAGGTGAATGACAATGGCAGAAGACAGCGTTCATAGTGCAGGAAATATACAGTGCCTTTAGAAAGTATTCACACCCCTTGACTTTTTCCACATTGTTGTGTTATGAGGTGGGATTAAATTGCATATGTTTTGTCAACAATACTTTTTCTTACTCTTGAACGTATGTAGGCTTGCCATAGCAAAGGGGTTGAATACTTATTGACTCGAGACATTTCACCTTTTCATTTTTGTTGTTGTAAAAAATAAATAAACATTAAAAAAACATAATTCCACTTTGACATTGTGGGGGATTGTGTGTAGGCCAGTAACACAAACTCTCAATTGAATCAATTTAATTCAGGCTATAACACAATAACCGAAAGGTTGATGGATCAAATACCAGAGTGGACAAGTTAAACAAATATATACATCTGGCTGTGCACTTGAGCAAGGCACTTATCCCTAATTGCTCCAGGGGCGCTGTACAATGGTGACTCTGGCTGTGACCTCACTCCCTGCGGGTGTCTCGGGAGAGTTGGGATATGCAACAAAAAAAAAGACATTTCCATTACACACTTATGTGTAACAGGACAAATATTATTATTATTATTACAATGCTATATCCATTTAATGTTTTCATGTGAAATGGATTGCAATAAAGATATGCAAGCAATATTAAAATCCTCACTTGTTTTCCTTTGAGTGACGTGTTTATTTACTTACCTGACTAGATAATCAACAATTCCCCATCCTTAGCTTAGCAAGTGTTGCAGTTCCTCCTTACTTGAGGGAACATACTAAATAAAGACATGTTGTCGTGTTTGTGTTCTGATGGGTAACCAGTAAATAATGCCATCCGCTGTCACCGGTTGATGCCTTGAAACCAAAGAAGTAGCTGTGCAAGCATATTCCAGCTCTGTGGTTCAGCACCCAGCTGGCTCCCTCAGCCTGGCCAAAACTTTCCCTGATCTAAAAGAATAACTCTCGTCTCACATCTGGCATATCACAGAAATGAAAACTTGGGGCCAAAAAAACAGGGCTATTCATTAATGTCTGACTGCGTTCTTATAAGGAAAGTTCCAGACTTGGAATGTACCTGTCAAAGCGGGCTTAGGCGTTTAAGTCGTTGGCGGCACGCGGGAAGAAGGAGGAAGATAATGCTAAAGTTCAAACGGCAGACCAAATTATTGCAGTGGATTAGCTTCGCCAACTGTCATCTTTGCTGCAGCGGCTCTCAGTCCTACAGTCAGCAGCCTGCTTAGTTCACGGACAAACGTCAGCCTCTGATTTAGGGCACATTAGATCATCATAGCCTCTGTCTGTTGGCTGTTTTCCCCAAAAACAACGTTTTGCAGGTGCACTACTTATAGATGAATGTATAAAAGGAAATAAACAGGCATTGGCGGTTTATACCCTTTTATTCTTTTTTTTTTACAGCCACTGAGAACAATTAGAGAATGGCCTATTGTTAAACCCACCGAGATGGGGTTGAGCGGTCAACAAAACACTGAGTTTACTTAATCACAGCTGGGGAAGTCACCTTCTCACAAACAGACAAGACAAGAGGAATTTCTCATTGGGTATATTTGTACAATAGAGACAAACAAAATAACTTTTAGCTTCTTCGTTGGTTGAAAATACTTGAAAGATACCAACGTTCTGGTATTTTACTGGTAAACTTAGAAAGTTTCCAGTAATATACCCTCCCTTTGCAACCGTACGCATACCTCTTAGCTGACTCTATTCTGGCAGTTCTATTCAGCATGGTTGTTACGTGTGCAATGCTCAATGCACACAACTCATATCAAAATAACTGTTGCACACATCTCATACATCTTCCACTTTCAGTCCCATGGGTTTTCCAATCTAAAATGCTTTGATTGCATGTATTGTATATTATGCCACTTTCTTGAGTTGATGTACAGTGCCTTCGGAAAGTATTTAGACCCCTTGACTTCTCCAAGTTTTGTTACCTTATTAAAGCCTTATTCTACAATGTATTATATAAATACAAATCCTCAGCAATCTACACAGAATACCCCATAACGACAAAGTGAAAACAGGTTTTTAGAATTTTTTGCAAATGTATTAATATTAAAAAACAGAAATACCTTATTTAACAAGTATTCAGACCCGTTGCTCTGAGACTCAAAATTAAGCTCAAGTGCCTCCTGTTTCCATTGATCATATGGTAGAGTGGCCAGACGAAAGCCACTCTTCAGTAAAAGGCACATGACAGCCCGCATGGAGTTTGCCAAAAAAGCACCTAAACACTCTCAGACCATGAGAAACAAGATTCTATGGTCTGATAAAACCAAGTTGAACTCTTTGGC
Organism: Oncorhynchus clarkii lewisi; assembly: GCF_045791955.1. Classification (NCBI taxonomy): domain Eukaryota; kingdom Metazoa; phylum Chordata; class Actinopteri; order Salmoniformes; family Salmonidae; genus Oncorhynchus; species Oncorhynchus clarkii. The sequence goes on from NC_092158.1 coordinate 43,736,522, forward strand.
CTGAATGCCAAGTGTCATATCTGGAAGAAACCTGGCACCATCCCTATGGTGAAGCATGGTGGTAGAATCATGCTGTGGGGATGTTTTTCAGCGTCAGGGACTGGGAGACTTGTCAGGATTGAGAAGCAAAGTACAGAGAGATCCTTGATGAAAACCTGCTCCAGAGCTCTCAGGACCTCAGACTGAGGTGAAGGCTCACCTTTCAACAGGACAATGATCCTACGCACTCAGCCAAGACAATGTAGTAGTGGCTTCGAGACAAGTCTCTGAATGTCCTTTAGTGGCCTAGCCAGAGCCCAGACTTAAACCTGATCAAACATATCTGAAGAGACCTGGAAATAGCTGTGCAACAATGCTCCCCATCCAACCTGATAGACCTTGAGGATCTGCAGAGAAGAATGGGAGAAACTCCGCAAATGCAGGTGTGCCAAGCTTGTAGTGTCATATCCAAGGAGACTCACAGCTGTAATAGCTGCCAAATGTGCTTCATCAAAGTACTAAGGGTCTGAATACTTATGTAAATTTAGTATTTACTTTTTACATTTTTTAATAAATTAGCAAAAATGTCTAATTTTTGCTTCGTCATTAGGGGTATTGTGTGTAGATTGATGAGGGGGAAAAACAATTGAATACATTCCCTAACAAACTGTGGATACTTTCCGAAGGCACTGTACCAGTCACTCCGTACCTGTTTACATGGCTATCACAGTAGCCTGCTTGTCAGTCTGTTTCTGCTGTAGCCAGATTGTTTGCAAAACAACAACATGGAAAATAATTTGCTGAAACTAAAACAAGCTGGCAACAAGCCAAGCCAGTAGTTACCATAATCATTTATTGACTGTGGGTATTTAATTGCTCAGAAAATGACGTTCAGTGAATCTCAACGAGTAATGTCAAAGTAATAGTCTTAGCATAAACAAGTGGAGTTTTGTCCTAAATGTTCTGCTTACATCACATTAGTACTAAATATTTGATATAGTATTGAAAGAAGGTATTTTGAGCATGAAGCTCCTCTCCACCAGAGCTAACATCTCCAGTCGACGGGAGCAAAAAGTAGATAATAGTTTTTCCAAATTGCTCGTTTGGTTCTCAAACATCTCTCAAACAGCTGGAGCAACAGAGCAATATTAGCTGGAGAGCTCATGAAACATGACAGACTGTTTATAATCCCCGAAGGGATCAGAAAGGTAGGGTTTCAGAATGATTTAGTGTAATGAAAGTGAGCAGGTGACATGAAGACACCTACATGCTCTCAACTACACTCCCGATTAATATTCCGATTTTTCTGACACCCTCGATTCAGATGTCAATCACCTCTTGCTTGGCAATTATAAGGTGGGAGAGAGAGATCCAGCTGTAGCTAATCTAATGGGAGGGAATGTTGGCATTTGAGAGAGAGGGACAGAGTGAGAGAGAGACTGACACACAGAGAGAAAAAGAAAGAGGCGGGATGGAGGTAGAGAGCGAGAAAGACTGAGCGAGAGATGTGGGGAGAGAGAGAGGGATTGGCAGAGACGGAATTAACTAGCTACAGTATAGCGTGCAGGGACAATGCCCACCCTTTATCTACACTCCTGGGGGATGAGGCATTGAATGAGCTTGGCACTGGCAGATTGGTGCCACTGAGAGAATGGGATGGGCGCCCTATACTTATGCAGTGGGCTAATTAGCAAAGTATCTCCCACTGGAAGCTCTTCCACTTAACTTTTTGGCACTCCTGTCACAGTCTCGGAAATTGCGTTGAGATAATCAAAGTGTTGTTTTTTGTTGTATAAAAGCACCAGACTCCAGACAAAAGTAAACATGGCAGGTGCTACAATATCTAGGGCACATGGCACGCTCAGCAAAACTATTATATTGAGCACACTTTTCACCGGTTTCTGTGGTTGCAATGTTCTAAATACACATTTGATTTGACATGTTTTGTTAATTGGCTGTTCTAGCGGGAATTTTGAGGCTTAGTCAATATATGAACAATATTCATCTCATCTCTTCCAGTAACTTCTCCTCTAGCTTGTTATTTATCCTCTTGGATGAATAAGTAAAGGCAGTCATGTTGCAGCTTTAATTGTCATAGCTATAATGCAAGCTGACAATGTAGGTCCTCCAAATAGCTTAATTTATTACTGGCCGGCTACACTGGAGATATGCTATTGTAATGTTACTGTAAGACAGTACAGGTAGCCCTTTGTAATAACTCCACTTAGTAAAGCATTTCTAATGGATTAGTAAATTGTTTATTCATCTTCATTCATCATTAATCCATTCAGAAGATGTTTAATATAGGTCCTTTTACTAATCATTAAGTTAAGTATTTTTTTATGTGGCCTCATTTAAACTGTGGGCTATTTATACTTTATAAATACTTCATAAATATTCTGAATGACCAGTGTAATTTCTCACAAAAGATAGACATGCCATTGGTAGAAAATTCCAGCATTACCTGATGTTCGTTAAGGTCTCAAAATAGCCTAGAACATATCAATGGTGAAAGATAAAGCACACAACACAGGATGTGAAAGGGAATATATGGATCAGTTTATAACTTTTGCAAGGACTTGAGGAAGATTTGTAATGTGAATGTTGTGCTAGTGTTGTCAACCTCGTGAACATGAATTAATCATAAAACATGCGCAGGATACAGCAGAAAGTGAAATGCTTAACTTCCATGGTCTTTCCCAACAATGCACAATAAGGTAATAATATATATAAGAAGAAAACCACATAAAATACGAGAGAATAAAAAAGAAAATAAGAGAAACAGAGAAATGCATTTATATACAGGTCTGTGCAGTGCCAGTACCGTTATTACAGTGTGCAGGGATACTGGAGGGTTTGAGGTAGGTATGTACATGTACAGTGCATTTGTAAAGACCCCTTTACTTTTTCCACATTTGTGACAGACCGGCTCGATTCGGTCTTATGTAGCAAAATTTGAAACTGTGTTTTTTACATTCGATAAAAGTAGAGACTCGGAGATAGAAAATTATACACACTGCTCAAAAAAATAAAGGGAACACTAAAATAACACATCCTAGATCTGAATGAATGAAATATTCGTATTAAATACTTTTGTCTTTACATAGTTGAATGTGCTGACAACAAAATCACACAAATATTATCAATGGAAATCAAATTTATCAACCCGTGGAGGTCTGGATTTGGAGTCACACTCAAAATTGAAGTGGAAAACCACACTACAGGCTGATCCAACTTTGATGTAATGTCCTTAAAACAAGTCAAAATGAGGCTCAGTAGTGTGTGTGGCCTCCACGTGCCTGTATGACCTCCCTACAACGCCTGGGCATGCTCCTGATGAGGTGGCGGATGATCTCCTGAGGGATCTCCTCCCAGACCTGGACTAAAGCATCCGCCAACTCCTGGACAGTCTGTGGTGCAACGTGACGTTGGTGGATGGAGCGAGACATGATGTCCCAGATGTGCTCAATTGGATTCAGGTCTGGGGAACGGGTGGACCAGTCCAGAGCATCAATGCCTTCCCCTTGCAGGAACTGCTGACACACTCCAGCCACATGAGGTCTAGCATTGTCTTGCATTAGGAGGAACCCAGGGCCAACCGCACCAGCATATGGTCTCACAAGGGGTCTGAGGATCTCATCTCGGTACCTAATGGCAGTCAAGCTACCTCTGGCGAGCACATGGAGGGCTGTGCGGTCCCCCAAAGAAATGCCACCCAACACCATGACTGACCCACCGCCAAACCGGTCATGCTGGAGGATGTTGCAGGCAGCAGAACATTCTCCACGGCGTCTCCAGACTCTGTCACTTCTGTCACTTGTGCTCAGTGTGAACCTGCTTTCATCTGTGAAGAGCACAGGGCGCCAGTGGCGAATTTGCCAATCTTGGTGTTCTCTGGCAAATGCCAAACGTCCTGCACGGTGTTGAGCTGTAAGCACAACCCCCACCTGTGGACGTCGGGCCCTCATACCACCCTCATGGAGTCTGTTTCTGACCGTTTGAGCAGACACATGCACATTTGTGGCCTGCTGGAGGTCATTTTGCAGGGCTCTTGCATTAAGGCGGAGGTAGCGGTCCTGCTGCTGGGTTGCTGCCCTCCTATGGCCTCCTCCACATCTCCTGATGTACTGGCCTGTCTCCTGATAGCGCCTCCATGCTCTGGACACTACGCTGACAGACACCGCAAACCTTCTTGCCACAGCTCACATTGATGTGCCATCCTGGATGAGCTGCACTACCTGAAACACTTGTGTGGGTTGTAGACTCCGTCTCATGCTACCACTAGAGTGAATGCACCGCCAGCATTCAAAAGTGACCAAAACATCAGCCAGGAAGCATAGGAACTGAGAAGTGGTCTGTGGTCACCACCTGCAGAACCACTCCTTTATTGGAGGTGTCTTGCTAATTGCCTATAATTTCCACCTGTTGTCTATTCCATTTGCACAACAGCATGTGAAATGTATTGTCAATCAGTGTTGCTTCCTAAGTGGACAGTTTTATTTCACAGAAGTCTGATTGACTTGGAGTTACATTGTGTTTTTTAAGTGTTCCCTTTATTTTTTTGAGCAGTGTATATCATACAATACAGTTGAAGAACATCGGGAAAGTAATTCTGCTTTGAAAGTTGATAAACTTAACCTCACTTTTGAGAAAATCGCCTTTGAATGTTTTGGTAGGTTCTGGAGAGCTCTTCTTTGTCTACATCCATTCAGCATTGTTCACACCCTCTTAAGCTTTAGCCCCTACCATCTCTTTAAGGATTCACATGTAAGGCTTTGTACTAAACAACCAAAGATTTCAAGACTAAAGGCTGTCTTATACTACGGGTGTGTTCGTCAATTTACTCTGGAGTGCAAGAGTGTGCAGGTCAAAGCGTTTCGCTCTCAGAGTGTTCAGAGCGCACACTGGAAGCTCTGGCCGAAGAGTAGGGTTGAGCATTCTCACCAAACGACAGCACCCAAGCTAACTGGCTAGTGTTGGCTAGCTTGCTAGCTACTTCCGGACACAAATGAGAGAACCGCTCACTGACCAGTTTTCTCACCCTAGCAGAGCTGGGCAGGCTGTTTTTATGTTATCCAGAGCATTGGTGACTGCAACTGTGCTGCTGGCAACAATTGAAATACACTTTTCTTTTGCCAACGTTTAATGACACCGGCCATATTCAACTGGTATTCAGCATTCGTCAATGCGTCAGTTATTCTGCGCTCTGGCACACTCAGACGAGAGAGCTCTGAAATCGGAGTAGATAGCAAGAGTGAATTTATCAGCTATGTCTATCGACAGTTGTCGCAGTGACATCATAAACATTCTATTGAAATAGTTACTTGCATAGTGGAGTCTTTTGTTTAAACATGTAGCTAACTATCTAGCATTAGGCTATATCTAGCAATGCAAATGGCTCTGAGCGAATGAGAATATTACAACACAGATCATACATGTAATGTTAGTAATATATGAAAATGTAGCTAGCTAGACTCTCTTACCCGTATACATAGATGGACGCTTCTCCCTCTCTGTCACGGATGCCATGGTTGCCCATAGTTTGAAGATGTAATCCAGAGACAGGTGTTTTATACAACAGCCTTCTGTGTGTTGTCTTCCTGCAATGTTTTCTATGTGTTGTGACCCGCGACATATGCAGTCATCAATCTATACCCTACAATGACTAAGCGAAAACTGGTGTTTAGGCATTTTTGCACATTTATAAAAAAAAATAGATAAAACAGAAATACCTTATTTGCATATGTTTTCAGACCCTTTGAAATTGAGCTCAGATGCAACCTGGTTCCATTGATCATCCTTGAGATGTTTCTACAACTTGAATGGAGTCCACCTGTGGTAAATTCAATTGATTGGACATGATTTGGAAAGGCACACAACTGTCTATAGAAGGTCTGACAGTTGACAGTGCATGTCAGAGCAAAAACCAAACCATGAGGCTGAAGGAATTGTCCGTGGAGCTCCGAGACAGGATTTTGTCGAGGCACAGATCTGGGAAAGGGTACCAAAAAAAGTCTGCAGCATTGACGGTCACCAAGAACACAATGGCCTCCATCATTCTTAAATGGAAGAAGTTTGGAACCACCAAGAGTCTTCCTGGAGTTGGCCGCCCGGTCAAACTGAGCAATCGGGGGAGAAGGGCCTTGGTCAGGGAGGTGACCAAGAACCCGATGGTCCCTCTGACAGAGCTCCAGAGTTCCTTTGTGAAGATGAGATAACCTTCCAGAAGGACAACCATCTCTGCAGCACTCCACCAATCAGGACATTATGATTGAGTGGCCAGACGGAAGCTACTCCTCAGTAAAATACACATGACAGCCCACTTGGAGTTAGCCAAAAGGCACATAAACGACTCTGAGACCATGAGAAGAATATCTGGTCTGATGTTTTGGGGGGGGGGTCCAGGAACTGGTAGACTAGTCATGATTGAGGGGAAAATGAATGGAGCAAAGTACAGAGAGATCCTTGATGAAAACCTGATCCAGAATGCTCAGGACCTCAGATTGGGGTGAAGGTATACTTTCCAACAGGACAATTACCCTGATCACGCAGCTAAGACAACACAGGAGTGGCTTCGGGACAAGTCTCTGAATGTCCTTGAGTGGCCCAGTCAGAACCCGGACTTGAACCCGATCTAACATCTCTGGAGAGTCCTGAAAATAACTGTGTATCGACGCTCCCCATCCAAATCTGACAGAGCTTGAGAAGATTTTCAGAATAATGGGAGAAACCCCTATTCCAAGCTTGAAGTGTCATACCCAAGAAGACTCAAGGCTATAATCACTGCCACAGGTGTTTCAACAAAGTAGTGAAGAGTGAGTGAAGTGAGTGAAGTGTCTAAATATTTATGTAAATGTAATATTTCATATTATCATAATTAAAAATAAATTTGCTAAACTTTCTAAAAACCTGTTTTTGCTTTGTCATTATGGGGTATTGTGTGTAAATTGATGACAAAAAAAAACTATTTAATTCATTTTTAGAATAAGGCTGTAACAAAATGTGGAAAAAGTCAAGAGGTTTGAAAACATTCCGAATGCACTGTAAAATGGGTAAAATTACTAGTAACTTAAATATCAATTATAATAATAGAACAGTTCAAGTTTTATTGAACTTGAACTTGCAGGTTACTTATCGACAATTCTCGACAATTCAACAACAATAAGAAATAACAGTTAAGAATACAGACATAAAGTAAATGGCAGTTGAATAGAAAAAAAACGTATAAGTATAATACAGGAAGGCACAATTTATAGTCCTATATTTACACCTGTATTGGGGAAAGGGGCGATGGGTCACGGTGTATTAACTGAGCAGGACAATCAGAGTCTGGTAGCAGCAGTTGTGATGTCTGTCTGTGTAGAATGAATGTATATGTGTTTGGTTGTGTGCTTGAGTGAGCACATCTGTGCTTAGGAATCAGAGCAGGTGGTCAGTCCAGTTCAAGTGTTCAGCAGTCTGATGGGTTAGATAGAAACAGTCTCAGTGCCTGTTGGTATCAGACCTCATGCTCCAATAATGTCTACCCAAGAACAGCTCATGGCTGGGGTATATGGGGTCCCTGATGATGCTGCGTGCCTTCCTTGGGCACCGTTTCGAGTAGATGTCCTGGATGGGTGGAAGCACAGTCCCAGTGATGTACTGGGCCATCTTCACCACCCACTGGTGATAAAGTAATGGTAGCAGAATAAATAGTCATTGTAATAAACAATATAGCAGCAGCAAATGGTAATATAAATCACTATAATCAATTATGGCAGCAGCGTATGTGGTGTATGCATGGTAATGAGTGTATGTGGGTGTTGTCAGCACTGAGTGTGTGAGCGCTGGTGCATGTGTGTATCTACTGTATGTGGGTACACGTGAATTAGAAGAGTGTCAGTGTGGCTGAGTGGTAGAGACGTGTGGTCGGGCATAGAGCAGGGATCGCCAACCTTTTTTTTAGCAGGAGAGCTACTTTTAAATTATGAAACATCTTGCGAGCTACTCATTTTTTTCCCTTGCTTTCAAATAGCATATTCCCCGAATTCTGTTTTCCATGTTTTATTTTTCCTTGTTTTGGATTATTTTTCCAGTTTTTCACTCTCAATATTACAATTATTCATAGGGAAACAGTGAAATTGGATGTTCTGAGTTCATGTCAATGCTTCAATCACATAAGACAATTTTTGAGGGCAATAAAAATTAATTCTAGGTTTTTTAATACCCCTTTAATTGCACATTTTTATGAAAGAGGAATAATAATAAAATGATTGAATGACCCGTATGCTGTTTAATGGCATGAATGATTGATTGATTATATTGAAGTAGGCTAAGTTATGTTAATCGATTCCCCATAAAAAATATGTTATTCAATGCGTTTGTATTGGCTAATAACAGTAAGGCAAAATAAAGAACAAAATCTATATTTGTTAAGTAATTTTGTAATCAATGTTCATACATTTCAATTATCTTTATCTGTCTGCTACCCAGAGGTTGTAAAGTTCTGGTCTTAAATTAAACAGAATGCTCAGCTCACAATTGATCAGATCCAAGTTTATTTGCGAGAGCTCTGCTGTGCATACACAAATACATTCTAACCTACGCACATACATACACACTAAGATTTTGATTCTCTTCTTCTTCCCCTGAAGTCTCCCCTGAGTTTATTACCACTCAGCTAACAGTTCCAGTCCCCCCCAGATAGGACAGGGAGAGCCCCTCCAGGTTTCCCTATCTTATCGCCCCAGAGTTATAGCTGGGTCGGTTCAAACATAGGTTAAGGAGCCTCTTTGTATTCATTAGGCACACACATACATTCCTTTCTTCCCCCCTCCAACCTAGTTGGAGCTGTGTTTATTAGTTTTAATTACTCCTTGTTCATGCTACATAATCTCTAATCCCTAATGGTTAAATTTCCGTGTAGAATTATTTAATCATTTATCTTAAACCTTCATAAAATCTTTTAACAATTATTTTTGTATACTTCAAGGGGTCTTAAAATTCAGAATCAAATAGAAAAATGATCCTTGGTATGACCTTTTAAAAAACAATTCCATATAGCTTAGTAGAACCTGTAGAACCGGTACCGCCTGCCAAACGGGAGCAGAGAGAACAGTCCATGGCTAAGGTGGCTGGAGTCTTTAGCAATTTATCGGGCCTTTCTCAGGCACCGCCTGGCATAAACTTGGTGATGGAGTTGAAGTCGTACGTGACCACGCAGTCGTGGGTAAATAGGGAGTACAGGAGGGGATTAAGCACACACCCCTTTGGGGTCCCGTTTTGAGGGTCAGTGTGGCGGACTTGATGTTGCCTACCTTCACATCCTGGGGTCAGCCCGTAAAAAAGTCCAGAATCCAGTTACAGAGGGAGGTGCTCAGTTCAAGGGTCCCGAGTTTGCTGATGATCCAGAACATGCTCAATTGCACTCCACACTGCCCTCTCCTATGGTGTTGAACACTGAGCTGTAGTCAATGAACAGCATTCAAACATAGGTATTCCTCTTGTCTAGGTGGGAGAGGGCAGTGTGTAGTGCAATTGAGCATGTTCTGGAGCATTTTTCGGAATCATTATTAAATGCTTTTATAAGAGTGTGAATAACTAGGTTACTAACATTTACAAATGTGGGGTAATGATTAATAAATGATGAATAAACTATGTACTAATCCATTATAAATGCTTTTTACGTGGTAGGATTTGGCGAGCCACTCGGAGTTCACCCGGGAACAAAAGAACATGTCCTATCCACCTCCACTTGTAGCGCAGGGTTGACTGGCCCGAGAAACAGCAGTTGGAGAGAGAGGAGAGTGTGGTTTGGCTGTACTTAAACAACTAACGCCCTCTGAGTGGCTCATAAATAGCTATCTGGCAAAATGATGGGCGTTCTAAACACAGGGCAGGTGGAGAACAATTTCGAGCCAACAGCAGATAAATCATTGTGAGGCCTGACAATGCTAGCCTTAGTGCCAAGGCTTTCTCAATACATTTTATTTGAATGTGGGTACATTAGGATGGTGAAATGTTCTTTACTGGCATTGGAGCTGTCATGACCTTCTCCGTGCCCTTGCTTTTATTGTCAAGCAATTAACTCTCTTGAAAAAGAGGAGAAAGCTGTCCCTAGCACAAAATGGAGAGGAGGCTGCATCCTAAAGCAGTGGGGATAGAGGCAATGTTTGGGACATAATCACTGAGGAGCATGACTTATTCCACACACGTTCATGTTTGCGTACAGGCAGACGATGGGGATATGCCAGTGAAAAGAGGCTGAAAAGAGGCTTACGGAACCCACTGAGCTAGGGATGTGTCATTTCAGCAGACATGGGCTTTGCCCTCCCCACTCTCCCCTCATCCATCCCTCCTTCCTTCCCTCCACCTTCTTCCTAAAGAGAACAAACCGTCAGGGTTTAGGAAACGGTGTGGAGCTGTGTGTTTTCTCTGGCATAACACTTCACTCCCATCGTAACATTTTTTGTCGTTTGCATATTTGCAATCAAACAGCATAATTTTTTCTCCATCTCCTTAGCTATCATACTCTAATTCCACTGATTTCAAAATTAGGTCCTCCAGAAAGTGGAGAGTAACACTTATGTAGTTCTACTACATGACATCTTAAAAAAAAGAAGAAGCCGTGTTAGAAAGGATAACCTACACATACTGACCAGCTGATATTATAGACAGAAGTGTGCTGCATGACAGACCAATCCGAACTCATCTTTTGGCATGTCCAGAGCACTCATTATCTCAGCCAATCATGGTTAGCGGGAAGGTTGCTGACTTTTTCCATGGCTAAACCAACTAGCCTCATAATTTATACCTATTTATATTTGTAAACAACAGCTGGTGCACAAAATCTAAGGAAGTCTCAAGGTTTTGCACACCTGAGGTAGAGTATCTCATGATGTGGACCACACTATTTACCAAGAGAGTTGACATCTAGATTTTCCATAGCTGTCTCTATACCACCGCAGACCGATGCTGGTACTATTACCACACTCAATGAGCTGTATATGGCCATAAGCAAACAGGAAAACGCTCATCCAGAGGAGTACACCACATGAGTCACTGGCTTTATCAATAAGTGCATCGATGACATCGTCCCTGTCATGCCTGCTCCTGTTCCCCCTCTCGAGCGCCAGGCGGCCCATCATTACGCACACCTGTCACCATCGTTAGCTCATCAGTGCTTCATTGGACTCACCTGGACTCCATCACTTTATTGATTGCCTCCTCTAGATCTGTCTATTTCTCAGTTGCATCCCCGTGTCAGCATTAATATCAATATTTTTCCCTTGTCCAGACCCTGTCCGTGTTTTGTTTCGTGTCTGTTATTTATTAAATAATCACAACCTGTACTTGCTTCTCGTCTCCCAGCTTCTGTCCTCAGTCCCCACAGTAACTACACATACATACACCAACGAGAAGCCATGGATTACAGACAACATCCTCACTGAGGTGCCGCTTTCAAGGAGCAGGACTCTAAACCAGGCATGCACTGACCAACTGGCAGGTGTCTTCAATGACATTTTCAACCTCTCCCTGTCTGAGTCTGTAATGCCAAAATGTTTCAAGCAGACCACCATAGACCCTGTGCCCATGAACACTAAGGTAACCTGTCTAAATCACTACCGAGCCATAGCTCTCACATCTGTTGCCATGAAATGCTTTGAAAAGCTGGTCATGGCTCACATCAACACCATTATCCCAGAAACCCTAGACCCACTCCAATTGGCCTATCGTCCCAAAAAATCCACGGAAAATGCAATCTCTATTGCTCTCCACACTGCCCTTTCACACCTGGACAAAAGAAACACCTATGTGAGAATACTATTCCTTGACTACAGGTCTGCGTTCAACACCACAGTGCCCTCAAACCTCATCAATATGCTAAGGACCCTGGGACTAAACACTTCCCTCTGCAACTGGATCCTGGACTTCCTGACGGGCCGCCCCCAGGTAGTAATGGTAGGTAACAACACATCCACCACGCTGATCCTCAACATCGGGGCCCCACAGGGGTGTGTGGTCAAGCCCCTCCTGTAATCCCTATTCACTCATGACTGCACGGTCAGGCACGAGTCCAACACCATCATTAAATTTGCCGATGACACAACAGTGGTAGGACTGACAACGACGAGACAGCCTATAGGGAGGAGGTCAGAGACCTGGCCATGTGGTGCAGGACAACAACCTCTCCCTCAACGTGATCAAGACAAAGGAGATGATTGTGGACTACAGGAAAAGGAAGACAGAGCACATCCCCATTTTCATCGACAGGACTGTAGTGGAGCAGGTTGAGAGCTTCAAGTTCCTTGGTGTCCACATCACCAACAAACTAACATGTCCAAGCACACCACGACAGTCACGAAGAGGACACAACAAAACCTATTCACTCTCAGGAGACTGAAAATATTTGGCATGGGTCCTCAGATCCTCAAAACGTTCGACAGCTACACCATCGAGAGCATCCTGACGGGATGCATGACTACCTGGTATGGCAGCTGCTCAGCCTCCGACCGCAAGGCCCTACAGAGGGTAGTGTGTACAGCCCAGGACATCACTGGGGCCAAGCTTCCTGCATGCTTGACCTCCTATACCAAGCGGTGTCAGAGGAATGCCCGAAAAATTGTGAAAGACTCCAGCCACCCTAGTCATGGACTGTTTTATTTGCTACCACACGGCAAGCGGTACCGGAGCGCCAAGTCTAGGTCCAAGAGGCTTCTAAACAGCTTCTACCCCCAAGCCATAAGACTGCTTAACATCTAATCAAATGGCTACCCAGACTATTTGCATTGCCCCCCTCTTTTACTCTGCTGCTACTCTCTGTTATTATCAATGCATAGTCACTTTAATAACTCTACCTACATGTACATATTACCTCAATTACCTCAAATAACCAGTGCCCACGCACATTGACGCTGTACCGGTACCCCTGCCAAAAAAAGAAAACAAGTTAACGTTAAAATGGCGCTCCTGTGAAGTAGTGACGCACAACACAGTCGTTTCCTGAAATGTGTCAAATATTATGGTGTACAAAACATTAACAACAACTTCCTAATATTGAGTTGCACCCCATTTACCCATCAGAACAGCCTCAATTAGTCGGACATGGACTCTACAAGGTGTCAAGCATTCTTCAGTCTGTCAAGTTGGCTGGATGTCCTTTGGGTGGTGGACCATTTTTGATACACACGGAAAAATGTAGCATTGCAGTTCTTGACACACTCAAACCAGTGCTCTTGGCACCTATTACCATACCCTGTTAAAAGGCACTTAAAACATTTGTCTTGCCCATTCTATGAATGGCACACAAACACAATCCATATCTCCAATTATCTCAAGGCTTAAAAAAATATATTTAACCTGTCTCCTCCCCTTCATCATTAGGAACACCTGCTGTTTTCATGACATAAACTGACCAGATGAATTCAGGTAAAAGCTATGCTCCCTCATTGATAATCCACTTCAATCAGTGTAGATGATTGAAGTGGATCACCCCCCCATAGCTCCATCCCGAGTGTACAGTATACTGTACTTTGACAACCAAAGTACACTCTTGATTCCAGGTAGAACTATTCTGTGTTCCATCTGTGTAAAGGTTTTTACATGGATCTCAAAAGGGTTCTTTCTACCTGGAGCTAAAAGGTCTCTTCAAAGGGTTTGCCTATGGGAACAGCTGAAGAACCCTTTTCGGTTCTAGATAGCTCCTTTTTTTTCTAGGAGTCTACAGAGGAATAGTGTATGGATCCATCAAACACTGTAAAATAGACAAAACATGTTGCAGCTCCTATTTCTATGTGTGGCGTGTGCTATAAACTGCATATATAGATACCACACAAGGAATATAACAGAGAGAAGGGAATTCAAATGCACCGCTGGACATGACAAACCAGTTGATATTTTCCACATAATATAGAGCTACTGTATCTGTATATCCAACGAGTGAAATGAGAATTTCCCCATACGTCAAGTCTGCACGCCACTCCCTCGCTATTGACGTCATGTTATTCTCCCTTCATGGAAGATGGCGCACCAGGTTCGAGGCTATGTTTCAGTTGGGGTATTGCGGATGTTAAATCGTCCGTCTCATTTATTGTGTAGGTAATTCTGTCAGCGCAGGGAATGACACAAACCCCCGCAGATACTATCGAATGCCTCAAACTGCAGCACAAACAATGGTATTCCAGTTGGTTAAAATAAAGTTTAAAATCTTTTGAAACAGATCAAGAGAAGAGAGATGAATCAACTACTGTCCGGGAGAATTGGATACAGGTGCAGAGAGAGCGACAAGTAACTAGTTTCTTTCTGCTTTACTCTTCTCTACAAAGGCTATTCTTCTTGTCATTCTCCTCTTCTTTTCTTCATCCCTTGCTGCTCCTATTTCCGTTTTTTTCAGAGACCCATACAAAGGGATTTATTTAGTAAAATAACTTGTTCATAAGGACATCAGTTCATGAAACGTAGCATGGGCATGATTAATTGAATATATATGTTAATCCCCACTTTCCTGGCCAGATACATGTACAGTTTTGCTGTTTTAAAGTAGCTATTAATCACCCAATTGTGAAATAGGGCGGCAAGGAGTACATCTTTTCAGATATGAACATGAGGCCACTAATACCTACACTGAAGGCTGTAACAGAGGAATGCAAAAGATCAATCATCTATTGTAAAATAGAAAAGCTTGAATGGCAAATATCAGTAATATGAATAAAAACACGTGCAAATGCCATACATCCAATTTAAGATTAATTAAGAAATTAAAAATCCTGTCATTAATACTGAATGATGCATGTCTTTGCGAATGTCTTGTATACTGTAGCTGGTCATGAACATTGGTGTGTTACGGTTATTAGCATCTCTTTTAGCATCTCTTCATATACTTGCTCGGATTCGGAGCTTGATCCTGTAATCTATCTCAGTTTGGAAACATAACATAGTCTCGTCAGTGAGAAAAGTAAGAGAAGATTAGCAGAAGGGCTATGTGGGAACCACAGGAATGATGTTCATAGTCAGTTGACTCACAAGCTGTCTAATAAGCCGATATCACGTCGAAAACACCGTTTGACATTTCATCACATTGATCACCACACACACAACCATCACAACAGTTTTTTACAGTCCCAAAAAATGGAAATGGTGTCATGTACTGTAGGCCTCCAGTAATGGATTCAGATCAACAACATCAGTGATCACAGCATGAGGGACCATGACACTTCGTACCGCCACCAGATGGCAGAGATGACATCATTAAGTGTGAGCATGACTAACATTGGCTTTCCATGTCCATGTTCCGTGATGGCTGAACCGGCAACCCTATTGAATATCCCCATACCAGGAAGTAAAAGCAGTTCAGAATTCAGTAGGTATATTTCTATGATGGAAACCTCATTGTCTGTGTTGTTTGGCCCCCTAAAAGGCAGTTCCAGCCCCAATGGTAGGCTACATTAGTTATTCATGTTAAGCTTGCATCTCATTCTTCCTCAGACAGACTAGGTTTCCCAACAGAGCAGGGCTGCTCCCAGGTGGCTTCAACAACAACACAGCCAGCCACAATTTACACGTTCTAGTGGAGGATTTGTTTCTTTCCAGGAAATTCAGGAGTCATTCCAGGACTAAATTCCCCTTTTAAAGCACCCACGCAAAGGAGAGCCTCAAGACCCTATTAACCATGATAGGAGTCGTTGGGCTTCATTTGCATAATCCTGTTGTCTGTGTGACTAATTTAGCCACTTTTGGTTTGTGGCAAATTAACACCCCAAACGAAACAAGACATGGTAGAAATGCGATACTTGGTCTCCTTGTTCCGAGCACATAAATTAAGAACCCAAAAGTTGATACATCAGAAAAATATCCCTTGACCTCGTCCTCAGGCCAGCAAACAAGAGCGAAGTCTAACATTCCATGCACTACTTCGTAAATCTTTTCGGCGAGACAGCTGGAAGTGGCTGCGTGTGATTTATGGAATACCATATTGTGTTCGTTATTTCGGTATAGCTCTAATGGACGACATTAGTGCCAGTGGAGTGCCGAGTGATTACAGTCCAGCAGTAGTCCCACTGTGAACGGAGAGAAAAATGACAGCCAAAACTCTGGAGATGGGTAATCAATACTGTATTTATGCCTCGTGAGGAAACAACATCACTCACTCTCAAACACAACAGCCCTTTTATCAATACACCTCTTGTAGAATTTTCTGAAGAAAGATAATTAACATTTCTTTATTTAGAGCATCAAAACCACATGCCCGTCAATAGTTATGTGGGTCTTGTAAGAAATACAGCACGTCTTTGAAAAAAATCCTCAGATCCGGTGTACAATGGTTTAATGTAATTTTGCACGTTTCAAATAAAGTTAAGTGTGTCTCTGGACCAAAACACAATTCATCTGTGTATAATTTTGTCTTTTCATGCAAATTGAAAACAAGGCTTAAGGATAATAATGGAAAAAAGCCAATTGTCCATAGTTCAGATCCCTCATTATGAGGCACTGCAAAGTTGGACGTGCATATAAACTAAAACATTCTCTCTTCCAAACAAGGAATATAGAATTGAATACTGTACCTAATTTAATCCCACTTTAAAAAAAAATGTTTTTTATACCTTTCGTTTGGTGTATGAGGAGAGCAGGGAACTGTAATGATCTCAGTTCATGCTTTCACAGGGTAATCATCCACAGAGCCCTTGCCCCGGCAGGAGCAGCAGCCTGCCTCCTAGATATCCGAACAAGTGTAGCTTTTAAATGGCAGGAAGGCTCTCTGTGTTCTAAACCATGACTAATTTAACACCAAAGCCTACAAACACTCTGAAGTAATCCTCCAATCTTCCTATGCAGTCCGCAACCTTCGATGAAAGTCAATGAAGATCAAGGGGATCTGTCAAGTGCTTTCCAATTTCCTAAACCTAATATAACAGAGAGTCATCCTTCAAAGGAGCCTTGCGTCACTGCTAGTCTCGCAAGTTCCTCCTCAACAGGTCCACATCCACAGCTACTCAGTTCTGCCATATGGCAAGGGGGTGTTATGTTTGCCCCGTTAGATTTGGGCTTCTGTTGAAAATCCGTATTTGAGGAGGGGGAGAAAAGGGTCCCAAATCAATTGAAATGCACGGTAGACAACGTCATGTTTGTATGAATTTAAACCTAAAACTGTGCATTTTAAAATATTTAAGAAATTCTCTCCCAACCCAGAGGAATTTTAGTTTGGAAATCTTCCCATTGTCAAAGCTGATACAGATTTTTCAAACTACAAGAGGAAAGTGAAGGGAATGGAAGGCCTCAACATGAGTATCTGTGTCCTTCTTACTTCCTCTCAGTAGTTACTGCTATCACCAATTCAGATCACGTTCCTATGCCAGGTCCCCTACCGCCTGCCTTAAATCGTCACCATTAGTTTTAATACCCCTGCATCGTTTACCAAAATCTGCTTGGTAATCTGAAAAGAGAGATTGATGGAGGCAAGGTTGTTGTTAATACCACCAGATAATTAGCGCAACCGATTCACTCTCTCGGTAAATGCCTCTCTCTCCGTCTCACTTGCTCACTCTCTCTCTCTCGCTCGCTCTCTCACCATCACTGTTGATCGACCTATGCCATTACCAGTGCCTGAGTTGAAGGTAAAATAAAGATTTTATTTGACCACTGCCTCAGCGGTAATACCCTAGCAGAAAGAGTAAAACATGGAATGATTGTATCATAAAGCCAATATAGTAAACCAAACAGACCTGAGCTAATATATGCTGTTAGCGCAATACCTTCCCCCTACATGGACGGTTTAGTGTCTTGTCAGATGGGTGGATGTCTGAAACACAGTGGTCAAGCTCATCTTTACTCTGTGTTTTGCCTGTTTTGCCTTGTGTTAGCCTTCAATAATTCTCACCATGTTTTTTTTTATTAAAAGACACTCAGTCAATATAGTATATCAGCCCATATTAATTCAAATCCTTGACATTGGTCTTGCAAGCACCATGCTCCAATGGACTTAGCCATCAGAATCACATTGAATTGAACGGTATGCAAAATATGATGGAATTAAAACTATTGCCGAACTATACTTTGGGGGCATCTAAGCAGCGAATTGCATTTGATTTATTGTGTTCTCTATTCCTGTGGGACAAGCACAGAACGGAGTAGGACACTACAGCCTGGTGTGGTCTCAAGGGATCTGGTGACAACCCTCATTCTCCACTAACACTCCCTCCTTCTCTCATAAAAACCATCACAGGAGCCTTTTTACATGAACACATTTGTACCAGACACTGTGATGACATTAGGGAATTATGTTTGGCTCAGTAGATAAAAAAAATATCCAAGCATAAATAAAATCACAGTGCATTGTATCTGCCTTAACATCGTCATCAAAAAACGATCATGCAATGGCTTAATAGATCACAGAATCCGCAATCCATATTGTTCTACTCTGCAGTACTATGCATCATCAGGGCTTAGATAAAAAAGGCTCTTATCAGTCCATAGTTTAACCACTCCCCAAGGCTATGAAGTGCTTTGTCAATACCTTTCTCTCCCGCTTTATAATTGTAAGAAAGTACCTGTAGATGCTATAGTACTGTATAAAGACATATACAGTGCCTTGCGAAAGTATTCGGCTCACTTGAACTTTGCGACCTTTTGCCACATTTCAGGCTTCAAACATAAAGATATAAAACTGTATTTTTTTGTGAAGAATCAACAACAAGTGGGACACAATCATGAAGTGGAACGACATTTATTGGATATTTCAAACTTTTTTAACAAATCAAAAACTGAAAAATTGGGCGTGCAAAATTATTCAGCCCCTTTACTTTCAGTGCAGCAAACTCTCTCCAGAAGTTCAGTGAGGATCTCTGAATGATCCAATGTTGACCTAAATGACTAATGATGATAAATACAATCCACCTGTGTGTAATCAAGTCTCCGTATAAATGCACCTGCACTGTGATAGTCTCAGAGGTCCGTTAAAAGCGCAGAGAGCATCATGAAGAACAAGGAACACACCAGGTAGGTCCGAGATACTGTTGTGAAGAAGTTTAAAGCCGGATTTGGATACAAAAATATTTCCCAAGCTTTAAACATCCCAAGGAGCACTGTGCAAGCGATAATATTGAAATGGAAGGAGTATCAGACCACTGCAAATCTACTAAGACCTGGCCGTCCCTCTAATCTTTCAGCTCATACAAGGAGAAGACTGATCAGAGATGCAGCCAAGAGGCCCATGATCACTCTGGATGAAATGCAGAGATCTACAGCTGAGGTGGACTCTGTCCATAGGACAACAATCAGTCGTATATTGCACACATCTGGCCTTTATGGAAGAGTGGCAAGAAGAAAGCCATTTCTTAAAGATATCCATAAAAAAGTGTTGTTTAAAGTTTGCCACGAGCCACCTGGGAGACACACCAAACATGTGGAAGAAGGTGCTCTGGTCAGATGAAACCAAAATGGAACTTTTTGGCAACAATGCAAAACGTTATGTTTGGCGTAAAAGCAACACAGCTCATCACCCTGAACACACCATCCCCACTGTCAAACATGGTGGTGGCAGCATCATGGTTTGGGCCTGCTTTTCTTCAGCAGGGACAGGGAAGATGGTTAAAATTGATGGGAAGATGGATGGAGCCAAATACAGGACCATTCTGGAAGAAAACCTGATGGAGTCTGCAAAAGACCTGAGACTGGGACGGAGATTTGTCTTCCAACAAGACAATGATCCAAAACATAAAGCAAAATCTACAATGGAATGGTTCAAAAATAAACATATCCAGGTGTTAGAATGGCCAAGTCAAAGTCCAGACCTGAATCCAATCGAGAATCTGTGGAAAGAACTGAAAATTGCTGTTCACAAATGCTCTCCATCCAACCTCACTGAGCTTGAGCTGTTTTGCAAGGAGGAATGGGAAAAAATGTCAGTCTCTCGATGTGCAAAACTGATAGAGACATACCCCAAGCGACTTACAGCTGTAATCGCAGCAAAAGGTGGCACTACAAAGTATTAACTTAAGGGGGCTGAATAATTTTGCACGCCCAATTTTTCAGTTTTTGATTTATTAAAAAAGTTTGAAATATCCAATAAATGTCGTTCCACTTCATGATTGTGTCCCACTTGTTGTTGATTCTTCACAAAAAAATACAGTTTTATATCTTTATGTTTGAAGCCTGAAATGTGGCAAAAGGTCGCAAAGTTCAAGGGGGCCGAATACTTTCGCAAGGCACTGTACACATGCTGCTACCATACACTTAACACAAATAAACACCACATCTAACTGCAGCATACTCCTTTCTTAACATTATAGAAACATGGTAGTTGTAATCAAAGCTTGCCATACACCTTCCGCTACCGATTACCTTATGGAAATATCCAGCACTCCGAGACCTATAGATTTCATCCAGGCTGCGAATGTTGTCTGCGTCTTCCTGTGAATCGCACTCTGTAAACATAATGGAATTGGATGTTTGAAAACTTCTTGTAGCTGCGGGTCCACTCACCGCCTTCGCAGAAAAGATAAGTAAAGTCACTTGTATGCCCTCATCACAGTGTTTGTGTGTGGTACGTAAGCAGCCACAGCGGTTTGAGGATGAAAGGCATGGAATTATTAGCTATTTTTAGGCTATACAAAAACAATCGCTGAATTCAGATGATTAGGTAGCAGCAGTACTGCTCAAACACCTCAAAATGGTACAACATGTTTACACACACATGCCCTAATTGTTGTGTACCTTTTTTTGGAATTAGAGATTACAATTTAATCGCCTACTGTACTTTCAGTTTTACGGTAAATTATGGTCAGATGTACTTTGTTCCCCCATAAATGTCTATTATTTAATTAGCAGTATTTTAATTTGTGGGCATCATTTGTAACATATCATATAGGTTATGTTTTTTGATAAATGTTGCAAACAGATTGTCCAACCACTATATACACTATAATACACAATTCCAGTACATGTCGCTTGGGGTTATTTTAGTGGGTAGACTTTAGCTGGATTCACACACAGAAATCAGATGCTACGGTCACAAGTGTGTATAAAACTATTGGTATTATTTGTATTTCCCTCAGCTTGTTAGTTTCAAAGGGAATGGCAGTTGCTGGAACAGCAAGTGAAACAGGAGCCCTTGATTTCTTGTAAGACGCTGATTGAATCAGACAGAATCTGGCAACCAGTTTAGCCTTGACTGTATCTCCAAGGTCATTGCACTTGAGAAATCTGTGGCTCCATCTGGGGACCTGTCTATACTGCATTGTTTGTTTGTTTTCCCATAAGTGATTAATGGACAGCTCTTTCTTCTCTTAATTTAAGCTGATCAAAATGATATGGTAACCTCTGAAGAACATTTCTCTGACTTGGTTATTATTTAATACAGTAGATATTGTATGTGGAGAAAATGGTTAGTTTTGTTTGTAATCTGAAATTCAGCAAGGCTGGGACTATGGACTCTCAAGCTGTGCTCCCCTCTCCTGTTGTTGATTATAGAGTAGCATTGAAATGTTCCAGCTTATAAGAACATTTCTAGGACTTGCTTCATGTTAAATACAGTAGATAACTGTATCATTTCTCATTTCACACCTTGAAGAATGAGATGTTGAAAAAGGTGTGTTTTTATTTTCCTGCTCTGATTCTACACAATTAAGGTAACTGGATATAGGTATGAGATCGCATGCTTTTGAAATTGTCTGCTTGGCTGCTATTGTGCTTTGGCTAATGTAAGGGGCTATACTTTATCCTAGGTTGTATTTATTTTGTGCCCCTCGCAAATTATTGCAATGCACTCATTGCTCTATTCAGTTAAACCCACAATGTAGTGTTTATGCAATAGGAATAGCTTTTTCTTTTTCCTGTTGTTGAATACAATTGCAGTCTGGTTTCCAAGGACACCAGGCATTACTTCAGGAGGACTCAGTGTTACAGAATGTTCAGGAAGAAATGCTTTGTATAGAGCCCACATGCTTCTCTGGCAGGTAGGATAAAGTATCGTATCAGTGCTATACATCACTTTCCTATCTTGCAGCCCACTGAATAAGCCCCCTGATTGACTGCCCTCCCTCACAGCCAGATATTTTTTCATTTTTCCGGGATCACGTGTATGTATCTGTCTGACTATCTGTGGTTGTTACATAGTTTGGTCCCACATTATTTGGATAGTCCCATATAGATGATCTACAAATGGTCATACTATCAACAAACGATCAGTTGATAAGCAAATGCTTGCTAAGATTACGGCTAGGTTCAGAATAAGTGTTAAGGTAAGGTTTGGGTGAGGGTTAAATGAGGCGTATGTGTGTGTGTCTGTGCCTGCCTGCATACGTGTCCATTTGTGTGTACCTTATAGCTAGCCCCTCTGTAAACACAGACTGACTAAACGTAGAAAGGACTATTTTGATTGACTGCGGCCTTTAGTCTGAATTCAGCCAAGTTGTCCGTCTTTGTAGATCCCTCCCCCTTACTAGTAACACAAGCATCCCATCCTATTTTCGATGAGGCTTGCAAACTGTCAGTAGATAGCAGTACTTTAAATGACACCTGCTTATCCAAGCAAGCTTCAGTCCATGTTGCGAGGGCGAAATCAGTGATACTGCAACCGCAAGAACTCTGTACATTGTTCAACATCCTTCACTCACAGCCCTATTCTTGTTGCAGGTTACCTAGCATTTCGTTCAAGGTTATGTGGAATCATGGCCAACCGTAATAGTCTTTATTTGTTATGGACAACTAAATTGAATACTTGGCATATATGACTTTGAAATGAGAAGCGAGAAGACAATGCCATATACTGCATAATAACAACTAATAAGGGAGCATTACATTGCTTTTACTTGGCTAACTATTGTGACAACTTCCTGCATCAAATTTAATTGAAATTTAATTTGGGGACAATTGAAATTAATTCCATATCTCGGTATTAGACACCTTTGGAAAACACAGAAAGAAGTTTGAATAATAATTACTGTTGGGCACAGTGTAGCCAATTAATGTCAACAAGGGCTAATTTAACAAGTCGTCATGACATCATTCTTTCACAAATTAATCATCTGAAGCATGAAGAATTAATTACAGGTGATTCAGCTTGTAATTTAAATCAATTTTTCCCCCTCTCTAAAGACAATTTTGCAACCAGTACCCAATTAAGTATAAATTACATTATAAACTGGGTGGTTCGAGACCTGAATGCTGATTGGCTGAAAGCCGTGGAATTTCAGACCATATACCATGGGTATGACAACATATATTTTTACTGCACTAATTACGTTGGTAACCAGTTTATAATAGCAATAAGGCACCTCTGGGGTTTGTGGTATATGGCTAATATATCACAGCAAAGGGCTGTGTCCCAGCACTCGCCGTTGCATCGTGCAAAAACAGCCCTTAGCTGTGGTATATCGGCCATATACCAAACACCCTCGGGCCTTATTCCTTTAGTAAATCATGTTGTGCACTTTGAAACATTCCCAATTTTTGCAGTTACAAAACGTTAGATATCAGACACTGTACTCCTTCAAATTATATCATAAAGCACTATTTCGGTTTTGAACACGGCCTATTGTGATTTCTATTAATTTTCCTACAGCCATTTTTTTACTTATTTAAAGTAATTGTAAATACATTCAAGGAATAGGATGTTGTGGCCTAGTTATGATCCACCAATTTTTCACATTTGTGTTCTTTCATCAGAAATGAATGTTTACGGCTATCTTTGTGTATGTGTAAAATATTACTGTCCTCAGATTTAAAATGTATAGATTTGAGATATGTATTACAACGGGTTTTTGTTGAAAAACGGTATATAGTATATCCGTTGTTTAGCTGGAATGTAATGTTCGTATCCTCTATATTTAACATATAGTTTCAAAATCTAGCCTCATTCCAGATGGCACCCTATTCCATATACTGTACAGTGCACTACTTTTATATACAGTGGGGCAAAAAATTATTTAGTCAGCCACCAATTGTGCAAGTTCTCCCACTTAAAAAGATGAGAGAGGCCTGTAATTTTCTTCATAGGTACACTTCAACTATGACAGACAAAATGAGAAAAACAATTCCAGAAAATCACATTGTTGGATTTTTAATGAATTTATTTGCAAATGATGGTGGAAAATAAGTATTTGGTCAATAACACAAGTTTATCTCAATACTTTGTTATATACCCTTTGTTGGCAATGACAGAGGTCAAACATTTTCTGTAAGTCTTCACAACGTTTTCACACACTGTTGCTGGTATTTTGGCCCATTCCTCCATGCAGATCTCCTCTAGAGCAGTGATGTTTAGGGGCTGTTGCTGGGCAACACAGACTTTCAACTCCCTCCAAAGATTTTCTATGGGGTTGAGATCTGGAGACTGGCTAGGCCACTCCAGGACCTTGAAATGCTTCTTACGAAGCCACTCCTTCTTTTCCCGGGCGGTGTGTTTGGGATCATTGTCATGCTGAAAGACCCAGCCACGTTTCATCTTCAATGCCTTTGCTGATGGAAGGAGGTTTTCACTCAAAATCTCACGATACATGGCCCCATTCATTCTTTCCTTTACACGGATCAGTCGTCCTGGTCCCTTTGCAGAAAAACAGCCCCAAAGCATGATGTTTCCACTCCCATGCTTCACAGTAGGTATGGTGTTCTTTGGATGCAACTCAGCATTCTTTGTCCTCCAAACACGACGAGTTGAGTTTTGACCAAAAAGTTATATTTTGGTTTCATCTGACCATATGACATTCTCCCAATCTTCTTCTGGATCATCCAAATGCTCTCTAGCAAACTTCAGACGGGCCTGGACATGTACTGGCTTAAGCAGGGGGACACTTCTGGCACTGCAGGATTTGAGTCTCTGGCGGCGTAGTGTGTTACTGATGGTAGGCTTTGTTACTTTGGTCCCAGCTCTCTGCAGGTCATTCACTGTGGTTCTGGGATTTTTGCTCACCGTTCTTGTGACCATTTTGACCCCACGGGTTGAGATCTTGCGTGGAGCCCCAGATCGAGGGAGATTATCAGTGGTCTTGTATGTCTTCCATTTCCTAATAATAAGTGGGAGAACTTGCACAATTTGTGGCTGACTAAATACTTTTCTGCCCCACTGTATTTAACGTCACTTAAAATCTATTTAAAATGCATGCAGACACATTTGCATCTTTGCTCAAATCCATGTAATGGCTGACAATATTCCAGAAATGCATGGCTATGACATCTAGTCTACAGGGTGGCCAAAGTGGTTCTGAATTCAGCTTCTTAAATGACTCTAAGTATTGATGAAAAGTGATATTTTTGGGGGGGCTACCAAGCCAAAACATAGGCAGTGACATACAGTAAGCGCCAAAAGTATTGGGACAGTGTCATATTTTGGGGGGTTTGGCTCTGTACTAGAGCACTTTGGATTTGAAATTATACACTGACTCTGGGGTTAAGGTGCAGACTGTCAGCTTTAATTTGAGGATATTTTCATCCTTATCGGGTGAACTGTTTTAAATTACAGCACTTTTTATACATGGGTCCCCCCCATTTTAGGTGACCAAAAGTATTGGTACAAACTCACTTATGTGTATTAAAGTAGTCCAAAGTTTAGTATTTGGTCCCACATTCCTAGCACGTGATTAAGCTTGCTACGAACAAATATCATCCCCCCCCCAAAAAATAATCTTTCTCACTCATCATTAAATATTCATTCAGGATTATCTGTAATCATGGTAGCGTCCACATTAATGCATACGTGTTTAGAAACATATTATACAATGCATTTACCATTTATTTCTATTGGTCACAAAATAATCAGAAACACAATCAAAACAAACAGCAAGTGCATCCATTTAGAGTCACAAGCTTGATGTAATCATTGCGTGATTTTAAATTATCGGGCACTAGGATGCTTTTAACTATGATATGACAATATGAATCGTTTGACCATATTAAAATAAGAGTTCAGTTCACGGTTGACCTTAAAATGAGGGGCATTTTTTTAAATTTCACATGAAATAAATAATAATCTTCAAAAATAACTTAGATAAAGCAATGAAATCAAATCACATTTTATCAGTCACATACACATATTTAGCAGATGTTATTTAGGGTGTAGCGAAAAGCTTGTGTTCCTAGCTCCAACAGTGCAGAAGCATCTAACAATTCAAAGTAAAAGAATGGAGTTAAGAAATATATAAATATTAGGACTAGCAATGTTGGAGTGGCATTGACTAAAATACAGTAGAATGGAATACAGTATATACATATGAAATGAGTAAAGCAGTATATAAACATTATTAAAGTGGCCAGTGATTCCATGTCTATGCATACAGGGCAGCAGCCTCTAAGGTGCAGGGTTGAGTAACCGTGGTCGGCTAGTGATGGCTATTTAACAGTCTGATGAGATAGAAGATAGAAGCTCTTTTGAGATGGAAGCTCTTTTCAGTCTCTCGGTCCCAACTTTGATGCATCTGTACTGACCTCGCCTTCTGGATGATAGCGGGGTGAACAGGTAGTGGCTCGGGTGGTTGTTGTCCTTGATGATCTTTATGGCCTTCCTGTGACATCGGGTGGTGTAGGTGTCCTGGAGGGCAGGTAGTTTGCCCCCGGTGATGCGTTGTGCAGACCTCACTACCGTCTGGAGAGCCTTACGGTTGTGGGCGGAGCAGTTGCCGTACCAGGCGGTGATACAGCCCAACAGGATGCTCTCGATTGTGCATCTGTAGAAGTTTGTGAGTGCTTTTGGTGACAAGACGAATTTCTTCAGCCTCCTAAGGTTGAAGAGGCGCTGCTGCACCTTCTTCACAACGCTGTCTGTGTGGGTGGACCAATTCAGTTTGTCTGTGATGTGTACGCCGAGGAACTTAACTTACTACCCGCTCCACTACTGTCCCGTCGATGTGGATAGGGGGGTGTTCCCTCTGCTGTTTCCTGAAGTCCACAATCATCTCCTTTGTTTTGTTGACGTTGAGTGTGAGGTTATTTTCCTGACACCACACTCCGAGGGCCCTCACCTCCTCCCTGTAGGCCGACTCGTCGTTGTTGGTAATCGAGCCTACCACTGTAGTGTCGTCCGCAAACTTGATGATTAAGTTGGAGGCGTGCATGGCTACGCAGTCATGGGTGAACAGGGAATACAGGAGAGGGCTCAGAACGCACCCTTGTGGGGCCCCTGTGTTGAGGATCAGCGGGGTGGAGATGTTGTTACCTACCCTCACCACCTGGGGGTGGCCCGTCAGGAAGTCCAGTACCCAGTTGCACAGGGCGGGGTCGAGACCCAGGGTCTCGAGCTTGATGACGAGTTTGGAGGGTACTATGGTGTTAAATGCTGAGCTGTAGTCGGTGAACAGCATTCTCACATATGTATTCCTCTTGTCCAGATGGGTTAAGGGCAGTGTACAGTGTGGTTGAGATTGCATCGTCTGTTCCACATATTTGGGCGGTAAGCAAATTGGAGTGAGTCTAGAGTGTCAGGTAGAGTGGAGGTGATATTATCCTTGACTAGTCTCTCAAAGCACTTCATGATGACGGAAGTGAGTGCTACGGGGCGGTAGTCGTTTAGCTCAGTTACCTTAGCTTTCTTGGGAACAGGGACAATGGTGGCCCTCTTGAAGCATGTGGGGACAGCAGACTGGGATAAGGATTGATTGAATATGTCCATAAACACACCTGCCTGCTGGTCTGCGCATGCTCTGAGGACGCGGCTATGGATGCCGTCTGGGCCTGCAGCCTTGCGAGGGTTAACACGTTTAAATGTGTGTCAGTGGCACTGTATAGTCCTCAAAGCGGGCAAAAAAGTTATTTAGTCTGCCTGGGAGCAAGACATCCTGGTCCGTGACGGGGCTGGTTTTCTTTTTGTAATCCGTGATTGACTGTAGACCCTGCCACATGCCTCTTGTGTCTGAGCCGTTGAATTGTGACTCTACTTTGTCTCTATACTGGCGCTTAGCTTGTTTGATTGCCTTTCGGAGGGAATAGCTACACTGTTTGAATTCGGTCAAGTTTCCGGTCACCTTTCCCTGGTTAAAAGCAATGGTTTGCACTTTCATTTTCACTCGAATGCTGCCATCAATCCACGGTTTCTGGTTTTGGAATGTTTTAATTGTTGCTATGGGAACAGCATCATCAATGCACTATCTAATGAACTCGCTCACCGATTCAGCGTATTCGTCAATGTTGTTGTTGGACGCAATGCGGAACATATCCCAGGTCCACGTGACCGAAGCAGTCTTGGAGCGTGGAATCAGATTGGTCGGACCAGCGTTGAACAGACCTGAGCGCGGGAGCTTCTTGTTTTAGTTTCTGTCTGTAGGCAGGGCGCATCAAAATGGAGTCATGGTCCGCTTTTCCGAAAGGAGGGCGGGGGAGGGCTTTATATGCGTCGCGGAAGTTAGAATAGCAATGATCCAAGGTTTTACCAGCCCTGGTTGCGCAATCGATATGCTGATACAATTTAGGGAGTCTTCTTTCACACAGAGTGAGTCAATGCAACTTATTATGTGAATTGTTAAGCACATTTTTACTCCTGAACTTATTGACTCAAGATATTTCAGCTTTTAATTTTTTTATTAATTTGTAAAAATTCCCAAAAACATAATTCCACTTTGACTTGATGGGGCATTGGGTGTAGGCCAGTGACAAGGAATCAAAATGTAATACATTTTCAAATTCAGACTGTAACACAAAATGAGGGATGTGAATACTTTCTGAAAGCACTGTATGTATAAGGCACTGCAATGAAAGTGGAGTGTGGAGAATCTTCGGGTAGAATTCTACAATTCCTCCACATAACAGGGGGACAGGCATCTCTACAACTCCCTGCTGTGCTATAACATTTAATCAACCAGTCACGTCTCTGTTATAAAACTTTACTGTGTGGCGTCAACAGAACATGGAGTCATAAAAACCTTTACACAACATCCCCTTGCTTGTTCCCAAAAAATGCAGCCGCTTAACCCAACATGGCCACCATCAAAGATGGCTATCACTGACTGTCTCCCCTCTGTGCAGTTTGGGGATGAGCACAACTTTGTGACAGTGAAGGATTGGGGCACTGCGAGTCCTTCCCTGTGCAATATTAATCAATCTCCAGTTCAATCATTTCAGGGTTAGGGCGCATATTAATCTTGAGAGAGTCTGGGTGAGTGACAGTACGACCTAGGATTCAGGCAGTTATGAACAACGCAACCAATGGCTGGGGTGGGGTCGGGAGAAGCCGGTGTTGCATCAGGTCACAGACGACCTTCATTATTTACAATGTGCGGTTAAAAACTGAGGTCAGACAGATTGTAGGGTTCTTTTTTTGTTATGATAAAAGCCTCCCTACCTCCCCACCACTGCCCCGTATTTAGAGAATAGATGGACAGAACAATTGTCAACAATCGTCACAAACTAAGATCTCAAATGTAAAAAAAATAAAAGTATTATATTTGACAGGCAGGAATGCCAGATCTGTTTATCGAGCAGCTGTATGAGGCTCATACAAACGGTAACATCCTGGATTGAACAGAATAGGATTTGACCCATACTCATATCTGCATAAACCTTATAAGATAATACTGTTGAAATTGGTCTGCAACATTCAAGGCCAACATTCCTGGAATACAGAAGCATTGAAACACTATACATAAGATCCAGAACCATGTCTCTATATATGGCTCTGAAATAAACGATACAAAGACTTCACATTCAATATTCCAAGATAAATGTTGTTCTGTTTGAGACAGATTCAAATTTTCTTCACCCGTATTTGTTTCAAATATTCTGCCTGCAGGCAGTGAATGGACATCAGAACAACCTCATTTCCACAATGCACTAACCACTTCTCACATTGCCTAAACCTCAGAGGCACTTACATGAAGAAAGGTAATTTTCGAAAGAGGAACTCAAATATTACCCCCAATACCACACACTGTGGTCCCAAGCATCTCCAGGAATACTCCTGAGTGTCAGAGTAAAAAGCGCAAAGATAGTGTTTGCATACCAATGAGATTGTTTTAATCCCAAACTCCAACCATATCTGATAGGGTTTGCCCAATTTTATCTATGGGGGCAGTTTTAAGTAAGATGTTTGATAGTCATATCCCATCTCTCTGGTCTACTTTCCCTCCCCGTTGAGAATAGGCCCCATGTAAAGCCTAAATTAGGACGGTGTGAACATTACTGTACCTAATACTGTTAATGGGCAAACTATTGGAACTAAGTGACGCATGCACTTCTTTCCTGAGTTCTATTAACAGAAACGTTAACTCATAGGAAAGCCCAGCAAAATGTACACCAGATTAAAAACGATTGTTGTAATGACATAGTAACTACATTTGAACAGCTAATCAACATTTGATAATACATGGGAATTAAATAGTTAACAGAGCTATTCAATACTCCTATGTAAAAGGCACTGACAAGTACATTTCTTCCTACCAACTCGGATCTTTGTTGAAGCTGGTTATATAAAGGACCATTTCTCAGTCTGTGCCAAGGTTAGAGTATTGTACCTTCCCAAGTAGGACATTATTTTTCAAATCGTTCACTAAACAGGCAAATATGTTCGATAGTTGATAATGCATGCTCTTCAAGTACAATCTTCGGCTTAGGTCAAAAGGACCCTATCTCTCAAGATGGGACAACTGTAGGATAACAATGCAGTAGACCTTCCAATGAAAGGGAAAAAAAGGTGAATGTCTCGTCGTATTAATGTGAGAGCTGAAATTCTCTTCCATGCCTGAAGCTATTTGCTTCATTCTGGGTGGCAGCCATCTTTATGAGGTCCTCTTGCATGTCCATAGCATAATGATTTCACACCTTCACTGGAGCAGCCGCTCTGATTGCACTGTATATCACTGGGACAGCAATTTGTTGACTAAGAGGGAAAATGATAGGCAAATGCCATAGCCCTGCAATAATTTCAAGATCACAAAAAGTGTTTTTGATTAAAGGGCAGTGTAGTCTTATTTCTTGATGCAGCACAGAGCTGATCTTGGACTGAGTAGAGCTGATGTTAGAAGGAATGAACATCCATCAAGTTTATTTGCAGTAGGTCTCTTAGGTTTTCTCACGACCGCCGATTGAGTTTAGCATTGAATTGTCATACTTTATAATCAGTTTAAACACAACTGCTACTATATTGTAGCATACAGTCCATTCGGAAAGTATTCAGACCCCTTGACTTTTTCCAAATTTTATTACGTTACAGCCTTATTCTAAAATGTGTGTTCCTAATCAATCTACACACAGTACCTCCATAATGACAGAGTGAAAACTGGTTTAAAGAAATTTTTGCAAATGTACAAAAAAAAAAAAGATAACTTTTTTTACATAAGTATTCAGAACCTTTGCTATGAGTCTTGAAATTGAGCTCAGGTGCATCCTGTTTCCATTGATCATCCTTGAGATCTTTCTACAACTTGATCGGAGACCACCTGTGGTAAATTAAATTGACTGGACATGATTTGGAAAGGCACACACCTGTCTAAATAAGGTCCCACAGTTGACAGTGCATGTCAGAGCAAAGACCAAGCCATGAGGTCGAAGGAATTGTCCGTGGAGCTCAGAGACAGGATTGTGTCGAGGCACAGATCTGGGGATGGGTACCAGAAAATGTCTGCAGCATTGACGGTCCCCAAGAACACCAAACTGAGCAAACGGGGGAGAAGGGCCTTGGTCAGAGAGGTGACCAAGAACCCGATGGTCATCCAGAGTTCCTCTGTGGAGATGGGCGAACCTTCCAGAAGGACAACCATCTCTGCAGCACTCCACCAATCAGGCCTTTATGGTAGAGTGGCCAGACAGAAGCCACTCCTCAGTAAAAGGCACATGACAGCCCACTTGGAGTTTGCCAAAAGGCGCCTAAAGAACTCTCAGACCATGATAAACAAGACTCTCTGGTCTGATGAAACAAATAATGCCAAGCGTCACGTCTTTAGGAAGCCAGGCACCGCTCATCACCTGGCCAATACCATTCCTGAAGCATGGTCGTGGCAGCAGAATGCTGTGGGGATGTGTTTCAGCGGCAGGGACTGGGAGACTAGTCAGGGTCGGGGGAACGATGAACGGAGCAAACTACAGAGAGATCCTTGATGAAAACCTGCTCCAGAGCGCTCAGGACCTCAGACTGGGGTGAAGGTTAATCTTCCAACAGGACAACAACCCTAAGCACACAACCAAGACAACACAGGAGTGGCTTCGGGACAAGTCTTTGAATGTCCTTGAGTGGCCCAGTCAGAGCCCGGACTTGAACATCTCTGAAGAGAACTGAAAATAATTTAATTTTTACATTTGCAAAAAAATCTAAAAACCTGTTTTTGCTCTGTCATTATGGGGTATTGTGTGTAGATTGATGAGGGGGGGGGGGATAATTTCATCCATTTTAGAATAAGGCTGTAACGTAACAAAATGTGAAAAAAGTGAAGGGGTCTGAATAATTTCCGAATGCACTGTATGTCCTTTTAACAGAATATATGACTTTTAAGTCATTTATTCTAGCAATTATCTCATGTTTGAACAAGCATAGATCACACCTGGCTGTGATGGCAAGTAGATCACCAAAAGGATGCCACAATGCTATTAAAGACAAATAAACCATTTCTGGAACATTGCCACAAAAACAGTCAATCAAAGTATTAAATGTTCCACTATAGGCTTAATAGAGAGACTATAATATGACTGCTACAGTGTAATAGTTGATATACTTTATCATGTTAGTGCAACAGTTTATAGCCTTTTCTCCAATATACTCTTTTAGATATCCATGTCTTGCCACGTTCACTGCTTCCTTCAGGCATTTCCGCTGAAAGAGAGGCAGAGAATAGAAGAAGAATGATTTATATTTACTTGCGGTTTTGCTATTGATAAGGATAATAAACCCGTCCTTCAGGCTTTTTGACTCCTCCTTGTCAGAGACATTGAGAAAATTGAAAGGGCTTCAATGCATCCTCAGTTCTGTCCTAAAAAAGTTTGTGAGCACATTGGTGCCTAAATCAGATACTTTTGGCTGGTGGAAGAAAAATTGTTTAATGTTGCCTCCGGAGCCATTAAAATATACACTTCTGAAAGATTGTCTGTTGGTAATGTTTATTCCCTCTGTTGACAGGAAGAGGAAAAAACTGTCAGCCTACACTTAATAGGCTGAAATGCATCTTTCATATTAATTGACATTAAAACGATGAAGATTTTAATAATTGCTTACATTGACTCTGTGAACAGACATGCTTTAACATTAAATTTAAAAGTCATAAAACCTAATGTTGCATTATTATTACCAAGGAAGGAGCTAAGCTGAAAATACTTCCACTATGATGCCGCCTTTGCTGTCATGGAATGTATCTATCGTAATATATCTGTATCTTAGCAATAGACAAGAGCATTGTTTTGTCCTTTGAGAATATTCAAAACTCCACAATTTATGTAGTACATTTGAAATCGTGAACTTGAAGGAAAATGTTTCAAATGGGGTGATGACCTCCGGCTTTAATAAAAGTGACTTGCGTTGACTCTTGTGAGCAAATCAAGTTGACGCAAAGTCAAACTACAGGGCATTCGGAAAGTATTCGGAAACCTTGACTTTTTCCAAATTTTGAAACGTTACAGCCTTATTCTAAAAATTATTAAATATTTTTTTCCACGTCAATACCCCATAATGAAAAAACGAAAAGGTTTTTATTTTTGCAAATGTATTTAAAATAAAAAACGGATATCACATTTACATAAGTATTCAGACCCTATACTCAGTACTTTGTTGAAGCACCTTTGGAACCAATTACAGCCTCAAGTGTTCTTGGGTATGATGCTACAAGCTTGGCACAGTTGGAAGGTAAGTCTGAGATCCTGTGCGCTCTGGAGCAGATTTTCATCAAGGATCTCTCTGCACTTTGCTCTGTTCAGCTTTACCTCAATCCTCACTAGTCTCCAAGTCCCTCCCACTGAAAAGCATCCCCACAGCATGATGCTGCCACCACCATGCTTCACCGTAGGGGTGGTGCCTGGTTTCCTCCAGATGTGTTTCTTGGAATTCAGGCCAAAGAGTTCAATCTTGGTTTTTATCAGACCAGAGAATCTTGTTTCTCATGGTCTGAGAGTCCTTTAGGTGCAAACTCCAAGTGGGCTGTCATGTGCCTTTTAATGGGGAGAGACTTCCTTCGGGCCACTCTACCATAAAAGGCCTGATTAGTGGTGCTGCAGAGATGGCTGTCCTTCTGGAAGGTTCGCCCATCTGCACAGATGAACTCTGGATGACCATCGGGTTCTTGGTCACCTCCCTGACCAAGGCCCTTCTCCTCAGATAGCTCAGTTTGGCCGGGCGGCCAGCTCTAGGAAGAGTCTTGGTACTTCCAAACTTCTTCCATTTAAGAATGATGGAGGCAACTGTGTTCTTGGAGACCGTCAATGCTGCAGAATTGTTTTGGTACCCTTCCCCAGATCTTTTCCTTGACACAATCCTGTCACAGAGCTCTATGGACAATTCCTTCAACCTCATGGCTTGGTCTTTGCTCTGACATGCACTGTCAACTGTGGGACCTTAAATAGACAGGTGTGTGCCTTTCCAAATCATGTTCAATCAATTGAATTTATCACAGGCGGACTCAAGGATTATCAATGGAAACAGGAAGCACCTGAGCTCAATTTCAAAACTCATAGCAAAGGTTCTGAATACATATGTAAATAAGATATTTCTGTTTTCTATTTTTAATGCAATAAAATTTGCAAAAAATTCTAAAAACCTCTTTTCGCTTTGTCATTATGGAGTATTGTGTGTAGATTGATGAGGAAATGTTTTTATTTGATCAATTTTAGAATAAGGCTGTATTTGAACAAAATGTGGAAAAAAGCAAGGGGTCTGAATACTTTCCAGATGCTAAGTTAAATGAGATCTATGAGAGTTTGACTTAAGTCAATTTTAGCGAATGTCCTTTCCTGGTGTCATTGGAACTACATAGATCTTATCTTTCACCATTCTCCAACCATTCTTCAATATTAAGATTGTTTGGAATCTGTGCATGGTATCTCTGCATGGTACCCTCTTAACCCCAACATTTCTCCAAATTCACCATCGTTAAATGGTAGATATTTTGTTGCTTTGACAGTTATTTCTTAAGAGTGATTAGTTATTCATTTACGTATGTCCCTCATTTTAAGGTCAAACCTGTTTTTTATAGAAACATTGAACATCTAATAGTCAAATAATAGTGTAAAAGCAGGTGAGCTGGTTCTACTCTTTTTTTCTGGTGGGAAACTGAGCTGGTCGGGCATAACACGTCAAACCTGTTACCCATAGATAGACAGGCTACACTACAAAACACGTCAATCCTGTTACCCATAGATAGACAGGCTACACTACAAAACACGTCAATCCTGTTACCCATAGAAAGACAGGCTATTCTACAAAACACATAAATCCTGTTACACATAGATAGACATGCTACACTACAAAACACGTCAATCGTGTTACCCATAGATAGAATATAATGTTTTGTAGTGTAGCCTGTCTATCTAAAACCCTCCATGTAAGGTTTCTCAAAGAACCCCCTTTATATGGTTCTACCTAGAACCCTCTATGAACGGTTCCATTAGCCTTATTAGCCATAACATTTTTATTATTTATGACAGTATATTACATATACACTATATTTACAAAAGTATGTGGACACCACTTCAAATTAGTGTATTTGGCTATTTCAGGCACACCCATTGCTGTTGGTGTATAAAATCATGTAAGCTCTATAGACAAACTTTGGCAGTAGAATGGCCCCTTAGTTCCAGTGAAGGCAAATCTTAACGCTACAGCATTCTACACGATTCTGTGCTGCCAACTTTGTGGCAACAGTTTGGGGGAGGCCATTTGCTGTTTCAGCATGACAATGTCCCCATGCACAAAGCAAGGTCCATACAGAAATGTTTTGTCGAGATCGGTGTGAAAGAACTTGACTGGCTTGCACAGAGCCCTGACCTCATCCCGAGTGGCGCAGTGGTCTACGGCACAGTGGTCTACGACACTGCATCTCAGTGCAAGGGGCATCGCTGCAGTACATGGTTCGAATCCAAGCTGTATCACATCCAGACGTGATTGGGAGTCCCAAGGGTGTGGTGCACAATCGGCCCAGCATCTTCTGGGTTTGGGTTGTCATTGTAAATAAGAATTTGTTCTTAACTGACTTGACTAGTTAAAAAAATATATATAATTATTTTTTTGAATCCCCATCGAACACCTTTGAGATGAATTGGAACGCCGACTCCGAGCCAGGCCTAATCGCCCGACCTCACTAATGCTCTTGGGGCTGAATGGAAGAAAGTCCCAGCAGCAATGTTCCAACATCTAGTGGAAAGCCTTCACAGAAGAGTGGAGGTTGTTACAGAAGCAAAGGGGGACCATCTACATATTAATGCCCATGATTTCAGAATGAGATGTTCGACGAGCAGGTGTCCACATACCTTTTGTCATGTAGTGTATCATAAGGCCTTGCTTTGAGGGCCTAGTTATACCCAAACACAGTGGTGTTAGGAACATCTTGGTTTACAGGCCACATTATACTGGCTTGCAAAGTGATGTGTGATTCCTATTGGAATACAGTCAGAGTTAGGGTATCCAACATGTCGAATTGTTAATCACCCGCAATCTGCATTCAGAATGATTGCCAGGGTAAAGAACCTTGGATACTGAGACTACCTCAATCATCTTAACTGGATCAACTATCTCAGTAACGGTTGCAATAAGTGCAGTTACTAACAAAATGAATTAGTTTAGAAAACTGTATGTTTTTTATCTTTGTGTTTTATACAATTAATCAACCCATCAATGTACAAGCAAAAACATAAATATTATATTAAAACAAACAATTCTGAAAATGTCCCTGCAATGGAGCATGCTGGGAAATATTTTTTATAGTTTTATGTAGAACCCTTCTTACATTCCAAAGAAGACTTCCAAAGAATCATAAAAGACCCTTTTCTTCCAAAAATGTCTCTTAGGATGTTAAAGGTTCTAAGTAGAACCCTTGTCTTCCAAATAGGGTTCTTTGGATCAAAACGGTTCTTGGTAGAACCCTATCCCTCCGCAAAGAACCCTTTTGGAAACCTTTTTTCTAAGAGCGTAGAAATGTTTTAACAATCAAATGTCAAAAGTTAGTTTAACAAATAACAATATAGGGTAGTGAAAAAGTAAAAATATGGTAGTATGGTGTTTATGGAAGTAGATGATATCAGGCCACTCATGCAATATACTCTCTCAGGCCTCTTGGACTGCTTCAGAGATAAGAAAATGTTTAACCCCATTTTTCTTCTCAATGCCAAAATGTTCCTTTAAATTGCCATTTGTAATTGTGCCCCCCAGTCTTTCATATAACAGTGCTCTGCAATTGGTTAGCCTAAGAAAATAACATAGTGGGCAGACCATTTGCCTGTTACAAATATGCTGGAAAGCAATCATCTTTTATTGAGTTAATATAATCAAATATGGAAATGTTAGTGACAGTAAGAGAGAAATGTGGATTCGGCTTCATAAACAAGTAACTTAAAACTTTGCCAAATAACTTAATCTATTTACACGTAAGAAGTTAAATTAAATATGGGAAATATCAAATTTCATTACCTGATTACCACAAAATTCTTCCAAAGAGATAACTGTCTGGAAGAATTGTGAAACATATTTCTGCATGTCGAGTGCATGTCATTGTGGGCTCTCTTGGCTTTTTACTTCATTGTCTTTTGGTTGAGATTGTATTTGTTATTGTCTCAGTGAGAGTGGCGGAGAGAGTGGTTGAGGAATGAAACGTCAGACTGTCGCTTGTGGAAATTCCAGAGTAGTCAGTTGTGTGTGTGTGTGTGTGTGTGTGTGTGTGTGATGAGCCTCCTAACAGGCAGACTTAAGATAGTCTGCCTACAGTACATGGTGATTATAGAGTATCACAGTATGAGTCATAATACCCATTAAACCTAGCAGTCAAACATGGCAATAGTTCTAATTGTTTTTCCACCATTCATTTTTCTCATAGGGGATTTTATAAACACTTCCAATAAGAGCTGTGTTTTGTGTAGGCTTAGCCTGGCGGGATGTTTTGATAACCGTGTAAATCGCTCTCGGAAAAGGTGATTTTAATCAATATATTTGCCTGTGTTTACCGCCCACCCCCAAATATGAAATGCTAATTAGCTGCTAATGTGGCTATCATATAGAAGTACAAATGCCTGTCTCAAGCTTCTCGTCACTCACCAGGGCCTTGGGGATCTGGATGATACTGCAGAAGGTAATGATCTCAGAATTAACTATCTAATTTAGCTAAATTAAGTAATTAATACAGTTGTTTAAACTGACAGTTCTAAATGTACACAATACCTGTCTATCTAGCTAGCTAGCTCATGGTCAGATAATTAGCAACATTAGCCTGCCTAGATGACTACTTTAGCCATCTATTTGTACATACATTTAAATGTGTTAGAAATTCATACAAACAAGTTTAGCTTTCTTTCTTTCAAGTTTAGCTTTCTAAACCAACAGTCTAGCTGGCTAGTTAACTATCTAGCTAACTTAGATGGTGAAACTAGGTGTTCTTGATAATGTTTATTTGTGTCTGTGGGTAAGGGTAAGGGGTGGGAAGCCAATGGGTGTGCCTGAGTCTTATCAACTCTCAACTAGGTAAGCTGTTTAAACCTGGAACACAGCTGCTAAGATGGTGCCGACAGACATGGAAGCTCTGCTTCTAGCTCCTAAGCATCTTTGCACTATTAAGTTTTTTTGTGCGTTATTTCTTACATTATTAGCCCAGATAGTTTTTTTTGTTATTATATACAGCCAGAAATAACTTTTGGATATCAGAGCAGCCGTAACTCACCAGCATTTCGAACATAAATAAGACTTTCCTGAAATTGATCATTTGTTCGTGTCCCCCCAGGGCAATATAACTTATTCCAAAGGCTGCTCCAAGATGCCACTGGCAGAGAAGAGGTATTCAGAGTGGACTTCTAGTCCGACTCAGGAGGCATGCACACCATCCACTGCTTCCAAGTATATTCACTATTGTTCAGTCTCCGGATAATAAAGTAGATGAGCTCAGGGTGAGGATCTCCTTCCAGAGAGACATCAGGGACTGTAACATCCTCTGTTTCACGGAATGCTGGATATACTGTCCCCGTCCATACAGCCAGCTGGGTTTTCAGCTGGGTTCTCAGTACACAGGAATAAATAACTATCCGGGAAGAAGAAAGACCTTTGTCTATGTTTCATGATTAACTACTCATGGTGTGATTGCTATTACAGAAACTCAAGTCCTTTTGTTAACCCGACCTAGAATACCTCACAATCAAATTCCGACCATATTTTCTCCCAAGATAATATTCTTTGGTTATAGTCACAGCCATGTGTATTTCCCCTCAAGCCGATACCACGACGGCCCTCAAGGAACTTCACTGGACTTTATGCAAACTGTAAACCACTTATCCTGAGGCCGCTTTGCTTGTCACTGGGGATTTTAACAAAGCAAATTTAAGGAAAACGCTACCGAAGTTCTTTCAACACATTGACTGTAGTACACGCTAGGGTAAAACAATGGACCACTGCTACTCAACTTTACGAAATGCATACAAGGCCCTCCCCCGCCCTCCCTTTGGCAAATCTGATCACGACTCCATTTTGCTCCTCCTTTCCTATTCGGCAGAAACTCAAACAGGAAGTACCTGTGCTAAGGTCTATTCAACGCTGGTCTGACCAATTGGAATCCATGCTTCAAGATTGTTTTGATCACGCGGACTGGGATATGTACCGGGTAGCCGCTTATTTGTCACATATGCCAAATACAACTGTAGACCTTACAGTGAAACGCTTACTTACAGGTCCTTAACCAACAATGCAGTTTTAAGAAAATGCCCCCCAAAGAAGTAAGCGATAAGAATAACAAATCATTAAAGAGCAGCAATAATTAACAATAGCGGGGTTATATACAGGGGGTACCGGTACAGAATCAATATGTCAATGTGCGGGGGCACCGGTGTCGAGGTAATTATGTACATGTAGGTAGAGTTATTAAATTGGCTATGCATAGATAATAACAGAGAGTTGCCACAGCGTAGGGGGAGGGGGGGCAATGCAAATAGTATGGGTAGCCATTTTATTTGCTGTTTAGGAGTCTTATGGCTTGGGGTAGAAGCTGTTTAGAAGCCTCTTGGACCTAGACTTGGCACTCCAGTACTGCTTGCCGTGCAGTCTTTCACAATTTTTAGGGCCTTCCTCTGACACCGCCCGGTATAGATGTCCTGGATTGCAGGAAGCTTGGCCCCGGTGATGTACTGGGCCGTACGCATTACCCTCTGTAGAGCCTTGCAGTCGGAGGACGAGCAGTTGCCATACCAGGCAGTGATGCAACCCGTCAGGATGTTCTCGATGGTGCAGCTGTAAAACCTTTTGAGGATCTGAGGACCTATGCCAAATCTTTTCAGTCTCCTGAAGGGGAATAGGTTTTGTTGTGCCCTCTTCACAACTGTCTTTGTTTCCAAACATAAAAAGAGTGCCCCCTAGCTTCAAGAGGTTAATGCAACCGCTGTGTCAGATTTCAAATAAACTTTACGGAAAAAGCTAACCATGCAATAATCTGAGTATGGCGCTCAGACACAAAAACAAGCCATGCAGATACCAGCCATGTTGTGGAGTCAACAGAAGTAAGAAATAGCATTATAAATATTAACTTACCTTTGATGATCTTCATCAGAATGCACTCCCAGGAACCTTAGTTCCACAATAAATGTTTGTTTTGTTCGATAAAGTCCATAATTTATGTCCAAATACCTCCTTTTTTTCACATATTTAGTACACAATCCAAACTCACGAGGCGCGGGCAAGTCCAGGCGAAAGTTCAGACGAAAAGTCATATTACAGTTTGTAGAAACATGTTAAACAAAGTATAGAATCAATCTTTAGGATGTTTTTATCATAAATCTTCAATAATGTTTCAACTGGAGAATTCCTTTGTCTGTAGAAATGCAATGGAACGCAGCTAACTCTCACGGGAGTGCGCGAGACAGAGCTCATGGCACTCTGCCATGAGACACCTGACTCAATCAGCTCTCATGCCCCCCTCCTTCACAGTAGAAGCCTCAAACAAGGTTCTAAAGACTGTTGACATCTAGTGGAAGCCTTAGGAAGTGCAATATGACCCCATAGACACTGTATATTCGATAGGCAATGACTTGAAAAAACTACAAACCTCAGATTTCCCACTTCCTGGTTGGATTTTTCTCAGGTTTTTGGCTGCCATATGAGTTCTGTTATACTCACAGACATCATTCAAATAGTTTTAGAAACTTCCGAGTGTTTTCCATCCAAATCAACTAATTATATGCATATTTTAGCTTCTGGGCCTGAGAAGCAGGTAGTTTACTCTGGGCACCTTATTCATACAAGCTACTAAATACTGCCCCCCAGTCCCAAATAGGTTCAAATTCATTTTTCCACCTCTCCACAAATTTCTTGTTTACAAACTATAGTTTTGGCAAGTTGATTAGAACATCTACTATGCATGACACAAGTCATTTTTCCAACAATTGTTTACAGACATATTGTGGGGGTGCTTCGCTGCTGGAGGGACTGTTGCACTTCACAAATAGATGGCTTCATGAGGTAGGAAAATTATGTGGATATATTGAAGCAACATCTCAAGACATTAGTCAGGAAGTTAAAGCTTGGTTGCAAATTGGTCTTCCCAAATGGACAATGACCCCAAGCATACTTCCAAAGTTGTGGCAAAATGGCTTAAGGACAACAAAGTCAAGGTATTGGAGTGGCCATCACAAAGCCCTGACCTCAATCCTATAAAAAAATTGTGAGGAGAACTGAAAAAGCGTGTGCGAGCAAGGAGGCCTACAAACCTGACTCAGCTACACCAGTTCTGTCAGGAGGAATGGGCAACTTATTGTGGGAAGCTTGTGGAAGGCTACCCAAAACGTTTGACTCAAGTGAAACAATTTAAAGGCAATGCTACCAAATACTAATTGAGTGAATGTAAACTTCTGACCCACTGGGAATGTGATGAAAGAAATAAAAGTTGAAATAAATCATTCTCTCCACTATTATTCTGACATTTCACATTCTTAAATTAAAGTGGTGATCCTAACTGACCTCAGACATGGAGTTTTTACAAGGATAAAATGTCAGGAATTGTGAAAAACTGAGTTTAAATGTATTTGGCTAAGGTGTATGTAAACTTCTGACTTTAACTGTATATGTTTTGACAATGACAGTTTACAATTTAAGGTAATGCCAAGTAATTTTGTCTCATCAACTTGTTCAACAACCACACCATTCATTACCAGATTTAGCTGAGGTATAGAAGTTAAGGAATAATTTGTACCAAATACAATGCTCAGGGTTTTAGAGATGTTCAGGACCAGTTTATTACTGGCCACCTATTCCAAAACAGACTGCAACCTTTGTTAAGGGTTTTAGTGACTTCATTAGCTGTGTTTGATGATGCGTATATGGTTGAATTGTCAACATACATGGATACACATGCTTTGTTTAATTTCAGTGCAGGTCATTGGTAAAACATTTAAAAGAGTAGAGG
The DNA here is from genome assembly GCF_045791955.1 of Oncorhynchus clarkii lewisi. Taxonomy (NCBI): domain Eukaryota; kingdom Metazoa; phylum Chordata; class Actinopteri; order Salmoniformes; family Salmonidae; genus Oncorhynchus; species Oncorhynchus clarkii. The sequence continues at coordinate 43,778,950 of NC_092158.1, forward strand.
GCCTAGAGAGCTGCCTGCGGTACACCACACTTTACATGTTTGACATTAGAGAAGCTTCCATTAAAGTAAACCCTCTGAGTTCTATTAGATAGATAGCTCTGAATCCACAATATGGTATTTTTCAACAACAGGTTATGGTCAATGATATCAGACTGCACTGAAATCTAACAGTACAGCTCCCACAATCTTCTTATTATCAGTTTATTTCAACCAATCATCAGTCATTTGTGTCAGTGCAGTACATGTTGAGTGCCCTTCTCTATAAGCAGCTGAATATCTGTTGTTAATTTTTTCCAACAGTTTTCTAAGAGCTGGCTGTTAGAACCAGTAAAGGCCACTTTACCACTCTTGGCTAGCAGAATTACTTTGGCTTCCCTCCAGGCCTGAGGACAAAGACTTTCCTCTATGCTCAGATTCAAAATATGGTAGATAGTAGTGGCTATAGAGTAAGCTACCATCCTCAGTAGTTTTCCATCTAGTTGTCAATGCGAGGAGATTTGTCATCATTGATCGATAACAATAATTTGTCCACCTCTCCCACAATAACTATAAAAAATTCAAACTTGCACTGCTTTTCTTTCATTATTTGTTTTTTTATGCATGAATACAATTGCTCACTGTTCGTGGTTGGCATTTCCTGCCTAAGTTTGCCCACTTTGCAAATGAAATGATCATTATAATAATTGACAACATCAAATGGTTTTGTGAGGAATAAGCCATCTGATTTGATGAAAGATGGAGTTGAATTTGTCTTTCTGCCCATAATTTAATTTAAAGTACTGAAGTTTTTTTTCCCATTATTTTTTATATCATTGATCTTGGCTTCATATTTGAGTTTATTCTTCTTTTTGGTGAGTTTAGTCACATAATTCCTCAATTTGCAGTAAGTAAGCCAGTCAGATGTGAACCCAGACTTATTAGCCACTCCTTTTGCCCCATCTCTTTCAACCATACAGTTGTTCAATTCATCAATCCATGGAGCCTTAACAGTTCTATGTTTATCAATAATTGGAAGAAGCAATTTCATAAATGCATCAAGTGCAGCGTCTGGCATCATTAATCACATCAGATCAACAAATATTTTTAACATAATCCACATAAGAGTCACAGCAAAGTATTTTACACTATTTTAGGCCCAGCTGTTGGAACTTTGGCCTTCCTGGATATAGCCACTATATTGTGATCACTGCATCCAATGTGTATTGATACAGTTTTAGAACAAGGTTCTACAGCATTTGTAAAAATGTGATCTATACATGTGGATGATCTTGTTCCTGTAGTGTTTGCAAACACCCTGGTAGGTTGATTAATAACCTGAACCAGATTACAGGCACTGGTTACAGTAAGAAGCTTCCTCTTGAGTGGACAGCTTGATGAAAACCAGTCAATATTCAGGTCCCCAAGAAAGTAGACCTCTCTGTTTCAATCACATACATTATCAAGCATTTCACACATATTATTTAGATACTGACTGTTAGCTCTTGATCCCTATAGCAACACCCCAAAATAAAATGCTTTAGATTTGCCAAGTGAACCTGTAACCACCACACTTCAATAACACTTGACATATGATCTTCTCTAAGTATTACAGGGATATGGCTCTGAATATAGCCTTCAATACCCTCCAAGCTCATCATTAAGCTCAAGGCCCTGTGCCTGAACCCCACCCTGTGCAACTGGGACCTGGACTTCCTGACGGTCCGCCCCTAGGTGGTGAAGGTACGAAACAACACCTCCACTTCACTGATCCTCAATCAGGGGCACCACAAGGGTGCATGCTTAGCCCCCTCCTGTACGTCCTGTTCACCCATGACTGCGTGGCCACACGCCTCCAACTCAATCATCAAGTTTGCAGACGACACAACAGTAGCGAGCCTGATTACCAACGATGACAAGGCAGCCTAAAGGGAAGAGGTGAGGGCCTGGCAGAGTAGTGTCACAAAAATTACCTCTCCCTCAAAGCTAAGGAGCTGATCATGGACTTCAGGAAACAGCAGAGGGAGCACGCCCATATCCACATCAATGGGAACGTAGTGGAGAAACACCTCTTAATCAGGAGGCTGAAGAAATTTGAATTCGTCCTTAAGACCCTTACAAACTTTTACAGATGCACAATTGAGAGTATCTTGTCGGGCTGTATCACCGAGCTGGTACGGCAACTGCACCGCCCGCAATTGCAGGGCTCTCCAGAGGGTCTGCCCAACACATCACCGGGGGCAGAATCTCTGCCCTCCAGGACACCTACAGCACCCAATGTCACAGGAAGGCCAAAAAGATCATCAAGTACATCAACTACCCAAGCCACGACCTGTTCACCCCGCTATCATTTTGAAGGCGAGGTCAGTACAGGTGCATCAAAGCTGGGACCGAGAGACTGAAAAACAGCTTGTATCTCAAGGCCAACAGAATGTTAAATAGCCATCACTAGCCGGCTACCACCCGGTTACTCAATCCTGCACCTTAGAGGCTGCTGCCCTGTATACATAGACATGGAATCACTGGCCACTTTAATAATGGAACACTAGTCACTTGAATATAGTTTACATACTGCTTTACTCATCTCATATGTATATACTGTGTTCCATTCTAAGGTATTTTAGTCAATGCCACTCACCTTTATTTAACTAGGCAAGTCAATTAAGAACAAATTCTTATTTACAATGACGGCCTACCAAAAGACAAAATGCCTCCTGCGGGGATGGGGGCTTGGATTAAAAATTAAAATAAATTAAATAAAAATATCGGACAAAACACAAATCACGACAAGAGAGACAACACTACATAAAGAGAGATCTAAGATGACAACATAGCATGTCTGCAACTCATGACAACACAGCATAATGACAACAACATGGTGGCAACACAACATGGCAGCAGCACAAAATGGTAGCAGCACAAAACAGGGTACAAACATTGTTGGGCACAGACAACAGCACAAAGGGGCAAGAAGGTAGAGACAACAATACATCACGCAAAGCAGCCACAACTGTCAGTAAGAATGTCCATGATTGAGTCTTTGAATGAAGAGATTGAGATAAAACTGTCCAGCTGCAGCGAACTGAAAAGACGAGCGACATTACTTGTCCTAATATTCATATATTTCTTAATTCCATTCTTTTAATTTTAGATTTGTGTCTATTGTTGTGAACTGTTAGATACTGCTGCACTGTTGGAGCTAGGAACACAAGCATATTGCTACACCTGCAATAAAATCAGCTAAATATGTGTATGTGGTCAATAAAATATGATTTGATTTAAGAAGAAGGGAGCAGCTGCAGACCAGAAGACTGGTCCACAACTGCCTTGTCAGTCGGGTGAGTACTATTGGTTGGTACTGTATGTGCCTTTAGGTTCCTCTCCATGTGTAGACTTTTGTACTGGCCTGTGTGGTACAGTCTTTCATATGCGTAGTAGTTTGTTGGAATTCAAAGCAATAGAATGCATCTAAGCCACAGATTTTTTTACTTCCTCCATTTTGTACTTGACCTTTATAGATGCAGACCTGAAGACATTCAAGCAGCACTTTGAGAGAGAAAGCAGGCATCCCAAGTCTCCAACGGTTTAGTACTGGTTGATTTACAGGCGTTAGTGACCACACACTCTCAAATGGACCTACAGCCGGGGTAAGATTACTCCATCATTCACACACAGTATACATAGTGTAAACATCCATGTTGTCAACAAAATGCTTATTAAGTTGTATTATGTATGGCTCAATTTGTTGAAATACTGTGATCACTTATTGTCTTTAATGTTGTGAGTCACAGACACACGATGACCACGATTTGAATGCTACAACTGAGACGGAATGACTTCGAGCGACACACACTGAGACTCAAGAGTATTACTGGACATGAATCGGATATTTGTGACATCGACCTAAAAGGGGTGTAGAAGGACATCAGCACCCAATGTTATGTTGATTCTATGGCCAACTATCTCTCTAGCTACCCCTTATTCCGCAATATGCCTTTTATGTCCCATGGTCCCTCAACTTCCATCACTTTGGAACACTCCTTCTTATCTCTATAAACCCACCCTGCCTTCACCTATTTTCCCTATGCTGCTTCCTTCACTTCTCCTGATTGAATAGCATTTAGACTCAGTAACACGTTTAAAAGTGTTGTTGTGTACTGTTTCTGTTAACCTTTTTACCTGTGTGATGCTGTCCTGCTTATTCTGAGTGAATGCAGTGGTAAATATACTGCTCACAATTGACAGCGGAGTTCAAGTGTGTGAATATAGCAGTGTTTATGCATGACTTCCTTGTTTTGAGTCTATTAACTGTGTTTCTCATTCTGCTGGACTTGACCTAGTATTTTATATTAAACCTACCGTATGCATCCAGTTGTTTCTCCATTTGTTACTCTCCCACCAAAAATCACAATATGCTGTTTTTGTGTTGTTGGTGCTGGTCTAATTCCTGTAATGGAAAAGCAAAATAATCTGTGCGCCCTCGGATAGTAATTATAGTTCATATGGGGCTTTTCGATGTCCTAGGTTTGTGCCATTGATGAATAAATAATTTAATCTTTACTTCAAGTTAGATATTTATATGTTATGTTTGAAATGCATGTGTATGCATTGTTTACTATTTAGATTGAATTAAAACAGTGTAATTGTTGGAGTTCAGGTTTTTCAAGTAATCGATGGGTGACTAGGTTCATCCTTGTCAAATAAATATGCTTGTTCATTAATGATTATGGATACATTCTGCAATGTGTTAATCTGGTATTAAATCGGTAAAAGAACACGTCAACAAGTTAGTTCTGAATTGCTTTAATACAGCAGTGCATTCTGACACCATGAATTGAAATAGATTTCAACTGTCTGAAGAAGGGGATCTGGTAAAATAAGAGGATTTTGCTTGTGGGCTAATGATAGCTTTTTTTTTAAAATTTTTAACTAATGATAGCCACCAAGTGAATGAACCGGTTTTGCCAAAAGTAAACGATGTGTAACATCAAGTTTTGCAACAACATCAATGAATGCTGCTTTCAAGCCAATCTACTAAATTTAGACTACAGAAAGAAGTATATAAAACTGATCATGACTAGATTTAAAACTAATTTCGCTGCATTTGTTTAGTCAACATGCAATAATACATGTATACTATCAATCCCTAAAATGAATTCTTTGAGATTAGATTTAACAAAATCAGATTAACTGACTCTAGCCTACCCTTTGAACTGCTGATTATATTGTAAAGGTTTCACAGTTAGCATAATTTTTACAGGTATTTTAAGCAATCTAAAAGTTGATGAAGTACTCTCTCTTCCAAATTCCCAAAGTATTTTCGAGAAAAATAATTTGGTTTCAGCGTTGCTGGCTTCATCAAACCCTTGTGCTTGGTCTTATATATTTGTTTGAGGTCCTATACATGAGACCAAATTTACCATATTATCCTGGAGGCATACTTACAGAACACAGACTCATTGTACATTGTACAGTCCCTTTTTTTTGCGTGATATCTTTCAACTTTAAACAATTTGAAATTTGAAAACAAAATCATTGTTTAGCTGTTTTCAATTCTGTGGCTGCATGAAAAATCAAACATAATGTGAATTCAGCAATGCCATTTGTTTACTTAATCTTTGTGGCTCCCTGATGAAACAGTAGCATCCATTACAAGACAAAAAACTACAGGAAATGTATTTAACTACAGACGTATTATTTAATTGGAGAGGCTCAGCAATGTTAGGATTTTGAAAATTGTGTAGTGTACACCCGACTTTAGCCAACCTAGAATGTTGTGTTGAATAGATTCCACAATTCAGACTTAAAAGAGTGCTTGACTCATTCTCAACACTGTGTGCACCGATATACGCTCTGAAATCTATGCCCACCGTGATGTATAGCACCGCCCACTGGGTGAAAAGGGTGTGTCCCAATATTGTCTAGGTAGGTAGCTAGGTAACTTGGTTCTTTGCAAACAATTTGCTTAGCATTCATGGAACATATTTGACTGCATTGAGTGCATAAATAAGCCAACAAATATTATTTAAATAAATTATGGAACAGTAAATGAAATTGTTCAACATATCTTTTGTTTTGGGTCAAGGTAGCCAGCTTGCTAGCTGACAGCAAAGGTGTCAGCTAGAGATAAAGTGCAGGAGCTTGCAGGGATTTGTAGTCTTGCATGATGTCTACTTTGATGCTAATTAAGATTTTCAAATCTGAGAGTAAATAGAGACAAATATATTGACAAAAGTCACCTTGTGTGAGAGAGATTTACACGGTTATCCAAACGTCACATCAGGAAAACCTACATGAAACACAGACCTTGTTTGAAGTGGTTCTAAAATCCCCTATGGGAAAAAGGAATGATGAAAAAACGATTGGAACCATTTCCGTGTTTGACCGGTTTTATTGGTATTATGACGAGTCCATTGTGGGGCTCTATAATTATGGGGCATGACAGCTTTGATACCACAAAAAGTGTGTGAAGTGTGTTAACATCACACAGAGGCAAAATAATCCTACTACTGTAAATACTATATTTTAAAATGGTCAGGACAAAGTTTGTCTCCAACTGCAGAGAAGAGCAATTCATGTTGGCCAGTACTGTCAAGACAGTAATTTCCCATATTTTTATCTGCAAAGAGTCTTCTTTTCAAACGTTTTCTAACATGCTACAAGTAGACAAAATGTTTCAAACAGACACGTCTCCTACGGGAAGACTTCGAGGCCAACCTGCCTATTTTCTCATCTCACACAAACTTTCGCTTTCATAATTTTTTTGGGGTGGGGTCATATTTCTGACAATGTCATAATAATAAATCACTTCTCAATAAATACATTACCTTAACACATAGACCAGGTATGCAAACATCCCTTTACTAAATCTGATGTTCATCTGCAAGCTTAGTATGGCCACAGCAAGTGTACGGTAAATAACATTGTGTAGTCTTACTCGTTCATCATCAACATTTCTACAGTGCCTTCAGGCCTAGCATGGCGTGCTACATGCGGTTACCATGGGAGTTTGTTTCTGCTGATTATGAGAAACAACATGAACCTCTAAGCAACTTAAGGTAGAAGATGCCCCAAAACCAGCAAAAGAAAAGGTTGAGGGTCAAGGCTTTTATCATGAGTGTGGGCTCTGCTTGTCAGTGTGGTCCGATATAGGGCCATTATATTGGCCTAGAATGGTCATTCATTATTAATAGTCTCTGCCGATTGCCTGAGCTGCCCAAAACTGCAATGTCTTCTCTTGAATTTGGACAATTATCCAAACAAAATTATTCTTCATCTCTTTTGAAATATTTGACCATTTAAGCATATTTTTGCTCACTTTGCCATTCCAAATGTTATCAGTGGTTGATTCCATCCATCCCGAGATTATAGTTTCATTTGAGTAACATTTGGATGGAAATTACATCTAAAATGCATTCACCTTCAAGGGAGTGGAATCCATCCTAGGATGACAGCTGAGTTTCCACCCAACTAAGCATAATCACAGATGAGGAAAAACAACATTTACTGTTGCACAAGAAGTACTGTGTGCAGGCCCTTTCAGGGTGAAAGAACACCACCATTCTCTCTGTCCCTGGACTTCTTAGGAATAAATAAGTACTTTCATTTGCTATAGTGCTCACCAGGCCGTGTACCCACCAATGTGCTTGCTGATATCTTTCATGCTTTGCCTACTGTCAAAATAAATGTAGGCTGCATAGCTTGGAAAAATCGCTAGAGCCTCCAAAAAGTACCGCTTTATTATTTAGCCTTCAAAAGTTACATATGCAGACAAATGTTTATTTTCAAACTTTTTGAAAATTAACAAGCTGCCAAAAAATCATGTTTCTTGCATGTTTAGTCTAAATTACAGCAAATTCTTAAATGATGCCATATTCAGAGTTGAGCTCAAGGTCAAGACCTTCATTGACTGGGCTCAGTATCAATGATACTCTAGTTAGCATGCATGTAATTTCCTCCTAGGGAAGTCATATAAAGGTCAGATGAGCCATGCCTACCTAATACAAGGTATCAGCATATCTATGTTGAATATCTCTCCAGGGAACTGAGTGAATAGAGCTATTGATAATTCAGAAAGAAGATGACTGCACATTCAATTAATTGAAGGGCACCATATGCTTAAATCATTTCCTCTGGATTACACAGTCTTACTGTGACTAAAGACTCTTTAAAAGTACTGTAAGTTTCCTAAATATACCTGTGAATTTGCTCCTAACCCCCAGGTAATTGAAATGGTAGACTCAGCCATATAGTTAAAAATGTAATGTTCCATCGCCCTATATATTGCAGCTTAAAGGCCCACTACGCAATTTGAAAAACAGTAAAACCACAACCCTGCCACTTGGTTTGCTATAAAGTTGAGGGATGTAGAACGTCCTTATATTTTGGGTTATGGTGGGGTTAGACAGTTGCCTAAAGCTCATGGCATGGCAAGTTATATTTGTATATACTGTATAATTAATTTACATTGTCCAGAATGTCTGTAAATATCACAGAGTAGGCCTTTTAATTAAGATGAGGTTGTTCAAGCTGATAAACAGCTCTGATGTTATAGTAAGTCTATCATACACAACATGTTGTCACCCTAATCAGCTGGGGGTGTTTTGGAAACAAGTGTTTCACCGAGACGTTCCCCTCTACCTAGCAACCCACGTTAATTAAGAACACATATCTTAGATTTGCTGAGGTCAGCATGAGGGGTTTTAATTAAAAAGCCATTGAGTTCGATGTGGACGTCGTGCAAACAGACCATGCTCAGGTTGCATCACTGGCTAGATAGAGTTTTAATTAACTCTTATCTTAGCCCAATTTTTTCGGATGGGGTCATCATCATACTTCCCCCACTAACAACCTTATAATAAATTGAACACCGCCTCAGTAAATCCAAGGGACTGTGTGCATGTCAAAACAAACAGTGACCCCTATATCCCTGGCTCCGTCTGCCAAATCAACCCTCATGCATACAAATATGCATATTTCCGTGGATGAAATTAGAAGGGCAATGCTTTGGGTGTGTTAATATGTGATCTGGGATGGAATAACATGCTTATAATAACAATGCGAACTTCTCCTAGCGCAGTGATGTGCACTGCATACCCTAGTTCAGGGCTCTCCAATCCTGTTCCTGGAGAGCTACCCCCCTGTAGGTTTTCGCTCTAACCTCAGTTGTAACTAACTTGATTCAGTTTATCAACCAGCTAATTATTAGAATCAGGTGCGCTAGATTAGGGTTGGAGGGAAAACCTACAGCTCTCCAGGAATAGGGTTACTTGCAGCCAAGACACTGAGGACACATAAGTGCTTATGATAATGCTATGGAACGATGTTTGGGCAGAGCTATTCAACAACCAGCTCATGCCGTACATTGCAAAAACCTATGCATGGTACCTACTGCAGGTATAGGTAAAATGTATTTACTCACAAACTTCACTGGGACCAAATATTGTGTAATTTCAACATTGACAGTATGTCTAGGGCTACACATATACATTTCAGGAATGAGCTGCACACACAAAACAAAATCTCTTTCCGATACTATTTAAGCATTAAATGTACACAACGTTTTATAAGTATTTGAAAATAAATTATGAAATATATCTCCCAATACATGGCCCCCCATCTCTCACACACGCATGTGCAGACACACACACCTACAATAGCATAGCCTTCCACTTATACTATTCAGCAGAGCATAGATCATTATTGATATGTTAAAGTGAGTACATGTCAGTTGATTAGCTAATCGTTCCCAATACAGTATTCAAATAATTAACTGCATTATGTTAATGATTTAGGCAACCCGATTGGCCTATTAATTGTGGTGGTTATTGCCATTATAATGCAGACTAGGATATATAGAAATATATATACAGCCTATAGATTTATCAATACAAATCGCTTGCTTGATCATCCACTGGGGTAGTAAAAATAGCGGGAGTAGGGATGCTGCGCAGATGGTTCACAGTTGTATAACGCGCGCCTGAGAGCACTGACTAGCCTGCGCAAGGCACACACTCATTATGAAGGAGTGATTTCACTTGATTCCGCGGAGCTGGCTGTCTGGTGGATTTAGTTTATGTAGTCTACTTGACAAATAAGAATACACACCTGATTTCAGAGCATACTTGTTTTAGGAATCACTGCAGTGTTGTGCTGTAGGCTATCGGCAGAACTACCCAAGTGGAGACTTTGCTGATGCATCTTTGCGCGATCATCCATCTCTTGGCGAGTACAAATAACATACACAGAGCAGGGGAGACAGTCTAGCCTACATCAGCTTTCCGAAAAAACACATCGCCTGTTGTAGCTGCTGGACATTTCTTGGAGATATCCAAGAGTACTGGAGCCGCAGATATTGCCTACTTTATTATATTGAAAGATAACACGCCACATTCTCACCTTCTATTTGAGGCAAAGAAATAGAGGTCGACCACCACAACAGCATATTGAGTGGAGTCGAATTGCCGTGGCCATACCTACTTTGCACCGAGCAAGGAATATTTGACATTCAAGTTTCCGTGGAAGTTGAGCAGTGACGGAAAATGGGCATTTATGGTTATTTTGTGGCGCCTTGGAAATGCCTTGTTGTCATCGGTCTAAGACTGCTATTCCTTGTACCTGCAGGAGTGCCAGCGAGGAGCGGGGATTCTTTTTCAAAGGACAACATCACTGTCAGACAAGGGGACAGCGCCGTCTTAAAGTAAGTCATTTAATATATACCTTATTGGCTTGTTGAATCGTGCCATATTGCGTGGTGGTCTATAGTTAGTCAAAGTGTTTTGGAATTCATTACGGAGTCGTCTTTATATCCACAAATGTACGTTGCAAGCGTGATGTTTAGGTATGTGATAGTGTTATTATTTGTAAGAGATTAAAAAAATAACTACCTCATATATTCATCTCAAGCAAGTTTAATTGTCCATCCATGTTATTGATTCGGTTAAGGTATTTTTAAGGATGCTGTGGGCTGCTGGGATACTCTTATCTATGTGGGGGTGGGGATGGGGTCGTCAGCTGATCTTAATGCAATGTTATATTGTATATTGAATAGGGCAAACATTTGGATTATTCAGGATGGAATACATTTGACTATTCCCTTATTTGTAACCACACAATATATATATATATATGAGAGAGAGAGAGAGAGAGAGAGAGAGAGAGAGAGAGAGAGAGAGAGAGAGAGAGAGAGAGAGAGAGAGAGAGAGAGAGAGAGAGAGAGAGAGCGAGCAACACCAGCATAGTGGGTTCAACTCCCATGGGGACCAGTATGAAAATGTATACACTCAGAGAGAGAGTGTCACTCTGGTTAAGAGTGTCAGCTAAATCACAACAATTAGAGAGGGAAAACAATGTGATCAAATTCTATCTGAATCTCCCAAGTCATGTAAGACTTAATTGAGAGGAGCAGAGCTGTCAAACTGTGTATTCATGCCTGGGGTGACTGAAGGAAAAGTGGCTCTTATGTGGGTCGAGAGTTTCAAGTTCCTTGGTGTCCACGACACCAACAAACTATCATGGTCTATACACACCAAGAAGGTTGTGAGGAGGGCACGACAACACCGTTTCCCCCTTAGGAGACTAAAATATTTGGCATGGGTCCTCAGATCCTCAAAAAGTCATACAGCTGCACCATCGAGAGCGTCCTGACCGGTTGCATCACTGCCTGGTATAGCAACTGCTCAGCATCTGACCGTAAGGCACTACAGAGGGTTGTACGTATGCCCACCCCCCCTTCATTTTTACACGGCTGCTTCTCGCTGTTTATTATCTATGCATAGTCTCTTTACAAATTACCTCGACTCCTGTATATTACCCCCTGTATATAGCCTCATTATTGATATGTACATTTATTGTACTACTTTTTGATTGACAAGATTTTTATTTACTATTTCTTGAACTGCATTGTTGGTTAAGGGCTTGTAAGTAAGCATGTCATGGTAAACGCCTGTTGTATTCTGCGAATGTGACAAATAAAATTTTATTTGATTTAAATCATAAACATATAGATACAATCTTAATACCATCTACACATTTCTGTATGCAAGTAAATTCTGATTTACAGAGGGCACAGAGGCTGTGCCCTTGGTGTCTGCTATTTGGAGTAATGACATACAGTGGGGCAAAAAAGTATTTAGTCAGCCACCAATTGTGCAAGTTCTCCCACTTAAAAAGATGAGAGAGACCTGTAATTTTCATCAACTATGACAGACAAAATGAGAAAAAAAATCCAGAAAATCACATTGTAGGATTTTTTATGAATTTATTTGCAAATTATGGTGGAAAATAAGTATTTGGTCAATAACAAAAGTTTATCTCAATACTTGTTATATACCCTTTGTTGGCAATGACAGAGGTCAAACGTTTTCTGTAAGTCTTCACAAGGTTTTCACACACTGTTACTGCTGGTATTTTGGCCCATTCCTCCATGCAGATCTCCTCTAGAGCAGTGATGTTTTGGGGCTGTTGCTGGGCAACACAGACTTTCAACTCCCTCCAAAGATGTTCTATCGGGTTGAGATCTGGAGACTGGCTAGGCCACTCCAGGACCTTGAAATGCTTCTTACGAAGCCACTCCTTCATTGCTCGGGCGGTGTGTTTGGGATCACTGTCATGCTGAAAGACCCAGCCACGTTTCATCTTTAATGCCCTTGCTGATGGAAGGAGGTTTTCACTCAAAATCTCACAATACATGGCCTCATTCATTCTTTCCTTTACACGGATCAGTCGTCCTGGTCCCTTTGCAGAAAAACAGCCCCAAAGCATGATGTTTCCACCCCCATGCTTCACAGTAGGTATGATGCTCTTTGGATGCAACTCAGCATTCTTTGTCCTCCAAACACGACAAGTTGAGTTTTTACCAAAAAGTTCTATTTTGGTTTAATCTGACCATATGACATTCTCCCAATCTTCTCCTGGATCATCCAAATGCTTTCTAGCAAACTTCATACGGGCCTGGACATGTACTGGCTTAAGCAGGGGGACACATCTGGCACTGCAGGATTTGAGTCCCTGGTGGCTTAGTGTGTTACTGATGGTAGGCTTTGTTACTTTGGTCCCAGCTCTCTGCAGGTCATTCACTAGGTCTCCCCGTGTGGATCTGGGATTTTTGCTCACCGTTCTTGTGATCATTTTGACCCCATGGGGTGAGATCTTGCGTGGAGCCCCAGATCGAGGGAGATTATCAGTGGTCTTGTATGTCTTCCATTTCCTAATAATTGCTCCCACAGTTTATTTCTTCAAACCAAGCTGCTTACCTATTGCAGATTCAGTCTTTCCAGCCTGGTGCAGGTCTATAATTTTGTTTCTGGTGTCCTTTGACAGCTCTTTGGTCTTGGCCATAGTGGAGTTTGGAGTGTGCCTGTTTGAGGTTGTGGACAGGTGTATTTTATACTGATAACAAGTTCAAACAGGTGCCATTAATACAGGTAACGAGTGGAGGACAGAGGAGCCTCTTAAAGAAGAAGTTACAGGTCTGTGAGAGCTAGAAATCTTGCTTGTTTGTAGGTGACCAAATACTTATTTTCCACCATAATTTGCAAATAAATTCATTAAAAATCCTACATTGTGATTTTCTGGATTTTTTTTCTCATTTTGTCTGTCATGAAGTGTACCTATGATGAAAATTACAGGCCTCTCTCATCTTTTTAAGTGGGAGAACTTGCACAATTGGTGGCTGACTAAATACTTTTTTTGCCCCACTGTATAAGCCATCACATTTAATCTGAATCTACAGTATTTACATTTGGACTGTGCCTAGAATTTGTTTATCCCAAGAATATGCAGTTAGGGAGCGTAACCTGTCAAAATGCTAAGAATGAATCCAATGTTGCTGCCAAACAACATTAGGTTGGGCCTCCTGAGTGACACAGCGGTCTTAGGCACTGCAGTGCTTGAGGCGTCACTACAGATCCAGATCCAGGCATCACTACAGATCCCGGGCTATGTCGCAGCCGGCCGCGACCAGAAGACCCATGAGGCGACGGACAATTGGCCCAGCGTTTTCTGGATTAGGGGAAGGTTTTGCTAGCCAGGATGTCCTTGACCCATCGTGCTCTAGCGACTCCTGTGGCGGGCCGGGCGAATGCACACTGGCACCAGTTGTACAGTGTTTCCTCCGACACATTGGTACGGATGGCTTCCGGGTTAAGCGAGCAGTGTGTCAAGAAGCAGTACGGCTTGGCAGGATTGTATTTTTGAGAATGCATGGCTGTCGACCTTACCTCTCCCGAGTCCGTACGGGACTTGAAGCGATGGGACAAGACTAACTACCCAATTGGATATCACAAAATTGGGGATACAAAGGGGTAAAAAATAAAAGCATTGTCTTCCATTTTTGCATCAAAACATGTCAAACCCTTTTCAGTTTGCTTCTGCTGTACTATTGGGCTGTTGACAAGCACATTATTGTGGTACTATAAAATAACCAACATGATCTTATGATTTCCCTTCTAAATGTTTTGACGTATTCATTCTGCGTTGTTACAGGGTTAATTCTGCATCGTTACAGGGTTAACCCCCTAGAGTCTATATCCACGCCCCCGTCAGTTTAAGCTAGAGAAATAATTTTGCATTGGAAGCGTCTTAATCCACCGCATCCGCCAATGTCACACTTCCACATCTGTGGTGAAAGGTGACAGAGCTGCAGTGTTTGTCAGACCATGAGACATCCCGAAAATCGGCCTACTCGCAAAATTGGCTGTAGCGTAGTGGTTTGGCCTAAGTTTTGCTCTACGACCCCCTCAAGCCTCTTGCGACTCATCTGAAGTCGGTACAGCCGATCTGCCAACTTCTGTCTGTAGCATCCGAACAGTTTGGGCTACACACTAACATGATCCCTCGGTGGAAGGGGGAGACTCTCATGAACACATACATGTGCTCTAGGATGCCCACAGGCCTCACAAGACTCGTCTGAATGTCCCCCGGTACCAGTTGAGAAAATGAATGGTACATATGGAGTCTGTTTAGTGACAAAAAATAAGGGGTTAAATACATGTATATAAAAAAAAAAAAACGTTCCCTTATCTTTCATAAATCTCTCTGATATAGGACAGACACTTAAGAACAAACTTAATTTTGATTTTTTTGGGGGGGGACTATCTGCTGTTCCATGTAGTGGATATTTTATTCAGTATGTTTCTATGGGCTAATAGCAGTAAGGCTAAATACAATTTTTCATCAATTATTTAAAAAATATATTTTTGGGATACCAAAGGGGCCTTAAGATTCCAAATCAAATATCAAAATTATTGTTGCAGAATAAGCAGTGCTTTGAGATGTCATAGTTAACTAGACTGCATCAGTAACCCTCATATTTTATAAGCTATGGCTAAAAACAAAAGTAAATGTCACTGAACCTAATTTCTCCAAAGTATGGAGATGATGATAACAGTATTTCTGTTCACATTGAATATGCTGCACATTTTGACTGAAGCTATCTAGGGTCGGGCCTGGTCAATCTGTGGATGGGAGACCAGGGGCTGTATGTATCAAGAGTCTCAGAATAGTAGTGCTGATCTAGGATCAGGTCCCCTCTGTGCATGAAATCTTATTCATTGTGACCTAAAAGGCAAAAATTATCCTAAATCAGCACTCCTTCTCTGAGACACTTGATACATATGGCACCAGTTGTTGCTTGAAGTGGTGTTGGAGGACCAATAAGGGGCACTCTTGCCCAAAGGGCAGCGACAGGGACTTAGCGCTGCAAGGGTGACATCTTGAGATGTTAACAGAAGTCCTAAATCTGGGGTTACTAGATATCTTATGACACTTCTAAAGAGTAGATGTGTTAACCACAGGTCCCAACCTGGCCCTAATACCACTGGCCAGCTAATCATCTCTGGTCTGCTGATTAGCACCATTCACTCTTCACCTCTCCATTGTCATAGCCAGTGATGAACGTGGTGTAAATGTTTTGTGTCATACCTAGGTGGGTGCTAGACAATGGGGTAACAGCCTGGGTTGGAGTAGTTGCCATCAGTAGTTGTGGTGACTTTACCCTACCACACATAACTGTCATGTAACCATTTTACAAACAACATATGTACATACATATTCAAATGCAATATTAGTGGTACTCATAGCCTGATTTTTCATGTGATAGGCCGTCATTGAAAATGAGAATTTGTTAGTAACTGACTTGCCTAGTTAAATAAAGGTTAAAAAAAAGAATAAATAGCTGGAAACGGCAGATTATTAATGGAATATAGGCGTACGAAGGCCCATTATCAGCAACCGTCACTCCTGTGTTCCAATAGCATGTTGTGTTATCTAATCCAAGTTAATCATTTTAAAAGGCTAATTGATCATTAGAAAACCCTTTTGAAATTATGTTAGCACAGCTGAAAACTGTTGTCCTGATTAAAGAAGCAATAAAACTGGCCTTCTATAGACTAGTTCAGTATCTGGAGCATCAGCAATCGTGGGTTCGATTGCAGGCTCAAAATGGCCAGAAACAAAGAACTTTCTTCTGAAACTCGTCAGTCGATTTTTTTTTCTGAGAAATGAAGGCTATTCCATGCGAGAAATTGCCAAGAAACTGAAGATCTTGTACAATGCTGTGTACTACTCCCTTCACAGAACAGTGCAAATCGGCTCTAACCAGAACAGAAAGAGGAGTGGGAAGCCCCGGGGCACAACTGAGCAAGAGGACAAGTACATTAGTGTCTAGTTTGTGCTTTTCTTTAAAAAACAAGGACATTTCTAAGTGACCCCAAACTTTTGAACAGTAGTGTATATTAAAAATTAATCAAAATATCCAAACAATCAACATTGGAATAGACGCTTAACTAAGTAGGGCTGTATCTGAATTCAAATGAATGTGTGAAGGCATTCATTTAAATCAAGATGACAGACACTAAGGGGATAATTAGACTATACAAAAGTGACTGAACATCTGAGGCTGGTGCAGTAGACCAGTGTTTCACAACTCCGGTCCTCAAGTACCCCCAACAGTACACCATGTTTTTGTGGCCCCGGACAAGCACATCTTATTCTACTTGTCAATTAATCATCAAGTCCTAATAAAGTTGGATCAGGTGTTTTTTGTCCGGAGCTACAACAAAAATGTGTGTTGTTGGGGCCACTGGAGGACTGGAGTTGGGAAACTGCCGCAGACCACACACATTTCCGTGCACCATATCCGGAGAGATATAACGTTTTGAAGGGGGTATTTATTACTAACATTCCATCAAATAATACAACCAGAAAATGTTAATTTCTATTGTCATGTCTCTGACTGATTAAATTATAAGAAATGCTATTTTATCAAATCGATTATCTAACGTTTAATTGATTACGTGATTTAATTAAACCATGCAACTATTAAACCATTAATAACCTTGGGCACCATGGAAGCATTCATTTATATAGAGCGGTTATCTCCCAAATCCACTCCCTTAAAAATCTGAAGATCTTTTATATCAATTGCAGTCAATTATTAACTGTCACCTCGATCGGTCTCATTCTTATTGTCGTAAGTACTTGGTTATCTGCACGAACCCTAGCTAATAATTTGAATCAGCAATACACTTAATTCTTTATTTATTAAATACCTAAATAATCACACAGAATTACATATACACAGGATAGATCATACATCGATTACTAATCATGTCATAAAAGATAAGGTCCCTAGCGGACGAAACCGATATGACGGCTGGTTGGACAAAGAAAGTGGGTTAGGTTTTAATGAAAGAGCGGGAAGTCTGAGGGACAAAGGGGAGTGGGTTTCTATCGGACCTTGAGAAAGAAGCTATGCTATCGTAAATACAGAATCTTATGCATTCTAATAATCGTCCCTATCGGAAAAGGAAAATGCATGATATATACAGTGGGGAGAACAAGTATTTGATACACTGCCGATTTTGCAGGTTTTCGTACTTACAAAGCATGTAGACAGACGTCTGTCATTTTTATCATAGGTACACTTCAACTGTGAGAGACGGAATATAAAACAAAAATCCAGAAAATCACATTGATTTTTAAGTAATTAATTGGCATTTTATTGCATGACAAGTATTTGATACATCAGAAAAGCAGAACTTAATATTTGGTACAGAAACCTTTGTTTGCAATTACAGAGATCATACGTTTTCTGTAGTTCTTGACCAGGTTTGCACACACTGCAGCCGGGATTTTGGCCCACTCCTCCATACAGACCTTCTCTAGATCCTTCAGGTTTCGGGGCTGTCGCTGGGAAAATAAGGACTTTCAGCTCCCTCCAAAGATTTTCTATTGGGTTCAGGTCTGGAGACTGGCTAGGCCACTCCAGGACCTTGAGATTCTTCTTACGGAGACACTCCTTAGTTGCCTTGACTGTGTGTTTCGGGTCGTTGTCATGCTGGAAGACCCAGCCACGACCCATCTTCAATGCTCTTACTGAGGGAAGGAGGTTATTGGCCAAGATCTCGCGTTACATGGCCCCATCCATCCTCCCCTCAATACGGTGCAGTCGTCCTGTCCCATTTGCAGAAAAGCATCCCCAAAGAATGATGTTTCCACCTCCATGCTTCATGGTTGGGATGGTGTTCTTGGGGTTGTACTCATCCTTCTTCTTCCTCCAAACATGGCGAGTGGAGTTTAGACCAAAAAACTCTATTTTTGTCTCATCAGACCATATGACCTTCTCCCATTCCTCCTCTGGATCATCCAGATGGTAATTGGCAAACTTCAGACGGGCCTGGACATGCGCTGGCTTGAGCAGGGTGACCTTGCGTGCGCTGCAGGATTTTAATCCATGACGGCATAGTGTGTTACTAATGGTTTTCTTTGAGACTGTGGTCCCAGCTCTCTTCAGGTCATTGACCAGGTCCTGCCGTGTAGTTCTGGGCTGATCCCTCACCTTCTTCATGATCATTGATGCCCCACGAGGTGAGATATTGCATGGAGCCCCAGACTGAGGGTGATTGACCGTCATCTTGAACTTCTTCCATTTTCTAATAATTGTGCCAACAGTTATTGCCTTCTCACCAAGCTGCTTGCCTATTGTCCTGTAGCCCATCCTATTGTCCTGTAGCCCATCTACAATTTAACCCTGATGTCCTCACACAGCTCTCTGGTCTTGGCAGATTTTCAACCAAGGTCTCATTGAAATTACAGCGAGATATGGATGAGTTTTCACTTCCTACGCCTTCCACTAGATATCAATATAACTTTATCTGATGACTCTAATGTGAAGTGGGGTCGATTGACACAGGAAATAGTCACCACAGCCATGAGTGGACCATGCGTTCACAGGGGAAGGACTTGCGTTCCACCGCTCATCTGAAGTAATTCTAATTCTCCGGTTGGAACGTTATTCAAGATATATGTAAACAACATTCTAAAGATTGATTCAGTACATCGTTTGACATGTTTCTACTGACTGTTACGGAACTTTTGGACATTGCGTCACGTTATAGTGGACGCGCTTTGTGACTTTGGAATTGTTTACCAAACTCGCTAAGCAAAGTAGCTAATTGGACATAAATAACGGACATTTTCGAACAAATCAAGCATTTATTGTGGACCTGCGATTTCTAGGACTGCATTCTGATGAAGTTCATCAAAGGTAAGGAAACATTTATCATGTATTTTCTGGTTTCTGTTGACTCCAACACGGCGGCTAATTTGGCTACTGTTCTGAGCGCCGTCTCAGATTATTGCATGGGTTGCTTTTTCCGTAAACTTAAAAAAAAAATCTGACACAGCGGTTGCATTAAGGAGAGGTATATCTATAATTCCATGTGTATAACTTGTATTATCATCTCCATTTATGATGAGTATTTCTGTTGAAATGATGTGGCTATGCAAAATCACTTGATGTTTTTGGAACTAGTGAATCTAACGCACCAATGTAAATATGAACTTTATCAAACAAAACATGCATGTATTGTGTAACATGAAGTCCTATGAGTGTCATCTGATGAAGATAATTCAAGGTTAGTGATTACTTTTATCTGTATTTATGCTTTTTGTGAATGCTATATTTTGCTGGAAAATGGCTGTGCTTATTGTGGTTTGGTGGAGACCTAACATAATCGTTTGTAGTGCTCTCGCTGAAAAGCCTATTTGAAATCAGACACTTTGGTGGGATTAACAACGAGAATAGCTTTAAAATGATATGAAACACATGTATGTTTTAGGAATTGTAATTATGAGATTTCTGTGGTTTGAATTTGGCGCCCTCTATTTTCACTGGTAGTTGTCATATCAATGCCGGTATTGGGATTGCAGCCATAACAAGTTAAACGTATGGACACCAGTCCTCACGTCGTCGGGATCTGAGTTTGACTTCCGTCAACAGGCTTTTATATTGGGGGAAAGAAGGGCGTGTTTAATAGTTCTCAACCAATGTCTGTTCGCTTGGACGTGGCCACTGAGGGAGCATAGTTTACTTATGAAAACAATTATTTCATTTGGAAGCTAAAATTAAATGTAATCTTTTCACAAATAGTTTCATTTTTAAACATTTCAATTGCACAACAATTCCATGTGAATCTAGAATGTGTAGACTTTCCAAGATACCATTTATGTAATCCTATCATTCGATATAATGTCCCAGGCACCAACTGATCTGACATATTCTTTACGTGCCAAAGGACACTTTCAACTGGTTGAGAAAGGGTAATATTTTTCCATTCCCAACCTTTTGATGTTACCACATTTCTATGTTAACAAAGGACTTTCCAAGAGTCCATTCTGTAGAGTGGAGAGGAAAGGGAGAAAGGTATTTATAGGTGAGTCATAAACCTCACCCAATAGGGCAACGTCATGACACTGTCACACCATGATCTGTTTCACCTGTCTTTGTGCTTGTCTCCACCCCCTCCAGGTGTTGCCCATCTTTCCAACTTATCCCCTGGGTTATACCTGTGTTTTCTGTCTGTCTGTGCCAGCTTGTCTTGTTTGTTCAAGTCAACCAGCGTTTTGTGTCTCAGCTCCTGATTTTTCCAGTCTCTCTTTTTTTGCCCTCCTGGTTTTTGACCCTTGCCTGTCCTGACTCTGAGCCCGTCTGCCTGATCACTCTGCCTGACTCTGCATGCCGAACTGTACCTTGCCCCCCTCTGGATTACAGACACCTCTGCCTGACCCTGAGCCTGCCTGCCACCCGGTACCTTTGCCGCTACTCTGGATTATCGACCCTTGCCTGCCTTGCCCTGTCATTTGCCTGCCCCTGTTGTTTCAATAAACATTGTTACTTCAACACAGTCTGCACTTGGGTTTTACCTGAAACCTGATAATTTCCAAACCAACAGAGGTCCAAGGCACAGGAAATCTACAGTTGATACATCTATACATGAAATTCTCCAATAGATCTTGCACAGTCAGCCAGTCTGTATGAGCAGTTCTTCCTGAGGCCATGGTGAAGTAAAGCATAACAGTGACTCAAACATTCAACAACCTAATGATGTACATCAGAAAATTAGCATTTATCTATCCACCTCTTTCAAGCGTGAGAATGTTGTATACATGATGTAATAATGGCGGCAATCATTTGATAGTGGGAATATCTTCACTCCAGTTGGAGTTGCATCCAATGGCCTTGCATGATGAGCTTCTCTGAGCACTGCATCCCAAGATATCTTGCTGAAATACAACAATAACTGTACAGCAGACTCCAACATTGCAAAATTCAAACAAATCATGTTGTTGCATGGAAGTTCTCAGCACCCACTCACATAAAAGTGTGGGTAACTGTGGTGAACAAAGGGAGTTTTACTAAACGTGGAAAAATAAAAAGGTGGAATTAGAATGCTAGACATCTGAATCTTACCTTGTAGTGTCAAAATGCAGAACTATTGCATAAAATCTAGTCCAGTGCCAATATTCAAGTGTTTAATGCAGTTCCTGAATGTTGTAGATTGTGTAGAACTGTGAGTCAATTTCATAGGGGGGAGTTGATTATTTTCTTATTGTACTGTATCTTTTGGTATATCTGGGCCGTAAGTAACTATAACGCATGTCTTACCTTGTATTGAGTCCCACTCAGATTGCCATTACTTGAAGATCTAAAACATGATACAATAGCCATTAGATCAGGCTGAAGATATGAAGTTAACACATTTAAGTAAAATGTGCCTAGCGAAATGTCAAAGTAACACTAGCAATACACTGAGTGTACAAAAATGATGAAGACCTGCTCTTTCCATGACATAGACTGACCCGGTGTATCCAGGTGATAGCTATGATCCCTTATTGATGTCACTTGTTAAATCCACTTCAATCAATGTGGATTTGTATTTCTATTTATTAGGGATCTGCTAAGGCAGCAGCTAATCTTCCTGGGTTCAGCACAATTAAATCAAATCAAATTGTATTAGTCACATGCGCCAAATACAACCTTAGAGTGAAATGCTTACTTATGACCCCCTATCTAACAGTGCAGTTTAAAAAAAATACGGATAAGAATAAGAGATGAAAGGAACAAGTGATTAAAGAGAAACAGTAAAAAATAACAATATATCCAGGGGGGTGCCGGTAACAGAGTCAATGTGCGGGGGCACTGGTTAGTTGAGGTAGTATGTACATGTAGGTAGAATTATTAAAGTGACTTTGCATAGATGACAACAGAGAGTGCCAGTAGTGGGGCGAGGGGAGGGCAATGCAAATAGTCTGGGAAGCCATTTGACTAGCTGTTCAAGAGTCTTATGGCTTGGGGGTAGAAGCTGTTTATAAGCCTCTTGGTCCTAGACTTGGCGCTCCGGTACCGTTTGCCGTGCGTTAGCAGAGAGAACAGTCTATGACTAGAGTGGCTGGAGTCTTTGACAATTTTTAGGGCCTTCCTCTGACACCGCCTGGTATTGAGGTCCTGGATGGCAGAAAGCTGATGTACTGGGCCGTTCGTACTACCCTCTATAGCGCCTTGCAGTCGGAGGCCGAGCATACCGGGCCGTGATGCAACCGGTCAGGATGCTATCGATGGTGCAGCTGTAGAACCTTTTGAGGATCTGGGGAAATCTTTTCAGTGAAGAGGTATTGTTTTACCCTCTTCACGACTGCCTTTGTTTGTTTGAACTATTATAGTTTGTTGGTGATATGGACACCAAGGAACTTTTAAACTCTCGACCAGCTCCGCTACAGCCCCGTCAATGTTAATGGGGGCCTGTTCAGCCCACCTTTTCCTGTAGTCCACAATCAGCTCCTTTGTCTTGCTCACATTGAGGGAGAGGTTGTTGTCCTGGCACCACATTGCCAGTTCTCTGACCTCCTCCCTATAAGCTGTCTCGTTGTTGTCGGTGATCAGGCCTACCTCTGTCATGTCGTCTGCAAACTTAATGATGGTGTTGGAGTCGTGTTTGGCCCCGCAGTCATGGGAATACAGGAGGGGACTAAGTACACACCCCTGAGGGGCCCCAGTGTTAAGAATCAGCATGGCAGACGTGTTGTTGCCTACTCTTACCACCTGGGGGCAGCCCATCAGTAAGTCCAGGATCCAGTTGCAGAGGGAGGTGTTTAGTCCCAGAGTCCTTAGTTTGGTGATGAGCTTTATGGGCACTATGGTGTTGAACGCTGAGCTATAGTCAATGAACAGCATTCTCACGTAGGTGTTCTTTTGTCCAGGTGAGAAAGGGCAGTGTGGAGTGCGGTATGCGAAATGGAGGGGGTCTAGGGTGTCCGGGAGAATGCTGTTAATGTGAGCCATGACCAGCCTTTCAAATAATTTCATGGCTCCTGACGTGAGTGCCACAGAGCGGTAATCATTTAAGCAGGTTACATTCGCTTCCTGTGCACAGGGACTATGGTGATCTACTTGGAACCTGTAGGTATTACAGACACGGTCAGGGAGAGGTTGAAAATGTCAGTGAAGACACTTGACAGTTGGTCCACGCATGCCTTGAGTACACGTCCTGGTAAACCGTCTGGCCCAGTGGCTTTGTGAATGTTGACCTGTTTAAAGGTTTTGTTCACATCGGCTACTGAGAGCTTTATCACACAGTCATCCAGAACAGCTGGTGCTCTCATGCATGCTTCAGTGTTGCTTGCCTTGAAGCGAGCATGAAAGGCATTTAGCTCATCTGGTACACTCGCTTCACTGGGCAGCTCGCATCTGGGTTTCCATTTGTAGTCCGTAATAGTTTTCAAGCCCTGCCACATCCTACAAGTGTCAGAGCAGGTGTAGTAAGATTCAATCTTGACGCTTTTCTTGTTTGATGGTTCCTCTGAGGGCATAGCGGGAATTCTTATAAGCTTCCGGATTAGTCTCCCGCTCCTTGAAAGCGGCAGCTCTAGCCTTTAGCTCGATGCGGATGTTGCCTGTAACCCATAGCTTCTGGTTGGGATATGTACGTACAGTCACTGTGGGGACGACGTCATCGATGCACTTATTGATGAAGCCGATGACTGAGGTGGTGTATTCCTCAATGCCATTGGATGAATCCCGGAACATATTCCAGTCTGTTCTAGCAAAACACTCCTGTAGAGTAACATCCGTGTCATCTGACCACTTCCGTATTGAGCGAGTCACTGGTTCTTCCTGCTTTAGTTTTTGCTTGTAAGCAGGAATCAGGAGGATAGAAATATTTTCATATTTGCCAAATGGAGGGCTGGGGAGAGCTTTGTTTGCCAAATGCATCTCTAATTGTGGAGTAAAGGTGGTCTAGGATTTTTTCCCCCTGGTTGCACATGTGACATGCTGGTAAAATGTTGATAAAATTGATTTAGTTTGCCTGCATTAAAGTCCCCGGCCAATAGAAGCGCTGCTTCTGGGAGAGCATTTTCTTCTTTGCTTATGGCCTCATAGAGTTGGTAGACAATGGGTACACACAGGCTGTCAACGTTTTTTAAACCCAGCGCAGCAAGCCTGTGCCCATCACAGCCCGGCCCAATCAAATCAATTGTGGTCGGTCTGCCTCTCGTCATTTGTCTGTCTTAATTATTTAATCACACAGTGTGCTTAAAGCATCAAGACAAGCTCAGTGCATGTAGTTGATTTTATTACAACACGTGTCTACACAGTGCAATTGGAAAGTATTCAGACTTCTGGACTTTTTCCACATTTTGTTACCTTACATGCTTATTCTAAAATTGATTAAATACTTTTTCCCCTCATCAATCTACAGACAATACCCCATAATGACAAAGCAAAAACAGGTTTATTATTTATAAAATGTACATTCTACTCAGACCCTTTACTCAGTACTTTGTTGAAGCACCTTTGGCAGAGAATACAGCCTCGGTTATTTTCTTAGGTATGACACTACAAGCTTGGCACACCTGTATTTGGGGAGTGCCATTTTGCTCATCAATCTACACACAATACCCCATAATGACAAAGGAAAATTAGGCTACATTTTTCTTTGCCAAATGTAAACTAAATAAAAAACTAAAATATCACATTTACGTAAGTATTCTTGGTTATGACACTCCTGTATTTAGGGAAATTCTCCCATTGTTCTCTGCAGATCCTCTCAAGCTCTGTCAGGTTGGATGGGGATTGTCGCTGCTCAGGTCTCTCCAGAGATGTTAGATCGGGTTCAAGTCCGGACTCTGGCTGGGCCACTCAAGGACATCCATAGACTTGTCCCGATGCCATTCCTGCGTTGTCTTGGCTGTGTGCTTAGGGTCGTTGTCCTATTGGGACATAAACCTTCGCCCCCAGTCTGAGGTCCTAAGTGCTCAGGAGCAAATGTATCAGATTTCTCTCTGTACTTTGCTCCGTTCATCTTTCCCTCAGTCCTGACTAGTCTCCCAGTCCCTGCCACTGAAAAACATCCCCACTGCATGTTGCTGCCACCACCATGCTTCATCGTAGAGGTGGTGCTAGGATTCCTCCAGATGTGACGCTTGGCATTCAGGTCAAAGTGTTCAATCTTGGTTTCATCAGACCAGTGAATCTTGTTTCTCATGGTCCGAGAGTCCTTTAGGTGCCTTTTGGCAAACTCCAAGCGGGCTGTCATGTGCCTTTTACTATGGAGTGGCTTCCGTCTTGCCACTCTACCATAAAGGCCTGATTGGTGGAGTGCTGCAGAGATGGTTGTCCTTATGGAATGTTCTCCCACCTCCACAGAGAAATTCTGGAGCTCTGTCAGAGTGACCATCGGGTTCTTGGTCACCTCTCTGACCAAGGTCCTTCTCCCTAATTTGCACAGTTTTGCCAGGCAGCCAGCTCTAGGAAGAGTCTTGGTGGTTCCAAACTTCTTTCATTTAAGAATGATGGAGGCCACTGTGTTCTTAGGGACCTTCAATGCTGGAGACATTGCTTGGTACCTTTTCCCAGGTCTATGCCTCTACATAATCCTGTCTCTGAGCTATACGGTCAATTCCTTTGACCTCATTGCTTGGTTTTTGCTCTGACATGCACTGTCAGTTGTGGGACCTTATATAGACAGGTGTGTGCCTTTCCAAATCATGTCCAATATATTGAATTTACTAAAGGTGGATTTCCAATAAAGTTGTAGAAACATCTCAAGAATGATCAATGGAAACAGGATGCACCTGAACTCAATATTGAGTCTCATAGCAAATGGTCTGAATTCTTATGTAAATAAGGTATTTCTGTTCTTCCTTTTTAATACATTTCTAAAAACCTGTTTTTGCTTTGTTATGGGGAATTGTGTGTAGATTGATGAAGGAAAATATATATTTAATCCATTTCGAATTTGGCTGTAACGTAACAAAATGTGGAAAAAGTCAAGGGGTCTGAATACTTTCTGAATGTACTCTATATTGAAAACAACACGTTTACATTTTTTTAACTAATCGATTGGTCGAAAGAACAGACCACCCTCGGTCGACCAAGATTGTTTTTTGTCAGGGACAGCCCTAAATCCATGTCAACAAAAAAAATCTGGGGAGGGGGGTAGTATATAACAACTGGATTTAGTAATTTATTATGCATTGCTTGGTGTTACAGTCACAGGTTCAGCCTTATGCTTTATTATCGGTCTATATTCTAGAATAAAGCATTGCAACAGCATAAAGCAAAAGTAACCAACTGCTGCTGGTAATTGGAGCCACTTTCCAATCTGCGCCAATAATACATAGCAGTAGTTGAAATCTCAGATTATTAAAATACTACTGTACTAAAATTTATTCAAATGGTCGGTAGCATTCATCTTGCACAACACAGAAATTACAAGGTCACCCATTTCAATCTCATCGGGGAAAAATACTCCACACGACATGGATGATCTCGGAGTGGTTTAGAAACAAAAGATCATTCATCTAACCATTCCTCGAAGAACAAAAAGACGACCAGAGAATCAATGCTTTGTTTTATCAATTATTCAACAGGAAATGAGAAAAGGCCATTCAATAAGACAACTGGAAACACTGCATGAAATAGTTTATGAACCAAATGCATAGCTAGTCAAATGAATGAGAAAACCCTTAAAGATGGATGTTAACATGGCATGGAACAATAACCATGGAGGGTGTGTTATGCTTGCTGTTGAGAACACAGAGTAGAAAGTTGAACACAAATCAGGATAATCTGATCAATTCACCCAAATTAACAACCATTCCATGAATGAAACCTTGTTTAACCTCAGCATTGCAATAGGGGTGGTCTGCAGCACACCAGTAAAGAATTGGTCAAGGTCAAGAGTGAGAATCAATTCACAGGCCTCACTTTTGCCCAAAATTGTCCTGAAACCATCAGAAAAGTTAATCAGCATTAAAGCCATGATAAATCAATTGGTATCATATCAGACACACATTGAAGGCCTCTTGTGACACATTGAAGGCCTCCTTCTATGGAAGGGGGTGAGAACCATTAGCCTCCTCGGTTTTGTATCGAAGTCAATGTACCCAGAGTAGGAGGGAAACTATGGTGCTACCCCAGAGAGTGCTGTTGAGGCTAGTGTAGACCTTCATTGTAAAACAGTGTGTTTTAATCTATTATTTGGTGACCTGTGAATATATTTTGTATAGTTTTATAAAAAAAATGACAACTTTTTTATTGTTTCACTATTTCTATATTTTTGAAATTCAATGAGGAGGATTGTCCTCCTCTGAGTAGCCTCAACTGGTGTACATTTGGATAAAATGGTTTACAGTTGGATCACATACATCTATGCTCTAACTTAAATAAACCATGTTAAAATGCCAATAGGAGTGTGTTTTTATTAAAATAAGTTATTTGTTTCATCTGAAAATCCCCTTTTGACATGCAGCAGATTCCGTTTGTCCAATTTCTAGGAAGATCTGAACACACTTAACCCCAAGATTGTCCAAAGTTTTCACCATCATTGTAAAGCCCTACTTTTTTTTTGTTGCTTTGGGAAAGTAATTTCACAAGATTAGTAATGTTGAAGTTGAAGTCAGAAGTTTACATACACCTTAGGCAAATACATTTAAACTCAGTTTTTCACAATTCCTGACATTTCATCCTAGTAAAAATTGTCTTCTGTCTTCCTGTCAGTCAGTATCACCACTTTATTTTAAGAATGTGAAATGTCAGAATAATAGTAGAGAGAATGATTTATTTCAGCTTTTATTTCTTTCATCGCATTCCCAGTGGGTCAGACATTTACATACACTCAATTAGTATTTGGTAGCATTGTCTTTAAATTGTTTAACTTTGGTCAAACATTTCAAGTAGCCTTCTAAAAGTTTCCCACAATAAGTTGGGTGAATTTTGGCCCATTCCTCCTGACAGAGCTGGTTTATAGGCCTCCTTGCTCGCACACGCTTTTTCAGTTCTACCCGCACATTTTCTAGAGGATGAGGTCAGGGCTTTGTGATGGCCACTCCAATACCTTGACTTTGTTGTCCTTAAGCCATTTTCTACAACTTTGGAAGTATGCTTGGGGTCATTGTCCATTTGGAAGACCCATTTGCGACCAAGCTTTAACTTCCTGACTGATGTCTTAAGATGTTGCTTCATCATATCCACATAACTGTCCTCCCTCATGATGCTATCTATTTTGTAAAGTGCACCAGTCCCTCTTGAAGCAAAGCATCCCCACAACATGATGCTGCCACCCCCGTGCTTCACGGTTGGGATGGAGTTCTTCTGCTTGCTAGCTTCCACTTTTTTCCTCCAAACGTAATGATGGTGATTATGGACAAACAGTTCCATTTTGTTTCATCAAACCAGAGGAAATTTCTCCAAAAAGTATGATCTTTGTCCCCATGTGCAGTTGCAAACCATAGTCTGGCTTTTTATGGCGGTTTTGGAGCAGTGGCTTCTTCCTTGCTGAGCGCCCTTTCAGGTTACGTCGATGTAGGACTCGTTTTACTGTGGATACAGATACAGATACAAACCTATTGTTTGTACAGAAGAACGTGGTACCTTCAGGCGTTTGGAAATTGCTCCCGAGGATGAACCAGACTTGTGGAGCTCTACAATTGTTTTTTGAGTTCTTGGCTGATTTCTTTTCTTTTTCCCATGATGTCAAGCAAAGAGGCACTGAGTTTGAAGGTAGGCCTTGAAATACATCCACAGGTACACCTACAATTGATTCAAATTATGTCAATTAGCCTCTCAGAAGCTTCTAAAGTCATGACATAATTTTATGGAATTTCCCAAGCTGTTTAAATGCACAGTCAACTTAGTGTATGTAAACTTCTGACCCACTGGAATTGTGATACTGTGAATTATAAGTGAAATACTCTGTCTGTAAACAATTGTTGGAAAAAGTATTACTTGTGTCATGTACAAAGTAGACGTCCTAACTGACTTGCCTCAACTATAGTTTGTTAACAAGAAATTTGTGGAGTGGTTGAAAACTGAGTTTTAACTTCTTTTGGGCAGGTGATACAGTAGTGTCCAACCTGGCCAACTTCCGGTGAAATTGCAGAGTGCGAAATTCAAACTACAGAATTATAAATATTTAACTTTTGTTCGATAATGTCCTTTATATCCATAAAAACTCGGCGCGCTTCAGTCAATAATCCACCCATTTTCCATCCATCAAAATGCATACAAAATGAATCCCAAACGTTACTAATAAACTTTTCCAAACAAGTCAACCAACGTTTATAATCAAACCTTAGGTACCCTAATACTTAAATAAACGATAACATTTTAGACAGAGAATCGTTATTATCTTTATCAGGGAAAATGACCAAAGAACGCGCTCTCATTCACGCGCTTGGAAACACTACAGCCAAAATGGGATCCACCTTGAAAAACTACAATTTCTGGCTCATTTTTCCAAAAACCAGCCTGAAACTCTTTCTAAAGACTGTTGACATCTAGTGGAAGCCATAGGAACTGCAATCTGGGCGGACTTCGCCTTATACTAAAAGTGACAGCCATTGACAATTGTCGTAGGCTGAAACATTGTTTTTTTGGGATGGTTTGTCCTCGTGGTTTTGCTTGCCATATCAGTTCTGTTATACTCACAGACATTATTGTAACAGTTTTAGAAACTTTTCTATCTATTTTCTATCAAAATCTACCAATTGTATGCATATCCTAGCTTCCTAGCTTACTTTGGGAACACTTTTTATCCGGACGTGAACATACTGCCCCTACCCAAGAGAGGTTAATGACTCCAACATAAGTGTATGTAAACCTCTGACTTCAACTGTATTTAATTTGTTTAGTGTAACAACAAATTATCTCTCATTGTAATATGGTAAAATTTGTAATTTACACATTTGAAACCTTTAACATCTAATAGTCAAATCATTATGTAAATGCAGTTGAGCTGCTTCTACTCTTTTTGGCCATTTTCTGGTGATTTGTGGTGGAAAGCTGAGTGTGTCGAACATAACAAGTTTGCATTTTGTGTTAAGCTTTCATTCAATTGCCCCTCCCTAATGCACACAACAAGCTTCCATTATTCCTGTCACAAGGGGAATTATGGCTGATTTGAAGTCTTCAACACTGTTATGGTCAACACTGTCACTTTAATAGTCTCTTTTATAGTCATTTATCTTAATTTAACCTCTTTATGTGGGAAAACATGTTTACTATGAAGTTGAACATGTGCTCATTAGGTGAAATAAATAGTTATTTTGAACCAAATTACACTAGAGTGCCCAATAACACTACTCAAATGGCACTCTATTCGTGGAAAAACACTTCTCACTGAATTCCCTCATTCCCTCAAACTCTGTTTGTGTGTTGTGGATGTCAGAGCACAAAATAGAAAATTTATATTTTGATAATAATCTATCAATGAGAATTGACATCTGAATCCAAGGAACAAGCAGATGGTCCTTGGGCTCTGGTTACCATTATTAGCTTGGCTGGATATGAGTTGTTTTTATGAAGCCAAATTACTCAGAGTAATACCATAAATGAAGTGTTGAACATGCAGAGGCCCCACATACCCCCTGATGCTTAAATGAGGGTATCATTCGCTTGAGCTGCTGGGCTCTAGGGGCTTGATTTTAATATTGGTTGCCAAGAAATCAGCAATCAAAACGTGTTTGAAAAGATAACATTTGCACCATAATAAACAAAAGGTGAAAATATGGTAGGAACATTGAATGGTGATACATTGAAGGATAAGATACAGAGCTTGAGTCAACGTTTTTGATCTCACCCAAACTGTTGTTTGGCAAAATTACTTCACAATCGTCATGCTAAATTCTACATTGAAGATGAGTGTCAATATAACTATATTTGGCTCTTATTCTTGTATTTGACATTATCTGGACCAAAATATCGAAATTATAGTGAAACAGTAAGACCCAAAGTTGCATCCCATTTAAATATGTTGGAGACAGTGGTACGCAGCAATTTGTAAGGTGCACTCTTAGAAGAAAAAAAGAGTTCCAAATGGGTTCGTCGGCTGTCCCCACAGGAGAGCCCTTTTTGTTTCTAGGTAAAAACCCTTTTCAGATCTAGGTAGAACCCTTTTGGGTTCCATGTTGAACCTTCGCTGGAAAGGGTTCTACCTGGAACCAAAAAGGGTTCTTCAAAGGGTTATCCTATGGGGACAGCCGAAAATCCCTTTCAGGTTCTGGATAGCACCAGTTTTTTCTAAGAGTGTACGCAGAACTGGTGGTGCACTACTGGTGCCTCAGCATCACCCAAGTTCATAGAAATGGTGACATCTTATCTTCATCACTCATTGCATTTTTGAGTGGTTTTGCATCAATGAAACAACCAACCTTCAACATTTTTTGTTCAAAAGGAAGGCAAATACATTTTACAAGGAGATACCGTACCTGCAGTTATTAGATATTATCCACGAGGACCTTTTTTTGTGTTTTTCGTCTCTGAAAGTCATCTGAGCACACATCAGTCTTCTGTTCGCACCGACAGTGACATCCATCTTACACAAGTTAGGTTTCATCTTTTCTGTGTTGTCGTAAATCACAGAGATTGATTGTCATAAATGTTTTATATCCGGCCACCTTGGCACTGCAGTGTAATCCTAGCCGCTCCTCCTCTTCTGAGGCCAGCCTGCAACTAAATGTATTATGTCCTGTGCTCCCCTCCCCTTCCTACTGCATGTTTAGTTGCACCTTTTCAACTTCGTTAATTCATTCTCATCAGTGGCAAAACCTCCTT
This sequence comes from Oncorhynchus clarkii lewisi, assembly GCF_045791955.1. NCBI lineage: Eukaryota > Metazoa > Chordata > Actinopteri > Salmoniformes > Salmonidae > Oncorhynchus > Oncorhynchus clarkii. The sequence goes on from NC_092158.1 coordinate 43,811,318, forward strand.
CGTGTCACTCTTCCCTGGCAAATCTTCTCTCTCCCACCACCTGAACTCTCCTCCTAGTTCCCTCAGTGCACTGTTTTAGGTATTTTCTGTACCAACTTTTCTTTGTTTGACTTTTATTGACCTTTTGTTCCCACCAAGACAAATGTTAATGGTCGAACAAAGGCCTTTTGTGGTTAAACAAGATTGTCTGCAAATTGTATACAGGTATGTACATATATGTGCAGTGGCAGTGTTACAAAAACACAATTTTGTGCACAATACTGGCTATTGCCTGATTTGTTTTTATAGTGATATAGGCTAATTTCAATAGGTACAGTATCATTTTTACCACATCCCTCCACCAGCTCCCTTTAAAAGCATTTCAAGATTAGTTCCATTGAGATATGGCCCTGTGCACGTAGAGTTGAGAGGGAATTTAAGGTTGAATAGGTGTCGGTAAGAATACAATGTAACACTGCACCTTAGTGCTGTATAATTCCCTTCTTTGCCGTGATCCACAGGTGCTAGACTATCTTGGGTTGCTTGAATAAAACATTGCAATCCAAAGGCAACTAAACTAAAGGAGTATTTGGACTCAATCAAGATACAAGATGGCGCTGCAGTGGATAGCGTCTATCGTACGTACGGGCTCCTGAACAATTCAGCTATTTTGTGTGTTTATTTATGCCTTTATTTATTTCCGATGGCCGAAAAAAAGCTTCTGGACATCAGTACAGCGATCACTAAACTCAATTTGGATTAAACTTTCTTCTTCAACTAGTCAGCAGCTCTGGACGTTCTGCTTATTCCGGACCAGGCCCTAATTACCGGGACTCGAAAGAAGAAGCTGCGGCGAAAGCGGCATTTTGAAGAGACTACGTTGGCAAGCAAATAGACCACCATTAAATTCTATTATATTGGCGAACGTGCAGTCACTGGAGAACAAACTGGATGGGCTCAGTTCAAGATTCCTATCAACGGGACCTGAAAAAAACATAATATCCTATGTTTTTCAGAGTCATGGCTGAACGAGGACATGGATAATATACATCTCACTGGTTTTTCTATGTATCGTCGAGACCGGACGGCAGACTTGGGTAAGACGAAGGAAGGAGGGGTGTGTCTCTTTGTCAACAACAGCTAGTGCGCGATATCTAATGTTAAGGAAGTCTCTCGTTTTTGAGTTAGAATACCTCATGATAAGTTGCAGACCATACCATTTACCAGGAGAGTTTTCATCTATATTTTTGGTAGCTGTCTATTTACCACCACAAACTAAGACTGCACTGGCACTAAGACAACACTCAATGGGCTCTATATGGCCATAAGCTAATAAGAAAATGCACATTTAGAGGTCACATTTATTGCAGCCGGTGATTTTAATGCAGGGAAACTGAAATCCATTTTACTTAATTTTTACCAGCATGTTACCTGTGTAACTAGAAGCGACATAACTCTGGATCAGGGATCATCAACTAGATTTAGCCGCAGGACGATTTTTTTTCTTGAGCGGAGGGTCGGAGGGCCGGAACATAATTGCAAATTGCAAATTGACCGCAAGACGCCCGAACAGATATATACAGTGCATTCGGGAAGTATTCAGACCCTTTTTTCACATAGATACGTTACAGCCTTATATAGTAGTCTTGGTTGGAAGGTGAACTTTCGCCCCAGTCTGAGGCCCTGAGGCAAGTTTTCATCAAGGATCTGTCTGTACTTTGCTCTGTAAATCTTTCCCTCTATCCTGACAAATCTCCCAGTCCCTGCCGCTGAAAAACATCCCCACAGCATGATGCTGCCACCACCGTGTTTCACCGTAGGGATGGCGCCAGGTTTCCTCCAAATGTGATGCTTGGCATTCAGGCCAAAGTGTTCAATCTTGGTTTCATCAGACCAGAGAATCTTGTTTATTTTACTAAGGAGTGGCTTCCGTCTGGCCACTCAACCAAAAAGGCCTGATTGGTAGAGTGCTGCAAATATGGTTGTCCTTCTGGAAGGTTCTCTTATCTCCACAGAGGAACTCTGGAGCTCTGTCAGAGTGACCATCGGATTCTTGGTCACCTCCCTGACCAAGGCCTTTCTCCCCTGATTGCTCTGTTTGGTTGTGCGGCCAGCTCTCGGAAGAGTTTTGATGGTTCGAAACACTGTGTTCTTGGGGACCTCCAATGCTGCAGAAATGTTTTGGTAGCCTTTCCCAGATCTGTGCCTCAACACAATCCTGTCTCGGAGCTCTACAGACAATTCCTTCGACCTCATGGCAACTGCGGGACCTTATATAGACAGGTTTTCCAAATCATGTCCGATCAATTGACCACAGGTGGACTCCAATCAAGTTGTAGAAACATCTCATGGATGATCAATGGAAACAGGATGCACCTATGATCAGTTTCAAGTCTCATAGCAAAGGGTCTTAATACTTATGTAAAAAAAATGTTTTAATGTTTTTTATTTTTAATACATTTGCAAAAAATTATAAAATCCTGTTTTTGCTTTGTAATTATGGGGTATTCTGTGTAGATTGATGAGGATTAAAAAAATAAAACATTTTAGAATATGGCTGTAATGTAACAAAATGTGGAAAAAGTGAAGGGGTCTGAATACTTTCCGAATGCACAGTAATATTTGACTAAAACATAATTTCAAACCTTGCTTATATTTGCATATGGTCATGTGCCTCTCTAATATGCGTGGGAATACTTTGGAACAGAATTCCAAAATTAAAATTACTTGGCGTGGAATTTCTGGTGTTTTTACAGTATTTTATGTACAACAATGATTTTTTTTTTTTATGTTTTAATGTTTTGCTCAGAAAACTTGGGGGACCAAATATAAACACCTGCAGGCTAAATACCACCCACGGGCCACAAGTTGGGGAACCCTGCTCTAAATCACCTCTACTCCACACACAGAAACATATACCAGGCCATCCCACACCCTCCCTTTGTCAAATCAGACAATAATTCTATCCTTCTGTGTCGTGCTTACAAGCAAAAACTCAAACAGGAAGTGACACGCTCAATATGGAACTGGGCTGATGACGTGGATGCTAAGCTACAGGACTGTTTTGCTTGCACAGACTGGAAAATGTTCCGGGATTCATCCAATAACATTGAGTTTACCACATCAGTCAACAGGCTTCATTAATAAGTGCAACGACGACAACGTCCCCATAATGACCGTATGTATTTGCTCTGGCGCTTGACGGATGTGGCAGGGCTTGCAAACTATCACGGATTATAAAGGGAAATACAGCCGCGAGCTGCCCAGCGACATGAGGTGGCAGATAGCTTAGTGGTTAGAACATTGGACTAGTAACCGAAAGGTTGCAAGATTGAATCCCTGAGCTGACAAGGTAAAATTATGTTGTTCTGCCCCTGAACATGGCTATCATTGAAAATAAGAATTTGTTCTTAACTGACTTGCCTAGTTAAATTACGGTAAAATAAAAGATTAGACTACCAGACGAGCTAAATGCTTTCTATGCTTGCTTCGAGGCAAACAACACTGAACCATGCATGAGAGTACTAGCTGTTCCGGGCCAGCAACAGTGTGATCACGCTCTCAATTGCACTCCACACTCAACTGGACAAAAGGAGTACATACAGTTGAAGTCGGAAGTTTACATACACCTTAACCAAATACATTTAAACTCAGTTTTTCACAATTCCTGACATTTAATCATAGTAAAAATTCCCTGTCATAGGTCAGTTAGGATCACCACTTTATTTTAAGAATTTTGAAATGTTAGAATAATAGTAGAGAGAATGATTTATTTTGGCTTTTATTTCTTTCATCACATTCCCAGTGGGTCAGAGGTTTACATACACTCAATTAGATTTTGGTAGCATTGCCTTTAAATTGTTTACCTTGGGTCAAATGTTTCAGGTAGCCTTCCACAAGCTTCCCACAATAAGTTGGGTGAATTTTGGCCCATTCCTCCTGACAGAGCTGGTGTGACTGAGTCAGATTTGTAGGCCTCCTTGCTCGCACACGCTTTTTCAGTTCTGCTCACAAATTTTTTATAGGATTAAGGTCAGGGCTTTGTGATGGCCACTCCAATACCTTGACTTTGTTGTCCTTAAGCCATTTTGCCACAACTTTGGAAGTATGCTTGGGGTCATTGTCCATTTGGAAGACCTATTTGCGACCAAGCTTTAACTTCCTGACTGATGTCTTAAGATATTGCTTCAACATATCCACATAAATTGTCCTTCCTCATGCTCATCTATTTTGTGAAGTGCACCAGAAGTGCACCAGTCCCTCCTGCAGCAAAGCACCCCCGCAACATGATGCTGCCACCGTGCTCCCAACCATGCTTCACGGTTGGGATGGTGTTCTTCAGCTTGCAAGTGTCCCCCTTTTTCCTCCAAACATAACGATGGTCATTATTGCTAAATAGTTCTAATTTTGTTTCATCAGACCAGAGGACATTTCTCCAAAAAGTACGATCTTTGTCCACATGTGCAGTTGCAGTCTTGTCCCATCGCTGCAACTGCCCTACGGATTCGAGAGAGGCGAAGGCCGAGAGTCATGTGTCCTCCAAAACTGTTAAGCCACACTGCTTGCTTAACCCAGAAGCCACCTGCACCAATGTGTCAGAGGAAACACCGTCCAGCTAGCAACGAAAGTCAGCTTGCAGGTGTCCGGCCCGCCACATGGAGTTGTTAGAGCGTGATGAGACAAGGAAATCCCAGCCGGCCTAACCCGGACAATGCTTGGCCAATTGTGCGGCGCCTCATGGGTCTCCTGGTCACGACCATCTGTGACACAGCCTGGGATCAAACCTGGGTATGTGCCTTAGCGATGCAGTGCCTTAGACTGCTGTGCCACTCGGGAGACCTGTAACAATATTTGTAAGTATCGCAGATACCTCACTATACATACTTTGCAAAATCATTATCTTGTCTTTTAACTTGTTGCAGTGTAGATTCTCTACCCTTCGCATTCCTTCACAAAACATAATACCTTATACCTTGATCTCATAGTTCTTGATGACATAGTGAATCATAATTTGACGTCTGATGAGAGATGTCCATTATTCTTCGTATGAAATTGTAAGCTATCGCATCATCACACTTTGTCTGCCATGTTAGAAAAGACCTACAAACTTTTGATATTCAGACATTTTCCTTACTATGGCTCCTTTGTCACAGTTGACATTGAGTAAATAAATAAAGGCGATTTAAAATGTGTGTGGGAATGCATGCACTGCTACTCTCAAATTGCAGTTAGAAATACAGAAGGTGACAGTGTGACCAGTACGGCCAACAGTTCTCATCAGTAGGGACTAGAGCTGAGAAAAAGTGGTTGTCATTTCTTTATAACAAACCTGGTGTGTGGGAACATGTATTTTTGACTTTGTTGTAAAAACTCTAAAGCATGTTTTATTTGTTAGATTCACCCAGTAAAATGCATCTTCATCTGTCATACAGTATATTTACTTGCCTTTTCAATCAACAGTATTTATTTAATCATCATAACTAGTGGGCAATACAGAATTATTATATATATATTTTTTAATGTAACCTTTATTTAACTAGGTAAGTCAGTTAATTAAGAACAAATTCTTATTTACAATGAACGGCTTACACCGTCCAAACCCAGATGACACTGGGCCAATTGTGCACCACCCTATGGGACTCCCAATCACAGCCAGTTGTGATACAGCCTGGATTTGAACCAGGGTGTCTGTAATGACACCTCAAGCACTGAGATGCAGTGCTTCAGACCGCTTCACCACTTGGTAGCCCTTGTGAATAATTTATCAGTTGATGTTATTCTTCCATAACACAGACCCCAAAGCAAATCAAGGGGTGAAAAATATATTTATTCAAAGTGAACAAATCTTAGTTGTTATGCTTGAAAGTGGATCTTCAACATTCGTTCTTTCCTGTTCTCGTTGTTTTTCCTCTGAACAAAGAGAAAGGATTTAGTTTTTACCAAAGCATAGCCTGTGGTTGACCAATTAGAATTCATTGCAGTAAAATTGGACCAATGGCCAAATACAAAGTATCCCGTTTCAGGCTTCAATGTATACATAGTTTTTTTACCAATCAGATCTTGCCATACGTAGCTATGAGTCCTGAATATCTTTGAATATTCCTTCACCATATACATGAAATGACCATAACCTCATTGAAACAACGCTTTAAATGGTTTTTCATTACATGAATGAATTCTCCTGAAACAATCAAAATACACTCCAAAACCCTGCACATGACATTGACACATCCACAGCAAATATATTGACCAAAGGCCCAAACTGCAATATTGTGATATGACATTGACACATATTCACCGGAAATTAAACATATTGACCAAAGGGACGAAAAACAATATTAGAAGGTCTTTTTTTTAACGTTATACAGTTAGGTCTTATGTTTACTCACAGACAGATAGGGAGGGTGTTGACTTAGAGAAATTATTACAAGCACATTTCATCCAGGCCCCCATCATGCCGTGTAATGATAACAATTAGTACATGTAATTAGATGTAATTACAATCAGACAGTCAAGACAATGGGATCATTATTTATGATTGCAATTAACTCCCTCCTCAGTAATCAATCTATTGATATTCTAAGCCGTTCCTGTGCATTATTGTTGTAATTGTATGTGTTTGGTGAGGGAAAAAGTACATATTACATTTCTGTTACTAATTACCAGTTCTGTTTTCGATTATATTCTGTGCATTTTACTAACCAGCAAGTAAATGTAGCATTATGTATATTTGGCTATCTGTGAGAAAGCAGAGATTTTTTTTTCTTTCAATAGCAAGGTGTGCTGATCGAAATCTGGATGCACACTGTGTCTCACACATCCTCATTTACTCTTTGCTGTCACATGCATCAACAGCAAGTATTTAATCAAATCCAGATGTTATGATAATGTTTCATATGTGAAGCAAATGACCGCAAACGTATATTCCTCTATTGAATTTATAGAAAAGTACGAGGTTGACACATTTGTTGCTAAACACATACACATTCTTCAATTAAATGTGTCATGTCATCCATGGAGAACCTCTGCTTTATTAGCAAAGAGTAATTGTGATATGATACAACAAGGAACGCAATCATATTGATACTGGATGAAATAGATACTCTATCAAACATAAGAGAACTGACAAGTATTCCCCTGTGTGAAATGTGAATTACCCATCTTACCCATCACTTATGCAAAATGGGACATACAGGAGGACTTTGTATGCTAGATATGTTACAGTATCTGGTTCTCCCATCATTATTGGAGTGTCCTCATTTGTGACCGACTGGCTCGATTCGGTCTCATGTAACAATTGTGCAAGTTCTCCCACTTAAAAAGATGAGAGACGCCTGTAATATTCATCATAGGTACACTTCAACTATGACGGACAAAATGAGGGAAGAAAATCCAGAAAATCACATTTTAATGAATTTATTTGCAAGTTATGGTGGAAAATAAGTATTTGGTCAACAACAAAAGTTTACCTCAATACTTTGTTATATACCCTTTGTTGGCAATGACTGAGGTCAAACATTTTCTGTAAGTCTTCACAAGGTTTTCACACACTGTTGCTGGTATTTTGGCCCATTCCTCCATGCAGATCTCCTCTAGAGCAGTGATGTTTTGGGGCTGTTGCTGGGCAATACGGACTTTCAACTCCCTCCAAAGATTTTCTATGGGGTTGAGATCTGGAGACTGGCTAGGCCACTCCAGGACCTTGATATGCTTCTTACGAAGCCAGTCCTTCGTTCCCCGGGCGGTGTGTTTGGGATCATTGTCATGCTGAAAGACCCAGCCACGTTTCATCTTCAATGCCCTTGCTGATGGAAGGAGGTTTTCACTCAAAATCTCACGATACATGGCCCCATTCATTCTTTCCTTTACACGGATCAGTCGTCCTGGTCCCTTTGCAGAAAAACAGCCCCAAAGCATGATGTTTCCACCCCCATGCTTCACAGTAGGTATGGTGTTCTTTGGATGCAACTCAGCATTCATTGTCCTCCAAACACAACGAGTTGAGTTTTTACCAAAAAGTTATATTTTGGTTTCCTCTGACCATATGACATTCTCCCAATCTTCTTCTGGATCATCCAAATGCTCTCTAGCAAACTTCAGACAGGCCTGGACATTTTTTTTTTTTTACCTTTATTTTACTAGGCAAGTCAGTTAAGAACAAATTCTTATTTTCAATGACGGCCTAGTAGGTTAACTGCCTGTTCAGGGGCAGAACGACAGATTTTGTACCTTGTCAGCTCAGGGATTTGAACTTGCAACCTTTCGGTTACTAGTCCAATGCTCTAACCACTAGGCTACCCTGCCGCCCATGTACTGGCTTAAGCAGGGGGACACCTCTGGCACTGCAGGATTTGAGTCCCTGGCGGCGTAGTGTGTTACTGATGGCAGGCTTTGTTACTTTGGTCCCAGCTCTCTGCAGGTCATTCACTAGGTCCCCCCGTGTGGTTCTGGGATTTTTGCTCACCGTTCTTGTGATCACTTTGACCCCACGGGGTGAGATCTTGCGTGGAGCCCAAGATCGAGGGAGATTATCAGTGGTCTTGTATGTCTTCCATTTCCTAATAATTGCTCCCACAGTTGATTTCTTCAAACCAAGCTGCTTACCTATTGCAGATTCAGTCTTCCCAGCCTGGTGCAGGTCTACAATTTTGTTTCTGGTGTCCTTTGACAGCTCTTTGGTCATAGTGTAGTTTGGAGTGTGTCTGTTTGAGGTTGTGGACAGGTGTCTTTTATACTGATAACAAGTTCAAACAGGTGCCATTAATACAGGTAACGAGTGGAGGACAGATGAGCCTCTTAAGGAAGAAGTTACAGGTCTGTGAGAGCCAGAAATCTTGCTTGTTTGTAGGTGACCAAATACTTATTTTCCACCATTATTTGCAAATAAATTCATTAAAAATCCTACAATGTGATTTTCTGAATTTTTTTCTTCTCATTTTGTCTGTCATAGTTGAAGTGTACCTATGATGAAAATTACAGGCATCTCTCATATTTTTAAGTGGGAGAACTTGCACAATTGGTGGCAGACTAATACTAAATATATACAGTGCCTTGCGAAAGTATTCGGCCCCCTTGAACTTTGCGACCTTTTGCCACATTTCAGTCTTCAAACATAAAGATATAAAACTGTATTTTTTTGTGAAGAATCAACAACAAGTGGGACACAATCATGAAGTGGAACGACGTTTATTGGATATTTCAAACTTTTTTAACAAAAACTGAAAAATTGGGCGTGCAAAATTATTCAGCCCCCTTAAGTTAATACTTTGTAGCGCCACCTTTTGCTGCGATTACAGCTGTAAGTCGCTTGGGGTATGTCTCTACCAGTTTTGCACATCGAGAGACTGACATTTTTTCCCATTCCTCCTTGCAAAACAGCTCGAGCTCAGTGAGGTTGGATGGAGAGCATTTGTGAACAGCAGTTTTCAGTTCTTTCCACAGATTCTCGATTGGATTCAGGTCTGGACTTTGACCTGGCCATTCTAACACCTGGATATGTTTATTTTTGAACCATTCTATTGTAGATTTTGCTTTATGTTTTGGATCATTGTCTTGTTGGAAGACAAATCTCCGTCCCAGTCTCAGGTCTTTTGCAGACTCCATCAGGTTTTCTTCCAGAATGGCCCTGTATTTGGCTCCATCCATCTTCCCATCAATTTTAACCATCTTCCCTGTCCCTGCTGAAGAAAAGCAGGCCCAAACCATGATGCTGCCACCACCATGTTTGACAGTGGGGATGGTGTGTTCAGCTGTGTTGCTTTTACGCCAAACATAACGTTTTGCATTGTTGCCAAAAAGTTCAATTTTGGTTTCATCTGACCAGAGCACCTTCTTCCACATGTTTGGTGTGTCTCCCAGGTGGCTTGTGGCAAACTTTAAACAACACTTTTTATGGATATCTTTAAGAAATGGCTTTCTTCTTGCCACTCTTCCATAAAGGCCAGATTTGTGCAATATACGACTGATTGTTGTCCTATGGACAGAGTCTCCCACCTCAGCTGTAGATCTCTGCAGTTCATCCAGAGTGATCATGGGCCTCTTGGCTGCATCTCTGATCAGTCTTCTCCTTGTATGAGCTGAAAGTTTAGAGGGACGGCCAGGTCTTGGTAGATTTGCAGTGGTCTGATACTCCTTCCATTTCAATATTATCGCTTGCACAGTGCTCCTTGGGATGTTTAAAGCTTGGTAAATATTTTTGTATCCAAATCCGGCTTTAAACTTCTTCACAACAGTATCTCGGACCTGCCTGGTGTGTTCCTTGTTCTTCATGATGCTCTCTGCGCTTTTAACGGACCTCTGAGACTATCACAGTGCAGGTGCATTTATACGGAGACTTGATTACACACAGGTGGATTGTATTTATCATCATTAGTCATTTAGGTCAACATTGGATCATTCAGAGATCCTCACTGAACTTCTGGAGAGAGTTTGCTGCACTGAAAGTAAAGGGGCTGAATAATTTTGCACGCCCAATTTTTCCGTTTTTGATTTGTTAAAAAAGTTTGAAATATCCAATAAATGTTGTTCCACTTCATGATTGTGTCCCACTTGTTGTTGATTCTTCACAAAAAAATACAGTTTTATATCTTTATGTTTGAAGCCTGAAATGTGGCAAAAGGTAGCAAAGTTCAAGGGGGCCGAATACTTTCGCAAGGCACTGTATATAGTACCAGTCAAAGTTGGGACACACCTCATCATTCAAGGGTTTTTCTTAATTGTTACTATTTTCTACATTATAGAATAATAGTGAAGACATCAAAAATATGAAAAAACACACATGGAACCAAAAAAAGTGTTAAAAGATCAAAATATATTTTATTCTTCAAAGTAGCCACCCTTTGCCTTGATGACAGCTTTGCACACTCTTTGCATTCTCTCAACCAGCTTCATGAGTTAGTCACCTGGAAGGCATTTCAATTAACGGGTGTGCCTTCATAAAAGTTAATTTGTACAATTTCTTTCCTTCTTAATGTGCCAATCAGTTGTGTTGTGACAAGGTAGGCGTGGTATAAATAAGCAAAGAGAAATGACAGTCCATCAGGTCAGTCAATCCGAAAAATGTCAAGAACTTGAAGTTTCTTCAAGTGCTATCGCAAAAACCATCAAGTGCTATGATGAAACTGGCATTCATGAGGACCACCACAGAAAAGGAAGTCCCAGAGTTTCCTCTGCTGCAGAGGATAAGTTCATTAGAGTTACCAGCCTCAGAAATTGCACCCAAATAAATGCTTCACAGAGTTCCAGTAACAGACCCATCTCAACATCAACTGTTCAGAGGAGACTGCGTGAATCAAGCCTTCATGGTCAAATTGCTGAAAAGAAACCACCATTAAAGGACCCAATAAGAAGAAGAGACTTGCTTGGGCCAAGAAACTCGCGCAATGGACAATAGACCAGTGGAAACCTTTGTGTTTTTGTGAGACGCAGAGTATGTGAATGGATGATCCCCGCATGTGTGGTTACCACCGTGAAGCATGGAGGAGGTGGTGTGGGGGTGCTTTACAGGTGACACTGTCTGGATTTATTTAGAACCAGCACGGCTACCACAGCATTCTGCAGCAAAACTCCATTCCATCTGGTCTGCGCTTAGTGGGACTATCATTTTTTTTTCAACAGGACAATGACCCATCACACCTCCAGGCTGTGTAAGGGATATTTGACCAAGAAGGAGAGTGATGGAGTGCTGCATCAGACCTGGCCTCCACAATCACCCAAACTCATCCCAATTGAGATGGTTTGGGATGAGTTGGACCACAGAGTGATGGAAAAGCAGCCAACATGTGCTCAGCGTATGTGGGAACTCCTTCAAGAATGTTGGAAAAGCATTCAAGGTGGAGCTGGTTGAGAGAAGGCCAACAGTGTGCAAAGCTGTCAAGGGAAAATAGTGAAGGCTACTTTGAAGAATCTGATATATTAAATATGTTATTGCTATGTGTAACACTTGTTTGGTTACTACATGATTCCATATGTGTTATTTCATAGTTTTGATATCTTCACCATTATTCTACAATGCAGAAAATAGTAAAAATAAAGAAAAATCCTGGAATGAGTAAGTGTGTCCAAACTTTTGACTGGTACTGTAAGTCATAAAGAATGTTGATATGAGCTGAAAGCTGAGACTCCACAGATCATAAGGATGTCTTAGTTGTCAGCCAGTGAAATAGCATTATCAACAGCCCAGAGAGTCAAGATCAGGTCAGCTTCGATTTGGTCTGTGTTTGGGATAAAGCTATATAGTTTCAAAGGAATCGTTTGGTTCTTATGAACAAAAGTAACCTATTGTCAGTGTTCTCCGTTAATGTATGACAGAATTAGAAAATCAAATGTCCACCCACTGACTAAATCTTTGCACACACATTTTGTTGTTGTTGTTATCCTATGGACTATGGGCATCCAGAGCACTCTGAGTGCGGAGCTCAATGGTTCATTCCTGCTATTTTGAACAGATTTTTTTCATCACTTTGGCATAGAAATTGCTCCCTAGGGAAGCAAAAAGAAAGCAAAAACTAAGAATATTGTGCAGGGAGGATTTGTTTGCAAAAGTTAGCTATACCAATAAAGAGGCGTTGGAGGATATTTACAGACATAGTGACACTGAATATAATTAGTCAAACTCAGATGATGGAAGCAACTTGGACGAGAAGGACTTTGACTCGGTCGAGGAAGAATGTTTTCTAGAAGGATTGGATCCCGTTTAAGATCTGTAACAAAGCATGTACTGAGTTGTGCTCTGCTTCTTTGTGTTTTGAATTTACAGTATGTATACAGTATATGCTTAGGTAACTGTCCTGTTCGTGCCATGCTTAGAAATGTCGAGGTGTATAATTCCAAAGTAGTTAGATATTGTCTATATTTCTGTCTCGGACATCTACGAACAATTCCTTGGACTTCATGGCTTGGTTTTTGCTCTGACATGCACTGTCAAATGTGGGACTTTATATAGACAGGTGTGTGCCTTTCCAAATCATGTCCAATCAATTGAATTTACCACAGGTGGACTCCAATCAAGTTGTAGAAACATCTCAAGAAGGATTAATGGTAACAGGATATCGAGTCTCATAGCAAGTCTTAATACTTATGTAAATAAGGTATTTCAGGTTTTATACATTTGCAAAAATGTACAAAAACATGTCATTATGGGGTATTGTGTGTAGATTGATGAGGAAAAAAATATAATTTAATCAAATTTAGAATAAGGCTGTAATGTAACAAAATGTGTAAACTCAAGGGGTCTGAATACTTTCCGAATGCACTGTAAATTATGTTTCACAATTGGCTTCTCAAATGTATCAAACTACTTTGCATTTGTACAAATGATTAGCCTGTGAAAGCTGTTTCCGATTACAGGTGAAGGTTGCTCGCCGGATACTTGCCAACATGTGATTGACTGTTTCATTCATTGGAATGCTCACAGTGAGGGCTTGTCTGCATGATGCTGATGAGGGCCCCTTGCTGGTTTTGTTTATGCTGCATGTTCTGCTGCAAACTGGACATCTCTCGAACAACTGCAGCAGGCAATCTTATGAAATGGTGTTGACTGGGAGGGCCTTTGACAGAGTGATATAATAGTCAGCCAGTTGGTAAATGACATTTTGTTCTAAAGAAAGGACAAAGCTTTTTGCTAATGGACTTCACAAACAATATGACTCTACTAGTTGTATCTGCTTACCTGGGGAATTAGTCTATCTACTAGTTTATCAAGCCGGGTATTTCTGAATACAACTTTTCACATAACACACATTACCTGTTGTTGTTGAGGAAGCCATCTGTGTTATCAGGGCAGTAACTCCGGTCACCATCAGAGGCCTCACGATGGAGTTTTTATAGGAGTCAAGGGAGACTTGCAACAGTGGAGGAGGTGTCACAAAGGTGTGTCACTTACAGTGGGGCAAAAAAGTATTTAGTCAGCCACCAATTGTGCAAGTTTTTCCACTTATATAGATGAGAGAGGCCTGTAATTTTCATCATAGGTACACTTCAACTATGACAGACCAAATGAGAAAAAAAAATCACATTGTAGGATTTTTTATGAATTTATTTGCAAATTATGATGGAAAATAAGTATTTGGTCACCTACAAACAAGCAACATTTCTGGCTCTCACAGACCTGTAACTTCTTCTAGAAGAGGCTCCTCTGTCCTCCACTCGTTACCTGTATTAATGGCACCTGTTTGAACTTGTTATCAGTATAAAAGACACCTGTCCACAACCTCAAACTGTCACACTCCAAACTCCACTATGGGCCAAAACCAAAGAGCTGTCAAAGGACACCAGAAACAAAATTATAGACCTGCACCAGGCTGGGAAGACTGAATCTGCAATAGGTAAGCAGCTTGGTTTGAAGAAATCAACTGTGGGAGCAATTATTAGGAAATGGAAGACATACAAGACCACTGATAATCTCCCTCGATCTGGGGCTCCACGCAAGATCTCACCCCGTGGGGTCAAAATGATCACAAGAACACAAGAGGTCTTGCCTAGCAAGCTGTGAACAATCACTGTTGGAGCTAGAAACACAAGCATTTTGTTACGTCCACAATAACATCTGCTAAACACGTGTATGTGACAAATAAAATTTGATTCAAACATAGCAAGTGAACAGTGAATTAAATTATTTTTGAAGGGCCTCCCGAGTGGCGGTCTAAGGCGCTGCATCACAGTGCTTGAGGCGTCACTACTGACCCGGGTTCGATCCCTGCCACGACCAGGAGACCCATGAGGTGGCACGCAATTGGCCTAGCATCGTCTGAGTTTGGGAGGGTGTGGCCGGCCGGGATGTCCGATTCAATCGCGCTCTAGCAACTCCCGTGGTGGGCCGGGCAAATGCATGCTGACACGGTCGCCAGTTGTACAGTGTTTTCTCCGACACATTAGTGCAACTGGCTTCCGGGTTAAGCGAGCAGTTTGTCAAGAAGCAATGCAGATTGGCAGGGTCACGTTTCGGGGGACACATGGCTGTCGACCTGAGCCTCTCCGTATGGGAGTTGTAGCGATGGGACAAGACTGTAACTACATGTTGGATAGGTCGCTAAACCATTGCAATCACGGTGCTGGACATGTCATGATACCAACCTTTTCTCCTTCTGGTAGGTCCCAGCATCTGTTCATGACCAGAGGATCTGTCTGGCACCCAACTGTGCACCTTGTCTAACAGAAAAACAGGGTAGACGATTGTCATCATCCCTCAATGATAAACATAGCTTGAGAAATAATGTAATATTGTTAGGAAGCTAATTCTGTGCTTTCCAGATGTAGACTGACTGGCTCCAGATTGGATTAGGTTCAGGCCGGTGTCGCCGTTACACTATGCAACCAACTGTGACATGTTTTACTATGGCCCTGGGTTGGTTTGCGTTTGTTGCTGCTAGTTAGTACACTGTTGTTGCCAGACGTGAGTACCACCATATCTGCATCCAATATTTATATGTGACCTAGACATGGGTTGCTCCTTGGAGGCTAATGTGACTGTTTCATCGAAATTACACTAACTTAGAGTAACATGGACTTTGCTATAGTAGGCAAATCATTACTAGGAAACAACTTTGAAATATTATCACGTCGTCAAATTTACTTCATAGATATGGCAATGTTGCCATTACTGTTACTAGCTAGCAAAGATTGTCAAAAAGAGCAAGCAATGCTAATGTTAGCTAGCTTAAATACGGTGGTCCCCTCACTCTTAGTTAGCTGGCTAAAATTATACCGAATCTAAAGTCAATCTGGCAACATCATAATCATGACAAAAGGTTCTCTTACAATTATTTCTAACATCAGCTATGCTAGCGATGATAATGTTACATAACCAACAGTCTATGGTCTAGCTACTGGTATACTCACCAGCACTGGGGACCAACGAAGGACCTCTTTTCGGCATGATAGGGTCCTTCAGCAGGGCATGCAAACCATAGTTTGTCAATTCATATATTTTCAGTCTCAAACGTCCTTGATTCTTTTAGCGCGTTGGGGGCAATGATGGGGTTCGTGAATTTGTCCCTGGTTACAACGGTGGGAGGAGTTTCAACCGGGTGAAAAGTGGTTGCATTTGTTTTGGTACCAGGCTGCCTGCCGGCCGTGAGACAGTTGTGAAGTCGGCTCAAAACAAAAGTGACGTAATCAAGGATGTGGAATGAAGAGTAGGATTCTGTGTTTTCACATTCAAAGCGATTGCTTTATCTGCCTTTACAATAAAAATTCAAGCATTTATTTTATGGAAAAGAGATGTATGTTTCTGGACAATGCACCAGACTGCCTCTGTTGACAACATGACCGAGCGACGCAGATTACTGTTTGCTTGGGGAAGGATGCTCCTCCCTCCCCGTTTTTGCCCGATGACGTGACGAGCCATTGCACGGTTCAACCCGGGACAGCATAATATAACTCTTCAATGAAGGGAAGCTAAAAGGGAAGCAAAAGGGGGCATGTAATCCAAACCCAATCTTAATTTACTAATTGTGATGCACTGAGGTTCCAAACTCTGTTTCTAGAAGAGACTGACTTTATGACCAAAGTTATCCTATTTACACTTTGTAGAGTTAGGTTCTGAACAGCGTAAACTCACGGACAACTAGTCAAAGCTCAAACCAAGTTTATTCACCCACTGGATCAAACAGCTGCAGAACACAATGACATGTTTACACAAGCACATATATATTTATACCCTTCTTCTAGGTGGAGTCCCCCTCCTTGCACTTCTAGACAGCCAATAGATCTCTGTTGCTAGGCAGGAACTTAAGTGTGGACTGTTCCTTATCACCTCTTCTGACCTGACCTCGGCCCAAATTCTTCACTCCTCCCTAATTATTTTCTGCCCTGCTAGAGCTGACCCGGTCAACTGTAAGTGATGTTATTGTGAAATGGAAACAATGGCTCAGCCGCGAAGTGGTAGGCCACACAAGCTCACAGAATGGAACTGGCGAGTGCTGTAGCGGGTTAAAGTCGTCTGTCCCCGGTGGCAACACTCACTACCGAGTTCCAAACTGCCTCTGGATGCAATGTCAGCACAATAACTGTTCGGTGGGAGCTTCATGAAATGGGTTTTCATGGCTGATCAGCTGCACACAAGCCTAAGATCACCATGCGCAATGCCAAGTGTCAACTGGAGGGGTGTAAAACTCGAGCTATTGGACTGGAGCAGTGGAAAGGCATTCTCTAGAGTGATGAATCATGCTTCACCATCTGGCAGTTTGACTGACGAGTCTGGGTTTGGCGGATTCCAGGTGAACTTTACCTGCCCGAATACATTGTGCCAACTGTAAAGTATGATGAATAATGTTCTAGGGCTCTTTTTCATGGTTTGGGCTAGGCCCCTTAGTTCCAGTGAAGAGAAATCAGAACGCTACAGCATACAATGACATTCTACACGATACTGTGCTTCCAACAGTTTGGGAAAGAGCCTCTCCTGTTTCAGCATGACAATGCCCCCGTGAAGTAAAAGTCCCTGACTCTTCTTAGAACACCGCTTTGGCACTAAAGTGTCTGATAACAAGGCTTCTGTCTCCTATCTCCCGATCTCCTCAGGGTGGTAAAGAAAGGGAAGGGGGGGGGGGGGGGATGACAGATGAACTATTGTCCCTAGTGGACTTTGTGGCCCCACCATATCATGGCACTGGCATTCCAGCTCCTGTAAACTCCTCAAAGACAGGGAGGGTGAACCTGGTTTCTGGATTAAGGTGTAATTGTAAATCACCCCGTGTTGCCCCCTCGTGGGCCTTCATCACAACACAACAGAGCTGGCTGCATTTACAGAGCCTTGACAAAACTAAGGAGCTCTCACAGTGTCATTGTGAGAGTGCTGGAGCATGGTGAGTCGATGAGGAGTCTTTGTGGGAGTGTGATGAATTGCTGGATACTTTGTTTGTTGGACATCTCTTATTGATGTTTGTGCCTAGATTGTCATTTCAGGAGCACCGAGAGCATATGTAACAATTATCTCGGCTTTTCTTTTTGTGTGTATAGAGAGATTAAGTGTGTGTGTTTTTTGTTTGTTTGTTTGTGTGTGTGTGTGTGTGTGTGCAGTTTTAAAAGGTTTTTGAAATGCAGAGGAAACAAAGCCATTGAACTTCAGTATCATTATTATACGTTTGTCTTCACTTCGTTCTTGGGTGGATGAAAAGGAGCAAATATGCCTTTGCACCACATATTGACTGGGAGTAGTAAATAATTACGACACACTGTGACTCTTATCCGAGACAGCATTGTACACTCTTTAACACTAGAACTGCTGGGTCTTCAGGGGTACAAAAAGTCTGACCCATTCCAAATTGGACCTGGGGCTTTCCCATCCGGACCTGATATGCATAAATACATTTTGAAAATATATAGACCCATTCCGAACAGACCCGGGAACAACTAGAACCTTTCTGTATAGTCCTGGTTGGAACCAGACCCAGTCAAATCTGAGTTAGGGAAGCGGCAGAAAGGAGGGAGAGAGAGGGGTTACTCTAGCAGGCGTCGGAGGGGCTGTACTGTGAGCGAGTGACATGGGGAGGATGCGGGCAGAGATGAGACAGCAACCAACCAAGCTGAGTCACGCTATAGTGAACTAATAGCAGCCATAGCTAAGTTGTTTATCATCAAATATGATTACATAGTACCTGTCAAACTGGGAGAAGCTAGTTAAGCTAGCTAATGTTGGCTAGCTAGTTAGGCTAATTGATGCTGCAGTGCATGTGCTTTCTCATCCTACAGTTACAAATAACAGGACTCCATTCAGAATATTAAGTAGCAGCTTATATTTTGAGCCTTGGTCGTTGTAGCCTATCCTTCTTTAATTTTAAATGTCATTATTTTAATTCCATCTTCCATTGATTCGATATCACCTAACTTTTGCCACACACGGAGGCTCTATGACTGTAACCTATTGCCGCGTTGATGACTTATGATTGGCCAAGACCAACAAGCTTCACACACTACGCCTCTTTCTTTCTTGTCACCTCCCCTCTCTTTCTTTCTTTCTTTCTTAGCAGCCTACATCAGAATTTGTACAGGCCCTTTCAGACAAGTCAATTAAAATGACATATCCGAGACCCATGACAAACATATCAGATTCGGGTTTAGGTGAATCCATGCAGACCTCTAGTGATGGGCCTCGAGGGACCCCACCTTCAAGCTAATGATCAGTCATTCTGCCTGCAACATTCTAACATTGTGTTTAATACATTTCATATATGCAAACAATGAAAATATCAGTAGCCTATACATATTTATAAGCGCCAAATGTGATTTATAAATAGTGAAAATCAGCACAAAAGTAATAATGGCATTATAATACATATGTTTCGATATGACAGCAGTCAAAAATAGTCAATTATTGTCAGCTCGTGCTTACATGTGCATCTTCACGTAATGATATCAGTTGGAGTATGTACATGTCACATAAGCTGGTAAGTGCGTTTCTGATGTTATTTTTTGTTCTCTCAGTGATGACATTTTGTGCTGATAATAGGCCCGTAGCATTGTCACCAGCTTGTTCTATCTATCCGAACGGTGCAGCCCCTTCCTATCTTCTGTCTCTCACCTTCTCATTTGGTAGTGATACAAGCACCTGTTCTGTGCGAAACAATATGGGCTTTTTTGCTCTTAAAATGATAATTATGCATTGTTCGCTTCCCCTCGCTCATCAACTCAACCATTTTCCCTCTCTCCCCATCAAACTTTATTTACTTAATTTATTTAATCTGTAGTTATGTGTGAAATTAGTTTTGGGTATTGTTTAGGTTCAGTTGAGGCAGGGGTGTTTATCAACTGATGTGCCCCCCTAAAACTGGTTATAACTCCAGTTCTATCTGTGATATTAACACCAACAGTGTATTATATAGACTTATGTAGGAAAAGGTAAGGACCATTTAAAAATGGCAGAGTCATTTACATTCTTTATTAATGAGCAGTCCAAATGACTGCTTTAGCAGTTCTAGTGTTAAACTGCACTTATACATGCATACTGTTCTCACTAAATTGCAGAGACAGTGACAACCTTACAGCAACACATCCCATAGGGAATTTATTTGGCAATAACAATATGCACATATGCCATATAATTCCGCGGCAGCCTGCAAGGTGTGCTGCAGTACGACGCAACTTTTAAAAGAAGAACCACTGTAGCATAATGTAAGAATATTGCCTATTCACTTAATGGTTTTGCTAGTCTATCTCCTCATCTGTAGAATCCAATGTCCCTCACTTGGCATTGGAAATGAGAGCAATAAAAGGCAGGTTGTTTACAGCAACCCCTCCGACTCCCATATTAACTGTACAGTGCTCACGTGGAGGCAAGACGTGACCTTTCTCTGAGGTCAAAGGTACTGTGTCCATCACTGTTTAATTTGCCCGGAGGTAGTCTTTTTAGTCCGCGATAACGACAACCCACCAAGATGATCAGACGAAATCTACAGTCGAGCCCATCTGGTTCTTAAAAAAAACATATTTTTTCTTCCAAATAAACATGATTGGGGTATACTTGCAAGGGAAAGCGAGTGTTGTATGGACAAAGGCAATGTAGTTAAGTGAGTCGCTACCCAGAAGAAGAAGAAAAGTGACTCTGTTAATATACCCACAAGATAAATCATGGCATCCTCAACATATTCTCTCTGTTGTACGGATGTTATACACAGGTGTGGATGGATTTGCCTGGATGTAAATGACATTGTCTGTATACAGGGCAGGCTATGCAATGGACTGCCAACAAGTATGTGCTGTTCTATCATGCAGTTCTGTATAATAGTTGTGCTTTCTGTGAGCAGATTCTTCATTTACAAAGGCAGACCATTATTTATAGTGTTTATGTTAATCCTTTTTTTTTTTGCCTATGTGATACTGTACTGTACACTCTGAGCAGAGTTTTTCAAAAACCATTTCATATTGATTCCAGCTTGGAGAAGTCATTCTTTATGTACTATTTTATATCAATGTTTTTTACCTTACATGGATACGTACAATTCACACGCGCACTGTAGCCTATGGTGTCCATTTCAGACACAGTTTTGTGAAACTGGAAAAAGAACAAGGAAGAGAAACTTCTTATCGGAATGACTCAAGGTTCCTTTTTTCCAGCAGCCAGCCAGGATGATGTACTTTTAAGTGCCCACCCCCTGCCCTGTGTGTCAGTGTGAAGGATTGCCAGAGCCTCCCCACAAGTGTGATCTCTCTACATCAACAGCCGTATGACAAAGCTTTTATTTCACCCCTTGATGATGTTCCTATCTTGCAGAAAATCCAGCCCAGTAATGTTCAAGAAGAAAGAACATCAAGAGGGAAAATGTTTCTGTCTGAAATATGGTGCTCGTCTGAAAAATGTCTTACCTTTAGTACACCTAGTCAGACCACGGCACAGGGAAGCTATGAATAAAAGATAAACATCTCATTTTAAGAGGGTACCGCATTAAATAACATGGTCATTTGCTGACATGTGAAATGCTTTGGGAAGGTGCCCTCCTAAAGATTAATATCTGTATATAGGCACTGATAGTAGTTTAATTAATAATTTGGATGGGTCGGTGTTTATGACGTTGGATATAAGAGCTCGCATTGGAGGAGGATCTATAGCTGTGAAGGTGCAGGGGCCAACGGTGTTCTCAGTAGAGTGCATTGCGCACATTTGTCTGCCTAAGGGGTGGCACATTTGTCCTGCAAATAATAGAATGTTTCCAGACCATGTCGGTACATCTGATAAAATTAGCTCCAGAGCAAGGACGAGCAATTCCACCTTCATAAACCTTAGTAGCATACTGTCTTACTGATGCACTTTTAACTTTACCAACTCTCCCTTTGGGAATTGAATGTCGAATGAGTGTTCATTTGGCATCATCACTGAAGGGACCTTATCTTACTTCCCATGTTCTATGTGACAGACAGGGAGACAGGGGGTAAGGAGAAGTGCAAAATTACTTGTACTATCCCATGCAATTGACTTAAACCTGTACTCATTTGAAGTTGAAAAGGTCACTCTTTCTCAAGGCAGGAAGTCCTCCAAGGTTTCTTGGAGAGTGATGCATATCGCCATCCTTGAGGATAACATCGGCGATGGGGTGAAGATAACCCTGCAGTCAATAGTCGTCTCGGTTTCGCTCACGTCAGTAGTCCGTCTCGCCAGACTTAGATTTTTTTTCTCTCTGCTTTAAAGCGGCACACAATGTTTTATATTAATGCAGAACAGTTACATGAAGCCATGATAAGGATCAGATGTACTTAGATTCCAAAACAATAAGTATAGAACTTCTTATCTGAACTGGGCAGGATTTACAGTTAAAGAATGTGATGTGCAGCGAATATGAAATCTAAGGAACGATTCAACCTTATCTTTATCTGCATGACCTGATGCATACTACATCGGCACCAAGCTTTTCTGGGCGGTTGTCACAGTTAATTTACAGACTCATACTCAGTAAATATAAAAGAGTAAACCAAAAATAATCCAGAGGAGGCGATCAGAGAGTTCATACAATACGCCTTGAGACTTCCTCTAGAGACTGTAAACAAGGTGACTTTCCACCAACTACACAGACTTGGAGATCAGAGCGACAAGATCAAGAGTCCCAGACCTGTCATCGCAAGATTTTAACATTACCAACAAAAGGAGCTGATCAAAAGCAGAGGAAGGGAGCTAAAAGGGACCGAATTCAGTCTCAATGACCTATTTCCACGGGAGATAAACAAACGCCGCAAGAGGCTGTATCCTGTACAGAGGCAACAAAGGGAGAGGGATAATCGTGCTTTTCTCATTGTGGACAAACTCTTTATAGATGGACAGCTCTTCCGAGACAGCTCCATAACACCATGGCTGTACTAAATTCTACGGTGACGTCAGGTTACGAAAAAAAAGTATGGGAACTGTAAGAATATGTGAACACTATGAAGTTGATATGAACAATCACACACTCAATTACATGCCCATTTACACATACGGACTTACACATACACACTTGATCTCTCTCTCTCTCTCTCTCTCTCTCTCTCTCTCTCTCTCTCTCTCCAAGTTGTCTATCTTTTCTACAGTATGTCTTTATCTACATGTTTATCTAGGTTTACAACAAGCAAGGGGAAGATATCAGAACAGGGACATTGTGGAATAATACCCTATTGTATGGGAATATAAGGAATAGGGAATATAAAACATATTGCTAGAACCTGTTTCTTGAATTCTAAATCTCTAATTTTCACCATCATAATACCTCATGGCAGTACATTTACAAGCACTAATTATGGTCATTCATTAGACTAGTATCTAGTTATGGTAAGGGGTGGAATAAGTATAGCCAGTATTAATTGTAATGGTTTAGCCGATTATAAAAAAAGAGGAACAGTCTTTACGTGGCTAAAAGGAAAAGGAATATAACATACAGTGGCAAGAAAAGGTTTGTGAACCCTTTGGAATAACCTGGATTTCTGCATAAATTAGTCATAAAATTTGATCTGATCGTCATCAAAGTCACAACAATAGACAAACAGTCTGCTTAAACGAATAACACACACACAATTCTAAGTGTTCATGTCTTTATTGGACACGCAGTGTAAATATTCACAGTGCAGGGTGGGAAAAGTATGTGAATCCTTGGTTTTAATAACTGGTTGACCCTACTTTGGCAGCAATAACCTCAACCAAACGTTTTCTGCAGTTGCATATCAGACCTGCACAACAGTCTTGTTGTGTTTTGAGGTTGGTGTGCTGTTCCTTTTTTCTCCACACAGTGTTTTGTGTTCCTTCCAAACAACATTTTGCCAGTAGCGCTGTGGAACATCCAGATGCTCTTTCCCGAACTTCAGACGTGCGGCAATGTTTTTTTTGGATAGCTGTGGCATCTTCCGTGGTGTCCTCCCAGAACACCATTCTTGTTTAGTGTTTTATGTATCGTAGACTTGTCAACAGAGAAAGGTTAGCATGTTCCAGAGATTTCTGTAAGTCTTTAGCTGACACTCTAGGATTCTCCTTAACCTCATTGAGCATTCTGCGCTGTGCTCTTGCAGTCATATTTGCAGGACGGCCACTCCAAGAGAGAGTAGCAACATCTCCATTTATAGACAATTTGTCTTACTGACTGATGAACATGAAGGATTTTTGAGATACTTTTGTAACCCGTTTCAGCTTTATGCAAGTAAACAATTCTTAATCTTGGCTCTTCTGAGATCTCTTTTGTTCGAGGCATGGTTCACATCAGGCAATGCTTCTTGTGAATAGCAAACTCAAATTTTGTCCGAGTTTTTTTATAGGGCAGTGCAGCTCTAACCAACATCTACAATTTTGTCTCAATTATTGTACTCTGGTTACCTGACTCCAATTAGCTTTGAGAAGTCATTAGCCTAGGGGTTTACATACTTTTTCCAACCTACATGTTTAAATGATGTATTCAATATGGTGTGTTATTAGTTTAAGAAGACTGTGTTTGTCTGTTGTTGTGACTTAGATGAAGATTAGATCAAATTTTATGACCAATTTATGCAAAAATCCAGATCATTCCAAAGGGTTCACATACTTTTTCTTGCGACTATATACTGTTTACAGAAAACTCACTCTACATCCTTAGATGAAGTTGTGTGGAAAAGGGAATGGGGTGGTGAAATAATTTTCTGTCATGGACTAGGGAACTCAAAAGGTGTGATGATATTAATTAACAAAAATGTCGATCTGAATGTGCAAATAGTCTAGAATGATTCGCAAAGAATGGATTGACTGGTTTAAACGTGTATGATGTGCGTATGTATGAGTATGTGATCCTTTTAATGTAAGGGGATGCCATGGATAACTGCAAATATGTTGCTACTGTTCTCAATAACATTGCTGGCCTGAATTTGTTCGGTACTATCGACAAAGGTCAGTGGGAAAAAAGTTTATTTCTGGACGACGATCATGCCATGCAATGCTGACTCTCATTTCGTAACACGTTTTGAAATCAGTGGAACACAACGGGCCAAATAAGCTGTTCAAACTAAACGGAAACAACACAGTATGTCTTAATAAAAGGGGTTTCAGTCTGCCGTGAAGCTTTCATCCATGTATACAGGTAAGAATCTAGCTACAGATTCAGATATTATACGTTTCTAATTTAGTCAGAAAGTTGTTTTCATTGCAAGTTAAAGCTTCCTGTTAGCAAGCTGGCTAGAGGTTAATGGCTGGCTTGCTAGCTAACAACTTTAGCTTGCAAGCAAATGTTTTTGCATTATTATACAATATATGTGAAATGGCATTCTGAGATAATATGACTACACACAGTTCATACAGGTAATGGTAGCTACTGTAGCTAGCCAGGCATCTAACCTCAGCTGGCTATCTAACAGAAAGCTTTAACTAGCAATACAAACCGATTGTCATAGCTAGCTAAAGTTAACCAATAAGTTCAATGTTAGCTAGCTACCTAACCTCAGCTAACGTTAGCTAGCTAACAGCAAGCTTTAACTTCGGATCTTTTGTTTAGACATGTCATGTTAACGTTAGCTAGATAGCTAAATTAACTATAATCCAATCCATAGAGATATTGTAAATTAGAATGGTAGAGGTCTTTCATGGAGTCTAAGAATTGTATGGAAAGGTCTGCTCAATCCAAGACTACAACCAATTGATTACAGCATTACCCCATAAATGGAGGCAGGTGGCAGCGGGAGGAGGTAGGGAACTGGTCTGTCTGCCCAGTATGGAGGAATAAAAATAGCACAAATAGGAAATTATACCAGTTTAATTTGTGGACCAGGATGTTGACAACTGTGCCATACAGATTGCAAAATAATTCGGAAGAGATTTTTGATGTACTGATTCAATGGTACAGGGTGTATAAGTTGATATATAAAATGACGCAAGATTCAAGACTTTTCAGCTAAAATTATTTTACAGAATTCTTGCCACCAACAACTGTTGAATATTTGGGGCATTCAATCATCAAAGCTCTGCAGATTTTGTTGTGAGGATACTTAATCAATAGACCATTTATTTTGGTATTGCCCTCAGGTAGCCTATTTCTGGTCTCAGGTTCAGGAATGGCTCAAAATGCAGAACATTGATTTAAAATAGACCCTGGAAATAGTACTTTTGGGAGATCTCTAGAGACCGGATCAGTCAACTAATAATATACTAATACTCTTAGTTTAAAATATTTATTGGTTTGTTTGGTTGGAATCGGCTAACCTTTGAACATTGAGATATTAAATAAATGATAGAGACAAAGCCTTGAAAAGAAAGAGTTTGTAAAAAGCCAGAAGGCTTTGGAATGTGTTTGAGGAGAGCGATGTGTTGATATAGTGAAGACAGATGGATATCTGTGGATTAGGAGGTGAGGGGTGAGGCCAGTTCCCCTTAAGGGCGTAATCAGGGTTGGTATCTGGTTACCTTCTTTCCTGTGGAGCCATAAACTGTAAGGAGGAGGAACTGTAAGGAGGAGTGTCTTAAGTAGGATGCATATAAACTGTGATGTCTGAAATATTTTTCTGTCTGATTTCAGCTGTACAGAACCTTTGGGAAAGATTAAACTTGGTTAAAGCTTCTCTAGTGTCCATGAGTTTTTTACTCTGAAAAATAAGAACCTAACCATTTCAAACTCATTTCTACACAGGATAGATGTAGAGGGCATACCAGATGCTTCAATTCCCGACATATAAAAAGCAAGCACATTTGATTCAAATCATGCCTCCATCAGCTTTCACTTGTCTGTTTTACAGCTATTGATTTAGGGGGCCGGTATGAATAGGCTGTGAAGGCACTTCTGGAGCTTTATAGAAATATTATAAACATCATCAATCTCTTTTTACAGCCTTCCAAAGGTGGCAGATGTTCCCTACCCTTTAATCAATTTCGATTTGATGGCCGAAATACAACGTGTATGGAGGGGTTGGGTAGAGGATACAAACCCAGTTTATGGTAAGGTTGGTAATAGGATATGGACTTGGTTTATGGTAAGAGTGTAAGTTGGGGACACATAAGTATGCACTGAAAGGGGTGGGGGGGGGGGCAGAGTCTATCATAGAACATAGGCTATTGTTATAAGCATCCTTGGAGAGGTGTGTTTTTAGGAGGTTTTTGAATGAGATGACTGTGTCTGCATGTTGTATGTGTGGGGTGAGTACATTCCAAAGCCTTGGTGCAGAGCAGCTGTAGCAGCTAGTGGAGAGGCGGAATGGGAGGAGACAAGGAGACCAGCAGAGGAGGAGCGGAGGGAGCGGGAGGGGGCATTGACTGGGAGAAGGTAAGAGAGGGTGGGTGCCAAATTGTGGTTGGGCTTTGTAGGTAAGGAGGAGTGTCTTAGAGTTAATACGGGATGGCACAGGGAGCCAGTGTAGATTGATGAGGATTGGTGTGATGTGTTTGGTTGGTCTGGTGCGGTTGAGGATTCTGGCAGCAGATTTCTGGACCAGTTGAAGTCTGTTGGTGAGTTTGGTTCTCTCTTGCATTTCAAAACATTTGCGGGTAGATTTTGTCATTGGCCGGTAAGAATGTCTATTTCACCAGCCACATTGGTGGAGGGTCGCACAGAGAATTTGGGAACAGTTTTTTTCTCCAAAGTTCATACAGTGTGTAGATGTTTGGTCGAATTTTAAAAAAAAAACATGTAATTAACTAGAAAGGCTAATAAAGTGTTACTTTGTCCTCGTGTTTCTTGGCCAGTTGTATCGTTTTGTTCACATGCTAGGTTGTTTTACAATGTTAGTTTGAGTTTGCTGCAACTGTCTGCTGCTAGGAAGACATCACAGTCTGATTGTTTTTTAATCACAGACAGCTGAGTGCCTAAGTTACCACGATAATGGCCTGTCCCTAAAATAGGCAGCTGAACTTTTGTCTAGCCTAATGATTGTGCTTGATTGAACATTGGTTAAACAGACGCAGGACACAAATATGAAATGAAATTAATCAATAATACCCCATTACGTCTTACTAGTAATACATTTGTTGTTTTAAAAAACAAAGCATACTCATCTTTTATTTATAAATAGGGATTTTTAAAGTCACAAAATATTTTGGTTGTTAAAAAAAACTGAGTGGCTTTTTTTTTTTTTACATTTTCCTGCCACAGTGGCTGATGGACCAAAAAGTTCATTTCCCACCCTGTTGGTAGTTTAAGCAAAATGATTTGCATATCCATAACAAGTTCTTAATAAGTCATACTGAACATTTAAATCTCATCTGTGAGAGAAGGGGAACCAAATAAGTATTTTTCATTACATTACTTTTGCAAGCATTGAATTCATTTTCCATACTGTAACGATGTACGCTGAGAGTCTGGAAGCTAGTTAGAAGTTAGCAAGTTACAGGTCTGTGAGTGCCAGAAATCTTGCTTGTTTGTAGGTGATCAAATACTTATTTTCCACCATAATTTGCAAATAAATTCATTAAAAATCCTCCAATGTGATTTTCTGGAATTTTTTTCTCATTTCGTCTGTCATAGTTGAAGTGTACCTATGATGAAAATTACAGGCCTCTCATCTTTTTAAGTGGGAGAACTTGCACAATTGGTGGCTGACTAAATACTTTTTTGCCCCACTGTATGTATATATTGAGTGTCATTATGCGCATAACACAGGTGACAGGTGTGCTCCCTAAAGAGCAGCCTGGTGACCTAGAGGCCGGAGAGAGAGCATACGTGATAGTTCCCCCTTCCCGGTGCGTTCGGCTCCAGCAGCAGGATGCCAACCACAGGGACGATCCCAGGGATCCGGAGCGGACCGTCGCCGGTCGCCAGAAACCGAGGAGTGAGGCTGATGAGCCGACTGAGACCTCCCCGGTTGCCTCGGCTGGGGCACGGAACCTGTTCATCCAGCTTTGGCATGTGAGCCTATTGAACCCGCTGAGGCATGGGAGCCTACAAACCGGCTGAGGCCTCCCAGGTAGCTCCGGCTCCAACACCCGGACCCAACATCACCCCCAACACAAAAACAAAAAACATTCCCTGATGCTTCCTATTGTTGAGTCGTCATTCTGTAATGATGTACGCTGAGAGTCGGGAAGCATGTTCTGGGGGGACCCACATGATGTGTGTAGCTGCTCTGGAATCTCTAGCTAGTTAGCACCAATCATTCACTTTCATATCACTTTCAGTGAGTCGTTAATAGGCCTACTTCCAAAAAATATATTGGGTGTGGTAGTTAGTTGAGTAGCTGAAACTGGGCTAGAACAAAAAAAGTGCACCCCAGGTGGTCCCCTAGAAATGGATTGGGAAACTACATGGCTCTCTCGGGATATGTTGTCGGAATCGGTTCAGCCACCGGGCTTCTCCATGCATCGCGCCGACAGAGAACTTGTTATGGCTGCAATTCCAATACCGGGATCGATATGACAACTACCAGTGAAAATAGAGGGCGCCAAATTCAAACCACAGAAATCTCATAATTACAATTCCTAAAACATACATGTGTTTTATATAATTTTAAGGGTAAATCTTGTTGTTAATCCCACCAAAGTGTCCGATTTCAAATAGGCTTTTCAGCGAAAGCACTACAAACGATTATGTTAGGTCTCCACCAAACCACAATAAGCACACCCATTTTCCAGAAAAATATAGCATTCACAAAAAGCAGAAATGAAGTTAAAATTCATCACTAACCTTGAATTATCTTCATCAGATGACACTCATAGGACTTCATGTTACACAATACATGCATGTTTTGTTTGATAAAGTTCATATTTATATAAAAAAATCTGAGTTTACATTGGCTATTTAGATTCACTAGTTCCAAAAACATCAAGTGATTTTGCATAGCCACGTCGTTTCAACAGAAATACTCATCAAAAATGTAGATAATAATATACACATGGAATTATAGATATATTAATGCAACCGCTGCGTCAGATTTCAAAAACAGTTTACGGAAAAAGCAACACATGCAATAATCTGAGTCAGCGCTCAGAACAGAAGCCAAATTAGCCGCCATGTTGGAGTCAACAGAAACCAGAAAATACATGATAAATCTTTCCTTACCTTTGATGAACTTCATCAGAATGCAGTCCTAGGAATCCCAGGTCCACAATAAATTATTGATTTGTTCGAAAATTGTCCATTATTTATGTCCAATTAGCTACTTTGGTTAGTGCGTTTGGTAAACAATTCCAAAGTCACAAAGTCACTATAACGTGACAAAATGTCCAAAAGTTCCGTAACAGTCAGTAGAAACATGTCAACCGATACACTGAATCAATCTTTAGAATGTTGTTTACATATATCTTGAATAACGTTCCAACCGGAGAATTAGAATGACTTCAAATGAGCGGTGGAACGGAGGTGCTTCCCCTGTGAACGTGCATAGTGAATGCATGGTCAACTCGTGGCAGTGGTGACTATTTCCTGTTTCATTCGACCCCCCTTCACATTAGAGTCATCAGACAAAGTTCTATTGACTGTTGACATCTAGTGGAAGGCGTAGGAAGTGAAAACTCATCCATATCTCGCTGTAATTTCAATCAGAGCTTGGTTGAAGATCTGCCACCCCCAGAAAGAAAAAAAACAGGATGTGGAATTTCTCTGGTTTTTGCCTGCTATATGAGTTCTGTTATACTCACAGACATAATTCAAACAGTTTTAGAAACTTCAGCGTGTTTTCCATCCAATACTAATAATAATATGCATATATTAGCAACTGAGACTGAGGAGCTGGCCGTTTATAATGGGCACCTTTTCATCCAAGCTGCTCAATACTGCCCCTGCAGCCATAAAAAAGATAAACACCTCTCTGGGAAGAGGAAGTTTGGAGCTTTATGCTTCATGATTAACGACTCATGGTGTAATCATAACAACATACAGGAAT
The DNA here is from genome assembly GCF_045791955.1 of Oncorhynchus clarkii lewisi. Classification (NCBI taxonomy): domain Eukaryota; kingdom Metazoa; phylum Chordata; class Actinopteri; order Salmoniformes; family Salmonidae; genus Oncorhynchus; species Oncorhynchus clarkii. The sequence continues at coordinate 43,842,008 of NC_092158.1, forward strand.
GCAAGTCCTTCTACTCACTCGACCTTGAATTCCTTACAATCAAATGCCGGCCATTTTTCCTATCAAGAGAATTCTCGTCAGTTATAGTCACAGCTGTGTATATTCCCCCTCAAGCAGACACCAAGACGGCCATCAAGGAACTTCACTGGACTACATGCAAACTGGAAACCATACATCCTGAGGCTGCATTTATTGCACCTGGGAATTTTAACAAAGCAAATTTGAGAACAAGGTTACCTAAATTCTATAAGCATATTGATTGCGCTACGCGCATGGGCAATAACCTCGACCGCTGCTACTCTAATTTCTGCGTTGCATACAAAACCCTCCCTTCGGCAAATCTGACCATGACGTCATCTTGCTCCTATCGTCTTATAGGTAGAAACTCAAACAGGATGTACTAGTGATGAGAACCATTCAACACTGGTCAGACCAATCGGATGCCACGCTTCAAGATTATTTTGATCACGCGGACTGGATTATCTTCCGGTCAGCCTCAGAAAACAACATCGACCTACACGCTGACTCGGTTAGTTCGTTTATAAAGAAGTGCATTGGAGATGTTGTGCCCACTGTGACTATTAAAACCGACCCTAACCAGAAACCGTGGATGTATGGTGGAATTCGCAGGAAACTGAAAGCATGATCCATCACATTTAACCCTGGAAAGAGGTCTGAGAATATGACTGAATATAAATAGTGTAGTTATGCCCTCAGCAAGGCAATCAAACAAGCGAAATGCCAGTACAGGGACATGGTGGAGTCGCACTTCAACGGCTCATAAACGAGACGTACAGTGCCTTGCGAAAGTATTCGGCCCCCTTGAACTTTGCGACCTTTTGCCACATTTCAGGCTTCAAACATAAAGATATAAAACTGTATTTTTTTGTGAAGAATCAACAACAAGTGGGACACAATCATGAAGTGGAACGACATTTATTGGATATTTCAAACTTTTTTAACAAATCAAAAACTAAAAAATTGGGCGTGCAAAATTATTCAGCCCCTTTACTTTCAGTGCAGCAAACTCTCCAGAAGTTCAGTGAGGATATCTGAATGATCCAATGTTGACCTAAATGACTAATGATGATAAATACAATCCACCTGTGTGTAATCAAGTCTCCGTATAAATGCACCTGCACTGTGATAGTCTCAGAGGTCTGTTAAAAGCGCAGAGAGCATCATGAAGAATAAGGAACACACCAGGCAGGTCCGAGATACTGTTGTGAAGAAGTTTAAAGCCGGATTTGGATACAAAAATATTTCCCAAGCTTTAAACATCCCAAGGAGCACTGTGCAAGCGATAATATTGAAATGGAAGGAGTATCAGACCACTGCAAATCTACCAAGACCTGGCCGTCCCTCTAAACTTTCAGCTCATACAAGGAGAAGACTGATCAGAGATGCAGCCAAGAGGCCCATGATCACTCTGGATGAACTGCAGAGATCTACAGCTGAGGTGGGAGACTCTGTCCATAGGACAACAATCAGTCAGTCGTATATTGCACAAATCTGGCCTTTATGGAAGAGTGGCAAGAAGAAAGCCATTTCTTAAAGATATCCATAAAAAGTGTAGTTTAAAGTTTGCCACAAGCCACCTGGGAGACACACCAAACATGTGGAAGAAGGTGCTCTGGTCAGATTAAACCAAAATTGAACTTTTTGGCAACAATGCAAAATGTTATGTTTGGCGTAAAAGCAACACAGCTGAACACACCATCCCCACTGTCAAACATGGTGGTGGCAGCATCATGGTTTGGGCCTGCTTTTCTTCAGCAGGGACAGGGAAGATGGTTAAAATTGATGGGAAGATGGATGGAGCCAAATACAGGACCATTCTGGAAGAAAACCTGACGGAGTCTGCAAAAGACCTGAGACTGGGACAGAGATTTGTCTTCCAACAAGACAATGATCCAAAACATAAAGCAAAATCTACAATGGAATGGTTCAAAAATAAACATATCCAGGTGTTAGAATGGCCAAGTCAAAGTCCAGACCTGAATCCAATCGAGAATCTGTGGAAAGAACTGAAAACTGCTGTTCACAAATGCTCTCCACCCAACCTCACTGAGCTCGAGCTGTTTTGCAAGGAGGAATGGGAAAAAATGTCAGTCTCTCGGTGTGCAAAACTGATAGAGACATACCCCAAGCGACTTACAGCTGTAATCGCAGCAAAAGGTGGCGCTACAAAGTATTAACTTAAGGGGGCTGAATAATTTTGCACGCCCAATTTTTCAGTTTTTGATTTGTTAAAAAAGTTTGAAATATCCAATAAATGTCGTTCCACTTCATGATTGTGTCCCACTTGTTGTTGATTCTTCACAAAAAAATACAGTTTTATATCTTTATGTTTGAAGCCTGAAATGTGGTAAAAGGTCGCAAAGTTCAAGGGGGCCGAATACTTTCGCAAGGCACTGTATGTGGCAGGGTCTACAGGAAATCATGTGGTGCCAGGAAAACAACTCGCTCAACAAAACAAGGACATGATCGTGGACTTCAGGAAACAGCAGAGGGAGCACACCCTCATTCACATCGACGGGACAGCAGTGGAGAAGGTAGAAAGTTTTAAGTTGCTCCGCACACACATCACAGACAAACTGAAATGGTCCTCCCACACAGACAGTGTGGTGAAGAACCTCAGGAGGCTGAAGAAACGTGTCTTGTCACCCAAAACCCTGACAAACTTTTACAGATGCACAATCGAGAGCATTATATCGGGCTGTATCATAGCCTGGTACAGCAACTGCACCGCCCTCAACTGCAAGGCTCTCCAGAGGGTGGTGCGGTCTGCACAATGCATCAACGGGAGCGAACTACGTGCCCTATATGAAACCAACAGTACCCGATGTCACAGTAAGGCCAAAAAGATCATCAAGGACATCAACCACCCGAGCCCCTGCCTGTTCACTCTGCTACCATCTAGAAGGCAAGGTCAGTATAGGTGCATCAAAGCTGGGACCGATAGACTGAAAAAGAGCTTATATCTCAAGGCCACCAGACTGCTAAACAACAATCACTAACTGCATTGAGACCAAATCACTGGCCACTTTAATGAACGGATTACTAGTCACTTTAAATAATGGCACTTTAATAATCTTTACATATCTTACATTACTCATATCACATGTATATACTGTATTTTATACCATCTATTGCATCTTGGCCATGCCGCTCAGCCATTGCTCATCCATATATTTATATGTACGTATTCTCATTCACTTCTTTAGATTTGTGTGTATTAGGTAGTTGTTGGGGAATTGTTAGATTACTTGTTAGATATTACTGCACTGTTGGAACTAGAAGCACAAGCATTTCGCTACACTTGCATTAACATCTGCTAACCATGTGTATGTGACAAATACAATTTCATTTGATTTAATGGTGTTCCAGGTTGTCTTTTTGGAAGTCATTTTGCACAGATTAACAATGTTGAAAGTCTCATTAAACATATTAACCTTCTATGGAGATCTTCTGAGATGTGCAGCACTGAACTGATGTGCAACTGAAAAATAGATCATCTCGAGCACCACTACAGAATTACAAAGTTGTGTCCCCGTCTTGGCCTGAGGTTATTTGGATCTCCTTCAAGTACAGGGAAGAATGAGGGTGATCTCCCGTCCAAGTAACAATCTGGTCCTACACTGCTTAGCTTTTGTTTTTAGCCTGTGTAAATCTCGAGTTATACTTCAAGCTTGTAAAAAATAAAGATCTCAAATTTTACTACTTCAACCTGCCCTAAAATTCAGTATAAACATTGTGCCACCATTTGAAATATGGACTACCCAGTTATTAATTTGGTGCAGCGGTGACCGATTCGCGATGTTAGATCCTGACACTTTCATTTTAAGCTTCCGTTTATGAGCACACTTCGCAATGCTGTTCAAGTTAAGTTATCATCACTCAGTGTCACTAATTTATTAAGATGCCTCAAGGGTTAAGCCTCTAGGAACCGTTTAGAAATGTAAAACTTAAATGCATAAGTGGGTCATAAGGACATTGTCTTGGGTAGAAGGGCATGGTTTATTTCATAGTCACATCTTTTAGCAGCCAATTGGTGTCAGCATTGAGATACAATTTGACAAAATGTGTTAAAATATACATTTACGGCTTCATGGGATATTTACTTTTTTTAATCTCGAAACTCTCGAAAGTGGTTAAATTTGTTCTGCTAATGCAATTATATAGCGAGTGACTTACTTGTTAGTACAAGGCTCAGATTGAAATGGTCCCTGATTGTATTGCTGTTGTGGTGCTCCATTTATTCCACTTGACCCACACTGAGAGTAAAAGAAAGCAGACAAAAGAAGTGTGGCTCTCATGTATCAACTTGATAATATCAAGGATGTCAACGTCAAAATGCAGTGTGTGTAAGAACAATTCTCAGTGGTTAGCTAAAAGCAGCAAAAGTTATGGATTTATGGTCAGTGAATTAGATAGATTGAGGATATTTCGAAGTTATTTCATTTGGTATCTCAGTTGATATCGAATATCAACATTTGCTTTCCCACGTGCGTTAATGCTTTACAGTAACACACACACACCCCAAAACTTATAGATTTTTAGAAAGAAAAATGCTTACTTTAGTTTATTACTTTACATTACAACTTGAGAAAACTGATTAAATAAATAATGGAAGTGTTATCCACCCTATTATAAACTGGCGTATTAACGCTTTACAAAGTAAAGAATAGAAGGTCAGATTCATTCTATGTGCTCTTGAGTGGTTAGTCAAATTGGCTACAAAGTTTTGGCAAGTGGGTAACATAAAAATACAGATGTACTTTGCTTAGCCTCTGGAACTTCAATGTGAACAGATGAAGGAGGACATAAGAGATGGTATTGGCCCCAGTTCTCATTGCTTGGCACCTCACGCGGTTAAGTCTAGAAAGTTCCTCCTTCAGCTTGAAAAGAGGAGCTCTTACTTTGTAAATAAAATATATGTTTGTTTGAAGTTTGTCTTATCGATTGGCAAGGCCTGCTTTACGGAGAGAGGGCTGTCTAATCTATCCTCAACACCTCCCCACATTGCAAACCTCCACTCTCCATTCGGCTGGATGGGTCTGGCCAAATATCAGCCTCTTTTATCATCAGTTATTCACAAAAAGGTGCCCATCTGCTCATTCTGCCAGAGACTTTAAACAGTGCTTCAAACACACCCACTTACTCCCTTGATATGCATATACTTTTACGCTTAAGTAGTTCATGGATTTTTGTTTTTGTTCCTAAAACTGTGAGGGTTAGCATTTGACACTACAGTAAGTGCAGCCAGGTGCGATGAGTTTCAGTCTCAGATTAGTGTTGGTCTAGACTCTAGACAAAACAAATACCCATCTGCAAATGGGAACCCATTTTACTCCAAGCTATGATACCTTATTCAGAGATTTGGGGAACATCATTTAGTGTCCATACTTATTTCAGAAGTCCCAACAAATGATTCAATGTCCTCAAAAGCAGTATCATGAAACATGGATAAGGAAACGTTAGGACTTCCAGTCAGTCTACAATAACATATGTAATTCACCCTCACTTTAGAGCCTGGTGTGTCTATCCAGGGTTTTTTCTGGATCAAAATGGGGCTTAGGTGGTGGTCATGGCAGAGTCATGGTCATGACCAATGGTGTGTTCGCCTACTGAACATTTTAAAGGCCCTCCTGTTGGCCTCAGTGACTTATTGTAGCTGTTTTAAAGCTGATTTACTGCAATTCCACAAAAAATACATTTAGCCAAAAATACGTACAATAATAGAAATATACATGTAAATAGGCCTAAACATAGCAAAACATTGCTATAATCCTACCTTGACAGAAACAATGTGTACCCAGAAGCACCTCTCTGACATAGGGTCCAGCATATCACTTGAGAATTTCTTTCTCAAAGAAATCTCGAGCCATGATACCTGAAAAAGTAGGCAAAGGTGAATTATTGTGGAACACATAAAAGTCTGAGGTGTAGGCTACAATATTTTATGTACCTTTTGCTCTGTAAATAGCCAAACTTACCATCAAAAATCAAATATGGGCCTGGTCCCTGGCGAGAAATTGCCCCCCACACATGGAGTTTGAGTGGATGCTTGGGACTCGGCTTGCTTGATCTTCAACCTTTTTGACCTGTAACAATTTGAGCAAATTGGTTGATTCTTCTGTGAAGATGACATCATTGAATGTCTCGCCAGCTTTGATCCATGCCTGGGCCTGCAGGACGCAGAGTTCTTTGTTTGTCAGACGAATGATTGGGTCGAAACTGCAGAACTGTACAAAACAAGCGAACACGCATGGTTAATGTTCTGATAATAAAAAATGGAGGGAAAAAAATTGAAAAATATACTCTGTATATATATAAAACATTTCTTACTGAGCCTTTCCATAAGTCCACGCAAGGTTCTTCAACTGTCTTCTGACTGTAATTCGAGTGATGAGCCAGAGCTGAGAGGATCACCAATACTAAAGGTATTTTGGTTTCAGAGCATTTTATAATTAAAAGAAATAAGGTATATAGCCTATCATTGTGTAGGCATACTGTGTAATAAAATCGATAATTGTGTATTAAAAACATGAATGTGTTTTTGCAGAGCTTACAACCATGTCGACAACATTCTGTGGAGATCAGTGGACAAAGGGTTGGACAACGGGCCGCACCGAAAAAATGCTTGGTTGCCAAGAAAGCGGTTAGTTAAGCTAGATTCTTAAAATGTGTACGCAGCATTTGTGTGTTGGAGTCAGTTATTCGTCGGTTCACCCTGACATTTCCATTCCTCTTCTGAAAACAGAACTTGACCAACTGCTCACCAGGCACAGCAGGGGCTGCCCAGACCGTTATGCAGTTCTGCTATTCCAAGGATGTGTAACCGAAGAGAAATACCACAAGTGGGCACAGAATACAAACTGGGATGGATCCCGAGGCAAATGTGACTTGCCAGTGAACCTCCAGGTGTTCTACATTAATACTGTGTCTCAGAAGTTTCCGTTCATGACTGATGCAACCCGAAAAAGCATTAAAGACAGAGTTAATGAGTACTTGAGATCACGAGAAAGCCTGGACATGGCCTGCTCTCCCTTATGTAAGGAATTAGGCACTCTCCCATGTTTACTGCAGTATGTACTGTATGCTATGTTTACTTGTCAGACTGCACAGTAGCCTAAAAAACAAACAGGTGGCTTATATCTTCAATGCTTTTAATGCTTTATTAACCAAAATGTAAAAGCATATACTGTACAGTGCCCTATTTCTTCATCAGCATCTTCATGCTTTCGTTAATAAAATAATGATAAAAATACTCTTTCAAAATGCTGATGTTTATTTCGTTATGGATTCATAATGAATTACTTGTTCAAATATTCGATGATTTCTTAAGATATGTGTTGACTGAATATAAGCAAGTGATGTTTGCTAAATAAGCATGTTAGGTTTCTCTAGAAATAAACAATTCAAAATAACAAATGCTTTATTTACAAATTAGTGAGAATGTCTCACCCCATGTTCAAGAATTGCCTCTCACTCAATCTAGGTTAAATGAATATGACATTTCCAAAATATAGTTACTGTTTAAGTAAAGCGATTATTATTAATTAATGTAGATTTGTATAAAAGCCCCTTAGACATCCTCACAGATCCTAACGGAAAATGCCCCTAGATATTAATTTAGAGTCCTCCAATCCTCTAAATGTAATTATTGGAGGAGAGCCACATCATTGAAAAAAAAAAATATTCGACCTACCATAGGTAAAATGTGTCTCGCTAGTGATAAGTAATGTGCTGTTAAAAATGGTGTAGGTCTTATTTATTTAAAGAGCATATTGAAGTTAGAAGCAAAAGCCTACAACTATTTTACCGCTGCTCTGAGGCAAGCATGGGGACTGGTCTTGATAAATCAATGAGATTTTTTATTTTCACTTATTTAATTTCCATTTGGGTGTTGGTTAGACAAGAATTAGAAAATTAGGGTGCAGAAATGTTATGCTCTTAGTGTAACCTTTATTTAACTCGGCAAGTCAGTTAAGAACAAATTCTTATTTACAAGGACAACCTATTCCTTCCTCCCTGTCAGGGAATTGAACCCCGGTCTCCCGTGTTCCCTGTGGGGATTGTTTAGCTAAATAGCCCAGTACTGTACTGCCGACCGTCACGTTGTACATATGACTGATTTACAGAAATATTGGAACAAAGTCATCTAATGAATGCAAACAATTTAGAATCCTCCAATCCTCATGCAGCCTTCTCCCGACCGTCACGTTGTACATCGCCATATTTTCCAACCCATCCTAACGGAAACCCTGAGGGTTATATGAATGTAATATGAATTAAATTAATTAAGAGAAATTTCTTAAAATCAATCCCATATACTATGTTATCACAAAAAAGGTTTTAAATTCTCTGGTAATGCCATTACGGAAGACTATGAAATGCTTCTCAAAGATGCCCTCTCTGGTCTAACTAGCAATAACTGCTCATCGAACATCTCATTACAAAATCATGGGCATTAATATGGAGTTTGTCCCCACTTTGCTGTTATAACAGTCTTCACTCTTCTGGGAAGGCTTTCCACTAGATATTGGAACATTGCTATGGGGAATTGCTTCCATTCAGCCACAAGAGCATTAGTGAGGTCGGGCCCTGATGTGGGGTGATTAGGCTTGGCTTGCAGTCGACGTTAAAAATACATCCCAAAAGAGTAAGATCGGGTTGAGCTCAGGGCTCTGTGCAGGCCAGTCAAGTTCTTCCACACCGATCTCGGTTTGATCAGCTGTCCTGGTAACTGTTCTCAGACAATTCCGCAGGTGAAGAAGCCGGATGTGGAGGTCCTGGGCTGGCATGGTTACACGTGGTCTGCGGTTGTGAGATCAGTTGGACTTACTGCCAAATTCTCTAAATCAACATTGTAGGCAGCTTATGATATAGAAATTAACATTCAGTTTTCTGGCTACATCTCTGGGGGACATTCCTGCAGTCAGCGTGCCAATTGCCCGCTGCCGCAAAACTTGAGACTGTGGCATTGTGTTGTTTGACAAAACTGCACATTTTAGATTGGCCTTTTATTGTCTCCAGTATAAGGTGCACCTGTGTAATGATCATACTGTTTAATCAGCTTCTTGATATGCCATATCTGCCAGGTGGATAGATTATCTTGGCAAATAAGTAATGCTCACTAAGAGCAATGAAAACAAATTTGTGCACAATATTTTAGAAAAATAAGCTTTTTGTTTGTATGGAAAATTTCTGTTGTCTTTTATTTCAGCTCATGAAACATGGAACCAACACTTTACATGTTGTGTTAATATTTTTGTTCAGTATATTTATAAGTACTATATACTATTTAAATGTGTATCAGAGAGTAATTACAAAGTGTTCCCGACCAACATATTCAACAAATCTCAGGGTTAAATAAATTACATTGAAATAATGTTACGCTAATGTCCACCACGCAGTCCACTCTCTGTGCAACTTTCCCCCTCCCCAGCCTATACTAAGCCTGTTTTCCTGGATGTTCTGCATGCTGTATGAGTGCTTTGCTTTTGCATGCGCATGTGTGACTCCATTCAGACTATCAGTTTATCTATTAATATTTCCCTGGCATTCCCTTCAGAAACTGTGTGCTGGTCTAATGGACTGCAAACATTAGGAAGCCGGATAACTAAGCATGATGGGAAAAGTTCAAAGCAGAGAGAGATTTAACTGCATTCCCATTGCCAAGGGGTTTTCTTGTCCTTAATCGGTTCATCGTCGTCTCGGAGCGAGGGGAAAAAATCTCAATGAGACTATGACGGCTGTAAGGTCTATTCACCGGCCCACTCATACAAGTAAGATCACTTTTCACAGTGTGTCCTGTCTAGAATTACAGTGGAAAGGCAATTATTTATTTTATACTTGGCTCTCCACTCTATTCTAAAGTGCAATGACAATGATTAATATGGCCATTGCGCCTCTCTTTCTTTGAGTGAAAAGGGATTGCTAAGGAGTTGTTTAGTTTGATAGCATCAATAGGCATTTTACCAGCATTGTATTGCATTTGTACTCTAAACTGAAACATCAGAAAAGTATGTTTAAGATGAACGTAGACTAGATGAGTGAGAAAGGATTATTGTCACTAATGCTAGCCTCCTGTCATCATGACATCAGATTGGTAGTGATGGAAACTGGAAAGTTTAATTTATAGAATAATATATGAAACAAATGTAGTCTAACTCTCAATGCAAACCCTCTGGTCACGGAACAGGGAGGGAGTAACACTGAGTGAGGCTGTAAAAAATATCCTCCTAGTTAGCCACTAATTCCACCCCTGACAATACCTCTACATCTTCTTTGGGGTTATGGCATATCTTAAATGTCAAAACAGCATAGAAGAAGTCACTAAGCAGCTACCAGAGCTTGATGGACCATGATACCACCCACTCCTACATTTTTGTTGGAAAAAGTAGGTATCTATCTGTTCCTCATGGTGATCTCATTATACAGCATTGATTAGTACAACAACTCGCGCACGATTGGTACTAGGAAATATTGAATACACATGAACATATTCAATTTTAACTTGTACCCACCACCAGGGTTGACGGCAAATTAATTGTGTCATTTAATCTGCCGTTGTAAAGCCTCCATTGGAATTAGAGAAAATTGTGTACACACAGACATACACAAAGGCCCACTGTAAAGATTACCACACTGTGAAGCACAAATTTATCGACACAAGCATGATTTTAAAAAGTAATTTTCACTCCACTGGCCACACTCGCTGTCATCAATCTTAGTATGCAAATGTTGTGCGAATCCATCTGGGCTGTTTTGTACTAACGATGCTGACAGCTTAAATAGAGGCAGAGAGTATGATGGTGACTCAGTGAGAGAATGTTGGGTGTGGGGGGGGGGGGGGGGGTGATACGCCAGTCCCTGTCAGTCTTACCTGAAGCTGCACAACAGAAGCAGGGGGCCTGGTATTAACTTATATTCCAAGGTTGAGCGGATCTCTGATTGACCACAGAATAACTTCTCGGAGAGGCAGCCGGTTGAGTGGCAGCCTTGGAATAAGACTACGCAGCGAGGGGAACGATGGCCTTTTACCTCAGCCTCACTGGGTTGCTAGTTTGATTTTTTTCAGATCCTTTTCAGAGAAAAAGAAAGAGTCCTTTTGTGGGGTTTTGTTGATAGTTCTCAAATCTATCACATTTGGCCCTGCTTGGATGCTGCTGGGGCATCTTGTGAGTGCCATTGACACAAACCATAGCTACGCAGGGTCTTCAGGTATGGAGCCTCAGTAGGCAAAGAGTGAAGTCCTAGATGAAGGGTACTCTAATCTGAGCCTGAAAATGTGGAGTAGTGATAGTTTTCAGGAAATAAACTACTGGTTTCAGCCAACAATGAAACGACAGACAACCAGATACCACCGTATGTAGTGACTAGAAGGATCACCTTTTATGTCAATATCTAGTGGCTAATTCAGTGGCCAACCACAGCCTTGATTTGTCTATTGGGTGCAGTTGGGGCCCATTCACCAGCCAGTTGAGCCATCTGCCTGGGCCAATGATAAGTAGAAGGTGTTCAAGGAATATCCACATAACCAAACTCATTAAATTAGCTACATACAGAGCCATAGCTACATATGAAGACACAAAGGTCCGTACCTCTTTAACGTTTTCTTATTTAAAAAAAATATGCAGTGCCTTCAGAAATTATTCATACTCCTTGTCTTATTCCACATTGTATTGTGTTAAAGCCTGACTTCAAAATTGATTAAAAAAAGTATAATTCTCACCCACCTACACACAATACCCCATAATGACAAGATAATGCATCTACCTGACAGGTGTGGCATATCAAGAAGCTGAAAAAGCATGATCATTACACAGTTGCACCTTGTGCTGGGGACAATAAAAGGACACTCTAAAATGTGCAGTTTTGTCACACAACACAATGCCACAGATGTCTCAAGTTTTGAGGGTGAGTGCAATTGGTATGCTGACTACAGGAATGTCCAATAGAGCAGTTGGCAGAGAATTTAATTTTCATTTCTCTACCATAAGTCGCCTCCAATGTTGTTTTAGAGAACCCCAGACCACATGTAACCACGCCAGACCAGGACCTCCACATCTGACTTCTTCACCTGCGGGATCATCTGAGACCAGCCACTCGGACATCTGATGAAACTGTGGGTTTGCACATCCGAAGAATTTCTGCACAAACTGTCAGAAACCATCTCAGGGAAGCTCATCTGCATGCTCGTCGTTCTCAACAGGGTCTTGACCTGATTGCAGTTTGGAGTCGTGACCGACTCACCTTCGATGGCCACTGGCACGCTGGAGAAGTGTGCTCTTCACGGATGAATCCCGGTTTCCAACTGTACCAGGCAGATGGCAGACAGTGTGTATGGCATCGTGTTGGCAAGCAGTTTGCTGATATCAGCATTGTGAACAGAGTGCCCCATGGTGGCATTAGGGTTATGGTATGTACAGTCATAAGCTACGGACAACAAACACAATTGCATTTTATCGATGGCAATTTGAATACACAGAGATCCTGATGGCAATTGTTGTGCCATTCATCTTCAGGCATCACCTCATATTTCAGCATGATAACAAAAGCACATTTGAGGATATGTAAGATGGTGCCAACGGAGATGGCAGGTCTGCTTCTAGTTCCTCAGCAACTTTGCAGAATTATGTTTTTTTTGTGTTATTTCTTACATTATTAGCCCACAATTTGTTTTGTGTGTTATTACATACAGCCTGAAATAACTGTTGGATATTAGAGCGGCGGGAACTCACCAGCATTACAACCAGGAATACGGCTTTCCCGAATTGGATCCTTTATTCGTACTCCACAGGGCAATTTAACTTATTCCAAAACACCACCGGCAGAGAAGAGTGGACTTCTAGTCTGACTCAGGAGGCGTGCACACCATCCACCGCTTCTGAGTATATTACTCGCTAAAGTTAAGTCTCTGGGTAATAAAGTAGACGAGCTCAGGGCGACGATCTCCTTCCAGAGAGACATCAGAGATTGTAACATACTCTGTTTCACGGAATATACTTGTCCCTGATACTTGTCCCTGTCCATTCAGAAATCTGAGTTCTCAGTACATCGTGCAGACAGAAATAAAGAATGGGAAGAAGAAAGGCGAGGGTGTATGTTTCATGATCAACCACTCATGGTGTGATTGTGATAACATACAGAAACTGAAGTCCTTTTGCTCACCCGACCTAGAATGCCCCACAATCAAATGCCGACTGTATTACCTCCCAAGAGAATTCTCTTTGGTTATAGTCACAGCCATGTATATTCCCCCTCATGCCGATACCACGACGGCCCTCAAAGAACTACACTGGACTTTATGCAAACTGGAAACCACATATCCTTCAGCCGCATTTATTGTAGCTGGGGATTTTAACAAAGAAGAAAACGCTTCCAAAGCTCTACCAAGACATTGACTGTAGTACTCGCTCTGGTAAAACATTGGACCACTGCTACTCAACTTCATGAAATGCCTACAAGGCCCTCGCCCACCCTCCCTTCAAATCTGATCAAGACTCCATTTTGCTCCATCCTTGCTAAGGTATATTCAACGCTGGTCTGACCAATCAGAATCTATGCTTCAAGATTGTTTTGATCACGCGGACTGGGATATGTTCCGGGTAACCTCTGAGAATAACATCGACAAATACACGGATAAAGTGACTTCTCATCTCCAGCATCGGTCCTTACAGAATTCTGCAGCCATCTAATGAAGCATCGGGGAGTGCTGGCGTTCCGGTTGGTGGTGACATCGGGTCTGGGGGCCGACACCTATGCCAGCTCGTCAGGCTGTCACGTCCTAGTTAGCTCGAGAGGTTCTATCCCCGGTTGGCTCGGAAGGCGCCCAGCCCACATCGGGCCACAGCCGAATAGTTAGGTTTTTATGCCCAGACAGCTCGTCAGGCTGCTAAGCCTCAGCCGGATCAACTGGCTCCCACGCCATAACGGGATCGACAAGCTCCTATGCCCTCAGCCGGCTCGCCAGGCTCCCATGCCTCTGCCAGTTCATCTGTAGTTTAGGCCCAGCCAGCTTGCCCAGCAGCCGTGCTTCGGCCGGCCCGTCAGGCTGGCCCAGGTGGGAATGTCGGGTGGCGCCCCTAGAGGGAGGGTACTGTCACGCATGCTCCCGCTCTCCCACGTGCCAGGCTACCCAGCATTACGCACTACTACCACCATCAGTATGCACACCTGCCTTTCCCCATCATGAGCATCAGCTATTATTGGACTCACATGGACACAATCACGTCTGTCATTACCTCCCCTATATCTATATGGTTCCCCGCTCTATACTCTGCTGCAGCATTAATTGTCATATGTCCTTGTTTACCCATTTGCTGACGCTGTTCCTGTTTTATTGCCTGTCTGTTCCGTATTAAATGTCAACTCCCCATACCTGCTTCTCATCTCCAGCGTCGGTGCGTACATATACAGTTGAAGTCGGAAGTTGACATACTCTTCAGTTGGAGTCATTAAACTTTATTTTCAACCACTCCACAAATTTCTTGTTTACAAACTATAGTTTTGGCAAGTCGGTTAGGACATCTACTTTGTGCATGACACAAGTAATCTTTCCAACAACAATCTTTCATTCACTGTTTCACAATTCCAGTGGGTCAGAGGTTTACATACACTAAGTTGACTGTGCCTTTAAACAGCTTGGAAAATTCCAGAAAATTATGTCATGGCTTTAGAAGCTTCTGATAGGCTAATTGACATCATTTGAGTCAATTGGAGGTGTACCTGTGGATGTATTTCAAGGCCAACCTTCAAACTCAGTGCCTCTTTGCTTGACAACATGGGAAAATCTAAATATATAAGCCAAGACCTTAGAAACAAAATTGTTGATCTTCACAAGTCTGGTTCATCCTTGGGAGCAATTTCCAAACGCCTGAAGGTACCAATTTCGTCTGTACAAACAATAGTACGCAAGTATAAACACCATGGGACCACGCAGCTGTCATACCGCTCAGGAAGTAGATGCATTCTGTCTCCTAGAGATGCAAATCAATCCCAGAACAATAGCAAAGGACCTTGTGAAGATGCTGGATGAAACAGTTACAAACATATCTATATCCACAGAAAAACGAGTCCTACATCGACATAACCTGAAAGATAGCTCAGCAAGGAAGAAGCCACTGCTCCAAATCCGTCATAAAAAATCCAGACTACAGTTTGCAACTGCACATGGGGACAAAGATCATACTTTTTGGAGAAATGTCCTCTGGTCTGATGAAACAAAAATATAACTGTTTGGCCATGCTGACCATCGTTATGTTTGGAGGAAAAAGGGGGAGGCTTGCAAGCCGAAGAACACCATCCCAACCGTGAAGCACGGTGGTGGCAGCATCATGTTGTGGGGGTGCTTTGCTGCAGGAGGGACTGGTGCACTTCACAAAATAGATGGCAAAATGAGGTAGGAAAATTATGTGGATATATTGAAGCAACATTTCAAGACATCAGTCAGGAAGTTAAAGCTTGGTTGCAAATGGGTCTTCCAAATGGACAATGACCCCAAACATACTTCCAAAGTTGTGGCAAAATGGCTTAAGGTCAGCAAAGTCAATGTATTGGAGTGGCCATCACAAAGCCCTGACCTCAATCCTATAGAACATTTGTATGCAAACCTGAAAAAGTGTGTATGAGCAAGGAGGCCTACAAACCTGACTCAGTTACACCAGCTCTGTCAGGAGGAATGGGCCAAAATTCACCCAACTTATTGTGGGAAGGTTGTGGAAGGCTCCCCAAAACGTTTGACCCAATTTAAGCAATTTAAAGTCAATGCTAACAAATACTAATTGAGTGTATGTAAACTTAGGACCCACTGGGAATGTGATGAAAGAAATAAAAGCTGAAATAAAAAATTTTATCTACTATTATTCTGACATTACACATTCTTAAAATAAGGTGGTGATCTTAACTGACCTAAACATGGAATTTTTACTAGGATTAAATATCAGGAATTGTGAAAAACTGAGTTTAAATATATTTGGCTAAGATGTATGTAAACTTCCGACTTCAACTCAATGCTAGACATACAATCTGTGTACAATCTGATACACACAAACCGATACAATTTCCCTCACAGCACATTTTTACTCCTGAACTTGTTTAGGCTTGCCATAACAAAAGGCTTGAATACTTATTGACTCAAGATTTTTCAGCTTTTAATTTTTAATTAATTTGTAAAAATGTTGAAAACATAATTCCACTTTGACATTATGGGGTATTGCCAGTTACAGAAATATAAATGTTATCATTTTAAATTCAGGCTGTAACAAATTCATTCTTTTTTGGGGGGAACACAGTCGGGGTCTCACCATACTGTTCTTTAATGCACTTTAAATAAAGTTTGATTTAATTTAGTCCTATTCTTTAACCCTGATTTTTTGTTGGGAAGGAGACTTGAATTTAACATATAAATGATGAATTTGTAGACAAACTGTAGGTTTTTGACAATGAAAAACAATTCAATATCACTTATACAATACAGTAAATAGCCTATTATCTTGTTGACAAGTTAACAAATAATATGTTGGATTCACGTCGCCATCTAAACCCAAAAAGTTCCAGAATAGGATTAAGCCAGTGGCTCAGATGAAACTATCCAAGCATTAGATATATTTCAAATGTTGATAATTGGTTGTGTTGTTGTAATACAGTAAATAACCTACAGTTAATGCTATCTTACAAACTAATGTAACAGTTATTCAACCAGAAAATGAGTAACACACCCATTGTTAGGCTACTGTAACTATACATGTTTTCTTATGTAATCATAGAAAGTGTGCATGTTCAAGATGCCATGCAAAGGTCCCAGGTCTGTGGATATTTTCACAATTGCTGTAGTAATCTGTTCTTAATCTTGAACACCATTGATCACTTGCACTATGTACTTTTATTGTAATCTAAACTGCAATCATTTGGCTGCGCTATTACATGAAGCACAGTGATAACACTTGAAGTTGTATAAAAATAAAATATCTGACATTGTATTCCCATTGGAACTTTGAACATTTAAATGTTTGAAAGCGCAGTGATAACACATTTTGATGACACCACAACCAATCTTCTAACATCGTTTTTCCATTGGAATTAGGTTGTGCTTTTACAGTGCCTTGCAAAAGTATTCATTCCCTTAGCGTTTTTCCTATTTTGTTGCATTTGCACTTTGAACATCCCACGGAGCACCATTAAATCCATTATTAAAACATTGAAAGAATATGGCACCACAACAAACCTGCCAAGAGAGGGCCGCTCACCAAAACTCACAGACCAGGCAAGGAGGGCATTAATCAGAGGCAACAAAGAGACCAAAGATAACCCTGAAGGAGCTGCAAAGCTCCAGAGCGGAGATTAGAGTATCTGTCCATAGGACCGTTTTAAGCTGTACACTCCACAGATCTGGGATTTACAGAAGAATGGTCAGAAAAAAGTAATTGCTTGAAGAAAAAAATAAGCAAACACGTTTGGTGTTCACCAAAAGGCATGTGGGAGAATACCCAAACATATGTAAGAAGGTACTCTGGTCAGATGAGACAAAGAATTTAGCTTTTTGGCCATCAAGGAAAATGCTATGTCTGGCGCAAACCCAACACCTCTCATCACCTCGAGAATCACCATCCCCACAGTGAAGCATGGTGGTGGCAGCATCATGCTGTAGGGATGTTTTTCATCAGCAAGGTCTGGGAAACTGGTCAGAATGGAAGGAATTATGGATGGCGCTAAATACAGGGAAATTCTTTCTGGAGGGAGACCTGTTTCAGTCTTCCAGAGATTTGAGACTGGGACGGAGGTTCATCTTCCAGCAGGACAATGAGCCTAAGCATACTGCTAAAGCAACACTCGAGTGGTTTAAGGGGAAACATTTAAATGTCTTGGAATGGCCTTGTCAAAGCCCAGACCTCAATCCAATTGAGAATCTGTGGTATGATTTAGGTTGCGGTACACCAGTGGAACCCATACAACTTGAAGGAGCTGGAGCAGTTTTGCCTTGAAGAATGAGGAAAAATCCCAGTGGCTACAGGTGTCAAGCTTATAGAGACATATCCCAAGAGACTTGCAGCTGTAATTGCTGCAAAAGGTGGCTCTACAAAGTATTGACGGGGGGGGGGGGGGGGGGGTTGAATATTTATGCACGCTCAAGTTTTACGTTTTTTGTTTTATTTCTTGTTTGTTTCACAATAAAAATATGTTGCATCTTCAAAGTGGTAAGCATGTTGTGTAACTCAAATGATACAAACCCCCCAAAATAATTTTTAAATCCAGGTTGTAAGGCAACAAAATAGGAAAAATGCCAAGCGGGATTAATACTTTCGCAAGCCACTGTAGATGGTTGAAAGCATAGTGATAACACCTACGGACTTCAACAAACATCTGGGTGTCTTTTTGAGTGGGTGAATAATGGATGAAATATCATTGATCAATGTCTCCTCCAAATATTACCAAAACCCGCAATCTTTCGACTATGGGCCAATTAAAACCATCGAAATCCACCAGATTATCGCCAACTGATCTTTCATTAAACCGTCAATACGCACTAAATCACCCTCACAGCTGATCTCAATTGCAACCAACATTGGACAACGCTAAGGAGGATGTCAAGGTTATCTTTTGGTCTTGATTGCAGCTAACCCCCCTGGTTGACATTATCATCTGAAAAATGTAGTCCTTCCAAATGAGCAGACTAAGTGTGATTTAGCTATTTGACAATCCTTCCGCACAATTGAAATAAAGTATATTTTACACATTTTAAGAGTGTAAAGCTTGGGTGTAAAGAATATAAAGAATGTAAAGCCCTGAACTGTTCACATCTAAAATTGGTTACTAAATCAAGCCAATCCTGATTGAGTTAATATAATGTGTTTTCATTAAATTAGTCTAATCAATGTATGTCAAATGACAAATAATATTCTAATGTGGCCCAAACATAGATGTCCATAATTTGCTGTATTGTACTGTACTCTACTGTACTGAACTATACTGTACTGTACTCTACTGTGAGTATCTTTCTTACAATTCACTGGTTCTACATTCTAACAATAAATATTTGTGATTATTTACCAGCCTTGCTATTTTCCTTATAGATCGATATTTCATTGGAGCCGAGAGTAGATAACTCAAACGCAACAGTCTGGTATCTAACTTGTTTGACAGTAACAATGGGAGATTAACTGATCTGCTGGTTTATTCTTGTGGGTTTTTGTTTGCAAGCAAGTTTATTTTAACATGCAGTGCTTACCAGCAGCTGCTCGTTAAGTTCTGTCTTTTGTTTGCAACTGACCCTATGTGTCTCCAACACTGGTTCAAGCGATTCAGTCTGGAATCTGCTTATGTGAATCAAGTGTATTAGTACTGGGATGAACCAAAAGCCTGTATAACCAATAGCTCTCCAGAACCGGAATTGTAGACCCTGCCTTAGGCACTGCTGATAAGCTGTTCAAACTCGTAAGTTGCTGACAGTATGAGAGTGACCAAGGCTGGCTTTCCAGACTGTAAATGTGTTGTACTGATACAGCTCAATATTTCACAGAGCTGGCAGCTAGACACCAAATTGCACCTTCTCTGTAAACGCAATAAACTTTGTAATCTGAGGTGAGCAGATTCATATCCAATTGCCTGTGTTTACCACGACAGAGGTCAACACAATGAAAAACAATAAGTCTCCATAAGATTGGCGCACTAAAGGCTTCAGGTGCTCTATTTTCTCTGACATTATTATTGCACAATGATAAGCTATTACTGGGGAACCAGCCATTTGACTGCAGAAGGAATCCTGGCTCAGAGTGTAAAATCATCTTCAGTTTGAGCCTCCCAGGTTGCCCACAGGTCATAAGGAATAGTTGTTGTTCTGTCCCTGAGAATGGCATGGCCTGTAATTAAAGGAAAATGAGTTCCGCTTTTTGATTCAGACCGCCTCAATTTCGGCCAGGTGCACTGCAGGTAGCAGTCAGAGAGAGAGAGAGTGAGAGAGAGAGAGAGAGAGTTCAAAAGTTGATTATGTTTTGGGTTCTCTGTACGGATGACAATCACAAACTCATTCTGCTTTGCAAAGAATTCTAGTAGAAAGCCAATGCATTCATTTTTTGACAGAGCACAGAAGTAGCCAGTTTTATTATTACAGACTTCTGAGAGAGAGACCTTTTTCGGTGTCAGAAAGCATCACAAGCGGAGAAAAAGCAATAAAAGAACATACACACCATTTCTCACAATGTTTTTCTGGACATATTGGAAATGTTTTTCTTGGTATGAAGTGTTGAACAGAAAACTGTTAAACGAAAGGGGCAGAATTTACAATATTACAATATTATTATGGGGTCACAACATCAAAAGGAATTGGAGAACTAGCTAGCTTTAACCTTTAATTATTTGAGATCTGGCAGCGCCTTCTTAATTATAAAGTTGGATTGACTTGAATCAAACCCTTTGCTTTAACAACAGATGCTCTTAGTCTGTGACAATGTCAGTCTGTGATGATGTAAGAGCACTTTTACATCTCTATCCGGTACAGCCAGAAGTGGACTGGCCACCCATCGGAGTCTGGTTCCGCTCTGGGTTTCTTCTTACGTTTCTTAGTTTTTCCTAGCCACTGTAATTCTGCCTCTATATTGCTTGTTCTTTTGGGGTTTTAGGCTGGGTATCTGTAAATCACTTTGTTTAAAATAATTACAGTGATAGCTCCTCTCTGTCACTCTTCACACTGTTGTAGTTTAAGACATCCCATTTGGATGGAAACTGTACATCAGTTTGGCATTGCACTTTACTTGTATTTCATTTTTACATTGTTCATACTCGGACCAACTCCTTGTGACGCCAAGGATGTCATAATATTCGGACACCATAATCACTAGTAATCCTTTTAAATTTCATCATGTCGCTACAATGCACTAGAAAGGATTTCACTCCGTGTTCAACATTCTTGGTTTTGAGATTTACCTGCAGATTTCACGTGAAACATCTCCGAAAACATGGCCGACTTGTGAAGCCAGGGGGTCCCTGGGAAAAGAAGCATATCATTGAAATCTGATTCGCAGCACAGCAGGGCACCAGAGATCCTCTTACACGTGTGTTAGAAGAGCTGCATATAATACTGCATTGATTAAGCTTGAATTAAAGTATCTCTGCCTCCCCTCCCCATCTCCTAGCAGGATGTGGCTTAGAGAAAAATAACAAGGCCCATTTACCATCAGTTTGGGAGGATGGTCACTGAGCTGGGGAGGCTTTCTTGTTTACACAAGACAGACTCCACACATGAACATGCAAAGCAGTCCAGGTGTAGGGAGAGAAGGCAAGGCATTGTTGGTTCCTATTAGTGTGGGCTTGTTTTTCAAGAAGTCTAGCCTCGATTGCTGTTTCACTGCCTGTAAGGGCCTGGTTGGCACTCCATTGTCCCCAATTAAGGATTGGTTTTACCACATGCGTTTAAAAACAGACTCGCAGTGACTTGCAGTTGTATACTTATGTGTGTGTGTTTGTGTGTGCGTACATGTGCATGTTAGGGGGAGAGATTGAGAGAGATTTAATATACAATATTTTGGAATGTAATTGAGTCCATGGGCCTTATTCAAACACAACCAGGTGTTCCGGGATATGAGTAAAAATGAACATTGTTGCTCCAGCCCAAAGAGAGAACATTTTTTCAATGAATAAGCAGTTGAGTTTGTTTCATATCTGAACATTTACATTTTGTACTTATCCCGGTTTCCTGGTTTGATTGAATAGGGTTCAAGCATCAAGTAACCACCTATAAAATCTTTATAGTTTTATCTCATTAAAATCATCAACAGAATATTTTTATTAATTGAAACAACCAAGACCAAGTATTAACCAGAATTCCACATTAATGCAAAACCCAGAGAGATGTGTATGCGTTGAAGAAACCACCTTTTAGGAAGTAACAACATATACAACATGCCTGAGGTAATTAGTCACTTATGGGTTAATGGAATTGAAAAGTCTGAGGTTCACTGTCCCTTTCAGAAGTTGCTAGCTGTTTTCCCATTTTCTTTACTGGTGTTAAATACAGTGCTTTGTAAAACTATTCATTCCCCTTAGCGTTTTTCCTATTTTGTTGCATTACAACCTGTAATTTAAATTGATTTTTATTTGGATTTCATGTAATGGACATACACAAATAGTCCAAATTGGTAAAGTGAAAATCAAAAACATTACTTGTTTCATAAAATGGTGGTTTGTGCATATGTATTCACCCCCTTTGCTATGAAGCCCCTAAATAAGATCAGAAGTCACATAATTAGTTAAATAAAGTCCACCTGTGTGCAATCTAAGTGTCACATGATCTGTCACATGATATCAGTATATATACTCCTGTTCTGAAAGGCCCCAGAGTCTGCAACACCATTAAGCAAGGGGCACCACCAAGTAAGTGACACCATGAAGACCAAGGAGCTCTCCAAAAAGGTCAGGGACAAAGTTGTGGAAAAGTACCGATCAGGGTTGGGCTATAAAAAAATATGCGAAACTTTGAACATCCCATGGAGCACCATTAAAATCATTATTAAAACATGGAAAGAATATGGCACCACAACAAACCTGCCAAGAGAGGGCTGCCCACCAAAACTCACAGACCAGGCAAGGAGGGCATTAATCAGAGAGGCAACAAAGAGACCAAAGATAACCCTGAAGGAGCTGCAAAGCTCCACAGCAGAGATTGGAGTATCTGTCCATAGGACCACTTTAAGCTGTACTCTCCACAGAGCTGGGTATTACGGAAGAATGGACAGAAAAAAAGCCATTGCTTAAAGAAATAATAAGCAAACATATTTGGTGTTCTCCAAAAGGCATGTGTGAGAATACCCAAACATACTGTATGTAAGAAGGTACTCTGGTCAGATGAAACTAAAATGTCGTTTTTTGGCCATCAAGGAAAATGCTATGTCTGGCGCAAACCCAACACCTCTCATCACCTTGAGAATCACTTTCCCCACAGTGAAGCATGGTGGTGGCAGCATCATGCTGTGGGGATGGTTTTCATCGGCAGGGACTGGGAAACTGGTCAGAATTGAAGGAATGATGGATGGTGCTAAATACAGGGAAATTCTTTCTTGAGGGAAACCTGTTTCAGTCTTCCAGAGATTTGAGACTGGGACGGAGGTTCACCTTCCAGCAGGACAATGACCCTAAGCATACTGCTAAAGCAATACTTGAGTGGTTTAAGGGGAAACATTTAAATGTCTTGGAATGGCCTAGTCAAAGCCCAGACCTCAATCCAATTGAGAATCTGTGGTATGACTTAAAGATTGCGGTACACCAGCGGAACCCATCCAACTTGAAGGAGCTGGAGCAGTTTTGCCTTGAAGAATGGGCAGAAATCCCAGTGGTTAGATGTGTCAAGGTTATAGAGACATACTCCAAGAGACTTGCAGCTGTAATTGCTGCAAAAGGTGGCTCTACAAAGAATTGACTTTGGGGGGGTGAATAGTTATGCACGCTCAAGTTCTGTTTTTTTGTCTTATTTCTTGTTTTTTTTTTCACAATTAAACAGATTTTGTATCTTCAAAGTTGTAGGCATGTTGTGTAAATCAAATGATACAAACCAACAAAATAGGCAACAAAATAGGCAACAAAGGCAACAAAATAGGAAAAATGCCAAGTGGGGTGAATACTTTCGCAAGCCTCTGTAGATGAATAAAGACCAAACAACATAAGAAAGTGCCACTGTCTCTTCCCATGAATCAGATCCCACAGAAAAAGCAGTGGTAGGATAGTCTCTTACATTATTTAGGAGGAAATATAAATGAAATATTTTTGTAACCAAGCAATTAGGAATGAGCATACAGCGTAAATACTTTTGACAAGGTTCTCTATGTGGCATGATTCACAGCCTAATTATGGTCCAAATTAAAGCTTTTCGTCTTCATGTACACAATACTGTATAAACAAATGTATGTGGACACCCGTTCAAATTAGTGCATTAAGCTATTTCAGCCACACCTGTTTCTGACAGGTGTATAAAATCGAGCACACAGCCATGCAATCTCCATAGACAAACATTGGCAGTAGAATGGCCTTACTGAAGAGCTCAATGACTTTCAATGTGGCACCGTCATAGGATGCCACATTTCCAACAAGTCAGTTTGTCAAATTTCTTCCCTGCCAGAGCTGCCCCGGTCAATTGTAAGTGCTGTTATTGTGAAGTGGAAACATCTAGGAGCAACAACGGCTCAGGCCACACAAGCTCACAGAAAGGGACAGCCGAGTAATGAAGTGCATAGCGTGTAAATTTCATCTACCGATATCCAAACTGCCTCTGGAAGCAATGTCAGCACAAGAGCTGTTAGTCGGGAGCTTTGTGAAATGGGTTTCCATGGCCGCACACAAGCCAGATTACCATGTGCAATTCCAAGCGTCGGCTGGAGGGGTGTAAAGCTCACCGTCGTTGGAGCAGTGGAAACGTGTTCTCTGGAGTGATGAATCACACTTCACCATCTGGCTGTCCGACGGAGGAATCTGGGTTTGGCGGATGAAAGGAGAACGCTACCTTCCCTGAATGCATAGTGCCAACTGTAAAGTTTGATGGAGGGGGAATAATCATCTGGGGCTGTTTTTCATGGTTTGGGCTAGTCTCCTTAGTTCCAGTGAAGGGAAATCTGATTGCTACAGCATACAATGGCATTCTAGATGATTCTGTACTTCCAACTTTATCTTTGGGCAAGGCCCTTTCCTGTTTCAGTGTGACAATGCCCCTGTGCATAAAGCAAGGTCCATACATAAATGGTTTGTTGAGATCCGTGTGGAAGAACTTGACTGGCCTGCACAGAGACCTGACTTCAACCCCATTGAACACCTTTGGGATGAATTGGAATGCAGACTGCAAGCCAGGCCTAATCGATACAGCCCGGGTTCGAGCCAGGGTCGTAGTGACGACTCTAGCACTGCAATGCAGTGCCTTACACCACTGCTCCTCTCATCTATCTGTGTTGGGGTGAATGGTGAAGATAATGGCTCATGCTCTGCGTTTCTACTAGCTTTTGAATTGTGCAACTATTTTATTTTATTTTAAAGAGAGGCCATTTGGTGTTCTCTCATCAGGATGGAGGCTGTCCAGTTTCTGTGATCTAGGAACATACAGAGAAGGAACTGCCAGATGCGTCATAATATCCCGGAAGTAATGTCGCATTGGGAGCTAAATTTGAAATGGAGTACATTGAATACATGGAACAGGCCGGAGAATGTCGCATTAAAACACTATTTAAATGTATTTCCGGAAGGGCTGTGATCACCATTCAATGAATACATTAAATATAAACTTCTCATGGTAGTGGGGAGCTATTTTATAGTTTTTTCACAGGTCCATTATTTTCTCATTTACGTCTTACAGCAACCCTATATTCTTGGCAGCACTGGTGTGAAGGGGAGGAATGGCAGAGCAGACCATCATATGACCCTAAATATTTTGATGTGTAACTTGGAATTACAATTTAAGAGGACCAGTGCTTCTATAGCGAAACATAATCTCATATTTGTACCACTTGGGAGCGATATTGTTAGACTAAATATCGTTGTTTCCTCTTCAGAGCGCACATTTGATCATTTCGCTTGACCATGAGAACCACAAGTTCTTTCAAGTTTCGCAATGTATGTTCTGAAATGTTGTATAACACTAAAATGTATAGGCTATAACATGCCACTGGAGAAGCCTATAGGCCTACTATTTCATTTTTTCACAGCATCTAAACTGATTGGATCCCCCTCACCTACTGAAAGAATGCAAAACTAGTGCAAAGCCCACCACATGAGCTCCAGCCCAGACCACCCACTCCACCACTGCTTTGATCTCCAATTAGGTCGGAGAAATCAGACAATTAAATCAGACAATTAAATGGTGCTCACCGTGCGCTTTGGGAGGAGTGTCATGCCAGGGGCTATCACTATTATGAACAACTCCCCAAATGGGCAGGCTGGTAGGGTAGGAAAGGTATTTGTCTGACTGTTCCTATAGTTGGTTTCCTGCTGTGTTTTCTATGTGTTTTGTTTTGGCCAATGTGATGTGTGAGTAGTGCTAAGATGTCCTCTTTTGGGACAAAGGTGATTGTCATAATTCAAATGCATTGATATAGCTTCATTCAGTAAATGAATCAAAGTTGAATGCTGGTATTATGTTCTCCTTCATTGCATGAGGAGTGTTGGCTCATAAACTGAAGGGGACGTATAAGATTGATTGGCTTCTTTCTCTCGTTGATACGTTTCACACCTTCGCAATCCAAACACACATTTGAGTTACGCACACACACATGGGGACTTCATTAACATAATGTAGGATGTGATGGATAAATGGTCTGCTCTATTCGCTACATAAAATTGTATAGGAATAATATTAGGAAACAAGAATCTCAACCTAGAAGCAAGCACCAACAGCTTAATACAATTTAAAAACGT
Organism: Oncorhynchus clarkii lewisi; assembly: GCF_045791955.1. Classification (NCBI taxonomy): domain Eukaryota; kingdom Metazoa; phylum Chordata; class Actinopteri; order Salmoniformes; family Salmonidae; genus Oncorhynchus; species Oncorhynchus clarkii. The sequence continues at coordinate 43,868,402 of NC_092158.1, forward strand.
AATTACAATATTAGTGGGGATATTTATGTAATAAATTCAAGAGAATGGAATATAACTGGATAAATACATTAAAAAGATTAGTTAAGATACAGCCAGCACTTGCGTGTGGATCGCTATTTCTAAAATCAATATGGACAGAGTCCGGTGCAGAAACTTGAGTAGACAAATGTACTAACAAGTAGACTTTGTTGGAGCAGTAAGAAATAAGATGTAGGCTTGCCTGTTTGACAGACACAATTATGTTATCCATATATTTGTCTGTATAGCGATTTCCTCCAATGCTGTCGCCATGCACTCCATAAATAGGCCTATACCTTCTTTCTGCGTCGGACTCAGGCCTCATGTCTGGGGTGAGAAATCAATTTCTGAACGTAGCATACTTGGATTTATAATGACATATCAGATCGAATTATGTGCAAACAGCGACAGTTTCGTTGTAAACAAGAGACACTGGTTTGGCATTGGAGAAAAATGGTAAGTTGAATATCTTTTATGGTAGGTAGGCCTATTAATAGAGACATTGGTGATTGTACCGCTGTATTCAGATCAAAATTATGTAATTGAATTGATTAGCCCACTAACCACGTGTTAAATGTGAATGGCTATGAATTGGGCAACTAGTATATAAGCTATTTGCAAATAGCTAATTATGTTCTTGCCTGCCGACTATAGCTAAAAGCTCAGGAACAAATTGTCTGGAGTGCAAACCTATACATTTTCAGGTAAGACCCAGATGCCGACAACATCGAAGTAACAACAGTTTAGTAAGCAAACAGGGTCTGGCAAAGGGCAGGTCAAGGGCAGGCGGAAGTCAGTAATCCGGATAGGTGGGGCAAAGTTGCAGGATGGCAGGCAGGCACAGGGTCAGGGCAGACAAAGGTCAGTAATCCAGAAAGGTGGGGCAAAGGTAAAGGAAGACAGGCAGGCAGGCTCAGGGCAGGCAGAATGGTCAACACCGGGAAAACTAGGAAACAGGAACAATCGAGAGACAGGAGCAGAGGGAAAAATGCTGGTAAACGAACTGGCAACAGACAAACAGAGAACACAGGTATAAATACACAGGGGATAATGGGGAAAATGGGCGACACCTGGAGGGAGGTGGAGACAATCACAAAGACAGGTGAAACAGATCAGGGTGTGAAACAACCTAGTTACAAACCCCCATTGTATATTGTAAATTCAATCATCCCTTTCACCACCATCATCATTTCGATCATTCAGAAATGTGTGGATACCGTGCCAAACTTGAAGTGAAATTATGTTGTTGCTCGCCAGTGCGCTCTGAAGAAGAAACAACAATACAATGTAGCCTAACAACATCGCTTGTAAACTGCCCATATGTGAGATTTGTTTCACTATAGAATCAATGGTCCTCTTAAATGTTAATTCCAGGTTGCATATCAAAATATTTAAGGGCATATCAGATGGTCTGCTCTTCCCATAACAGTCATGCCAAAACGTATAGGGTTGTTATAAGATTGAAATGGGAAAATAATATACCTGTGAAAAAACTGTGAAAAAGCTCCCCAATACTGTCTGATGTACAGTATTTAAATGTATTACATCGGTGGTCACCAACCTTTCCTGAGTCAAGATCTCTTTTCCAGTCAAAAAGCAAGCTGAGATCTACTGCTCCGATGTTTTTTAAAACATGACTTAAAAATCTAACATTAACCTAACAAAACAGTTCTGTACGAATGAGGTTTGGGCAGTAGGCCTAATAGTACATTATCACAGAATATTGGCTATATGCCTGGCCTGCCAATATTGTTATATTTCAAAACACAAGCTTTGATAACAAAATAGATCAGTTGGTGTAGCACTTGCTAGGCACTGCGGAGCATATATTTAAATAATTCGCTTTTTATTTTATTTTACTGGACTGGTGGTATGACACCTACATCTGATGATAACTGAGACGTCGGGAAAAAAATGAGGTCAAATCATGATGTCAGTGATCCTCAGGTCGGAAACTCGGAGCTCTAGAAAATGCCCTATTGAAATTCTGACCAGAGAGAGGGTACACGGCATCCACCTTATGGCGTAACTCCGTATTTGCCTCATGCACAAATTAATGTTGTTCTTATGACCAGAGAAAGTAAAATATTCCTTGATATTATTATAGACACGTCGATCTGCTAATAATAATAAAAACGCAGGGCTATCGATACACTTGGCGACTCATTAATTGGAGCTGCAGCGCGAGTTGAATAACAGATAAGCATGTTTTATGTTGTGTAAGTGTTGAATAAAAACAGGTTTGACAGTGCTGAATAATAAAAACGTAAACATGAACTCATTCATAAATCAGCAGCTCTTTGCTGTATTCGTTGATAGTCTCTCTGTGGTCATGGTTTTAAAAGTTATTACATGTTACATAGGCTACTGTCAATATTTGCTATGGCTGGGGTCGCAGAAGCTCTTTAGGCACTGTGATTTGAGCTATCCGATTTGCCAGTGCAGTTGACCTACTCGATTTAGTCAATGATCTCCCGGTCCGCCGGGTAGGTGGAGTTTGTATTTTCAGACAAATTAAATGGTTGAAAATGGGAACACTTTGCTTACCCGGTGCGCAGTGCTTCTGAATTCAGTGCACTTGCGGCCAATAACTCAACACGAATTTCAAAAAAGGAGCGCAAGCCTTTATCGTTGGCTTTTCTATATACATGTTTGGTGACTAGGAATGCCTTGAAGATCGATCAGATCGCAATCGACCGGTTGGCGACCGCTGTATTGCATGAATGGTGACCACAGCCTTTCCCGAAAATACATTTAAATGGTGTTTTAATGCGCTTATTTCCACCCTGCGCCATATAATACATGGTATGTGTCTCCTCAGCTCCAACTCGTGCTCAAAGGGTTAGAATGTGGTTATTGCGCTGCTGCTTTGTCCATTATTTGCTTCACACATCCCCCTGGTGCGGTGTGTGGGCTGGGCATTTTACATATTTCCTGTCACTCTCCGTTTCACATCTAATAGCCTACCGTGATCCCTCACCACAATGGGTACACGTTAAATGTTTTTGTTGTTGTTGCTGGAAAGCAGATGGCATATCACCTTTGTTATCTCACTTATACCACAAAGATAATCATGGTGTGTGTTATGAACCGAGTACAAGCTGTGAAAGTCATGTGCTCCCTGTTATTGTGCTGGAAGGCTGCTTCAAACCCACAAATGAGGGAAGCAATGCCATCATTGGGCTAAGTGTTAGTTAATGCTGAGCATAATTAAGTATTGCTTCACTTTTTCCATTCCCCATGCAGGAAACAATCCATTGGGCATTTTCCATGTAATTCAATGTAATTTCATTGCAATGACATGGAAACAATGTTCATTCAACCAGTGTGTGCCCAGTGGGAATGTGGTAAACTTATCTGAGCTTAGATGGCATTTGTCAGCACAGCCCGTGTTTGTTAGAGCAACCGGCTTCAGATGAAAGTGGGAGATGACATGGGGAAAGAATTAAGATTAATCAGCGATACTGACAAGTCTCATCTAGAGCTAATTGTCTGGATCATGGTTCTTTGCATAAAGCACTACAATTATACTTGATTATTCTAAGTTCGTCACAGCACACAGGGCAAAAACTGGTTGAAAGGTTGTTTCCATGTAATTTCAACAATAATGTTCAATGTGATGATGATGAATCAATGTGGAAAACTGATTGGATTTGCAAAAAGTCCTCAACTTTTTTTCCCACCCAACTTTTAACCTAAATCCAATGACAAGGTGAAATGTTTTGTTTATTTTCACTTTGAATTTATGTTTGTTGACAACTCAACCAAATGTAAATAAAAATGAACATTGAACTGACGTATGTGCCCAGTGGGAGAGTAGCTGTGAGTGTCTGGTGTGATTTAAGGTATGATTTTAGTTCAGCAGTGGGTGAATTAAAGAACAGCAATTTTGTTGTGTGTACAGTACACACATTTTGGATATGCTTGCTCTCTTTAGATATAATCTGAGAGGATACATCTTCAGTTTAGGACTGTCCAGTCATGAAATGTATTATACTGAACATAAATATAAATGTAACATGCAACAATTTCATTGATTTTACTGAGTTACAGTTCATATGAGGAAATCAGTCTTTTGAAATAAATGTAATAGGACCTAATCTATGGATTTCACATGACTGGGAATACAGATATGCATCTGTTGGTCACAGAAACCTTAAAAACATGGGCCTCACAATGGGCCTCAGGATCTCCTCATGGTATGTTTGCACATTCAAATTGCCATCAATAAAATGCAAATGTGTTCTTTGTCCGTTGTTTATGCCATGCCCATACCATAAACCCACCGCCATCTTGGGGCACTCTGTTCACAATGTTGACATCAGCAAACCACTTGCCCACACAATGCCATGCACGTGGTCTGCAGGTTGTGAGGCCGGTTGGAAGTACTGCCAAATTCTCTAAAACGATGTTGGAGGTGGCTCAGGGTAGAGAAATTAACATTCAATTGTCTAGCAACAGCTCTGGTGGGCATTCCTGCAATCAGCATGCCAATTGCACTATCCCTCAAAACTTGAGATATCTGTGGCATTGTGTTGTATGCACATTTTAGAGGGGCTTTTATTGTCACCAGCACAAGGTGCACTTGTGTAATGATCACACTGTTTAATCAGCTTCTTGATATGCCACACCTGTCAGTTGGATGGATTATCTTGGCAAAGGAGAAAGGCTCACTAACAGGGATGTAAACACATTTGTGCACATTTGAGAGAAAGAAGGTTTTTGTGCATATGGAACATTTCTGGGATCTTTTATTTCAGCTCATGAAACATGGGACCAACACTTTACATTCGTTCATATTTTTGTTCGGTGTAGTTGCATGGTGACCCATGATATGAAGATCCATAGATACAATATCTTGGCAAGTGTAGATTATACATTTTGATTTAACAATACATTATATATTTAGATTCCATAAAAAATGTAGAATCACATCATGAATAATAATAGGTGGTCCAGTTAATAAATCTCCCCTTTTGACACAAATCAGTTTTAGCTTAACCCATTGGGGAAATGAGACACCTCATGGAATGAGAGGCCTTAACTTCCATGTCCTGTGGCTAGGCTTGGCTTCTAGTATCAGACCTTCACTCCATCCGTATTAATTCAGATTGATGAAAGATAAAGAAAAGGCAATGGTATCGTCTGGATGATGGACAGCTACGTATCAGAAGTTGATCAGGTTATCTCCAATGGGCCACACATTCACCACAGGGACATCGTCTTGCTTCTATGCTTTTATATTCATGGCAGATGCTGCAAGTAATACTGCCTCCGTTACGGGTGTTAGCGAAATGTTTTCTGCACTCGATTGAAAGCAGCAAAGTCCCTGCGCTCCGGGGGAATGCGTGTAAAATAATGTAAATTGTCGAAACTGATAACAACAGTGGTGTCAAGGCTGATCAACACGGGGGATGGCCCCGGCTTATGGAAAATAATAACTTATGAAGGGGTGAAGGGAATGCAGGTCACCACATTTGTTTATACAGGGTCAATGCACTGTTCTGTATGTAAAAGTGTGCTGTGATGTAATATAGTTTGTATTCTTGATCTTTAATTTGAAATCACTGGAGTCATTGTTTTTTTTTCTGGTATTTACACTATTTTAGTCTTTCTATTCTGTATCTATTTGTATATTTGATCAAACTTTAGACATGTATTTGTATTTGGGTGTGACAGTACATAGTATGCCAATCGATGCCACCTCTTGTAGTTTAATGTTCAGATTCTACTTAAAAAACGTGTTGTACAGAGAGGGGGTCATTTGAGGGAGTGTTTATGGTAGTACGTTTGGGTTATTATTTTCAACAAAGTACAAAACAAGAATAAAATGTATTTGCATACATGCTGTCTGAAGCAACAGAGCAAACGCCTTCAACATCCACTTATTATTTGTGATTTAGGAAGAACAGTGCATGTGTATGGCATTGATATTCAATTCAAAATCTGGCACACAATATACTATAGTGTGCATTGAACTGTAAAACACGTTTTGGCCAAACTTCAGTCGGTTTATGGATGTGTCGAAGTGTGAGTTTCTCTAATGCAACACAATCCCCATAGTGCGTAGGAATCTGTGCCACTGTCAAACATATCAAGCTGCTATTTTTAGGTAATGAAATGGAGACAATGTTCCCGTGGTTACAGTACCTCTGTACTCATGTATACCTTTGTAGATTGGGGAACAGAAAGAAGCTATTTTAATGTTATTCCCAAATCAGCAACAGGGATATTGAGGGTTATTTCCAATCTGTGCTAACATTGGAGATTTTGTTAGGTTTTTATTATTAGGTTATTCTAAGGGCATGTCATCAATCCATTTTGTGTGGTGCTAGCTATACATCATCAAGCTATATTGTCAATAATTATTTGTTGGTCTATGGTGTGATGAAACATCCCCATTTGGTGAGCCGAGTGGTAATTAGAGTTTGTGGACACAAACCCGTTTATTGGCAGGCCGTTTCCTATTCCTTTTTTTATTATTGACAGACTGTATCGTCACATACTGCAGCGGATCAATCATCCACTCGACTAGTTAGCCATCATGGTGGGCAGGAACCTTCAAGGGAATCTTTTGTAGGCTGACACAAAAAGAATGCTATTGAACTCAGCCTGACAGTCTTGACACAAAAAATGCACCAAAGAAATGTTCATCTACACCAATGTGTGCTGTGCGGTTAGTTCTGAATAGTAGCTAGGAATCAGAATTTCATGTTGCAATTTTTGTCCATGATGTGTACAGTGTGGAGCTTGTTACTCTCAAATGACTATTGCTCCTTTGATAGGCGAGAAACTGTTAGACCGTGGTAGGAAACATTTGTGGTGAAAAAAGTTTAGAATGGCTAATGTGATGCAAATTAAATGGACTGTTCAACATAAAACTGATGTGAAAAAGCTCTGATGATTCACACTGATTGTGTGGGGCTATGCATGTTTTTTGAAAAGAAGAATGCTTCCCCTCTTCTTATGGATCCTTTTTTACTGCTGAAAGTAGTGTACGTGCTACAATATGTAGGGCTAAGGCTCATCAGTGGCAAACTCTGAAAATGATATCCCAAGATACTGTGCTGAAGAGCAAATAATTAGTGTTTGAATCATATTGGCTTGTGCTCATATATAATATGCTATTATGTTGAGCAGTGAAAATCATTTACTGAAGTCATTCAAACTAGGGATATGGTGACAATTGATATTTGATGCTATAATGGCACACCCTGTGAACAGTTGTTACATTTTGCTGCCTTAAATTTTTTTTAACTAAAACGTTATTAAATTATACTATTATTCCTACAGATCCACACAACCTGCTCCAAAGTTATCCATTGTTTTTGTCAAAATTGCTCAAGCTCAGTAACTTTCGTTGGGTATCATTGATGGACATCAGTATTCAAACCTTGTCTCTGATTTTCAAGCAGATTTTCGTCAGGACTGAGACTGGACCCCCTCAAGAACACTCAACACCTCTTGGAAAGTGATTCTGGTGTGTCTTCCGCATTAATACTTGTGTAATTGTTCCAATGAAATATCATTTGAAAAAATGTTCCTTTATAATAAAGCATTGCGTGCATCTATTATCGCATTTGTGTAGTGGCATACAGTTTAGCAGAGATGTTTTTAGGATTTCCACACATGAGAACATTGCCTTTTATGAACACATTTCAGTGGCTATTCTGACTGTGACTTACTGAGAGCAATAAAAACGACCTGGTGTTGAATGCAAACAATAGCCCTGGCCAATGAAGAGACACACATTGTACAAAATTCGGAGGAATACTGAACAAAAATATAAACGCAACATGCAACAATTTCAAAGATTTTACTGAGTTACAGTTCATATAAGGAAATCAGTCAATTGAAGTGAATTCATTAGGCCCTGATCTATGGATTTCACATGACTGTTAGTCATAGATACCTTTAAACAAAGTAGGGGCGTGAATCTGAAAACCAGTCCGTATCTGGTGTGACCACCATTTGCCTCATGCAGCACATCTCCTTGATTGTGACCTATGGAATATTGTCTCTCTCCTCTTCAATGACTGTGCGAAGTTGATGAATATTGGCGGGAACTGGAACACGCTGTTGTACACGTCGATCCAGAGCATCCCAAACGTGGTCAATGTGTGACTTTTGTGGTGAGTATGTAGGCGATGGAAGAACTGGGACATTTTTAGCTTCTAGGAATTGTGTACAGATCTTTATAACATGGGGCCATGCATTATCATGCTGAAACATGAGGTGATGACGACGGATGAATGGCATGACAATGGGCCTCAGGATCTGTAAGTATTTCACTCTAAGGGCTACACCGGTTGTATTCGGTGCATGTGACAAATAAAATTTGATTTGATTAGATATATGGCATTGTGTTGTGTGACGAACACAAACAGCACATTAGAGTGGCCTTTTATTGTCCCCGGCACAAGGTTTAATGATCATGCTGTTTAATCTGCTTCTTGATATGCCACACCTGTAAGGTAGATGGATTATCTTGGCAAAGGAGCAATGCTCACTAACAGGGATGTAAACATTTGAGAGAAATACGTTTTTTGTGCGTATGGAAAGTATTTTATTTCAGCTCATGAAGAATGGGACCAACACTTTACATGTTGAGTTGATATTTTTTCCTGTGTATATCATAGGCTACAGTAAGCTACTAAATTAACTTTCCAGTGGCACTGCATTACCACCAAATTCTGAAGATGAAGCCTAAGCTACTCATCGGCGATGGCTGATGCGCGCACGCACGTAGCATTTCTCAAGATAAGCTACTTGGAGAATCAGTCCAAAATAATGGCCTTCCCAGCATTTGTTTTTACATGACCCAACATATGATGGGATGTTAATTACTTAATTAACTCAGGAACCACACCTCTGAGGAAGCACCTGCTTTCAATATGGGCAATTCCATGGTAACGGAATTACACTTTGTCCAACAAAAAAAACATTGATTACAGATTTGAACAAACCATACAACTCTACGCACAAGGACTACTTTGAAAAATGTACACAAAAAAACATCACAAAAACACATTTTACTGGAAGAACTGTGCAGATGCAATGTTTGGTAACAGAATTACGGTAAAATCTCACACAGTTGTTTATGCGACCACGTTTTCCAAAAACTGTTAAATATCTGCTCCAAATTAAGATTCAAAGGTGTCTGCAAAAATAATGGAGTGTCGGCTATGACATGACACCTTGAGTTTAAAAATATATATTTTGCATATCAAAGCATGTTTCTAATCATACATGAATATTAATATTATATTGCTCTTACAGCGATCTTATTTTTTTGGACTGTTTAGGCATTATACGAAGGGGAATAGTTTATAGATCGGGTCTTCTGGGTGGGGAGAAACCAATGGGTGGGTTTCCCTGTGGGTCCTGTTTTTTAGTTCATATCCATGGGTTTATCAACACTTAAATAAATTCACCTTTATTTAACCAGGTAGGTTAGTTAAGAACATGTTCTCATTTGCAACTGCGACCTGGCCAAGATAAAGCGTAGCAATTCGACACATACAACAACACAGAGTTACACATGGAATAAACAAAACATACAGTCAATAATACAGTAGAACAAAAGAAAACAAAAAGTCTATATACAGTGAGTCCAAATGAGGTAAGTTAAGGAAATAAATAGGCCATGGTGGCGAAGTAATTACAATATAGCAATTAAACACTGGAATGGTGGATCGGCAGAAGATGAATGTGCAGGTAGAGATACTGGGGTGCAAAGGAGCAAAATAAATAAATAAATACCAGTATGGGGATGAGGTAGGTAGATAGATGGGCTGTTTACAGATAGGCTAAGTACAGGTGCAGTGATCTGTAAACTGCTCTGACAGCTGGTGCTTAAAGCTAGTGAGGGAGATGTGAGTCTCCAGCTTCAGAGATTTTTGCAAATCACTAAACACTAAAGATAACAATTCCAACACCTAGCTATTCTCTTGTGGAATTTGCTGGGACATTTAACAGTCATATCAAATGTTCCAGATGTCTTGATATTCTAAAAGAAGCCATATTGATATAGCAATGCTCCAAAAGCACACCTGCTCCAAGCACCTAGAATAGAGAACCATTTATACAAACAGACTGCTTTTTCATCAGCCCCAAACAAAACTAAGGGTGTAATCATAATGATACATAAGAAACTCACAATCACCAGCCTTGGTAAAGGTGAAGACCAAGAAGGCAGAATCACTTTCCTTAAATGTATCCATATGGAAAGAAAATTGCTTTTATTAATGTGTATGCTCCAAATTATTATGATCCAATGTTTTTTGATTCTCTGAACAATATATTGTTAGAATTAACTGAATTCCAACTGGTTATTGGGACAGACGTGAATGCCATTTTGGACGTCTAATAAGACCAACTACAATCCATGCACAACCAAGGCTCTCCAACATATGCTCTCTGATTACAACCTCATTGATGCCTCCAAATAAAACCGAGTACACTTTCTATTCAAACAGGCAAAAAACATTCTCAGGATCGATGTTGTACTCTACTCAATTGTATTTGATCAAGAAAACAGAAATTCAGCATCTGATCATCATTCTAACAATGTTAGCATTTCCTAAAATAGCCACAAGATGGCGCTTTAATGTTTCCTTATTAATGTTTCCAATTTTAAACTGAATTGAATGAATTGATACTGATTAGAAAAAATGAAGTTGATGATCCTCAGATTTTATAGGACGCCATCAAACGTTTCATTCAAAACAATGCAACTGCATTTGCATCTGGGCTGATTAAATCACAATTATAAAAGATATCAGAATTGGAAAAGTTGTTAATGACAGAGCGTTCTCAACAAATACTTTTTTCAGACCAGATAGAGACTACAATCTCCAAAGTCAAGTAAATCTATTGGTAAGACAGAGTGCAGAATTTGACATCCATCTAGTTAGACTCAACCATTATTTCCATGGAATTTGTCCCATTTGTTTACTGGCCAACATGCTTCACAGTAATGATCAATTAGCGGATATTGCAACCATCGAATCTGAATCAGGTGAATTACAATCAGAACCCAAATGAATTATCCCATTTCTATAAAGAATTGTACACCTCTGATTCTAAATCAACACCAAGCCAGATTGAGTCCCTATTAAAAGATATAAGAACTCAACTGAGGAAGCCGGCTTGCTGGGAGCCCAAATCTCTCTCCATGAACTAACATTGGCTAACATGAGTAAAGGCAAGTCACCTGGTTAGACAGTATTCCTCCATTGGTCTATTTAAAATTGTTGAACCAATTTGGTTAACTATTTCTCAATGATTAACACAACCATTTACTAAGGTTCATTTGGAAGGGATGTAAATACAGAGCTAATTTAACTGTTTTTATAAAACAAAAAGTAAGGACGCCACCCAGTGCTCTCACTATTGCTCCATATCACACTATTTTCAACAATTATTTTGTCCTGTCGAAACTTGGAACATCCAATTGGTACATCCAGACCAAAGCAGGTTTGTTAAAAAACAATTATCCTCAGATAACCTTTGTTGTCTATTACATATCTTACATGCTTCATCAGAAACCAGAGCTCCTTAAGCAGTTCAAACTCTCGACGCAGAAAAAGATTTTGGTAGACTAGAATGGTCATATCTTTGGCCGGTTTTGGAACATATGGGACTCCAATTTCATTAATATGATTAAAATGCTATATGGCAAACCCTCAGCCATAGTAATAAGAGGCAATATCTGCTCTGCTCTGCTCTGCTCAGAATAAGTAGATGTAGGAGGCAAGGTGACCCCATCTCACCTCTGTTATGTTTGTCTATGGAGCCTCTGGCCCAGGCAATTCGAAAATCTAAAGAAATTACACCAATATCTCTCAATTCTACAGATCACATCATCTCATTATACGTCGACTATATCTTACTTTATCTACTCAATATATATCAACTCTCCCAAACGCTTTGAACGTCATAGACAAATTCAGCTCCACAAGTTATAAAATAAATCTAACCAAATCTGCCCTACTTTCCCTCAAGAACCTGACAGAGGACCCCATCTCTACTTATTGAATCCCATTTTTTTCTCATTTGAAATACTTTGGAATAGATATATTTATTTATTTAGATAAAACAATTGCCAAAAACGTAAACAGAACGCTCAAATAAATTCAATCAGACCTCATAGATAGACTAACATCCTAGTCTCTCTAACCGGCAGAATTACTATTGTGAAAATAAATATATTGCCTCGGTTGAATTTCGTGAGCTCAATTCTTCCTATGTCTCCCATTTCCAGCTATTGGGATAAATTCCACACTGCGTTATACAAATGTATATGGAAAGGTAAGAGATCTCTGATTAAATTAACACATTTACAGCGAGGGAAAGATGCTGGGGGACTATCCATTCCAAACTTCAAATTGTATTTCTAGGGCACAAGCATTTTGCCCAATTATAAATTGGTTTAGGCATGACTCTTCCACTCCCTGGCTGAGAATGGAGAGAAATATGATGGCTCCCATTGCCCTGGAAAAAGTGGTGTTCATTGATCTCTTAAAAATGTAAACTACGCTTCTGGTTCTATAATTGCTCAAACAATTTATTTTTGGAACAAAATGTAAAAACTATGCAACTGGGAAATAAAATGGCATGCCCAGACTCCAATACTTAACAATAAGGCCTTGCACATCACGCAAATGGTCTAAATGCTATATCTGTACCCTTGACGATATCATGGATAATATTGGTTTGAGGACATTCCAAGATCTGAAAGAAGCATTTATATTACCAGGTTACTCTTTTTTTTCTTCATCTCCAATTTAGGTTAGCTGTGCTGGCATATGAAGTTCCATGGGATACCCAGCTGTCAAACTATCCAATGATGGAATTTGTAAAAAGATTATCTGATCTCCCGAAAGGACTAATCTCTGTAATATATAAAACCATAGGAAAGATCATACTCTGAGCTTTTCATTAAAAAAATATGGGCCACAGATCTAAATGTAACTGAATCATCCTTTAACTGGACAAGGAATATGGAGAAATATGACTTTGGCATCCCGTAATCCAAACCATCAATGTATTATTTTCAAGTTTGCACATTCATTCATATGATGTGGGCGTGCCCTGCAGTTAAATGCTTTTGGGCAAAGTTACAAAATGAATTTCAAAGAGCATGAATTTAAATATTAAATGCTCCCCAACCATTATGCTACTTAATGATGATGGCTCCTTGAATCCCTCAATCAATCAGGGAAGATTACTGCACAGCTGCGAAAATAATGTTGGCAACCACCTCACTCTCTCCCATTTTACCTGCTCATACAGTTAGTATTAGAAGTTAGAACAGGGGGTTGGGGAGGGGGATACTTTTTTGTTTATTTTCCTTGCATACAAAATATGAAAACTTCTTGTTGTTCTTTATCTTTGTATGCATTTAATGCGAGTGTAGCGAAATGCTTGTGCTTCTAGTTCCGACAATGCAGTAGAAAATAGTATATATATATACTTCCGGTCAAAAGTTTTAGAACACCTAATCATTCAAGGGTTTTTCTTTATTTTTACTATTTTCTACATTGTAGAATAATAGTGAAGACAGGTGACTACCATCATGTGTCACCTGGAATGCATTTCAATTAATGTGTTTGAGCCAATCAGTTACATTGTGACAAGGTAGGTGGGGAAGATAGACCGATTGAGTAAAATACCAAGTCAATATAATTGCAAGAATAGCTCAATTAAGCAAAGAGAAATGAAAGTCCATCATTACTTGAAGACATGAAGGTCAGTCAATACGGAGTTTCTTTAAGTACAGTAGCAAAAACCATTTAAGTGCTATGATGAAACTGGCTCTCATGAGGACCGCCACAGGAATGGAAGACCCAGAGTTACCTATGCTGCAGAGGATAAGTTCCTTAGAGTTACCAGCCTCAGAAATTGCAGCCCAAATAAATGCTTCACAGAGTTCAAGTAACAGACACATCTCAATATCAACTGTTCAGAGGAGACTGTGTGAATCAGGCCTTCATGGTCGAGTTGCTGCAAAGAAACCACTACTAAAGGACCACAATAAGAAGAGACTTGCTTGGGCCAAGAAACACAAGCAATGGACATTAGACAGGTGGAAATGTGTCCTTTGGTCTGGAGTCCAAATTTGATATTTTTGGTACCAACAGCCATGTCTTTGTGAGACGCGGTGTGGGTGAACGGATGATCTCCACATCTGAATTTCCCACTGTAAAGGAGGAGGTGTTATTGTGTGGGGGTGCTTTGCTGGTGACACTGTCTGTGATTTATTTAGAATTCAAGGCACACTTAACCAGCATGGCTACCACAGCATTATGCAGCGATACGTCATCCCATCTGGTTTGGGCTTAGTGGGACTATCATATGTTTTTCAACAGGACAATGACCCAACACACCTCAAGGGTGTGGTAAAGCTGGTTGAGAGAATGCCAAGCGTGTGCAAAGCTGTCATCAAGGCCAAGGGTGGCTATTTGAAGAATCTCAAATATAAAATACATTTTGATTTGTTAAACACTTTTTTGGTTCCTACATGACTCCATATGTGTTATTTCATAGTTTTGACGTCTTCATAATTATTCTACAATGTTGAAAATATTAAATGTAAATAAAAACCCTTGAATGAGTAGGTGTTCTGAAACTTTTACCCGGTATTGTATATTTGACCGGTAGTGTGTGTGTGTATATATATATACAGTTGAAGTCGGAAGTTTACATACACTTAGGTTGGAGTCATTGAAACTCGTTTTTCAACCACTCCACAAATTTCTTGTTAACAAACTGTAGTTTTGGCGAGTCAGTTAGGACATCTTATTTGTGCATAACACAAGTAATTTTTCCAACAATTGTTTACAGACAGATTATTTCTTATAATTCACTGTATCACAATTCCAGTGGGTCAGAAGTTTACATACACTAAGTTGACTGCCTTTCAACAGCTTGGAAAATTCCAGAAAATGATGTCATGCCTTTAGAAGCTTCTGATAGGCTAATTGACATAATTTGAGTCAATTGGACGTGTACCTGTGGATTTATTTCAAGGCCTACCTTCAAACTCAGTGCCTCTTTGAGCTGAGTAATAGATTTCAACCAATGGAAGTTTAAAAGATAATTAACAACATTGAAATAATTAAAATTAAACAAAATCAATCCCAGTTCAGAACTATTGACTTCTTGAGTGAACTTTGGAGATGGTGAACCTATGGAAGTCCTTCGGCAAAAGCATGTGGTTTCAGTGCATGCATTCAATCAGAAAACGCAAAGAAGCAAAATGATTATACTGACATTATTTATTTTACCATCGTAAAAAAGGTAGAAATTTAGTTTTGCCTAATATGACAATTCATATTAATTTTCCAAAATTAATTATTGTGGGTAACAAATATCCCCATACTGGTCATTTCAATAACCCAGCTCTGTGTCAATTTTGGCAAAACACAGCATTGGGTTAAATTCAACCCAGCGGGGTTGTGCTTGTAACCCAGTGCCTGGTGTTGAGTGCTTGACACAGCTGCTGGGAAAATTAGACTATATTGCTGGGTTAAAACAACCCAGTGTGTTGGGTTGTGACAAAACCCATCACATTGGGTTCGGGGATTTAACCCAGCAGGTGGGTAATTTTTTATTTCATCCTTGGGTTATTGTCAGTGTAATGCTGATGAAAATGTTGCTTATATATTTTTACCTTCTCTACCATCCCACCCCTCCCTTTCCTACACACAGTCAAGATACAATGTTGAATGTCAAATCATTAATTTGTATTGCCTGCAATTTCATCACAGAATGTCAAAGAATTGTACACAGTGTACAATATGTAAAACATGTAAATAGCAAATTGAAACAAAGCCCTATTGTGTAAGTATGTGCTATTTCATAAAATAAGATTTAATGAGATATAATTGATTATTACAATTTATTTATATGATTTCATGAAACAAACAGTCGAAACATCAGACTAAAGCCTCAGTTGAACTTGATGTTTACACTCAGATTGCAATCTGAGAAAAACAAAGCATGCGTGCGTGTAAAGCCCAAATCACACGTTGACGATGTCAACTGCGTAAACATTTGCACGCGAGATTAGTGTCAATTCACATACAGTACACTGCGTAGCATATGCCATAATAAACAGCTGTATTTGTTATGTTCACTATGTAGCCCTGAATTATTGTTCTGTGTTCCTTTCCTTTTGACTCAATGTATAGGTCATACGGAGCCAACGTACCTTCCTGCGCTAAATCGTAGTTTACGAACGTGAGGATAGTTGCAGCTAATACACCCGAGCAGTTTATAAAGAATGTAGCTAGTCTCGTTCTTTCTACGAACAGTGTTTTCTCTTGAAATCTGTCTTTTGAGTTCCTTGAGTTTCCCAGCCGTAGCCTGCCAAGGCTATATGACTGTGATTGAAATCAACAATCAGCATAACATTATCTTTTTCAAATATGTATTATTGGCACTAACAGTATTGATATTATCAACACAAACTATATATGTCACAATTCCAGACTTAACAATGCACAAAGAGTGTGTTGTCGGGAAATGTATCCGTTCATTCCACCTGCATTGCTTAGCGTAGACATTGAGAAAAATAGACTTCTAATTTTATACGCTATGACACTGTTGATGCTCACGGCCCATCTGTTTTCATCCATTCACTACCATGCATTCTAATTCCAGCGTAAACACACTCGTTCACGCGCGTAAAAAAGGCTTTTCTGATGATTTGGGCTTGACACCGTCTGTTTTAAGTGTTATTAACACAGATAGTGCCAGATCTAATCAATAGATACATGTATTCACATTCACTGACACAGTTCCGCTATTTTAGGTGACAACACACACACATCATGATGTTTTCCCATACAATAATGGTCTACATTTGGGTTGAGTCAAAACAAGTGTAAAATATTATGTTTAAGTCACTCTACTAAGGACATTGACTAATTGCGTATTGAATGGCGCATTACGTATTGGCGCATTATGTTTGGAAAATAAATTGTGATAGAATGAAAGCGTACCAGAACGCACTTTAGCCAGCTTAAACAAAAAATACCATTATGTATTATCATACAAATATAAAGATTTATGTGCAACAGAAGTTGAACTAAAGGCAAACAAGTACATACTGTACAGTAGGCAAAAATGCATTGAAACAAAGTCAATTTAACAGAGCTATAAATAGTGCCTTAATATCATATTATCATTAGAATATAAAGGGGAAAATGGATTCCTAGTCAGTTGCACAATTTAATTATTCAGGAGGCTGAAGAAATTAGGCTTGGCCCCTAAGACCCTCACTAACTTTTACAGATGCACAAATGAGAGCATTCTGTCAGGCTGTATCACCGCCTGGAATGGCAACCGTAGGGCTCTCCAGAGGGTGGTGCGGTCTGCCCAACTCATCACTGGGGGCAAACTACCTACCCTCCAGAACACCTACAGCACCTGATGTCACAGGACGGCCAAAAAGAACATCAACCACCCGAGCCACGCCCTGTTCACCCTGCTATCATCCAGAAGCCGATGTCAGTACAGGTGAATCAAAGCTGGGACCGAGAGACGCAAAAACAGCTTCTATCTCAAGGCCATCAGACTGTTAAATAGCCATCACAAGCAGGCAAGCACCCAGTTACTAAACCCTGCAACTTAGAGGCTGCTGCCCTATATACTTAGACATGGAATCAATGGCCACTTTAATAATGTTTATATACTGCTTTACTCATCTCATATGTATATGCTGTATTCTATTCTACTGTATTTTAGTCAATGCCACTCCGACATTGCTCGCCCTAATATTGATATATTTCATAATTCCATTATTTAACTTTTACATTTGTGTGTATTGTTGTGTATTGTTAGATATTACTGCACTGTTGGAGCTATGAATAAAAGCATTTCGCTACACCCGCAATAACATCTGCTGAAAATGTGTATGTGACCAATAAAATGGGATTTGATTCAACCGAAATGTGTCTTCTGCATTTAACCCAGCCCTTCTGAATCAGAGAGACACTCATGGCTCCTCCGTCCATTGATTTATTAATTCACAGAAACACAAACACATCAGCCGGAAAGGCAGTGCTTCCTCCAGTCACTTCTCACACTACATAGAAGAGTAGATATACTTATCCACTATTGTTCAGTGGAAAAAAATCTATGCTCGTAACTGCAGAAGATTCTGTTCCAGGCAGAGGATACACTGTAGTCTGAAGGAATTACCATGCTGGAGCACATAGTCTGGGAGAGTTGACTTCAAACATATAATAGGACTTCAAGCACACATTGAGTGGCTCAAACAATGTTCCTTGCTCCAATGCCTGTCCACTAATGACTGTAAACACCTGTGAGCAATCCCCAAGAGCCGACACAAATGGGTAGGGTCTGGTTACCTCTGCCTGGAGCAGATACTCAACCATTTTGGTCCCAACTTGCTAGATAAAAATCATAAAACATTTTGGCAACACTTTACTTGACACCCAGTGTCATAACATGTTATCACGCGATCATAATCATGTCATATGTCATAACAGCTGACATAATTTGTAATAACCTGTCATGACCCATATATTTATATATGTTGTGACATACACTATATATACAAAAGTGTGTGGACACACCTTCAAATTAGTGGATTCGGCTATTTCAGCCACACCCATTTCGGGCACACAGCCACACAATCTCCATAGACAAACATTGGCACTAGAATGTCCTTAATGAAGAGCTCAGTAACGTTCAACGTGGCACGGACATAGGATGTCACCTTTCCAACAAGCCAGTTTGTAGAATTTCTGCCCTTCTAGACCTGCCACGGCTGTTATTGTGAAGTGGAAACGTCTAGGAGCAACAATGGCTCAGCCGCGAAATGGTAAACCACTCAAGCTGACAGAACATTGTCTGTTGTCGATTGCAATACTCACTGCTGAGTTCCAAACTGCCTCTGGAAGCAAAGTCAGCACAAGAACTGTTCGTCAGGAGCTCCATAACATGGGTTTCCATGGCCGAGCAGCCGCACACAAGCCGAAGATCTCCATACGCACTGCCAAGCGTCGGCTGGGTGGTGTAAAGCTCATTGCAATTGGAATCTGGAGCAGTGGAAACGCTACCTGCCCCTGTAACGTTTAAATTATGATCTGAGGCTGTTTTGCATGGTTTGGGCTAGACCCCTTAGTTCCAGTGAAGGGAAAACTTAATGCTACAGCATACAGTGACGTTCTAGAGGATTCTGTGCTTCTAACATTGTGGCAACAGTTTGGGGAATGCCCTTTCCTGTTTCAGCATGACAATGCCCCCGTGCACAAAGCGAGATCAATACAGAAATAGTTTGTCGAGATCGGTATGGAGGAACTTAACTGGCCTGCTGAGAGCCCTGACCTCAACTCCATCGAACACCTTTGGGATGAATTGGAATGCCGACTGCGAGCCAGGAATAATCGCCCAACATCAGTGCCCGACCAAATCCATATTAATGCCCATGATTTTAGAATGAGATGTTCAACAAGCAGGTGCCCACATACTTTTGGTCATGTAGCATATATTGCGTTATTTTATGGCTGGTTATGACACCTACAAGTATAAAACCCCACATTTATGGTGGCAGTAGCTTCGAGGTTAGAAAGGCAGGATGATAACCGGCAGCCAGAGGGTTACCAGCTAAAACATCTCTGTATACTACCTACTGCTGTTGTGCCCTTGAGCAAGGCACTTTAGTTATAAGTGCCCATGAGCTGCTCCCAGCCTGTGATGTGTGTGTTTTGTGTCAGGTTCGTCACTGTGACAGAATATCTATGCAAATTACCATTAAAGCAAGTATGATAAAATGAAGGCCAGAATATCTATGGTAGCTGTGCATGTAACATATCTAGTCCCAAAGTGGCTGAATGGTTCTAAGAGGGTCTGGTGAAGTTAGGTATTTCAAGTTTCCATTAAGGTTATACTATTGGTTATTGATGGTTTTACACAGGGTCATTCAAAATCGTTGTTTCTTTCCCCCCAAAACTCTGTCCCCTCTCGCTCAAAAAGTTAGCCAGCTATTGAGTGAAGCAGTTTCCGACACTGCTAACTTTAGCTAGTTACCGTTACAGACAATGACCTAGTTTGTTAACTTGCCAAATGTTGTCGAAAGAGTCACTGAGTTCCCTTTCAATGGACAACAGGGCTAGATTGTTGAGATGTACAGTAAGCATGCAAGACTGATTGGTGTTTTGATACGGTCTGTAGTGGAGAAGAGTTTTCCTAACACTACATGAAGTCATTGGAAGGGTGATGATACTGGCCCTTAGTAGTTTATTGATGTTAGGGAAAATGTCAGGGCTGCAGCTGTCCAAAACTTCACTTTCTGATGCAGTTGCTGAATAAACACGGTTAATTCAGCATCCTCAGAGATATGATAGTGATCACATGTTAATTCAGCATCCTCAACAGAGATATGATAGTGATCACGTATTAATTCAGCATCCTCAACAGAGATATGATAGTGATCACATGTTAATTCAGCATCCTCAACAGAGATATGATAGTGATCACGTGTTAATTCAGCATCCTCAACAGAGATATGATAGTGATCACATGTTTATTCAGCATCCTCAACAGAGATATGATAGTGATCACATGTGACCAGCAGTGATTATTTCAGTGCAAAAGTCCTACACCCTGGCAGACAGGCAGCTGCAGCTCTCATTATTCCTTATTGATCCTCCTTGATAATGTAGTGATACCATATGATTGTGATATAACCAATTCCATCCCAGGAACATCCTACTGCATTTTTCAAAATTTCTGAGTAGTCAGGACACAATACAAAGAACAAATCAAGTTAAGGTATACTTTTTACACTGGCCCCAATGTTCAATCTGTTAGGACCTCTGCCCAGCCTGTCCCTGCCGTGGCTTTGCCTCTGAGTGCTTCACCATTCCAATTATGTAAATATATCTTTGAGGTGAAGGCCTTCTTTTCCCAGCTGATTGATTTGCTATGGCAATGGACTGATTAATGGTAAATGATACATCCTTGATGCATATTTACAAACAGACAAACCATATAAGATATCACTCCTCTGTCAGCATTATTTATTCCTTATATGGTAATATTTGGACGATTGGATAATTGAATGGTTACAATTTGTACGAAGAGCTTAAATAAGGTGAAGAGGATTTCACGATGGTTTGAGCACGGTTTATAGTTATACCGATAAGCTAACAGTTGGGGAAATGCATACCATCTGGAGCATATTAGTGTAATTCCCGATAAAATGTTGCCACTTTACGATAAATGTCTCTAATACCTATAATATGTTGCATTAAAACTGGTTATATCTCGGCATCTTCATATGCCGGAATGTATGACAGCGTTATCTACTATAATACAAATTACACACAAAAAAAAGATTAGGAATGTTGCTTATTGTCAATTCATTGAACTGCAATGCTAAAAGGCATCTGACAACTGTCTGTGCTCATCATCATTTGGCAGCTTTGAACTAATTAGACACATAATTAACAAAATATCTGTAATACGCCTTAAAGAAAGAATGATAAGGTCAAAACAGTATTCTAAAAAATTCATTTACACTTAATTACAATTTGCTCTAACCACACAGCTTTCACTGCTGGAAAGAATTCCAGCTGAAGTTAATAGTGATATTTCTCTCAGACAGGTGATAGAAGACAGATGGCTTGCTTTGCTGCTAATGCATATTTATTCAGTTGCATCTTGCCTGAATTTCTTCATAGCTCTATTGTATTCTCTGGGACCTATTTCCCCACCTAATGAGAATCTTTAAAGAACTAAATATTTAACACAAAATTCCAAGTTATATTGAAAAATAGAATGGAAACAAAAACATTAATAATGAATACATTTGAAGTGGTTAAAACTGCAAATATGTGCACAGATGGACCAGAAGGCCTATTCTGCAAACAAAATTATAGAGTTATAAAGTATCTTGGACTCTGGGTTTTACAGTTCTTGGATTCCTTTTCTATCTACCTGCTCAATCATTATTGGCATTATTATGACATAATATCATGGACAGAAAAGCTTACATGTCAAATAATATATTTACAGTAGCCTATATGTACAACACGAGATAAAGATATTATACTCATTGGGAGTATACCACAGCAATTATTTCAATGTTTGTTTTGCATACACATATCAAACAAAGGTCATTTGTTTTTCAGAACATAGCCAAAAACTACAATGAACAGACCAATAACAGGCCACAATGGTGTAGTTTGTCCTTGGATGTCTGATTGGTGTACATTTGCATAGCAACATGTCCTAAAACGTGTTTAGCAGACCAAATGGTAACGGTCTTAGATTACAAATAGAGGAATAACTACCACAGCAAATGGACATGATTATAAATAGCCAAACAATATTTTGCAAAGTTCCAATATCAACTGTAACTGCCAAAAGTGACATTTAAAAAGATTGTCAGTCAGTGCTTTCATATCATTGTTAATGTACAGATACACTATGTGAGGGAACATCGAGTCATGATACACCCAGACTATGATGTATTACACACAATCATGAATCATACACAACAATGGTTCTAAACCCCTTTTTAAGAGAAATTAATAGCAAATAAATGCCAACAGAACTCTGTTTGGAATGCCAGCCGTGTATCACAATGTACAAGGCTGTTATTGATGAAAGGCATTACAAAGTCAGGATTAGATACTGCAAACAGTATGTCTACATTGGTGTGGACAGGCAGCTGCACGACACCAATCTGAATGAAGCACAGACAAGACCCCGGGGCAATAACAAACACAAAAGGCTACATGCAGCAGCGGTTGCCCGCCAGCAAGCTATTCACTCAGTAGAAAGGCATACAGTACAGCTCGATAATGTCTATACCGTCGCAGCTATTTTGACAGCAATGCCACATCTTTGGTTTGTGAACTGTTATGCCATTGTGGTCGCCAATTAAGTATCTCATTTCAGTAGTAGCAGTTATCATACTGTTTCGCAATTCCATACTGAGTCAATCTTCACCTCTCCAATGTGATAGCTGGTATGTGGGGTCTGTCTAGATGGCACACAGCTTTTGTCAAAGTGACGTCAAAAGTTGTTTATTTATTTTTTCACTCTTCCTAACCTTAACCTAATTCTCCTAACCTGATATGTTAATTATCCTAACCTGCTGTGTAAGATCTCCTAAACCTGTTATGAAAAAAACATTTTGACAAAAGCTGTATCCAATGTTCCCTCTAAGCTGCGCCTGTGTGCAGGCGCGCAGCTCCCCAGGGACTGCTGCCCAGAAGAAAAATCAGCCCACCCAGGGAAGCACGAGATCAGAAAGTTGAGTGAAGTTCAGAGTTTTCCCCGTTAGATAACACTATCAACATTTCCCTTTACTGTGGGAATTGTGATCGAATCAACGCAATATTAGTCTCTTTCAATGCAACATACCAAAACAAAATGAACTATGCAAGACTTAGTATGCGAAACTAACTATGCAAGATATTTTGTTGTAGGCAGAGTGCATCAGAGTAGGATTCGATTGCACTGACAGGCACAACTCAGGCCCATACTCTACACAGACCCGTGTGCCGTAACCAATCAGAGCTGCAGTAGGTCTATATGCAAATAGACCATTGCCATATATGGACTTGTGCCATTCACTTTGAACTGGACTGTTTTACAGCATGAGTGGTCACGATTATTATGCGCTTGTGTTGAGATCAAAGCGAGAGCTGCTTGTAGCTACGTGTGCATATTTGTTCATAGTCTTTGCAAGTTATTGAGGTATTAGTCCAAATATAGCTAATTTGTAGTCAGCAATGTGGGAGTGATTGCTTCCTACAAAACATGTACATTTCTAGCCATCTTTGAAAAGAGGGTCAGGTAAAGAGCTTTTTTTATGTCTTAAAAGGGCAGTGTTGTATTTTGAGACAGTCTAGAATAAGCTAAGCAGCCAATAGGCAGAGGGTAGTATAATTTGTCTGATTCTCTATAATAAGGGTATGGAATAATAATTAATTTTATTTTGAAAAGTGGTTTCTTGCATCAAACTAAAGAAAATGTTCAGTCAACCCTTAGTCTGAAGGACAAGTGGATAAACATGTTAATGTCAAGCTCTGCATGTTTTTTTCAAAAGTCTCATGGAATGTCGGCCTACATTGAACACCACACATTGGCTGCTACTGTAGGCTGAATGATAGAACCGCTATTTCCATGTTAAAATGTTATGAGATGCATTTTCTCCATTGTTTTTGAATGTAGGCCACATTGGTACTGTAGGCCTACATTCTGATGAAATAGCCACAGTAGCCTGATTGGCCACTGTTAAAAGAGTAAATTAAAGTGGGCACAGCCTCAGTGTTCACAATAAACACACGCCGGAAATTGCACAGAAATTAAGGGCTTACAAAACTGTAACTGTAACTGTAATCCGTTACATCACCGGCAAACATATTGTAAAAACATTACAGATACTTTTGAAAAACGAGATGATCACTTCGAGAATTCCTTTTACTTTCAGAAAAGATGTTTGTGAAACAGCATCTTTGACACTTCTGTTTTCTCAATGACATTCAAATCAGCATTGAAAAAGGTGCAAGTTCATGTTTGCTCAACCTGAGTGAGTCTTGACTACAGGTCAGAGACCACTATGATGACACACCAAATGTGTTTGATGGATCGTAGGAAAAGAGCAGGAATAGGCTTTTGTAGGCTACAGTCCCCGCTATGCCTTCCAATGGTGCGACTGCTGTCGGCATCTAAAGATTATCCAACTTGAATAAACCCTTGGAGGTAAGGATGACAGCAGTGTTGTAGTCTACGGCGATAGGGATATCACTTATTGTTGTTATTTACATAGTGCATTGATGTGAATCACACTGCTGCTCTCACATTTAGCTATTTGCGCCTTACGGATTGTGGTTGTTGTGGATGGCTGTTCACAAATATAAATATGTATTTGATTTCAAGAAGTTTAAGCTGCTTATAAATCATTGTTTTTGAAAAAATGAGCTCTTGTAACAGCTGCACAGTGCGGATCCTAGCCTATGGAATAAAAGTGGGGTCTTTATTGCTCAATCTAATTCATGCTGATAAAAAAATAAAATCCATTGGCCTAATGGACACATGCTCAAACTCGCACAGTTTTGATAGACTTAAAGGGGCAATCTGTAGTTGCTACATACCTTTTTGGACTTGTAATTGATGTAATTGAATCATATTATTATATGTAGTAGAAAGCAATGGGTTAGAAGTAGCCTACGTAACTAACCCAGATTTTATTTTTAACATCCATATATGGCCAGCTATGTAAACTTTAACATGGATTTATCCTGCAATTGATGTCGTTCAATTGGTAACATACACTTGTGTATTCTTCTAATGCCTCTTAAGGGGTAAGTAATCTTAAAGTAACGGAATGTAATCAGATTACGTTACTGAGTTTGGGTAATCCAAAAGTTACGTTACTGATTCCAATGTTGAACAGGTACAGGTTGAACAGGAACAGGTTGAACAGTAATTGTAATAAATTACATTTAGAAAGTGACCTACCCAATCCTGCTAATAAGTAACTACGCTAGCAACTAGTGAATAATTAAGCTAGCAACTAATGGGTGCATATAGAGCCAAATCCTAATTAAGGATTCAGCCCATAGTGAAGTAGCAGATTTGAATCCTGACCTGCAGTACCAGTCAAAAGTTTGGACACCTACTCAGTCAAGGGTTTTTCTTTATTTTTACTATTTTCTACATTGTAGAATAATAGTGAAGACTTCAGAACTATGAAATAACACATACGGAATCATGTAGTAACCAAAAAAGTGTTAAACAAATTCTTCAAAGTAGCCAACCTTGACATTCTCTCAACCAGCTTCATGAGGAATGCTTTTCCAACAGTCTTGAAGAAGTTCCCACATATGCTGAGCACTTGTTGGCTGCTTTTCCTTCACTCTGCGGTTCAACTCATCCCAAACCATCTCAATTGGTTTTAGGTGGTGTGATTTTGGAGGCCAGGTCATCTGTTGCAACACTCTATCACTCTCCTTCTTGGTTAAATAGCCCTTACACATCCTGGAGGGGTGTTTTCAGTCATTGTCCAGTGAAAAACAAATGGTTGTCCCACTAAGCGCAAATCAGATGGGATGGCGTATCACAGCAGAATGCTGTGGTAGCCATGTGATTAAGTGTGCCTTGAATTGTAAATAAATCACTGAAAGTGTCACCAGCAAATCACCCCCACACCTCCTTCTCTATGCTTCACAGTGGGAACTACACATGCGGAGATCATCCATTTACCTACTCTGCGTCTCACAAAGACACAGCGGTTGGAACCAAAATTCTCAAATTTGGACTCATCAAACGAAAGGACAGTTTTCCACCAGTCTAATGTCTATTGATCATGGATCTTGGCCCAAGCAAGTCTCTTCTTCTAATTGGTGTCCTTTGGTAGTGGTTTCTTAGCAGCAGTCTGATCATGAAAGCCTGTGTCACGTTGTCGAAATGGTCAGAGACAGGCACAGGAATACATAATAAGGGGTTTTAATACTCCACCCAAAAATACAACATGCCATGAAAAGGCACAGGGACAAAGCCCAAAACAAACACGTATACAAAAATACAGGGATGTCAACCAAATAAAAGAGTGAGGTTAATTCTCTAATAAATACATGGGTCGAGACCCGCAATACACTACACGGGGTGAGACCCGTAATAACAAATGCACAACAATACACGGGACGAGACCCGTAACAACGAGTACACAATACACGCAGCACGAAAGCTGAAACAACACACCACAGCACAAGACCAATGAACATGGGAACAATAACCAACAAAACAATGGTGAACAGAGGGCAAATATATACAATTACTCATCAGGGGGAATGGGAACCAGGTGTGCGTAATGAAACAGTTCAGTGGCGCCTAGAGGCCGGTGACGTAGACCTCCGGAGCTGGTGCACAGAATGAGCAGTAGTACCAGGGGAATCCGTGACAGCCTGATTCACACAGTCTCCTCTGAACAGTTGATGTTGAGATGTGTCTGTTACTTGAACTCTGTGAAGCATTCATTTGGTCTGCAATTTCTGAGGCTGGTAACTCTAATGAACTTGTCCTCTGCAGCAGAGATAACTCTGGGTCTTTCCTGTGGCGATCTTCATGAGAGCTGTCACGCTGGTATGAAGAGATTCGGGAGACAGGCGCAGGAATGCGTAATAGGGTTCTTTATTCAGCCAAAATTACGGCGTGCCGTGTAAAGTCACGGGGATGAAGACCAAACAAACACATAACATAAACACAGGGTTGAAACCCAAACAAAAGAGTGAGGAGCACCTTGAATAAATAACACACGCGCACGATGATTAACACACGGGACGAGACCCGTAATCATCTGCGCACTCCACAAGGGCATGAAAGCCAAAAACCCACAGCACAGGTACTCACATGCACCAACAGGCATTTTAAACATAATGGACAGCCCCATGGTGAACAAAGGGCACATATATACAAATACAATCAGTGGGAATAGGGGCCAGGTGTGCGCAATGAAAGCTCCAGAGGGATCCATGACAAGAGCCAGCTTGATAGTTTTTGCGACTGCACTTGAAGAAACTTTAAAAGTTCTTGACATTTTCCGTATTGACTGACCTTCATGTCTTAAAGTAATGATGGACTGTTGTTTCTCTTTGCTTATTTGAGCTGTTCTTGCCGTAATATGAACTTGGTCTTTTATCAAATATGGCTATTTCTGTGTGCCACCCCTACCTTGTCACAACACAACTGATTGGCTCATCCGCATTAAGAAATTAACTTTTAACAAGGCACACCTGTTAATTGAAATGCATTCCAGGTGGCTCCCTCATGAATCTGGTTGAGAGAATGCCAAGAGTGTGCAAAGTTGTAATCAAGTGAAAGGGTGGCTACTTCGAAGAAACTCAAATATAAAATATAAAATATAATATATTTTGTGATTAAAACATTTTTGGTTACTATATGATTTCATGTGTTATTTCATAGTTTTGATGTCTTCAGTATTATTCTACAATGTAGAAAATAGTAAAATAAAGAAAAACCCTTGAATGAGTAGGTATTTCCAAACTTTTGACTGGTACTTTATAATATAAACATTATAACATATATAAACATTTATTTTACTTCTTTGACCAGCACTTTAACAAACAGGTAATAGTGAGCCAACGTGATATAATAGACACAAAGCCTCACAAAGCTTCATAGCTAGCCTAGATTTACAAGATAATGCCAACCCTTTTCTGTTGTTGACAGCTCTAGAGGGATCTAGGATTAGAGTGCCATTTTCACATTTCAAGAAAAGCCAATAATTCTGTGAAAAGAGGGTATTGAAGTTTTGATGGTTTTCTTGCTTCACTTCTCAATTTCCTCAATCAGCTGTATTCCCTACAGACAGCCCACCAGTGGAGCACATATCTAATATTTTATGTTGGTCTAGTCTTGGTCAGGACTTGACAAATGGCACTGTCATTATCCTCAGTGTCATGTGTTCACTCTCCAAATAAAGGGCACTCCATCATTCATCCTGGAGAAAGAGGGACCTGTAATAAAATCACAACATTCTGTTTAATTTCAACTTTATATTTTATTATTAAAGAAAATACAGTATAGTGGATATAATAATCCTACTTCTGTCATAGTACTCAAAGGAAGGTATAAGCAAACCTACAAAACAAAGTGTAAAAAATATATATATATATTTTGCTACTCTGTTTTCAGAGTCCACAAGCCAGTGAAAGCATTTGCCCTTAAATAGTAATGCATGGTTTGAGCACTCTTAAACTAAAATAGAAGTTTATTAATATTGCAACAGTACACCATTGTCTAGTGTTGTCTTGTGTTTGGTAATGGAAAACAGAGCTGATCTCTATTCCCTAAACTATGGGGTAATGCTATAAAATGTTATACTTTGATCATATTTAAAAGGTCTGAAGAGAGAATCAATTTCACCTGACACATACCAATTAGGCCTTGTGCAAACAGCTTTTAGACAGGCATCTTCAGCTTTAAAATACTATTATCAACCCCTGGAATAAATGCCTGTTACTATTTCTCTATTTTTAAAATGGTTGTTTTTTTCATGTGCATATTCACTGTCCTAATAGAGCAAGTACTCACAAGGCTCAACCGAACTGGGATTCAGAACTGATGTGACAATAATCTGTCTTTTACACTACATGACCAAAAGTGTGTGTACACCAGCTCGTCGAACATCTCATTCCAAACTCATGGGAGGTGGTCCCCCTTTGCTGCTTAAACAGCCTCCAATTTTCTGAGAAGGTTTCCACAAGAGCATTAGTAAGGTCGAGCACTAACGTTGGATGATTAGGCCTGGCTCGCAGTCTGCGTTTCAATTCATCCCAAAGGTGTTCGATGGGGTTGAGGACAGTGCTCTGTGCAGACCAGTCAAGTTCTTCCACACCAATCTCAACAAACCATTTCTGCATGGACCTCGCTTTGTGCACAGGGGCATTGTCATGCTGGAACAGGAAAGGGCCTTCCCCAAACTGTTGCCACAAAGTTGGAAGCACAGAATCGTCTATAACGTCATTGTATGCTGTAGCGTTAAGGTTTCCCTTCAGTGGAACTAAGAGCCTAACCGGCATACATATGCAGCGCGTGAGTTTCATGTTTGGGGAAGATCATTTTCACCATAAAAATGCACCTTTATAGTAAAGGCATTACATGCATAATCACATTTGTGGACACTTTTGAGAATGGTGTTTTCCTGCTAATGGAACATTTGCGCTTATAGCCTACTGACGTGTGTGCATTGCTGTGCTTATAATGTGAAGAAATTGCCACGTAATTTATCAAAATGTTAAGCTAAACATTCTCATATGTTACATCAGACAAACTGACTTGTTGGAAAGGTGGCATCCTATGACGGTGCCACGTTGAACTGTCACTGAGCTCTTCAGTAAGGCCATTCTACTGCCAATGTTTGTCTATGGAGATTTCATGCATGTGTGCTTGATTTTATACACCTGTCAGCAACAGGTGTGGTTGATATAGTCGAATCCACTAATTTTAAAGGGTGTCCACATACTTTTGTATATATAGTATACATTCTCAACCACTGAGATAGTATGTTAGAATGGACATAAGGATTAACTAGAAAATATTTTAGTTTGTTTTTGGCAAGAACAAAGCTCTGAATTCTTAGTGGTACGTAAAGCAACAGAAACATTGAATCTGAGACCTGAGATGGTTGAACACTGAAAAATAGCTTTGCTGTATATGCATTAATTCCAGGTTTTGAGTTTTCTTGAAATTTGAGTTTTTCTTGAAAGGCTTTTATTATAGTTAGTGAATAAATAATTGATCAGCTTTCAATGTCATACTGCAATCTCAGTGACCCTCTGAATCACAAAACTATAGTTTTGTTGTGATAGTCCCCACAATACAGAATAGATTTGAGTGGAATACCAGTCCCGTTAAACTCAGATGAACGCAGATGAATCAATTCAACAAACAAAGTGATTGTTCTCTAAATAACAAATGCAGATTGTTGTGTGCAGTTGATTATGAACTTCACACGTGGCAAAACACTATGAGTGTTGAAACTAATGGCAGGAGTGAGGTGAGACCTGGCAGAAGATCTTTCATTGCTGATCCACAAGAGACATACTCAGTGCAGCAGTGTTATGACAAGATAGGCCCTCTGGTACGACAACATACACCTTTTGCTTTATTATGTGAGTGTGCTTAAATTGGTCAAATTTTGGAAATGTTTTTTTTGTTTGTTGCATATCACAACTCACCTAGAGTCATTCTCAGAGAGTGGGGTGAGAGTCAGAGTCTGCCATTATCAACAGTAACCCTGTAGAAATTAGTGTTAGGTGTCTTGCTCAAGGGTGCATCAACAGATTATTCACCTCACGGATTTGACGAGCGACCTTTTGATTACTGGCCCAACACTAACTGCCAGGCTACCATGTGTTCATATGTGTGTGTGTGCATGTGTGTAATGTGGATGTGTGCGTGTGTCAAGCACTCTGAATGCTTAACTGGAATACTTTCATTTAGCTTATGGCACTGTGCCTAAACATAGTATCCCACTCTTGATAGCCTAATAATGCACATTGTGTCGACAATGACACAACATATTCACTTGACCACCAAAATCGACAATTCAGACAAGCCAAACACAGGGAGTTCAGAGAGGATCCCAGGTACGTTCAATAATTACAGTTCAAACTAATGCCCAAAACAAGCTCACAATGTCAGGGCTGCTAATTAGTAGCTCGGGACAGTAGATCATGAATTTACATTTTTAGTTTACAACAGAATTGAAGGCTCTCGTTAGTGAACTCCTCTTTAATTGAACCTGATTGTGCTTTGTCATTACTTTTTGTAACTATGTTGTCATCCCGTCCCATGATCCTTTGGGGCTCAGAAGCTTTCCCTCATGTAGCCGGGAAATCCTTCTTCTGTCCTTGTTTCCTCTATTCCTCGCAAAGCTTATTGCAAGAGGAGGTCCCAGGGAGTGACCTTGGATCCTTTCCTCCAATGCCTTTTGAGAGGAGACGAGGTAACAAGAATGGAGGAAGCAAGGATTTGACAGCTAGTAACAGGTAGTGGCGAGATCATTTATATGTATCTCCTATCTGAGGGCGCCCAACAAAGTTGCTACCGTACATTGTAGCCAATGTAATGATGGTCATCAATCCACCTAGCAACTAGAGCCGGGCTATCATTTATCTCTTGGCTGGGGCCCTGGGAGCAGCCCGGGCTACTGACAATGATCTGCAATCACTAAATGTCCTCTGCTGCGATTTGGTGACCTATCCATATCT
Source organism: Oncorhynchus clarkii lewisi (assembly GCF_045791955.1). Lineage (NCBI taxonomy): Eukaryota > Metazoa > Chordata > Actinopteri > Salmoniformes > Salmonidae > Oncorhynchus > Oncorhynchus clarkii. The sequence continues at coordinate 43,900,207 of NC_092158.1, forward strand.
TAGAGCTGTAGTCCACAGATATATAATAAGCTAGCTACTAGTATACAACATTTTATGCTTAAAGCTTTCTCCAAAGCTGTGTTCTGGTTATGACATGATTAATAATTTAAAGGACAGTCATTGTACTGGAGTGAAAACAATTGCTGTACAAGGCTGTATAGTGAAAGAGGATCTGAGGCTCTGGAGGATGTTATTTGTCTGACTGTGTCTTTTTTTTCTTGTAGCCAATGGAGATCTTTCTAATACATCCTGTTTCCAATGTTACCATATTTCCAGCTGTCAGTATCCATGTCCTTCAGATACATATCATTATGATGATACTGGTGTTGTTTTTTACATTGGGTTTCACATATGTTGTTGCTGTGAATCAATATCTCATAAAAAAAATAGGTATACTACCAACACCATGTACAGTACAAGGCATTTTCCGTTTTTATCAACCTAATATGTTTGCTTGCACCCTTACATGTTATGCTGCTGCTGTGCCAGGTTGATTCTGTATTTTATGTTCTATCTATTCAAGATGTCTCCAAATTGGATCTGCATTTGGCCATTAATAATGTTCAACAATTTAGATTTCCCAGTAGTGCTATTAACCCACTGAAGCGTGCTGGAGTCAATCAGTTTGGAAAGTTTAAACTGCATGGCACTCCGCAACCTGATAAAAAAGTGACACAAGGGAAATGAAAATGTGAGGACATAGAAATCGGTCTGAACATTTTGAGAAAATAGGTTTATACTGTCTATTAGAAAGCAAATGAACACAAATTGATGCCGCTGTCACTACTAGTCTGCGTTTCAATCCGGATAGAATGATAGTGTTGGAGTGAGAGTCAAATAGAATTACAGCGTGCAATTCCAGAGTAAACTACATTGAAGAATAATATGACTTCATCAGATACTAAAACCATGTAATATAATGAAATGTAAATGGCCAGTTTGACAGGTCTATTTACACTTCAGCGTTGTTTTTAGAGTTCTATTGCCATTGGGGTTCTATTTCGGTCATCTAAAGATTTAGGTGATTGCAGCACACAACCAATTTGAATAGTATTTGCTTGTAAATGCAAATTATGATGTACTTTTTTTAAACAATTGCTTCTACTATTGTAGCTGGCAACTCAAGATCACATACTGAATTGGCTAATGCTTAAGGGTGACCATTTAAGCTATTTAATTATGTTGAATCAATGAGTTGGCATGCCAAAAAACTGTACATTTAAATATCCTGGTTCACAGAATGTTAATTCTCAATATAAATTTCTCTCCATGCAGTTCTCCCAAAGAGGAACCAAGTACATGAATATGTTATTATATTTCATTCAACGCACTAAACCATGATGGGAATCCCATGGTGCATTGCTCAATTGAAGTGAAATGTTCTCTCCTGCATAACTTACTGGGTTTTGCTGTTTAATGCATAACCTATTAATCAAACTAAATACTGTATGGTGTCTAATATAACCTATATGATTATTAGATGAAGGGAAGAATTAAGGATGATTTTCATATACTGTAAATGAGGCATCTGTCTGTTGAATAGTAATAAGGAAACTTGAGTGGAATTCTAGTACTTCTTCTATTGAATGTCCCTCCACTCGAGTGTCTGACACTTCGTTAGCCCAGGGTGTATGATGTCAATGTGGCCTCACCATTAGAGGCCAAGGCAAAAGCCCAGTCCACACAGTAACAGTCATTAATGAGAATGTTGCTCGTTGCGGAAAACCGGCCGTCTGGTCTCTGCAAACACCCTTGAAGCACAGACATCACTCCCCAACATTTTATCAACTCGTTATTCCCTGGTATTTATCGCCTTTCAATGACCTTCCAGAACGGATGATTTTGTGGGCCACTTAATCAACAGTGTTTGTCCGGTTCAGCTTCTATGGTGGTGGGTAAACTCTGTATATGTCTCAGCCCAGATTCCTAAATGAAGAATTGAGGCCACATCATAAGTAACACTTATCATCGAGGCACACATGAAGGTATGCTCGAGTGCACCACCATATTTTTGATGGCGGACAGAATTGATAGGCCCAGAAAAAACCTGCTGGATGTCCGCTCCAGTTAAATGGATTTATGGTGTAAGAGCTCATACTATAATCATTAGGGAAGGATGGCGAGGCAGAAATACTGGATGGCTTACAGACATGACGGTCTTCACTGCAGCAGTCGAAACAATCCCAAAATGACAGTTTTTTGGAAACGAGTGGGTGTGAGCTGAAGGAAGTGGAGGGAAAAAAGGAGGAAACATATTTTTGTGTCGTTCCATTGGAATTCAATCACTTTTTTGACCGCACCCCTTTTGATTTGAACAAAACTTTCCATGTTTGACCATGGTAGAAGTGGTCAGAAAATGACCTGAATGCCACAACATTCAGAAGATAGAGGTGCTCAAGGTTGACTAATTTTGCATACCCCACCACACCATGAGACATCCAAGTGTTCATCATTGGAAAAGATTAACAGTTGAGTATGATGCCATTTTAAAAGCTCACAAACAGGGTTGTCAAACTATTTTATAAACGATTTACACTTTAATGTAGTTATGCATGCATTCATAAAGCCTTTATAACATCTATATAACACATAACATTTGTCATGATATATTGTAAGTAGTTTAAAATAATTCTAAGTCACGGCATGAGATGTTATAAAACCGGTTATATTGGGTGTTAATAATGACTTTTCATCCTGTTGTCATATGCTCTGTAAACTGTTAATAACAACTACTATTGCACAGTCTACATGATAACTTATGTCATATGTTATTACATGCTGCATAGGAGTCTACATACTAGATGTTATAACATGGTGTTTTGTAATTTACCTTTATGTCACACTATTACATAGAATGGAATGATGGGCGTCATAACCATGTCATATGCCCTAATATAGTTTGCACAGTAAAGTGACTTGAGGTGTTATAAAGCAGTTATGAATGTGCTGATACCACACGAGGATGCGTTGAGAGTATCACAAAACTTTAATAATCAAATGATCTCCAAGAAACATGGGCAAATTTTGAAACAAAATGGACAACAAAATCAACGTTGCTGGGGCACAACAGGATTTGTGACAGCTGTGAAAAAAAGATGTGCAGGCTTCAGTAACAATGACAGCTATATTATTAAATAAATTGTGATAAAATGAGGTAGATAAAATGAGTTAGTTGATGTTGCGAATGCAACATTTTGTTGGCCCACTGATGGCTAGCTAGCTATCTAGCTGGCAACTGCTAGTGCTATCTACCTACCTTGCAGTGTGCTAGCGCTAGTTACATTATACAGTTGAAGTCGGAAGTTTACATACACTTAGGTTGGAGTCATTAAAACTAGTTTTTCAACCAGATTGCAGAGGTCTTGCAAAAATAAGGATCAACACTGCAAATATTGACTCTTTGCATCAACTTCATGTAATTGTCAATAAAAGCCTTTGACACTTATGAAATGCTTGTAATTATACTTCCGTATTCCATAGTAACATCTGACAAAAATATCTAAAGACACTGAAGCAACAATCTTTTTGGAAATTAATATTTGTGTCATTCTCAAAACTTTTGGCCACGACTGTATATACAAAGTATGAGGACACCCCTTCAAATGACTGGATTCGGCTATTTCAGCCATACCCATTGCTGACAGATGTATAAAATCGAGCACACAGCCACACAATTTCCATAGACAAACATTGGCACTAGAATGCCCTTACTGTAGAGCTCATTGACTTTCAACGTGGCATCGTAATACAATGCCACCTTTCCAACAAGTCATTTTGTGAAATGTCTGCCCTGCTAGAGCTGTCCCGGTCAACTGTAAGTGCTTTCATTGCGAAGTGGAAACATCTAGGAGCAAAAACGGCACAGGCGTGATGTGGGAGGCCACACAAGCTGACAGAACGGGACCGCCGAGTGCTGAAGCAGGTAGTGCTTAAAAATGGTCCTCGGTTGCAACACTCACTACCGAGTTTAAAACTACCTCTTGAAGCAACATCAGCACAAGAACTGTTCGTCAGGGAGCTTCATGGAATGTGTTTCCATGGCCAAGCTGGAGTGGTGTAAAGCTCGCCGCCATTGAACTCAGGAGTAGTGGAAATTCGTTCTCTGGTGTGATGAATCACCTTTCACCATCTGGCAGTCTGACGTACAAATCTGCGATTGGCGGATAGCAGGCGATTGCTACCATAGTGCCAACTGTAAAGTTTAGTGGAAGAGGAATAATGGTTCTTAGTTCCAATGAAGGGAAATCTTGACGCTACAGCATACAATGACATTCTAGACGATCCAGTGCCTTCAGTAACTTTTCTGTTTCTGCGCTTTCCTGTTTCAGCATGATAATACCCTCATGCACAAAGCGAGGTCCATACATAAATGGTTTGTCGAGATTGGTGTGAGCAACAGCATATATTGTTTGCCTGGAACTGAGGATTTGTGTAGTTTCATTAGATAAGAAATTGATTAATTTACATGTCATATAGCCAACACATTAGAGTTTGGGATTCAATCTGATCGCACAATGTTGACAATGCACTCTTTAAAGGGATAGTTGGAGATTTTGGCAATGAAGCCCTTTATTTACTCCCCCAGAGTCAGATGATATTATTTGTATGTCTCTGTGTCCAGCAGAGGTTGGAAAGTGAAATTATTTCCCAATGGTTTCATTCTGAACACAACCACATGTTTGTTTTGTTCCATTCCACTGTTCTGACCAGCAAAATAAAGTCCTGAACCTGTTCCAACCAGAAAAAGTAACCAAAACCAGAAAAGGTTTGTTGTTCCTTTTAACCTGTTTTTTACATTTAGCTCATTATATTACGATAGAGTAGGCAAGCTAGTTGTTTACATGCGTGATGGAAAGACAAGTGTAACCAAAGGCGCAAGATGCGGTTGGGGAGAGAACAAGAGAGGGTTGAGGAGAATGCTTAAAGCACTGGGCATCTTGTTATGATGTGCATTTTCTAAATTAGCTCCACAGAATTATTCCTAGGAGGAGCAGGTTCTATGGAGGAACATTGAATGTCCTTTGAGCTGGAGAAACCTGATAACTAAGCCTATAGTATCATTAACTGGCATTGAAAAATGTTATCCATTCTTCTCTAGCTAATTAAAAATCTCTCTCTCGATCTTCTGAATCACAGTTGTAATGTCAGTACAGTAACCTACAGTATGCCTCAGAGGGGGGAGGGGCAGGTAGCCTATACACACACACACACTGGCAAAGATTTTCAGCTTGCAGGCAGACACTGGAATACGTTTCTGAGTGACAGAGTGAGGGCTTTACATGAGCGCTTTGTTGCATTTTTTTGCCTGGAATGTAAAATAACTTTATTAACCGGTTCCCATGCTTTTAAAATAATGGTTCTGTTTTCCGGATCAGTATGGATCACTTTCGTTCCAGGTTCGTGTTCTTTTTCGGTCTTTGGTTCTGTTCCCTGAACCGCTTCCAACCCCTGGTGTCCAATATGAAGGATGTCAGCATTAATAACTAGCATTAGAGCAATGACTGGAAGTCTACAGAAAGAGCATTATTATTATGGTTATTATTTTTAGTAGTTACAGTTACAGTCTTGTCTCATCGCTGCAACTCCCCTACAGACTCGGGAGAAGAGAAGGTTGAGAGCCATGCATCCTCCGAAACACGACCCTGCCAAGCTGACGTCAACAATTAGCCATGAAACGTCCATAGATATACTTGCCACGATTATTAATAATATTATGGTTATTCTGATTTGAAGACACACTATGGAAGTTTAGATGCTAATTGTTTATGTCAAATGTGTACTTGATTGTTGGCTATATGGCATATATATGAAAAAAAATCTTATTTCATAAAACGACAAACATTTTCAGTTTCATGCAAGCATTATATGCTTTTGCTCCTGAGTGTGGGGAGGTGTGCCCCTTTACATTTCATGTTACATAATATACGCCATACAGTCAGCATTCATATACAGTATATGGAGGTTTAAGGAAGTTTAGTTATGTTTACATCAAACTTTGACTTGAATGTTGGCTGTATGAAAAATATGTGGGAAGGTGTGCCCCTTTCTGTCAAATAACCTCATTGCTGGACATGTTTTGTGCAAGTCAAAATTTGGTCACACACATGTTAAGGTACTATGTCCTTATTAGTCCCATATTGAGACAGCTTACTAAGAGTCTGTTTCTTGTGTAACTTGAATGAATTAACAATGACTACGTATTTTATGTGGCTAACAATTAAGTTATTAATTAATGATTGACCAGTAATATGACTTACAGTATAATGTTTTTATAAGAAAATAGTTAATTAAGGCCTAATACATGACTAATAACAGAATAAACACCTTATTAGCTACTTATATACACACTACTAAGTAGTGGCTAATATGTGTACCTTAAAATAGTGTTACTGTGTTTTCTTGTCAAGTTGCTGGTATTATAATGTCTCCTTAAAAAAAAGAGAATTTGAATGGTAAAGTTACGTGATTCTCACAACTCATCCTGTGGTATAAACACATTCATTAATGTAATTTTACTTAAGGTGTCAATACACACTCTGAGGGCATATGACATGGTTATGACACCCATCATTTCATTCAATGTATTAATGTGACACAGAGGTTAGTAAACTACATAACACCCTGTTATAACATCTGTATGTAGACTGTATGTAGACTGCATGTACTAACATGTGACATAAGTTGTCATGCAGGCTATATGATAGCAGTTGTTATTCATAAAACAACAAATATTTTCAGTTTCATGCAAGCATTGAAACTAGGGGGCACTATTTTCATTTTTGGAAAAATAACGTTCACAAAGTAAATGGGCTATTTGTCAGGACCAGATAATAGAATATGCATATAATTGACAGCTTAGGATAGAAAACACTCTAAAGTTTCCAAAACTGTAAAAATATTGTCTGTGAGTATAACAGAACTGATATTGCAGGCGAAAGCCTGAGAAAAATCCAATCAGGAAGTGACTCTTATTTAGAAACCTCTGCGTTCCTATGCGTCCCTATTGAGCAGTGAAAGGGATATCAACCAGATTCCTTTTTCTATGGCTTCCCTAATGTGTCTAGTGTCACAAGGCATAGTTTCAGGCTTTTATTTTGAAAAATTAGCGTGAGCGACAACATTGCGTCAGTGGTCAGCTGGTGGCTCTCAGAGTGATTTGTGCGTAATAGACAAATGCGGCCATTGTTTCTCTCGCTCCTACTAAGAAGCCAACTGACCCGGTTGATATATTATTGGATAGATATTTGAAAAACACCTTGAGGATTGATTATAAAAAACGTTTGCCATGTTTCTGTCGATATTATGGATCTAATTTGGAATATTTTTCGGCATTGTCGTGACCGCAGTTTCCGGTAGATTTCTCAACCAAACGTGAAGAACAAACTGAGGTATTTCGGCTATAAAAATAATCTTTATGGAACAAAATGAACATTTGCTGTTTAACTGGGAGTCTCGTCAGTGAAAACATCCGAAGATCATCAAAGGTAAATGGTTAATTTGATTGCTTTTCTGATTTTCGTGACCAAGCTTCCTGCTGCTAGCTGGACATAATGCTATGCTAGGCTATCGATAAACTTACACAAATGCTTGTCTTGCTTTGGCTGTAAAGCATAATTTCAAAATCTGAGATGACAGGGTGATTAACAAAAGGCTAAGCTGTGTTTCACTATATTTCACTTGTGATTTCACGAATATGAATATTTTCTAGTAATATTTTTTGTCTGTTGCGTTATGCTAATTAGTGTCAGTTGATGACAATTCTCTCGGATCCAGGATGGGTAGTTCCAAGAGGTTGTTTAACAGTTGAGATTGGAGCATATTACAACAGGATGAACAGTCATTTTTAACCTGTTGCGACGAGCAATCCCGTATCCGGGAGCGTAATTATAGCCTCAAGCTCATTAGCATAACGCAACGTTAACTATTCATGAAAATCGCAAATGAAATGAAATAAATATATTGGCTCACAAGCTTAGCCTTTTGTTAACAACACTGTCATCTCAGATTTTCAAAAAATGCTTTTCAACCAAAGCTACACAAGCATTTGTGTAAGAGTATTGATAGCTAGCATAGCATTAAGCCTAGCATTCAGCAGGCAACATTTTCACAAAAACAAGAAAAGCATTCAAATAAAATAATTTACCTTTGAAGAACTTCGGATGTTTTCAATGAGGAGACTCTGTTAGATAGCAAATGTTCAGTTTTTCCAAAAATATTATTTGTGTAGGAGAAATCGCTCCGTTTTGTTCATCACGTTTGGCTAAGAAGAATTAAAATCAAAATCAAAATGAACTCCATAATATCGACAGAAACATGGCAAACGTTGTTTAGAATCAATCCTCAAGGTGTTTTTCACATATCTATTCGATGATAAATCACTCGTGGCAGTTTGGTTTCTCCTCTGTTCAAAATGGAAAAATGCACGCACCTGGAGATTACGCAATAGTTTCGACGGAGGACACCGAGCGGACACCTGGTAAATGTAGTCTCTTATGGTCAATTTTCCAATGATATGCCTACAAATACGTCACAATGCTGCAAACACCTTGGGGAAACGACAGAAAGTGTAGGCTCATTCCTTGCGCATTCACAGCCATATAAGGAGACATTGGAACACAGCGCATTCAAAATCTGGCTCACTTCCTGTATGAAACTTCATCTTGGTTTCGCCTGTAGCATTAGTTCTGTGGCACTCACAGACAATATATTTGCAGTTTTGGAAACGTCAGAGTGTTTTCTTTCCAAAGCTGTCAATTATATGCATAGTCGAGCATCTCTTCGTGACAAAATATCTTGTTTAAAACGGGAACGTTTTTCATCCAAAAATGAAATACTGCTTCAATAGGTAGGTTCAATAGGTTAATAGTCATTATAACCGGTTTTATAACATGTCATGACATGACTGATAACTATTGAAACCTATCCGATGTTATGTGTTATATAGCTGTTTAACATCAATTATCTAAAACGCGTAAACTGATATTTTATGTTGTGCCCGCCATCGGTTGAGACACAACATGCGTTGGAATACAGGGTTGGTGTCATTTTGGAGCTGATAAATTTACTAAAATGGGAATAAAATTGACATTTCAACTTTTAAATGGTACCACAATGATGGTTGGAGGTCCACACATCGGAGAATTTTGACTTGAATGGGAATATTTTGTATTATGTCAGCCTTCCGTAGGAAACCTGTTGCAATCATATAGTAAATATAGATAATAGAATAGACATTCCCATTTAAGTTGACATTCAACGTGGGTGGACCTGTGGCCATCTTTGTGGTAGTAATTGGAAGTTACAATTTCAATTCAATTAAAATGTAAGTGGTGAACCAACCAAATTGCAGAGATCTGAAGGGATAGGTCCATTCTATGAATCTCTATGATTGAAATGACAACCACCCTGTATTCAAGACCATGCTGTGTCTCACACGATAGCAGGCACTACACAAACACCCCAGATCATGCAAATTAGGGTCTGAGCTACAACATATGTGAAAATGAAAAATAAATCGGAGTTTACACGTTTTAAGATAATTGACATTAAAGGTTCTAAAATTACAATTTTTATTAAAAAAACATATATATTAACACATGTAAAGTGTTGGTTTCATGAGCTGAAATTAAAGAGCCCAGACATTTTCCATATGCACAAAAAGCTTATTTCTTTCAAAAAAATATATTTTCCTGTTAGCGAGCATTTCTCCATTAATCCATCCACCTGACACGTGTGGCATATCAAGAAGTTGATTAAACAGCATGACCATTACACAGGTACACCTTGTGCTGGGGACAATAAAAGGCCACTCTAAAATGTGCATTTTTGCCACACAACACAATGACAGAGATGTTTCAAGTTGAGGAAGCATGCAATTGGCATGCTGACTGCAGGAATGTCCACCAAAGCTGTTGCCAGAGAATTTATAAATAAAGTAATAATAATAATAAAGCCCTTTTGTGGGGAAAAACTCATTCTGATTGGCTGGGCCTGACTCCCCTGTGGGTGGGCCTTCCTCCAAAGCTCACCCATGGCTGCCCCCCTGCCCTGTCATGTGAAATCCATAGATTATGGTCTAAAGAATGTATTTCAATTGACTGATTTCCTTATATTAAATTATATAAATGTATTTAATTTATAAAACGTATATACATTTCCTTATATGAACTAACTCATTAAAATCATTGAATGTTGCATGTTGTGTTTGTATTTTAGTTCTGTATAGTTTTACAAACTTTTTTTGTAAACTTTTAAATTATATCAAACTCAAACGTTAATCTTTGCGGATGATGAAGGCGTGGTGTCACGAACATCGTAGTGAGGAGACCAAAGCGCAGCGTGATGTGAATCCATTATTTTAATGTAAGACGAAAATAACACGAAGTACACCAAACAAACAAAACAGAATATCAACACGACCGTGACCGCTATAAACACTGAGTGCAAACATGCAACATCACATAGACAATAACCCACGAAATACCCCAAAAAGATGGCTGCCTAAATATGGTTCCCAATCAGAGACAACGATAACCAGCTGCCTCTAATTGAGAACCAATCTAGGCAACCATAGACATACATAAACACCTAGATTGTAAACAACCCCATAAACCTACAAAACTCCTAGACAGTACAAAAACACATACATCACCCATGTCACACCCTGACCTAACCAAAAAATATAAAGAAAACAAAGAATACTCAGGTCAGGGCCTGACACGTGGGTGTCTCATGGTATCATGGGGTATGCAAAATGGGAGAACTTTGAGCACCTCTATCTCCGGAATGTTTGGGGAATTAGGTTTAAAAAAAGTCACTTTCTGACCACTTCTACCGTTGGGAAATATGTATAGAAAGTGTTGTTCAAATTAAAAGATCTGCGGTCATAAAGTGATTTGATTTTGATTGTGAATGCAGTCATTGCCAAGCGACGTCAGAGTGTCTGAGATCATTGAGAGCTGTTTAATCTTGAAGTTGTCATTGGTTCCAATCCCCTTGACTACACTACTGCTGCACATTAGCACTCATGGTTAATTAGATGTTTCTTTAGAGAATGTCCTGTGAAAAAATGTACTCACTTGCTGTGTTTCTAATTCTTAAAGAGGACTTTTGTCTGTATTGCTGCAGAATCCTTATTTTGCCTTCTTACTGTAGTTTATCAGAAACACAATTTGTGTAGGCATTGTACTATTTGAACTATACTGGAGTCACAAGATCTGATTTGTAAAAAATTTTACAATGTTAAATGCCCATATAATACTTCCAACCTTGGGTCATTCATTGTGTTTCAAACATTCTGTACACTCTTCACATTTCCATGTTTTACTCTGTTAAACACCCATGTAATCCTCTCTTGGAATGTTGATTGAATGGGGTGAACACAGAGAGCACAGTGAAACTGACAGTTTTTTGCTGTCAGCTGTTGACACCCATCATTGTACTGCAAAGCAAAAGCCTTGACACGGGGTTACAAGCGGCTCTGACAGCTACCATATATTCCCTCTCATTAATTGTGATATTACAGTAAGATGCAGTGAGAATGTGTACACATCCAACACTGCTGAACTTGCTCTTGAATAAATGAATACCCAATAAATAATTGATCATAATTTCATGCCTTGTTTTTTGAAGGAAGAGCAGTTTGCACTGAGTATACAAAACATTAAGAATACCTGGTCTTTCCAGGTGAATCTAGGTGAATCCATCTATGATCCCTTATTGATGTCACTTGTTAAATCCTCTTCAATCATTGTAGATGAAGGGGATATTTTTAAGCCTTGAGACATGGATTGTTTATGTGTGCCATTCAGAAGGTGAATGTGCAAGACAAAAGGTTTTTAGTGCCTTTGAACGGGGTATAGTAGTAGGTGCCAGGCGCACCAGTTTGTGTCAAGAACTGCAACGCTGCTGGGGTTTTCATGCTCAACAGTTTCCTGCGTGTATCAAGAAAGGTCCACCACCCAAAGGACATCCAGCCAACATGACACAACTGTGGGAAGCATTGGAGTCAACATGGGCCAGCTTCCCTGTGGAATGCCTTCGACTCCTTGTAGAGTCCATTCCCCAATTAATACGTAGTAGTAAAACGTCAAATTTCGAAGTTGCTCCAAACGTAAAATGTGAAAATGTTTTTGACACCCTGGGCTACTTCTCCCTCCTGCTCAGCGTCATCCTTTATTAATTCCGAATGCCTTAGTTAAGAGTTAAGGTTTGGGATAGGGTATCACTACCACTGGGATCGAACACGCGACCCCCGGGAGGACTATGCTGAGCAGGAAGAGTAACCCCACGACCCTCGGAAGGACGATGCTGAGCAGGGGGAGCAACCCAGGGTGTCAAAAACACTTCGGAATGTGACATTTGGATCAACTTGAAAATTGTCAATTTGGAGAAATGTGGATAAACATCCGAATCTGAAGTGAAATTGGTAAAACTGAGATCTTCTTGGCTCACTTACATGCATTCAAAAGCAGACCTATCAAATAGCTTTTAATGAATAATCATATCAATGGATATAATCATTGAATTAATGGCTGCAGCAACGGTCACTGTTGCTGCATAACAAATTAGGCCTAATTAGACAAAACAATCAATGATGTTGTTCAAACAACCAAGTCGTTCGTACGAGATATTATTCCAAGAGTCAAAGCAATGTTTTCTCAGATCTACAGTATAGCTGATCGCTTTGAGTATGCCCAAACTCAACATTTGAATCCTACAGACGAAGAACCGTATATGTGACATTTAAAAAAAAAAAGAGATATACATGAAAAATCATTATTGGACACCATTTTTCTATAGTGAACCGGTTTCACAAGCTTTCCATGCGCTAATTAACAATAATTTTAAATTTAAAGATAGGCTCTCGTGGAATAACCGTTTATGTGCAGCACTCAGAATGGACGGACAAGCGCACAACCTTTCTGTTGCTGATGAAAATCGCAGAAATGTGGGAAAGAAACGTAAAACAAAACTAAAAGAATGGAAAGACAGGCAAAGGAAGATCTTACGGGATGCGGGAAAACCCTATACAAATCGTAAGGGTCAAAAAAAAACTGGGAAAAGCTGTCCAAAAGAGGTATGTGGAAGAACCGTATATCAAACAATCAAGCTAGCTAGCTAGCTATAGAGTACAGTAACTAACATGTATGTTCTGGGTTGTCTAATTTGTAACTATAGAGAAAACATATTAGCTAAAGTTCGTTGGCTACTAACTCATACATTATCGTTACAAATGTTATTGCTAGATTATAGAAGAAACATAGCTAGCTACTTTTTCTCCGTCCACCGGATGATTCGACATGGCTACAGTAGCTAGCTAGTTACACTGTATCCTGCAGGGAAGAGCGTGTTCCGCGACGTGCAGAAAGGATTGTGGAAAGTTGACTGATGAACGCAAGCTGCATCTGTTCAACAGGTTCTATACTGTCCCATACGAGAAACAACAAGCGTTGATTCTCTCCGGCTTGGAACAGGTTAGAAATAAGACAAAACGCCTATTATTATAATAGCTATATTGAACACTTGCATAGTTTAACTTTGACAGTAATGATACGTACATTAACGTTAACTCTAAAAGTGCTGCGTTGCACAATGGTGCAATACAAACTCATTCTGTGTATAGATTGGGAGTGTGTGAAAGATGGAGGTCCTGATCAAGCAATATCCTGAATGTGCTACAGTATATTAAATTCTGAATTCATCATTGTCAATTTTTATTGCAGCATGAGGTGAAACGGAGACGTAAACCTGAGGATACAAAGGAGAACAAACGACGGAAACAAACCTTCAAATACCATGTACAGCAAGCAGGCCAGAGATTGAATGTGTGCAAGGTTACTTTCATGTCTGTGTTCCAGCTAACCAACAGCCGTCTTCAGGCAAGTGAAAATATGAATTAATGTCTATATGAATATCAATTACAAACATATTGTATTCGCTGTACTAGTTTTTAATAACCTGCTAATTGAAATGTAATTGTTTTGGTCAGGTTATTCAGGAAAAGTTAGCTGAGGCAGGTGAGGTTGCAGGGTCTCCAGATCAGGCTACTGAGGCTAGGTCTCCTTTAGAAGATGGAAGAGGGAAGCATAGCAATAGGTAATGCACTATGGATTCCAGCCTGGATTATTTCACTATAGCAGTGCTCTAAACAATCTTCTAAACATTAACATAGAGTATCGAATGGATGAATAGCGAATTCTGAAACAAAAATATAAAAATGTTTATTACTTTTAAACAAAATGATGGTAACTAAGCTGTCCAACTACCACCTGAGCATTGAGAACTGAGTGCCGATTACCTTCCCCCTCCCACCGGACAGCACTGGCCTAATTCTCGCCGCCCTACAGGACCCCCGGCCACAAACGGCAATGGCGTGACCGGGATTTGTACCCCGGTTATAGCGACACAGTTGCACTCTAAGGCAGGTCCCTAGACCATTGAGAGAATACAAGTTTAACAACACCTTGTTGTCTCCTTACAGGCCACATCGGATACATGCTACAGTGAAAGAGGGCATCAAGGAGCACATTCTATCTTTCCCAAGAACCCAGAACCACTACTCACGGATGAAGGGGGATGTACACAGAGAATACCTCAGCCCTGATCTGAATTTGTTGCGAATGTACCGACTCTACAAAGAGAATAATACCACATCATCTGCAAAATTCTGGGTTTATAGGGACATTTTCAAACAGCAGAGTCTCAATTTCGGCCAACCCAGGAGTGACACCTGTGGCAAATGTGACGCATTCTTCACTAAGATGTCAGCAGCAACATCTGAAGAGGAGAAGAGGAAGATTGCAGTTGAAAGTGAGTTACACCATCGAAAAGCCGAAAAGGCCTACACACAGCTTCAAAGTGACACTGAGTGGGCTAAAGCCAATGCTGACTGCCATGTTATTTCTGTGGATCTACAGGGGGTGATGTACACCCCTAATCTGACCCACTCCAATGTCTACTACCAGCGGCAGCTGTCAAATTTTAACTTTTGCATCCAGGAACTTGGAAAAGAAGATCCTGCATACATGTGTGTTTGGCATGAGGGGATTGCACACCGAGGGTCCATTGAGGTGGCAAGCTGCATAATGAAGTGGGTGAAGACAAAATTCACGCCACTCACCAAACCAGAGGTGCGCAAGTTGATCATATTCAGTGACAGATGCTGTGGGCAGAATAACAACTGGCGGATGCTCAATCTGATGTCGATGCTCGTCTCTATGGGTTACTTTACCCAAGTTGAGCAGAAGTTCATGGTCTCTGGTCATTCTTTTCTTCCTTGTGATCGATCTTTTGCCACCATCGAGAAGAGGCGCAAGGTGTCAGTCCTTCATACACCTGATGATGTTTCAAAGATGATACTTGAAGCACAACCAGCAAAACCATTCAAGGTGATGAGGATGCAATGTGAAGACTTCAGGCACCTCCCAGATTCTGTCCTCAAGCGACCAGCTGGACTACAGATCACCTCAGTGAGGTGGTTAAAAGTCACAGGTATTGCACAGAGAATAGTTTACTAACATCCCATCAACATGCAACATGTTGTTCTAACAATAAAATATCCTAATGCTTGACTGTGAAAGTTGTTATTGATGTCAAGAACTTAAAATGTTTCTGTTCTAATTTCAGTTGAGGATCCTTGGAATCTGTACGCCAAACAGAGCCACAGTCTATTTGAGGGATGGAAGTCGTGGCTGATCTCCAAACCAAAACACGGAGCTACACCTCAACCTCCCTATTTTGCAAGCCACTACCCTAGAGCATATGAGAGTCCTCTACCCATCAAAAAAAACAAGTACCAAGATCTGATGACCATGCTCAACTACTTGCCAGCTGCTGCACGCTCTTTTTATGAATCACTGCAGAGTGAATAATTTGTTGTTAAACTAAGCTACATAATTAAACGTTTTTTTCTGTGAGTTTATGATCCCCTGAACCTGTATACTGTAGTATGTTGAATCTGTATACATTTCAGAAGACATGTCACCCCTATTGTAGGAAATTAAATGTATCGTAGGTGTTTTCTATGTGAATCAATGTGTGTGTGATTTGAACCAGCACAATATATTGAATTCATTTAATTTTAAGATGTTGTTCCTAGTGTAGAAAATGTTATGTACAATGTGTTCTGTTGATAATTATTTTGTGTGATCATTTGAACCTTTTTTAATCTGAATGAATTAAAAACAAATAAGTCATCACATACAGTATGTGAGTATTCATTTGATCTTGATTCCCTTTTTTTATTCATTACAATATACACTGTCTCTCTGTCACCACATTTAGCATTAACTCTAAGCAGTTAATACTTATTTACTGCTGTCACCTCAGCGCAGAAGGACATTTCTTGCCTTTAGCTTGGGTTTAACGCAATTCACAACGTAATGGCTGATCATAGTGTTAAACGCAAAGAGAATGGTTTTCTGAACGTTTTGTAATATTGACCTTAGGGACCTGCATAATGGACATGCATATTGGCACATCACATTTATCCCTATTTGATATTTACAAGTTGTGCTTGTTTTGATTTAATTAATTTAATTGTATTCTATTTTGGTAGTTCTATGGTATGTTCACATTGAGGGCTTCATTTTAAATGAGACTAAGATTTCATGACTCAACTTTTAAGAAAAGTCATCATTGCTAAAGTTGATAGACCACCTTTAAATGAACCTCCATACAAATGAATTAACTGCATATTGCATTAAAGTTATTTACATGAAGGGCATATGTACTTGAAAGTACTTAAAACATCATATCAGGTGTTAAAAAAGGACATCTTACAAGAGTCATGCAAAATGTCACATATACTGTTCTTCCACAAACTGAAATCATCACTGGAGATATACTGTTCTTCCACATTCTAAAAATTAAAACGACAATAAAAAAAGTATTATTTGAAATAACAAAAAAATATAAATTGTTGTTGGAAGATATGGGTATGGTGAAGTATTTCTCAACCATAAAACACCTAATGTGGTACACACAATTAATAATATAAAAATAACTGATTATCTTAAAATGGAAAAATTGTCACATATATGGTTCTTCGTCTGTAGGGTTCATTTAATTTCATGTTTAAAGTGGTCACGTAGTGATGTAGCTGATTTGAAAATGAATTGTGACGTTATTTAGATTAACAATAAATGTGAAGTCTCTCAGTCAAAAAATGGAATGACTTGAGTGGCTATACATTAGTATTTCAATAACAAGAAGAGGAAATGTTGTATTCTGATTAAACTAATCGTGGTTCTGACTGAAGGCCTGTATAGTCAGTAGCTCACCAGGACCAACGTTGGAGATCTCTGCTCTGTTCATATTCAACTCAATAAACACTTACTGCCAGTTTCATTAACTGCAACATGGAACAAACTTTTACAGCAAGGGTAGTAGTAACTAGTTTAAGAGAAACGGGAGGATGGTACTGTTGTCTCTGCCCATCTAGTCGAACTTCTTTAACGTCATGAAATAAACTTGAAGATTGATTACAACAAAGACGACTTAGTAACTGCATGCCAACAGAGTGGCAGTTGACTAATGAATCTTGTGGGAATTGCTGATGGTCTACAATCTACAGATCATAATGGGAATCCATAGTCGGTTATGTATCCTGTCAGATAAATAAATGCATAACCAATTTTTCAGAACAAATATGATATGATGAGAGATTGCAAAATGAACGAAGAGTCACTGCACTAAAACAATCCTATAAGGCTGTATTTCTGGACAGAGCAAAGGTTGTTGGCCTTTTGTCAATAGATATAACTTTTGTTATACTGCTGAAATGTTTTATTTAGCTTTTCCTTAGGTAACACTTTAATCACATACATGAACCTTTAGCCTTAGATTTGCATTGCAAGTTTGTACAGAAGTACAGTTCCCCAATAGTTTTGATATCTGTCTGCAAATACTGTCAGATACACCACTGTAGCTGTATTCCCATCCTTCCCTTTCTTGCTCTCCTCTGTCCCTGTTTTAGTATGCAGTAGAAGTGGAAATGGAATTATGAGCGTTATGATATTCCTCCACTGAAGTTCATTGAAGGTTAGGCACGGAGGTTATGATCCAATAATCTGTCCTGAATTTAAATCACGTTGTTTGTTTGTTAGGCTACTCTCTTTTTCAAATACATGGTTCGACTGGGCTTTTCCACAGGGCCTGGCAACCGGAGAATACCAAGGACATACAAATCGGACTTGGCTTAGGTTCCCAGTGTAAATAGGAATTTTGCACAGGTGCTGACATTTAAGGCAATGTACCATGGTAATTGTGACAGAATTAGTTTGTAAAATGCTAAGCATATGTTTTATTTCCATAGAATGCATGAATCACTTCTAATTAAGCCTCGTGTATGTAATTTGGTGTTAAGTGTGAATAAAATGAATTTATGAGCAAACATTTACCACCAATCAATGGACACATGTGCAAGATAGTTAAAATATAGGTTATAACTCACTGAAAATGACAATCTTGCCACTGGTATATCCATTTCTAAATTATACATACTCATTGATTCTTGAAGAATGTTACTTATGAATACCGCATGAGCTTAGTTCAACTGCTGTACCCCATCAGATCCCAAAACATAATCTTGTTTTACTCAATTGTTAGTCCAGGCCTTGTCTGGTCTAACAGTGGAGTGCTGCATCAGATGACCTGGCCTCCACAATCACCTGAACTCAACCCAATTGAGATGGTTTGGGATGAGTTGGACCGCAGAGTGAAGAAAAAGTAGCCAACAAGTGCTCAGCATTTGTGTGAACTCCAAGACTGTTGGAAAAACATTCCAGGTGAAGCTGGTTAAGAGAATGCCAAGAGTGTGCAAAGCTGTCAAGGCAAAAGGTGGCTACTTTGAAGAATCTCAAATATAAAATATATTTTGATTTGTTTAACACTTTTTTGGTTAGTACATGATTCCATATGTGTTATATCATAGTTTTGATGTGTTCACTATTATTCTACAATATAGATAATAGAACAAATAAAGAAAAACGCTTGAATGAGTAGGTGTGTCCAAACTTTTGACTGGTACTGTACATGATAATTAAGTATATCCTATGTAACTATATCGTTCTTACATTACACTTGATTCTGTATAGCCTTTGAACCAGGTCGGTCATAACATAGAAATAAACTAATTTAAAATGACTGGTAGTTAATGATAGGATGTGCCTGGTTACAATTGTTTTCACCAGGTCCTAGTCTATTTATCAACCCTGTTAGTACATGTGCATTCAATGGTAGTGGCACCTTGTACATTAGTTACATGTAACAAGGTCATATTTTGGTTTGATTTATTAACATGGTAATTCACAGGTGACTTTCAAACGTGTAATTACAAAACACTAGTTACACAGTGGAACAAGAAAATGTGTAATAACATCAGTAGTTACACAGGTGGAATAACCTTCAGTAAGTGAATGTGCAATTACACAGTCCTTGTTCCAAAGTCTATTGTGGATGTATAGCCTCACTGAGAGCTATCCTCTCTATGTGGTCAGTTCTTTTATCAAGGTCCTGGTGCCTTGATTCAAATACTCAAGGGCAGAGTATTGGTCTGAAACAAAAGCATGCGCATCATGTGATGCCCCAGCAACAGTGTTGAAGAACATTATATTGTATAATAGTGCACAAGGTCTAACTTTATCAAAAAAGTCACACAATATTATCTCACACAATATTATCAGTCAGACATATCAGTCAATGAATATCACTCAATTGTGCTTTACAATAGAATGGACACCATAGAACACTGTAAAAATATTTTGGAATGCTTAACACTCATCCTCTTCTCTCTCTGTTTCTCTCTTTATCTCACAGATGTACTGTGGACAGCAAGGTATCGCGGGTGGCTTGGCTCAATCGCACCACCATTCTTTATGCGGGCACTGACAAGTGGTCTCTGGACCCTCGCGTTGTCCGAATGGACAACACACCCGTGACAGAGTACAGCATAAAGATCCAGAACGTGAATGTACACGACGAGGGGCCCTACGTGTGCTCCATCCTCATGAGCAACAAACCCAAATCGTCCAAAGTGCATCTCATTGTTCAAGGTACTGCACTTTTTCTTCAGTCAGATTCAGCCCATTTTCCATAGTTCTCTTGGGGTTTGCGATTTAGAGTTTAGTCAAGTTGTCATCTAGACTTACAGGGCTGATTGATATCACTGTCTTTGCATGGTAGTGTGACTTTAGTGGTGAATTTACAGATGCAATATTTCAAACTCGTGGCTGTGATCGTTTTGACTTAACCGGTGGGGAGGTATGATAGGTAAAAATAAGAAAAACCTTTGCCAGGGTGATGTAATTAACTGGAACGCGCCAAACGTGACTCCCTTAGATTAATTGGGATTTAATCTAGGTTTCATTTCAGATCGTTGATAGGTATTGATTTGCGGGCACAGCCAGTTGGATAACCGTGCCCCAGTTTCAGAGCAAGGACTTGCAAAATCATCTGTCGATACCTGGACTTTTGTTATCATTTACAGTGAAATCAATTTCCCTCACGCTCAGTTTCCAAAAACAATTAGCACCACAGCCCTTTGTTTTGGGGTACAGATCATGTAGACACACTCATTTAACATTGAATTAAAACTGAACAAGATGAACTAACGATGAGAGGATCTTGCATTTAGAAAGGGACCAACGCTACAACAGACAATAGTATACAATCATAAAACTGATAACTGCTGGACTAGACATAATTTGGCAATAGCTATTTCTTGCTCAAGAGTCACCAAGGATTGTTTATTGTCCTGTTTGGAAATGCAGCATTTTGCTAAGAAAACAATGTATTATCTGTTATTCATTAACCTTTTGAATTTAGCCCTGACACTAATTACAGGAGACATTTCTAAAATAATAGCCAGTGCATGTTTTTTTGAAAATATTAGATGTTCCCTAATTAGCAGTGGCATGCAGATTAAAACAATTGTTCAGTCTGTAAACCCAGAACAAATGAGTGTACTTAAATTGTTTTTTCCAACTGTAATTAACAGATCATTGGTGAGAATGTCAGCTACACCGTATGGTTACTCTTCATAATATATCATTAATATATTATTGTTGTTTGTTATTGAAGCTTGATTTACAGACTTAAATGCTACCTTATTATATTTTTACGCTTCACTATCAGATTGTAAAGGTGCTTGTTTTAAGATAAAGAAAACGGAATGTCTGCGGATCCGACCTTTTCTCTGACCTTTTTTTCTGAGCGCTGAAGGTCCCAAACCTTCTGCACATGTCCGGATCACTTACTGCACATGACCAGAGAGAATTTCCAATGCCTCGCAAAGCAGGACACCTATTGGTAGATGGGTAAAATAAAACACAGGCGTTGAATATCCCTTTGAGCATGGTGAATTTATTAATTACACTTTGGATGGTGTATCAATACATCCAGTCAATACAAAGATACAGGTGTTTGCCGTGTAATCAGACATGTCTATACGTGAGTAAAATAACTACCAACGATGTATCTTTATAAAGGTAAATGTATTGCTAACTTGACGTTGCTTCACATTACAAGCCACGTGAGAGAGAGGGATGCTCCACAGTGATAACACCATAGTGTCCTTCCTAACTCAGTTGCCGGAGAGGAAGGAAACCGCTCAGGGATTTCACCATGAGCTCAATGGTGACTTTAAAACAATTACAGAGTTTAATGACCGTGATGTGAGAAAACAGAGGATGGATCATCAACATTGTAGTTACTCCACAATAGTAACCTAAATTACAGAACAGAAGGAAGCCTGAACAGAATAAAACATATTCCAAAACATGCATCCTGTTTGCAACAAGGTAATACTGCAAAAAAAATGACCAAATCAATTAACTGTTTGTCCTGAATACAAAATGTTATGTTTGGGGAAAATCAAATACAACACATTACTGAGTACCCCCTCCATATTTTCAAGTGTGGTGGTGGCTGCATCATGTTATGGGTATGTTTGTAATCGTTTTTCAGTATAAAAAAATAAACAGAATGGAGCTAAGCACAGGCAATCTTAGAGGGAAACCTGGTTCACTCTGCTTTCCACCAGACACTGGGAGATTAATTCACATTTCAGCAGGATAATAAACAAAATCACAAGGCCCAATACACACTGGAGTTGCTTACCAAGAATACAGTGAATGTTCATGAGTGG
The DNA here is from genome assembly GCF_045791955.1 of Oncorhynchus clarkii lewisi. NCBI lineage: Eukaryota > Metazoa > Chordata > Actinopteri > Salmoniformes > Salmonidae > Oncorhynchus > Oncorhynchus clarkii. The sequence goes on from NC_092158.1 coordinate 43,922,354, forward strand.
CCGAGTTTGACTTAAATATACTTGAAAATCTATGGCAATACCTGAAAATTGTTGTCTAGCAATGATCAACAACACATTTAACAGAGCTTAAAGAATTTTGAAAGTAATAATGGGCAAATGTTGCACAATCCAGGTGTGGAAAGCAATCTCTTACCCAGACTTACCCAGAAAAGACTCTGCCAAAGGTGCATCTACAAAGTATTGACTCATTATGGGGTATTGTCTATAGAAGGTGAGACAAAAAATCAATAACATCAGAACCACAAACAGCCACTGATGTTTGATTTTGTACATTTAAAAAATAGGCCAAAAGCTACGTCCTTCTCCTTCCCTGACTATTCCTAAATGTTTGTATTTTACATTGCTCGTATGTCAGATTTTTGAAATCACAATCAGAAAAGTATTTAGAGCCTTTTTCCTCTTTTTTCCCACACCTATTCCCAACTTAACCCGCCAAAATGACGCGATGTGGGACATTGGTACCTAGCCAGGTGCTAATGCGTCTCTCTCTCTCTCCTCACTGAATGAATGACAAATGGATGAATGGGTGATAATCATTCACTTTACAATTGAATTTAAATTAGGCCTAACAATGATAAGGAGGGTGAAGAGGTTGATTTCATTTAGGAAGACAATATTGATGAGTTTGTGTTATGCCTATATATCAGTGTTGACACTCATGTTTATAGCAAATAATTTGACCGTGCTCCATGTGTGTTGACATCATTCTCTTTTAAGTTTTACTTTGTAATAAGAAGCTGTTATGGGACCGTTTTAATTTCTATAACTCTATCTACTAGTTGAATGTATTGTAAGGGAAACTAAAACATGCTTACATGTTACAGTATGCCTTTAGAATAATGCAAAACATATCCTTGACTCTATCCGAGTTGATGAGCGAAGGGAAGCAAACGATGCCAGCCCAATGAATGAATGACAAATGGATGAATGGGTGATAATTGTGCACATTACTTGCAATTTAAATTGGGCCTAACTGAATGATGAAGAGGTTGATATAATTTATAACAACAATAGTGTAATGATGAGTTTTTGTTATGCCTATATTTATCAGTGTTAGTGCTCATGTTAATAATTTCATTGTGCGCCTTGTGGGTTGATACCATTCTCTTTTATGTTTTACGTAAAATAATCTGTTACGGGACTGTTTTATTTACTAACTATTTTACTAATCATATTTATTGTAAGGGAAATGAATATGTTGCAGTAAGCCTTTAGAATAATACAAAACCTATCCTTGATTCTATTCAAGTTGATGAGCGGGAAACAAACTACGTGTGAAGCAGCGGGGTTAGTGAGTGTGAAGCAGCGGGGTTAGGGAGTGTGAAGCAGCGGGGTTAGGGAGTGTGAAACAGCGGGGTTAGTGAGTGTGAAGCAGCGGGGTTAGTGAGTGTGAAGCAGCGGGGTTAGTGAGTGTGAAGCAGCGGGGTTAGTGAGTGTGAAGCAGCGGGGTTTGTGAGTGTGAAGCAGCGGGGTTAGTGAGTGTGAAGCAGCGGGGTTAGTGAGTGTGAAGCGGCGGGGTTAGTGAGTGTGAAGCAGCGGGGTTAGTGAGTGTGAAGCAGCGGGGTTAGTGAGTGTGAAGCAGCGGGGTTAGGGAGTGTGAAGCAGCGGGGTTAGGGAGTGTGAAACAGCGGGGTTAGTGAGTGTGAAGCAGCGGGGTTAGTGAGTGTGAAGCAGCGGGGTTAGTGAGTGTGAAGCAGCGGGGTTAGTGAGTGTGAAGCAGCGGGGTTTGTGAGTGTGAAGCAGCGGGGTTAGTGAGTGTGAAGCAGCGGGGTTAGTGAGTGTGAAGCGGCGGGGTTAGTGAGTGTGAAGCAGCGGGGTTAGTGAGTGTGAAGCAGCGGGGTTAGTGAGTGTGAAGCGGCGGGGTTAGTGAGTGTGAAGCAGCGGGGTTAGGGAGTGTGAAGCAGCGGGGTTAGTGAGTGTGAAGCAGCGGGGTTAGTGAGTGTGAAGCGGCGGGGTTAGTGAGTGTGAAGCGGCGGGGTTAGTGAGTGTGAAGCGGCGGGGTTCGTGAGTGTGAAGCTTCGGGGTTAGGGAGTGTGAAGCAGCGGGGTTAGTGAGTGGGAAGCGGCGGGGTTAGTGAGTGTGAAGCAGCGGGGTTAGGGAGTGTGAAGCGGCGGGGTTAGGGAGTGGGAAGCGGCGGGGTTAGTGAGTGTGAAGCGGCGGGGTTAGGGAGTGTGAAGCAGCGGGGTTAGTGAGTGTGAAGCAGCGGGGTTAGTGAGTGTGAAGCGGCGGGGTTAGGGAGTGTGAAGCGGCGGGGTTAGTGAGTGTGAAGCGGCGGGGTTAGGGAGTGTGAAGCGGCGGGGTTAGTGAGTGTGAAGCGGCGGGGTTAGGGAGTGGGAAGCGGCGGGGTTAGTGAGTGTGAAGCGGCGGGGTTAGTGAGTGTGAAGCGGCGGGGTTAGGGAGTGTGAAGCGGTGGGGTTAGTGAGTGTGAAGCGGCGGGGTTAGGGAGTGGGAAGCGGCGGGGTTAGTGAGTGTGAAGCAGCGGGGTTAGGGAGTGTGAAGCGGCGGGGTTAGGGAGTGGGAAGCGGCGGGGTTAGTGAGTGTGAAGCGGCGGGGTTAGGGAGTGTGAAGCGGCGGGGTTAGTGAGTGTGAAGCGGCGGGGTTAGGGAGTGGGAAGCGGCGGGGTTAGTGAGTGTGAAGCGGCGGGGTTAGGGAGTGTGAAGCAGCGGGGTTAGTGAGTGTGAAGCGGCGGGGTTAGGGAGTGTGAAGCAGCGGGGTTAGTGAGTGTGAAGTGGCGGGGTTAGGGAGTGTGAAGCAGCGGGGTTAGTGAGTGTGAAGCGGCGGGGTTAGGGAGTGGGAAGCGGCGGGGTTAGTGAGTGTGAAGCGGCGGGGTTAGGGAGTGTGAAGCGGCGGGGTTAGTGAGTGTGAAGTGGCGGGGTTAGTGAGTGTGAAGCGGCGGGGTTAGTGAGTGTGAAGCGGCGTGGTTAGTGAGTGTGAAGCGGCGGGGTCAGTGAGTGTGAAGCAGCGGGGTTAGTGAGTGTGAAGCAGCGGGGTTAGTGAGTGTGAAGCAGCGGGGTTAGTGAGTGTGAAGCAGCGGGGTTAGTGAGTGTGAAGCTGCGGGGTTAGGGAGTGTGAAGCGGCGGGGTTTGTGAGTGTGAAGCGGCGGGGTTAGTGAGTGTGAAGCAGCGGGGTTAGGGAGTGTGAAGCAGCGGGGTTAGTGAGTGTGAAGCGGCGGGGTTAGTGAGTGTGAAGCGGCGGGGTTAGTGAGTGTGAAGCGACGGGGTTAGGGAGTGTGAAGCGGCGGGGTTAGTGAGTGTGAAGCGGCGGGGTTAGGGAGTGGGAAGAGGCGGGGTTAGTGAGTGTGAAGCGGCGGGGTTAGGGAGTGTGAAGCGGCGGGGTTAGTGAGTGTGAAGCTGCGGGGTTAGGGAGTGTGAAGCGGCGGTGTTAGGGAGTGTGAAGCGGCGGGTTTAGGGAGTGTGAAGCGGCGGGGTTAGTGAGTGTGAAGCTGCGGGGTTAGGGAGTGTGAAGCGGCGGGGTTAGGGAGTGTGAAGCGGCGGGGTTAGGGAGTGTGAAGCGGCGGGGTTAGTGAGTGTGAAGCTGCGGGGTTAGTGAGTGTGAAGCGCCGGGGTTAGGGAGTGTGAAGCGGCGGGGTTAGGGAGTGTGAAGCGGCAGGGTTAGTGAGTGTGAAGCTGCTGGGTTAGGGAGTGTGAAGCGGCGGGGTTAGGGAGTGTGAAGCGGCGGGGTTAGGGAGTGTGAAGCGGCGGGGTTAGTTAGTGTGAAGCTGCGGGGTTAGGGAGTGTGAAGCGGCGGGGTTAGGGAGTGTGAAGCGGCGGGGTTAGGGAGTGTGAAGCGGCTGGGTTAGGGAGTGTGAAGCGGCGGGGTTAGGGAGTGTGAAGCGGCGGGGTTAGGGAGTGTGAAGCGGCGGGGTTAGGGAGTGTGAAGCGGCGGGGTTAGGGAGTGTGTAGCGGCGGGGTTAGGGAGTGTGAAGCGGCGGGGTTAGGGAGTGTGACCTAAACTATACCAAAGTTGTAATTGACAGATGCAGGGAAAGGAGCATCACTTTATCAAATCCTCCTTCAGAGTCACATGCAGGTAAAATGTTTCTGTATAGTATCAGAAGCAGCATTCTGCAGCTTCTGTGGAAGTTACCTTTGTCTAATAACTCAACATTCAAGAGGTGGCACTTTATTTCCAAATGTAACTTTTCCAAGAATATCTGTGCTGTCCATGCGTTTAGCACATTTTCATTGATTTATTTCACCTTTATTTAACCAGGTAGGCAAGTTGAGAACAAGTTCTCATTTACAATTGTGACCTGGCCAAAGCAGTTTGACACATACAACAACACAGAGTTACACATGGAGTAAAACAAACATACAGTCAATAATACAGGAGAAAAATGAGTCTATATACAATGTGAGCAAATGAGGTGAGATAAGGGAGGTAAAGGCAAAAAAAGGCCATGGTGGCAAAGTAAATACAATATAGCAAGTAAAACACTGGAGTGGTAGATTTGCAGTGGAAGACTGTGCAAAGTAGAGATAGAAATAATGGGGTGCAAAGGAGCAAAATAAATACAGTAGGGGAAGAGGTAGCTGTTTAGGCTAAATTATAGATGGGTTTTGTACAGGTGCAGTAATCTGTGAGCTGCTCTGACAGCTGGTGCTTAAAGCTAGTGAGGGAGATAAGTGTTTCCAGTTTCAGAGATTTTTGTAGTTCCTTCCAGTCATTGGCAGCAGAGAACTGGAAGGAGAGGCGGCCAAAGGAAGAATTGGTTTTGGGGGTGACCAGAGAGATATACCTGCTGGCGTGCTACAGTTGGGTGCTGCTATGGTGACCAGCGAGCTGAGATAAGGGGGGACTTTACCTAGCAGGGTCTTGTAGATGACCTGGAGCCAGTGGGTTTGGCGACGAGTATGAAGCGAGGGACAGCCAACGAGAACGTACAGGTCGCAGTGGTGGGTATGACCAGTCACATGACCACTCACCCGGTGGCATTGCTCTGGGTTCTAAGCAAATACTAGTAGCATAATAAACTTTAAGTATGCTATTCTGTTTTCTTTTAAAAACATTTTCTTATTCCCACAATGTTTCTTTAGACCTGCCAAAAATGAAATTATAATAGACCTCTTTGTGATGGACTTCAAATTTCAACTTCCATTTTTACTTATAGCCTAGAGTAACATAAACTAAAGAAAACGATGTAATGTTCTTTGAAATAATAGTTTTTAGTATTCTAATGTTCCCTAAGACATTTATAAACACAGCCAAATTAATATTATTCTGACAGAATATATCAAATGTATTTATTAGACCTTTAGAATTTTTGTGTCATTTGCTCGAAGTGTCGAGAATTCAGCTTTAGGCCTTTGTTTTTCACTATGACGTGTAGAATTATACAAAACATATCAACCCTTGCGGGTTGATATACATCTGATGCTAAACGTTCTCAACGTTCTCAACCTTCTCTTGCGGGTACTTTATAGGCTGAAAGACCAGGCAGTTCTAATGTTAATCCATTTTGAATTCAGGCTTTAACAAAACAAAATATGGAATAAGTCAAGGGGGATGAAAAACTTTCTGAAGGCACTAACATACCTGAATATAATAGTATAACGTTACTCTAAGACAAAAACACCACATATTTCTCTCATGTGGCCAAAATTCAACAGTGCACACTGCTAGGCAAAATACACAGGTAGGCTATGTTACAGTTTAACCTGAATCTGCTCTAAAATTCACTCACTGTACATCATTCAAAACAACACTTTAGGTTATTTTGAATCAACACTGTATAACTCAAGACGATCTAAATGCATATCCCCATGAAACTGATTGAGAACAAATGGTTGGAAGGCTGCATGGACGTTTGGCCGGGAAGAAAGGTCCTGAAAGGTCAGTTCCGCAGCCCCTGCCTAGAGAAAAATAACTCTCACACAAGGAATCAGCTTTCCCAACTGCTGTGTTTTCTGATGGCAGACTTTCGCCTATACTTCATATGCGTCCTAAACGTGACCCTCTCAGATACGGCACAACTCTTAAGTTGGTGGGTACAACATGGCTGAACTTGTCGGGGGGCTCTTATCGTATGAACCTAAGAGATTTCAATGGAGAGCAGCGCTCTGAGGAACGCCATGTGAGAGCAAAGGTGACTCATGGGTGCCAGGACATTTTAATATTTCATGCTGTGTTTAGCCATGAAATGCTTCACAGATGTTGTGTTTTTATCACATTTCTCTCCGCACCACCTTCTCTGACATCCTGCCTATTTATACAGCGCAGGGAAGAGGTAAGAGTAGGATTGTTCTTGTCTCTTTCATAATTATTGTGTATATATAGATCTTATGCTGAGTTCCGTTAAAACATGTTTTTCTGCAAATGGGTGTTTTAACCAACTTTTAAACCTCTGCTGGTAAAGACTATTTTGGATTATGATCGGCTTAGAGGTTGCTGTAATGTCAGTGCTACATCTATTTTGGTTGAGAATGACGCCAACTGGAAAACCATATCTTTGCGAAAACCTGCATGCACTTCCAGAAACATCCATCTGTGATATCGATCAGAAGTAATTCAATAGGGTATAAGTAACAAAGGAGAATGTACAGGAGCCCCAGACAGAAACCTGAAACTTGGATTTAACCTCAAACTTTTAATTTGGTAGAGGACACAAATAAGTATTGTAACAAGGTTTTATACTTACAAAGGGGACCAAGGTTGTTATTATTGCAGAGGCGGCATTTGACTACATTTATCTCTCAACCATTTAAACCTGAGAGAAGTGAGAGAATCACCGTTTGTTTTCACAAGATAATAATGCCACTTTCACAGAAAATACAGACTTTATAGGAAGCCCTGGCAATTCCTAACATTCACTTGTGTTTCTTAGTAAGATTTCATAGCTGTAACCTTCACCCATGCTTCTGAACCTGGAACCTCTGATATGCAAGTTATTATCTCTTGAGGAATTCTTAGTCATTCTACACTGAATAAAAATATAAACGTAACGTATAAAGTGTTGGATCCCATGTTTCATGAGCTAAAACAAATGATCCCAGGAATGTTCCAGATACACAAAAAGCTTATTCTCTCAAATTTTGGTCACAAATGTGTTTTCATCCCTGTTAGTGAGCATTTCTCCTTTGCCAAGATAATCCATCCATCCATCTGTAGCCAGATAATTGAATGTTATCTACCATAAGTCACCTCCAACGTTGTTTTAGATATGTGACAGTACAACCGCAGACCATGTGTAAGCACAGGACATCCACATTCTGCTTCTTCAACTGCGGGATCATCTGAGACCAGCCAACTGGACAGCTGATGAAACTGTGGCTTTGCACAACTGAAGAATATCTGCACAAACTGTCAGAAACCATCTCAGGGAAGCTCATCTGTGTGCTCAAATCAAATCAAACTTTATTTGTCACGTGCGCTGAACACAACAGTTGTAGACCTTACAGTGAAATGCTTACATACAGGCTCTAACCAATAGTGCAAAAAATATATCAGGTGAACAATAGGTAGGTAAAGAAATAAAACAACAGTAAAAAGACAGGCTATATTCAGTAGCGAGGCTATAGAAGTAGCGAGGTTGAATACAGACACCGGTTGGTCAGGCTGATTGAGGTAGTATGTACATGTAGATATGGTTAAAGTCACTATGCATATATGACGAACAGAGAGTAGCAGTAGCGTAAAAGAGGGGTTGGCGGGTGGTGGGGGGAACACAATGCAGATAGCCCGGTTAGCTAATGTGCGGGAGCACTGGTTGGTCGGCCCAATTGAGGTAGTATGTACATGAATGTATAGTTAAAGTGACTATGCAAATATGATAAACAGAGAGTAGCAGCAGCGTAAAAAGAGGGGTTTGGGGGGGGGGGACACAATGCAAATAGTCCAGGTAGCCATTTGATAACCTGTTTAGGAGTCTTATGGCTTGGGGGTAAAAACTGTTGAGAAGCCTTTTTGTCCTAGACTTGGCACTCCGGTACTGCTTGCAATGCAGTAGTAGAGAGAACAGTCTATGACTGGGGTGGCTGGAGTCTTTGACAATTTTTAGGGCCTTCCTCTGACACCGCCTGTTGTTGAGGTCCTGGATGGCAGGCAGCTTAGCCCCAGTGATGTACTGGGCCGTAGGCACTACCCTCTAGTGCCTTGCAGGCAGAGGCCGAGCAATTGCCGTACCAGGCAGTGATGCAAACAGTCAGGATGCTCTCGATGTTGCAGCTGTAGAACCTTTTGAGGATCTCAGGACCCATGTCAAATCTTATTAGTTTCCTGATGGGGAATAGGCTTTGTCGTGCCCTCTTCACTACTGTCTTGGTGTGTTTGGACCATTCTAGTTTGTTGTTGATGTGGACACCAAGGAACTTGAAGCTCTCAACCTGCTCCACTACAGACCCGTCGATGAGAATGGTTGGCGTGCTCGGTCCTCCGTTTCCTGTAGTTCACAATAATCTCCTTAGTCTTGGTTACGTTGAGGGATAGGTTGTTATTCTGGCACCACCCGCCAGGTCTCTGACCTCCTCCCTATAGGCTGTCTCATCGTTGTCGGTGATCAGGCCTACCACTGTTGTGTCGTCTGCAAACTTAATGATGGTGTTGGAGTCATGCCTGGCCATGCAGTCGTGGGTGAACAGGGAGTAGAGGAGGGGACTGAGAACGCACCCCTGGGGAGCTCCAGTGTTGAGTATCAGCGTGGCAGATGTGTTGCTACCTACCCTCACCACCTGGGGGCGGCCCATCAGAAAGTCCAGGATCCATTTGCAGAGGGAGATGTTTAGTCCCAGGATCCTTAGCTTAGTGGTAAGCTTTGAGGGTACTATGGTGTTGAACGCTGAGCTGTAGTCAATGAATAGCATTATCACATAAGTGTTCACTTTGTCCAGGTGGGAAAGGGCAGTGTGGAGTGCAATGGAGATTGCATCATCTGTGGATCTGTTTGGGCGGTATGCAAATTAGAGTTAGTCTAGGGTTTCTGGGATAATGGTGTTTATGTGAGCCATTACCAACCTTTCAAAGCACTTCATGGCTACGGACATGAGTGCTACGGGTCTGTAGTCATTTAGGCAGGTATCCTTTGTGTTCTTGGGCCAGGGACTATGGTGGTCTGCTTGAAACATGTTGATATTACAGACTCAATCAGGGACATGTTGAAAATGTCAGTGAAGACACCTGCCAGTTGGTCAGCACATGCCCGGAGCACATGTCATGGTAATCCGTCTGGCCCTGCAGCCTTGTGTATGTTGACCTGTTTTAAAGGTCTTACGCCGGCTACGGAGAGCGTGATCACACAGTTGTCCGGAACAGCTGATGCTCTCATGCATGACTCAGTGTTGCTTGCCTCAAAGCGAGCATAGAAGTGATTTAGCTCATCTGGTAGGCTTGTGTCACTGTGAAGCTCGCGGCTGTGCTTCCCTTTGTAGTCTTTAATAGTTTGCAAGCCCGGCCACATAAGACGAGCATCGGAGCCAGTGTGGTATGATTCAATCTTAGCCCTGTATTGACGCTTTGACTGATTGATGATTCGTCGCAGGGCATAGCAGGATTTCTTGTAAGCATCCGGGTTAGAGTCCCGCACCTCTACCCTTTAGCTCAGTGCGAATGTTGCCTGTAATCCATGGCTTTTGGTTGGGGTATGTACGTACATTCACTGTGGGGACCAAGTCCTCAAAGCACTTATTGATAAAGCCAGTGACTGATGTGATGTACTCCTCAATGCCATCTGAAGAATCCCAGAACATGTTTCAGTCTGTGATAGCAAAACAGTCCTGTAGTTTAGCATCTGCTTCATAGACCACTTTCTTATAGACATATGAGTCACTGGTGCTTCCTGCTTTCATTTTTGCTTGTAAGCAGGAGTCAGGAGGATAGAGTTGTGGTCAGATGTACCAAATGGAGGGTGGGGGAGAGCTTTGTACACATCTCTATGTGTGGAGTACAAGTGATCTAGAATTATTTCCCTCTGGTTGCACATTTAACATGTTGATGGAAATTTGGTAGAACTGATTTAAGTTTCCCTACATTAAAGTCTCCGGCGACTAGGAGCGCCACCTCTGGGTGAGTGGTTTCCTGTTTGCTTATGTCTTATACAGCTGACTGAGTGCGGTCTTAGTGCCAGCATCTGTCTGTGGTGGTAAATAAACAGCCACGAAAAGTATAGCTGAAAACTCTAGGCAAGTAGTGTGGCCTGCAACTTATCACAATATACTCTACTTCAGGCGAGCAAAATCTAGAGACTTCCTCATCAGTGTCTTGACCTGATTGCAGTTCGGCATCATAACTGAATTCAGTGGGCTTTGGGACCTTATATAGAAAGGCTTTGGGACCTTATATAGACAAGTGTGTGCCTTACCAAATCATGTCCAATCAATTGAATTTCCACAGGTGGAATCAAGTTTTAGTGGTCACTATTTAACAGTCTGATGGCCTTGAAATAGAAGCTGTTTTTCAGTCTCTCAGTCCCAGCTTTGATTCACCTGTACTGACCTCGCCTTCTCAATGGTAGCGGGGTGAACAGGCCATGGCTTGGGTGGCTGAGGTCCTTGGCCTTCCTGGGTGAACAGGGAGAACAGAAGGGGGCTGAGCACGCATTCTTGTGGGGACTCTGTGTTGAGGATCGGCATAGTGGAGGTGTTGTTGCCCGTCAGGAAGTCCTGAATCCTGGATAGGATTCAGACCCAGTGTCCCGAGCTTAATGATGAGCTTGGAGGGTACTATGGCGTTGAACACTACCAAAAGGAATATGTTATCTGAAGCTCGTTTCTGCACATCTTATTCAGTCTACTTCCAGTACTAGAGTTGATGTAAGTGGAAAAGATGTGAGGTGGTAGTCAACCACTACTGCTATAAATTTGAGTGCATTCCAATGCTCAAAATGGGGAATTCACAAATTCCGGATGGAATGCTGCCGAGACTAGTACATTCCTATGCTACTAACAGCTATGTGATGGGAAAACGAGTACAGCCATTTTGTTCTACTTATTGACATTCAATTGGAAAATGCTTGCAATAGGAAAATTAGCTACACTAAAAACTACTTATTTTACTAATTAAACTCATGATGGATTGTAAAAACTGACATTTTAGCACCCTGTAGTTGGGTAGGGGGATGAAAACATAATATTTGAAAAGTCATTGGAGAAAAAGCAGCACTCTGAGACCCTTGATTGAGTTGGAGACATGCGTGGCCACATCTCCAACTGCCTTTTTACTCTCTGTCCCAGTTAGTTTGAGATTCAATAGAACAATCAATCCTAGCTAAGGCAAATCACAAGTGATAGAACCAAATAATGGGCAACATGTAAATTAGTTAAAGAGTCTCCTTTTGATTGTGGTCCCTTAAAATATTTATTGATTTCTAGTGGGAATTTAGATATTTATTAAGGGGATTATTAAAATGAAATGAAATCATCTGAAGATGATTATCAATGGTTGTTTAATTTCATTAACACTGTGTACACAACTGGAATTTTCCCCAGGTTCTATGGTTTATAAAACATGCGCATGCTACCGGCCTATTTCACTAATGACTGCCGACCCTAAACTCATGGTAATAGCGGCTAGAAAATTTGACTGAGTTGTGGTGTGATCCCACACAGAGACAGGCCAGGTTTGTTTGGCTATAAATAACCCCGCTTGGTACCATGGGGATGTACTGCCATCACACCAGTGCAGACAGTGACTACGACTTTAGAGGAAAGAGTGCAGGGGACAGGGTTCAGGACAGGTGCTAGAGGTAATAAGGTTGGCTGGCCATATGCTCAATAGGATGCCATGTGAATAATTTAGAACACTTCACAGATCTAATCTCCCTCTAACACACTGGAATAACTGACATTGGTATTTTTTCAAGCGTCTGTGCTACGATAGAAAGGCATATTTACGCCACACCTAAAAAATGTAGTTGACATCACAATCCATACTAATAAAATGTTGTTTAATACTAAATTTATATTTTGTTTAATATGAGTGATTTCTCATGTTTTGTTAAGTGATGAATAAGCGATACAGATGCTCGTGCATTTTGGGAATTATTATTGAAATGTTTCTATGAAGTTGTGCAAGGTACATCTGCTGTTTTATTTAGTATGCGAGGTATTAGTCTGCTGTTTGGTTTAATAGTGATGGATAAGTGATACAGAGCCAGTGCATTTTGGGAATACATTTGTTTGATATTGAGGTTTTAGCTATGAGGTTGTTTGAGCTCAAATTTGTTTGTTTAATCTCAAATCATGTTTTCATAGGTATTAACATGTGCTGCCTAGTTAAAACTTGAGAGAGTACTCAGAAGCATGTATTTCAGTCAATTGATTTGAATATCCCAGTTTATGGATTGTTTTTGAAGTGTAGGTTATACTTCAAACATCAGAGAACATAAGCTTTCCTTTTAATTCAGAACTCTTGAATACTGCATGAAGGATATCAATAGAAGCAGGTTCTGAAGAATTGAAACAATTGATCATGTGAATACTTTTTGTGTGCTTTTTATCATGCTTAGTAACAAAGTGTGGAACTCTTTGAAGACATGAAACGAGATGCATTTAATGTCAACTTGGCAACAGAGAGAAAACAAAGTCATTATCCTCTGAGCAGACTTTCTAACTGTGTTATAAGAGACACAACCAAGCAATCAAATCTCTGCCTTCTTAATAACATGGGGTGGTCGTTAGGAGTTGGATCATTAGCTCAGTAGCAACAAATGCAATTTGTGAGCAGTAGACATCAATAGGTACTAACGGCTAAATTCAATCAAATCCACATTGGCATATTTACCAAGTAGCGTGCAACTGTACTTTTCCATTCCTTTTTTTTAAAATATTTTATTTAACTTTTTTTTTCAAACATGTAAAAAACATACATGGACAAAAACAATAAACAACATAAAGTTTACATAAATTTCCACAAACATTAATGACATCACACTTGCCCAGACCCACATGTTCACACTGTATCCACACCCAATGTTGTTTCTAATACTTGTAAGATTCTACCCCATATGACTTCAAATTGTGTTATGTTGTTTCTGTCTGTGGCCAGATTTTTTTCCCAAATTTAAATAATAAAGTATTTGATTCTTCCATTCTCTTAACGTTGGAGTATCATTTTACTTCCAGTATTTAAGTAATAGCTTCTTCAATATAAGTGACGGAAAGAGTATTGTCCAACCCATTGGGTATCTTACCGCACCCCCATATGCCATGTCTTGAAATAGGCAGATAGACGGATTAAAAGTAAACTTACATTGTAAAACTTTTGAGAGACAGCTTTCTAACTCTGCCCATAACTTTTGGACTTTATAGCACTCGCTGAAGACATGAAGGATTGAGTCATTGTACTTTTCCATTCCTTCCATCAGGAAATGAAATGGCGGAATGGTTCTGGGTACAGTGAAAATTCTAAGGAGACTTCAGTTTTCACAGGAAGTAGTAATAGTAGTGTAAAATAAAGATACCTCAATATTCAGTATGTCTGTGACAGGTTTGATTAAATACTGGCCTTGGGCAACAGAGTACTAATTAGCTTTGTCAGGCGTTGTTTCCGTCTTTGTATTCCCAGCTCCTTTCCACACAAACGCATGCTATTCTGAAAACTGAAAGCATTTACCTGAAAGGAGAGTCTTATAGTACACTACATTATTCTTCCATTTTATTTGACAATACTGTAACACAGGTTAGACCTGATTAAGCCCATAGCACATTTATTTTCACTAAAGTTTATGAAGAGAATATCTTACTGGCACCTTCTAGCTGTTTGTTCTCTAACTTAACATTTTAGTGGATTTTTTAACTCAGAAGTTTACATACTGTCACAAACGCCATCTTGAAAATGACCGGACCAAGGTGCAGCTTGGTGAGCGTACATTCCTTTTATTTTAAATGTCGCCAACAAAACAATAAACAACAAAACGAACGTGAAGCTCTGTAAGGCTATGCATGCCACTAACAAAGACAACAACCCACAAATGAGAAAAGGAAAAAAGGCTGCCTAAGTATGATTCCCAATAAGAGACAACGATAGACAGCTGTCCCTGATTGAGAATCATACCAAAAACAAAGAACCAGAAAGCATAGACTTTCCCACCCGAATCACACCCTGACCAGACAAACATAGAGAATAAAAGGATCTCTACGGTCAGGGCGTGACACATACACCTTAGCCAAATACATTCAAACTCTGTTTTTCACAATTCCTGACCATTAATCCCGGTAAAAATTCCCTATCTTAAGTCAGTTAGGCTCACCAATTTTTTTAAAAACCTCTCTAGGGTATATGGGACGCTAGCGTCCCACCGGGCCAACATCCAGTGAGATTGCAGAGCTCCAAATTCAAAAACAGAAATACTCATTATAAAAATTCAGAAAAGATACAACTATTTCACATAGGTTTAAAGATTAACTTCTTGTGGATCCAACCACAGTGTCAGATTTTGTTTGCATGTTTTCTTCAGTAATCCACAGGCTCAAACGCAGTCACAGCAAGCAGACAAAAAAAATCCAAATTGTAATCATAAAGTTCATAGAAAGATGTCAGACGATGTTTATATTCATTCCTCAGGTTATTTTTAGCCTAAATAATCAATAATATTTCAACCGGACAATAACGTTGTCAATATAAAAGGTAAAAAAGAAAGGCACTCTCTCGGTCGCACGCATGAAAAAGCTCTGTGACATGGCAGGGTACACTCACTCAGACTGCTATTACTCCCTCATTCTTCAGAATAGAAGCCTGAAACAATTTCTAAAGACTGTTGACATCTAGTGGAAGGCATAGGAACTGCAATTTGAGTCCTAAGTCAATGGATACTGTAATGGCATTGAAAAGAAAACTACAACAACAACAAAAAATCCTACTTCCTGAATGTATTTGTCTCAAGTTTTTGCCTGCCAAATCAGTTCTGTTATACTCACAGACATTATTTTAACAGTTTTGGAAACTTTAGAGAGTTTTCTATCCAAATCTACTACTATACTATCTTCTGGGCCTGAGTAGAAGGCAGTTTAATTTGGGCACGATTTTCATCCAAAATTCCAAATGCTGCCCCCTACCCTAGAGTTAAGAATGTGAAATGCCAGAATAATAGTAGAGAAAATGATTTATTTCAGCTTTTATTTCTTTCATCACATTTCCAGTGGGTCAGAAGTTTACATACACTCAATTAGTATTTGGTAGCATTGCCTTTAAATTGTCTAATTTGGGTCAAACTTTGCAGGTAGCCTTCCACAAGCTTCCCACAATAAGTTGGGTGAATGTTGGCCCATTCCTCCTGACAGAGCTGGTGTAACTGAGTCAGGTTTGTTGGCCTCCTTGCTTGCACATGCTTTTCAGTTCTGCCCACACATTTTCTATAGGATTGAGGTCAGGGCTTTGTGATGGCCACTCCAATACCTTGACTTTGTTGTCCTTTTGCCACAACTGTGGAAGTATGCTTGGGCTCATTGTCCATTTGGAAGATCCATTTGCGACCAAGCTTTAACTTCCTGACTTGAGATGTTGATTCAATATAGCCACATAATTTTCCTACCTCATGATGCCATCTATTTTGTGAAGTACAGCAGTCCCTCCTCCAGCAAAGCACCCCCACAACATGATGCTGCCACACCCGTGCTTCACGGTTGGTCAGCATGGCCAAACAGTTTTATTTTTGTTTCATCATACCAGAGGACATTTCCCCAAAAAGTACGATCCTTGCAAACCGTAGTCTGGCTTTTTAATGGCGGGATAGGAGCAATGGCTTCTTCCATGCTGAGCAGCCTTTCAGGTTATGTCGATATAGGACTCGTTTTACTATGGATATAGATACTTTTGTACCTGTTTCCTCCAGCGTCTTCACAAGGTCTTTTGCTGTTGTTCTGGGATTGATTTGCACTTTCACACCAAAGTACATTAATATCTAGGAGACAGTACGCGTCTCCTTCCTGAGCGGTATGACGGCTGCGTGGTCCCATGGTGTTAATACTTGCATACTATTGTTTGTCCAGATGAACGTGGTACCTTCAGACTTTTGGAAATTGCTCCCAAGGATGAACCAGACTTGTGGAGGTCTACATTTTTTTCTGAGGTCTTGGCTGATTTCTTTTGATTTTCCCATGATGTCAAGTAAAGAGACACTGAGTTTGAAGGTAGGCCTTGAAATACATCCACAGGTACAGCTCAAATTGACTCAAATGATGTCAATTAGCCTATAATAAGCTTCTAAAGCCATGACATTATTTTCTGGAATTTTCCAAGCTGTTTAAAGGCACTGTCAATTTAGTTTATGTAAACTTCTGACTCACTGGAATTATGATACTGTGAATTATAAGTGAAATATTCTGTTTGTAAACAATTGTTGGAAAAATTACTTGTGTCATGCACAAAGTAGATGTCCTAACCGACTTGCCAAAACTATAGTTTGTTAACAAGAAATTTGTGTAGTTGTTAAAAAACGACTTTTGATGACTCCAACCTAAGTGTTTGTAAACTTCCCACTTCAACTGTAGATAAGAGTATATAGCATAAAGATGTTTATATCTGACCAAAATTACATTGGCTTCCATTGCCTGTAAACCTGATTCGGTGAGTTATTTCAGACAACGCTAATCCTTTTAGCCTTCCTAACAGTGGTGGATTCTGCCAGTCTTTCTAGGCTGGCCTCAAAACATATGCCATCTCCTGAGCAAAATGTCACTCACAATGTGGCGTGTCAGAGGGCAAGCATAATTCAATTCAATTATAAAGCCCTCTAAACGGACTACTGGATTATCCTCTATGGTTTCCTCAAGTGTAATGATGTAACTCTCTGTTTTTAGATTAGGCCCTAGCACTCTCTAGCATAAGGGGAGTCTAAAAGAGGAAGAATTGGCCTCTCAATTTAATGCACATTGGCGTAATAAGCGTTAGGACTCATTATTGGATGGAGAAGAGCCTCTAATTTAGTCCCTCAAACACAAGTAATGAGGCATTTGAAATATTCTGGCGACATTAGGAGAATAGAAATTGGAGAGTCAGCTACTAAGCTTTTTTCTTTGTAACACATTAAGTGCTCTCTTCATTTTTTTCCTACCACAGGGAGTGGAGAGTCAATTTCTCACCTATTGAGTTCTACGGCTATTTGGCCTGCTTTGCGCTGCCTTCCCATACTCATTTACATAATGATTTTATAGCGGGTGTGAACCAGAAGCACATTCAAGGCTATTTTGCCAAGCTTTATTTTGGGCTTTTATCCAAAGGCAGAGATGCAAATTATGCATGTACATAATGTCTGATGCTTAATAAATATCAGCTGCTCTAAGATTTTTCCTTAACATGTTACAGTAGTGATTGGGACTTTACTAAACCAACCATGGCCAGCTTTAGCTTTTTGGGGGCCCTAAGCCAAACATTTTAGTGGCCCCTTTATGATGGCAGAGTGAAAAAGTTTTTGAGTTAATTTCCTGCAATTCCACACCTTTTGCCATGGGGCTGAGTGAAACTTTGCCATTTTGAAACGTATTAACTGCAATTCTACACATTTTGCCATGATTTATGCTATTTTAATATGGCATTTGAGTGAGAGTGACTAACAAAATCAAGTGGAGCCCGTGAGGATCAGGGACACTGGGCACATGTCCTGCGTCAGTAATTCGACAATGATAACTAAGTTTAGACAGCTGGCAAAAAAATGTTTTGCTGTCATTGGCTAGTATTGCAGAACATTTTTGGTAGAGTATATATACAGTGCATTCAGAAAGTATTCAGACCGCTTGACTTTTTCCTTATTTTGTTACCTTACAGCCTTATTCTAAAATGAATTAAGTTAAACATTTTCCTCATCAATCTACACACAACACCCCATAATGACAAAACAAAAACATTATGTGTGTGTATATATATATATATATATATATATATTTAAATATATTAAATGTATAAAAAATAAAAAACTGAAATACCTTATTTACATACAGTAAGTATTCAGACCCTTTGCTATGAGACTTGAAATTGAGCTGAGGTGCATCCTGTTTCCATTGATCATCCTTAAAATGTTTCTACAACTTGATTGGAGTCTACCTGTGGTAAATTAAATTGATTGGACATGATTTGGAAAGGCACACACTTTCTACGTAAGATCCCGCAGTTGACAGTGCATGTTAGAGCAAAAACCAAGCCATGAGGTAAAAGGAATTGTCCGTAGAGCTCTGAGACAGGATTATGTTGAGGCACAGACCTGGGAAGGGTACCAAAACATTTCTGCATTGAATGTTCCCAAGAACACAGTGGCTTCCATCATTCTTAAATGGAAGGAGTTTGGAACTACCAAGACTCTTCCTAGAGCTGGCCGCCTGACCAAACTGAGCAATCGGGGGAGAAGGGCCTTGGTCAGGGAGGTGACCAAGAACCCGATGGTCACTCTGACAGAGCTCTAGAGTTCCTCTGTGAAGATGGGAGAACCTTCCAGAAGGACAACCATCTCTGCAGCACTCCACCAATCAGGCCTTTATGGTAGAGTGGCCAGACGGAAGGCACTCCTCAGTAAAAGGTGCATGACAGCCTGCTTGGAGTTTGCCAAAAGGCCCCTAACGGTCTCTCAGACCATGAGAAACAAGATTCTCTGGTCTGATAAAACCAAGATTGAACTCTTTAGCCTGAATGTCAAGCGTCACGTCTGGAGGAAACCTGGGACCATTCCTACGGCGAAACATGGTGGTGGCAGCATCATGCTGTGAGGATTTTTCAGCGGCAGAGACTGGGAGACTAGTCCAGTTAGAGGGACAGATGAATGGAGCAAAGTACAGAGAGATCCTTCATAAAAACCTGCTCCAGAGCGCTCAGGACTCCAGACTGGGGCGAAGATTCACCTTTCAACAGGATAACGACCCTAAGCACACAGCTAAGTCAACGCAGGAGTTGCTTCGGGACATTTCTCTAAATGTCCTTGAGTGGCCCATCCAGAGCCTGGACTTGAACCCGATCGAACATCTCTGGAGAGACCTGAAAATAGCTGTGCAGTGACACTCCTCATCCGACCTGACAGAGCTTAAGAGGATCTGCAGAGGAGAATGGGAGAAATTTTTTTTAAATCAATTTTAGAATAAGGCTGTAACGTAACAAAATGTGGAAAAAGTCAAAGGGTTTGAATACTTTCCGAATGCACTGTATATAGTTATATATATATATATATATATATATATATATACTTATTTATTTTCTGGGGGGAGGGGGCTTTGCGTCTGCAGGAGCCTAAGTGGTCTCTTATGTCGCTTATGCCTGGAACCGGCCATGAAACCAACTATATTTACATATTTTCCAACCATATCCATGTCACAAGGCCAAAGATTTCCCACGATCAAAATTAACTCAAAGAAATCTATTGTAGTTTAAAATATTTTTTGGTGTGTTTGAGCTTGGGACTATGATGTTCTATCTGCAAAAAAGATCATTCTGAGATAATTGGCTGCAAGGTTTTGAACTGGTTTCGAATTGGTTTGAATGGTGTCAGCAATTTCTATCTTGTAATCTATTGAATTTAACATGAATTGGGGTATTTAGAGTACTATATACAGTATGTAGAGAACATTGAACAGAGCAAGGCTAAGTCAATAACTCAGTAGGTGACAAAAATGCAGACAGAACCTTATAGTACTAAGCTCTCGATATCATAAACCACAACATTTATGTAAACACGTCAGCTTTTTTCTCATAGACAAATACCTGCAACAGACTGCTGTTTTTGACAGCAAAGACAGCAAAGGTAATTAATTACCTAATGCATTTTTCCTAACCTTTAATAACATGAGAGCAATCCAAAAGATCCACTTTAACAGGGGTGATGAAGCAGTGGCCCATTCCACTGCCATAAACACAGCCCCATTAATAACATTATTAGAGTGGAAGAGATGTGGCAGTTGCTACAAAAACCCACTGTTACGTTCACTCAGCATGTTCTGCACAAACAGCTTAGCTTCCATGATCCCCCAGAGGTAGTAACAGGCAAGCAATTATAATAAAGGCCAGAAATAAATCTATCGCCCATGTAAGGATTTAATATCGCATAAATGTTGAGGGTACCAGTTAGTTTTCACCCTTGGGGTTTCTGGTGGCATCTCTGAGGGGAAAACAGGGATTGGAGTGACATTCACAAGCTTGCGTCTCTGAGAAATGTTTGCCTTTCAAGGTGATGCTGTCGATCACTACTTCACCGGTTCCCTGATTTTTAATGTTTCCATAGCAATTTGATATATCAAAATATAATCCCAATTAAATGATTTTACCCATTAAAAAAAAAATATTTATGTAAATGTATAACTCAGATAGCGATGTGTGTTATGAGAATGAAAGGTTATAGAGTATTTTTTTTGTTTACAAGCAAATGTGACGTTTGAGTGAGGCGCTTGCATTTTCACATAAAAAAAAAATCTGTAGCAGAGTAGCTATGCGCTGATGTAGGGACTTTGACAGTGAGTGAGTGATGAACATGAAAACACACAAGACTGATGGCACGCCCCGTAGCACTCACTTCTGTCGTCATGAAGTGCTTTGAGAGGCTGGTTAAGGATCATATCACCTCTGCCTTACCTGACACCCTAGACCCACTTCCATTTGCTTACCGCCCCAATAGATTCACAGACGATGCAATCGCCATCGCAGTGGACACTGCCCTATCCCATCTGGACAAGAGGAATACTTATGTAAGAATGCTGTTCATTGACTATAGCTCAGTATTCAACACCATAGTACCCTCCAAGCTCATCATCAAGCTCAAGACCCTGGGTCTGAACCCCCGCCCTGTGCAACTGGGTCCTGGACTTCCTGACGGGATTCCCCCAGTTGGTGAAGGTAGGAAACAACACCTCCACTTCGCTGATCCTCAACACAGGGGCCCCACAATGGTGCATGCTCAGCCCCCTCCTGTACTCCATGTTCACCCATGACTGCGTGACTACTCACGCCTCCAACTCAATCATCAAGTTTGCAGACGACACAATAGTAGTAGGCCTGATTACCAACACTGGACACCACTGGACACTTCCTATGTCACACTGTGTATTTAAATTCTGTATTCTTGCCATAGTTGATTGTAATAATTCTACTACTGTACATTGCATTTTAGTTACATGTTTTATACACCACATATTTATTTATATACTGGATTCTTGACATAGCTCACTAATATATTTACTACTGTACATAACATTCTAAGTATATCTTGTGGTAATTCTTCTAGTGAACATACAATGCATTTGGAAAGTATTCAGACCTCTTCACTTTTTCCACTTTTTGTTACGTTACAGACTTATTCTAAAATGGATTACATAGTTCCCCCCCCCCCCCCTCATCAATCTACACACAATACCACATAATGACAAAGCAAAAAAAAGATGATGCTCGATCGGGTTCAAGTCCGGACACTGGCTGGGCCACTCAAGGACATTCAGAGACTTGTCCCGAAGCCACTCCTGTGTTGTCGTGGCTGTGTGCTTAGGGTCGTTGTCCTTTTGGAAAGTGAACCTTTTCCCCAGTCAGGTCCTGAGCGCTCTGGAGCAGGTTCTCGTCAAGGATCTCTCTGTACTTTGCTCATCTTTCCCTTGATCCTGACTACTCTCCCAGTCCCTGCCGCTGAAAAACATCCCCACAGCATGATGCTTCCACCACCATGCTTCAACATACGGATGGTGCCAGGTTTCCTCCAGACATGACAGTTGGCATTCAGGCCAAAGAGTTCAATCTTGGTTTCTGAATGCATAGATTGCATTTGAATTATTGTTAAAGTGCTATTTGGGTTGTTAATTTTATTCATTCTGAAATGCCTTGATTTATTTATGTTTTTTTAAGAATTGTTATTATTTGTGTACTTGATTGACATTTTACTGCATCGTTAGGAGCTAGTAACATAAGCATTTCGCTGCACCCACTATAGCATCTGCCAAACGATGTATGCGACCAATAAACTGTTCAAACTTCAACCCAAAAGAATTTTCAGCATTTTCCATTTCTGCATTTCATTCACTAATTTTATATAATTTCCACACTGTACCACATTTGTTGTCTTTGTGTCCCTCTATTTTGTGAAAAAGTCACTTTTCAGTTATCAGAATAATTACTCTCCTTTATGACCATGTATTTTAAATGGATTCAATGACAGTTCTTATTGTGCCCATTTCTAGGGTGCTTTTGGCATCAGTAATGCCTCGCAGGCAAGGCTCAACCGAAGCTCTTGCTAGCAAATTAGCATTTTAACTGTTCGCAGTCTATTACTGGTGGTAAGAACAAACGATTTGCATAATTTTTATATTACATTTACCCCTATGATGTGCATGAGCCCACGGGCGTGATCAATTTATAGTGGTCCCTGCAGCGTACACTCAAACCGGTGTGATTAGAACACTTCATAGAACAACTAGTTAGGATTGATGCAACAGTTAGGGTTTGAGATGGCCACTCAGTTTTTTTAACAGAAACATTTTGCAGAAACACGGTCTTTATGTCCTCAATGTGAGCAGTTTATTTTTGGATGCAATGTTCAGACTTTGAAAGAAGTAGCAACAGTACAACAATTCTCACCCAAATCGGAAAATGCAGGTTACATTAGTCCTATCGCTGACTGAGAAACGGTGAGCTAACATAAGCAGACATATTTAGCTAACTCTCGGCTGACAGAAACCATAAGATTAATTACCTAATAGCAATTATTATTTACAATTCACATCACGGGCTCACCAGTGTTCTAAATAATTTAGTAAAACACCTACTAAAAGTTGAAAGTAATCCGACGGTTGGTAGAGTTTGTGCACGGCGCCATGTTTGTTTTTCCACGTCAACCAAAGATAAAAAGAGGTGACAAGATGAGTTGGGTCTGTTTGCAATATGCATGTTGAAGGGGGTGTGTCATCTACCATAATTCACTTCCCATCATTCACTTCTGGAAGTTTATTCGAAAAACAAGTGAACCATCCCTTCACCTCATTTTGTTATAACATGTTTTGTCTGTCAGATGTTTACGTGACACCCAGAATGCTTTGTTTAATGTCAACAAAATGGCTCCACACACAGCTGGCAATTAGCTTAGCATTAGCTCATCATAATCAGTACAACCTTCACAAAATTATTTTACACACATATGTGTCCATTACAATCTATGCAAGAATCGGAATCCATGATTTGTCACCAGCACTTGAAAATGTGAATAAAACCGTAAATAAATAAATTATTACTGCACAAACGATTTTCTGATAATAATTTATTGATACAAATGGCGAGTGCTGGCAGTCACTCACTTAACCTCTGGAACTCACATTCAGTGTTGTTGTGTGTGTACTGTATGTAGCTAGTGGGCTAAGCTGTAGCATTAGCAATGTCTTTCAAAAGGAGACAACTCACAAATGTGAACATTTTGGGAGTAATTCTGAGTATGAAAGTGAGTAATCAGATTCTGACAGTGACAGTTAGGTGCTGCCCCCCCCCATCCTTTTGGCCAAGAATCTGAGGACCCCTTGCCCGCCAACAAAGTCCCAGGGCTCTCTGAAGATGCTGGTGTTGATGAAGGCCGACCAACACTGGGTGAAGTACAGGTCTGCGGTAGCTGGAAGTCCGTCAGCCATTTCACCCCTCCTGGTCCTGCTGTTGGCTTTGAGTCCCAGTCTGGAGGGCAAAGCCCCTTGCCATCTCCCTCTGAGGCAGAGTGCTTCAAATTTGTTCTGATAGAGGAGCTGGTGGGAGACAGTGGAGGAGACCAATCGCTATGCCTTGGAGCTACAGGAGAAGAGAGAGCCTGAAGTGAGTGGGAAGCTCACTAAATGGATGACAACCACAATTAGTGAAATGTTAACCTTCCTGGTGACAGTCCTTCTCATGGGAATAGTGAAGATGAACTGCCTAAAGGGAATAATGGAGCATGGATCCTATGTTTGCAACTCTCTTATTTGCTGCTCTCTTTTCCCAAGACTGCTTCCAAGTTCTGTTGCGATGCCTACATTTCATCAACAATGCTACTGCCAACCTAAATGACCCGTTACACAAAAGGAAAATGTTCTTACCAGCCTGACATCGCCATTTGGTTGGACATTTTTGCCACACAAGGACCTATGCTTTGATGAGTCCCTGGTTTTATGGAAGTTGTAGGCTGGTGTTCCGTCAATATATTCTCTCCAAAAAACACAGGTTTGGGATCAAGTTCTTTGTTATGTGCGACATGAAGTCAGGATTTTTCCAGGACATTATAGTCTAAGGTCAGGGCAGCTTCAAAGGACACAACACAAGCTAATACTTCTCTGACGCCATTAGCATTGTTTTACAGAATTAATAGACAAATGTAGTTAGCTACATAAGCCCAATTGAGTATAACACCATGAAGCTAATGAAATTCGTACCTTGCGTGTCTGCGGCTATAAAGGGATACAAACAGAATACATTGTGCTCCATACATACAGTGCATTTGAAAAGTATTCAGACCCCTTCCCCTTTCTATTGTGTTACGTTACAACCTTATTCTAATATTGATTAAATATTTATTTTTCATCGATCTACACACAATACCCCATAATGACAAAGTGATATCCGATTTTTAGAAATGTTTGCACATGAATCAATAAGTATTCTTGAATCAATAAGTATTAAACCCCTTTGTTATGGCAAGTCTAAATAAGTTCAGGAGTAAAAATGTGCTTAACAAATCTCATAATAAGTTGTATGGACTCATTCCGTGTTCAATTATAGTGGTTAACATGATTTTTTAATGACTAGTTGATATCTGTACCCCACACATACAATTCCCTGTAAGGTACCTCAATCGAGAAGTGAATTTCAAGCACAGATTCAACCACAAAGACCAGGGAGGTTTTCCAATGCC
The DNA here is from genome assembly GCF_045791955.1 of Oncorhynchus clarkii lewisi. Classification (NCBI taxonomy): domain Eukaryota; kingdom Metazoa; phylum Chordata; class Actinopteri; order Salmoniformes; family Salmonidae; genus Oncorhynchus; species Oncorhynchus clarkii. The sequence goes on from NC_092158.1 coordinate 43,947,117, forward strand.
TCGCAAAGAAGGGCACTGATTGGTACAGTAGATGTGTAAAAATAAAAAAAGCAAATGCTGAATATCCCTTTGAGCATGGTGAAGTTATTAACTACTATTACTTTGGATTGTGTATAAATACACCCAGTCGCTAGAAAGATAGAGGCGTCCTTCATAACTCAGTTGCTGGAGAGGAAGGAAACTGCTCAGGGATTTCAGCATTAGGCCAATGGTGATTTGAAAACAGTTACAGAGTATAATGGTTGTGATATTCGTTTTTTGGGGGGGATAAAAATAAATGGAATACAGCTATAAGCGTAATAAGCAATACCTTTGTGATTCAATCAATCACATGTATTTATAAAGCCCTTCTTACATCAGCCGATGTCACTAAGTGCTATACAGAAACCCAGCCTAAAACCCCAAACAGAAAGCAATGCAGATGTGGAAGCACGGTGGCTAGGAAAATCTCCCTAAAAAGGCAGGAATCTAAGAAGAAACCTAGAGAGGAACCAGGCTCTGAGTGGTGGCCAGTCCTCTTCTGGTTGTGCAGGGTGGAGATTATAACAGTACATGGCCACAATGTTCAAAAGTTAATGGATGACCAGCAGGGTCAAATAATAATAATTCCATTTGACTTTCATGCAACATCATTATTTGGACTGGAGCCTAGAACACAGGCATGCTACTGTATGAGTTCCAGTCCCTGGAGCAGAACTGCCTTTGAAATGAAGAGCTTGGAAGTTTAAAGCCAGGTGTCACCCTTTTCCCTCCCACCAACCAGCATGATATCGGCCTAGTTTTTCCTCCCGTCAATGCTCAAGCAGCCCCAAGCCCCAGTGTTTTATGATGCTTCCCAGACTCAAATATTTGGAGATGTTACTGCTCTACGACTCTGGGTGCTTCCCTGATTTGACAATGAGTACATACATAGTTTAGGAGTACATATGAGTACATACTTATATACTGTGTGTTGGTGAGACACTAGAAGTTGGCACTGATGTTTTTGGGGACTAGGTGTACAGGTAGTAAGGTTGGAACATCTTTAGTAATCCGTTTGACATTTTAACCATTTTGGATTGGTTATAAATGAACATCAACTATAGATTTGGAGAACATAGCTCTAACAATGCCTTTGATGTGTGGGCAGATGTTAATGGATGAGATTTGCCAAAAGTACATTGTCATGATTCTTAAGGTAAAAGATTCCATTAATGTCGGATACAAATTATATAGTAATTAAATCGAATATGTGGATTTTGAGTCTATTATAGGTTGCACATCAGCTGTAAAAAGTAGTTCAAGGTTGCACAGACATACAAACACACGCATGCACGCACATAAAAAACACACACACACACACACACACGTTTTGCTCTGCTGGGTTTTCTGAGGAAACAATGTGTGTCATTCAGCCAGGAGGGGTGGGTGCGGAGTCAAGCGCAGAGAGCAGAGGAAAATGGGGGAATCCAAACTTTATTGCGGTATCCACAATTAAAGCCAAAAACAACAGGCGAAGAAAAAAGTGTCCAACCCAAAACTGGGCACAAACAGACAGGGAACACAACATGCACACTTTGCACACCTAGACTAACAGAAAACAAGTGAGTGTGCATAGAGCCAGGGCAAGGGAGAGTCAGTTAAGATAAATAAATAAATAAATAATAAAGGGGGTCAGTGTAAATTGTCCGGGTAGGAATTTGATAAAATATTCAGCAGTCTTATGGCTTTGTCGTAGAAGCTGTTCAGTTGCCTTTTGGTCACAGACTTGGCACTTGCTGTGCGGTAGCAGAGAGAACAGTACATGACTTGGGTGGCTGTAGTCTGACAATTTCTGGCTATTGATAAATTACAGTTGAAGTAGGAAGTTTACATATACCTTAGCCAAATACATTTAAACTCAGTTTTTCACAATTCCTGACATTTAATACCAGTAAAAATTCCCTGTCTTAGGTCAGTTAGGATCAACACTTTATTTTAACTATGTGAAATGTCAGAATAATAGTAGAGATAATTATTTATTTCAGCTTTTATTTCTTTCATCACATTCCCTGTGGGTCAGAAGTTTACATACACTCAATTAGTATTTGGTAGCATTGCCTTTAAATTGTTAAACTTTGGTCAAACATTTCAGGTAGCCTTCCACAAGCTTCCCACAATAAGTTGGGTGAATTTTGGCCCATTCCTCCTGACAGAGCTGGTGTAACTGAGTCAGGTTTGTAGGCCTTGCTCAAACACACTTTTTCAGTTCTAGCCACAAATTTTCTATAGGATTGAGGTCAGGGCTTTGTGATGGCCACTCCAATCCATTGACTTTGTTGTCCTTAATCCATTTTGCTACAACTTTGAAAGTATGCTTGGTTCATTGTCCATTTGGAAGACGGATTTGCGACCAAGCTTTAACTGATGTCTTGAGATTTTGCTTCAATATATCCACATAATTGTCCCTCCTCATGATGCCATCTATTTTGTGAAGTGCACCAGTCCCTCCTGCAGCAAAGCACCCCCACAACATGATGCTGCCACCCTCGTGCTTCACGTTTGGGATGGTGTTCTTCGGCTTGCAAGCCTCCCCCTTTTTCCTCCAAACATAACTATGGTTATTATGGCTAAACAGTTCTATTTTTGTTTCATCAGACCAGAGGACATTTCTCCAAATAGTATGATCTTTGTCCCCATGAGCAGTTGCAAACCATAGTCTTGCTTTTTTATGCCGGTTTTGGAGCATTGGCGTCTTCCTTGCTGAGGGGCCTTTCAGGTTATGTCGACATAGGACTCGTTTTACTGTGGATATAGATACTTTTGTACCTATTTCCTCCAGCATCTTCACAAGGTCCTTTGCCGTTGTTCTGGGATTGATTTGCACTTAACGCACCACAATATGCTAGAAGACAGAATGCGTCTCCTTACTGAGTGGTATGACGGTTGCGTGGTCCCATGGTGTTTATACTTGTGTACTATTGTTTGTACAGATGAACGTGGTACCTTCAGGCGTTTGGAAATTGCTCCCAAGGATGAACCAGACTTGTGGAGGTCTACATTTTTTTTCTGAGATCTTGGCTGATTTCTTTTGATTTTCCCATGATGTCCAGCAAAGAGGCACTGAGTTTGAAGGTAGCCCTTGAAATACATCCACAGGTACACCTCCAATTGACTCAAATTTGTCAAGTAGCCTAACAGAAGCTTCTAAAGCCATGACATAATTTTCTGGAATTTTCCAAGCTGTTTCTAAGGCACAGTCAATTTAGTGTATGTAAACTTCTGACCCACTGTAATTGTGATACAGTAAATTATACGTGAAATAATCTGTCTGAAAACAATTGTTGGAAAAATTACTTGTGTCATGCACAAAGTAGATGTCCTAACCGACTTCCCAAAACTATAGTTTGTTAACAAGAAATTTGTGGAGTGGTTAAAAAACGACTTTTAATGACTCCAACCTAAGGTCATGTAACTTTTTCCATTTGGAGCCATTCATATAAGAACAGAAAATTGAAAAGCTCCATTGTGAAATAAACACCCTAAAGAAATCTTCCAACATCCACAGACCTTGATTATCAGCTCCCTCGATCGCTGTGCTGACATGAACAGAGTGACGCATTTCCTGGGGTCTTGATTTCTGACTACCATCAGGGCACTGCAACTGAGCATGTTTTAATCTCTGGCAACCGCCATTATCAAGCTAGATGACTTCAGTAGAGGTTTGAGCAGGACTTATTTAGTCATTGGCTCCCACCCCGCACCTGCAGGTTTTCATACCGCACCTGCCCACACCCGCTGGGCGCTACTGAAAGAGCTGGTCCCGAACCCAACTGCAGTCCCGTAATGTTATTTTATGCGTATGTGACTCAGCACACTTGTCCCATCAAATTTGGGACAAGTAAGCCTTCTCTATTTAATTGAGACCAAACGCACACCTGATCTCACAAGTATTTCTACTAAACTTGAAGCAGCATCAATGATGAAAGCGGACACTTGCACTTTCTCTTGAGCTACGTTTTGTATATAGGATATAGCCTACCTTTTATGAGGATGATTTGCAGCAGAGACAAATACAGTGCCTTCAGAAGGTTTTCATACCCCTTGACTTAATCCACATTTTGTTGTGTTACAGCCGACATTCAGAATGGATTAATTTGATTTTTGTCTCTCCCATCTACACACAATACCCAATATTGGCAAAGTGAAAACATACAGTATTTGTAGATTTTTTTCAAATGTATTGAAATTGAAATACTGAAATGTAATTTACATAAGTATTCACACCCTAGAGCCAATACACATTAGAATCACCTTTGGGTAAGTCTTTAAAATCTTTGCACACCTGGATTGCACAATATTTCCCCAAGACTTCAAGCTCTGTTAAATTGGTTTTGATCATTGCTAGACAACCAAGACTTAAGTCTTGTCATAGATTTTCAAGCAGGTTTAAGTCAAAAGTGTAACTCAGCCACTCGGGAACATTCACTGCCTCTTGGTTAGCAACTCTAGTGTAGATTTGGACTTGTGATTTATGTTATTGTCCTGCTGAAAGGTGAATTCATCTCCCAGTGTCTGGTGAAAAGCACACTGAACCAGGTTTTTTCTCAAAGATTTTGCCTGTGCTGAGCTCCATTCCATTAATTTTTTGATCCTGAAAAACTCCCCTGTCCTTAACGATTAGATGGATACCCATAACATGATGCAGTCACCACTATACTTGGAAATATGGACAGTGGTACTCAGTAATGTTTGGGGAAAATACAATACAACACAGCACTTTGTATTCAGGACAAAAAGTGAATTGATTTGCCACATTTTTTGCAGTATTACTTTAGTGCCTTCCTTCTTTTCATCTGTCAATTAGGTTAGTATTGTGGAGTAACTACCATATTGATGATGCATCCTCGGTTTTCTCTTATCACAGCTATTAACTATTTGAAACTCACCAATGGCCTCATGGTAAAATTCCTGAGGGGTTTCCTTCCTTTCCGATAACTGAGTATCTTTGTAGTGACTGGGTGTATTGTTACACCATCCAAAGTACAATTAATAACTTCACCATGCTCAATGGGATATTCATTGTCATATTTAATTGAATTGGAAAGATAAATGCTACGTGATTCTCCGCCCATGCATAGGCATCCGACACTATTTAATAAAGACCACACATACAGTATACTAGGCGCACTTGATCTCTCACGACCAACTAGGAGAGGAGAGGTGGGCTACTTAACTTGAAGCAGCGAATATTGAGAGTGTGTGAATAATGGGACAAAGTTGTGCTTTTAATACAATAGGTAGGCCTAGGCTAATTCACACAAAGCAGAAAGACGACCGTTTCCAAATAATCTGCGGAATGACAAAATATATTTTCAGCCCAATGTTGTCTGTCTTACTACCCGCTCCCAACCACAGCATGAAAAATGCTGACGCAATGATGTCAACCCTCTAGACTACAGTCAACTGTTCCTTCACAGACTCTCCAGCCCATTCATCTCAGCAGGAGACTTGGAGGGCCGAGATGTATAGACTCTGCTCCCTGCTTTTCATCAGCCAGTTAGTCTGGTCAGGTCTCCTCGCTCTGAAGTCACACTGAGGGAAACTAGACTGCCAAAGGTTAAGACCCGCTGAGGGAGTTGCAGTGTAGTTTAGCGTGTCCTTTCGCTTTACAACAAAATGTCAGATTCCTTGGTTGAGGTGTTATACCTGTTTTGAAAGCACTTGACTGCTGTTGCTACCGTTGACCGGCTACGGTTGATAGAGGGTTGGAGATGGTTTATAATGTACTTATGGCATTATTGATATGATAAGAACCAGTGATGGCTGATTAAGGTATCTGTAATGAAAATCAGGCTCTGATATTTACATGTTGTGTTGACCATCTTCAGATGCTTACTTTGCTTACTTTACGTCTGTGTTCAACAAAACGGATATGTCCAGCTAGTGAAAGCAAAAGTATATTTCATAGGGCACCAAATTCTTAAGTGAAATTGACCTTACATAAGGGCGAACTACACTGAACTAAAATATAAACGCAACATGCAACAATTTCAACAATTTTACAGTTCATGTAAGGAAAATCAGTCAATTTAAATACAGTCATTAGGCCTTAATCTATGGATTTCACATGACTGGTAATACAGATATACTGTACATATGTTGGTCACAGATAGCTTAAAAAATGGTAAGGGCATGGATCAGAAAACCAGTCAGTATCTTGCCTCGTGGTCACAGATCTTTTTTGCATAGAGTTGATCAGACTGTTGATTGTGGCCTGTGGAATGTTGTCCCACTCTTCTTCAATGGCTGTGCGAAGTTGCTGGATATTGGCGGGAACTGGAAAACGCTGTTGAACACGTTGATCCAGAGCATCACAGACATGCTCAATGGGTGACATGTCTGGTCAGTATACCGGCCATGGAAGAACTGGGACATTTTCAGCTTCCAGGAAATGTGTACAAATCCTTGCGACATGGGACCGTGCATTATCATGATCAAACATGAGGTGATGGCGGTGGGTGATTGGCAAGACAATGGGCCTCAGGATCTCGTCATGTAATTCAAATTGCCGTCAAAAAAATGCAAATGTGATAGTTGTCTGTAGTTTATGCCTGCCCATACCATAATCCCACCATGTGGCACTCTGTTCACAATGTTGACATCAGCAATCCACTCACCGACACGATGCCATACATGCTGTCTGCCATCTGCGGTACAGTTGAAATCAGGATTCATCCGTGAAGAGCACACTTGTTCAGCGTGCCAGTGGCCATCGAAGGTGAGCATTTACCCACTGAAGATCGTTATGACGCCGAACTGCAGTCAGGTCAAGACACTGGTGAGAACAACATGCATGCAGATGAGCTTCCTGATACGGTGTCTGACAGTTTCTTCAGAAATTCTTCAGTTGTGCAAACCCACAGTTTCATCAGCTGTCCGGTGGCTGGTCTTGGACAATCCCACAGATGAAGAAGCCAGATGAGGAGGTCCTGGGCTGGTGTGGTTACACTTGGTCTGCGGTTGTGAGGTCAGTTAGACGTACTGCCAAATTCTCTAAAATAATGTTGGAGGTAGAGAACTGCACATTAATTATCTGTCAACAGCTCTGGTGGACATTCCTGCCGTCAGCATGCCAATTTAACGCTCCCTCAAAACTTGAGACATCTGTGGCATTGTGTTGTGTGACATAAATAAACATTTTAGAGTGACCTTTTTTTTGTCCCCAACACAAGGTGCACCTGTTTAGTGATCATGCTGTTTAATCAGCTTCTTGATATAACACACCTGTAAGGTGGATGGATTATCTTGGCAAAGGAGAAATTCTCACTGACAGCGATGTAAACAAATTTGTGCACAACATTTTAGAGAAATACGCTTTTTGTTTATCTTTTATTTCAGCTCATGAAACCTGGGACCAACACTTTACATGTTGCATTTATATTTTTGCTCAGTATACTTTCAGTAATTTACTTGTATTTTCTTCATTGATTTGTAACGGAACATCTCATCAAAATCAAATCAAATTGTATTGGTCACACACATGGTTAGCAGATGTTATTGCGAGTGTAGCGAAATGCTTGTACTTCTAGTTCCGACAGTGCAGCAATATCTAACAAGTAATATCTAACAATTCCTCAACAAATACCTAATACACACAAATCTAAGTAAAGGAATGGAATAAGAATATATAAATATATGAATGAGCAATGACAGAGCGACTTAGGCGAAGATGCAATAGATAGTATAGAATACAGTATATACATATGAGATGAGTAATGCAGGATATGCAAATATTATTAAAGTTGCATTATTAAAGTGACTAGTGTTCCATTCATTAAAGTGGCCAATGATTTCAAGTCTGTATGTAGGCAGCAGCCTCTCTGTGCCAGTGATGGCTGTGTAACAGTCTGATGGCCTTGAGCTAGAAACAGTTTTTCAGTCTCTCGGGCCTAGCTTTGATGCACCTGTACTGACCTCGCGTTCTGGATGGTAGCGGGGTGAACAGGCAGTGGCTTGGGTGGTTGTTGTCCTTGATTATCTTTTTGGCCTTCCTGTGACATTGGGTGCTGCAGGGCAGGTAGTTTTCCCCTGGTGATGTGTCTGGAGAGCCCTGTGGTTGTGTGCCTGTGCAGTTGCCATACCAGGCAGTGATATAGCCCAACAGGATGCTCTCAATTGTGCATCTGAAAAGTTTGTGAGGGTTTTAGGTGACAAGCCAAATCTGTAAGGATTGGAGAAAGCTATTCTGTGGCATTTAAAAGTAGGTTAGGAACTGTCCCCTAAATGAGCCAGAAATGAACATTAGAAATGCATAATAATTAGAGCATTAGATATAAAGGTCAATGAGATGTACGAGAGCAAACCACTCACCCCATGGTCCCCAATCACTGGTTACATACCTATCTGCCTTTCCTATCCATTATAATAACCCTTATTAGCTACACTGGATGTCACAAATGCAACATGTAAGTCCAGGTTCAATTTTGAGCTTTATTACATCTACATAGCAGTCAATGCAGACTGAAATCCAACATTCAAATGGCATATGCCTATCTAAAGTATATATTTATACATTTATATATGATAGTGTCTCGTGAGAATGTACAATGTTCTACATGGTAATGACCATAAATTAGTTGTAAGCTTGCTACATGGTTTTGATGGTTTGAATTGTGATGGTTGAGATGAGGTCAACATTTTTCTAACAAAAGTGCTGTATCTATATTCTTACTAAATGTATAATTGAATGATTGAATTAAATTCTAATTGAAAGTACTATGGGTTTTTTTGTCCAATTTCCTTAGTACCTGCAAAGATCACAAACATATCGACGGACATCACAGTGAACGAGGGCAGCAACATTACTCTAATGTGTCTTGCCATTGGACGACCAGAACCCAACATCATATGGAAGCATCGCTCGGCAAAAGGTAAGACAGGGCCTCCACCAATACTAACTCTGCAAACTGAGGTGGGTCGTTCTTGAATTGAAGTGGCATTGGGCATGTCATTTTTTAAATCAAATTAAGATAATTTTTCTATTCTAAATCAACTGATATGGCAGCTTAAATGACTTTCAATCATTTTTAAGGAGTAGGCTAGGAGTAGTAGCATCAATGATGGTTACACCAGTGACACATTTTAAGTAATTGAGGATGTTCTTAAATGGAGGCCACAGATGCTCAAATCTAAGGTGATTGACATTTTATAAATTAACGCTGGGCCAGTGTGTGTATGGTTCCACACTTTTCAGTGTTAAATAGGAATTGACACAGATTTAGCACCATCAAATGTAATGACATTTTGTGAATTGGCCATAGATATGCACATGTTCATGTTTTCATTATTCATAGAATGTTCGGAAATGAAGTAGTCGGTGTTTGTGAAAATTCTATAGCAATGAATGAGCAAGTGGCCGTGCGTTTGGGCAATTAATAGACACTGCAGCAAATAAAAGCAAATAAAACTTGTCCGTCTTGTCCAGGTCGGAATCTACACAGAGATTTGTCACAACCTTACAGTGAAATGCTTACTTACAAACCTTTAACCATCAATGCAGTTTTAAGAAATACCAACAACAACAAAAAATTATATAAATAACAAATAATTAAAGAGCAGCAGTAAATAACAATAGCGGGGCTATATACCAGTACCAGTACTCTGGTACTCTGTACCAGTACAGAGTCAATGTGCGGGGGGCATCGGTGTCGAGGTAATTGAGGTGATATATACATGTCACGACCGGGAGGCTCATGGGGTGATGCACAATTGGCCAAGTGTCGTCCAGGGTTAGGGAGGGTTTGGCCAGCAGGGATATCCTTGTATCATCGTGCACTAGTGATCTCTGTGGCGGGCAGAGCGCAGTGCACAGTGACCAGGTTGCTAGGTGTGAGGTGTTTCCTCTGACACATTGTTGCGGCTGGCTTCCGGGTTGGATGTGCGTTGTGTCAAGAAGCAGTGCGGCTTGGTTGGGTTGTGTTTCGGAGGACGCATGGCTCTCGACCTTCACCTCTCCTGAGTCTGTACGGGAGTTGCAGCGATGAGACAAGAGAAAAAGGGGTAAAATACATGTTTTATGAAATGTAAAAAAGTGACTATGTTGCGGCTGATAATAACAGAGAGTAGCAGCAGTGAGTAGCAGCAGTGTAGTGTAGGTGGGGGCAATGCAAATAGTCTGGGTAGCCATTTGCTGTTCAGGAGTCTTATGGCTTGGGGGTAGAAGCTGTTTAGAAGTCTCTTGGACCTAGACTTGGCGCTCCGGTACCGCTTGCTGTGTGGTAGAAGAGACAACAGTCTATGACTAGGGTGGCTGGAGTCTTTGACAATTTTTCAGGCACTGCCTGGTATAGTGGTCCTGGATGGCAGGAAGCTTGGTCCCGGTGATGTACTGGGCCGTGCGCACTACCCTCTGTAGTGCCTTGCGGTCGAAGGCATACCAGTCAGCGATGCAACCCGTCAGGATGTTCTCGATGGTGCAGCTGTAAAACCTTTTGAGGATCTGAGGTCCCATACCAAATCTTATCAGTCTCCTGGGGGGAATAGGTTTTATTGTGCCTTCTTCACAACTGTTGGTGATGCGGACGCCAAGGACCTTGAAGCTCTCAATCTGCTCCACTACAGACCCGTCGATGAGAATGTGGGGCGTCTTCGGTCCTCCTTTTCCTGTAGTCCACAATCATCTCCTTTGTCTTGATCACATTGAGGGAGAGGTTGTTGTCCTTGCACCACACGGTCAGGTGTCTCATCTTTGTCGGTGATCAGGCGGTGATCACTGTTGTGTCATCAGCAAACTTAATGATTGTGTTAGAGTCATACCTGGCTGTGCAGTCATGAGTGAACAGGGAGTACAGGAGGGGACTGAGGACACACCCCGGAGGGGCCCCGATGTTGAGGATCAGCGTGGGGTATGTGTTGTTACCTACCCTTACCACCTGGGGCGGCCCGTCAGGTAGTCCAGGATCCAGTTGCAGAAGGAGACGTTTAGTCCCAGGGTCCTTAGCTTAGTGATGTGCTTTGAGGGCACTAAGCTGTTGAACGCTGAGCTGTAGTCAATGAATAAATTAATAGCATTCTCACATAGGTGTTCATTTTGTTCAGGTGTGAAAGGGCAGTGTGGAGTGCAATAGAGGTTGCATCATCTGCGGATCTGTTGGTGCGGTATGCAAATTGGAGTGGGTCTAGGGTTTCTGGGATAATGGTGTTGATGTGAGCCATGACCAGCCTTTCAATGCATTTCATGGCTACAGACGTGAGTTCTACGGGTCGGTAGTCATTTAGGCAGGTTTAGGCAGGTTACCTTAGTGTTCATGGGCACGGGGACTATGGTGGTCTGCTTGAAACATGTTGGCAATACAGACTCAGACAGGGAGAGGTTGAAAATGTCAGTGAAGTAACTTTCCAAATGATGTACTAACTGTGATTTACTGCCTGATTGCAATATTTATTAGACTACCTATTTCATTTAACCTTTATATAACTAGGCAAGTCAGTTAAGAGCAAATTCTAATTTCCAATGACGACCTACCTAGAGATCTATTGGATAATTTTATTAATCATTCATTGACTACATGCATGAAATTTTACCAACAATGCCTTACTCTACATAATAGAATTTTGAGTCAAGTAGAACCTATTTTTAAAACTTGGTTTTGAAACATTAACTGAGAATTTGATACAGTATTTTAGACCGATATTATGATTATATGTTTGTTTCATTTCTGTACAGTAGTTAAAACAGTTTCAGTAACTCTTTAAATTGACAGTGTGGTGCGTAATGCTGACACTGTTACACTTTGTTAGTGTTAGGGAATTAACACTTTTAGTGTAATGCAATAACACTTTTAGTGTAATGCAATAACACTTCAAAGGTTATTTTAACACTATGAAGTGTATATAGTTTGCACCAATAGTGTTATGCGCATATAGTATTTTTAACCATTACTCTAAGAGGCCTGCAAGGTCGCTTAGTGTTGGGTTAAGGACATTACAATATTATAAACAATATTATAGACATGGTCGTTGAATTCATTTTCAGTCCTTTGGCCTTCACCAAGTGAGTTCCTAGGCAAATGTTATCATTAAAATCAAACTCTTTATGACAATACATTACATATCTCATAAAACCTTACTTTATGGCCTAGTTTTACCCTAATACAGTGGCTTGAAACTCATTGTTTACAGGCCACGTCAGGCCTGCAAATCACATTATGCTGACTTGCAAATTGATGTGTAATTCCTATTGGAATCCAACAAGAGTTGGGATATTCAACAGCAGGAGTTTTCATTCAACCACAACCTGCATTCAGAATGAATATTAGAGTTATAAATATTGATAAAAGAGACTACCACAACCCTTTAAACTGGAATAACCATTTCAGTAATGGGTGGAGTAAAACTAACTAACTGATTGGATTACTCAAGAAAAATGTATGTTATTATCTTTGTGTAGCATAAGATTAATCAATCAAACAATGTACTTGTAAAAACACATATAATAAAATGATCCCCCAAAAATATACCTGCAGTAGAGCATGCTGGGAAATATGATAATGATGTGTGTGGTTTTGATGTGAAAGTTTTACTCTCCACAGAGTAAGACTGACACAATCACACTCACGTAACGTAATACCAACACTGGGGTTATTTTACGCCAATGAGTGTTCATTTAACATTTACAGAGTTAATTTATTGCAAGAATCAACACTAGAAATGTTACACTGAAAAATCAACACTAGGTAACACTGGCCAATCTGCCGTGTACTCATCACTACTGGGACAAGCCAATTTGCTTGCCCTAATTCCTTTAAACAATACATAAACATATAATGCTGCAGTATAAAGGACTTGGATTATGTATTAGCTACTGTAAATTGGACCGTGCAGTTCGATTAATAAGAATTTAAGATTTCTGCCAATATCAGATATGTCTATGTCCTGGGAAATGTTCTTGTTACTTACAACCTCATGCTAATCGCATTAGCCTACGTTAGCTCAACCGTCCCGCAGGGGACCCACCGATCCTGAAGAAGTTTTAACTCATTTTAATCTAACTGCACTGTCCAATTTACAGTAGATATTACAGTGAAATAATACCATGCTATTTGTTTGAGGAGTGTGCACAGTTTTGAGTATGAAAAGTTATTAATAAACAAACTAGGCACATTTGGGTAGTCTCGATACAACGTTTTGAACAGAAATACAATGGTTCATTGGATCAGTCTGAAACTTTGCACATACAGCTGCCATCTAGTGGCCAAAATCTAAATTTCACCAGGGCTGGAAAAATACATCATGGCCTTTCTCTTGCATTTCAACAATGAAAAAAAAAAGTTGTTTTTTATTTGTTTTTTATTTGTATTGTCCTTTACCAGATCTAATGTGTTATATTCTCTATATTTCCATAAACTTAAAAGTGTTACCTTTCAAAATGGTACCAAGAATATGCATATCCTTGCTTCAGGGCCTGAGCTACAGGCAGTTAGATTTGGATATGTCATTTTAGGCGAAAATTGAAAAGGGGCTAATCCTTATTAAACAACCACCCTAAAACAAATGCCCAGATTTTCCAATGTTTAACTTGAATATCATAATCTTCCTGCTAACTTTTGTCTCATTATAACCAAGAGTTAAAGGGTAACTGTTTAATGAAAGCCCTGTATGAATAAACCAGCACCAACAAATCAGATGGTGTCATTCTCCGTGATTGGAATTGAGTGTAATTAAAACCATACTCCATTTAAATGCAATGCATACATTATGGTGGTAATGTTGATCTACCAACTCCACTCTATTGAATTGGGCAATAACAGAGAAAGGAAACCAATATTAATTTAGTTGTCATTACAGGAGCCATAGACAGACACACAGCACCAACAAAAGCATCACAAATCACTTCTGTGAAAACCAATAAGCAATGTCTTTAGCTGAGACTGTCTGTTAATGTCAGGGAAATGCAGAGATATGGCGGGTTATCTTACTTGGCATTTATGTGCGAGCTGTAATGAAAGAAAGAAAGGAAGAAGATGAGGGATGTTTGGCTGCCTCGCAAAGAAATTCTCAGACGTGTGTAGGAACTTAAATGCGTTCTAGAGTGACATTTCTCCACTCTTTTCCCAGTTTGCCTCCATCTCTGTCGCTTCTGATTATGGACCACTCCCAAAAAGCATTTATGTCTGTAAGAATTGCAGTAAAGTGACTGCTAAGTGACTGGGCTATATTTTGACAACACATTTGAAAATAAGTCCAATAAACCAAATTATACATAACTGAGCTAAGCTAAGCATGACTAAATATCAAACAATCAATGAGAGAAGCGCCAAGGCATCGAATGGGGATTATTCTATCTGGTGTGAATATTGAGTATCACATTCAGTGGTGTCAGCCAAGAACATGAGGAAATGTAACTGAAGCAGCTACTGAAGCAGAAAGACACCTCACCTCACAGTGTGGAGGATGACAAGTGACAGGACAGGAGAGCAGCCATCACTGGGAACAATATTAGCTAAATTATATTTTCAATACTGCTGTTGACATTTTACAGTCCTCATCCCAGTGTGTGGGGGGGGGGGGCTCAGTCATTCTCTTAATACTGTATATGTAGTTGCCCTCAGTCATTCCCTTATTTGCATGTGATCAATTCAAGTTTAATATTGATTCAGTGCACTACAAGCCTGTGTCTCCACTTCTTTTTCATCGGGGACAACCGTGAATTATTCAACGCTGCCCCTTCATCTTTGGCTGCCAGCCTCTCTAAAAGGATTAGAAGATGTGTGCATGAGAAAAACAGTGCATGTAGAGGACAATGCACTGCCGGGACAAATAGATCAATGTGGGCCATTAAAGGTGGGCACATGTTATATGGAGGAGGTTACGAGTGTCCTTTCATCCAACTGTCAGAAACTTCATATTGGACATTCCTAATTTAAAACGATGGTAAATACTGAAGACTTTGCAGTTTGCAAATGAGTGCTGCATTGTGCGGCCTACACGGTGCCTGCTGCTCTGTCACAATCTGATCAACAGCTTGATATTATTTTTGCTGCCTTATCCACTCTCCCATTCAATGTTGTTGTAAGATTGCTACTTTTACACGACACAACACAGAAATGACAGGGGCCGTCAATCAAGTTGTCTACTTTCCTTCAACGATCCACTTTTATTTCCAAATTGTGTTCTAATTTGTTTCTTGGGGGAGACAAAATTGCCAGTTAGAAAAGTTCCTGTTGGAGGCTTGAAGGTCTGTGCCCTCTAATTTTGCAGTGTCAGTGGATGATTGACAGCTCTATGGCATTGTGGACTGGCGTTGTTGGCTCTTGGCAGCTCTCATGATGAGTGGCAATCAGACTATTATACAGAGGAAAACATATGGCATTCCATTTGCTGTGATACGTCTTTCAATGGGAACAATCTTGCATTATTACTGATTGCTGTCTGTCAGTGGAGTGATCACGTAATCAGTGGGGATAAAAGTCAGAATGCTAAAGGTTTGCTTACCCAGTGGGATGGGAAAGTTCTACAAACAGCAATGGATTGAATACAATGCAAAGTGAACATGCAGGGATGAGCATAGGTTTTCTTGTAGGGTTTGGGTTAAGACATTGGCCAATGTCCGGTCTACCACTGGTAAAAGGCTTTTACCTGATGTAGTTATTGGTACTGTCTTGGATGAGCATGGCCCAATTTGCTTCATGCTTTTACAGAAGACCTGTTTTTTTAAGGGCATAAAGAAGGGATGCCCAAACCTCTTCCTGGAGATCTACTGTCCTGTAGGTTCAGTCCAACCCTAACCTATGTTACGAAACCAATAACTAGCCTACTGATTGTGCTGTACTCATGTCTTTGGGTCTTAGGCCTACTTAAATGGTCTGTAACCTGATTTAGAAATCAGTGTAAGCACCTAGGTGTTGAATGTACTATATATGTGCCCAGAGAGACAGCAACCTTACCTTTTGTCCAGGGCCAGCTCTGTCTCTCTTGACCTCTTTCCAGTCCAATTATTATTTGTGACCGACTGGCTCGATTTGTACTTATGTAGCAACAATATAAATGTCATTTTTTTACGTTGGATAAAAATAGAGACTCTGTAGTGGATGGTATATCATACATTACAGTTGAGGAACAATGGGAAAGTCATTCTGTTTTGAATGTTGATAAACTTGTATCCTCACTTTTGAGAAAATGGCCCTTGAATTTTTTTGCTACCTACTGGAGAGCTCTTCTTTTTGACACCCATTCCACATCGTTCACACCCTTTTAAGCTTTAGCCCCACCCATCTCTTTAAGGAGGTTATGTACTAAACAACCAAAGATTCCAAGACTAAAGGCTGGTTTATACTATGGGTGTGTTCGTCAATTTAATCTGGAGTACCAGAGTGTGATCTGGGCGTTTGTAAACTCAAAGCGTGGTCAGATTGGCCGTGCATAAATTCAGAGCATTTCGCTCTCGGAGCACACACTGGCCGCTCTGGACGAAAATTAGGGTTGATCCGAGCGTTCTGACCTAACAACAGCAGTCAAGCACCTAAGCCAACTGGCTAACTTTGGCTAGCTTGCGAGCTACTTCCAGACACAAATGAGAGAACAGCTCACTAACCACTTTACTCACCCTAGCAGAGCTGTTTAGGCTGTTTTTATGTTATCAAGAGCGTTGGTGACAGCAACTGTGCTGCTGGCAAAATGTAATTATGCTTTTCTTGTCAACGTTTACTGACATGGCCATATTCAACAGGTTTTGATCGTTCGTATATTTGTGGGTTATTCTGCACTCGAATTTACCAGCTACGTCTATCGACAGTTGGCACAGTGACATAATAAACATAGTAATATGTCAAAACAAAAGACTCCACTAACTAAACAATGACCCATAATCCCAACTCATAACGTTACTACCCTGCATGAATCTGCAGGTAGCTAACCAACCAGGTTCAATGTTAGCTAGCTAATATTAAGCTATAACTAGCAATGCAAATGTTCTGAGATACGAAAAATATTACTACACAGATCATACAGGTAATGTCAGCTAGCTAGCCAGCCAGCTAACGTTAGCTAGCTAGCTAACAGTACACTTTAACTTGAAATGAATCCGACTATCTGACTAAATTAGAAACGTGTAATATCGGGAAAATGTAGCTAGCTAGACTATCTTAATCTTAATACATGGATGGACACTTCTCCCGCTCTGTCATGGATGCCATGGTTGCCCTTAGTTAGAAGATGTAATCCGGAACCTTTTGTGTGTTCTCTTTATGACTCTGTCTGCAAATTTGCAATCAAACAGCAGAATGTTCTCCATCTCCTTAGCTATCATACACTAATTCCACTGATTTCAAAACTCTGTCCTCCAGAAAGTGGAGAGCAACACTTATGCAGTTCTACTATGTGATATCTTTCAAAATAAGAGTGTTAGAAAGGATTACCTACACATACTGACCTGCTCATATTATATACAGAAGCGAGCTACATGGCAGACCAATCCAAATTCATTTCTCGGCATGTCCAGCCCACTCTTTATCTCAGCCAATCATTACTAGTGGGAAGGTTGCCTCTTTTTCCATGGCTTAACCAACTAGGCACGTCATTTACTAATTGTATTTGTATTTACAGATGGCATACACGTTTGTTATTAAGGCACATAAACGTTCACATGTTCCAGAAGGCATTTCTGCCCAAAAAATGCATTTTGATTTAAAAAAAAGTTTACCTTCAAATAGCGCTTCTGTGAAGTAGTGACACGCGACATACGCCTAGTTTCCTGAAACGAGTCACATTTGTTCAGATGGTGAAAAAAGATAAACATGTACAAAAGGCATGCCCGGAATCAAGACTCAAAAACAAATTAAAGGCGGCATTGCCACCAAACAACAGCAGCAGCCCCATGGCTTGAAACCTGAAACTGACGGTCACACTAATTGGCAGCACCCGATGTGCTTATCAACCAGGCTCAGCATCTGGACAAGGTTGCTGCAGTCCCCTGGAGTGTGGAAGTGGTAGTGAGCTGTCGAGTGCTGTCTAAACTACCTAACCTATTCCACAACACATCCCAGAATGTAAAAAGTCACATAAACCAGGTTTCCAACCTTTTTATGCGAGTAAAGTACACGTTGGATAAAAAATGTCACGACAGGCCTGATGGAAACCGCAAATTTGTCTGGAAACATTCCAAATGTCAACAAAACTAAAAACTAAAATGAATTATGTGAGAAATCATGGTGGGAACACCTTTATGCCAAATATTGATATAATAACCATCGTATGAAAGTAAATTTGGAGTCACACGATGATGTGTTGTGTGGTTCTCACACTTCGACTCTGGGAAGCAAAAGTTATTTTAATGTGCACTACATCATCACACAGCCTTTTATCTGTAACAAGTAAATTTGATGGTAACACATCTCTGGTGAAAAAATTTACATATTGTTTTTACGTGGAGTTTAGAATATCTGCATGAATATCTGTTGCCTATTGGGTTGAACCTAGCTACTGTCACCCATTTCTAAACCTAGCTACTGTCACCAATTTCTAAACCTAGCTACTGTCACCCATTTCTAAACCTAGCTACTGTCACCCATTTCTAAACCTAGCTACTGTCACCCATTTCTAAACCTAGCTACTGTCACCCATTTCTAAACCTAGCTACTGTCACCCATTTCTAAACCTAGCTACTGTCACCCATTTCTATTTTCCTGAATTTTCACAACGTGTATACTTTTTTCCCTCCTATTTATTTTCTATTATCACAAGACACAGCCATGTCACCCTGCAAAACCCAGACCGGATCTTCCAACGGCTCCTCGCTAACCTCACAACACGACTGGGAAGAATCTCCTCCCTCCCATAGCTCAGTGAGAAGTGTGTCAGCCAAATCAACACCTGACACCCAAACAACCTCATGGTCAGCCTGCTGACCACAACCTACTCTACTTAGGCTAAGAACGTGTCAGCTAAAGGAACCAAATAATCACTGACAATCTCTGAGTCTAACAGATCACTTGGGGAACCAAATCCATTATCATACCACTAAGGACCATCTAGTTGCTCAGTGACACCTGAATCAACCTCATCCTCAATCTGCCGAGGCCACACTACATCACATTTCTGTGCACAGAAGGTCTCAGTTAGAGACACACAAGACTCACCTTCCTGACTGGGGATAACTATTTTCTGGGAACCACTGTCTAGGCAAAAAATGTTTCCTCCAAGTCCCCCAAAAATCATCCTCCCTATCTGGTTTGCCATCAACACTCCTCTGAAAATTAGAAACTTCACAAACAAGGGATACCTCAAAACTCTCCTTGAGAGACTCCGTCCCCTGATCCACCTGATCACGTGGGGAAACTAGCACATCACTCTGATCACTGGTGGACACTGGTTTAGTAACAAGACTGTATGACTGACTCGCAAAACATAAACTTTCTCCCTTCTATGCTGCCTTTCATTCACTATCGAAGATCCTCATAGTCTAAGAGGGGATCCACTTCTGGACAAGATTAATTAATTGTATTTGATTTTTTTCACCTTTATTTAACCAGGTAGGCAAGTTGAGAACATGTTCTCATTTACAATTGCGACCTGGCCAAGATAAAGCAAAGCAGTTCGACACATACAACGACACAGAGTTACACATGGAGTAAAACAAACATACAGTCAATAATACAGTAGAAACAAGTCTATGATGTCAGGAGTCCATGAAAGAAGGTCAATCATGAAAGGAAAGACTGCAAACAGTTGAAGTGCAAAACATATACGTCAGTTTTAGGCTTTTTGATCAGTACTTAAATTGGTTTGATGAAAGGTATGTGTAAGGTTAAAAAGTCAAGTAAACAAACCTTTTCACGCATTTCCATTTTCTCCTCATTGCAAATCAACCAATAACCATTAGCCAATGACAAACCAGCATTAGAAACAGGGCATGTGGTCTCTAGGCAATGAATCTGGGGGTATGTTCAAGAGCATCGCCTCTGATCTCTCTGTACTGGAAACTTATGGATGGAAAAGACAAATGAGGTTGGCAAGCAAGGTGCCTTTGCTTCCGTGTAGTCCCCCTTGGTTGCTTTCTTCATTATCACTTTCCTGTATCTCCATTTATTGTGAATAAATATCAATACTCTTTGCTAAAGGTAATGTAGTCAGAGATGACAAATGTTTCATATCGCCTTGTTCTCCTCTGCGAACAATATTTGAAACGCAATATTGTCCATGTTGATACAGTTGCTTGCAAGAATCATAGAAAACTGTCTGCAATCATGTTGCAAAGGCTTTTGACACATTTGTCAAACACTTAGACATGATTGGTAATTACTAACACTGTATGTGTGTGCATGTTTGTGTGCCTGCATCGATGTACGCGTGTATTTGTTAATATGCATTACTGTAAGCTCATTGTCCTTAATGACCATTGAATTAGGCAGAGCAAAAGTGATCCAAAGCCTCAGTGAAAACACAATTTTTTCTAGAAGCCAGCTGTTGTCATTTGTTTGCAGACCTCCTCATTCGCCACATATGGCAGAGAATTTGAGCCGTCCCTTTTCCTTTGACATTGAAGCATTTGACACTTTACAAAATGGCACTCGACAATTCATGTGCAATTTGTGAGTGCCCACAGGATACATAAGCAGAGAGACATATTCATTTCTGATGAATTGAAGTTGCAGTGCTGCATAAAATTATATTCTGAAAACCATGCTGTTGTAGGATGTAATACACTGGGTCCTCTCTGCTGGCTTATTCTGCAGTATCCCTCATGGATAAATACTATAGTATACTTAAGCAATAAGGCATGAGGAGGTGTGGCATATGGCCAATATACCACAGCTAACGGCTGTTCTTACACTTAATGTGGAGTGCCTGGATACAGCCTTTAGCTGTGGTAAATTGGCCATATAATACCATATAATATCACCTTATTGCTATTATAAACTGGTTACCAATGTAATTAAAGCAGTAAAAATAAATGTTTTGTCATACCTGTGGTATACCACGGCTGTCAGCAAATCAGCATTCAGTGCTCGAACCACCAAGTTTATAATATGGTATAAATACTACAGAATTAATTTGAACCCCTAGATTCATCCCCTAACCTCCCTCGCTCCCTGCGCTGTATGTGCTCTGTGCATGACTCTGCTTGTGTGAGTATCCATAGTAACGCCTCTGCTTGCTGTTCTGCTCAATGACAAGACAGAGAACAGTTCGCTGTAAACACGCTACTCTTCGTCTCTCTAAACTCCGCCAAAATTTTTGGTCAAATAATCTCTCCTGTGGATTCTGACAACGTTGAGGTTGAAGCACTTCTGACACCAGATATGTGCTGCGCAGCAGAGCATGAGCAAATGGCTCAGCTTTAAAATGTTAATGATCAATTTAGTGATGCCGAGCCCTAACCTTACTCTAATTATTGATGAAAAAACAGGCCAATTCCGGCCCTAACCCAATGTATAATGTCAGGGCCCATCGGGCTCGGGTCAGGTGACAGAGCTCCAATTCACTGTAGTGTTTTTGCGGACTTGCTATAGTATAAATACTCTAGTAAAAAAAATATATATACACTGCTCAAAAAAATAAAGGGAACACTAAAATAACACATCCTAGATCTGAATGAATGAAATATTCTTATTAAATACTTTTTTCTTTACATAGTTGAATGTGCTGACAACAAAATCACACAAAAATGCTCCTGATGAGGTGGCGGATGGTCTCCTGAGGGATCTCCTCCCAGACCTTGACTAAAGCATCCGCCAACTCCTGGACAGTCTGTGGTGCAACGTGGCGTTGGTGGATGGAGCGAGACATGATGTCCCAGATGTGCTCAATTGGATTCAGGTCTGGGGAACGGGCGGGCCAGTCCATAGCATCAATGCCTTCCTCTTGCAGGAACTGCTGACACACTCCAGCCACATGAGGTCTAGCATTGTCTGGCATTAGGAGGAACCCAGGGCCAACCGCACCAGCATATGGTCTCCCAAGGGGTCTGAGGATCTCATCTCGGTACCTAATGGCAGTCAGGCTACCTCTGGCGAGCACATGGAGGGCTGTGCGCCCGCCCCCCCCTCCCCTGTCTCCTGGTAGGTCCTCCATGCTATGGACACTACGCTGACAGACACAGCAAACCTTCTTGCCACAGCTCGCATTGATGTGCCATCCTGGATGAGCTGCACTACCTGAGCCACTTGTGTGGGTTGTAGAATCAGTCTCATGCTACCACTAGAGTGAAAGCACCGCCAGCATTCAAAAGTGACCAAAACATCAGCCAGGAAGCATAGGAACTGAGAAGTGGTCTGTGGTCACCACCTGCAGAACCACTCCTTTATTGGGGGTGTCTTGCTAATTGCCTATAATTTCCACCTGTTGTCTATTCCATTTGCACAACAGCATGTGAAATTTATTGTCAATCAGTGTTGCTTCCTAAGTGGACAGTTTGATTTCACAGAAGTGTGATTGACTTGGAGTTACATTGTGTTGTTTAAGTGTTCCCTTTATTTTTTTGAGCAGTGTATATTGTACTGTTTTTTCTGAGTTTAGTATACTGGAGTATTTACTATAGTGTTTTGTTTTATTATCTTTGACATAGAAGTGGGGGCTTTCTCCTTGAGGAAACACTAAAAGAGCAAATCTTCCATAACCTGTAAGGGAAACGGGGATTCCTAGTCAGTTGAATGCATTCAACTGAAATATGTCTTCCACATTTAACCCAACCCCTGTGAATCTAGGTCATCGGAGCCCGGGGAACAGTGGGTTAACTGCCTTGCCCAGGATAGGTACTGTAGGTAGGACTGGGGGTCTGAATGGATAGGTTCAGCACTTCTGCTCTTTTCTATAATAGGGGAATGGGAAGGGTATATGCAAATTGATACTGCAGCATTACTATAGTTCAAAAACTGTTGAATTTTTGTGGACTGTAGTGGTTTTGAGGACATTACTGTAGTATTTACGATAGTATTCTACAGTATATTACACTTTACTACATAATTATATGGTAAGTACTGTAGTATTCTATATTAAACTGTAGTATTTGATAATGTGGGATTATCCATTGGACAGAGAACGATGAATACCGGCAACAATCTGAGAAGGGGAAAAAAATCTAATACACTGACATCAACATTAACGTCTTGTCATTAGGTTTAAAACATGATACGATAGTTAGTAGTAGTAGGGTTGCAAAATTCTGTGAACTTTCAATAAATTCCCAGGTTTTCCCAAAATACCTGTTGAAGGATTCTCGGAATCAGGAGGGAATAAGCAAGAAATCCTTAATCCTCCAACCAGGATATCTGGAAAACCAGGGAATTTATTGAAAGTTGACTTAATTTTGCAACCTTAATCATTCACCTTCAAAAAAAGGCTTGATTCCTGGTTTGTGTGTAAATCCTTCATAATTGACGATATTCCACCTAAATCTCATGTTCTGGTTTTTATTGGAGGTATAATCATAACCACTTATCAAAACCAAACAAAAACCACATCTTACACATTAGTGTCTCCAAGGAGTGTTTGGCTTTCTAATGGTGTTGGTGTTGTAGTCAGGAAGTCTTAAAGGTCCAGTGCAGCCGTTTCTATCTCAATTTCAAATAATTTCATGCTAACAATTAACCTTACCTTACTGTAATTGTTTTCAATCAAAATTGTCAAAACAAAACGAAAAAAGATTCTTAGCAAAGAGCAATTTCTCAAGCCAGAATTTAGCTAGAACTGTCTGGGAGAGGTCTGAGTGGGGAGGGGAAAACTAGATGGCATTGGCTGAGTGATTTGGAACTTTCTTTCTTATTGGTCTATTAACTAATTTATCGCCTGGTGATGTCACCAAGCCAGCCAAAACTCCATCCCACCAAAATATGCTGAAAATTCAGGCAGTCTTTTCAAACAGCTCTTACACTAAAAGGGCATTATCATAATTTTCACTATTTCACAGTATTAGTCCAACCTTGTATTTTATGAATAATTTATATAAAAAACACAGGAAAATCTCAATTTTGACTGCGCTGGGCATTTAATAGGATTACCATGTAACAATTATACTGTGGTAAATACTGAGAATCCTGCCCCAGTTTAAAAATTCCCTCTAATGATTTTGAACTATGCTGGGAGGATATAAGAATGCCCCATTAATTCTGAAAATGTCACGCCCTGACCATAGAGAGCTTTTATTCTCTATGTTGGTTAGGTCGGGGTGTGATTTAAGGGTGGGTTATCTAGGTGAATTATATTTCTATGTTGGCCTAGTATGGTTCTCAATCAGAGGCAGCTGTTTATCATTGTCTCTGATTGGGGATTATATTTAGGTAGCCATTTTCCCATTGTGCTTTGTGGGATCTTGTCTAGGTATAGTTATCTGTGAGCACTACGCTGAGCGTCACGTTTCGGTTGTTCGCTTTATTGTTTTGTTATTTGAGTTCTCTTCCTAATAAAAAGGATGGAAACATACCATGCTGCATTTTGGTCCACTCCTTATGACGATCGTGACACAAAATGAGATTCACATATTACTTGAAGTAACTTCTATGCCATTGTCCCGTGTAAAATTGAATGCCTTTGAAACCAAACACCTGGTGCTCCACTTTCCTCTGTGTGCATCTGCCACATAGTATTATCTATTTTTACAGTTATCACCTGCAGTGAAAAACAGGACACAATAAAAGTCTGTGTGACACAATAAAAGTCTGTATGAAGTACAGTCATAACCATTGTCTATTTTCAATGTCTGTAATAGGTTTTAAACGCTCCCATGACTTGTTTGGAGTGGGTGTGTGTCTGATCTACCAAGCTTATCTGGAATCAGTAACACTTTATGTGACACATCCACCATATGATCCAAGCTGTTATTATGATTGCATACTGTGACAGACATTTTATGCAATTATTACAGCTGGTGACAACCTCACCCAGTTGTGACGCCGTCTGTTTATTTCTTCAAGTAAACTTGTTCATGGTTTTCGGAAGAGCTGACATCAGGGCGGGTATGAAGTCAATAATCAAAGTATATAGTGTCCATATTAGGACATTCACACATCCAACTCAGTGTCTCTTGACACCAATTCCAAGTGACTCTAACACAACTTCCATTGATGCATGTCCTAATACCAAACACCTAATACCTTTTACCTAACCTAATACCTATTTTCTTCTCCAATGGAATCAGAATATGTGTTCCCCTCCTTCAGAACCATTAGCTTGCCATTGGAATGTTTTATTTTATTACCTTAATTTAACTAGGCAAGTCAGTTAAAGAACAAATTCTTATTCACAATAACGGCCTACCCCGGCCAAACCCTCCCCTAACCCGGACAACACTGGGCCAATTGTGCGCCGCCCTATGGGAAGGGCCAGTGAAAGCTGCCTTAGACAGAGCTTTTTTCAATAATGGTAGAAAACAGTGGCTTTGTGGCAGACTATATCCCATACATTTATATCTGCTTGGCCGTGCCTCAAAAAAGGCCAAGGGGATTGGAAAAGACATTCCACACTCAATATTCAAAGCATCTGCTTTGCAATGCCTCTAAAACGTAGTGATTTTTATCTTGAAGAAACCAGATAACTCAATTGCCTATAAAGCCTAATGACTGCCATTTAGTGGTAGCTGTTCACTATAGTAGAATGGTGCAACACTGTAAACCCCAATGTGCTGTCATTACAAAAAACCTTTGGGGAAACCCGTTGCACTTAAAATATATGAGTGTACACTAACAAAGTGATTTTGTAGTCGTTACTCAAACCAATAGAGTCACTGTGACCCTATTGGGGGTCCAGATTTGAGTTGTATCAGCGTGAACATTTTGTGTAACACCCCAACTAAGCCACACCTCCAATAAAATGTCCCAGTGTGTCTGTCTGGCCTTTTCAAGTGAATTATAGAGTTACCACCCATGACTGTATTGGTAAGTGACAGAGACATGATTATTAAATTCTTAGATTTTTCAGTCAAATCAAATTAAATTTGTCACATGCACCAAATACAACAGGTGTAGACCTTACAGAGAAATGCTTACTTACAAGCCCTTAACCGAGAATGCTTTAAGAATTTTTGAGAAAAATAAGTGTTAAGTAAAAAATAAATCATATATATTTTTTAAATAATAGTAACAAATAATTTAACAGCAGCAGTAAAATAACAATAGCGAGGCTATATACAGGGGGTACTGGAACAGAGTCAATGGGTGGTGGCACTGTTTAGTTGAGGTAATGTGTACATGTAGGTAGAGTTAAAGTGACTATGCATGGATAATAAACAGAGAGCAGCAGTGTAAAGACGGGTCTGGGTAAGCCTGTCATTAGCTGTTCAGGAGTCTTATGGTTTAGGGGTAGAACCTGTTAAGAAGCCTTTTGGACCTAGACTTGGTGCTCAAGTCTAGGTCCAACAGTCTATAACTAGGGTGGCTGGAGTCTGACAATTTTTCAGGCATTCCTCTTACAGAGCATGGTATAGAGGTCCTGGATGGCAAGAAGCTTGGCCCCAGTGATGTACTTGGCCGTACGCACTACCCTCTGTAGTGCCAAGCGGTCGAAGGCAGAGCAGTTGCCATACCAGGCAGTGATGCAACCAGTCAGGATGCTCTCAATGGTGCAGCTGTAGACCCTTTTTAGGATATGAGGACCCATGCCAAATCTTTTCAGTCTCCTGAAGGGGAATAGGTTTTGTTGTGCCTTCTTCACGACTGTCTCGGTGTGCTTGGACCGTGTTAGTTTGTTGGTGATGTAGACACCAAGGAACTTGAAGCTCTCAATCTCCTCCACTGCAGACCCATAGATGAGAATGTGGGGCGTGCTCGGTCCTCCTTTTCCTGTAGTCCATAATCATCTCCTTTGTCTTAATCACGTTGAGGGAGAGGTTTTTGTCCTGGCACCACATGGTCAGGTCTCTGACCTCCTCCCTATAGGCTATCTCGTTGGTGTCTGTGATTGTGTCATCGGCAAACTACATGATTGTGTTGGAGTCGTGCCTGGCTGTGCAGTCATGTGGGAACAGGGAGTCCCGGAGGGGACTAAGCACGCACCCCTGAGGCTCCCCCGTGTTGAGGATCAGCATGGCAGATGTGTTGTTACCTACCCTTACCACCTGGGGGTGGCCCATCAGGAAGTCCAGGATCCAGTTGCAGAGGGAGGTGTTTATTCCCAGGGTCCTTAGCTTAGTGGGTCCTTAGCTTTTAGTGCACTATGGTGTTGAACGCTGAGCTGTAGTCAATGAATAGCATTCTCACGGAGGTGTTCCTTTTGTCCAGGTGTGAAAGGGCAGTGTGGAGTGCAATAGAGATTGCATCATCTGTGGATCTGTTAGGGCAGTATGCAAATTGGAGTGGTTTTCTGGGATAATTGTGTTGATGTGAGCCATGACCAGCCTTTCAAAGCACTTCATGGCTACAGACGTAAGTGCTATGAGTCGGTAGTCATTTAGGCAGGTTACCTTTGTGTTCTTGGGAACAGGGACTATGGTGGTCTGCTTGAAACATGTTGGTATTACAGACTCAGACAGGGAGAGGTTGAACATTTCAGTGAAGACACATGCCAGTTGGTCAGTGCATGCTCGGAGTACATGCCCACAGTCATCCGGAACAGCTGATGCACTCATGCATGTTTCAGTGTTAGTGGCCTAGAAGCTAGCATTGAAGTAATTTAGTTCATCCGGTAGGCTCGTGTCACTGGGCAGTTCTCGGCTGTGTTTCCCTTTGTAGTCTGTAATAGCTTGCAAGCCCTGCCACATCCGACGAGCGTCGGAGCCGGTGTAGTATGATCCGATATTAGTCCTGTTTAGACGCTTTGCCTGTTTGATGGTTTGTCGGAGGGTGTAGTGGGATTCCTTATAACCTTCCGGGTTAGAGTCCCGCCCCTTGAAAGTGACAGCTCTACCCTTTAGCTCAGTGCAGATGTTGTCTGTAATCCATGGCTTCTGGTTAGGGTATGTATGTACGTCACTGTATGGATGACATCATCTATGCACTTTTTGATGAAGCCAGTGACTCATGTGGTGTCCTCTTCAATGTCATCGGATGAATCCCGGAACATATTCCAGTCTGTGCTAGCAAAACAGTCCTGTAGCTGATCTGCTTCATCTGACCACTTCTCTATTGACCGAATCACTGGTGCTTCCTGCTTTAATTTCGCTTGGAAGCATGAATCAGGAGGATAAAACGGTCTAGAGTCTTTTTTTGCACATTTAACATGCTAGTAGAGATTTAGTAAAACAAATTTAAGTTTCCCTGCGTTCAAGTCACCGGCCATTAGGAGCGCTGCCTCTGGATGAGCGTTTTCCTGTTTGCTTATGGCCGTATACAGCTCATTGAGTGTGGTCTTAGTGACAGCATCGGTCTGTGGTGGTATGTAGACAGCTTTGAAAAATACAGATGAAAACTCTCTAGGTAGATAGTGTGGTCTAGAGCTTATCATGAGATACTCTACCTCAGGCGAAAAAAACCTTGAGGCCTCCTTAGATATTGTGCACCAAGTGTTGTTTCCCAACATACATAGACCCCTTGTCTTACCAGAGGCTTCTGTTCTATCCTGCCGATACAGTTTAAAACTCGCCAGCTGTATGTTCTTCATGTCATCGTTCAGCCATGACTCAGTGAGACATACGATATTACAGTTTTTAATGTCCCGTTGGCCTTCACCAAGTTAGTTCCTAGGCAAATGTTATAAATATATTAAACTCTTTATGACAATATATTGCGTATCTCATAAGGCCTTATTTTGAGGCATAGCTAAATCACGCTAACCTTCCCAAAATTCACAGATTTGAGAAAATAAATCCTGGTTGAAGGATTTCCAGGAATCTTCCAACTGGGATTTCTGGAAAACCTGGAAAATGTACCCGAATGTTGAAACCCTACCTGCACATCACTATATGTTGGCTTGCAAAGTGATGTGTAATTCCTATTGGACTCCAGCCCAGGGTTAGGATATCCAACAGTTGGTATGGGAGATGGCATCCAATGGTTTAAGTGCAGTACCAGCTGCACTTTGATAAATAATATCACCATAATCAAGAACAGATTAAAAGGTTGACTGAATAATCTGCTTTCTACTGCTTAGAGAAAGGCACAATCTGTTTCTGTAGAAAAAACAATTTTAAATCTTAGCTTCTTAACCATCTCTACTACGCTGAGTATATAAAACATTAGGAACACCTGCTCTTTCCATGACATAGCTTTCACCTGGATTAACCTGGTCAGTCTATGATCCCTTATTGATGTCAATTGTTGTTTCCACTTCAATCAGTGTATATAAAGGGGAAGAGACGGGTTAAAAAATTATGTTTAAGCCTTGAGACAATTGAGACATTGATTGTGTATGTGTGCCATTCAGCGGGTGAATGGACAAGGCAAAATATTTAAGTTACTTTGAATAGGGTATGGTAGTAGGTGCCAGGCACACCAGTTTGTATCAAGAACTAACGCTGTTGGGTTTTTCACACTCAACAGTTTCCCATGTGTATCAAGAATGGTCCACCACCCAAAGGATATCCAGTGAACTTGACACAACTGTGGGGGGGGGGGGGGGGGGACACGTTCGATTGGAGAACCATCTAATGAGTGCACATGTAGTTCATCTGAAACCTTTTAACGAGGGTTTGAAAATAACATGTATTTTGTTTTGCCTGTATTAAGCACATGTTTTAAATCAGCAAAGGATTCCTACATAGCTATACAATCTGACTAGTTTTGACATAGCCAGATCAACAGTTGGGGAAATAGCATACATAATAGTATCATCCAGTGTGGAAAAAGTACCCAACTGTCATACTTGAGTAAAAGTAAAAGTCACCCAGTAAAATTCTACTTGAGTAAAAGTCTAAAAGACTTGGTTTAAAATATACTTAGGTATCAAAAGTAAAAGTCACCCAGTAAAATTCTACTTGAGTAAAAGTCTAAAAGACTTGGTTTAAAATATACTTAGGTATCAAAAGTAAAAGTGTAAATAATTTAAAATTTCTCACATTAAGCAAACCAGATGGCATAATTTTCTTGGTTTTCAAATTACCGAAAGCCCCGGGAACACTCCAACATTCAGACATAATTTACAAATGAAGCATGTGTGTTTAGTAAGTCCGCTAGCTAGATCAGAGGCAGTAGGGATGACCAGGGATGTTCAGTTCATAAGTGTGTTAATTGGACTCATTTCCTGTCCTGCTAAGCATTCAAATTGTAATGAGTACTTTTGGGTGTCAAGGAAAACGTATGGAGTAAAAAGTACAATATTTTCTTAAGGAATGTCATAAAGTAAAAGTAGTCAAAAATATAAATACTAAAGTAAAGTACAGATACCCCCCAAAAATACCCCAACCTAATTAGAACTTTAAAGTATTTTCACTTAAGTACTTTACACCTCTGGTATCATACGCATATAGATGACTCTTTTTAACAGATTGACCAATGGTGTTTATATTGGTAGAAAAAAATGTATGTACTTCAATAAATTCATACTTAACCCCATCAATCACGATGGCCTGAGTTCTGTCTCTAAGATAATCATGAAACAATGAACAGATGTCAGAGCTCGGGCCTATCGAGGAAAACGTATTCAATAAAATAGCATGACAGTATGAAAAGCTTTTGACAGGCCCACATCAAAGCAGTCCATTTAATTTTAGTGTCTAAAGCATTGATAAATTCCTTAACAACTAAAGTGGTTGCTGTGATAGTGCTATACCCAGACCTAAATCCTGATTGGTTTACATTCAACATATATTTCTCAGATAAAAAAAGAGCAACATTGTACATTTACCAAGGATTCAAGAATCTTAGCTAGGTAAGGAAGCCTTGAAATGGGGTGACAATTATTAACATTACTACTATCCCCGCCCTTATGGGCACAATAACTGATTTCCATACATTTGGAATATTTCCTGATAATGTTAAATAAAAATTGTGGGTTATTGAGCCAACAATGATGGGCGCTGCACACTTAAGCAGACCGGGATCCAATTGGTCGGCCCCTGTGGATTTCATGTTGTCTATTGCTAGCAAAGTATCCAGGACTTTTTCTGTAAATAGCCTAAAAGAAAAGCTTTGACTATCATTTCTCTGATCATTCAGCAATTTTTCCCTATCAGCATCCAGCCCAATATCATTGTGAATAGGCTTGGAAATTATTTCAAAGAGATAAAATTGTGATTAAATGCATCAATGATGACATTTTATTTTGTAATGAGTCCAGTTTTTGAAATAATTTGTTGTGACAGAGAGGAGGAATTTGAACCCTTCTGGGATTTGACAGTTTTCCAGAATTTAGCCTGGTTCCCACTACAATCCGAAAGAGCGGTTACATAATAATCAGATTTAGCCTTTCTGATTTGTCTTACACAATGATTCCCCAGTTGTCAGTCCGGGCCGAAGCCTGTGTTCCTGGCCTTGACCGAAGCATCATCTATTTTATAAAAAACTTCTGATAATTCCGGAGTAACCTTTAACCCTTAATTTTTTGAAGGGAGCATTATTATTCACAATAGTATTGGAAACATTTGCAAAAAGGCTTAAAGCTAACTCAGGTTCAGGGATAGCTGAAATACAAGCAAGGTCACTAAAATAACGATCATGTAAAAAAACCTGTTCACTGAAGTTTTTAAAGTGACACAAGGCTTACATTTTTTTAATTCTCAAATCCCTCAAACAAATATCTGGGCTATGGTCACTTATGCCATGGGCGAAGACACCGTTAAAAACACATTTCTCTGGTGTAGGTAAGATCAATCAGAGTTGACTTTGAAGAATCTTTAGGGTTGGGCCGTGTTGGACTTAGTCACCAGCTGGGTTACGTTTAGATCCTTACACATGTCTTTTAGATTGTCTGAAGCATGCATTTCCCAATCACAATTTAGATCACCCAGAAAAATAACGTTTGATTTAATAAAAGAAGACAACAAACTAGTTAACTCCTCGAATGACCCCTGTAACAGTTATGGATACATTTTTCTCCAGACAAAGCCTTAAAGATATTAGCTCCAATTTTTTGGCAAGGGAAATGGCTTTCAGTAAGGAGACTGAGAAATTATGTTTTATAAGAATGGCCACTCAACCACCTCTAAGTAAGTAAGCTCCTAATGTTCAGATTCATCAACCCAAGTCCTTTACAATTTTTTAAAGTCACATGGAATCGCCATCTCAAACAAGCTACGTTCAATAGGCGGTTGCAGGCCCTGTCTGATGGTTGATATTGATATCGTCGGTATGGCTATAAGATTGCATAGAACTGCACCATTTGGTCTGTCCTTATTAGTAATAGAGGATGGAGTAGAAATTACTTTTCCAAGGTTAGCACCATAGGGCCTGAGGCCGTAGGCGATGTCAATATGGGGAAATATCAGAGTAACCAATAATGGAATCTTATAAACTGAATTACATGGGCTTTGGTTTCTATCATGCTGCAGACCAAGCCCTATACTTGATTTGAAAACCGAAGGGTATTCAAGTTTATGGAATTCACATTTGAACTAAAAGCACTGGGTGAGCAGACCACAGTGGGCTTCTCTTTTTAGCCAACAATAGCAGATCTAAGAGTGGAGTTCAAACGAATGGGTACAAGATTACAACTGACAACACTCTTGGCAGTATAGACAACAGTACTCTGATAACACTTAAAATGGATGGGATGTATTGCCTAAGCAGGGGTTGGTCTGCCACTGAGTCAATATCTTGAAATGTGATGAGCGTTACCAGGCTCCTAGATGGTTTGGGTGGAGTCCATCATCTCTGTAGAGCATCTTTTGTTTCCAAAAAGTTTTGAAATTGTCCAAAAAAAGTTAGGCCAACAGAGTGGTAGTCTTTTATTTTTTAAACACACACATTCTGAATTACTATTGAATCAATGGAATTACTTCACTCTGCTGTTGGATATGTGGTGAATGATTTTTTTTTTATTGGGAAAAGTACAGTCTTTTGTCTTAAACACCCTTCAGTTCAGTGCACTCCACTTGTACGAATCACAGATATGAGCACCATCCTCTCATAGTGGTCAAACAATACTAACAATGTAGTTCAATCAAATGGTCCATGATGGATGTGATACGTGTAAGGGAAGTGAACTGTAAAGATAAAACTACAGTACATGTGGCTCCTGTCGGTAAACCAGCACAGATTGTTTTGAGGTAGGGCCTACGGATGGCTGAAATCCATCTCTATATCCCGGTTGGTCCGCGGAGTGGCCTGTGCAATAATGTGGGGTGTAAATCCATTAAGGCTTCCCTTTATCTAGTTACATGTCAATATTTTAATCCACCACTGGTCATCTTCCCAGCACTAAGACAAACTGAAGGTTTGAACAACTGGTTGGGTTGTGGGTGTCTTTCAGAAGGCACTTGCTGAGAAAGATTAGAAGTGACTTAGGCGTTAAAGGACATGACATTTAAGATGAAACCTAAATCTGATACAATATTGCCCAGGGTGTGTTGTATTATAAAAGCTTGTTACTCGGCAAGCTTTTATAAGTCCTAAGTTCTGTTTAGGACTCAACGGGTAGCCTTGTATTTCTCCTCTGCCATCGGGTCTCCTAAAGCATTTTAGCCCACTGCAGTAAAATTATGGTAATGTATTTATTATTTCATTTCTTTCATTTGGTTATAGCAATTGCTTTTTTTGGATTAAGAAGTGAAACATTGCACAATAACAGCTTGTGTTGGTAGAAGTACTGTACCAGGTGAATGGTGACTTTAAAGTTTGCTGTCATATTAATTTCTTCTTTAAAAATTGTTAGGGTGAAGATACAGTACTACATGGTGCAATAGCAGTAGTAACCCTCACCCACTACCAATACATGTTTTGCTAAAAAAAACACCCAGTGGCCTTTAATAATGAATACAAATTATCTCCATACAAACTTCAGTGTTACTGATGAAAAATTGACAACAATGAAGTAAAATGTGGAGACATGAAGTTTGGAAACTGAATATTGGTAGAAGAAAACAAACTTTCTCCTTCATGAATCTCCCAGATTGCACTGCAGTGATAAAGCTGTACCTGTGGTGCAGCTTGCAGATGCCTCTTCCTAAAACACAGAAGGCAAGGTGGCATAATCAACAGACCTCTAGGAAACTTCTCAACTGGGCGCAGATGCAGACACATCTGTGTTTTTAACGGCAGTGATTAATAATGCATCACTCCTTGGAGGATCTCCAGGCCTCCTACAAGATGTCTTCTCTGTCTGTCTGTCTGTTGATACAAAGGCTGTCTGTCTCCATCTCAGTTCAGATACAGCTAGTAGGGCTTGTTTTGTTGAGCGATTATGTGCAGTGATAGTGAACTTTTACTGAACAACATATTTTCACCACAATTTTAACACCCACTCTGTTAAAATAATGTATTAAACTAACACTATTGGTAGTGTTATGAACCACATAACCATTCATAATGCATCATGGCTCAATAATATAAGTAGTGGATACTTGCCAATGTTCTGTACTTTACCTCCGCCTCATCCCTTTGCAGGGTTCATTTTTCCCAGGTAATGTACAGAACAGAGGCGTTTAACCCGCTTATACCACAGTTGTCGATAAGAAAACAATATGAAACACACATTTACTGGTAGAACTACTTTTTTTCGTTGACATTTTCATGAGCAAATTCATACTTTTGGTTGCTAGAGACGTGACCCAGTCATTCATTCATTCAATTAGTTTGATATTTATGGTGCGACCCTTTCGTTCGTTCTTTATGTTCCATGGCAACGTTCTTATTCCTAGTTACGGCTACACAGTCACTACCTCTGCAGCCAGAATAACAGCAAAGTAGCTGTTTTCTATTGACATTCATTTGGAGACATCCATAACAATGAGCTGATAATCAGGGTGGCAGGTAGCCTAGTGGTTAGAGCGTTGGGCCAAGAAGATCGAACGTCCAAGCTGACAAGGTAAAAATCTGTAATTTTGCCCCTGAGCAAGGCAGTTAACCCACTGTTCCTAGGCCATTATTGTAAATAAGATTTTGTTCTTAACTGACTTGCCTGGTTAAATAAAAAATGAATGCCTGATTTTGCCTGGCATAGCTAGGAAAGTTTGCCTTTTCGTTAGGACACTCGACACTGTTCATTGCGAGGATATCTCATTGCATATCAAACACTAGGCTAGAAGCTAGCTAAATAGTTTGTTGCTAATATAACAACCAAATTGAAAAATATCAGTTACTGAAAGCAGCTGGTCAAAATAGAAACATGGGAGGATTTGACAGCATAGCGCCACTTGCGTCATGACTGCAACAGTAGGGACCAGAGAAATTCATGTTCATCACTCGTTAGGTCATCAGATGCTCAAAAAAAAAAAAAATTCTGCAAAAAATAAATAAATCAATACTAGTTAGTTAGCTAAGTTTTTTCCTAGTTGGACCTGCGTTTACAATGTATACAATTTTGGGTTGTGTGGTTGTTGGTTTAGCTTTCTGTAACTTTGTAGCAAATACGGTCTGCGTGTGTAGGCGCTTATTGAGTCATGATTGCATGGTGTCCCGACATCTTTTCAACTGTCCCATTATCTGGTTTTAATGTCTTTTCTAGAATACCCTTCTAGCCAATCAGAAATGAGTGTTTGATAACGCTGTGGTATAACCTGTATTAATATATAAAATGCCTGTGTATTTCGAATGCATTGTACCCTGGCGATATATTACATAGTGGGTTATTGGATGGTAGGTATTGTAGGCATTCATACAACAGCTCCTTTGAACTGCTATAAATGCTTTTACACGCTTGTAGTGCATAAAGCCAACATGACCAACAATACCAAGACTATTACCATATTAACGTTATTGAACCACTGTTATAGTCGTTTCGCCCATAACTTACTGACTTCTGTGGTAGTTTGCCCATGATCAAACGTCCCAGTCCTCATTTTATGAAATCATGTTCATAAACAATTCCAATTCCTCTCACAGTATTTTCCCATTTTTACTCATATTTTCACCTACTCCTGCATCTGCGGTAGTAAGATGAGGAAAAGCACATATTGATTGGTCATTGTTTTCCACAAAGGTCATGCATTTCAAATGAATGAGGCAGGGACAGTCATCGGCATGTCTCCGATGAAATTATGACATTCAGGCAGGGGGTTACTCATGTGGGCCTCAAGTGGAACAAACAGTGTGATCAATGTGGTCCAGATTGAACCCAATCATCAGAGGACTGAGGAGCCGAGGAGAAATTACTCTGGCCATCTGAGGCTGCAAGGGAAGGGGGGTGGACAATCTGGGGCCTGTAGTCATTATGACCCAGAGCTACCGCTGCTGTGGTTCAATGCTAATCATACTGCTCTCACTCACTTACAATACAGGCACAGTTCACTGTTTCAGCCAGCATACTGGTAAGGCAATATTCATATGATTTAAATGTTTAAGTGATAGTGTTTTTAAGTGTTAAAGTTATTGTTTCTTCCTTTTTGGATGGGACTGGATGTGGATTTACAGACTGCGTGAATCAGACCTTCCATGTCGAATTGCTGCAAAGAAACCAATACTAAAGGACACCAATAAGAAGAAGAGCCTTGCTTGGGCCAAGAAACATGTGCAATGGACATTAGACCGGTGGAAATCGGTCCTTTGGTCTGATGAGTCCAAATTTGAGATTTTTGGATCCAACCGCCGTGTCTTTGTGAGGCAACGTAGGTGAACGGATTATCCCCACATGTGTGGTTCCCATCGTGAAGCAGGGAGGAGGAGGTGTGATGGTGTGGGGGTGCTTTTCTGTTGACACTGACTGTGATTTATTTAGAATTCAAGGCACACTTAACCAGCATGGCTACCACAGATTTTGCAGTGATGCGCCATCCCATCTGGTTTGCGCTTAGTGGGACTATCATTTGTTTTTCAACCAGACAATGACCCAGCACACCTCCAGGCTGTGTAAGGGCTATTTGAACAAGGAGGATAATGGATAATGGAGTGTTGCAATCAAATAACCTGACCTCCACCATCACCCGACCTCAACCCAATTGAGAT
Organism: Oncorhynchus clarkii lewisi; assembly: GCF_045791955.1. Taxonomy (NCBI): domain Eukaryota; kingdom Metazoa; phylum Chordata; class Actinopteri; order Salmoniformes; family Salmonidae; genus Oncorhynchus; species Oncorhynchus clarkii. Next base: position 43,983,974 of record NC_092158.1, read on the forward strand.
GGTTTTGGATGAGTTGGACTGCAGAGTGAAGGAAAATGCAGCCAACAAGTGCTCAGCATATGTGGGAACTCCTTCAAGACTGTTGCAAAATAATTCCAGGTGAAGCTGGTTGAGAGAAGGCCAAGAATGTGCAAATCTGTTAGAAAGGCAAACGCTGGCTACTTTAAAGAATCTCAAATATAAAATATATTTTGATTTGTTTAACACTTTCTGGCATTACACTTTGCTGCCACGGTCATCCGCCTCTTCAAAGGGGGAGACACTCTAGACCCAAACTGCTATAGACCTATAACTATCCTACGCTGCCTTTCTAAGGTCTTCGAAAGCCAAGTTATTAACAAACACATTTCCGACCATTTCGAATCCCACCGTACCTTCTCCGCTATGCAATCTGGTTTCAGAGCTGGTCATGGGTGCACCTCAGCCACGCTCAAGGTCCTAAATGATATCATAACCGCCATCGATAAGAGACATTACTGTGCAGCCGTATTCATCGACCTGCCCAAGGCTTTCGACTCTGTCAATCACCACGTTCTTATCGGCAGACTCAACAGCCTTGGATTCTCAAATGATTGCCTCGTCTGGTTCACCAACTACTTATCTGATAGAGTTCAGTGTGTTAAATCGGAGGGCCTGTTGTCCAGACATCTGGCAGTCTCTATGGGGGTGCCACAGGGTTCAATTATCGGGCCAACTCTCTAATCTGTTTTCCATCAATGATGTCGCTCTTGCAGCCGGGGATTCTCTGATCCACCTCTACGCAGACGACACCATTCTGTATACCTCTGGCCCTTCTTTGGACACCGTGTTAACTAACCTCCCGACGAGCTTCAATGCCATACAGCTCTCCTTCCATGGCCTCCAACTGCTCTGTACAAGTAAAACTAAATGCATGCTCTTCAACCGATCGCTGCCTGCACCTGCCCGCCCGTCCAGCATCACTACTCTGGACGGTTCTGACTTAGAATATGTGGACAACTACAAATACCTTAGTGTCTGGTTAGACTGTAAACTCTCCTTCCAGACTCACATTAAGCATCTCCAATCCAAAATTAAATCTAGAATCGGCTTCCTATTTCGCAACAAAGTATCCTTCACTAATGCTGCCAAACATACCCTCGTAAAACTGACCATCCTACCGATCCTCCACTTCGGCGATGTCTTTACAAAATAGCCTCCAACACTACTCAACAAATTGGATGCAGTCTATCACAGTGCCATCCGTTTTGTCACCAAAGCCCCATTTTTTACCCACCACTGTGACCTGTACGCTCGTTGGCTGGTCCTTGCTTCATACTTGTCGCCAAAACCACTGACTCCAGGTCACCCGACCTGCTAGGTAAAGCCCCGCCTTATCTCAGCTCACTGGTCACCATAGTAGCACCCACCCGTAGCACGCGCTCCAGCAGGTATAGCTCACTGGTCACCCCCAGTGAAAAAAAACAAACAATTAAATTCCTTTGCACCCCAGTATCTCTACTTGCACATGAATCTTCTGCACATCTACCATTCCAGTGTTTAATTGCTATATTGTAATTACTTCGCCACCATAGCCTATTTATTGCCTTACCTCCCTTATCCTACCTCATTTGCGCACACTGTGTATAGACTTTTTCTACTGTATTATTGACTGTATGTTTGTTTATACCATGTGTAACTCTGTGTAGTTGTATGTGTCGAACAGCTTTGCTTTATCTTGGCCAGGTCGCAGTTGTAAATGAGAACTTGTTCTCAACTAATAAAATATGTGTTATTTCATTGTGTTGATGTCTATACTCCTATTCAACAATATAGAAAATGGTAAAAATAAAGAAAAACACTTGAATAAGTAGGTGTGTCCAAACTTTTGACTGGTACTATATATATATATATATATATATATATATATATATATACATATATATATATATATATATATATATATATATAGTTTTGGTCACTTAGAAATGTCCTTGTTTTTGAAAGAAAAGCACATTTTTTGTCCATTAAAAAACATCAAATTGGTCAGAAATACAGTGTAGACATTGTTAATGTTGTAAATGACTATTTTAGCTGGAAACAACTGACTTTTAATGGAATATCTACAAAGGCGTACAGAGGCCCATTATCAGCAGCCATCAATCCTCTGTTCCAATGGCATGTTGTGTTAGCTAATGCAAGTTTATAATTTTAAAAGGCTAAGTGATCATTAGAAAACCCTTTTGCAATAATGTTAGCACAGATGAAAACTGTTGTGCTTGTTAAAGAAGCAATAAAACTGTCCTTCTTTTGACTAGTTGAGTATCTGGAGCATCAACATTTGTGGGTTCGATTACAGGTTCAAAATGGCCAGAAACAAAGACCTTGTACTGTGTTGTACGAGATCTTCAGTTTCTTGGTAGTTTCTCGCATGGAATAGCCTTCATTTCTCAGAGCAAGAACAGACTGACTAGTTTCAGAAGAAAGTTCTTTGTTTCTAGCTATTTTGCCAAAACTATAAAAACTGAAATTGGTGGAGTGGTTGAAAAACAAGTTTTAATGACTCCAGCCTAAGTGTATGTTCAACTGTATATATACTATATATAGCAATAGTTGAATAGGATGAACTTGACTAGAATAGAGTACATACATATGACATGAGTAAAACAGTATGTAAATATTATTAAAGTGACCAGTGTTCCATAACTATGTACATAGGGAAGCAGCCTGTTAATGGTAGTGTAACCGGGCGGTAGTCAGCTAGTGACAGTGACTAAGTTAGGGTAGGGTACTGGGTGGAAGATGGCTAGAGATTGCTATTAACAGTCTGATGACCTTTAGATAGAAGCTGTTTTTGAGTCTCTCGGTCCCAGCTTTAATTCAACTGAGTTTGTTCACCGGTGGTTTTTACTGCCATACGGATGTTTATTGAAATTTGACATTTACTGTTATATTAGAAGTCCTCTGTGGTCACTCATGAATATGGTAATCTCATTGGTCATTAAGTTGCATCATGACAGGCCGATATTGATTCTCAGGTACAGTTGATAATTAAAATGGTATAGTGAAGATTTTTGTGAACTTAAATCTGCTCTCTAACTCATGTCTTCAAGAAGAAGGAAGGGGCTTTTTATTCTTTGTACATAGCAGGAGCTATCAGGAATACGATGATGATATTGCTTTTACAATGTGTACAGTACTGAAGTAACTCGATTGATCATCTCTTCGACCTGTATGTGTATTTTAGTCATAAAAAGCCCGCAGAACCTGAAGTCAGGTGTGAAAAAATATGTTTTTCTGTCCTTCTGTTCTACAATGTGATGATTATAGTGTAATCACTTCTCTCAGCAAGCAAAAAGGAAAGTAAAAGCTCTTCTTTTTTTCCTGCTCTGCAAAGTTTCAAGACAGTATCGTAATGTTTTCTGGGTTATTCCAGGACGTTCCACATTCTGACTACTTTTCTTTCTCCTTGTGTTATTTATCAAACCTTAAAACAACCTACTTGGCCTCCCGGGTGGCGCAGTGGTTAAGGGCGCTGTACTGCAGCGCCAGCTGTGCCATCAGAGTCCTGGGTTCGCGCCCAGGCTCTGTCGTAACCGGCCGCGACCGGGAGGTCCGTGGGGCGACGCACAATTGGCCTAGCGTTGCCCGGGTTAGGGAGGGCTTGGTCGGTAGGGGTGTCCTTGTCTCATCGCGCACCAGCGACTCCTGTGGCGGGCTGGGCGCAGTGTGCGCTAGCCAAGGTGGCCAGGTGCACTGTGTTTCCTCCGGCGCATTGGTGCGGCTGGCTTCCGGGTTGGATGTGCGCTGTGTTAAAGAAACAGCGGCTTGGTTGGTTGTTTGTGTGGCTTTAAACCGCATGGCTTTCGACCTTCGTCTCTCCCGAGCCCGTACGGGAGTTGTAGCGATGAGACAAGATAGTAGCTACTACAACAATTGGATACTACGAAATTAGGGCATTGTGGAAAAAAAAGTGTGAAAATATTTTCAATTGTTTATTTTTGTGCTCTGCCGATTTGAATTTGATTTAATACAAATATAAATCAAATTGAAACTGTCTCCATTCTGTCAATGTCTTCAAAGTGGCTGCAAATGGATTTTTCTTTCTTTTCTTTTTTTCTTTGCTCAGGGAGGATGTGGGTCAAAAGCAAGTGTGAGACCAAGCAGATGTACTCTTTAAACTAGATGCGTCCAAACGAACAGACAACATTTGTTTCTCTTGTTCTCCTCCCTATGCCTGCGAGAAGGTTGTTTTGGGGGGTTTGTAAGCGTATATCGGGAGATGGAAACTTGGGTTTAAGGTTTAAGACATTAAGTAGGACAGCTTTTTCTGTCTTTATTGTTCTTATTGTCTAATTAACAAATACATCACCTTGGGGTTAGATTTCACTGAATCGATGGCTTACTCTAAGCTTTTTATGCTTCCAAATTTCTCCCCTTCAGGAGACATTCTGTTAAATATTGGCTTAAGGAGACCAGCCATAAAAAGCAATTGCATTATTTTTGTTTTTTTTCAGTGTAGATGTTTTGCATAAGAGTACTGAGGCAGTTCCTTTGTTGTGCCTCAATGCCTGGATTCTTATACTTGCCTCTGGCAAGTATGTTTGTTATGGAAATCCATATTAGCATTGGTTCTGGGTTTAGTCTGTGAACATCGGAATATTCACAGAGTTAAATGTTTTCAAAACATTGAACCATAAGTAATACGCTGTCTATAGGTTTGCTCTAGTATTAATACCAACCATAACATGAAATGGAATATTGCCTAATGATAAAGGCTAAATATGTATACTGTAACAGCAAATATTCACAAATAAATTCCTTTCTTGTAAAATGAAGTTTCAGATGTAGATTTGTCAAGTTGTTCCTATCCAATACCCCCCCAATACCTAGAGAGTCCAGGGAAGTCTGTGTGTCGGGACTGTGTCAGATGGGTTGTAGAGATCAATGCTGGGCTGTCAACAGACAATGATTAATCTTCCAGGGCATGACTAAGAGCACTGCCACTGTGAAATGTGGAGCGTCTGACCATCCACTACACTTTCCTGCTCAGAATGTGATTAGCAGTGTGATTAGCAGCTATAGTTAGGCCTATATCATACAAGAACAAAAATACATAGGATACAGGAACAGTTGAAGCACGGCAGTTGAAGATGTGGGGCACAGTATGAAGGAGTCCTCACCTCCTTGAAGTAATTACAGATCTGCCAAGGTTTGATTGGTAATAGGATGGAAGCATTGTCTTCACTTATCCACTAACATACAGATTATTAATTACTTCAAGAAATGGAGGGATAGATTTTTAAAAAATATTGAATTAAATTCAAAACCCTTTTATTAAAAAGTTTCTGTTTTTTAGGAATAAGATTAAATTTAAAATAGAGTTTTGAACACGTGTCACGTCCTCTTAGGTTTGCCAGTTTCAATCTTTATCTAACCTCGTCAAGTGATGAAAAGGACACATATTCCTGTCGATGTTGATTTTACACCCTTGACATGCCTGGGAATTTCAGTTTTACAGTGGCAACAATGTGCTGTGTTTTTAGATACACTGAAAAAGTATAGGTTCTTAAATGGTTCTTCTACAGCTGTTAAGGTTCCTTGGATAACTTTTTCCCAAGAAAGAACCTTTGAGTTAAGAGTTGGGTTCTTGTCGTGGCATCTACGGTTTTTCAGAATTCTAAAAGGTACTTGAAATGTATGGAAGCCTGCAGATGTGTCCCTTTCATAGCACACAGCAAATTGGCCACTGTTAACTAGTGTTTATTTCTCAGTGTAACATTTCTTGTGTTGATTCAAAAGTTACATTAACACTGTAAAGAGTTCAATTAACACTTAGTGGTGTAAAATAACCCCAGTGCTGAATAACCAGAGTTTAAGCAAAACACCACCTATGATTTTCATGTTTCTCAGCATGCTCTACTGCTGGTTGATTTTTAGAGTAGTTTTTACCCAAAATATCAATGTTTTTGTATGTAAATTGATTGATTAATCTTATACTACTGAAACATAAATAACATACATTTTTCTAAACTATTCCAATCTGTTACTTGGACATATTGCATCCTTTACTGAAATGGTTATTCCAGTTTAGATCTTTAAGGTAGTCTTCTGTCTTAGTCTTCCCAAACAGTCATTTTGAATTCAGGTGAATCAAATTGGATTCTAATAGAAATTACACATCACTTTACAAGTCAGCATAATGTGACGTGCAAGGCTGATGTGGCCTGTATCCTGAGTTTCAGGCCATTGTATTTATAAGGCTCAGGGCCAGACCCAGATGCAGACATGGGAGGCAGATGGTTTGAGTGTTTGATATTTATTAGTTCCAAACGAGGTAGACAAGAGAATAGTCGTCGACAGGCTAAAGGTCAAAACCAGATCAAAGTCCAGGAGGTACGGCGTGGCAGGCAGGCTCAAGGTCAGGGCAGGCAGACTGGTCAGGCAGCCGGGCAAAGAGTCCAGAAAACATGTAAGGGTCAAAACCGTGAGGAAAGAGAGAATAGCAAAATCACGGGAAAAACATGCTGGTTGAATTGAAACAGACAAGACAAACTGGCACAGAGAGACGGGAATCACAGGGATAAATACACTGAAAATAAGCAACACCTGGAGCAGGTGGAGACAATCACATGGACAGGTGAAACCAATCAGGGCGACAGTAATAGGGTAAAACTAGGCCCTCAAAAGAAGGCCGCATGAAATAGTGATGAGTCGTTCGTGAAAGAGTCGGCCCTAAGAGAACCAAAGATGCAAACCAATGACCCAAAAGACGTGTGAGCGAGGGCCGAGCCAACTCACTCACAGTCACACACTTAGCAGCAGAGGAGAGAGAGGAAGGACAGCTGTGAAAACAACAGCTGGAAAATGAGTCGGAAGCACAGTAGCATCTGGATGCATTTTAATAATGTAGACAATGTTAGAGCACAGTGTAGAATTTGCCAAAACAAAATCTCATATGAAGCCGGTTCTACGCATAACCTACACCGGCATATGCGAACTGTGAAGCTAGCTGTAGCAGAGCTTCGAGAGACTAGCGGGCCTGCTAGTGATAGTGGTGGAGTCAGCACACCACATGTGGGGATGTATCCACTCAGTCAAGTAGGCCTACTCCGCGACCCACAGTCTTCTATGGACCAGTTTATACCAAAGTCTATATCAAAACAAGGCCAAATTGATATTGCATTGGCTAAAATGATTGCCACCGATTTCCAGCCATTTTCGATCGTGGAGGACAGAAGTTCTAGAAATTATAGCAATAGTCTAAATCCAATGTACACAATTCCAAGCAGGAAAATCCTTTTAAAAAATAACTTATTTCACAACTGTACGAGAGCACACAGGCTTCAGTGTGGGAAAGAGTCCAAAAAGCTACTGCAATTTGCCTTACCACTGACTGCTGGACATCAAGAGTGACCACTTCTTACATGTCGGTTACATGTCACTTCATTGAAGATTTTTCAATATCTAGCTATCCTCTGGACTGCTTTGAGTTCAGCGACAGACACACCTCAGAGAACTTGTCAGAGGAACTGTTGAGAGTGGCTAGAGAATGGCAAGTAGATGGAAAAGTGATTTGTTGTGTTTGCGACAATGCAGCTATTATAACCAAAGCCATGAACATTTTAAAATGGACCCATCATCCATGTCTTGCCCACACAATCAACCTGATTGTAAGAGATGCTCTGAAGGTGACGAAGCCCACTGTGGACAAAGTGAAAGCAGTTGTGAAATACTTCCACAGGAGCACAGTAGGTGCTGAAAAACTAAAGTCTACACAATGCCAGATGAGGATGCCTGAACTGAGGCCTAAACAAGACTGCACTACAAGGTGGAATTCAATATTTTATATGTTGAAGCGGTTTCTTGAGTCAAAGGATGCCATCATCTCTACCCTGGCCATTGTCAATGCACCTGTTGATGCTATGACCCAAGAGGAATGGGAGGTGGTGTGCAGAGTCCTTGAACCATTTGAGCAGGTCACTGTGGAGATCAGTGGAGAGAGGTACAGTAAGCAGTTATTACTACATCATTATTTAATCCAGTATTATATATGTATATGAGCAGTAGATGAGAATGTTGTATCAGTAGACAAAACATGAACCTGAACTAATAAGTTACTGTTCTCTCTTTTCAGCTATGTGACAGCCTCAAAAATGATACTCCTGTGTAAGGGTCTGCAGCGAATCACAGCCATCCGCCAGAGAGAAGCAAATGTAACCACAGGACATGTGACAGATTTGATGAACCCTATGTTCATCAATGGACAAAAAGTTCCACAGAATGGAATATAATAACGTGCTATCAGAAACCGCTGCACTTGACCCTGGGTTTAAGAAGTTAGCGTTCAGTGATGCCAGAGCGATTGATGAGGCTTTTCAATGAATAACCTCAGCAGCAGGGAGGGACAGCCCCAGCAGTCAGCTGGCTCAGGCGCCAGGGCAACAGGAAGAAGAGGGATCAGGTGGAGCAGAAGCACCAGCAGTAGTGCTACAAACGTCTGCTGTTTGGATGCTGTTTGACGAGAGAGCAACTAGGGATGCAGCACGAAGGAATCCCTCAGCTAATGCCATAATGGAGGTCCGATCCTATTTGGAGGAGCCCTTCCTGGTGGAAGAACAAGGCCTCTGTCTACCCACGGTTTACTAAAGTCATGACAGGGAAACTCTGCATAGTGGCCACATCTGTGCCCTCTGAGGGGGTCTTCTCGAAAACGGGACAAATAATTACTGAGAGAAGAAACCGCATCAGCCCCTAGAAAGTGAGGCAGCTTGCATTTCTGAATGCAAATCTCTCATAACAGCCAAATATGGTCAGCATTGCTGTGTGCTGCTGGTTATAACATGGCAATAAAGAAGATAGAAAAGAGGGACCAGTTTAATGTTTTAAGTGGGATGCTGCAGTTTTTCAAATTGTTATTTATTTTTCTTTGATATGGTGCAATATTCTATTATGCTGTTCAGATTGTATTAATTTTGAATGGTTAGATTCATATGCACTTTGTTTATATACATTAAAAAGTTATACTTCAAATGCAAATGTTTAATAGCATTCTTTTTCATAAGAAACCAATGCATTTTTAAATACATTGTGGTTCAGGTTAGAGTATGATTTCATTTAACACGAATCATAATCAAACTAACGCAAACTGTTTGTCTTGAAAAAATACAAAACACATTTTTAAAGACCCGTTTGGGAGCCAAAAGAGCTGTCTCTTTTTGGTAAGCTGAGCGAGCCAACTCCCTGAAAAGAGCCAGAAAGCCCATCACTTATACAAAATATGTGTTGTCTCACAAAATATATTTAATGACACCACCTAGTGTCTTGATGAAGGCCACTGGTCTGAAATTGAATGAATGCAACAAGCATCTAGCAAACATGGTCATGGGTTGTACTTGTAACTCTAAAATTCACTCAAAAGGCACCCTGGGAAATATGCAAATGAGGCTTAAAACCCTACAGCAGGGTTATTCAATTCCAGTCCTGGAGGGCTGAAACATTTCTGGTTTTGTATTTTTGTATGGTTCTTCAAAGAACCATCCCATTTATGATTCTTCAGAGAACCCAAAGTGGTTCACACATGGCATTGCTCTCAAGAACCTTATTTGGCTCCAACTTGCACCTTTATTTTAAGAGTGTGGGATGGTTGTGGTGTGGTGCGCTGAATTGGGTGACGGTGGTCGTCAGTAGCAATGTCATTTTCATTTTGCAGTGTTCCTGCTAAGTGAAGGCTTTCTTTGTGGCTTTGGCCCCTCTGACAGGTGTCCTCATCCCCCTTCATGGATGACAGGGCTTCCCAGGGCCGCCGGAGAGACAGGTGAAAAGGGAACACGCTGAGTGGCTGTCATACTTTTGTAAAAAGCCCAGGATACAGTCACTTAGGGGGGACACATGGTCTTCTATGCTGGGGGAATTGCTTCCAGTGGAATGTTTCTTTCCCATGTCAAGGCTGGCACTAAATAGGGAAATTGTGATTAAAGCGGCGAATCCGAACGTCTGGTGCTTCGAGACAAATTTTGTCTGTCAGCTGACTTCAGAAGTCTCTTTTTTTTAGGCCTATTACTTTTTTTAAGGGATAACCACTCCAATCAGTTATTTGATTGCATCAGTGCATTTATGTACCAGGCAAATCAAATAACCCCAGTCTGAATAAATGTATCATTGAGATATTCACTTTAAAAGGATTTAGGGCTCTATTGAATCAGTATTTCTGAAGTGTTACAGATTGCTCTAAATACATTTGATGGTAATTTCCGATTGAGCTGACATATGCAGCCTTTACCTTGAATGCAATCTCAGCTAACGCAGAAACATTTCCTTTAAATTTCAATCACGCTGTAACGCTGAACTTCCGCGATACAGATTGAATAGAGCCCCTAGTCATCTATCATCAGTTATGGATCGTGACAGCAATGATGCTTTGATCTAGAGGTCTTCATGGGACTGATTTTTTTCATCCCACGGCTTTTCATACCACACCCTCTGTCTTTTATTCTGACTTCTACCCGCTCCCGCAAGATGTCCTAAAACCGACCGCAGTCCCGCGTATGTGACGCAGCTTGCTTGGCAGCCATGGTCCAAGCAATTCTGCACCCTATAGGCTAGTGGTTCCCAACCGGGGGTACTTGGTCTATCCACAGGGAGTACTTGAGAAGACTCACGAGACCATATGCATACTGGTAAAATGCAATATCAAAATGCGTAAAAATAACCCATGAAACAGGTTAAATTACCAGAGATTATCACATGGCCCATTATTAGGCTATCGGTTAGTGCTGAGCGATTCGTGTTTTTTGAGGGCGGTTTGGTTTCGTTTGGATTGAAAAAAAAAGTTTTGCGGATTTCAAATTCGCACATTTTTGGGACATTGAATGCACTATGCATAACGTGGGTTGAATGCTGTTGAATGCTGTTATATCATGGTAGTGACTGCCATTAGTGCTGATCACTTATTAACCATAATTTATTCACACTACTTACTTTATTATTTTTATTTGATAACTTTATTATTTAATTACAAGTCATCATCTCACCTCTATAGAGCTGCTGCCGATGCCGTCTGACAAAATCACAATTTTAGTAGTTCTTCAAAGTGAATAAGGCAATCAAGTGGCGATTTTACCATGTAAATCTTGGTGGGGCAAAAAAAATTATTGCACTATAACGGTGACAAACGGTGCCCACAAAACTGTTAGGGCCTACATAAAGCTGTCCCAACAGCAGAGTCCCAACAGCAATCCCAACACCTTATCACTGCTACCTTACCACTGCCACTGCTATCAGCGGAGCCCTGTCTGGCAGCAAAACAGTTCATTCAGCCTCATTTACTGCCGTTTTTGAGATGTCCCCTTATGCCATAGTTTGCACGACAAGCGGATAAGAGGCCATCCGTAATTTCGATTAAGACGTTAATGAGCGAGCTAGGACGGACGTAGTCAATATAACTATTTGTTCAACACTTTTGAAATGTACAGCAACAGAATACATTTTTGGACTCACCTTGTTGTGCTGTGCTCACTTGAACAGGAAGGTGGCGTGGCTGTCCTTCGTGGGCAAATTTTGGCATCAAGCTTTGTCATCAAAATCTGACATTCTTTGGATTTATGGTGCTTTCAAGACTAGGGGAACAAAAAGTTGAATCATGATGATATCAGTGATCTCCAGGTCGTAGCTCTAGAAAGAGGCCCAGTTCCCAATTTACAATTCTGAGTTTAATATAAGTCATAGCACATTTTTTCCAGAGTCCCAGTTGTCTTGAACTCACTAATGTCAGATTTTGCAGTTCTGAGTTAAAACTTGTTTTGGGCGCGGCACAAATCATGCTTCATTGACAGCATGGCCAATGTTGAATGTTTTTTCATTTTAAACTAGGAAAAGAGACCCTTAATCTTAGACTTGGGACCACACAACCACTACACTGAATAGCAGGCTAATGATTGCTTTGCAATGCTTGCAGTGAGCCACAGATTCCTCATTGTTGAATTTGCGATTTCCAACTTGTTGTGTAATGTTTATGCCAAATGGCCGATGAGCACTGATAAGTTTTATCTACAATTTCTCTTCATTATTTCTCTTCATATGACAAGGATTAACAAGGATTTGCCAGTAGACTGTAGACTTCATCATGATAACTGCTAGCTAGGATTCTGAAAGTATGATGTTGACACGATCAGTCCAATACAAACTACTCTAGATATAACATGATTTGATGTCATTTTATCTGTGGCCAATGACCTTGAGCCTTCTTGGATGTTTTGAGCTCTACCCTTAGATTTGGTGGTGACGTAGTGTGTGTCCCCATGAGGTGGTGACGTAGTGTTCCCATGAGTGACACAACAATGAGCCAATCACTTTGCAACGTGATTGGCAAGGCTGAAACAACTGCATTTTGGAGCTGCCTTATTCAATAAAATAAAAAGAGAGCATGTTTGTATGCAGCTTTATTAACTCAATGATATATATATATATTTTTTTTTTTTTACATTGTTTGCAAACTGATATGTGATATGCCCCACCTGCCCTGAATGATGGGTTGCCACTGGGGCAATCACTTAGATCAAATGTCTCCAAACTTTCCTAGCATGAGAGCTACTTAAAAAAAATACAAAAAAATTGGTTAATCGCTCAGCACCACTATATGTATTACTGGGCTATATCAGCCAATAGGCTAGACATAGTTTGAAAGAGAGCCAAAGTTGGAGCGAGAACAAACACTTGCACTTTCTCGTTCTCTTGAACTACGTTTTAGGAGCGGGACGATTTGCAGGCAGAGACAATATTTGTTTCCAGACAATGTTGTAGGCCTAATCTATAGCTTAATCATATTTAGGAATTTAATTTCCTTGGAAAGATAACTGCCCCATGCTTCTCCGCACATGCATAGGCTAAAGCCCACTCGATTTAATAGAGACCATACACACACCTGATCTTGCACGCCCAACTAGGAGAGGCGAGATATGGCTAATGAACATGAACCAGGAAGAATGATGAGAGCTGACACTTGCACTTTCTCTTACGTTTTGCACACCTATAGCCTACCTTTTAGGAGCGGGACAATTTGCATGCAGAAACAAATAAATGGGTTATCAATATTTATCATTTATAAATGATGATCAAATGTTTTGGTTGCACCGCGACTCATGTTGGTTGAGCGGCCTCCACCTTTTTCAATGATGAATATTTATTTAGAGAAACTGTATTAAACTGTACCCAATTCCTTTGGAATGACCACTGTGCTGTGCTTCTCCGCCTATGCATTTTAATTGAAACCACACACATAGCCTATAGGCACACTTGATCTTGCACGCCCAACTAGGAGAGGAGAGGTGCTGCTGAACTGGAAGCAGTGAATTATGAGAGAGTGTGAATAGTGCGACAAAGAGGAGTTTCAATAAAATAGATTGACTAAATCATAACCTACAAAACAGAAAGTTGTCCGTTTCCAAGTAGCCTAATGTGCGGGACTAACACATATTTTCATCCCAAAGTTGTCTGTCTGACGGCCTGCTCCAGCCATCAGCATGAAAAATGCAGACCACACCTCAATGATCTCTGTCAGGGCCCGCGGGAACAGCCCTCTACTTTTATAATCTGTTCGCTTAATCTCTCACTGAGAGTAAACATCCTACTGACATGTTTTGAGAACATGACTATTATGCCTGATTCATTCTTTGGCCAAAGAAAGAACAATGTGAAAAGATAATGATATGTGCCAGCATAGAGGTTCAGGTCAGCCCTATTGTGTGAATCAGTCATCATTTACCAAACAAAAATATAAACATGTAAAGTGTTGGTCCCATGTTTCATGAGCTGAAATAAAATATACCAGATTTGTTCCATACACACAAAAAGTCTATTTCTCTCAAATTTGGTGTATAAATGTGTTTATATTGCTGTTAGTGAGCATTTTTCCTTTGTCAAAATAATCCATCCACACAGGTGTGGCATATCAAGAAGCTCATTAAGCAGCATGATCATTATATATCATTATAAATCTTGTGCTGGGAACAATAAAACGCCATTAAAATGTGCCGTTGTTAGACAACACAATACCACATATGTCTCAAGTTGAGGGACTGTGCACTTGGTATGCTGACAGCAAGAATGTCCACCAGAGCTGTTTCTAGATAATTCAATGTTAATTTCTCTACTAGAGATTTCTATCCAACGTCGTTTTAGAGAATTTAGAAGTATGTCCAACTGGCCTCACAACCGCATATCACGTGTAACCATGCCAGCCCAGGACCTTCACATCTGGCTTCTTCACTTGCTGGATCGTCTGAATGTGGGGCAGGTTGGGGTGCTGATGAGTATTTCTATCTGTAATAAAGCCCTTTTGTGGGGAAAAACTCATTCTGATTGGCTGGGCCTTGCTCCCAAGTGGGTGGGCCTATGCCCTCCCAGGTCCACCCATGGCTGTGCCCCTACCCAGTCTTTTGAAATCCATAGATTAGGGCCTAATGAATGTATTTCAATTGACTGATTTCCTTGTATTAACTGTAACACGGTAAAAGTGTTGCATGTTGCGTTTATATTTTTGTTCAGTATAATTAGATCATCACCATTGGAAAAGAGTATGCCTAAATACTTGTGCCTGGGTTTTACCATCAACCTGACTTTCCGCCCTGTAGTTCAATAACAGTGTCCTGTGTTTCTTTCCTAATGACCACCCTCAGAAATCCCTCAGGAGTAGCTACATTGGAAGCTACTCTTCCCGTATGTATGGTTCCTGAGAAAAAAACAAGAATGACCAGTTCAATACACTGACTCTCTTTGGTCCCCAATGCAATGGCTAATGGTTTGTGGTCTCTCCAGAGTACTATATCTGCCTAACTCTCCTATCCTACATCAGCCTCCCACATCATTGGCGAGCCATGCTACGCTAGCCATGCTACACTGTGTTTCATGCACAATCACTCTATTCTCACATTACTAAACTAGTTGCATGCCTGATGAAGCCTGTTCGTACTGATTCCCTGTTCCCCCTTATCTTCTCCTTTCCAAACTCTGATGTGTGCCTTCCCATCCCCGCACGGAGCATTGTCACGGTTCCCTTCGAAAGGGACCGCATGAACGCCTCACTGGTAGGATCATTATTAATTATCATCAGGTACAATTAATGGGCTGATACAACACCACCCCAGGAATTTCACATCCTGTCATGTATCTCTCGGCTGTGATGTGTCCTGCTCAAATCTGTAGTTGATTGGTGGGCATGTTTTTTACAAGAAGAAAATGCTATTGCCACAAGTGATGTCTTCGAATGTTCCTTGTTATGTGACAGGCATGACAGGAGTGCCAAAGATGTGTCAATTATTTCCACCTTGATGTTTGAAAAGTTAGACTGAAGTTAAACAATACGCCTTGATATGCAAAATAGTTATACGTTTTTTATAGAGGTAATGGCTTGATTATTTGATTACTCAAAAGGTTTGGTAGTTATGTGATTTGATAATGCACATGAAAAAGCATTGCTGGACAACCTATTGATTATAATCAACAGCTTGTAAATTGAACAAGCTGTTCAAGTAATATTCCCTAATATACCTTGGATAACATCTGTAGCTATAGCTTATGGTGGGTAAAGCAATGTACCTGAGGCCTTCTTCCTCAGTGCTGACACTCTATTCTTAACTAACTGCCCACAATTCTCAAGGGCCAGCCAGCCAGTCTGGATACAAATGTGTGTAAATCTTATCGACGTTTTTTAGTTCTGGTACAAAGAATGATTTCAAACGCTCTGACCAGACATGGAAGAGAAAGAAAAGCCAGCCAGGGAATGGATCGGCTCTGGTACTAATCTTTAGCTCTGACAGGTCTCTTTGTCTCTTCGTGCCTCCGACCTCTTCGCTGTTTATGCCTTCAAGACAAAACCCCCAGACAACAACTCCAGACAGACAGAAAGACAGAGACTCAATGAAGCGGTAATCACTCCAGCCCATCTCAGGGGTGAGGAATTACATCAGAGTAATTGATTGGCAGTCAGTAATCAAAACCTCTAAGTAATTATACCCTGTCTTGGCGATGACTGCCCTAATGAAGATATATTTGTACTGTAAAGAGCTGAGGCGATTTATCTCCCAGTGCCTTGTTAAAGATCAGGATGCAGAATCAAGGGCATTCAGGGAGGCATTTGAGGATAGGTCGGGCTGAACCGCATAACCATGGTGACCCATTACTTATCCGCAAGCTGATTGGGGGGATTCTGCCCAATCCCAGTGAGGTGACAGCAAGCAAGCAAAACACTACACTGTTAGAAAAAAAAGTGCTAAGTATAACCATGTAGGGTTCTTCGGTTTGTCCCCATAATGGAACCGTTTTTGGTATAGGTAGAACAGTGCAGTGTTCTACTTAGAACCTTCTTTGTAGGGTTCTTCATAGAATCCCCTGTAAATGGTTCTACCTAGAACTGTCTATGAAGGGTTCTGCCTCTCCTAACAACCCTTTTATCCTTTAAATGTTATTCTTAGAACCCTCTATGAATGGTTTGAAAGATAACCCTTTTATAATGGAGGGTTCTTCCTAGAACCCTCCATTAATGGGTCCAACAGCCGTATTAGCCTTTAAAATTAAACACTTTATGAAAAGACATGACATACACCACGGTTCAGAACGCCAGCATCCCAGAGTCGCCTCTTCACTGTCGACGTTGAGACTGGTGTTTTGCGGGTACTATTTAATGAAGCTGCCAGTTGAGGACTTGTGAGGTGTTTCTAAGTGACCCCAAACTTTTGAACGGTAGTGTGCATCATAAGGCCTTTCATTGAGGGATTAGTTATACCCTAACACAGTGGTGTTAGGAAACTCCTAGTTTACAGGCCACATCAAGCCTGCAGTTCACCTTATGCTGGCTTGCAAAGTGATGTGAAATTCCTATTGCTAGATTGAGGAGATCCAACAATTGGAACTTTTAAACCATTTAATCCAGAATTTTCCCAAATTTTAATGCAAAAGTGGGTGAAAAAGTGTGCTCTATGGCCGGTCATAATTGTGACCGGTGGGATAATGTTACGTATACTAAATTAACATATTTATCCTATGCAGTTATCAAAGTTCTTATAAATCCCAACCCAGTTATTAGCACATTTAAAACTGTCACTAGCAGTCCCCAGCATTGCCTCTAGAATGCCCCGTCACATTCTAGTCTGACTATTTTACACATCAAAAACCCTTATACAACACGATATGAATATTGACCAAAAAAACAACCATCAACGTGTTTCAACATTGTTACTTTATTGTAGCATACATTGTAACATTGTTACTTTAGTGCAACTAATGTATTGAAACATCAATATTGTAACTTTATCTCAATACTTTGTTATATACCCTTTGTTGGCAATGACAGAGGTCAAACATTTTCTGTAAGTTTTCACAAGGTTTTCACACACACTGTTGCTGGTATTTTGGCCCATTCCTCCATGCAGATCTCCTCTAGAGCAGTGATGTTTTGGGGCTGTTGCTGGACAACACAGACTTTCAACCTTGTGAAGACTTACAGAAAACGTTTGACCTCTGTCATTGCCAACAAAGGGTATATAACAAAGTATTGAGATAAACTTTTGTTATTGACCAAATACTTATTTTCCACCATAATTTGCAAACAAATTCATTAAAAATCCTACAATGTGATTTTCTGGAATTTTTTTCTCATTTTGTCTGTCATAGTTGAAGTGTACCTATGATGAAAATTACAGGCCTCTCTCATCTTTTTAAGTGGGAGAACTTGCACAATTGGTGGCTGACTAAATACTTTGGCCCCACTGTATTAGCAACTGAGACTGAGGAGCTGGCCGTTTACAATGGCCACCTTTCCATCCAAGCTACTCAATACTGCCCCTGCAGCCATATGAAGTTAATGGCTGTGATAGGAGAAAACTGAGGATGGATCAGCAACATTGTAGTTACTCCACAGTACCAACCTAATTGACAGTGTGAAAAGAAGGAAGCCTGTATAGAATACAAATATTCCAACATGTGCATCCTGTTTGCAACAGTTCACTAAAGTAATTCTGCTAAAAATGTAGCAAAGCAATTACATTTTACAAAGTGTTATGTTTGGGGAAAATACACTGCTCAAAAAAATAAAGGGAACACTTAAACAACACAATGTAACTCCAAGTCAATCACACTTCTGTGCAATCAAACTGTCCACTTAGGAAGCAACACTGATTGACAATAAATTGCACATGCTGTTGTGCAAATGGAATAGACAACAGGTGGAAATTATAGGCAATTAGCAAGACACCCCCAATAAAGGAGTGGTTCTGCAGGTGGTGACAACAGACCACTTCTCAGTTCCTATGCTTCCTGGCTGATGTTTTGGTCACTTGCGAATGCTGGCGGTGCTGTCACTCTAGTGGTAGCATGAGATGGAGTCTACAACCCACACAAGTGGCTCAGGTAGTGCAGCTCATCCAGGATGGAACATCAATGCGAGCTGTGGCAAGAAGGTTTGCTGTGTCTGTCAGCGTAGTGTCCAGAGCATGGAGGCGCTACCAGAAGACAGGCCAGTACATCAGGAGACGAGGAGGAGGCCGTAGGGGGGCAACAACCCAGCACCAAGACCGCTACCTCCGCCTTTGTGCAAGGAGGAGCAGGAGGAGCACTGCCAGAGCCCTGCAAAATGACCTCCAACAGGCCACAAATGTGCGTGTGTCTGCTTAAACGGTCAGAAACAGACTCCATGAGGGTGGTATGAGGGCCCGACGTCCACAGGTGGGGGTTGTGCTTACAGCCCAACACCATGCAGGACGTTTGGCATTTGCCAGAGAACACCAAGATTGGAAAATTTGCCACTGGCGCCCTGTGCTCTTCACAGATGAAAGCAGGTTCACACTGAGCACATGTGACAGACATGACAGAGTCTGGAGACGCCGTGGAGAACTTTCTGCTGCCTGCAACATCCTCCAGCATGACCAGTTTGACGGTGGGTCAGTCATGGTGTGGGGTGGCATTTCTTTGGGGGTCCGCACAGCCCTCCATGTGCTCGCCAGAGGTAGCCTGACTGCAATTAGGTACCGAGATGAGATCCTCAGACCCCTTGTGAGACCATATGCTGGTGCGGTTGGCCCTGGGTTCCTCCTAATGCAAGACAAGGCTAGACCTCATGTGGCTGGAGTGTGTCAGCAGTTCCTGCAAGAGGAAGGCATTGATGCTATGGACTGGCCCGCCCGTTCCCCAGACCTGAATCCAATTGAGCACATCTGGGACATCATGTCTCGCTCCATCCACCAACGCCACGTTGCACCACAGACTGTCCAGGAGTTGGCGGATGCTTTAGTCCAGGTCTGGGAGGAGATCCCTCAGGAGACCATCCGCCACCTGATCAGGAGCATGCCCAGGCGTTGTAGGGAGGTCATACAGGCACGTGGAGGCCACACACACTACTGAGCCTAATTGTGACTTGTTTTAAGGACATTACATCAAAGTTGGATCAGCCTGTAGTGTTGTTTTCCACTTTAATTTTGAGTGAGACTCCAAATCCAGACCTTCATGGGTTGATAAATTTGATTTCCATTGATAATTTTTGTGTGATTTTGTTGTCAGCACATTCAACTATGTAAAGAAAAAAGTATTTAATAAGAATATTTCATTAATTCAGATCTAGGATGTGTTATTTTAGTGTTCCCTTTATTTATTTTTTAGCTGTGTATAATACAACAAAACTGAGTACCACTCTTCCTATTTTCAAGGATAGTGGTGGCTGTATCATGTTATGGGAATGCTTGTAATCATTAAGGACTAGGGAGTTTTTCGGAATGAAAAATAAACGGAATGGCACAGGCAAAATCCTAGAGGAAAACCTGGTTCAGTCTGCTTTCCACCAAACACTGCCAAATAAGTTCACCTTTCAGCGGGACAATAACCTAAAACACAAGGCCAAATCTAGACTGGGATTGCTTACCAATAAGACAGTGAATGTTCCTTAGTGGCCGAGTTATAGTTTTTCTTAAATCTGCATGAAAATCTATGGCAACACCTAAAAATGGTTGTCTAGCAATGATCAACAACCAATTTGACAGATCTTGAATAATTTTGAAAAGAATAATGGGCAAATGTTGCACGTTTGCAGGTGTGGAAAGCTCTTAGAGACTTATCCAGAAATACTCTGCAATTGCTGTCAGAGTTGATTCTTCAAAATATTGACTCAGGGGTGTGAATACTTATGTAAATGAGATATTTCTGTATTTCATTTTCCCCAAAAATTGCAAACATAATTTTTTATTTTTTTTTCCCTTTGTCATTGTGTGTAGATGGGTGAGAAAAAAATATAAACTTAATCCATTTTGAATTCAGGCTGTAACACAACAAGATGTGGAATAAGTCAGGAGGTATGAATACTTTCTGAAGGCACTGTATCTACCTCCATTACCTCGTACCCCTGCACATCGACTCAGTACTGGTACCCCGTTTATATAGCCAAGTTATTGTTACTCATTGCGTATTTATTCCTTGTGTTATATTATCTTTCTATTATCAAAAAAAAATTCTCTGCATTGTTGGGAAGGGCCCGTAAGTAAGCCTTTCACTGTTAGTCTACACCAATTTTTTACAAATAAGATATGACAAATAATATGTTATTTGATTTGAACAAAAGTCCTGTAAATCTACCCTAATAATCCTTACTAATCATGGAACTGTGATGACAACGGTCCAGTCATCGTAAACCTAGCACCATCCTCCAGGTATAAACTGCTGCATATGGTCTGCATTACATAATGATATCCCAAATTATTGCACAACTTGTAATACGTTAGCCTAATATGATCCTCGTTTGCTAGCGATCTTCAGGAACTACTAGTCAAACGTGACAGAGGAAAGAAAGGTAGCAATGTGATGGCATGATGCAAATGTACGGAAATCAACACTAAAGTGACAGTTATAAATGGATGTGGGTATGACTGATGGTGGCATCTGATCGTGTCTAATATTTAACACGATACAAATTGTTTTTAAAAATACAATGAAAAGTCCAGGAATATATTTCTAGAAATCACAAACCAACTTGGTAGGTTTGGCGCTATACTATATATGAATGGCTACAGAAGCCTATAGTTTGGGTCTCCAAATTTCATCCCTGCAAGTTATGAGGCTAGAATTTCATAAACTTTACTGTGGAAAAGCTGATGTGTTCATGTGGTTTAGTTTGCTGCCGTATGACTGATTTCACATTTATCTCCAGCGATCATAAGGTAAAACATATATAAAACAATTGTAATTTAGATTTACAATCCCCTTGTCCAAACGGCTTACTCATTTACCTCGCTCTTATCAATAGCTCTTAAAAAAATCTAAATTACAGTGCATGGAGAGTAGTGTTATTTCTATCGAAAAAACAGTAAGTAGATGTTGTTCCACTTGGAATCGACATGTTGCTCGAGCTTATTCATCATTTGACCGCACATAAAAGTGTTTGAGTTATGAGGGAACTAAGTCCAGGTCAGAATACGGTATATATTAGACACACCTCCTCCAAACCTTAATTTCTATGATCTCCACCCGAAAAGTACAGCGGGTGAATAGCATGCTATTCTCATACTTAAGTTCCAGATCAGAATACGTGTGGAGGAGTGACTGAAATCCTGACTTTACTTGTTCAGATGGTTTCCAGTTCCGGTGGCAGGCATGCTTTCTTTTGCAAATTACTATGAATGAACTGACTTACTGTATTTCCCAAAACGTGTCAATACTAAAAATTTTATTAAGGTGTGGGACATTCATTGTTTGACGAGACATAACTAGCAGGTCTATCACAATCCAGCATCTAGAATTTGTCTGTGCACAATTCAACCGTGGGAACATGGTGGCTCACAACACCAGGCAACAGAAAGAGATGGCCGCCACTATACGAGAGATTGTTCGTGAGGAGATTACCTCTGCCCCTCAACTTACAAAGTGGATACCTGCTAAAGGGGATACCTATTCAATCAAATTGGAAAGCCTGGAGAAGACAGCCAATGTGACAGAGGTGTGACTCCATGACCTGGAAACCGCGCAAGCTAAGTTGGAAGGGATAATCAAACTCATTAAAGAGAAAAAGGAATCACTTGAAAATAATTCCCGTAAATTCAGTGTGTGGGTCACAGGGCTTGAAACTGGTTTGGAAGCGGACAACCCATCTTCCTTCAAAAGCAATCTTTTTTTATGAACTGTTCGTGCAGGAGAAGCTGGGTCCCAGCTCAAGACTTCTTCAAGAAGCACATGAAACCCAACACACAAGGGGACAAGCCAACAGATGGAACCGCATGACTGGCTCATTATTCAGGTATGCTATCCATGCGGAATCAAGCAGCCTAGCCTATGGCTATGATGCTGTCCTCAGCATAAGAAGATTATGAAGACACCTCTTATGTGTGGGTACAAGGAAGAAAATTACTATTATTGCTGAGCATTGAACTTGTTATAATTATATTGCCTATGGTCCAGTTCATTTACACAATGATGGACAATATATGGATCCTACATCTATCCTATTTTTGACTGTTTAGGCATTAGGATTGCATATCTGTCATATGTGATTTTTGTCTTAATTTCCATATTTATTTTCTTTGTTACACACCCTTACTCGTCAAGTCTGCTAACTTAATTGTAAAGGTCTGAATTGGTTACTTATTTGGTTTTACTTTATTATTTGAATTGTTTTAATACCTTAAGACCAAAAATATACTGCTTATTAAGAGATTTCATATGTAAGGCTGCCACTCGCCATTAAGCTACAACCCTGTAATTATAGTGCAGGGAAGGGGGAACCGGGGAGGAAAGGCTAGGGCCTAGGGAGGGGGGGGGGGGGGGGCTGGTGGAGGGAGGCAGCGAAGGGAGGCAAAGGGGGAACCGTTTACAGGGAGGGTCTTCAGGGTGGAGAAGGACAAATGGGTGGGTTTCCCTGTGGGTCCTGCTTTTATTTTACTCACATGGGCTTATCAACACTAAAGATAACGGTTACATTTCAGAAAAATAATGGCAACACTATATTCTCTCATGGAATTGCAAAGGCCTTAATATTCATATCATTCGTTCCAGCTGTCTCGATATTCTAGCAAGAAACCATATTGATATAATAATGCTCCAAGAAATGGATAATCCTGAGTGTATCGTGAATAATGATGAGTGAGAAAGTTACAGAGGCATAAATACCATACCCCCCCCCCCCCCCCCCCCCCCCCCCAAAAAAGATGCTAACCTCCCCTGTTAGCATGTCTTGGAGTATGATATTTGTGCATCTGTATCTTTCTCACTCATTATTAATCGCGATTCATTCAGGACTATCCGTAATCACGGTAGCATCCACATTCATTTAGAAGTGTTTAGAAACATATTATATTCTTATTTACAATAAAAGTGACTCCAAAATGACAAAATACGTTATTTAACATTCCTTTCTATTGGGCACAAAATAATCTGAAACACAACCAAAACAAACAGCAAATGCATCCAACAAGTTTGTGGAGTCACAAGCTTGATGTAATCATTGTATGCTAGGAATATGGGTCCAAGCACTAAACTTTTGACTACTTTAGTACACACATATGTCACGACTTCCGCCGAAGTTGGCTCCCCTGCCTGTTCGGGCGGTGCTCAGCGGTCGTCGTCACCGTCCTACTAGCCGCTACCGATCCCTTTTTCGTTTGTCTGTTGGTTTTGTCTTATTAGTTTCACCTGTGTGTATTTTGGTTGAATTAGCTTCCCTATATGTAGTAGTTTGACCCGCCCTTGTTTTGTGCGGGATTGTCTTTTGTTACGTGTGTACATATTAGGTCGTAGTGTATTTTATTTTCTATACTGGACACCCTGTGGTTTTGGGTTGTCTGGTATAGTGTCCTGCGCCCTGTATTGTATTGGGCTTATCAGTTTGGTGTGCAATAGTAAAGCACTTTACTCCGTTACTCTCTCTCTGTGTCTGATTCCTGCACACACACCTAGTCCCGCGTGACAATATAAGTGAATTTGTCCCAATACTTTTGGTCCCCTAAAAGTAATTTCTAAATGGTTCACCCAATATGGATGAAAATACCCTCAAATGAATGTGGGGGGTTTGGAAGGAGACATGTTAGGATGGGGAGTTTGTGTGGGCCTACCTGTTTTTGCTTCTCTTTTATTTCCGTACCAATTTTATTATTACAAAATGATAAATATGATAATGTCTCTGTATGTTGCAGCCTATGTGTGGTATAAACTGTGGCAATTGACATGAATATACCTTTAACTCTCCCTCCCCCAAAGAAAAAGCTGGTCAAAAAAATGTAGTAGAAAAGAATAAGTGTAGAGAAAATGTGCATAAAAAGGGAAATATGTTTAATTTACGCCCGCTTAACTTGGGTCGGAATTCCCCCTTAATGCATTGGTAGTTCAATAAATAGTATTAGGCATTATTGTCTCATTTATCATTCAATATAATATGTAAGAGGGAAGCTCAGTTAGTAAGTGGTTACCCAACCATATGACCCCTGAAATCATTGGCCATGTGCAGTTTTTACTGCGGTCTTATTGTATGATGTGGTCCAGACAGATTCTGATCCAAGTTTGTTTTAAATGCTTTTGTTATCAACTGGCACAGCTTTACACAGCTACAGTAAAGAAGTAGGCTAAAGTGTATAGAAAAACCAATTGGGGTGGCAGGTTAGAGCGTTGGACTAGTAACCGAAAGGTTGCAAGTTCAATTCCCCGAGCTGACAATCTGTCGTTCTGCCCCTGAACAGGCAGTTAACCCACTAGGCTGTCATTGAAAATAAGAATTTGTTCTTAACTGACTTGCCTAGTAAAATAAAGGTAAAAAAATAAAAATTCTGTAACCACATGTGCCCTATCCAACAGCTGTTTTTTGTTACTGGACAAGGTCAAGTTTTAAATCCCATTTCACTCCTCATATCAAAACGTGTTCTCCCTTCTAGTGCCTACTGAATACAACTCAGTTCTCAAATTGTCCACTGGCTGTAACAATAGGATTTCTCTCACATAATGTGCCTCTGACCTCTATGCAAAAGGTTTGGAGATTAAGATATAATAAAAATGAACTGAACTGGTGAGCAGTTCTCACAATGTAGGGCTAGTATTAATGAAATAAGGAGGATAATTGAGAGAGCAATTTCGTTTCAAAAGGCTTTAAAAAAAATATCCCACAAATTGGACAGGAGGGGGAATTACACGCCTATCATAATGCATTAGGATGAGACTAGTAAAATACTTTAACAAGAGCTGACAAATAATTGAATAGCTTGTAGGTATTCTGAATGTGGACACTTTTTTCTGTCATTAGAATTTTTTTGATTTATTATTATTTCTATTTTGACAGCAGATCCAAGATTTTACATGGATGAGACTCACAGCATGGTAATGGATTGACATTACAGTAAGTATTGAGGTAAAAATATTGGGAAGGCTTCCACAAATGACAGCAGAGATCCATACACAACTCCTGATTAAAAGCTGTGATGAACATAATTGATTCACGGTCCATGATGATCTTCCATCTATACTGTACGTAGTACTTACTTACATCATTAAGCCTTATATTAGCCAATATTAAACAAACAAATATTAATAACTCCTTTGACAGGCTTTGACAGAATACAGCTATACATGTATACAGTTCATTTCCAATGAACAGTGTAATGTCTTAGAATCACATTTCCTATTCACTTCCATGTGCTAGTATTTTTAGTGTGTTGGATTGATGCCCAGAGCATTGAGGAGAGGTCAGAGTGCTCAATGAGAGGAATATTTTGAGAAACACACAACTATACTGTTTGGCTAACATCGTTGACTTTGCTCATCAGAGGTTATGTGAAACAGCAACTTGTGATGTAATAGTGCTACAATGTGGATTCAAAGTGCATTCAGAGTTACCGGTTTTAATTTCCAGCTAAAGTACCTAAGTGTTTACATGCATTACATCACTACACACCTGTTAACTGCACAAATTCTGAAGTGTCCTAATCTGCCCTGCAAAAAGACTAAAGATCTAAATAGTAAGGTTATGAATGAACCAGGGTGTAAATCACTTGAAGTGAACCTATTGTGTGCCTGTGTGTGAATGTGCCTCTATCCTGCTAAGATAATGCTTTGTCCTCTTCTATCTGCTATGCAGTAATAGCGAAGTCCCCGGTGCACTCCCATGATTTTCAATATAACCACCCCTTATCAAGTTTCTCAGCAGTTTCCTAATTGGTTTACGCAGACAAAAGTCATAATCAACGCTTTGAAGACCTATTAGGAACCATTCCATCCAGCGGTGATTGCATACTGCAATTTGATTTGTTGACAAATATTAATAATGGTCAATGGTTTATTATAAAATCATTAGCTCTCTAAAATCTCATTATAAGTAGAACGTCATCCCATAATGCGTTTATATTAATTTACTGCAAACCAGAAAGGTAGGAGCTAAAGCGACAGACAACCTTGGTCCCCTTAGCCAGCTCAAGCTGAATGGACTGGGGAAATACGGAGAATACAACGAGACAGACCATGGGCTTCAATTATAGGACAGACTTCATATCAGATTAGTGTAACAGTATCCACCGGCCCGTTTTAACTGACTGAATGAGATGTACAGATAACTGCCAAAAGAAAGGAAACACCAACATACACTGAGTGTACAAATCATTAAGAACACCTACTCTTTCTATGACAGACTGACCAGGTGAATCCAGGTGGAAGCTATGATCCCTTATTGTTGTCACTTGTCCACTTCCAAACAGTATAGATGAATGGGAGGATATAGGTTATATACAGATTTTTAAGCCTTGAGACAATTGAGACATGGATTGTGTATGCGTGCCATTTAGAGGGTAAATGGGCAAGATAAAATATTTAAGTGCCTTTGAACGGGATATGGTAGCAGGTGCCAGGCGCACTGGTTTGAGTGTGTCAAGAACAGTTTTTCACGTCCAGCAGTTTCCATGTGTTTCAATAATGTTCCACTACCCAAAGGACAGTGTATATGGTTCTTTGGTTGAAGGGTTAAATTACCACAGGTCAGTGTCTGCCTATGTTGATGCTGTGTGTGTGTGCATGTGTGCGTGTTGTTTTCCCTCATAAAAGTGTGACAAACCCCAAAGATGTGGTTGTTACGACCAAGATACTTGTCTATGGCAAACGTGCGCTCACTCTCCACTCTCATCAAGCTACTCCACCCTCCTCAGAGAACTCTGTGATTGAGGCAAACAAGTCCACATGAAGTGTAATGTGGAGAGCCCGTTGTTTTCGATGCTAATCTCAGTAATGTAGCCTGGACCTAACTTATCACTGGGGCTTTAAACCAGAGGTGGAAGAGATGGGATGGCTCTATTATTCATTTCTCCTCACAATGTCCCAGTCACTCTCGCCCTTTAACAATCTAATAAGCCTTCTCTCACTGTGGACAGACAATTCCATAATGGCCGCAGGATTCTTAGGGAGGCTGTTGGCTGTAATTGCAATGGGCCTCTGGCTTTGTTTACGCCTAACACAAATCAGCGATCGGTCGGCATCGGAGTCAATCAAAAGCTGCTTTCTCCCATTGGGTGTTTATTTATATGTTTCTCATTTACTTTTCTAATGCACAGATGATCTGTCTCCGTTGTCAATACAATCACTTTGTTGTAGAACCACACACAATAGAAGGTGAGGGGAAGTGAGTATTGTAGTTTGAAAATAGTTGATTTGATCTGTAAAGATTGTGGTTTTGTGTTCTTGTCTTGAATTTAGCATGGGCTTTGGAGAAATCGCTCTGCTGTTGACAATTTACAGTCATTTCCAGTTCCTTTGTTGTCTGTGTCAGAGTATTCAAGGCAAATCTGTCATTCAGTTTAGAAAAGTTGAGGCACTTTTTGAGGCACAATGTCCTGTCTTCTGAAGCAAATCAAGAATGTGTTACTGAAAGAAAAGAAGTGGGGTAGTGAAATTGGATTAAATATGATGATATATGTTTATCAACTCCTGTGGGATTCTTTTGTTTGTGTGATTAACTTAGAAATGTTACATTCTAGTTGAATATTGGTATGTGTTAATATCAATATGATTCAAACTGATATATAATTCACTGATACATCTTTGGTTTAAAATGTTTGTAGACGTTTAAGATATTTTTCTAATATTGGCTAGGATTTCTATTCCATCATATCATTCTTTTTTAGGAGTAACGTGAAGAGCTGAACAACCCACATGGCAGATGTAGCCACTGGCCGACCTTATCTGTGCCCTGTTTCAGGAATGGGTAGTGAGTGATGCAAAGTGCAACAGTCCAGTGGTTCTGTCTGTGCATTTCCTAATATACCTATGGACTAGGTGCACTTGAGCTTTTGAGTGTTATGTTTAATAACTAACATACAAGCTATGTGGAGTAACAAGGCACTGATCATGATAGCCTCGTGTATATCCATCCTCTTAAGAACTTGTTCTTTGAATATGTTCCCAGGTAAAAGGCTCTGAGATGAAACATTGCCTTTGGAGAATCTTGCCCTTTCCTCTCTGATTGTGCTCTATCGTTTGTTTTGAATCAGGCAGTAGAACAACTTCTTGGATAAACACTAGTTAACAAATCTCTCCCCTTTTTCATGACTGCTGGCAGATTTTTTTATTCAATGCTCTAAGGTGATTTGAGCCGCTACACAAAGCCATGTGAAATGTGATAATATTTTACATAAAGCTTTCTCTTGAAAGAGTTTGTGAAGATTCACAAGCAGTCGATCCAAACCCAAACAAGCTGCTCTAAACTTGGAAAATACTGATTTGTATTAAGAAAAACAACACCATTTTACAATGTCACAAATAAAGTGAAGTTGTGCAGGTATTAATTTGATACAAAAACATAACAGTTAATATGTTGCAATGGTTGCAAGCAACAGTTGTGCAGCTAGAAGCTACAGTACATTGCTAACGGCTAGCGACTTAACGTACAATATTTGGGTTAAATAACATGGAAATGGTGTCATGTTTGCTTTGGTTTGCAGACCTTAAGGTCAGTGATGTAAAGCATTAACAAAGCTTTCTAGTGATCCTAAATGTGGACTTAAGGGGGGCAAGGAGTCCCTCCAGACTTTCCAATAATAGAATAGGGGCATACAGGCCATGCAGTAGTGTCTAACTGCTTGATTTGAGTAGCTGTGCTACAGTGGCTGTGCCTAATCTTCTGAATGAACTACCAGTGTCATTGCTTAAGATACTGAACCTAATTATCTTCAAAGCTAACCACAGGGTATCTAGGCTTAGGCTATCTTGCAAGACCTATCGTCCAAACAGCAGCTAGGTGAGTGGTTGTCACACTTAAGTCACGTTGTGATAATGACAGTATAGAAGTTGAGAACTGTGTTTTCTCAGCTCTGTTAAAAGTACACTCAAGAAAGTGTGCCTCTCCCAGATCTGTACGGGAGTTGCAGTGATGGGACAAGACTGTAACTACCAATTGGATAGCATGAAATTGGGTAGAAAAAGGGGTAAAAAGTTACAAAATATATATACATGTATATACATGTATATACAGTACAGTATATGCAGTGCGTTCTGAAATTATTCATACCCCTTGACTTTATCCACATTTTGTTACATTACAGCCTTATTCTAAAATTGATTAAATAAAAAATGTTCCTCAGCAATCTACACACAATAGCCTATAATGACAAAGTGAAAACAGGTTTTTAGAAATTTTAGCAAATGTATTAAACTTAAAAAACAGAAATACCTCATTGGCATAAGTATTCAGACCCTTTGCCATGAGACTCAAAATTGCGCTCAATTGCATCCTGTTTCCATTGGTCATCCTTGAGATGTTTCTACAACTTGATTGGAGTCCACCTGTGGTAAATTCAATTGATTGGACATGATTTTGAAAGGCACATACTTGTCTATATAAAGTCCCACAGATGACAGTGGATGTAAGAGCAAAAACCAAGCCATGAGATCGAAGAAGTTGTCCGTAGAGCTTCGAGGCAGGATTATGTCGAGGCACAGATCTGGTAAAGCATACCAAAACACATCTCTGGAGAGACCTGAAAATAGCTGTGCAGCAACACTCCCCGTCCAACCTGAGAGGATCTGCAGAGAGGAATGGGAGAAACTCCCCAAATACAGGTGTGCCAAGTTTGTAGCGTCATACCCAAGAAGAATTGAGGTTGTAATCGCTGCCAGTGGTGCTTCAACAAAGTACTGAGTAAATGGTCTGAATACTAATGTAAATGTGATATTTCAATTTTTTTTGTCTAAATTCACAAACATTTAAAAAAAAACAGTTTTTGCTTTGTCATTTTGGGGTATTGTGTGTAAATTGATGAGGGAAAAAGCGATTTAATCAATTTTAGAATAAGGCTGTAACATAACAAAATGTGGAAAAAGTCAAGGGGTCTGAATACTTTCCGGATGCACTGTAAATACAGAATCAGTCAACAGTTTGGGCACACCTACTTATTAATTGTATTTTTATTTATTTTTACTATTTTCTACATTGTAGAATAAAAGTAAAGACATCAAAATTATGAAATAACACATGTATTAACCAAAAAAGTGGTCAACAAATCAAAATATATTTTACATTTTAGATTCTTCAAAGTAGCCACCCTTTGCCTTGACAGCTTTGCACACTTTTGGCATTTTCTCAACCAGCTTCACCTGGAATGCTTTTCCAATAGCCTTGAAGGAGTTCCCACATATGCTGAGCACTTGTTGGCTGCTTTTACTTCACTCTGCAGTCCAACTTATCCGAAAACCATCTAAATTTGGTTGAGGACGGTTGATTGTGGAGGCCAGGTCATCTGATGCAGCACTCTATCACTCTCCTTATTGGTCAAAAAGCCATTACACAGCCTGGAGGTGTGTTTGATCATTGTCCTGTTGAAAAATAAATGATAGTCCCACAAAGTGCAAACCCGATGGGATAGCGTATCACTGCACAAATGCTGTAGCCATCCTGGTTAAGTGTGCCTTGAATTCTAAATAAATCACGGACAATGTCACCACTAAAGCACCCCCACACCATCACACCACCTCCATGCTTCACGGTGGGAACCACACATGCAGAGATCATCCGTTCACATACTCTGCATCTCACAAAGATTTCCACCAGTCTAACGTCCATTGCTCATGTTTCTTTGCCCAAGCAATTCTCTTCTTATTATTGGGGTCCTTTAGTAGTGGTTTCTTTTCAGCAATTCGATCATGAAGGCCTGATCCTCTGAACAGTTGATGTTGAGATGTGCCTGTTACTGGAAATCTGTGATGCAATTTCTGAGGCTGGTAACTCTAATGAACTTGTCCTCTGCAGCGGAGGTAACTCTGGGTCTTCCTTTCCTGTGGCGGTCTTCATGAAAGTCTGTTTCATCATAGCACTTGATGGTTTATGCGACTGCACTTCAAGAAACTTTCAAAGATCTTGAAATTTTCCGGATTGACTGACCTTCATATCTTAAAGTAATGACGGACTGTCATTTCTCGTTGCTTACTTGAGCTATTCTTGTCCATAATATGGACTTGGTCTTTTACCAAATAGGGACATCTTCTGTATACCACCTCTACCTTGTCACAACACAACTGATTGGCCCAAACGCATTAGAAAAGAAATTCCAAAAATTAACTTTAACAGGCACACCTATTAATTGAAATGCATTCCGGATGACTACCTCATGAAGCTGGTTGAGAGAATGCCAAGAGTGTGCAAAGCTGTCATTAAGGCAAAGGGTGGCTACTTTGAAGAATCTCAAATATAAAATAGATTTTGATTTGTTTAACACTTTTTTGGTTACTACATGGATACCATGTGTGTTATTTCACAATTTTGATCTCTTTACTATTATTCTACATTGTAGAAAATAGTAAGAA
Source organism: Oncorhynchus clarkii lewisi (assembly GCF_045791955.1). Lineage (NCBI taxonomy): Eukaryota > Metazoa > Chordata > Actinopteri > Salmoniformes > Salmonidae > Oncorhynchus > Oncorhynchus clarkii. The sequence goes on from NC_092158.1 coordinate 44,015,720, forward strand.
TACAGAAAAACCTTTGAATGAGTAGGTGTTCTAAAACTTTTGACCGGTAGTGTATATAAAATAAAACAGTGTAAAATGTCCCACCAACATTAGACCAATCATGTTCTGTATATGTTTGGTGGGATGTTGATGGAATATTGCCCAAACCCTAAGAAAACTAAACACAGGAATGTTCTTGCAGCCTTCCAGTGAAACATGTCTAGAACATTAATATTAGATATTCTGAGAACATGGCAACGGTGGAAAAAGCATCTCATTGTCATTCTTTAGTAAAAGTCAAGATACCTTAGTAGAAAATGACTCAAGTAAAAGTGAAAGTCACCCAATAAAATATTACTTGAGTAAAAGTCTAAAATTATTTGGTTTTAAATATACTTAAGTATCAAAAGTCAATATAATTGCTAAAATATACTTAAATATCAAAATATCAAAATATCAAAATATAAATATCAAAAAAATATAAATCATTTCAAATTCCTTATTTTAAGCAAACCAGAAACCACCATTTTATTTTTTATTTACGGATAGCCAGGGACAGACTCCAACAATCAAATTTACAAACAAAGCTTGTGTGTTTAGTGAGTCCACTCAATCAGAAGCAGTAGTGATGACCAGGGATATTCTCATGATAAGTGCGTGAATTGGACCACCTTCCTGTCCTGCTAAGCATCAGTAGTACTTTAAAGTATTTTCACTTAAGTGAACATTGCAACTGGGTTCTGGGTAAGTTCTGTTTGACATTAAGGGAATGTTCTCCTAACTCTAACTCTAAAACATGCTAAATTGGTTCACATTAGGTTTTTGCCCACATACTGTACATAGAATGCTCCCTTACTAACGGAGAACTGGACACAAACATCCGGGGACCATTACGGGTAGCATTACAAAAACATGATTTCTCTCTAGAATTGTTAACTGGTTTAGCAGCAAAAGGTGAAAGAGCCTTGGTTGCTAAGACAACTTATGCTGAAGCAGAAACCGCTCTGCAAACATAAATTATTGTCAATTGTACACCAGTGGAGCTGTTCTTTCTGCAGTGTTGTGGAAATAATATGAAAACGTTCAATGATAAGGAAAATAATAAAATATGAATAGGGTTGAGTCAGGCAGAGCCTATGTGCGCAGCAAATTTCAAACTCTTACAAAAGTTGCAAAAGACAAGGAAACAGTGTTTGGAGGATATGGCTCATCTGTGTAGCAAGTCATTGGCATAATATTTTGGGAATAGGTTTACGTTTGATGTGTTTCTCAAATCCCTCCAGACCCCCCAAAAACTGGCATGAATATTAGAACAGAAGACAAGTTTTTTGCTTTGACACAAGGTTCATTTTAAGATCAACCATGAGAGACATGACTTTACTTTCAAACTTTCTCCTACTCAAGTCCTGGATATTTCTTTGCTTATTCTGGTTAGTGTAGCTTACATACCACTACTGATATGAATGTATAAATGAAAGCCCAACAGGAGTCAGGGTAGGTAAACATAGAATGCCAGAAGGTCTAGTTGTTTTGTCACCTGGTTCAACTCATCATGGTCTTCATTGGGCCAATTAGCAAAATCACAATAATCAAGAGTGCCTGCACACGCTATTTCTCTCTAAGGCTGAAGTTTCCTACACTTGGTGACCTCCCGTTCCAAATGAATTGCTGTGACATATGCCTTTACCATCTGTTCAATCTTAAAGTAGAATATGCTGCTGAGATACAAAAGCAGAGTAACTCTATCACAAATCTTAAGAAAGTACGCAAACTTTTTCCCTTTCATTAACAACCTAACATCATTATTTCATCGATTGGACTGAAAATACAGGCCTAACCATTTCCGCCCATCTTTTGGACAAGGAATTGCTGTCACGCTAAAGCCCAAATTATCTTAGGTTAACCTTGCCATCACTCACCCCTGCAACCATAAAATAACACAGTAATGGTCAATAACTCAATTTCCACTTCTTCGTCTCAATCTGCGTAATGTTGATAGAAACACAAAATACAAATGTTCAATTACCTGTGCTTCCGTTTCCCATTAAAGTTAAAAGTAACAACCCAGCCCAGCACAACCTTTCCAGTCAGTCCCCTGTAAGCTGCAGTAGCAGCTGCTGGTGGGACCAGGGCTTTTGGAAAGTAATGAGATCATGCTAATGTTGTATGTGACATTTCAGCTGATTGGGAAGGGGTTATCTCCAAGTAAAGGTGTCTCTCCATTTTAGTCTCAGCCCCATTTCCCCCTCCACACACACAGAAAGAAACACACATGCACACACTCACACACACTCACACACACTCACACACACACACACACACACACACACACACACACACACACACACACACACACACACACACACACACACACACACACACACACAGTCATCCACACACACACAGAGGATAAATAACTGATACTGGCAGGTTTCTTTGAATAGCAAGACTTTAGAGACTTTATGATGTCCGTTGCGAGAGCAGTGATTATCCTACAAGACTGCTGATGTCTGGGGAAATGTGATTTTATGCTATGTGTGTTGACATTCGATAACATTTTGAGTGCCAGTGTTTCTGTAATGTGGTACCTGCTGATGTTGTGTACAAGACCCTGCTACTGTATCTCTTGAGAATTTCCCCCTCGAGTGGCTCCTGCTTTCAAATATTTAACGAACAGGTGAAGAAATGTTATGTTGTAGTGTCTGATGTATAGAGAAAAGGTACGGTCCGCACTCTCTTGCAAGAAAACATCATAAGGTTGTATAGCCTACAGGCTACCTTTGTCAATGTGGCAGACAGCTTGAAAGGTTGATTTCCATGAATCTTGGATATGACACCTGTTTAACCTGGTTGCAAGTACTGTTTCATAATCAGTAGACAGTTAGAAAACTGAAGTATTGTGTATGTGCATATGTGTATGTCAAATTCAACGGCTGCTGCTAGGAATTTGTTATGGTTCTATGTATTTTTATGTAATTATCAAGGTTTGAGTTGTTATGTGGCTTTTGGGGAGCCATTTTCGGTCAAATATAAATTATTAGTCAGGTATTGAAACTGCATTTCAATCACCTTGGGGTATTGGTAATACCTTGTGCACCTCTGTATGCTTTCTACATTTAAACACGGATGTTTTGTGTTCTTTTTTAGGCCTCAAATTTGTCACTGAAGGGGAATACGTTGATATGACAGCGATCACTAAAGAACAGTCGGGATCCTATGAATGCATCTCCTCCAATGACATCTCAGCCCCAGATGTGAGGACGGTGAAAGTCACAGTCAATTGTAAGCATAAAAACAAACAATGACGGCAAACAGCTCAACACTCAAACAAAGCTAAATAGTCAGCTAATATGGCTCTTTTATCAGCTACATGGTTTTTCAAGGCTTTGTGGACCCAAGCTTGTTTTAAGAGCTTGCTGGGGTAAATAAATTAATTTAAGAAGCCTTATGTTAGTTTAACATGCAAGCTAGCGTGTACATTGGTATCAACAGAAAACATATTGAAGGACTTCACAGATTATTCAGGATAACAGATACTTCATCTGTTTGAAACAGTTCAGTTTGAAGGACAGAAAATGAATGGTTATCAGGTAGGTAGACACAGCAATATGACATCATTCACAAAAGCATCATTTCAATCTTTCAAGACTGCAAAAACATTTCCAATGTGCACCATCCCGTGAGGCATACCCACATTAGGAAGACCCAATAGTGTCCGTCTTGGCAGATCAGAATGTTGTTGTTGATTTCTGTAAGCAGAAAGTTGCCCAGCTGTCTGTGATGATGTCATATTGCTGAGTTTACCTTTAATGATAAAAATGGATATGTACCGCTATAAAACTAATTTAATGTCATGCATCCTACAGACGCTCCCTTCATTTCCAATGCCAGGAGTACAGGTACCCCAGTGGGCCAAAAAGGGGTGCTCCAATGTGAGGCCTCTGCTGTTCCTGGGGCAGATTTTGAGTGGTACAAAGAGGACCGCAGGTAAGTCCTTAAAATATATATTTACAATTTTTAATCTCAATATCAAATCATTTCTGGTTGACAATTAACCTTTTCACCTGTGAGTACCAAATATCTCTAACGGTCGCCCCAGCGTGACTTGTTTTATGCACATGATTTCAGGACAATTAACACGCGCTGCCTGCTAATTCTCTATAGGCTATGTTTTAACTTGTGAATTTAAAATTATTTCTAACAAAAAAAAATGTAATAGAATTTTATTGAGATGTGTTCCGCCTCCTCATTAATTCACATTAAGTAGCCCATTTCAGGGAATTTATTCTTGAACCTTTACTTAGCCGGACAAACTTCTCTCTTTGAGAGCCCAAGCACTTCCACAGTGTTTCCACAGATCAAGTATGCAGATATTTGCGCAGTCTTGCACGAACTGGAAAATGTTCTGTCTGGCTCCTGCATTTCCTTCATTGTTGTCTTCCTTATAATTAATCATTTTGGACATGTGTGCGTTCCTATCAAAGTAAGTGCCTTATTTTCTGTATATCGTGTAGCATACTGTAGAATATGTATATGTGTACAGTACCAGTCAAAAGTTTGGACACATCTACTCATTCAATGGTTTTTCTTTAGTTTTACTATTTTCTACATTGTAGAATAAAAAAATGCAACTAGGCAAGTCAGTAAAGAACAAATTCTTATTCACAATGACGGCCTACACCGGCCAAACCCGGGTCAATTGTCCCCTACGGGGACTCCCAATCACAGCCAGTTGTGATACAGCCTGGATTCAAACCAGGGTGTCTGTAGTGACGCTTCTGCACTGAGATGCAGTGCCTTAGACCGCAGCGCCACTCGGGAGCCCAATAATAGTGAAGGCATCCAAACTATGAAATAACACATATGGAATCTTGTAGTAACCAAAAAAGTGTTTAAAAATTAAAATGAATTTTAAAAAATTCAGAATGGCACAAATTTCCCGATATCAGGGTACTCATGTCAACGTGTTTGCTTTCAGAGCATATTTGATCCCAAATTATAAGGGGGAGCGATACCCCAATATATTTGATATTTTTATTTAAAAAAAAATATTTTAATTTTCAATTAACCGGTGGGCCTTGTTAAAAGTTAATTTGTGGAAATTCTTTCCTTCTTAAATGCATTTGAGCCAATCACTTGTGTTGTTACAAGGTAGGGGTGGTATACAGAAGATATCCCTATTAAGTAAAAGACCAAGTCCGTATTACGGCAAGAACAGCTCAAATAAGCAAAGAGAAACGAGAGTCCATCATTACTTTAACACATGAAGTATGACGACTCAGGATAAGACCCAAATGGATACAGTTCGAATAACAGATGTTTATTAAAAAATAGGGGGCAGGCAAACGACAGGTCAAAGGCAGGCAGAGGTCGTAGTCCAGGGCTAGGGAGTCCTTGATGTAGGTCTCCATAGCCTTGGTCCCCAGACCCGACGGTGAATACAGTCGTCACCGGGGTGGTGTGGTGCCCAGGAGAAGATAAATCCCACAGTCATAGGGTCGATGCGGATGAAACAAAGAGGCCCGGGCCTTACTGAAAACCTCCCGGAGGTCCTGGTACTCTGCGGGAATGGCGGAGAGGTCTGAGGCTACTTCTGAGCCCACACGAAAATGTCCAGGGGCATGCTGCGCCAACTTCAGGCAATTGGCGTGGCAGAATGGGCTCTAGGCCATGATAGCACCAGCAGTCCAGTCAATGAGGGGATTGTGTCACTAGAACCAAGTGAATCCCAATACCACGGGAACTTGGGAAGACTTAATAATCATGTATATCATGTATATAATCAACTGTATAGCCTCGCTGTGGTTCCCTGACACTTGCAGGTTGATGGGAGTGGTATTGTGGGCCGCAGAGTCGGTGAGTACCGGGAGAGATTTTGACTGGTTCCCCCAAAGCAGGATGGCATGCAGAGGGGTGTGAGTAAGGGGAGAAGGAAAGTTCTCCGTATGGCCCACCAGAGTACTCGCACCTACCAGTGAGCTTGATCTTTTAGTGGACAGGTAGACACGAAATGACCATTAGTCCCGGAATACAAACAACTCTTCGTATTGTCTGCATAAACGTTCAGCTGGAGACAACCTAGCTCTGCCTATTTGCATCGGCTCGGGAAGATGTGAATTGGCAGATTCTGGAGACTCTCGGGAGAACTCAGGTAGCCTTGGATTGTCTCAGAAACGTAGACGTCGGGGACTTCTGGGATGCCTTGGAGGAGAGGTGGAATCCTTGGGCGGGCGAGGGGGACCGGAATTGGACCTCCTCTCCTTCCTACGTTCCCGTAGCTGCCCACTGATCTAGATAGTCAAGGCGATTAGCGATGAGCGATTCGACATCTGTCAGCAGTTCCCGGGCTGCGAACTGGTCCTTAACTTCCTCCGATAATCCGTGTAGGAACGTGTCGTACAGGGATTCTGGGTTGTAGGCACTCTCGGCAGCCAACATGGGGAAATTCCCTGGATAGTCTGCCACACCTGCAGGAGTCTTGCTGAAGCTCGAGTAACTACCGGGCAGCCTCTCTCGCGGAAAACGGAGAATCTAAAACCTTCTTCACCTCAGCCACAAACTCCTCCAGACTGAAGCACACGGCAGACTGTTGTTCCCACACTGCTGTAGCCCAGGAAAGAGCCCACCCGGACATCAATGTGATAAGGTACGCTATCTTCGAGCGGAAGGAGGAGGGCTGCAGCTCGAAGATGAGCGAACACTGAGAAGGAAACCCCCAACAGGTTCCCAATTCTCACGCAAAATGTTCCGGGGGAGTTAAGTGGGGTTCTTGGGAAGCCAGGGTGGCCGGGAAAGACGCACTGCTGACAGCCGGGTTACTGAGGTTACTGTCGTGATAGGCTGCCTAACAGACAACCTGCGGAATTGCTCCATCAATGTAATAAACACACGGTCATGGCATTCTGCAAAGGTCTGGAAACCTTCCATGAGACCATGAAGCAATTCCTCGTGCCTCCCAATAGTGGCTCCTTGGGAGGAGACGGCATTGCAGAGCTGGTCCGAGTCTGCTGGGTCTGTCATGGCCAGATCGTACTATCACGACTCAGGATAAGATCCAGATGCAGACAGTTAGAATAACAGACATCTGTTGTAAAACAGGGGGCAGGCAAATAACAGGTCAAGGGCAGGCAGAGGTTGGTTGTCCTCGGCAGAGTCCGTAAGGTACAGAGAGGCAGGCAGGCTCAGGGTCAGGGCAGGCAGAGGTCAGTAATCCAGGGCAGTGTCAAAAGGTACGAAATGGCAGGCAGGTTCAGGGCAGGCAGGATGATCAAAACCAGGAAAACTAGAAAAACAGGGGTTCAAGAAAACAGGAGTACGAAAAACACGCTGGTAGGCTTGACGAGACAAGACTAACTGGCCACAGACAACCAAAGAACACAGGTATAAATTCACAGGGGATAATGGGGAAGATGGGCGACACCTGGAGGGTGGTGGAGACAAGGACAAAGACAGGTGGATCAGATCATGGTGTGACGTGAAGGTCAATGCGGAAAATGTGAAGAACTTTGAACGTTTCTTCAAGTGTGGTCGCAAAAACAATAAAGCGCTATGATGAAACTGCCTGTCATGAGGACCGCCACAGGAATGGAACACCCAGAGTTCATTAGAGTTACCAACCTCAAAAATCGCAGCCCAAATAAATGCTTCACAGAGTTCAAGTAACAGACATATTACAACATCAACTGTTCAGAGGAGACTGCGTGAATCAAGCCTTCATGGTTGAATTTAAGCAAATAAACCACTACTAAAGGACATCAATAAGAAGAAGTGACTTGCTTGGGCCAAGAAACACGATCAATGAACATTAGACCGTTGGACATTTTTGGTCAAAATTTCAGATTTTTGGTTCCAATCGCCGTGTCTTTGTAGGTGAACGGATGATCTCTGCATGTGTAGTTCCCACCCTGAAGCATGGAGGAGGAGGAGGTGTAAGGGTGCTTTGCTGGTGACAGTGTCAGTGATTTATTTAGAATGTCGTCCCATCAGGTTTGCGCTGTGGGACTATCATTTGTTTTTCAACAGGCCAATGACCCAACACACCTCCAGGCTGTGTAAGGGCTATTTGACCAAGAAGGAGAGTGATGAGGTGCTGCTACAGAGGACCTGGCTTCCACAATCACCCAACCTCAACCCAATTGGGATGGTTTGGGATGAGTTGGACCGCAGAGTGAAGGAAAAGCAGCCAACAAGTGCTCAGCATATGTGGGAACTCCTTCAAGACTGTTGGAAAAGCATTCCAGGTGAAGCTGGTTGAGAGAATGACAAGTGTGTGCAAATCTACTTGAAGAATCTAAAATCTAAAATATATTTTGATTTGTTTAACACTTTTTTTGGTTTCTACATATTTCCGTATGTGTTACTTCATAGTTTTGATGTCTTCACTATTATTCTACAATGTAAAAGAAAAACCCTTGAATGAGTAGGTGTGTCCAGTTTTATTAAAATGTTTTCAAGTACTGGTGAAAATAATGCATTCAGATGATTGCAGAGATTGTAATGGACACCTATGATGTGTGTAAAATACTTTTTTGAAGGTTGTACTGATTATAATGGCCTAATGTTAAGCTATTTTCCAGCTATGTGTGGTGCCATGTTTGTTGACATTATACAATACATTCTGCGTGTCACATACACTTCTGTCTGACCAAAGATGTTATAATGAGGTGAAGGAATGGTTCAATTATCTTTCAAGTAAACTTCCGGAAGTTAGCCATCGTCGGATTACTTTTGTTTTTTTAAAAGTGTTTTACTCAATTATTTCAATCAATAGTGAGCTTACCAGTGATGTGATGAATTATAAATTGTAATTGCTATTAGCTAATTCATATTGTGGTTTCTGTCAGCTGAGAATGATCTAAATATGACGGCTTGTGTTATGTCAATCTTTCCTCATTTAGCACAAGGTCTAATGTAGCCTACATTTTCCGGTTTTGAGGATTCTGCATGCTGTCTTTACTTCTGTGAATGTCTGAACATTGCATCCAAAAATAAACTAGTCACATTCAGGACAAAACTTTGCAAGGACTGTGTTTGTGCAAAATGTTTCTGTGAAAACACAGTGCGGCTAGCTCAAGTGCTGACTGTTGTGTCAATCGAAACTTGACATTCTAAATAAGTGTTGTAATCACACTGGTTTGAGCGTACGTTGCAGGGACAACTGTAGATGATCACACTCGTTTGTTGGTACGTGTGAAAAGGTTATGTACCTTACTGTGATAGTTATTTTTTATAAAAATGGCCAAAAAGAAACAAAAAAGAGCAATTTCTCGCAAAGAGCAATTTCTCAAGCAACAATTTTGCTAGGACTGTCTGGACTTGGTCTGAGTGGAGAGGGAAAAACTCTCCACTCAGAGAGTGGAAAAATAGTTGATATTGGCAGAGAGGTTTGGAAGTGTATTTCTTATTCATCTAGTAACTATTATAAACCGGGTAGTTTAGATACTGGATGCTGATTGGCTAAAGCCACATTTAGCTGTGGGTATGTGAGCTTGTATACCACGTTTAGCCTTTTCATTTTGATATCATTGCGCCTTTCACCTTGATAAATTGGCTACATCAACAATTGTTTGACATGCCCATGTAGAAAATAAGAGTTTAGATGAACTTGAGAGAAACAAGTACAATGTGAAACAAACAAAGTGGGCTCTTACCTGCTTCACTGACGGGTGTGTGGAAAAAGGGATACATTTTGAGTTTGGGAATACAACAAAAAAACGGAGCTGAACGACATCCTACAGGACTTTTATGGTTCAGTCAGGAACATGAATGGCGAAGAACATGAGATTAGCAGCTATGCTGGACACAGAGCTGGTTTGAACCAACATATCAAAGATCCCCCCTATCAGTTTGGCATGGAATATACAGAAGGACACCGAATTCACAACGAGCAACAATGTGTTTGTCGACGTAAATACAAACGTGAGGAAAGAGGCACTTGACAAAGCTGCCCACCACACAGCCATAACTGAAAAAGACATGCAGCTCATCAAACAATCCAAGGTTCTGGACACTGAAACACCTGATGGTTTGGTGAAGAAAGTATGGTTTGATGTTCAACTTCATTTTGAGCAAACGGGTGAAGGAGGGAAACCGTCTGTTGAAACCTGACTCATTTGATATATGTACAGACGAGAACAGCTTACAGTATGCGACTCTCTCGTTCAACAAACCCACAAAAAAAACACAAGGGCCTGCAGGACAAGAACAGGGAGAGTGGACAGGGATACATGTTTGCACTGCCGGGTGATCCCCTCTGCCTGATAGCTACGCTTAAGTAGTATCTGTCCCTCCATCCCTCCGTCGCCCCTGCGTTGTACCTCCTCCCGAAACGGAAAGCAGTGAATGGATACATATGGTATGTAACTGTTAGCTAGCTAGCTAAATGAATTTTACCCTGACAATATAACTGGTAGCTATGTCGGCCCAACTATTAGCTAACATTATTTTCTTTTATATCTTTCAGGTACATCAAAAAGCCGATGGGAGTCGCAGATTTACACAAACCACTGCCTCCGAACCATGAGAAATAATGTCTGTCAGTGGACACAGATCTGAAACCTATCTTCAAAGTTACTGGATACCAAATCTGGAAGCGACGAAGCGGTGAAGCACTATTCTCTCTGACAACAAAGCAGCAACTTCCCCAACTAGAAGAATGGCATCCATTTCCAGCAGCATGGATCCAACAAACAACAACATGGGCAAGGCAATAACAAACAATAACGCGGGGCAATTTTTTCATTCATGCACAATAAAAGGCATCATTCAGATCAACATTAATAAATAATTGCTGTTTGTTAGTCACTCGAGAAGTGGCGCTAATGCTCTGTTTTTGCATACATTTAATGAAAACGTACTAGCTAGCCTGTGGTTATGTTGCATAGCAACCAGTCTAGCAACGAGACTACTTTTTCTGGCGTAATGTATTTATTATGAATTTATTTATTAAAACAAAATGTTCAATATAGATGTGTCTTTCTTTGCCTTACTGTGTTGGCAAATGGTTTTTAAAAGCAAAAAGGCACCTCGGGGGTTAGTGGTATATGGCCTATACACCACAGCTAAGGTCTGTATCCAGGCACTATCCAGAACATCCCTTAGTCGTGGTATATAGGCAGTGGTGTAATGTACTTAAGTAAAAATACTTTAAAGTACTACTTAAATATTTATTGGGGGTAGCTGTACTTTACTTTAATATTTATATTTTTGACAACTTTTACTTTTACTTCATTCATACGTCATTTTTTTATTAAGGTATCTTTACTTTACTCAAGTAGGACAGCCGGGTACTTTTTCCACCATTGTATATAGGCCATATACCACACCCCATGTACACCCATCAACAGGCTGACATTTCAGGAGGTCTTTTCAAACAGCTCATACACTAAAAGGGCATTGTCATGCTTTTCATATTTCACAGTATTTTTCCAACATAGTCTGGAAATGCATATAACAGAGGAATTCATGTTTTTGACTGCACTGGGCATTTAAGGGTCTCAGCCTTTGTTGATTGTTAGGAGATTTATATCCCCCAGCTGTTTTCATTTTCCACAGGCGATATTTAATTTTGTATAATTATAATTTACAATTCAAATTACTTTACTTTCTTTGGACGAGAACCATCATGGCCACCAAAGTCGACTTGTGTTTGTTTTTGCATAATTTGTTTCTGTCAATGGGCTGCTTTGCTTGGACAACCTCTGAGAAAGTATAGTTTTTAAAAATAATAAATCACTGCACTATCTTGTTTCGAAACGAACCGGCACAAGCCAGTGAAGTGTGGGGAATATTAGTGATGGAGCCAAATATTTTTTTTACACAATGCAGATTGTTGTACAGCGATCCAGAGCTGTCGTCTCAGCATGACCCAATGAGCTGTGTTCAGTATTAGGGCTCTAGAGACTTATTTCAGAAGTATTTTTGTCGATGTAAGTTCCCGAGACTAATAGTCTTTACCTAGCAGCCATGCTTGTGCTAAGCCCTTCTCAAGGACATACACATACACCAGTGGAGAATGCTGAGGGGAGGATGGCTCATAATAATGGCTGGAACGGCACAAATGGAATGGCATTAAACCCACGGAAAACGTGTGTTTGAAGTATTGGATACCGTTCCATCTATTCTGCTCCAGCCATTACCACAAGCCCATCCTCCCCAATTAAGTTGCCACCAACATCCTGTGACATACACAAATACCTACACAGCAATGCACTCAAACTGGACTGGATTATACTGACATTGTTTACAGACTACACCAAGGGTTTCAAACATACGAGCGTCCAATCTAGGGGATAAACTCAATATTTTTTTAAATGACTTAAACCAAATCGAAACTGTTTAGAAATGATAATGGACTGTCCAGCTTGCTAATAATAGCTAGACAGTCAGGGGAGAATAGAAAATTACCAAAACAATTAGTAGAAAGCTATTTTTTGCTAATATTGATGGCAAGGAAATGCGGCCCCCGGGGCAAAATTTATTTCACACCCTTGGACTACACCTTCACACCATATCCCCCAATGGGTCAAATTTGATTGAGATAAGATGTAGCTTTTAACTTCACGTCTATAGGGATTTTCTTATGGATAAACATATACAGTAGATATGGGATTCCAGTACCAATATTCAAAGAACGTATTTTCTTCTTTACAGACTCTTCAATGGACTGAATGGGGTTAAGATAGAGAACCAAGGTAAACAATCCATGCTAATGTTTTTGAATGTTTCTGAAGAGGACTACGGAAACTACACCTGTGTTGCCCTGAACACCATGGGGATCACCAATGCAAGTATAATCCTCTATGGTAAGACTGCCTTACTGTTACTGTTGAAGTACTATATCGGTTTAATAATGTACATGTTTTTGTGTTATTGTGTGCACTGGGGATGCAATTATAGGAATTGAAGATGCTATAGATTAAACACAAAAGTATGTGGACACATGCTCGAAATCATGGGCCTTTGCTGCTATAACAGCCTCCACTCTTCTGGGAAGGCTTTCCACTAGATGTTGGAACCTTGCTGTGGGGACTTGCTTCCATTCAGCCACAAGAGCATTAGTGAGGTCGGGCGCTGATGTTGGGCGATTAGGTGTGGCTCGCAGTCGGCGTTCCAATTCATCCCAAAGGTGTTCAATGGGGTTGAGGTCAGGGCTTTGGGCAGGCCGGTCAAGTTATTTCACACTGGTCTCGACAAATAATTTCTGCATGGACCGCTCTTTGTTTACAGGGGCAATGTCATGCTGAAACAGGAACGGGCTTTACCGGGCCACAAATTTGGAAGCACAGAATTGTCTTGTATGCTGTAGAGTTAAGATTTCCCTTCACTGGACCTAAGGGGCCAAGCCCGAACCATGAAAAATAGTTTAGAACTCAGTATTGAGTGTTGCAACTGAGGACAGAAGATTTTTACGCTCTACGAGCTTCAACACTCAGTGGTTCCATTCTGTGAGCTTGTGTAGCCTACCACTTTGCGGCTGAGACATTGTTGCTCCTATAAGTTTCTACTTCACAATAACAGCACTTACAGTTGACCGGGGCAGCTCCAGCAGGGCAGAAATTTGATGAACTGACTTGTTGGAAAGGTGGCATCCTATGACGGTGCCAGTTTGAAAGTTACTGAGCTCTTCAGTTCGGGCCATTCTACTGCCAATGCTTAGCTATGGTGATTGCATCGCTGTGTGCTCGATTTTATACACCTGTCATCAACGAATGTGGCTTTTGTAGGCTATATAGAAATAATGACACTCAAACTTAAAATCATTAAACATAATATTAAGGATTTATATCAGCCGAATCAAGGTTTAGATGACATCACATATTCCTGTGTTTGATCTTCTAATACAGCTGCATGGGATTTCTACTAATGCATCCAATGGCAATGTCTGCGATAGGTATAATGCCTGGAGCCACTTGTGGATTTGACAATTACGATGCAGTTACACCTCCGACATTCCCTAAACAAAAGCACTGATATGCTATGCAGTTGTCGGTTACCGCAGGTTAACTTGGATCTGATTGAATAAAATCTAATTTTATTAGTCACATGTGCCGAATACAATAGGTGTAGTAGACCTTACAGTGAAATGCTTATTTTCGAGACCCTAAACAACAATGCCGTTAAAAAAATATGAATTACAATAGGAAATAAAAGTAACAAGTAATTAAAGAGCAGCAGTAAAATAACAATAGCAAGACTATATACAGGGGGGTACCGGTACAGAGTCAATGTGCGGGAGCACCGGTTAATATGTACATGTGGGTAGAGTTCTTAAAGTGACTATGCATAAATGATAACAACAGAGAGTAGCAGCGGTGTAAAAGAAGGGGAAGGGAGGGGCAATGCAAAAAGTCTGGGTGGCCATTTGATTAGATGTTCAGGAGTCTTATGGCTTGGGGGTAGAAGCTGTTTAGAAGCCTCTTTGACCTAGACTTGGTGCTCCGGTACCTCTTGCCGGGCGATTGGAGAGAGAACAGTCTATGACTAGGGTGGCTGGAGTCTTTGACAATTTTTAGGGCCTTCCTTTGACAGTGCCTGGTATAAAGGTCCTGGATGGCAGGAAGCTTGGTCCCGCACTACCCTCTGTAGCGCATTGCGGTCGGAGGCCGAGCAGTTGCCATACCAGGCAGTGATTCAACCAGTCAGGATGCTCTCGATGGTGCAGCTGTAGAACCTTTTGAGGATCTGAGGACCCATGCCAAATCTCCTGAGGAGGAATAGGTTTTGTTGTGCCCTTTTCACGACTGTCTTGGTGTGCTTGGACCACGTTAATTTGTTGGTAATGTGGACACAAAGGAACTTGAAGCTCTCAACCTGCTCCACTACAGCCCCATTGATGAGAATGGGGGCGTGCTTGGTCCTCTTGTTCCTGTAGTCCAACATCATCTCATTTGTCTTGATCAAATTGAGGGAGAAGTTGTTGTCCTTCCACCACACGGCCAGGTCTCTGACCTCCTCCCTATAGGCTGTCTTATCGTTGTCGGTGATCAGGCCTATCACTGTTGTATCATCGACAAACTTAATGATGGTGTTGGAGTCGTGCCTGGCCGTGCAGTCATGAGTGAACAGGGAGTACAGGAGGGGACTGAGCACACACCCCTGAGTGACCTCTGTGTTGAGGATCAGCGTGGTGGATGTGTTGTTACCTACCCTTACCACCTGGGGGCAGCCCGTCAGGAGGTCCAGGATCCAGTTGCAGAGGGAGGTGTTTAATCCCAGGGTCCTTAGTTTATTGATGAGATGAGATGAGGGCACTATGGTGTTGAATGCTGAGCTGTAGTCAATGAATAGCATTCTCACATAGGTGTTCCTTTTGTCCAGATGGGAAAGGGCAGTGTGGAGTGCAATAGAGATGGCATCATCTGTGGATCTGTTAGGGCGCTATGCAAATTGGAGTGAGTCTAGGGTTTCTGGGATAATGGTGTTGATGTGAGCCATGACCAGCCTTTTGAAGCACTTCATGGTTACAGATTATCTACAGAATGCAGTTACACTTCCGACATTGCCTCAACAAAATTAATTATATACTATACAGTTGCTGGTAACTGGGGGTTAACGCTGATCTGATTGAATCCTGGCCTAAATGTAGATTTGTCTGTTTGGTGGGGTATAAAGCAGACACATACTGTACATATTGTTTGTCAGTGGTCTTATTCATAGTTGTGGGGGGAAAATCCACAGGGAACCAAACTTGCAGTTTTGTAATGTAGAGTAAAGCCATTAATAAATTAATTGGAACATTGTTGACGTGAATAGGACAAAAAGCACCAACTTCTTGATTATCTCTAGAGGCATATCATGTGAATGAGCTGAGCCTCTTTGGATTCAATAGCTATTGAGAGAATACAATAGCTCAGTATACAAATTTGTTGAGTCATAGAAAACTTCTAAAACTCTTAGGATAGCATTACAGTTAATCCACAGTGTATTGTCAACTTTTCCTTTGAATGCAGTTCCAGCAGTTTACAGAGAGTAACAAACTTCAACAAAAACACATATTAAGAAGCAATTTTAGCCATCCTACACTATTCTATTCTCAATGTTATAATCATGAATATCTCCTCTAGCCTCAGTTGTGCTCCTCACTTCACATGCCAAGGTATTTGGGGAATGTTGTTTGTTTTGTACTGCATGTTTCTTTTTGATCATCAAAGGGTATAGAATACCCTGTCATCTCTGATATGAATGATGGATTTGTGTTTAAATAGCTATTTGAGTTCCTGGCTATGCTTTGTTAAGATGGTCAGTGTCTAATGGAGCATATGCTCAGTTTTCAAAGGTCCTATTCAATGTGCAGGAGGAATGCATCTTGTTGGTTCTTTACCTAACGTTACTGCTGATGATGACCTCTTTCCAGTCCTCCTTCCCCTAGATTACTTTCCAGGAAAAGGCCCTAAAGCCAACATCCAATTTAGTTGTCAGTTAAAGCCAATAGATCCCACACTTTTTTTAGCTGTGGAGGGGGGGTAGACACAGTAAGAGAGCTAAGTGGGGTAAGCACTGTCTCTTTAGATGCCTTACTGTGAAGTTAATATCAAAATATTTTTCCCCACAGGCCCTGGGACCATGATGCACGATGTGAACAGGGCAGCACTGTCGCCCCACTGCTCGTTCTGCCTACTGCTGACTGTTTTCTTTTTGTTCCTACTCAAGTTTTGATGCAACACAGGCCATCATCAGCTTCTATCAGCACTGAAAAACAACAAGACTCTTGGTCCCAGAAGAAGAAATGGAACAAAAGGAACCACCAATAACATCGTTGGTTTGCTCTTCTTTTTGGGGGGTTTGCATTGGCGGTATGTCTTCTTTTGGACAAAAACCAGAAGACGGGACATATCTAGGAGGGTGGGGAGGGAGAGGGTCGACCTGGAAGCTGATCTGAGGTGATGGTACTACCAAGTTTGTGTCACTCCAACCTTTTGTATGTAAAAAAGGGGAAACAAAAAGTTAATGTAAGTGTTGATAGTTGACTGGTTTTGCCCAAATATTGAGGTGTACATTCAGATTACTGGTGTGTCCTGTCCTGTTTGTTCTCTGTACAATAACATAAGCTTTTTTAAAGTAAATTACAAAAAAATAAAACATGCAATGTGATTGTTCATTTTACTGTATTTTTACAGTTGTATGCAACAGAATAATAACAAAAAACAACCATTCAATATAAACAATGTCAACTTCAGTGGCAGAACAACACAATATCAAATATTTAAGGATTATTTGTGACAAATGAAGTCCATACACAGCAAAAAAGCACTGTTGAAGCATAAACAGCACTGACACAGTTTTTGGGGTTGTCACTGAGAACAACTGCATAGTCAAAGACAAATGATGACAGTGCTTTTTAAGTTGTCTGAAATTGCTTTTTAAGTTGTCTGAAAACGCCTTTTTAAAAGGAAGTTTTGAGACAGACAAGACTGATATACACAGGCAGAAATGTGCAAAGAAAACAGTTTATTCACTGCACAAGTGATTTGTTCTCTCACTGACTACAGTGACATCCCATAATCCCATTTAGCTAATGTGGGTGTCTACGAACATACCGCAAACGGTAAAGTAAAAACAACATGATTCCAACAGGATACATGTAGAAATGCGTCCTCCGCTCCCCACTACAAGAAGTGAAGAGAAATTAGTCATTGAGTGTCATTGATCAAATGTTCTGATCTCTCTTTAAATGGCAAAACCTTGCAGAAAACAAGAGAGTATAAACCCAGAAGTCATTCTAGCCCTCTGCATTGACCAGGGATTGAAAAATTGTGAATGTCTGTTGGTTTGTGTCCTTTCACTGTTTCAGGCCCTATTCAAATAAACATTGAAACTGGTGTGCATATTGGATGTGTATATCTGCATATCTATTGAACAGACACAAAGGTTTCTGATTTAGGAACAGTTTCCAAATGACGTTGCCTGATTACCTAAATTACTGTCACAATCAATTCTAAACAATTCTGCAAAGAGCCTAGCAGAAATTCACTGAACCACGTTCATTATTTCCTCTAGTTTAGAATGTTTCTCATGTACTTTACCTGCATGGTTAACTGTTTGATATAGCCAGGGCCGGCTCCAGGCATAAGCGGTCGCTTAAGGACTCAGGCTGCTAGGGTGCCCCAGAACAGCAACAACAAAACACTTTTTTTTAAGGAACTCGGGGATCTCAACTTACTGTTGAGAGTTAAAATAGTAGAATACACAAGGTGCAAGTATGAAATTTGGTTGTGCATCAGAATTTTTTAAATCTCCATTAGCCATGTCAGCCAACCATTTTTAGATCGGTAAATTAGTCTAGCCAGCTATCTACACTTGGAGTAATCATGGCTGAACACCGACCAGGCATTAACATCATTAACATGGCATAAGTTATGGCAAATTGTGGAGACCTGCAGGAAATTAGCTTTAAAACTGAAAAAAGTATCTCCACCCCATTAGCTGTAAAACTGCCCCATGGCAAAATGTGTGGAATTGCAGGAAATGTACTTTAAAACATATATTCCTGTTGAGTCCATCAACATGTCAGCTGAAGATAAAGTTTTACATTGTCAATAAATTAGGAACTGTAAAAACAAAGTCCTTAGTCCTTTTGACTATGTGACACATTACTTCCCATGATGGCCCACACAACATGAAACAATAACATACAAGTGTAGGAGGAGGCTTTGAATCCAATTAAGATCACATGCGTATCAAATGCAGGCTCTAAAGTTCTTTCATTATAAAATGTCCAGTGAAAAACAATTAATTTGCCATAACAAATGTAGCTTGCCATTTGATCACTACATTTTTTGCCCTGACCCCAGTGTTCTATCAATCAGAGGGTTGAATAGTAAAGGGTGAGGATCGGCATGTCCCCTGTATCGCTATCAACTCTATCTATTTGGGGGGCTCAAGCTGTTATGTCTTCTCCTTTTCTTTCAAATGAATAAGAACCATTCAATGTCACAGCTGTCACTTCTGATCAGCCTTCGCACAGCCACCCCACAATGCAATCACCACCTGGTTTGTTGCATGTTGGTCTCATCCCAAAACTGCCTGGTTATCAGGCAGCAGCAGAGAAGAGTGTGTACACACACACACACACACACACACACACACACACACACACACACACACACACACACACACACACACACACACACACACACACACACACACACACACACACACACACACACACAGACAGACAGACAGACACATGTGCATGCATATACGTAAACACACACACAGACACCCTTCAGACTATGTCATTTTGAAGACTTTAATGGGTTACAATTGGGTCGGCCCCCTGTCTTGGGAAGTAATTTCCACAGTATTTATACTCTAGTTAACTGTAAATACTACAATACTCACTGTAGTGTATGAGAAAGTGTAGGATATATATAAATAATTATGCTCAAACTGAAAAATCATTAAATGAAATAATGAGTATTTCTATCATCCTAATTTAGGAGTAGATTACATCTCACATCCCAGCGTTAGACCTTGTAAACAAGGCTGCATAGGATTTCTGTTAATGTGACTCCGTGCAGCCAATGGCAATGTCCACTTTAGGTATGCCAGGAGCCGGTTGTGGATTTGACAGCTTTAACACAGTTCCACCTCCGAAGCCCCCAAAACAACTGCTATGTGGATGTCGGCTAAAGCGGATCTGATTGAATAGAGCCCTAACCATGCAAAGTAAGAGAAAACAAACTAAGGTTTTGTAGTGCATTGTGTTTTATAAAAGAGAACATTCAATGATTTACTATTCCTGGATGAGTACGGATCAAATGAAATGTTGTCAATACACATGGTTTTGAACTTGATGTTTATATGTAAAACATGGGTAATATCAAGACTGGTGTCTCCTAGGTCAGAAGGATAAACTGTTTTGTTTTTCTTGCCACTCCCCCACCCATGTACAGTGGCCCTTTGATGAGTATTTCTTCAAAGTTCTCCAATTTCTGCACTTTTATTTATGAAGAACTGTAGAGTGTCGTAACTTATCCACAAAATAAATGTCTCTGTCACTTGAGGAAAACTCAAAGGAAAGTTTTTTTTTTAGCCAACACAAGTGCAGTCACACTGTCATAAACCTAAAGTTCAATGCGAATCTGTGTATAAATGATTGTGAACGGTGTATTAGCCAAAACTGTAATCTTGCAGTTATGACAAAGAGAGGATCAAAAGATAGATTTAGATCCCTGGGGAACAAATCAAATCAAATCAAATTGTATTAGTCACATGCGCAGAATATCAACAGGTAGACCTTACAGTGAAATGCTTACATACGAGCCCCTAACCAACAATGCAGTTAAAAACAAATATTATAGTAAATACGAATAAGAGAAAGAAACAAAAATAACAAGTAATTTAAGAGCAGCAGTAAAACAACAATAGCGATGTCATATCTACTTAAACTGTTCCATGCCTGGAGTCAACATACATTACTAAACTAAACTAAGCAGCACATATGCAAATGACTGGCTAGCTAGGGAGCTGTTGTTGTTTCTCTTTTTGATCAAATCTCATCCAGTTTACTATACAAAAGTGTCAAATCTTTAACCATACTGGGTACTCGGCAAAACTCTGTACATATGCTGTCAATAAAAGCTTTATTAATGGTCTATTAATAGTTAATGAACCCGTATGCATTAATTAATTATGTAAAAAACTATAAACAACAAACAGAAATTGCATAGGAAACCTTTTATTAATTGTCAAATGATAAGCCTTTTGTAACAAGGCTCAGCGTTTTGCAAGTAATAAGTATCTATACACATTTTTTCATTGTTCTACATGACTCCATTCATGTTTGTTAATGATTCCCTTAGCAAACGGCACACAGGAAGTGTCACCAAGTAGTATGTCTGTGTGCGAAAAACAATTATGTCCACCTAACAGTATGAACGTAATACCCCTCAGAACCAACATAATACAACACAACTAATACACAATCAGAAACCGTCTCTCCGTTTTTCCTGCACCATTATTTTAAAGGAATAGTTCACCAAAATTCCATACCTAATGAAAGGTTTCATTTTCTAAAAATGACTATACAGTAGGGTTTCACAGATATCAATCCATGATTTGGGTTTGTAAATAAACCAAAAGCAAAATGAGGGTCAGAGTTACCATGGGGATCCACTTTCAAGTATAACTTGTTAAATTGGAAACAATTAACACACATTTGGCTTCATGCAATTGGAAAATGCTATACTTCCTAACAAAAGTAATTTGTTCTCTGGCTAAATGAAGTTCAAAATGATGTATTGTAGTGTCATACCACATGGAAGTAGGTTTATCATGAAACATGAAAGGTATGCAGTATAACTGAAAGAGAGGGTACAATTATCTATATCAGGGATGGGCAACTGGCCTGCCCCGCCTTTTGTAGGTCTGTGGACCTACACCCCCCAAAATAAATAATAATACATATTGTTGTTATTTTATTTTTTACTCAATTTAATTTGCAATTAAAAATGTGGTTGCGCATCAGCAGTCACTCAATTACGGGAAAGTCAGCAAATTGTTTCTCTTTGCTGTCATAGGGGGGCCACTAAAATGTTTAGCTCGCAAGTCAGGGGGGGGGGGCTACTGCGGCCCATCATGATGGGTTCCATTTTTTTGTGGCCCCCATCCCCATCAAAGTTGTCCATCCCTGATCTGTATCACGCTAGCAGTGTGCCTTGTTTGCTTTTTTTTGTTGAAATTATTAATGTAGTTGGACCACAGTCCACAGGTTAAGTATACCACACTCAACAACAACAGTATTATCTGGAAACAGTGGGTGCAAATTCATCAGAAATGCATAATGTGAATGTTTCAATTTCCAATATCAATTGTTTTGGAGTTTGCTGACTCTTGATGTCTCTTTTATAATTTCAGTTTACAATATCCTTACGATAAACGTGGCAACTTTTAACAATGATTTTATAATTCATACAGTAGAAAAAAACGGATGTCAATTGTACTTATCGGCATCGTGTTGATTAGTGACGTAGCACAGTTTCACAGGGCCCCCCGCAATGTCAGATCTTTTCCCTTATAAAATTGCCCTAAATATATATGTTAAGCTGAAATAATGCAACAAAATTCCCCAAAAAAATCTACTGTAAAAAATAATAATAATCCCTACCGGAAAAGGATTGTCCTAACTTTCTCTAAGCTTATTTTCTACTATTCTACACATTTTTCCATGAGGTTGAAAGAAAATGTTGCAGTTTTAAAGATAATTTCCTGTAATTCTAAACTTTTCTTTCATGGCTTATGACGCTTTCATATACTATTTGAGGGGCCCGACCTCCGGGGGACCCCGCCCAAAGCTTGTGGGCCCTCCCGGCTTGTGGGGGCTATGTGGTGTGTGCTACGCCAGTGATGTTTATTCAAACCAAGGGGGTTCCTACTTTTGTAGCCTCACAACATATAAAGTACATTAATGTATCAAACTGTAAAGAAGAGCAAGACACTATCAGTGTCTCCACATGATACCCTTGACATCATCACTGCAACTTGCATTCTCAGATTAAATACATGCAACATTAACCATTCTGCTATGATTATTACACATCTGAATAAAAACATACAATAAATCAACCACATGTGCAAATGTCATGCTAGAATGATAAAACATCTGACACATAAGTATTTGCACTTTAAAGGAACACTACTCAATCTCAGTTTCCACCCACAGTGAGCCCCTAACACGTATGTTTGTAAACATTTGTGGGTCTTGGCAAATGTAACCGCCATATAGTTATTTGAATTATATTGTAACTTCCACAAAATCAGTGAGAGGGGGGGGGGAGCAATTACTGCAGAATTCAAATAACAATTTGGCAGTTGCACACAGGACAAATCATAATTTGAGATATGCACATTAATCAAACGTAAACCATGCAATGATGTCAATGAAATATTTGCACCAAAGTGTGAGGTATGAGCACTAATCTCAAAATAGCGTTCTACCCTAAATTATGATCTTCATCCCATTCATTCAAACTGGGAACAGGAATTTGTAAGTGATCAACTTTATTAACATTCAAATGTTCAAATACTTTTGCCTCGTTTATTGACTACAGGAGATAATATGCTGCACATTTGTTTTTCAGCGTAACTTGTCAAGTTATTCGCTATCTGTAATTGAAATGGTATTGTACATTTCCTTTTTCTATTTTTCCCTTCTGTTCTGTCAAAAGTATTAACAAAAACTGTATGTCAATGACTTTTGGTAAGAAACTAAATGAACGTAATGGTATTGAACTATTTGTGCATGTTAAGGCGTAGTTGTATCTTTTCTATTTGAGAATGAGTAAGAGATGGTTGTATCTGTTCAGTGTAATAAAGCTTAATGATATTTTCCTCTAAATAAGTGTTTTATCCCTTGTTTATAACTCATAACTATATGTATAGCTATGTGCACGCTCATAGGAACTTGCTTTGTGCTTTTAATAAGAAATTGAGAATGAACAGATGCTATTCTTCACCACTAATCTTCAGTGCTGGCTGATAGCTAGGTTTGTGATGAGGGTGTCCTAAGATCCCTGTCAGCATAAACCATCTGTTGGGTCCATCTATTAGGTTTCCATCTACACTCTTAGAAAAAAAAAAGGTGCTACCTGGAACCTAAAAGGGTTCTTCAACCCCTTTGAAGAACCCTTTTTAAATGTATTTTTTATTTTATTTCACCTTTATTTATTAACCAGGTAGGTCAGTTGAGAACAAGTTCTCATTTCCAACTGTGACCTGGCAGTTGGAACCAAAAAGGGTTCTATTGGGAAAGCCGAAGAACAATTTTGTAAATGTAATGAGTCCATTGCATTCTTCAAATAGAAATTGGCTGCCTTCAACATAATATTTATATTTAAAAAAAATATGAAATAATAAATTAAGTGAAAACTGAAACAGTATATATAAAATGTTATATAAACATGTTAATTGAAACTGAAACCTCTCTTATCTACAGTACAGAAGCTAGGGGAAGTGTCCTTACTCACAATCTGACCAATAACTCAAGCATCGCTGTCTTGTATTTGTCATTCTCGGTGTGCTTCCTTTGTAAACACTTAAATGACTCTAGAGTACTTTACAGATTTCTTTTTTAGAAGACAACGGTTTCACAGCACAGGCCTGATGACAGCTGTCACAAGGTAGAACATATCACAAAACGACAATGTCATCAAAGACAGACCCATTGTGTATTTACAGCAACAAGCAGACGCCTAATTCCATGTACAGATGTCAAAGTGTTTTACATCCAATTCCTTAGACAAGAAAGAATGTGTACACATTTGATGGGAATCTGTTAAATGATAACAGAATGTGCCTTGCACCTTACACAACTAACAAAAAGCAATGGCTGTGTTGAAATAGTAAATGAATGAGCTGTTGTAGACCTTGTGTTCTGTCTTTAATGTATAATGTTTAAAGCTATTTTTTAGTTGTTGAAATATTGCAGCATAGAAATATGCTAGAGAGCCCTTTGTTTACACCCCTTCAGTGTCGTTCACAACCCTTCTCTTTAAGAATTTACATGTAAACGCATGGCCAACCATCAGCATTGTCAACCATCAGCATTGTCAACCCCTCAATTAGTTCAGCCATTCGTGGCTAGCCTGGAAGGATCCTGTCTTTCTCCTTATATAGCTCAGTGCTTCTCCTTGGCTAAACTAGGCTCATAATTTAAAATGTTTATTCATAGCTACAGATCCCATACAAGTCTGTAATTAAGGCCCATTCAATTTCACATGTTCAAGAATGCATTTCTTGAACATTTACTATTTTGTCCTCGATTGTTCCCACAAGGGGGAGGCCGATGATATCAGAGTGCACCCATCAGACCAACTCCTTGAATTTCCAACTTCTTGAACAATAAAGAAGTGGCACCCCATTAATGATTTGGTAAATTGCTGAGGGATGGGGCTGGAGAAATGTAACCACTCTCAAATTCCTAGACAGAGCAATGTAAGCAAGGACAGACCATCCATGAGATAACAATGACAGTTTTAACCATGTTGTGAGGCTATACAGTGTTTATTTAGACTTACTTTGTTTACAAACAAAGGAGTAAAACAAGCTTACATTTTGGGTCCTGATGGGGTAAGAACATTGAACTAAAGATCATGACGAATTTACAAGATATATTCTTAAAGAATCAATAGGTATATGTCATGAATTTAAATGTCCAAAAATGGATGTAACAATTGCAGATCTCCCAATTAAGTGTTTGCTTTACTACTGTATTTATACTTTGAATATCCTTTTTCAACTGGAAAAGTAAAAAAAACAGCTGGAGTGGGTTTTTAAATGCTCAGAAACAATGTTTTGTATTGTACACTGTATTTTATGACTTTACAGGCCACTTACAACCAATACCAATAATCAGCAAGCAAATAAACCGGTATTCAGAATCAGGGCTGCGGTGGTCATGAAACGTTGTCAGCTGGTTATTGTAATGCAAAAGCCTGCCAGTCTCACAGTAATTGACTGTTAATTAACATAAACACGTTTAACATCTCCATGCATTCAAGCAGCATACAAGCCACTGATGCACGCCTCTGGAACATCTACATTTAAAAAATAAATAAATCAATTGAATATACACCATCACAACAAATACATTATTTATTTTAGGCATGTCTAAAGAAACATTATGATATGAAGAAAATGTATTTCAGAACAGAATACAAGTTGGCCTACTGTATTTTATCTGTGTAAGGGTGGCAACTGGTGGCAGAGAAGTCAGATGCAGGAGAGCAGAACTGGGTAATAACCGGAGCAGTTTAAAATACAAAACCACCGGCATCCAGAATAACAATGTATGGGTACAAAACCCGTAACACACCAGACAACAATGTGCACAAGCACTTACAACAAACAGTTCCGCACAAAGACATGGGGGGAACAGAGGGTTACATACACAACACGTAATGAGGGAATGAAAACCAGGTGTGTGGGAAAACAAGACAAAACAAATGGAAAATGGATTGGCGATGGCTAGAAGACCGGTGACGTCGACCGCCGAACACCGCCCGAACAAGGAGAGGAACTGACTTCGGTAGAAGTCGTGACAGTACCCCCTTTGACGCGCACCGACACCAGCCTCGGGGACCATCCGGAGGGCGAGGTGCAGGGCGATCCGGGTGGAGAAACTCCCGCAGCGTTGAAGAGTCCAACACGTCTTCCCTTGGAACCCAGCCTCGCTCCTCCGGACCATACCCCTCCCTTGCAAGGTACTGAAGGCCCCTCGCACGACGCCTGTATGCCGGGGACCCCTCAATGTCCAGAGTGGGCGGAGGAACCTCCCGCACCTCAGATTCCTGGAGTGGTCCTCAGGACTTTAAATGGCCCCACAAACCGCGGACCCAGCTTCCGGCACGGCAGGCGGAGGCGCAGGTTTCGGGTCGAGAGCCAGACCCAGTAAACCCGGTGCGAACACCAGGGCCTCACTGCGGTGACGGTCTGCGCCGGCTTTCTAGTGCAGCACGGTGCGCTGAAGGTGAACATGGGTGGTGTCCCATGTTTCCTCCGCGCTCCGGAAACAGTCGTCCACCGCAGGAGCCTCGGTCTGACTCTGATGCCAAGGAGCCAGAACCGGCTGATACCCCAGTACACACTGGAAGGGGGAGAGGTTAGTGGAGGAGTGGCGTAGCGAGTTCTGGACAATCTCTGTCCAGTGCACGAACGCTGCCCACTCCCCCGGCCGGTCCTGGCAATAAGCCCTCAGAAACCTACCCACATCCTGGTTAACTCTCTCCACCTGCCCATTACTGGGTGAAAATCCTAGGTAAGGCTGATCGAGACCCCCAGACGTTCCCTGAACACCCTCCAGACCCTCGAAGTGAACTGGGGACCCCAATCATCCTCAGGCCGGAAGAGTGCCTCCACAGTCTGTAGGGCCGTAGGGTGACCGGCAGCGCGAGGAGACGGCAGGACTTAGAAAAATTGTCTACAACGACCAGGATCGTGGTGTTACCCTGTGAGGGAGATAGATCGGTAAGGAAGTCCACCAACAGGTGCGACCAAGGCTGTTGTGGAACGGATAAGGGGTGTAAGGAGGAGGGTGACATGTGGGTCCAATAGATCAGCCGGTCACGGACAGCAGACGAAACGTACAGACGCCCAGAGGGACACTGGAGGGAGTGGGCTCTGCACATAGCGCCTGCTCAATGTCCGCGTCCAGCTCCCACACTACCGGCGCCACCAGGCAAGAGGCCGGGGGTTTTGGGGTGGGATCCTCTGTGTCATGCAGCCGGGACAGTGCATCTGCCTTCACGTTCTGGGAACCTGGTCTGTAAGAAAGGGTGAAAACAAAACGGGTGAATAACATGATCCACCTTACCTGGCGAGGGTTCAGTCTCCTCTCCGCCCGGATGTTCTCCAGATTGCGGTGGTTCAGATGAGAAAAGGGTTTTTAGCCCCCTCAAGCCAATGTCTCCACGCCTTCAAAGCCTTGACAACCGCCAACAGCTCCCGGTCCCCCACGTCATAGTTTTGCTTCCTCGAGAAGAAGGCACAGGGGCCTGAGCTTTGGTGGTGTACCTGAGCGCTGAGAGAGCACGGCTCCTATCCCAGCCTCGGACGTGTCCACATCCACTACAAATGCCAAAGAGGGATCCGGATGGGCCAGCACAGCACGGGAGCGTGAGGTAAATAGAGGCCTCAGGTGACCAAAAGCTATGTCCGCCTCAGCCGACCACTGCAAACGTATCGGTCCCCACTTCAGTAGTGAGGTAATGCGAGCCGCTACCTGACCAAAACCCTGGATAAACCTCCGTAGGTAATTGGCAAACCCTAGAAACCGCTGCACCTCCTTTATCGTGGGAGTCGGCCAATTACGCATGGCTGAGATGGTGTCACTCTCCATCTCCAACCCTGAGGTGGAAATGCGATACCCTAGGAAGGAGATGAACTTTTGGAAGAACAGGCATTTCTCAGCCTTGGCGTACAGGTCATGCTCCAACAATCGACCAAGCACCTTGCGGACCAGGGACACATGCTCGGCGCGTGTAGCGGAGTATATCAGAATGTCATCTATATACACCACTACACCCTGCCTGTGCAGGTCCCTGAAAATCTTGTCTACAAAGGCCTGGAAGACTGATGGAGCATTCATCAACCTGTACGGCATGACGAGGTACTCATAATGCCCTGAGGTCGTACTGAATGCCGTCTTCCACTCGTCACCCTACTGGATGCGCACCAGGTTGTAAGCACTCCTGAAATCTAGTTTGGTGAAGTATTGCGCCCAGTGCATTGACTCAATCGCCGTGGCGATAAGAGGTAGCGGGTAACTGTACCTCACAGTTATCTGATTAAGGCCTCGATAGTCAATACATGGGCGCAGACCTCCCTCCTTCTTCTTCACAAAAAAGAAACTCGAGGAGGCGGGTGAAGTGGAGGACCTGATGCAGGGTTTCGGAGACATATGTTTCCATGTTTCCTGGAAGGGCAGCGTCTACCAGGGGATTTATCACACAATCCCACCGTTGATGGGGTGGTAATTGAGTCGCCTTCTTTTTGGAGAAGGCGAGAGCCAAATCGGCATATTCGGGGGGAATGCACACGGTGGAGACCTGGTCTGGACTTTCCACCGTAGTAGCACCTACAGAAAACCCCTAAACACCTCCCCAAGCACTCTCGCAACCACCCCGTGAGAGCCCTCCATTGCCATGGAACAGTGGGGTCATGACAAGCTAACCAGCGTAGGCCTAGCACCACCGGAAATGCAGGAGAGTCAATGAGAAAGAGACTGATTCTCTCCGTGTGTCCCCCCTGCGTCACCATGCCCAGAGAAGCAGTGACCTCCCTAATTAATCCTGATCCTAATGGTTGACTGTCTAAAGCGTGAACTGGGAAGGGCATAGCCACAGGAACGATGGGGATCGCTAAACTATGTGGAAATGATCTGTCTATTAAATTCACAGCGCCAACTCTCGACGGACGTCCTCGCGCAAACTGCAACGATAGTGGTCGATCAGGGCCCTGTCGTTCCATCCCGCACCGGCGGCCAGGGTCCGAAAGTCCAAAGCAAACTCCTGTGCACTCCTCGTCCCCTGCCACAGGTGGAAAAGACGTTCACCCGCCGCTCTACCCTCGGGCAGGTGGTCGAAGACTGCCTGGAAATGATGGGTGAACTCCGCCAGGTGGTCCAGCACCGCATCTCCTTCCACCCACACGGTGTTGGCCCACTCCAGGGCTTTCCACGAGAGGCATGAGACGAGGGTGGAAACCCTTTCACGTCCGGAAGGAGCCGGGTGGACGGTGGCCAGGTATATTTCCAACTGAAGCAGGAAACCCTGGCAGCAAGCAGCAATCCCATCATACTCCCCGGAGAGGTCGAGGCGAATCCCACTGGAACCAGGTGCAGGGGTAGCGAGTAGTGGAGGCCCCTGTTGTGCTGGTGGAGGTTCCGGAGGAACTCCCCGTCTCTCCCAGTGGTCCATAGCTTGGACGACGCGCTCCATGGTGGTGCCAAAATGGTGGAGCATCACTGTGTGTTCCTGGACGCGCTCCTCGACCCCCATACCAGGGGCACCTACTCCTGCTGACTCCATAGATTCGGTGCGGAATTCTGTAAGGGGTGTGTAACTGGTGGCAGAGAAGTCAGACGCAGGAGAGCAGAACTGGGTAATAACCGGAGCAGTTTAATATACAAAACCACCGGCATCCAGAATAATAACGTATGAGTACAAAACCCGTCGCGCACCAGACAACAAACAATTCCGCACAAAGACATGGGGGGACCAGAGGGTTAAAAACACAACACGTAATGGAGGGAATGAAAACCAGGTGTGTGGGAAAACAAGACAAAACAAATGGAAAATGAAAAATGGATCGGCGATGGCTAGAAGACCAGTGACGTCGACCGCCAAACACCCCCGAACAAGGAGAGGAACCGACTTCGGCAGAAGTCGTAACAATCTGGCTATGCGCCAGTTCATTTAGCAGACAAGATATGCTTATAAGTCTTAATTTTATATTACATGATTTTATAGTAAGAAGAATATGAATGAACTTGAATAAAATAGAAAGGAAAATAGAAAGGATATTTTTCCCATTCTGATGCGAGTGCGCATATGAAGTGGCTATATTCAGTGTAAAAGTGATCATTTGAAACAGGTCCTATATGATAGATTAAGAGTTATTTGGCAGCTTTAGTTGTGAATGACACAAACGTTACAATCTCTTAGCAATCAAAAGATATACGGACTGCATGATGTGACTGTAGGCTATTTATGTTGTTCTCTCACCAAGTGATCCTATTTTCACCCATTAGTCTATTCTCATTTTAATCTTATCTCCACTAATATTTAAAATGAGTTTTGATTTAGAATGTTCCATGATCAAATGGGCAGGAACAGGGTTGAAAAGACATATCATACATATGCACCCGAATATCGAATGGAGGCCACTTTTCCGCTGGTTCGTTTTTTACTCATGCTGGGAAGGCTACTCCAGTTATTTCACTCCACACATCAACCACTGTTTGATGAGCATACAGCCTGCAGCTGCATGACAGGTCACAATACGCCCAAACTCTGTATGCCATGGGCTCTCCAACCCTGTTCCTCCATCTACCCAGTGCTTAACTTGGGATACCAAGTCAAATCTGTCCAGGAAGATTGTTATCAAAACAAAAAATATTTAATCAAACTGTTGACAGCCCCTCTCTGTGCGCTTGAGAAAGGTATGAAGGAGAGAGGGGAGGAGAGGGAAATGCACGGAGGTGAGATATTCTGCTAAAAGTCATTTCAGCTAATTAATTATGAAAAATTACATTTATTCATTATTAATTATGAAAATTAATAGACTATTCAAAATCAAATACAAATTCACTATAATTGTAGGCTAAAACTGAATTTGTTTAATTTTGGAGTATAGGCTAGACCAATTATGTACCAAAGACATCATAAATCAGTTGTTCATGTTTAGCGACCTGATGATTGTTAGCACGTTTGGTACTACCAACTCATGTCCAGAGTGCATAAAAGGAGATTGCATGGAATTTTACTGTGGTCATGACTCATAACTGCCCCTGCCAAACAAATGAATGTCATGTACTAAACAGATAATTAAATGCTTGTTTGTTTGTTTATCTGGCTTTCTGCATGCATTTGGCTTCGTCAATCTCACCACCAGGCATTAGTTGGCCCAATAGGTCACTCCTGTGGCATTAGATAAAGAACTCCATATGGAATATCATCCAGGAAGCATAGTTAAACACACATTTGTTTGGTTGGGATTTGGAATACATAGGGAGCACATAGGGTGATCATTCCCTGGATTCTGTCTTTTGTGCTCAGACAACACATTCATTGGCCCTTGACAAAAGGGATGAGAAGGTAGATAGATGACTGTCACCTCATTAATCATGTTTTGGTTTCCTCCACAAAGAGGGACTGTTTTCCGGATGCCTCTGCACTGGTGTATTTCTTTGCTCATATCGCCTTTTGTTTTGAGGCAGTGTTGGCCTATGTAGCCAATGAATCGTGCAAAACCAAATTAAGCCCAGATTTCATTGTAATTGTTTTGCTCCTTGACTTTGCAACACAGAAGACGTGCCATATTTCAAGGATGAACACCAAAGTACATTAGCCATTCCTGCTACTTCAACCACCAAACATCCTTACAACAAATCACCTTGAAATCCATCTCAATTGTATTGATACTCAATTACCATGACTTGGTGGTACTGTACGAAGATTCGTCTTTAATAAATGTGTTCTCATACCCGTTTAAGTAGCTTGATCATTGAATTAACTTTCCGCATGTTGATTTAGTATCAGTATGTTCAGTACCATCCTTTTTTGACGTGATATCACACACTTTAATATAATGAATATATGAATATAACTACTTTAACATATACATTTTATTTAATGTAATTTGTATGAAGGAATGAAGACTAATCAGATTTTCTTACAATCTAGTCCATACAGTAAATCTTAAATTGTACAACGTATTGCCTTGTTTGAAAGAGTTAATGAACTCAACTCTACAAAATTAATTTTCTTGTCTTTATGAGTTTTCATGTGATCTGTGCTAGTTAATTATGCCTATCCATGCCTCTAATTATGTTACCGTTTACACTCCACTCCTGATTTCACAGGAAAATTGTCAGTGCTCTGACCTTCACGTGTATAGATGTTATTAAGGCATGGGATAGTCACACAAAATATCAAGAGGACCTCACAAATTCAATATACCAAGTATGCCTTTTTTTACTCCAGGAAATAGATCAAATGTTAATTGATATACTCAAGGGCCTCACCTACTGTGATGGGGTGTGAGTAAGCCTATGGCAGTAATCATGGCTAGGGAATTGTAGACATGATTCAGATTTTTGTGTAGTTATTCCTTTGGTATGTACACATTGTTTATGTAGACAATCAAACAATTGGACATTTAAGAAATGAATTGCTGTAGCATGGACAATAGTGACCAGGAAATTTCCTGCAGCTGGTTTTTAGATCTGCACCTCATGCAGATAGGAAGCTTTAGAACATTTGGCCTATGAACTATTGAACACTATTCCTCATCTAGATAGCTATATTTAATATTGAAAATGAATATTACTAAACAATCAAACAAGTGGAACATTTGAAAAAACAAATGGCTGTAGCATTGACAAGTGAGGTCAGGGAATCCACCACAGTTGGTTTTAGATCCAGGTCTATTGAACATAAATATTTGACTTAACAGGTTGGGTTGAACATGCAAATGGCAGGGCTGAATATTGTACCTACAGTGCCTTCGGAAATTATTATACCCCTTGACTTATTGCACATTTTGTTGTGTTACAGCCTGAATTTAAAAAATTTAGCAGCCATCTACACACAAAACCCCATAATGACAGTGAAAACATGTTTTTAGAAATGTTTGCAAATGTATTGAAAATGAAATACAGAAATATCTCAGAAATACCAGTCCAAAGTTTGGACAAACCTACACATTCAATGGTTTTTCTTTATTTTTACTATCTTCTACATGATAGTATAATAGTGAAGACATAAAAACTATGAAATAACACATATGGAATCATGTATTTTAGATTCTTCAAAGTAGCCACCCTTTGCACACTCTTGGCATTTTTTCAACCAGATTCACCTGAAATGCTTTTCCAACAGTCTTGAAGGAGTTCCCACATATGCTGAACACTTGTTGGCCGCTTTTCCTTCACTCTGCGGTCCAAATCATCCCAAACCAACTCCATCACTCTCCTTCTTGGTCAAGTAGCCCTTATGCAGCCTGGAGGTGTGTTGGGTCATTGTTCAGTTGAAAAACAAATGATAGTCCAGCTAAGATGGGATGGCATATCGCTGCAGAATGCTGTGGTAACCATGCTGGTTAAATGTACCTTGAATTCTAAATAAATTACTGTCACCAGCAAAGAACTATCACACCTCCACCTTCATACTTCACGATAGGAATCACACATGCCGAGATCATCCGTTCACCTACTCTGTGTCTCACAAAGACTCATCAGGACAAAGGACAGATTTCCACCAGTTTAACGTCCATTGCTCATGTTTCTTGGCCCTAGCAAGTCTGTTCTTCATATTGGTGTCCTTCACTAGTGGTTTCTTTGCAGCAATTCGACCACGAAGGCCTGATTCACGCAGTCTCTGAACAGTTGATGTTGAGATGTGTCTGTTACTTGAACTCTGTGAAGCATTCATTTGGGCTGCAATTTCTGAGGCTGGTAACTCTAATGAACTTATCCTCTGATGCAGAGGTACAGTAACTCTTGGTCTTCTTTTCCTGTGGCGGTCCTCATGAGAGCCAGCTTCATCATAGCGCTTGATGGTTTTTGTGACTGAACTTGAAGAAACTTTGAAAGTTCTTGATCTTTTCCGCAATGACTGACCTTCATGTCTTAAAGTAATGATGGACTGTCATTTCTCTTTGCTTATTTGAGCTGTTCTTGCCATAATATGGACTTGGAATTTTCCCAAACAGGGCTATCTTCTCTTTACCACCCCACCTTGTCTTTAAAACAGTTTTTTTCCCCGTGCTGTTTTGGGAAGCAAAAGGCTGCTAGTCTGAAACAGTTTCCCAATCATCATTAGCACTCCACAATCAAAAACATGAAAGTACAAGTATAAAAAAATCATTGTCCATCTGAGTGAGATCGCACGTGGAAGGAGCTGCACCCCGGTACCTTTCAGCACAGATGGTATTCACTTTGGTTCTGATAAGCACCAAACACCCGGACTGTGAACCTCTGTTCCTCAGTCGGCACTGCACGGACCTGTGAGGCGATATTTTTCGGGCCAATTAAATATTTTTACCTGCCATTAAGATAATCGGCTGCCTTGAAGAGTGATACAATTGGGGGGGAAGTTGGTGAGAGAAATAAACAGTTGGTAAGGAAGGATTTCTAACTTTGTGACTCCATTTTGACACTAATTAGGAGGGTGAATGACACTGGGAGATATGGTTTCTGCGGGGAGCCAGGAAGCAAACAGCTATGACTTTTCTCCCGTGTTTAAATGTCTATCATGGGTTTGGGTGCATAACCAATCCACCTGTCCACTCTCTTAACATTAACATTCATATTCGGCTTCTAAAGAGCCTACTACTAATGTAAGCTGTGGGAAAGCCATTTCCAGCTAAATATAAAGTGGTAAACACTTGAATATACATGTGTTGTTAATTACAAGACCCAATACACGTCACACATGTTAGCCTGAATATGACACAACTTGAGTTCAGCTTGCCAGTATGCAGTATGTGAGTAAATCTACTTATAGGGATAAGGAAGAATATACAGAATTCAGTGGATCCCTTTTGGAGTTAGGCATGTTAAGTTTCACATTCAACATGTTGTGCATTTCACTTTCAAAAACAGGTCAAATTACTGACAAACATTCAGTCATTATGGTTTCAGAAGTGTAACATTGTTGTTTTCTTTTTGTCTGCCTCATTCATGTACTTCTTACATTTTGAACCAACAAGTGCTTCAATGCCTATAAAAGCAGGGAAGTGGCTGCCTAGCTAGCTGCTATTGATGGCAACCAGCTGTGCTGACTGTCAACTGAGGATAGACTGTTTGCATTGATCATGAAGTAAGTTGCAGCGTGGAGACTCCTTTCATTATCAGCCAACATGACTCCAGACAGACATGCATTGACTTACATTGTATTTACTCAACTTCTCCCTAATTTATTATGTACTTTTCCTGGAACATTGCCTGTTAAAGATATGCGATTCCCTTTGCAAAATAAAGAAAGTACCGTACAGTTAAATATGTGATCTTATCGATGGGTCCATTTTCTTTTTAACGGTGCCGTTCTGTACTTTCTCACAATTGCAGCTAACAGATGCTTGCATGAATTAAATATCGGTTGAGGATGAAGTAGAACAGCAGGGTAGCAAGTGCAGAGCAGCCCAATTTGGAAGCATTTGGGGGAAAAAAAGACGACAATAAACAACACAAACCTAAAGATGTGCTACACACTTAACTGTACACCCAATGGAAAAAAATCTGGCTTTAAATAATAATCTGTCTGCATAGCATTCCTCCTGGTAATGACCTATTCTCTAAGTGATGTCTTGGAGGAGAACACTAGGCGCTCTGCGCCTCTTTTCACATGTATAATCTATGGGGACATGAATGAGAATGTGAAAATGTCGCTCTGTACTCTGAGCAATTAACAACCGGTGTCGTGATGGTATGGTAGGGTAGAGAAACAAGATTCAACCTATTAAGGAAGTCCCCATGCTGTAATGGTACATAATTGATAGGTGAGAGGCGAGCACTTGAAACAGACCACTACAGTTTGTACTCAGAATCAAGAGGCCAGTCATTGGGGCATGGCCATTAGCTGGAGTTGGCACTGTTATTTGGATCGGGCCACAGTCAGTTGTGGCCAGGGTCAGTGAGAAATCAATGGGGCTCTCCGGTTATTGTGACAGTCACCACACACCCTCTCTAGGGACGACAAATGTTCAGGCTAATGCACTAAGGAAGCTCTAGTCTAGAGCACACAGTATTTTTCAATTCTCTCCATGGCTAAAGCAGTAAGAAATAGATGTCATTGTTGTAAAAGACTGTGAGTGTGCTTTATTTAGTATCATCCTAATTAAAACATTGAATTAAAAAGAAAAACAAATGTGTTGTATTATTTGAGCAAAACAAATATGTTTAGGGGTATTTTATGAGGGCAATTATTTGCTTTGGAATTGTCCAAATGTTTTCAATATTATTAATTTCTGTCGGCCCTATGCATGGAAAGGCCCTTGTAAAGGATCCCATTTTTAAACCCCTAAAGTTTAAAAAAAAAGTACATTTAGCTGGCAATAATGAATATTAACTAAAAAATGATCTTATGTAGTTTCTTACTATAGCCGTCTCTGACTTTAAATAATGTTTCTCTCAAAACTGTGATTCCTAAAATATGTGTCTGGAGATTTGGTGAACTGACCAAAGAGCTGTCAAAGGACACCAGAAACAAAATTGTAGACCTGCACCAGGCTGGGAAGACTGAATCTGCAATAGGTAAGCAGCTTGGTTTGAAGAAATCAACTGTGGGAGCAATTATTAGGAAATGGAAGACATACAAGACCACTGATAGCCTCCCTCGATCTGGGGCTCCACGCAAGGTCTCACCCCATGAACCACACGGGGGGACCTAGTGAATGACCTGCAGAGAGCTGGGACCAAAGTAACAAAGCCTACCATCAGCAAGGGCATTGAAGATGAAACGTGGCTGGGTCTTTCAGCATGACAATGATCCCAAACACACCGCCCGGGCAACGAAGGAGTGGCTTCGTAAGAAGCATTTCCTGGAGTGGCCTAGCCAGTCTCCAGATCTCAACCCCATAGAAAATCTTTGGAGGGAGTTGAAAGTCTGTGTTGCCCAGCAACAGCCCCAAAACATCACTGCTCTAGAGGAGATCTGCATGGAGGAATGGGCCAAAATACCAGCAACAGTGTGTGAAAACCTTGTGAAGACTTACAGAAAACGTTTGACCTCTGTCATTGCCAACAAAGGGTATATAACAAAGTATTGAGATAAACTTTTGTTATTGACCAAATACTTATTTTCCACCATAATTTGCAAATAAATGCATTAAAAATCCTACAATGTGATTTTTTGGATTTCTTTTCCTCATTTTGTCTGTCATAGTTGAAGTGTACCTATGACGAACATTGCAGGCCTCTCTCATCTTTATAAGTGGGAGTACTTGCACAATTGGTGGCTGACTAAATACTTTTTTGCCCCACTGTACATGATCAAGCTGATATCGGAGGTGCTTGGCATGGATGTATCACCGGAGGATCTGGAGCGTTGCCATCGCATCGGCGTGAAACAGAAGAATGCTAAATAACATCGCATTGTAATCTTTAAGCTGTGGAACTATCAAACCAATATCAAAATCCATCTCCAGTCCATTTGATTTGTCCAGGACATTTCTGCTAAGCTGAGGAAAAAACATAAACAATTCATTACGATCGCATAGTCACTGGAGGAAAAAGGAATCAAATCTCAACTCTGATTCCCGTCAGTGCTGTCAGTATGGAAGGGAACACAGAGGATGGAGTTCCTTTCCAGTTGAAAAGGAGCCCAACGACATGAGGAGAGGAAGAAGCAGAAAAAGTGATAAGCACACTTGGCTACATACAGTGATGCCCAAGACCAGTTGATTGTAAATTGAGACAATGTTCTTTCCCCCTCTCAACAATACAATCTAGACTTTATTGTCCCCAAGTAACTGTTCTTCTCTAGGGATGTAATGATGCAATGAGATACATGGGCGGTGAAAAGACAATGTAAAAGGAGAAATATAGCATGTATGTCAATAATTGTCAATAATTGTTCTAAAGCTGTGTGTGTGTGTGTGTGTGTGTGTGTGTGTGTGTGTGTGTGTGTGTGTGTGTGTGTGTGTGTGTGTGTAGGCGAGAGGTTGTGAGTGGGCGCATGTGTGTGTATGTGTCTGTGCATATGAATGAGAGAGTGAAGGAGGTTGAATATGAATATGTGTAAGAGGGCAGGAGAGAATGGGTGTGCGGAGGGATAGGTATATGTTGTGTATGAATGAATAAGAATAGATGAGCTAGTAGATGTATAGAAGGGTGTAAATGTGACTGAGAAGAAGGGAGGGGGGAAAAGATAGGAGCTTGGGAAACACTTGTCAAGTGTTGGTAAGAGAGGGCAAGGATAGGAGTTGGTGATAAGCTTGACTAGGGTGGGGTAAAGGGGTGTGAACTGTGAGGGTGGGGGGGTATAGTTATGCATGCTCAAGTTTTCTGTATTTTTGTCTTATTTCTTGTTTGTTAAAAATATTTAGCATCTTCAAAGTGGTAGTCAAGTTGTGTAAATCAAATGATACAAACCTAAAAAAAATATATTTTAATTCCAAGTTGTAAGGTAACAAAATAGGAAAAATTCCAATGGGGTGAATATTTTCACAAGCCACTGCAGTCGTAGTTTGTGTCCATGTGCAAATTGATGTTCGTATGTTTGTATCTGGTTTGGAAAATTATATATACACTACCATTCAAAAGTTTTGACACACCTATTCTTTACAGGGTTTTTCTTTATTTTTACTATTTTCTACATTGCAGAATAATAGTGAAGACATCACAACTATGAAATAACACATATGGAATCATGTAGTGCCCAAAAAAGTGTTAAACAAATCAAAATATTTTTTATATTTGAGATTCTTCAAAGTAGCCAACCTTTGCCTTGATGACAGCTTTGCACACTCTTGGCATTCTCTCAACCAGCTTCATGAGGTAGTCACATGGAATACATTTTAATTAACAGGAGTGCCTTGTTAAAAGTTAATTTGTGGAATTCCTTTCCTTCTTAATGTGTTTGAGCTAATCAGTTGTGTTGTGACAAGGTAGGGTGGTATAGAGGAGATAGCCCTATTTGATAAAAGACCAAGTCCATATTATGGCAAGAACAGCTCAAAAAAGCAAAGAGCAACGAGAGTCCAACATTACTTTAACACATGAAGGTCAGTCAATCTGAAAAATTTCAAGAACTTTCAAAGTTTCTTGAAGTGCAGTCGCAAAAACTATCAAGCACTATGATGAAACTGGCTCTCATGAGGACCGCCACAGGAAAGGAAGCCTCAGAGTTACCTCTGCTGCAGAGCATAAGTTTATTAAGAGTTACCAGCCTCTCCGCATGTGCGGTTCCCATGGAGGAGGAGGTGTGATGGTGTGGGGGTGCTTTGTTGGTGACACTGTCTGATTTATTTAGAATTCAAGTGATGAAGGGCCTCCCGGGTGGCGCAGTGGTTAAGGGCGCTGTACTGCAGCGCCAGCTGTGCCATCAGAGTCCCTGGGTTCGCGCCCAGGCTCTGTCGTAACCGGCCGCAACCGGGAGGTCCGTGGGGCGACGCACAATTGGCCTAGCGTCGTCCGGGAGGGATTGGTCGGTAGGGATCTCCTTGTCTCATCGCGCACCAGCAACTCCTGTGGCGGGCCGGGCGCAGTGCGCGCTAGCCAAGGTTGCCAGGTGCACGGTGTAGCCTCCGACACATTGGTGCGGCTGGCTTCCGGGTTGGAGGCGCGCTGTGTTAAGAAGCAGTACGGCTGGTTGGGTTGTGTATCGGAGGACGCATGACATTCAGCCTTCGTCTCTCCCGAGCCCGTACGGGAGTTGTAGCAATGAGACAAGATAGTAGCTACTACAACAATTGGATACCACGAAATTGGGGAGAAAAAGGGGTAAAATTCAAAAAAAAAAAAAAAAGAATTCAAGTGATGTATCAGATCACCTGGCCTCCGCAAACACCCGACCTCAACCCAACTCCCAGGAATGTCATACATGATGGATCATTAGCTTATACACTACCTTTCACGAATCTAGATGGCCAGGAAGGTTGGATGTGGGGCCAGAGACAGCAGGGGTTCAAACTGTAGAACCCAGTTCCTACATTTGAATATGAAAATGTATTTTATCAAGCAAAACAATGCTACATTTTATCTCTGGTACCTACAGGATGACAAATAGGAGCAAAATTACCGAATGTAAGTATATTATTTACCTTCAGAGGTGAATGTATCAAATCAGTTGCCGTGATAAAAGTGTTTGGTTGTTGTGCCCTCTCCTCAAACAATAGCATGGTATTTTTTCACTGCTACTGTAAATTGGAAAGTGCAGTTGGATTAACAAGACTTTAAGCTTTCTGCCCATATAAGACATGTCTATGTCCTGGAAAGTTTGCTGTTACTTACAACGGCATGCTAATCACATTAGCGCACGTTACCTCAACTGCCCCGGTATAGGGACACTGATGCCGTAGAGGATAAATACAGTTAGTTGCATACATTTTGTGATAGCTGATACTTTGATCTATCAAAATATTTACTTCAAATGTTGTAAATAGTATGAAAAATATTTATGAACAAAAAGTAGAGTTTGTCCCAAATTTCCCCAATGTCGACAGTTTTTGTTACTACATTACACAAACTCCCATTTTCATAAAAGCACAACATTTAGTGGAATTACTTTTTCTTTCAGATTGGTGTTTTTTGATCTTAAAGTTAACAGTCATCACAAATACATTAATTTGATTGCTTTAAACATATTAATATATTTGGTTTGTTACCGTAGATTTTTTTTACACGCGCCTGTCTGTTGTAGGACTTACAACGCAATTATTTTTAAGGTCAACTGGCAAAGAAAATTCAGGCTACTCTGTATAAACGTCGATAGTCGCAAACCAATACAATGATTTGAGAGTCAAACTATCACTTAAAATAACATTTGTTTCATTAGTCCCTTGTTGATTTAGTCCCAAAATGTCTTGCATGTCAGCAATCAAGTTTTCAGGATATATAAGAAAATATTTTTGGCGACCCACTTGAATCGAAATGCAATACAAATTTAGCTACGTGTCTTCTGCAAGTTGCCCTCTAACGTTATTCCCAGATTCCATGTGTTTTTTGAGCTGTGTTAGTTTAAACAGGACCTGCAACCTCATTTCCTGCCGCTTGCGCTATTGATTTCAACCTGATAATTGATATTTGAGTGATTGACAAGACAGTGTTACATTTCCCTTTGTTGGTGATCCCCCATATCAAACAATTATGCAACATTCTAATGTGCAACAATCTAAAATATGCACCATTCTAACATTCTAACATTTATGCAACATTCTAAAATTTAGCTGACAGTCTAATCCAGGTTTTTCTCTAACCAATGATGTCAAAATATCTCCAGTTTCCAAGTGTTTTTTGAGTTGTGGTAGTTTCAACAGCGTATAGAGCCTGATTTCCTCCCTAATCAATATCAGTGGTTTATTGACATTTGTCAAAACAATAGGGTTTTTGGTACGTGTGCAGTTTATAAGGTGCTCATAAAATAAATTATACAAGTAACATGATTACTGTTGTTGCACATGTAAAGTATGTGTAGATAGTACATTTTATGTTTAGGTTTTCAATATAGTGTGAAAAAAAAAACTGTTTCTGCATATTTGTTATTGATTTGGACACATTAAAACTGTGTTTTTACATTGGGCTATTTAAGAACATAATTTGAACGTTCAACATTATTTCCAATGGTATTGTACATAATCTGGTAAAAACTGCTGAATGAGTCCAAAAACATGCTGTGTTTTTATTTATTTTGATGATATACCAGAAATCACAAAAACGGATTTGCCCTGCCTACTCTCTCCACCTTCTGGCAGACACCTGGCGTAAAAAGGGATTGATTTACCTAACGCAGGTTAGCAGATTGGAGATGTCTCCCAAACAGAAAAAATACACAATATGCAGGTCTGTCATGTGGGTCCTAGACAGGTACTGTATGGCTGACAAGATGGATCAACACAGTAACTGGAGACACCAGGTTAGTTCAATTACCCAATGAAGCAAACACACATGAATGAATGACTTGCAATTCCAAAGCAAGGCAATGTGCGCACTCAAACAAAGATGGTCAAAGCATGGGGC
Source organism: Oncorhynchus clarkii lewisi (assembly GCF_045791955.1). Classification (NCBI taxonomy): domain Eukaryota; kingdom Metazoa; phylum Chordata; class Actinopteri; order Salmoniformes; family Salmonidae; genus Oncorhynchus; species Oncorhynchus clarkii. Next base: position 44,057,595 of record NC_092158.1, read on the forward strand.
ATTTAAGATCATTTTTTATTATTTTTGTCAGTTTAAAATATGAACACACAATCTTCAACAAGAAAATACATATGAACCAACAATCTTTTACATCACAGGGAGTCAAATAGAATGTAATTTTCCATTCACTGTGGAATCAACCAGAATAAAGGGACGACTTTGACTGACCTTTGTCGGGTGAATGACTTGACTGTCTTGTATTGGGGTAGAGGGAATGTGTGTGTGCCGGTCACCACAGAGTGACTGAATGCATACTTAAATGTCACGTCACAAACAGCACTATACTATAGGGTAGGTCCAATATAAGCTCAGTCAAAAATAATAATTGGAAATAAGTTTCTTGCAATGGTTATACCGTGGACTTCTCAGAAGCCCCAGATGTTGCTTTCTGTACATATGTTTTAAAACAACTACAAAAAAAGTAATACAACTTTTATTGAATCTACCCTTAGCATGGCCTTCATTGAGCCCATATTATATAGTTTCAGTCACTAGAATGAGCTTATCTTTCAACAGACATTTGGATCTGTTTTATCAGTACATTTACCACAGTAGAACACTTGACTAATTATGTGGTACTTATCTAACCTTTATTTATCCCATTGAGGTCTGAATACCTATTTTACTAGGGGAATACTTGTGGTATTTATTTCTAAATGGATTTGGGGTTCAAACAATTATGCTGGTGTGGAGTGGATAATGGGTGAGCTATCTCACTTTATTAGCTAAGTGCTCTGCCATATGGAACAATGTATTCAAATGAAATCCAAGTTCAAGAATCATTTACAATAATGCCGATGCCTGGTGAATCATGAATTACAGTGATGTATATTTCTAATCATTATCAAATCAATGTGACCCTCACACAGACATAGCCCATTTGAAATGTGTGATAAATGCACCCATATATCTGCTGTAATATGGCCGATTTTGATGGCAGCACCACAGGTTTGAAACATTTAAAAAGTAAAATCTTTTGTCACATCAAAATGTGTCCCTTTCTCCACATGTGTGAATACAATATTAAAGTCAGACTTCATCGTACACATGTGCTGACATCAACAACAGAAGACTAACAAAACTGACTCCTAATTTGTGCCCTTCCTTGAGGCATTCCCACTTAAGGAAGAGGCAATACCAGCAGTCCTGGCAGATTAGATTTTGTTGCTGTTGATTTCTGGGAGAAAGCAGGAAGTTTCCCCACTGTTTATGATGATGTCATAATGTTGAGTCTACCTTTAAGACCTCTGAATTAGGATTTGTTTGTCATGGGCTCAACAAGTGCTTTGTCTGATATAGGCAACGTTAAAACCAACACAGGAATTAATCATTTAGGAGACAGCGATGAGAGATGAACATTCAGGTGTGTCTGCAATGTCCTGTCAGAGAACTGTGGAATAGCAATACAACAGCAAATATATCCCTTTGCATTGTGTGTAATCCATCCCTTATTACATCTGTCAACGCTACTCTGAACCTTTGTCTTGCTTACATTTACATTACAGTACATGTATCTATTGAAAACATGGTGTTTAGAGGACAGACTGAAATAAATCAAGACCATGGTCAGCAATCATAAAGGGTCTCAGAGTATGAGTGCTGATCTAGGATCAATTCCCCCCTGTCCATGTCAACACATTAATTTCGAAGGCAAAACTGACCCCAGATTAGCACTCCTTCTCTGAGATGCTTTGTGAATATGGGCACAGATATTTTAATAAAGTTTTAAAACTATCATGAAGAGGAGATACTGCTGTGTAGTTTATAAACTGGGAAAATGAGTTGATGCACTGCACAGAAAGCTGAAAAATCAGCTTCAGGTACTGACCAAAAATATAAACGCAACATGAAACAATTTCAAAGATTTTACTGAGTTACAGTTCATATAAGGAAATCAGTCAATTTAAATAAATATATTAGGCCCTAATATCTATGGATTTCACATCTGGGAATACAGATATGCATCTGTTTGTCACAGTTATCTTAAAAAAAGGTAGGAGTGTGGATCAGAAAACCACCATTTGTCTCATGCAGCACGACACATCTCCTTCGCACAGAGTTAATCAGGCTGTTGACTGTGACCTGTGAAATGTTGTCCCACTCCTCTTCAATGGCTGTGCGAAGTTTCTGGATATTAGCAGGAACTGGAACACACTGTCGTACACGTAAATCCAGAGCATCCCAAACATGCTCAATGGGTGACATGCCTGGTGAGTATGCAGGCCATAGAAGAACTGGGACATTTCCATTAATTGTGCACAGATCCTTGTGACATGGGGCTGTGCATGGCACGACAATGGGCCTCAGGATCCCGTCATGGTATCTCTATGCATTCAAATTGCCATAGATAAAATGCAATTTTATTCGTTGTCCGTAGCTTATGCCTACCTATACCATAACCCCACCGCCACCATGGGGCACTCTGTTCACAACTTTGACATTAGGAAACTGCTCTCCCACACAACGCCAAGGTGGTTTGCGGTTTTGAAGCCGGTTGGACGTACTGCCAAATTCTCTAAAACAATTTTGGAGGAAGTTTATGGTAGAGAAATTAACAAATGATCTGGCAACAGCTCTGGTGGACATTCCTGCAGTCAGTATGCCAATTGCACACTCCCTCAAAACTTGAGACATCTGTGGCATTGTGTTGTGTGACAAAACTGCACATTTTAGAGTGGCCTTTAATTGTCCACAGTACAAGGAGCACCTGTGATCATGCTATTTAATTAGCTTCTTGATATGCCACACCTGTCAGGTGGATGGATTATCTTGGCAAATGAGAAATGCCCACTAACAGGGATGTAAACAAATTTGTGCACAACATTTAAGATAAATGAGCTTTTTGTGCATATGGAACATTTTCTTACATTTCAGCTCATGAAACATGGGGACCAACACTACATGTTGCTTTGATATTTTTGTTCAGTGATTTCATGGAGCATGGATTGTGCTTGCCTGTTAAACTAAAGCTAATTGCGTAAAATGACGTGGATGGTTATAGAACGTTTTATTGTAGGTCCTGAGTGTCACAGAGACGTCGACGAGAAGACATACCCGATTTCAAATCAATCCAAACTCCACCCTGATTATTTAACTCGTTATACCACACTGTATGAGAATATTTGAACGTATCTGCACTCTATTGGGAGACAATATAAGCAATCTATTTGAATTTCCAGTCAAAACGTACCAGTTCAACACAACCGAACAGTTCATACTTATTGGTTATGAGACAGTATTTTGGAACAAACTCAAACCAATGACCATACAAAAATACTGATACTAACAGCTGAGAACCTTCAGAGGTGGATCCTAACTTCCACTTCAGTCCAATTTTCACTTAGTCTCCCACTGACATCAATGCATCACTAAGTGACTGAAGTGGAAGTTAGGATTTGCACTTAGAGTGATCCATATTTTACCTTTATTTAACTAGGCAAGTCAGTAACACCAGCTGTAAAGACATGAATAAACTTTGCAAGTGATTACATTAGTTGAAGTTATATGTCCACAAAAATGGAAATAAACTCCCTTTCCATTCATAACTAGTTAAGTAATTATTCTTCAAACCACCTTGTATAGACTTGTGCCAGTTAGAAGGGAAGACAAACATAGTCTTTGCACAAATGTATACAACTTTTATGTTTTATTTACCCCTTTTCAATATGTGTTAAAAACAAACAAAAAATAGCATAGCACAAACAACTGAAAAGATCACAATTTACAATGATGAGAGGAAGAAGAACATTTGTCAAAATTCCATTTCTTCTTAACCGGTTGTGGTTTGTCAATGTATCAGAATCCAAAATAATTACAGCAGAAACAAACATGATTACAGGCTTTTAGGCCCTAGAGGGATTTCAGTCCTTCTGGTCCTTGCCTGTGTTTGAGGTGTTTGTTTAGTTCACCTCATACACTTAACTCTTAGGGCTAAGACTCTCGGGGCTAAGATGACTGTCAGTCGGGGGAAATTGAGATAAATTAAATGTAAATAACAGACAAACCACATCGGACAGGCCTATTTTTGAGACCCACGTGAATAAACATTTAAGAATCATATCATAATGGGAGGCGAAACTAAACAAAAAAAAGCAACTTGTTATGTCCTTAAAACTCAACTAAAATGAATTTTAAAAAGTATATGTTACATAATACTTTTTAGCGGTTCGACATGATGTAGTAGGGTAGCCCATGCACTCTGTGCATCATGTTTGTGGTTCCAGGTGAGAGAAAACACACAAAACATGCAACCTTGCCCTCGGATGCCAGAAAGCCCACTGCATCAAAACTTGAGCAGAAACGGAAGGAGGATGACCAGAAGTAGACAGGTGTATGTGTGTACGTGTGTCCCTATCGAGCCGCTGTTCCCATCCTGCACTGCTCCGGGTCCTGTCATGGCGAAGGTGGAGGGCGGAGGAGAGGGAACAAAACATTTGGATGAGTTTGAGGCATTCAAGATTGGTTTTGCCCTTTCTCTTGCATAAACCTGTCGGATGGATATCACTATGTAAATCTTCTGTTAACAAGTGATTCACTGCTCTAATACCTTCTCACCAACTCTTAACTCGCTGTCTGCTCAAGGAGAGGGGTGTCTCACTGATATTCACAAATTTGTGTGGTAGTACAACAATATACAACTACATCCCCCTTTCCCCTAACGTCACCTACAGGTATCAGTACTGTTAATCTACAGGTTAGTATTTAATCATGTGTTGATCACATTTTTTTAAAATAATTAGTTTGTGGGTATTAGGTTAGGTTTTAAAGTGGATTCATTACAAACCTGCCGGTAATGCAAAGGTTTCAGAGGATGTCTTTTCTAACACAGATGAACTCAACAATAACACATTGGTTGACCCCTCTAAAAAGAGAAATTATATGAAAGAAGGCACTCAAAACATGTCAACAGAGCAGCTCACAAGCAAATGCTGCTCACATGCAAAATTATCTGAGTAATTGACACTCAGCACATAATAAACTACCCCCTGGGCCAAACGGTTGCTAGGTACCACACCTGGGTTCAAATACTATTTAGGGTATTTCTATTACTTTTAAAGACATTTGGAAGTAATTATTTAGATGTTTTTTATTTGAAAAGACAAGTAGTTGAATGTAGGAATGTATTTGGAGATACACTCTGAAAGTCTTTGAAAATACTCAAATGCATCGACGCAAATACACTCCCATGCATTTAATCCAGGTATTTGGGAATAGTATTTGAAATAAATATTTGAAAATACATTCCAAAGATACTTCATTTAGAAGTAGTTGATGTGTGCTATATTATTTGAAAATACTCACACATTCAAAATAATTATTCGAATAACAAACACAAATATATTTTACCCAGATCTACTAGGTAACCAATTCAAAAGAGGACATTATTGTTATTTTTAGTTCTGTTTACTTATTACCCGACATAGATACAGTGCCTTCAGAAGGTATTCACACACTGACTTTTTCCAAATTTTCTTGTGTTACAAAGTGAGATAAATGTGGATTTAATTGTCATTTTTTTTGTCAATGATCTACACAAAATAATCCGTAATGTCAAAAGGGAAGAAAATGTGTAAAAAAGTGTATATATATGAATGGAACATAACACACTAATATATTTTGATTGACATTATGGGGTAGCCTATTGTTTGTTGATCAGTAAACAAAATATAAATGTAATACATTTGACAGTTAGGCTGGAACACAACAAAAGGTGGAAAAAGTTAAGGGGTGTGAATCCTTTCTGAAGACACTGTATATCCATGGTATTTCTGGCACAGCTATGTTAGCTAATATAGCTATGCTAATCAGGTCATTCCCAGACTAAGAAATATTCCAATCCCGATTCCTGCTGATGGAATGTTTAAGTAGGGGCACTCAGTATATATACACCTGTTCTGAAAGGCCCCAGAGTCTGCAACACCACTAAGCAAGGGGCACCACCAAGCAAGTGGCACTGTGAAGACCAAGGAGCTCTCCAAACAGGTCAGGGACAAAGTTGTGGAGAAGTACAGATCAGGGTTGGGTTATAAAAAAATATCAGAAACTTTGAACATCCCACGGAGCAACATCAAATCCACTATTAAAACATTTAAAGAATATGGCACCACAACAAACCTGCCATGAGAGGGCCGCCCACCAAACTTACGGACCAGGCAAGGAGGGCATTAATCAGAGAGGCAACAAAGAGACCACAGATAACCATGAAGGAGCTGCAAAGCTCCACAGCGGAGATTGGAGTATCTGTCCATAGGACCACTTTAAGCCGTACACTCCACAGAGATTGGCTTAACGGGAGAGTGGCCAGAAAAAATCCATTGCTTAAAGAAGCAAACAAATTTGGTGTTCGCCAAAAGGAATGTGGGAGACTCCCCAAACATATGGAAGAAGGTACTCTGGTCAGATGAGACAAAAATGTAGCTTTTTGGTCATCAAGGAAAACGCTATGTCTGGAGCAAACAAAACACCTCTCAACACCCCCAAAAACATCCCCACAGCATGATGCTGCCACCACCATGCTTCAGTGTGGGGATGTTTTTCATCGGCAGGGACTGGGAAACTGGTTAGAATTGAAGGAATGATGGATGGCGCTAAATACAGGGAACTTCTTGAGGGAAACCTGTTTCAGTCTTCCAGAGATTTGAGACTGGGACGGATGTTCACCTTCCAGCAGGACAACACTATAGCTGGAGCTGGAGCAGTTTATCCTTGAAAAATGGGCAAAAATCCCAGTGGCTAGATGTGCCAAGCTTATAGAGAGAGACATGCCCCAAGAGACTTGCAACTCTAATCTACAAAGTATTGACTTTGGGGGGTGGGGTGTATAGTTAAGCACACCCCAGTTCTGTATTTTTTGTCTTATTTCTTGTTTGTTTCACAATAAAGAATATTTAGCATCTTCAAAGTGGTAGACATGTTGTGTAAATCAAATGATGCAAAACCCCACAAAATAAATGTTGATTCCAGGTTGTAAGGCTACAAAATAGGAAAAATACCAAGGGGGTGAATACTTTCACAAGCCACTGTACATAAATACACATATTTTCAAATAATATATTACTTAATTATTTCCCACTAACCCTACCACCCCTCCACTAATTTGAGTAAACTAATGAACAACAACACTTAGGCTTCTACTTTACATACTACATACATTGTATGGACACAATCTATTTTACGATAACTTTTGTTAGCTGCATGTGTGACATAACTCCACCAGTCCTATTTATGATACATTTACTGAAAAAACATATTATACATTATCTTTTTTGGTTTAATCACAATATTGGTCAAATTATTTGTTCCGTCTTTTCTGATTAAACTAAAATTGCAACCAAATTTCTATGGCTTGTTTTAAAAATATAGATATTTTGGATATTATTTCATTTTCAAATAACCGAAAGTGAGAGGTTGTAATCTGAATAAAGGGAAAAAGGCCATTTTTGAACATGGGGTAAGACATTCTTACTAATCCGCTAGAGAACCAGTTCAGATTTAAGTATAACTTTTGTATGACTGACACCTTTAGTGAGAGGTCTAATGCTTTAATATTGTCACGCCCTGACCTGAGTATTCTTTGTTTTCTTTATATATTTTGGTTAGGTCAGGGTTTGACGAGGGTGGTATGTGTGTTTTTGTCTCATCTAGGGTTTTGTATGTCTAGGTGTGTGTGTCTAGTCTAGGCATATTGTAGGTCTATGGTGGCCTGGATTGGTTCCCAATCAGAGGCAGCTGTTTATCGTTGTCTCTGATTGGGGAACCTATTTAGGTTGCCATTTTCTAGTTTGGGTTTGTTGGTTATTGTCTATGTTATGTTGCTTGTTAGCACAGTGGTTATTTAGCAGTCACGTTCGTCTTGTTTGTTTTAGTGTACTTCGTGTTTTTTCCGTCTTTTCATTAAATCATGCATTCACACCACGCTGCGCTTTGGTCTACTCAATACGACGATCGTGACAAATATTTAATCATTTCTGCGCCCCAAACTCATGACATAAATAGGCCTGTTTACTTTTGTCTGTCTTGCCGTTCTAAATAAAATTGAATATTTTTTGCTCATATAATTAAAAAAACAGGTCGCTAGGATATGACTAAAGAGTTAATCACTGTGATTTTTTCACAAATAGACAGGTATTTTCCGTTCCATGATAGCAAGATCTTATCTATTTTATCTAACTTTCTATTAAAATGTATTGTAGTGAGATCATTTTTTTATTTCGGGATATGTGTACAGAGTATGTCCACATCAACGTCAGACCATTTTATTGGTAAACTACACAATAATGTAAAAGTTTACAATTGGCTCATTCATCCCCCTCCTCTCCCCTGTAACTATTCCCCAGGTCGTTGCTGCAAATGAGAACGTGTTCTCAGTTAACTTACCTGGCAAAATAACGGATAAATAAATCAAATAAATATATTTTTGTGATCCAGAGAGGTTATAAAAAGTATATAGAGCCTATGGATTTCTAACCACTTGATATTATTGTTGGATCTGATTTTAATAGCTAACATTTCAACAATACCTTTTTAATTCTATGCGCTATGCATTTTGCGAGACTTTGCATCACCACACTGAAGTGTAAGGTTACTCCAATTTTTTTTATGGACTGGATCTTTATATTTACACCGTGGATCCTGTTTCAGTATTAATGAAATCAGACCTTCTTGTTGAGTATCTAATAATCTAAAATGTTTAACTTCTTGATCCTACTTGAGACGCAGATGTCTCAACTAGGCACCTGGAAATGCAAATGCGCTACGCTAAATGCTAAATGTACTCGTTAAAACTCAAACCTTGATCAAAATTCACAAGCAGGGTATTGAATTAAAGCTACACTCGTTGTGAACCTAGCCAGCAAGTCAGATTTTTAAAATGCTTTTCGGCGAAAGCATCAGAAGCTATTATCTGATAGCATGCACCCCCCAAAATGCCAGCTCGACACGTAAACAACAGATTTTGCGATAGCCGGCGCTACCCAAAACGCAGAAATAAAATATAAAACATTCATTACCTTAGACGAGCTTCTTTCTTGGCACTCCTATATGCCCCATAAACATCACTATTGGGTCTTTTTTTCGTTTAAATCGGTCCATATATACCCAAAATAGCTTTGTATGGGATCTGTGTCATTCAGAAAAAATCATCGTTTTTAAACGCTGCGTAATTTTTTTAAATTAAAAAAGTCGACGATAAACTTTCACAAAACACTTCGAAATCCTTTTGTAATCCAACTTTAGGTATTAGTAAACGTTTATAATCTATCAAAATGATTACAGGGCGATGTCTCTTCAATAGGTCCTCACTTCAAAAACAATGCCATCTGATCTCTCCCTAAACTGCTTCCGGGTGAAGACTGGAAAACTGGAGGTCAGACAGATGTATTTTCCAACAATTAATTCAATTGAAAATTAGTACAATGGCGCCATCGTGCGGAATTTGTATGAGGTGCAGGCAAATTCCCATTAAATTCTGTTCTCTTTTAACAACTGGTGGAAGTGACTTATGGAAATTATTTTTTGCTTTCAGAGAGCAGTTTTTCTTGCGTTTTTCAATGAAACACACGCTCTGTTATAGTCACAGCCGTGATTTAACCAGTTTTAGAAACTTCAGAGTGTTTTCTATCCACACATACTAATCATATGCATATACTATATTCCTGGCATGAGTAGCAGGACGCTGAAAAGTTGCGCGATTTTTAACAGAATGTTCAAAAAAGGAGGGGGTAGGATGAAGAGGTTTTAAAGGAGTGGTAAAAACATGCTAATAACGGTCCTCTGAGTACATCAAAAAGGTTTTGGTATACCTCCACTGGTATTCCATCCAGCCCTGGAATTTTCCCAGACTTAAAGGCTTTAATTGCATCAAGAAGTTCCCCCTCTGTAATTTGGCCTTCACATGAGTCTTTCTGTGCAGTTGTTCATTTTACTTTATTTAATAGAAAAAAATCCATACAATTAACTTTGGTTAGTGGAGATGGAGGAGACAAACTAAAACCTGCTTAAAGTACTTTGCTTCCTCTTTCGAAATATTGTTTGGTGAATCATGAATCATCATGTCATTTTTAACAAGTTTCCGTAAATTGTTTTTGATAGAATTTCTATGTTGAAAATAAAAAATAATTTGGTGCATTTTCCCCCATATTCATCCAGTTAACTTTATTTTGATAATATATTATACTTAATCGTTCTTGAATAAGTTCCTACATTTATTTTTGTTTTTTCTCTAACTTATTGTTTACCTCTATGGTACAGTTTTTATTGCCATCTATCTGTACTGATAGTCCTTCCATTTAATTTGTTAATTTGTACTCTTTTGACCTAAATTGCTTTTGTTTTAGAGATGAGTTGTAACGGCTCTCGTCGGTGGAAGGAAGAGTGGACCAAAGCGCAGTGTGGAAAGTGTTCATGATATTTATTTTCCAGAAACACTCAAACAAAAATAACAAATCCAAAAAAAAAAAAAGCGAACAGTTCCGTCAGGCACAGACACTAAACAGAAAATAACACCCCACAAAATCCAAACGGAAAATCACAACTTATATACAGTATGATTCCCAATCAGAGACAACGATAGACAGCTGCCTCTGATTGGGAACCACACTCGGCAAAACAAAAAATAAATAGAAAACATAGATTTTCCCACCCGAGTCACACCCTGACCTAACCAAACATAGAGAATAAATAAGGATCTCTAAGGTCAGGGTGTGACATGAGTACTGAATTGCATGGCATCTAAAGGCACATTTAAAAGTGTCCCATACAATAAGGGGATCAGCTGTACCTATATTATGTTGGAAAAAGTAAATTATAAATGATTCTGTCCTAGTTAAAAACAAGTTATCATCCAATAGGCTTTGATAAAATGTCCAATATCCTCACCCATGTGGAGGTCGGGAGTGTTGGAAAGATTTTTCAAATAACGAGGAACTATGTTTCGCAATGGGTGTTAAAAAAACAGACTTCATTGACTTGTGTGAAGCAAATAAAAAATTACTGAAAGCTCAGCTTATTAGTGGTGTACGTGGTGAGTTAAGACAATCAGAAATCAGATATTGCCAAATGGGCTCTTTCATAAATATGCATTAATTCTCGGAGAGACGTACAATATCTTCGCCACACACCCCTCCCCTTCTTCTTGAGGCAACATTTTAAATAATACTCAAGACACATTATCTTCACACATATTTTAGACTCTTTTCACTGACAGCCGCAACTCAATCAGCTAGACCTATTGCCACACGCACTTCCAAAACTGCGGGCTTCCCAAATAGGCATAGGCCTAGACACTTCTGATTTGAAACAATACACAGCTATGTTTTTAAATAAGCTAATGATCCTCTGTGGCTAAGTCGTGCTCCCTGTATTTTGTCCAATTTTATTTAGACAAGGGTAATTATGTAATTTTGGCAAACATTTTACTTTAGGGCAATCCAGCATCCTAACAGTGCACAGTGCACCCACCAAATGTGTTGCCTATGTAATGACGAGATGCTCATGTCTCCGCAGTAACAATGTGAGTCTTTGTCCCAAAGGCGGGAAGGCAGGCGACAAGCTTAGGTCTGCATATTATTCCCATGTAAACGCATTGGGCTTATTCTGAACAGAATTTTAGAGAGTGAACCCTCTCGCTTCGCCTATTCCTCTCTGCTGAAACTATATCAACGGAGAAAGCATCAGAGCGAGCGAAACAGCGCCCCTTTATATGTAGCTCATGTATCTGATGCTGTATGACATGCCACACTATTTTAGTCCAGACAGCATCAGATACATGGTTTAAACCATATTGTATATTGAATGCTTCCGCTCAGTGTTTGAGATCAATTGACACACTTTACCATGGAACATTGCAATTTATTTTAAACTGCAAAACCTTTACTCACCACTGCACTTTATATACAAGGGTTGGCTGGCCTTCTCTAGTCAGTCATAGGCTCAGTCACTGGTATTATTTTATTTACAAAGCCATTTTGGGTTTACCATTTTATTTGGGCATTTTTGTTGTTCAGAAATGTGGTGGGTACTCTCTCCGTTCGCAGGACTTTATGCTGCTAACTGTTCCAAATGTCCGAACTGAATTTGGTAAAAGGGCTTTTATATGTACACTGCGCCATCGGCTTGGAACGCCTCACAAAATACTTTTAAATTGGAAGAACTTGTCCCGAATTGTGTTTTCAAATCATTGATGAAGGATTTTGAGGCTGATTCCCTGACCTGCCAATGTTTTTAATTTGCTGTTTAATGATTTTGTTATAACTTTGTGAATTATATGTTTTTTTACTAGATTACCTGTAGTTTTTCACGTTGTTTGTCTGTAATTGTGTAATGACTTGGTGCTACCTATCTTGGCCAGGACAGAGGATAGATTTAAAATCTCAATGAGCCCTTCCTGGTTAAATAAAGGTTACATTTGTAATTTTTTTGTAAACATACTGAGACAGAGGGGTGCTGTTTCTCTCGCTCGGATGCTTTAACTGAAACTGATGAGTCTTTCTGTCGGCTCGCGTCTTGTTCAAATATATGATCAATATTTCAATATTTTATTTGGATGGGCAAGGAGGTATGGTAGGGGGGCCAGGGCCCCTAAGGCCCACTCATAACACCCTCGTCACCAGTATATAGTGAAATAATGTTTAGTACTGTTTTGTCACCAGTATATAATAACAGTAAAGTACAATCACCAGTTTATTAGGTACACCACCCTGTTTACAAAAATGGATTGCTCCTACAGACAGTGAGTCATGAGGCTATGACTTGCTATATAAAACAGACAGACAGGCATTGAGGTATTCAGTTACTGTTCGATTGAACATTAGAATAAGCAAAATGAGTGACCTAAACGAATTTGAGCATGGTATTTTTGGTGCCAGGCACACCGGATCCAGTATCTCTGAAACGGATGCCCTACTGGGCTTTTTACACACAACAGTGTCTAGAGTTTCCTGAGAAAACATGCAGCCAGCGGCAGTCCTGTTGGCAAAAACAACTCATTGATGAGTGAGGTCGAAGGAGAATGGCAATACCTGTGCAATCTAACAGGAGGGCCGCAAACAGAAAAATAACGGCACAGTACAACAGTGGTGTGCAGAACGACATCTTGGGGCGCACAACTTGTTGATCCTTGTTATTGCAGCACACGACCACACTGGGTTCCACTCTTATCAGCTAAAAACAAGAAGAAGTGGCTCGATTGGGCACGCAATCCCCAATACTAGACAGTTGAGTGGAAAAAATTGCCTGGTTTGACGTATCACGGTTCCTGTTGCGTCCTGCTGATGGCAGAGATTTGGCGAAGATTTGGTATGAGCAGCATAAGTTCCTGGACTCATACTGCCGGGTGTCAATGGAACAGGATGGTGGCGGTGGTGTATCACCATCCAATCTGCAGCAACTGTGTGATGCCATCAGGTCCTATTTGACCAACATCCCTGTGGAGCATTTCCGACTTGTATCCATGGCCTGATTAATTCAGGCTGTTCTAGATGCAAATGGTGGTCTGACCCGGTACTAGATGGGTGTACCTAATAAACTGTGTATAGAACTGTTTTGTCATCAGTATTTATTAACAATAATGTATAGGACTGTTTTGTCACCCGAATGTCATGTTGTATCCATCATGTACTGCATAAAAAATATGGTGCCATAAGGTCTGGGATTTTATTCACCTAGAGTGGGAACAAGACTTGTTCATTTAGAGACAAAATGTAGAATTATTGATTTGCTCTTAACGTTAAGAATTTAATCCAGGCCAGACAACAACAATCCAGGCCAAAGTAGAGCAGTCCTCGAACTCCATAAACGAATGCCCTTGACAAGCATCCAAGTGCTTGGAACACTTATCATATTGTACATGATTTGGGACAAGTTTTCTTGAGGGCGAAAGAGGTACAATTCTAGAGACAATTGTCACAGCTATTGTGTTATGTCCCCTTTCAAGATGAAATGTTTAATCTCAGTAATGATCTTTGTGCAAAGCTCATATTGAATGTGAATTTATACTGTATTTCGGAGGCTGACGAGATTATCTATATAATAAGGCTTATATGAGTTAAACATATTTCCATTCTTTGGCCTTGCAGTGTCGTATGGTTCAGAAGGGCTTTCGAAATCCCCAAAATATTGGACCACATGGGGCATTATTGAGAGCGAGAGAGAGAGAGAGGGACGAAATTATTGCCGTTTTTTTTTACTTTGAAGCCGAGTAACACAATGATTTCTAATTTCCTTTGGATTTTCTTGGAGTTCACCAGCTATTCTATTGGGACATCTATCCAATTATGCTGCCACAGTAGATTATTCCTAAACCTGCATGTGGATAATTACAATAATATTGCCGCTTTCCCCCCACAATCCAAATCAAAGCAAGTAATACATCTCTGAAGAGGGGCGCCACAGTTAATGATCCAGTTTCACTTATATTCCAAACATCTGTCTAATTAATACAATGACGTTGACCACACATCAAATGAATAATTCAAATGTGCATTGCTAACACATTGCTAAGAGGTCAGGTGTAGGGCTTCACTATAGTAGTAAAGTTCATTACAATAATTAGTTACAACTAACTAGAGGGAAGTTCGGAATGGAAAAGAACACATGGCATTGATTTAAAAAAAAAAATGGGAATTAGGAATGTGTCTCTGTGATTCCTATAAAGACACCATTCCACAACCAGACAGACAAATTATTTAACAAATTGTCACAACAGCTTTAACACATACAACACAAATGATAGTTTTAGGACAGATAGATACTTACACAGCAGATGAAGCACATGCAAAATAAAATGAAGCCATGCCACATGGCGAGGCGGTTAGGCGGTTGAAATAAGAAAAACAAAACAGAGTTAGCAAAACATTCAAAAAAGGTACAGAGTTCTTCATTTACCATTTCCACAGTGATTTTACTGACTTACTTTCTCCTCATCTGGCCCTCTTCCAGGAAATGTCACTTGTCTGACATGCATTTTTTACTTGTTATCAATATTAATAAATGGAATTAGAAGCTAATAAAGTTTTCATGAGCAGCCCAGTAACCTTCTGACAATCTAATTTTGTCATGCACTGCTCAAACATTATCTGGCCCCTTCCAATGGCAGAAACATATTCCTCCTGTCACCTCAGAATTAGCAATGAGTGCCACTCCAGTGATATTGGCATCCAATCAGTTTGTTGTCAATGTGAAAATGGCAATGTTTAAGATGCGTTGTTAGAATTCTGTTAGCGCATCAGAGAGGTGAGCGTGAGTCGAAAAGCATGCTCATGCTGAATACCGGTACTAACCTTGCACTAGTGTTGAGCTAGTAGGCTCAATAACCTCTACACCAGAAGAACAGACCACAGCAAAATATATAAAACAAACAAAAAGCAAACAATCACTGACAATGTTACCTTAATGTGAACAATGAGAAAGTCAAGCTGGTGAATATGTTTTTAGCTTTGTGGGTGCAGTAGTAAAGGCATACAGTGATGTGAAAGGTGTTGCTGTTAACCTAAATCATTATGATAATGTTGCGTTAAATTAAGGCACAGATTCCCAGACTTACATGGAACCAAAACCGGCTGCTCGCGTGCACTATCGTGCATACATTAATTTTGTTCCCGCACACCAAACGCGATCACGACATGCAGGTTAAAATATCAAGTCAAACTCTAAACCAATCACATTAATTTGGGGACAGGTCGAAAAGCATGAAACATTTATGGCAATTTAGCTAGCTAGCTTGCACTTGCTAGCTAATTTGTCCTATTCAGCTAGCTTGCTGTTGCTAGCTAATTTGTCCTGGGACATAATCATTGAGTTTTTATTTTACCTGAAATGCACAAGGTCCTCTACTCCGACAATAAATCCACACATAAAATGGTCAACCGAATCATTTCTAGTCATCTCTCCTTCTTCCAGGCTTTTTCTTCTCTTGACTTTATATTGCGATTGGCAACTTTCATAAATTAGGTGCATTACCACCACTGACCTCATTCGTCTTTCAGTCACCCACGTGGGTATAGCCAAGGAGGAGATGGCATGTGGGTACCTGCTTCTATAAACCAATGAGGAGATGGGAGAGGCAGGACTTCCACCGCAATCTGCGTTACAAATAGAACTGACTTCTATTTTAGCCTTTGGCAACACAGACCCTCATTGACGCGCGCGAGCAGTGTGGGTGCAGTAATTGAATAATATAGATTTATAAATGTATTTTGCAACGCTCGCAAACGCGACGCGAGTGGTGTAGTCAGCCTGTCACAGTTCACTTTGAATGGACTATGATATCTATTTATTTCATTTGTTTGATATAAATAACTGAGGCAATTTCCATGCATAACATCAAAGCCCACGCTCGCACGAGCGTTGCAAAATGAATTTAGAAATCTATATTATTCAATTATTGCACCCACACTGCTTGCGCGCGCCAATGAGCGTCTACGTTGCCAAGGGCTAAAATAGAAGTCAGTTCTATTTGTGACGCAGATCGTGCAGCAAGTCCTGCCTCTCCCATCTCCTCATTGGTTTATAGAAGCAGGTACCCATGTGCCATCTCCTCATTGGTTATACACACGTGGGTGACAGAAAGACAAACGAGGTCAGTGGCGGTAATGCACCTAATTTATGAAAGTTGCCAATTGCAATATAAAGTCAAGAGAAGAAATAGCCTGGAAGAAGGAGAGATGACTAGAAACGATTCGGTTGACCATTTTATGTGTGGATTAATTGTCGGAGTAGAGGACCTTGTGCATTTCAGGTAAAATAAAAACTCAATGTTTATATCCCAGGACAAATTAGTTAGCAACAGCAAGATAGCTAAAGCTAAAGACAAATTAGTTAGCAAGTTCAAGCTGGCTAGCTAAATTGCCATACATGTTTAATGCTTTTCAACCTGTCCCCAAATTAATTTAATTGGTTCAGAGTTTGTTTTGATATTTTAACCTGCGTGTTGTGATCGCTTTTGGTGTTGTGGGACAAAATACATTTATGCACGATGGTGCACGCGCGCAGCCGGTTTGGGTTCCGTGTTAGTCATGCACTGTTTAGAAATAACACAAGTAAGAAATATTCAGTATACTTTATCATAACTTTCATGAATAAGCATTCATAAATTATTTCTAAACAAATAATAAATAAACATTTCAACATTTGTAAACATTCATAATAAACATTTATAAAATGTTTAATAATTTACGAAGCATTTAGAAGCATGTATAATGGCTTATTCATGAAAGTTATTATAAAGTGTTACCTACACAACATTCTATTTTTTAGCACCTTGAATGGCATAATGTACTCACCATACAAGACAAAGCTTGCGTTGGAGCTGCCGAGTTTGTTGATGGCGATGCACGTGTAGTTGCCGTAGTCTGCCTCTGAGATGTTTAAGAAGGTCAGCTTGGAGAGCTGCCCGGCGTCCTCGATCTCCATGCCATCTAAACCGTTGAAGATCCTTGAGAGAGAAGGAAACAGCTCTGTAGTCAGTGAATACATTTATGAATTTATTTGACCAATTTAAAATGCATATAGAGCTGCCTCAGCCATGCGAGTTAAACAATACACAAAATGTCCTTGTAGGGAAGACTCTCTCGCTCGCTCTCTCTCTCTCGTATATATATATATATATATATATATATATATATATATTTATATATATATATACACTGCTCAAAAAAATAAGGGGAACACTTAAACAACATAATGTAACTCCAAGTCAATCACACTTCTGTGAAATCAAACTGTCCACTTAGGAAGCAACACTGATTGACAATAAATTGCACATGCTGTTGTGCAAATGGAATAGACAACAGGTGGAAATTATAGGGAATTAGCAAGACACCTCCAATAAAGGAGTGGTTCTGCAGGTGGTGACCACAGACCACTTCTCAGTTCCTATGCTTCCTGGCTGATGTTTTGGTCACTTTTGAATGCTGGCAGTGCTTTCACTCTAGTGGTAGCATGAGACGGAGTCTACCACCCACACAAGTAGCTCAGGTAGTGCAGCTCATCCAGGATGTCACATCAATGCGAGCTGTGGCAAGAAGGTTTGCTGTGTCTGTCAGCGTAGTGTCCAGAGCATGGAGGCGCTACCAGGAGACAGGCCAGTACATCAGGAGACGTGGAGGAGGCCGTAGGAGGGCAACAACCCAGCAGCAGGAGCGCTACCTCCGCCTTTGTGCAAGGAGGAGCAGGAGGAGCACTGCCAGAGCCCTGCAAAATAGCCTCCAGCAGGCCACAAATGTGCATGTGTCTGTTCAAACGGTCAGAAACAGACTCCGTGAGGGTGGTATGAGGGCCCGACGTCCACAGGTGGGGGTTGTGCTTACAGCCCAACACCGTGCAGGACGTTTGGTATTTGCCAGAGAACACCAAGATTGGCAAATTCGCCACTGGCGCCATGTGCTCTTCACAGATAAAAGCAGGTTCACACTGAGCACATGTGACAGACGTGACAGTCTGGAGACGCCGTGTAGAACGTTCTGCTGCCTGCAACATCCTCCAGCATGACCGGTTTGGTGGTGGGTCAGGCATGGTGTGGGGTGGCATTTCTTTGGGGTGCCGCACAGCCCTTCATGTGCTCGCCAGAGGTAGCCTGACTGCCATTAGGTACCGAGATGAGATCCTCAGACCCCTTGTGAGACCATATGCTGGTGCGGTTGGCCCTGGGTTCCTCCTAATGCAAGACAATGCTAGACCTCATGTGGCTGGAGTGTGTCAGCAGTTCCTGCAAGAGGAAGGCATTGATGCTATAGACTGGCCCGCCCGTTCCCCAGACCTGAATCCAATTAAGCACATCTGGGACATCATGTCATCCACCAACGCCACGTTGCACCACAGACTGTCCAGGAGTTGGCGGATGCTTTAGTCCAGGTCTGGGAGGAGACCATCCGCCACCTGATCAGGAGCATGCCCAGGCGTTGTAGGGAGGTCATACAGGCACGTGGAGGCCACACACACTACTGAGCCTCATTTTGACTTGTTTTAAGGACCTTACATCAAAGTTGGATCAGCCTGTAGTGTCGTTTTCCACTTTCATTTTGAGTGTGACTCCAAATCCAGTCCTCCATGGGTTGATAAATTTGATTTCCATTGATAATTTTTGTGGGATTTTGTTGTCAGCACATTCAACTATGTAAAGAAAAAAGTATTTAATAAGAATATTTAATTCATTCAGATCTAGGATGTGTTATTTTAGTGTTCCCTTTATTTTTTTCAGCAGTGTGTGTATATATATATATATATATATATATATATATATATATATGCTGATGACCCAATGACCTTTCTTGAAAATCAACTTCCAGGATAATCTAAAACCCTGCATAAAGCATAGATAGATTCAACATGTTTGCAAACATGCACAACAATTTACCTTCTGTCGTCTCGATACCACTCAAAGTCCGCCTTGGGCACCGCATCCACTTCACACTCCAGCACCCCTCTCTGGCCAAGGGTCACGCCAACGTCTCTGCCCTCTGACACACTGGGGGCATCTACGGGCACACGAGGGCACTCATGGGATCAGGATGCCAGAGAGGGAGTCAAGGTTAGGGCTGTGGCGGTCACAAAATGTTGTCAGCCGGTGATTGTCAAGTGGTCTCACTGTAATTGACCATTAATTAACATAAACACATTTAGCATATCCTGGCTTCCACTACAAGCCACTGATGCAGACATTTGGAGCATCTACATTTTTAAAAAGTCAAATAAATCCATGTAATATAGCCTACTCCTTCACAATAAATCCATTATTTATTATAGACAGATCTAAAGAAGCATGATATGAAGAAAATGTTGTCTATTTCAATATAACAGAATAGCATACTCTGAGTTGTCCTGATGTGTCTATACCAAATGGCTGCGGGCTACACTAGTTCATTTAGCAGACAAGACTTGCTTAACCTTTCTGGGATAGGGGGCAGCATTTTCACTTTTGGATGAATAGCGTGCCCAGAGTAAACGGCCTGCTCCTCAGTCCCAGATGCTAATATATGCATATTATTATTAGTATTGGATAAAAAACACTCTGACGTTTCTAAAACTGTTTGACTGATGTCTTTGAGAAAAACAGAACTCATATGGCAGGCGAAAACCTGAGAAAAATCTAACCAGGAAGTGGGACATCTGAGGTTTGTAGTTTTTAAAATCTTGACCTACCGAAAACACATTGAGATATGGATGAGGTTGCACTTCTTAGGGCTTCCACTAGATGTCTACCATATTTAGAAACTGGTTTGAGGATTCTACTATAAAGTGGGGGGCTCATGAGACCTCTGAGTCAGTGGTCTGGCAGAGAGCCTTGGTCTCATGACGCGCGCTCCTGACAGAGTTAACTCTCTCTCGTTCCAGTGCTTTTTCTGTAGACAAAGGAATTCTCCGGTTGGAACATTATTGATGTTTTATGTTGAAAACATCTACCAATTGATTCCATACATCGTTTGACATCTTTCTAAAGGACTGTAACGGAACTTTTTGAGTTTTTGTCTGGATGAAGTGCCTGCGCCTCATGAAGATGGATTACTGGGCTGAACACGTTAACAACAAGTGGCAATTTGGACATATATGATGGAACTTTATGGAATAAATCAGTCATTTATTGTCGAACTGGGATTCCTGGGAGTGCCTTCTGATGAAGATCATCAAAGGTAAGTGGATATTTATGGTGTGGTTTCTAACTTTGTTGATTACAAAATGGCGGATTTTCCTCTGGCTGTTTTGTGTTCTGAGCGCCGTTCTCAGATTATGCTTTTTCCCCAAAGTTTTTTTGAAATCTAACACAGTGGTTGCATTAAGGAGAAGTATATATTTAATTCTGTGAATAACACTTGTATCTTTTATCAATGTTTATTATGAGTATTTCTGCAAAATCACCGGATGTTTTGGAATCAAAACATTACTGCACGTAAGGCACCAATGTAAACTGAGATTTTTGGATATAAATATGCACATTATCCAACAAAACATACATGTATTGTGTAACATGATGTCCTATGAGTGTCATCTGATGAAGATCATCAAAGATTAGTGATTAATTTTATCTTTATTTCTGCTTTTTGTGACTCCTATCTTTGGCTGGAAAAATTGCTGTTTTTTTTTACTTGGCGGTGATCTAACATAATCATATGTTGTGCTTTAGCTGTAAAGCATTTTTGAAATCGGACATGATGGGTAGATTAATGTTTATCTTTCATTTGCTGTATTGGACTTGTTAATGTGTGAAAGTCACATATTTCTAAAAATATTTTTGAATTTTCAGCGGAATGTTGTTGAGGGGTTCCGCTAGGAAAGGTTACAATTCTGTGTCATTATTTTATAATATATTATAGTATAAAGAATAAAATTGAACAAAGCTGAGTTGAGCGGTTAGCAAAGAAATTGGTACTCCTATATGCTTAATTTAGAGTTATTTATGTAACTTTAGTTTGTCCTGACCCTCTCTCCTTGGTGAGGATCAAAGGTGCAAGATCAAATCCCCGAGCTGACAAGGTACAATCTGCCCCTGAAGATGTTACTGTTCCTAGGCCGTCATTGAAAAGAAGAGTTTGTTCTTAAATGACTTACCTAATTAAATAAATGTAAAATAAAATAAAAAGCAAAAAGATTTAACGCTGAGCTGTAGTCAATGAATAACATTCTCACATAGGTGTTCATCTGTCCAGGTGGGAAAGGGCATTGTGGAGTGCAATAGAGACTGCACCATCTGTGGATCTGTTCGGGCGGTATGCAAATTGGAGTGGGTCTAGGGTTTCTGGGATGACGGTGTTGATGTGAGTCATGACCAGCCTCTCAAAGCACTTCATGTCTACAGATCGGTAGTCATTTAGGACAGGTTACCTTAGTGTTCTTGGCAAAGGCACTATGATTGTCTGCTTGAAACATGTTGGTATTACAAACTCGGACAGGGAGAGTTTGAAAATGTCAGTGAAGAAACTTGCCAGTTGGTCAGCACATGGTCGCAGTACACGTCCTGGTAATCTGTCTGGTCCTGCGGCCTTGTGAATGTTGACCTGTCTAAAGGTCTTACTCACATTGGCTGCGGAGAGCGTGATCACACAGTCTTCCGGTACA
This sequence comes from Oncorhynchus clarkii lewisi, assembly GCF_045791955.1. Lineage (NCBI taxonomy): Eukaryota > Metazoa > Chordata > Actinopteri > Salmoniformes > Salmonidae > Oncorhynchus > Oncorhynchus clarkii. The sequence continues at coordinate 44,079,639 of NC_092158.1, forward strand.
GCTGGTGCTCTCATGCATGTTTCAGTGTTATTTGCCTCGAAGCGAGCATAGAAGTAGTTTAGCTCGTCCGGTAGGCTTGTGTCACTGGGCAGCTCTCGGCTGTGCTTCCCTTGGTAGTCTGTAATGGTTTGCAGGCCTTGCCACATCCAACGAGCGTCAGAGCTGGTGTAGTGCGATTCAATCTTTGTCCTGTATTGATGCTTTGCCTTTTTGATGGTTCGTCGGAGGGCATTTATTATAAGCTTCCGGGTTAGTCCCGCTCCTTGAAAGTGGCAGCTCTAGCCTTTAGCTCAGTGCAGATGCTGCCTGCAATCCATGGTTTCTGGTTGGGGTATGTATTGTACGTACGGTCACTGTGGGGACAACGTCCTCGATGCACTTATTGATGAAGCCAATGACAGATGTGGTGTACTGCTCAATGCCATTGGAGGAATCCCGGAACATATTCCAGTCTGTGCTCGCAAAACAGTCCTGAAGCTTAGCATCTGCTTCATCTGACCACTTTTTTGTTGATCTAGTCACTGGTATTTCCTGGTTTAATTTTTGTTTGTAAGCAGGAATCAGGAGGATATAATTATGGTCAGATTTGCCAAATGGAGAGCGAGGGATGCATCTCTGTGTGTGGAGTATAGATGGTCCAGAGTTCTTTTCCCTCTGGTTGCACATTTAACATGTTGATTGAAGGTAAAACTGATTTAAGTTTCCTTGCATTAAAGTCCCCGGCTACTAGGATTGCCACCTCTGGGTGAGAGTTTTCTTGTTTGCTTATTGCGGAATACAGCTCATTCAATGCTATATTGGTGCTAGCCTGACTGTGGTGGTATGTAAACAGCTACAAAGAATATAGAGGAAAAACTCTCTGGGTAGGTAATGTGGTCTGCAACTTAACATGAGAAACTCTACCTCAGGCGAGCAATGACTCAAGACTTCCTTAGTTATCGTGCACCAGCTGTTGTTTACAAAATTACATAGACTGCCGCCCCTTGTCTTACCAGACACCACTGTTCTATCCTGCTGGTATATCATATAACCAGCCAGCTGTATGTTGATATTGTTGTCGTTCAGGCACGACTCTGTGAAGCATAAGATGTTACAGTTTTTAATGTCCCATTGGTAGTTTTAATCCTCCCAATAACTTGTCCATTTTATTGTCCAAAGATTGCATGTTTGCGAGCAGATTTGAGGGAGTGGGGGTTTATTTGATTGCCTCCTATTCCTCAGAAGGCAGCCCGCCCTCCAGCCTCACTTTCTCTGCATCTTCACGCAGATCACTGGGGTCGGGCCTGTTCCCGAGGGAGCCGTATATCCTCCGCCTCGGGCTCGTCTATAAGTTATTTTCGGCCATAAGAGATGGTAGCAGCAACATTATGTACAAAATTTAAAAAAATAAGTTACAAACAATGCAGATAAACAAACAAAAAAAAACAATTGGTTGGGGGCACGTAAAACGTCTGCCTTCTGCTCCGGTGCAATTTTACTGATATTGATGTCATAGATTTATATCTTCAGAGTTTAGAGTTTAAGTCGGGAGATAGTAACTTGGAAAACAACTTTTCCAGTAGTGCCACAAATTCATAATGAGTTATTGTTACATGATTATCTTAATTGAGTAACAATTAAACATAGTAGTTAATTATTCATTAAATAACAGTCATCACATTAATGATAGTCACGGCACGACAAGTTGGTTTTGTTTATATGTTTTTAATTTTAATATACTTTAAGGCTGCATGATGAGACTTGAATGATGATTTGAAAAAAGTTGCTTGAAAAGCATGAGCTCTGCTTTGTTTTTTTGCACAGGCTGTACAAACTCCATGGTCTCTCATTCACAATTTGACAAGCACTTGATAATGCCTCGAAATTCACGGCAGCATCCCCTTTGAAAATGTCATATACTAATGCACCCTGAAAAAATTGCCGCCTTTTGCGGCACGGAGTGCTGTGTTGTGCCCTTCTACCTGAGTGTGCTGTGCCTCTCGCTCACATGGCTCTCCATCACATGATTGGGTCTTTCCCACAGGCTACAAGTGAAGACAGACACATCTCGAACGCAACTGTGCACATCCTCATTCAATTCCGAGGTGCAAATACATATTCCAAACATAGTCTGGGACAATTGTGGAATGCAATAGATTCCAAATTAATATAATCAATAACAATCCCCCCCAAAAATGTACTCAATGTGGCTGTTACAACAGATCAGTACATTTAGCTTAAAATGTTGATAAACTATTAAGCTATTTCTTCACATTATAAGCGCAGCAATGCGCACATGGCAGCAGGCTATAAGAGGGAATGTTTTATTTGCGGAAAACGGCATTATAGAAAGTGACTGCAAATGCGATGATGCATGTAATGCTTTTAATTGAAATTTGAAATTTTATGGTGAAAATGATCGTCCCAAAACTTGAAACTCATGCGCTGCTTGTGTATGCCAGTTAGGCTCTAAACCCCTTGTAAAGCGGATTAATGTGCTTATTTGGCCACTTTAGTTGTGACACAAACCTTATCAAAACATATAAGCCTATGGGCTAGGCTACATGTGGTGTGTGACTATGATTCAAAGGCTGTTTCTTATGCTGGGTATCATTCACAAGTGATAATATATACAGTTGAAGTCGGAAGTTTACGTTCACTTCGGTTTTTAGTCATTAAAACTCCTTTTCCAACCACTCCACAAATTTCTTGTTAACAAACTATAGTTTTGGCAAGTCGGCTAGGACATCTACTTTGTGCATGACACAAGTAATTTTCCCAACAATTGTGTACAGACAGATTATTTCATTTATAATGCACTGTATCACAATTCCAGTGGGTCAGAAGTTTATATACACTAAGTTGACTATGCCTTTAAACAGCTTGAAAATTCCAGAAAATTATGTCATGGCTTTAGAACTTCTGATGGACTAATTGCCATCATTTGAGTCAATTGGAGGTGTACCTGTGGATGTATTTCAAGGCCTAACTTCAAACTCAGTCCCTCTTTGCTTGACATCATGGGAAGAAAAAAAATCAGCCAAGACCTCAGCAAAATATTTGTAGACCTCCACAAGTCTGGTTCATCCTAGGGAGCAATTTCCAAATGCCTGAAGGTACCACGTTCATCTGTACAAACAATAGTAAGCAAGTATAAACACTATGTACTTTGGTGCGAAAAGTGCAAATCAATCCCAGAACAACAGCAAAGGACCGTGTAAAGAAGCTGGAGGAAACAGGTACAAAAGTATCTATATCCACAGTAAAATTAGTCCTATATCGACATAACCTGAAAGGCCGCTCAGCAAGGAAGAAGCCACAGCTCCAAACCCGCCATAAAAAAGCCAGACTACGGTTTGCAACTGCACATGGGGACAAATATCGTACTTTTTGGAGAAATGTCCTCTGCTCTGATGAAACATATATAGAACTGTTTGGCCATAATGACAATCGTTATGTTTGGAGGAAAAAGGAAGAGGCTTGCAAGGCGAAGAAAACCATTCCAACCGTGAAGCACGGGGGTGGCAGCCTCATGTTGTGGGGGTGCTTTGCTGCAGGAGGGACTGGTGCACTTTACAAAATAGATGGCATCATGAGGTAGGACAATTATGTGGTTATATTGAAGCAACATCTCAAGACATCAGTCAGGAAGTTAAAGCTTGGTCGCAAATGGACAACGACCCCAAGCATACTTCCAAAGTTGTAGCAAAATGGCCAATACCTTGACAACAAAGTCAAGGTATTGGAGTGGCCATCACAAAGCCCTGACCTCAATCCCATAGAACATTTTTGGGCAGAACTGAAAAAGCGTGTGCGAGCAAGGAGGCCTATAAACCTGACACCGTTACACCAACTCTGTCAGGAGGAATGGGCCAAAATTAATCAAACTTATTGTGGGAATCATGTGGAAGGCTACCCAAACTGTTTGACTCAAGTTAAACAATTTAAAGGCAATACTACCAAATACTAATTTTATGTATGTAAACTTCTGACCAACTGGCAATGTGATGAAATAAATAAATGCTGAAATAAATATTTACACTATACTATATATATTCGCTCTACTATTATTCTGACATTTCACATTTTTAATAAAATAAAGTGGTGGTCCTAACTGACCCAAGACAGGGCATTTTTACTATGATTAAATGTCAGGAATTGTGAAAAACTGAGTTTAAATGTATTTAGCTAAGGTGGATGTAAACTTCTGACTTCAGCTGTAATTCACAAGTGATATTATTGTCACCCATCAGACTATTCTGGATTTAATCTCGTCTTTACATGTACCAAATAATGTGTGAATTTGTATTTATTTAGAATGGACCATTGTCATGCACCTGTCTCGAAATAGGGGCAGCGGAAAAACATTTCTTATATGCACTTAAATAGCGGGTGGAGTACGCTTTTGCCATGATTTATTTTCATGCCAGCCAGGTAAACTATATTCCTGTTGTAAAGATAAGCAATGTGCTTAATATTAGGAAAGTTAAGAAATAAATATAGTTGGTTTACATTTGCATTGATATCAGAGTGATTAGAGGGACAATACAGTATTGAGTACCAGGCAGGTAGCAAGTTTGGTAGGCTACTAATGACCATGAGCAGCAACAGATCTTGAAGAAGCCTAATTACCATGACTAAACGGTCACTTGGAATTTGACTGCCTTCATGACTCGTGACCGCTGAGGTGGAGGTAATACGGTCACCGTAACAGCCCTAGTCAATGTATCACATGGGGGTCATGTGTAAATACAATTGGAATCAAGTTGAATTGTGATTCTTTGGAGAACAAATTTGTAAATGCAGTGGCGTTTAATTGAGCTGGTACTTCAGAGCATGTGGGCTGCATTCCAAGTATAGCACAGTTCATGTTATAATTATTAGAATAAACCCAATTAACTGAAACCACATCACATCCCTGTTATACCTCATCTATTTCCCTTATCATTTGAATTATCTGTAGTATGCATACTTCGCAATGCTTTTATTTGACTTTATTAGATTACTGAGTCACACTACATATTTGTATGTAGGGTAGAATAATTTCCAACATGCAACAAATACCGTAATCCATAATTGTCCAATAAGACATGATGCATAGCATGCATAACCTCTTTTCCAACTTTTTCTGATGAACTGCAACAAAATAAAGCTAAACACAAACTGAGCTTCATCCAGAAGCGGTCCGCCCACATGTGTGTTAGGGGCAGTGGCCCAATTGTTAATAGTCAATAAAAAAATATATAATATATATATAGTGAAAAAATATATTGTTCAAAACAAGTTGTTACTACACTTCTTCCAGTGACTGCCAGCAGCTCCGCGGGCGCATAGTCCATGCGAACATTGGATTGGATTGTTTTGTCAGCTATTTGCTATCAGGGGGAACCGCCCCAATGAAATCGCAGGATTTCATTACATAAATTATAACAGCACAAAGGAAATGGACGATCCTAGGGACCTCAAAAGTGCGCTCAGTCAGAAATGATGGGTCTGATCTAGTATCCTTCCCAATGAGTCTCTCGCGCCAGACAGCTTACTTCCGCACTAGATACTAGAAGGTACAGATGCTGCTAAAGCAAACAGATAATTATAATTAACTTGTAAATAAATAATCATTAACAGTCATGGAAGCCTGGGACCTGATAAACCGGACATCTACATTCGACAAGAGTCAAAGGACAGAGGGATAGAACCCTCTCATTGCGGATCTGGTAGGACAAAAAAGCATTACTGTGGCTGGCCAATTGTATTGTTCATCAGCTATAGCTAGCTGGTAGCTTGCTAGCTAGAAACCTTCCATGCCAATTTCAAGTCTTTCTAAACTAATATCTGACTAACTCGGAAATATTTCAATTAGTTCAGGATGGCTGGCGTGCTTTGTGACATTATATTAGCTACATATCCCCAGTTAGATCATTTGTTTTCACGTATTACATCTGCATGCTTGTTGCGCTCTCCCTTTTGCACTAGTTAATTATTGAGCTAGCTGCTAGTTCTACATATTATAATCTAATCTGTTCAAAACAGTGGCAGCATGTTTAGCAGTGGTCATTCGGCTTTTTACATGTAAAAGTGAAATAGGTGTATTTATGCTGTTGTTCAAATTCACAGATCTTTTTATATATCGTCTTAAAGAAACTGGTAGTTCAAAAACTTTGCATCATATTTCTGTCACGCTACTTTGTTGAAAACTCCAACCACCCCGCGCTTTCAGCCAATCAGCGGCCGCCATGTGCGTCATCCATGTGTCTATATTAAATCCCTGCTCATGAAACCATTGACTCAGTGAAATGTCTGTCTGCGAGAGAATAGAATGCTTAGTGCACATCGTAGCAAACCGTTTTCCAACAAGTCTCTCTTACTGGACAAGTTCAGGTTAGCCCCTCCAAGTTTTGACCTGTTTGCTTCTGTTTGGTTCCTAGTAAATACACGCCAGGACTGGGATGACATTGAACTCACAGTTGACTGTGATCTCAACGGTCTGGACGTCTGTGGCGATGTCGTTGATGGCGGTGCATTCGTATGTCCCCGCTCTCTGTCTGGAGATACTGGGGATGTCCAGGTATTCGTCCTCCGATACCAAGTCAACTGTGAAGGTAAACAACAACACGAGGTGAGGTAAACAATAGGTGAAGTAAGAAGCAACAACAACACCAACATGTGAGGTAAACAACAACAACGAGGTGAGGTGAAGTGTACGGCAATCCTATATCAAATCAATGGCCCAATTATTCACCCCACTGTTCTCTAAAATACCTATCGTACATATTTTCCCATTGGAGAAAAGGGTAAGCCATAATTTTCTAGACCGACCTTATCGACCAACTTATTAAAAGGCAGGGTGTTTGAACTGATCAAAGCCTCATCCTCATGTAAAGCAGGAATGAAATAACTCAGGTTGGAATGAAGAGCGGCGCTGAAGGAGATGGCTGCCGTTTTACGATCCCGTAACCAATTGTGCTATTTTGTATGTTTTTTCGTGTTATTTGTACATCATTTGAACATTTTGTGCATCATGTTTCTGGCAACCTGTCTTATGACCGAAAAGAGATTGTAGATATCAGGACAGTGATTACTCACCCCGTACTGGAGGAATATTTTTTAACGAGTCGGACGGGAAAGATTTACTTCAGATGCACGACAATGCCCTCATCCCCATCATTTGCAGGAGAAAGTGACGGAGGTATCGGGGACGAAGGTCGGGTGCCTTGTAGGGATCATATGCCGAGAGGGTAATCTACCTTTACCATTGGTCCCATTAGCCAACGTACAATCAATCGATAATGAAATAGACAAACTACGATCACGTATATATATCCTACCAACGGGACATTAAAACTGTAATACCTTATGTTTCACCGAGTCATACAGCTAGCGGGTTTTAAGCTTTTTCGACAGGATAGAACAGTGGCCTCTGGTAAGACTAGGGGTAGCGGTGTATGTATATTTGTAAACCACAGCTGATGCACAAAATGTAAAGAAGTCTTAAAGTTATGCTCGCCTGAGGTAGAGTATCTTATGATAAGCTGTAGACCATACTATTTACCAGGAGAGTTTTCACCTGTATTTTTCGTAGCTGTCTATATACCACCACAAACCGATGCTGGCAGTAAGACAGCACTCAATGAGCTGTATATGGCCATAAGCAAACAATAAAACGCTCATCCAGAGACGGCAATTCTAGTGGCCGGGGACTTTAATGCATCGAAACTCAAATCCATTTGACCTCATTTCTTACAGCATGTTAAATGTGCAACCAGAGGGAAAAAAAATAGACCACCTTTACTCCACACACAGAGACGCATACAAAGCTCTCCCTCACCCTCCATTTGGCAAATTTGACCACAATTCTACCCTCCTGATTCCTGCTTACCAGCAAAAACTAAAGCAGGAAGCACCAGTGACTTGGTCAATAAGAAAGTGGTCAGATGAAGCAGATGCTAAACTACAGGACTGTTTTGCGAGCACAGACTGGAATATAATCAGGGATTCATCCGATGGCATTGAGGAGAACACCACATCAGTAACTGGCTTCATCAATAAGTGCATCAATTATGTCATTCCCACAGTGACGTACGTACATACCCAAACCAGAAGCCATGGATTACAGGCAACATCCACACTCAGCTAAAGAGTAGAGCTGCCGCTTTCATGGAGTGGTACTCTAACCCAGACGCTTATAAGAATACCAATATGCCCTCCGATGAACCATAAAACAGTCAAAGCCTCAATACAGGATAAAGATTGAACCGCACTACACTGGCTCCAACGCTCGTTGGGTTGTGGCAGGGCTTGCAAACTATTACAGACTACAAAGGGAACCACAGCCGAGAGCTGCCTAGTGACACTAGCCTACCAGACAAGCTAAATTACTTCAATGCTGACTTCGAGGCAAGTAACACTGAAGCACGCATGAGAGCATCAGCTGTTCTGGACAACTGTGTGATCATGCTCTCCTTAGCCGATGTGAGAAAGACCTTAAAACAGGTCAACATTCACAGGGCCACAGGGCCAGACGGATTACCAGGACGTGCACTCCAAGCATGCACTGAAACCAACTGACAAGTGTCTTCACTGACATTTTCAACCTGTCCCTGACTGAGTCTGTAATACCAACATGTTTCAAGCAGACCACCATAGTCCCTGTGCCCAAGAACACTAATTTAACCTTCCTAAATGACTACCAACCCGTAGCACTCACGTCTGCAGCTATGAAGTGCTTTGAAAGGATGGTCATGGCTCACATCAACACCATTATCCCAGAAACTCTAGACCCACTCCAATTTACATACCGCCCCAACAAATCCACAGATGATGCAATCTCTATTGCACTCAACACTGCCTTTCCCACCTGGACCAAAGGAACACCTATGTGAGAATGCAATTAATTAACTACAGCTCAGCGTTCAACACCATAGTGCCCTTAAAACTGATCACTAAGCTAAGGACCCTGGGACTATAAACCTCCCTCTGCAACTGGATCCTGGAATTCCTGACGGGCTGCCCCCAAGTGGTAAGGTTAGGTAACAACACATCTGCCACGCTGATCCTCAACATGGGGGCCCTGCTCAGTCCCCTCCTGTACTCCCTGTTCACTCATGACTGCATGGCCAGGCACGACTCCAACACCATCATCAAGTTTGCCGATGACACAACAGTGGTAGGCCTGATCACCAACAACGATGAGACAGCCTATAGGAGGAGGTCAGAGACCTGGCCGTGTGGTGCCAGGACAACAACCTCTCCCTCAACGTGATCAAGACAAAGGAGATGATTGTGGACTACAGGAAAAGGAGGACCGAGGGGGCTGCAGTGGAGCAGGTTGAGAGCTTTAAGTTCCTTGGTGGCCACATCGCCAACAAACTGTCATGGTCCAAACACACTAAGACCGTCATGAAGAGGGCATGATAAAACCTTTCATGTCTTGTATATTAAATGTCCTTATTCAACTGTTATTGTATGTCTTTGGAAAACTGAAAATGTAAAAAAATATATATTATTTTTTTAAAATGAAAATAAACTATTTTGAAAAGACTACATCAACAGAGGCTTTTGGAGCAGCCCAGTTATGTTGTATTCCTCACTCTATCCTTTCCTTAAACATGTCAATTGGGGGGGCCCCTCCCCTTGGGTTGTGCCGTGGCGGAGATCTTTGTGGGCTATACTCGGCCTTGTCTCAGGATGGTAAGTTGGTGGTTGAAGATATCCCTCTAGTGGTGTGGGGGCTGTGCTTTGGCAAAGTGGGTGGGGTTATATCCTTCCTGTTTGGCCCTGTCCGGGGGTGTCCTCGGATGGGGCCACAGTGTCTCCTGACCCCTCCTGTCTCAGCCTCCAGTATTTATGCTGCAGTAGTTTATGTGTCGGGGGGCTAGGGTCAGTTTGTTATATCTGGAGTACTTCTCCTGTCCTATCCGGTGTCCTGTGTGAATTTAAGTATGCCCTCTCTAATTCTCTCTTTCTTTCTCTCTCTCGGAGGACCTGAGCCCTAGGACCATGCCTCAGGACTACCTGACATGATGACTCCTTGCTGTCCCCAGTCCACCTGGCCGTGCTGCTGCTCCAGTTTCAACTGTTCTGCCTGTGATTATTATTATTTGACCATGCTGGTCATTTATGAACATTTGAACATCTTGGCCATGTTCTGTTATGATCTCCACCCGGCACAGCCAGAAGAAAACTGGCCACCCCACATAGCCTGGTTCCTCTCTAGGTTTCTTCCTAGGTTTTGGCCTTTCTAGGGAGTTTTTCCTAGCCACTGTGCTTCTACACCTGCATTGCTTGCTGTTTGGGGTTTTAGGCTGGGTTTCTGTACAGCACTTTGAGATATCAGCTGATGTACGAAGGGCTATATAAATAAATTTGATTTGATTCAATTCAAAACTAAAAACAGCCTTCAAGCTCATCACCATTCCGCATACTGACACTTTCCTATGGAAAACATGACTAGCTGATTCACGTAGCCGCCTTTGTAGTATTGCGCTTTAACCATCACAGCTCTGCTCACAGCTCGAATCACCTGACGATGGTCAGGAGAACCCTCGGAAAGCACAGGTTCGCTCGTGTCCCTGATTCTCTATTGCTCTGGTGTCTCTCTCCCTCGTTTCCATTCCCCTCTCTTTGTCTTTCATCATTCTCATTAGCCTCTTACTCTGTTAACTTACTACTTTTTTCACTACTGCAAAATCAAATTCAGACTGCATCAGGAAGCTAAGTATCTGGAAGCTAAGTATCATCAGGAAGCTAAGTATCTAGTGCTCAAAAAACATGTTTTGAGCACTAGATGTAATCCATGCAGTTGTGTTACAAGCGTCAATAAAACAAATGTTGTTAGGAATGTTATGTAGCCTACTTAGCTTTCCCCTTTATCGTTCTGTTCAGAAACTCAGAAATTATAAAGTAACTTACATGTATATGTGTTCCATTCCATAACCATATGAACACTAACAATATGCCTTATAGCAGGCTGGGTATCTATCGACAGACTTAAGACTTATTCTCAAGACGGTGCCCCTGGCTGACCGTTAACTGAGGGGTCATCAGAGGACAGAAATCGACAGACCGAACTTGTGCTCAACTACTGTACATACTGTGTAGGCAACAGTAGACAAACTGCAATAACATATACTTCACAACTTCACGAGTACAGACTGGACATTTCTTTCAGACTCTGAAAATGTACTATCTACATGTGAAGGGTCAAAGAATATTTACCATTACCAACAAGGTGATTTGAAGAGAACAGACAAGCAAGAGTATATCTTACGCACTTTAAAGTGTCTGGGTTAAGCATGTTTTTTTAAGGTACAACACAGGCAGTTTGAAGGGGCCATAATTGCCAAGCTGGAAGTGTTCATATGATATCAATGTTTCCTGGACCATTTTATGGCTGACGTAAAATATGTGTGCTTTTGGGGGAAAGTAGCTAGCTGATATCTGCAGTCACAGAGGAGACAAATCCCACAAAAAAACAGAGGAAACGCAGCAGCATACGCTGGTGGGCACCCGCAGGACTTCCACCTCCTGTGTGGAGGAAGAAGAGAGGAAGGTCGTGGGGACCATTTTGGCTCAGCCGAGGCAGAGTTGCCTATCAACTGCAGGCGTTACTGTGCAACTATGAACACAAAATGCTTGTGTGTGAAATACTGAAATGGACTCTATCAAATATAAGACTGTACACTTTGGAGAAAATCGAACAAATAAACACTGTGTTAAAATGCAATCTGCTACTTGAAAATCCTGAATGCTCAAAACTGAAGTACTCAAGTAGTACTTGATACTGAAGGGGTACAGGCGGACAAGCTGTCAGTGAGAGACGAGATGCCACAAATATAACAAAGCCTTCTGCACGCTGTATCTCCAGTCGTCATTTATTTCTCGCAGACTGAGAAAAAGTGTACACTCAGGAGACCAGACCACACAGAGCACGGAGGGCCTGGGATAGCCTCCCTGTTGCAGAGGCTCCCTTGAACTCGCTGTGTCTTTGAAAACTAAGGAAGGACCACGCTTGTCCCGCAGGGAGATTCTGGTTGTAGACAGATAGATGTACTTAAAAAACTAACTGAAATACCTTATTTACATAAGTATTCAGACCCTGTGCTATGAGACTCGAAATTGAACTCAGGTGCCTCCTGTTTCCATTGACCATCCTTGAGATGTTTCTACAACTTCATTGGAGTCCACCTGCGGTAAATTAAAATGATTGGATATAATTTGGAAAGAAACACGCCTGTCTATATAAGGTCCTACTGTTGACAGTGCATATCAGAGCAAAAATCAATGAGGTTGAAGGAATTGTCCGTAGATCTCAGACAGAATTGTGTCTAGTTACAGATCTGGGGAAGGGACCAAAATATTCTGCAGCATTGAAGGTTCCCAAGAACACAGTGGCCTCCATCATTCTTAAATGGAAGAAGTTTGGAACCACCAAGACTCTTCCTAGAACTGGCCGCCTGGCCAAACTGAGCAATTGGGGTAGAAGGGCCTTGGTCAGGGAGATGACCAAGAACCCAATGGTCACTCTGACAGAGCTCCAGAGTTCCTCTGTGGAGATGGGAGAACCTTCCAGAAGGACAAGCATCTCTGCAGCACTCCACCAATCAGGCCTTTCATATCAAATCAAATTTGATTTGTCACATATGCAGAATACAACAGGTGTAGAGCCCTTAACGAACAGTGCAGTTTTAAGACAATATCTAAAAAAGAATAACAAAACATTAAAGAGCAGCAGTAAATTATTATAGCGGGGCTATATAGACGGGAACCGGTACAGAGTCAATTTCAGGAGGGCACCTGTGTTGAGGTAATTGAGCTCATATGTACATGTATGTAGACTTATTAAAGAGACTATGCATAGATAATGACAGAGAGTAGCAGCAGCGTAGAAGAGGGTGGGGGCAATGCAAATAGTCTGGGTAGCCATTTGATTAGATGTTCAGGATTCTTATGGCTTGGGGTAGAAGGTGTTTAGAAGTCTCTTGGAGCTAGACTTGGCGCTCCGGAACCGCTTGTCGTGCAGTAGCAGAGAGAACAGTCTATGACTAGGGTGGCTGGTGTCTTTGACAATTTTTAGGGCCTTCCTCTAACACCCCCTGGTATAGAGGTCCTGGATGGCTGGAAGCCTCGCCCCGGTGATGTACTGGGCCGTACACACTACCCTCTGTAGTGCCTTGCGGTCGGAGGCTAAGCAGTTACCATACCAGGCAGTGATGCAACGAGTCATGATGCGCTCGATGGTGCAGCTGTAAAACCTTTTGAGGATCTGAGGACACATGACAAATCTTTTCAGTCTCTTAAGGGGGTATGGTTTTTGTCATGCCTTCTTCACGACTGTCTTGGTGTGCTTGGACCATGTTAGTTAGTTGGTGATGTGGATGCCAAGGAACTTGAAGCTCTCAACCTGCTCAACTACAGCCCCGTCTATGAGAATGGGGGCATGCTCGGTCCTCCTTTTCCTGTAGTCCACAATCATCTCCTTTGTCTTGATCACGTTGATGGAGAGGTTGTTGTCCTGGCACCACACAGTCAGGTCTCTGACCTCCTCCCTATAAGCTGTTTCATCGTTGCTGGTGATCAGGTCTACCACTATTGTGTTATCCGCAAACTTGATGATGGTGTTGGAGTCTTGCCTGACCATGCAGTGAACAGGGAGTACAGGAGGAGACTGAGCACGCACCCCTGAAGGTCCCCTGTGTTGAGGATCAGTGTGTCAGATGTGTTGTTACCTACCCTTACCACCTGGGGGCGGCCCGAAAGGAAGTCCAGGATCCAGTTGCAGAGGGAGGTGTTTAGTCCCAGGGTCCTTAGCCTGGTGATGAGCTTTGAGGGCACTATGGTGTTGAACGCTGAGCTGTAGTCAATGAATAGCATTCTCACATAGGTGTTCCTTTTGTCCAGGTGGGAAAGGGCAGTGTTAAGTGCAATAGAGATTGCATCATCTGTGGATTTGTTGGGGAGTTATGCAAATTGGAGTGGGTCTATGGTTTCTGGGATAATAGTGTTGATGTGAGCCATGACCAGCCTTTCAAAGCATTTCATGGATACAGACGTGAGTGCTATGGGTCGGTAGTCATTTAGGGCAGGTTACCTTAGTGTTCTTGGGCACAGGGACTATGTTGGTCTGTTTGAAACATGTTGGTATTACAGACTCAGTCAGGGACAGGTTGAAAATGTCAGTGAAGACACTTGCCAGTTGGTCAGCGCATGCTCGGAGTATACATCCTTGTAATCCGTCTGGCCCTGCGGCCTTGTGAATGTTGACCTGTTTAAAGGTCGTACTCACATCGGCTACGGAGAGCGTGATCACACACTCTCATGTATGCTTCAGTGTTACTTTCCTCGAAGCGAGCATAGAAGTAATTTAGCTTGTTTGGTAGGCTCGTGTCACTGGGCAGCTCTCGGCTGTGCTTCCCTTTGTAGTCTGTAATAGCTGGCGACGTCTTAGTACGAAGACATGCTAATACACCCCCCACCCCACCCCCCCAAAAAAAAAAGACAAAAAAAAAGTGAATGCCAAGTCAATTTCAGCGTCTTTTTATTACTGCGTTCATTCCCGATTTCCATCATATATATATTCATTTTTGGGAGAGGCTATATTAATTCATCTGAGGCCACTACCAATGGTTTCAGGTCAGTCTCCCAAATGGAACCCTTTTCCCTGTAAATTGCACTTTTTTGACCAGAGTCCTACGGGCCCTGGTCCAAAGTAGTGCAGTAAATAGGGAATATGGTGCCATTTGGGACACAACCCTGGTCTAGCGGACACACATTGCCAGTCAGGTACTGCGGTGGTGTGAGATACCAGGGATCCCTTCTGATCTGGCAGAAGCCTCTAAGCCATCTATCTATCATGAAGCGGTGAGGCGGCAGGGCGGCTGCTGAGCTAGGTCATGACTACATCGAGAGCTCCATACAGGGCCGGAAATATTACCAATCCCCCCTCCCCTCCTTCCTCTCCTCCTCTGTCCTCCCTCCCTCCTCTCCCTCTTGGGATGGATACATATTTTATTCTTTATTTGTCACTCTGGAAAAGCCTTGTAATAACTGGGCCCACACTGAATGGCCTCGAGGCAAGAGGATAGTGCAGTGCACTGGAACTGTTCTGTGATGGTGGTGGTGGGACTGAGAGATTGAAGCTTGCACTGCTACTGCAATGAAAATAAGCATTGGGTTTGGCTGTATTTAGCTGAATCAGGTTGTGTATACTGCCTGTATCTTAGGGAAACAGAACAGTGAGCAGTTAAATTATCAGAGTATTGGAGTAGTCTAACATTTCTCCTGTCTTTATCAATCGCACACATTTTGGAGTTGCCATGGAACTACAGTAAACACGCCAACCTGGTTAGCAAAATACTTTGGATAACACCAATTTAAGCTGAACACCATGACAATGCAACCCCTTAAACAACTTAAACAGTGCCATATACATAGTTGGAAACAAAAAACAATTGGATACAGTCAGAATCACTGGCGTCCTTGTGCTGTCTAAGGGACACAAAGCATTGACAACAGCATACTTTAACTACCTAACAGACTGCTGGTTATCTACACTTCCCTTCCCCTGTTCCACTAAATGCCCTTTGCCCTGGACTTCGACCTCTACATCTCTCAGTTTGTTGGTTTTGATTAGTGCAAGGAATATAACAAATCCCTTCCATTGATTTCAGTGGCGGCTCCCAGTTGGGGATGGTTAAGAGAGTAATAAAAAATAATTCAGCTGTCAGGGCGCCTGTTTTGATCACAGGAGAGCATCTGGGAGAATGTTTTGGGGGTGCAAAGGTAAAACCTCTGAAAATGGCTTATTTGGTTTGTTTCATATGGAGATGTGTCTCTATTAGGACGTTTGTATTGCACTATCACTTGTTCTCGCATTTCTGAGGAATTAAAAGTAGCTAAGTATTGATGGATACACAAATTGCTAATAACAACAATGCTTTAACTTTCCATGCCAAACTTCTGGGAATATGAAATCTAGAATAATGCTCATTGATTTCAGTTGAATGAAAACAAAAGCAAACAATTTAATTCATTGTATTTCCAAGCTAATTGCACTTTCAATCAAACAGGTTTAGATAGAGATTCTGTACGTTTTGCAGTTGGATAGCATCCTGAATCCAATATTGGGTCAAACTCCCTATCATACTAAAGCAAAGTGTGACACGTTCCAGGAAACTAGTTGTATGTCGCGCGTCACTACTTCACAGGAGAGCCATTTTAACTTAAACTTTTTTTAAAACAAAATGCTATTTTTGGAAGAAATGCCTTCTGGAACATGTGAACTTTCATGTGCCTTAATTAGAGATTTGCATGCCATCTGTAAATACGAACAAAATTGTTAAATTACAAACCTAGTTGGTTTAGCCACAGAAAAAGTCAGCAATCTTCCCGCTAGTCATGATTGGTAGAGATAATGAGTGGACTGGATATGCCGAGAGATGAGTTCGGATTGGTCTGCCATGTAGCACAGTTCTGTCTATAATATGAGCTTGTTAGTATGTGTAGGTAATCCTTTATTATGCAGCTTTTTCTTTTAAATATATCACGTAGTAGAACTGCACAAGGTAGCTCTCCACTTTCTGGAGGACTGAGTTCTGAAATCAGTGGACTTCGAGTATGATAGCTAATGAGATGGTGAAAATTCTGGTGTTTGATTGCAAATATGCAGACATATCGAAAAGAGAACACACAGAAGGCTGTTGTATAAAACAACTGTCTCCTGATTACATCTTCAAACTAAGGGCAACCATGGAATCCGTGACAGAGAGAAAGAGAAGTGTCCATCCATGTATATGGGTATTACACGTCTTTAATTTAGTCAGAAATTAGTTTTAATTTCAAGTTAAAGTGAAACTGTTAGCTAACTAACGCTAGCTGGCTGGCTAGCTAACGATACATGTATGATCTGTGTAGTAATATTATTCATATCTGAGCCATTTGCTTTGTTAGTTATAGCCTACTGTTAGCTAGCTAACATTGAACCTCGTTGGTTCATTACCTGCCGATTCATGCAGGGTAGTAACATCATAAGTTGTGATTATGGTTCATTTTTCTGCTAGCTAGTTGCATATTTAAACAAAAGACTCCATTATGCAAGTAACTATTTCAATAGAATATTATTGATGTCACCGCGACAACTGTCGATAGACGTAGCTAGTAAATTTTCTCTGGCTATCTACTCTGACTTCAGAGCACTCTCATCTGAGTGTGCCAAAACGCAGAATAACTGACAAATTTGTGTAAAAAAGTGTAATTCAATTGTTATCCAGTCACCAATGCTCTGGATAACATAAGAAATAGCCTACACAAGCTCTGCTAGGGCGAGTAAAATGGTCAGATTGAGCTGTTCTTTCATTTGTGTCTGGAAGTAGCTAGCAACCTAGCAAACATTAGCCAATTAGCTTGGGTGCTTGAATCCTGTTGTCAGGGCAGAACGCTCGGATCGACCCTACTTTTCAGCCAGAGCGTCCAGTCTGTGCTCTGAACTTTCCGAGAGCCAAACAATCTCAATTTACGAATGCCCAGAGCACACTCTGGCACTACAGATTAAATTTACAAACACACCCATAGTATAAGCCAGCCTTCAGTCTTGAAATCTTTGGTTGTTTAGTACATAGCCTCACATGTGAATCCTTAAAGAGATGGTCGGGGCTAAAGCTTAAACAGGTGTGAACGATGCTGAGTGGGTGTAGACACAGAAGAGCTCTCCAGTAGGTACCAAAACATTCAAAGGCCATTTTCTCAAAAGTGAGGTTACAAAGGTTATCAACTTTCAAAGCAGAATTACTTTCCCATTGTTCCTCAACTGTAGTGTATGATATACCATTTTCTAGCTCTGAGTCTCTAATTTTATCCATTGTAAAAACACTACGGTAGGTCACAAATGTTGGTCTAATAGTACTCATTATCTGTGTCATGACTGATTATTTTACAATCGGTTTCATTTAGCAAGACAACACATTCCAACTAAAGCGTAATACAATATACTGTATATGTAGTAGTAGGGTGCAATTATGGGTCCACTAATTAGTTTTGCACAATTCCAGTAACCTTCCATACACCTTCAGCATTTGTATTATTATTTAGACAATACAGAAATAGCAGGGAATCAAGAGCAATGGAAGCCAAAGTAATATACTGTAATATATTGTATGCTCTCTAATATACTGTATGCTTTGTGTCAGAGGTGTTAACACATGCTTCAGCTAGTTTTACAAAAGACTACACCTTTGCTTTACACAATAGTAAACATCATGTTATGTCAGCTACACTATGAACAAAAAAAAACTGATTGTGCTATATTTGTTTATGACCATCAAACAGAGGTCCTTGAAGTAAGAAGAGCAGAACAAGTACAGTGTCCACTGCAGCACTGTTGTTCTATAAATTTCCCCTTTCTGTGTTAAATACAATCTGCATGGTTATTATCCCCATTATGCAATCACTATAAAATGTTCTCCATGATTCAACATACACAGTACACACACAAACAACACACATTTAAAACTGCTTCCCATCTTATAGGCAATTATGATGAATTGAATCTATAAAAGTCCTGAGTTTGGCTAATTCGGGTGTAATCTATCAGAGGACTCCGAAGTTAGCTCTGCTGAGGAGCCCAACTACCGGCACACTCCGTTAATGGTATTCTGAAGCACTTGATGCGCCAGCTCAAATTGAAATAGTATTTTCATGTGGAATATGTTCTTGTTATAAACATAATATTCCCTCTGTTGGTTTTATAGGCTAGTGATGGGACTGTTCAAGGGAATAACAGAATAAGCAGCTTTTCCTAATTAGGGAGAATGTTATCTTCTTAACTTCCCAGCTGGAACGCCAAACTACCCACATAGAAATATAAGACAGTTTTTAACATCCAGCTGTGGACCTATTCAAATCGGCTTACTTATTTCACCATTTGAAAAATAAATTCACGTCATGATCACCCCCCGTAAACTTTTAATACGGCAAGTATCCATTTGGAATGGAAATTGATTAGCGTAAATTGGCGTCATGTGATTTGGTTTAATTATCTTGTAGTAAGTGCATCCTGTTTTTGTCTGGTATTGTTTTGTGCGGGTGGGTGGGTGGATATTTCTGTACTTCGTTAACCTACTTAACAAGTCAGCAGTAATTTCATATTCAAGATGACTGGATTGCTCTGTCTGTTTGGTCATTTGACAATGAGCCTCTGCACACTCTTTCTATTCATTGGATCCCAATGGCAGTATCTTTTATATATTTCAAATAATATATCTTCAAATGAAAAGACAGGTTCATAAGTGCATAATAATGAACTCAGTCACATGTATGTGCTGTTGCCATCTCTTATATCTTAAAACACACGTCATACATAAGGCTTGACAACAACGGAAGAGTTGACTACAGAACACACAGTATGGGACCAGACTACAAAAGCATGTACATACATACACTACCTTGGGTTATATAAGTGAACTTCACAATACTCAACAAGGTATTTATGGTATGCGCGACTTCAGATCATTAGAATGCTTTGGCAAAAAGTCACAAAATACAAATGAATGGATTTCTGCAAATATGTAAATACCATGGATGTCCTCTTACATTTGGGAACATCACAGTCCCATTGATCAAACAACCATGAAAAGGTAGGGTCTCTCTCCCTCATTTACCTATGCACATCCCCAAGATCAACAACTAATTCTAGTCAGAGCGAGATAACCTAAAATCTAATGAGGAAACATTAGCTAAACCCTCTCAAACTTGTTAAGCTAGTTGGCTATCAAAATTGCACTTAAACAATGGGGAATAGTAGCCTGATCGTCCCTCTGCATCTTGTCTGCCAATGCATGCTTGTCCCAACCCATGTTTTGACAACTGAATGGGAACTTGCCTGCTAACCAAAATACACCTGCCTCTCTAGCTGTAGCCACTGAAAAACAATATTAAGGGAAAAAGTCAGTCACTGACCCACTCATGCAATGACATGACGTCCTCCCAGCAGCTAGCTAGATACCATTAGGCTCTGTGTTTTTAGCTTGCTAAATAAATAGCTAACTAGATAAGTAGATACGCTAGCCCAGGTGTATCAAACTCAATTAGCACATGGGCCATATTGAAAAAAACACACATTTTGCATGCCAGACATAGCCTCTTTGTTTTTACAACCCCCCCAAAAATGGCCATTGTTTTATTAGAAAAAATATAATGTCCACTTATGTACTTAGAATACTGTATAGAGCATTTTAACATATTAAAACAAAAGGAGATAAATCATATTTTCCCAGTCTTTGCTGCCATGCTTGCAGATGTGGATAATATGCTGCGACCCTAATCAAAAAAGATTTAGTAACTCAAAATAACAAAAATGTAGCTATAGGTTTGTTGTAACATTTAAACTTAAAACATTTTTCATTTTGTTTTGCACTGCATGGATGACCAGTGCCGTTGAATGCAGTATTGCTGTATGGTGCACTCAAAATATATTGTAGATGAGTAGCCATCCTAGGATACGACTTAATTGTTGCTGTAATAGGCCTACACGTTTCTCCTTTGCATGTTTTTTTGTTGTTGCAAGTTTTGTTTATTGGGTATTCATTGCCAAGCTTAAAAACTGAAGCCAGACTGCAAAATGTTTGTAGCCGAGCTAGGACTGTGGCATGTGTCTGTACACTTTCCCTCCATTGCGTGCTGTAAATGGGACACATGAAATCAGCGCAATTGAAGTTGTATTCACTAATGTGAGCGCATCAGGCTGTAAGTTCATAAAGTAGAGAACTCAACTCTTGACTCATTTATACTCGCCCGCGGGCCTTGTGTTTCAGACGTGCACTAGCATATTAGCCTCGTTTTGAATTGTGATTGCTAGTTTGATTGTATTGACATTCCCAGCCTTAGTTACAGTCGTCCGTTTTTTGTTCAAAATATTGAGTTATTGAAACTGAAACAGTGCATCCTTAATGGCTGGTGGTAGAAAACAATGTACCAGGCCAGCTGTGATTTACAACCTGATAACAATATTTTTTGGACTCCCAAGAAATGTATTGGTGAATTACACTGAACAGAAATATAAACACAAGATGTAAAGTGTTTGTCTCATGTGTCAAGAGCTGAAATCAAAGATTCCAGAAATCTTACATAAGTGCAAAAAAAAAAATCTCTCAAATTGTGTGAGCAAATTTGTTTACATCCCTGTTAGTGAGCATTTCTTCTTTGCCAAGATAATCCATCCACCTGACAGGTGTGGCATATCAGTAAAATGATTAAACAGCATGGGAATTGCACAGGTGCACCTTGTGCTGAGGACAATAAAAGGTCACTCTAAAATGTGCAGTTAAGGCACAACAAAATGCCACAAATGTCTTAAGTTTTGAGGTGGCCTGCAAATTGCATGCGTACTGCAGGAATGTCCAGTAGAGCTGTTCCCAGAGAACTGAATGTTAATTTATCTACCATAAGCCACCTCCAAAGTTGTTTAAGAGAACTTGGCAGTACATACAACCGCAGACCACATGTAACCATACCAGCCCAGGACCTCCACATCCGGGCTTATATTGTCTGTAATAATTAAATTCATAGAATTGAATTCCAATGTTTGCAGTGAAACCATCTGCCAGACCATTGACTCAAACGTAATTGTCATGGACATGTTTAACTTGGATCAGCCTCTCAGAATAGCACTAAAAACAAACAAGCAACCCAGAAAAGGACAAGAAACAGCCCATACTAACATATGTAGCCTGAGAAACAAGGTTCATGAAATGTACAACTTACTAACACTTGAAAACATGCATATTCTGGCCATTTCTGAAACACACTTAGATCATTCCTTTGATGATGCCGTAGTATCTATACATGGTTATAAAATATATAGGAAAAATATAAATGCAAATGGAGGAGGTGTTGCCGCTGTGGATTTGCACAGCCGAATAACTTCTGCACAAACTGTCAGAAACTGTCTCAGGGACTGCAGTCTTGACCTGACTGCAGAGCATTGTAACCGACTTCATTGGGCAAATGTTGCAAGGATCTAGCCACAATTCCTGGAAGCTGAAAATGTCCCAGTTCTTCCATGGCCTGCATACTCACCAAACATGTCACCCATTAAGCATGTTTGGGATGGTCTGGATTGACTCGTACAATAGATTTTCCAGTTCCCGCCAATATCTAACAATATAAAATCAAATCAAATGTGCCGAATACAACAGTGAAATACTTACTTACGAGCCCCTAACCAACAATGCAGTTAAAACATTTTTTTTTGGAGAAGAAGGTCTCTGACCTCCTCCCTATAGTCGGTCTCGTCGTTTTCCGTGATCAGGCCTACCACTGTTGTGTTATCGGCAAACTTAATGATGGTGTTGGAGTCGTGCCTGGCCATGCAGTCATGAGTGAGCAGGGAATAAAGAAGAAGGACTGAGCACGCACCCCTGAGGGGCCCCTGTGTTGAGGATCAGCGTTGTGGATGTGTTGTTACCTACCCTTACCACCTGGAGGTGACACGTCAGGAAGTCCCGCGTCCAGTTGCAGAGGGAGGTGTTTAGTCCCAGGATCCTTAGCTTATTGATGTGCTTTGAGGGCACTATGGTGTTGAACGCTGAGCTGTAGTCAGTGAATAGCATTCTCACATAGGTGTTCCTTTTGTACAGGTGGGAAAGGGCATTGTGGACTGCAATAGAGATTGCATTATCTGTGGATCTGTTGGGGCGGTATGCAAATTGGAGTGGGTCTAGAGTTTATGTGAGCCATGACTAGCCTTTCAAAGCACTTCATGGCTACAGACTTGAGTGCTACAGGTTGGTAGACATGTAGGCTTGTTACCTTAGTGTTCATGGGCACAGGCACTATGGTGGTCTGCTTAAAACATGTTGGTATTACAGACTCGGACAGGGAGATGTTGAAAATGTCAGTGAAGACACTTGCCAATTGGTCAGCACATGCTCGCAGTACATATCCTGATAATCCATCTGGCCCTGCGGCCTTGTGAATGTTCACCTGTTTGAAGGTCTTACATCGGCTGCAGAAAGCGTGATCCCAACATGCTCTTATGCATGTTTCATTGTTATTTGCCTCGAAGCGAGCATAGAAGTAGTTTAGCTCGTCATTGAAGAGGAGTGGGACAACATTCCACAATCAACAGCCTGATCAACTCTTCGAGACAATGTTTCTATTCTGCTAACAATGCCTTACTGCATGTCATGGAATTTTGAGTCAATTAGAACCTATTTTTAAAACCTCTAATAAAGTTTGTTTTGAAGCATAAACTGAGAATTTGATATTTTTGACTGATATGTTTCATATCGCAAAGTAGTTAAAACGCTGTCAGTTCCACTTTAGTGTTAGTTTTAGGCTTGTCGTGACGTTGTATTAGTTAATGTGATGACTGTTCCTCATCGAATGATTGAAGGTTTCTAATTGCGTGATTAAATTAATCAAGCAATTATCAACTCATTAACCTGGGGCACCATGGGAAGATTAGTTTTATTAAATTTCTATTTCCCAAATTAACTCAAAGAATATCAGAATATCGATGTTACAACAGTCGCTAATTAATCAGTTTCCCCTACAGTCTCATTCTGAACGTCGCATAATCTGGGAATCTGCAGGGACCCGGGTCCCACCAATGAGTTCGTACCACGCCAATCTTAGTTGAGTATTTATTTACTAGAAAGCTAAAATGATGATAAAAGATACACAACACACAGTCTAGGCTGTTGATTATAACTTAGTATAACGGGCCAACACACTATGGCGCGTGTCACCCAAAATGGGGATTTAAAAGAGAGGGAAAAAGAGAGGGAAAAAGAGAAAGTACACGAGAGAAATATACATTTGGGTGCATTTGTCAGCTATGCTAATTTTAACCCTAGCCTTGCCCCAAACTGCCGCTCTCATGGGTCAGAATATAATGATGTAATTACGTGTGGGAGGTCTCAGATGGGAAGCTCCGCGTGGGTCGTTTAGGCTTCTCAATGACGCACTTCTCCGGTGCAACTCTCGGGTTGTCCTCACGATGTCAGTGTTCTTTTGGTCTGATTCCTCACCCTTGCTCTGGGAGGGCTCTTCTGAGGGCAGACAGCTCTGTAGCTCAGAGCTCACAGTGTAGGAATGAAACAGTGTAGATACCCCGATTCGATGGAGAGTGGAGGTTTGGTGGTCTGGCTTGAATTCACCCGCTTAGACACAGCTACTCATCAGTAGCATGGTTAGAAAAATATTTATTTGTCTTCAACCCTGGGTTGAGTTTTGAGTTTGTTGACTTTTTAGACCTCGGCTGCAGCTTGGGTCACGTAGTCTGTTATGTTAATTCTTCACTCAATGTCTTATACCCTCGGGTCAGAAGTGGGCGTAGCCGCCTTTTGGGCAATTTTCTGGGCGTACCAAGATAAGAGGCAAGGTCTAGATTTTACTAAAATCCAATTTTAGACAACTAACTTCACATTTCATCTTTACCAAATCATTGTCTTTGATTTGGACATTTTTCACACAACGTACAATGTATAAACACCAATCATATCCTAGGAAAACTATTACAGTTACAATGATTTTGTAATAACGTAATCTATTAACCTTTAATAACAAAACAAAAATTACATACATTTTCATATTCCATCTATCATCATGACCACCATTGTGGCTGACGGAAACCATTGTTCCAAAGTCCCATTATTGCATGTTTAATGTTCAGAGGTTGGTTCTCCATAGTGAGAGGACACAGGAATGTTGTCAGTGGCCTAAGATTTACCATGGGTGTGAGGGGTCATAAAAAAACATCTTCAGACCCCTAGATCTCTCCTCCACTGTTGGGGTTGAGAGATAATCTGTAGGGTTGTGGTCTCCTGTAACCTGACCTGATCAGGACAGTCATGACAGGCCTAACATAAATTGTGCATTTGACAGCTCATTTTGACATGGTGAAATGGAGAGGTTGGAACCAGGTGCAGAGAAGAAGAGAAGGGACTTATAAGCTTGAGACTGACACTCGAACGATGACAGTTCAGTGGACCAGTTCGGCAGTGTGTTGTGAGCATACTCTGCCCAAACGAGGAACTTTCTCCAGTTGCTGGCTTGGGTGGAGATGAAACAGCGAAGGAACTTCTCCAGCTCTTGGTTGGCCCGCTCTGTTTTCCCATTTGACTGTGGGTGGAACCCCGAGGAGAGACTTGCGATGCCCCCAACAGGGAGCAGAATGTTTTCCAATACCGTGCGACGAACTGGGGCCCACGATCTGAGACAATGTCCCGGGGAAGTCTGTGTATTCGAAAGACATGGATAATCATGAGATCAGCGGTCTCCTTCGTGAGGGCAACTTGGGTAAGGCGATGAAATGGGCTGCGTTGGAAAACCAATAGTGGTAAGCCCTTGGGATTGGGGAACCCTGTGATAAAGTCTACGGACCAAGGCGGCCGGTCGCTGTTGTGAGGACTTGCTTTAGGCACAGGTGGAGCAGGCCGCAATGAAGGATCTCACATCCTCAATCATGTTGGGCCACCAGAATTTCCACTTCAGGAACTCCAGTGTCCGATTAACCCCTGGATGCGTGTCCCCATTGTAGTACTCGGGAATGGGCTGATCACGGAACATAAAGTCTGTTAGTGGGACCCCCATCAGGTTCAGGTTCTCGGGTCTGGCCTTGTCGAACCGTGGTCTCAAAACTCCATATCATGGGGTCCACAATGTGGGACCTGGGGATGATGGGCTCAGAGTCCCTCTCCTCATTAGAGACATCGTGTTGGTGGAACAGGGTGTCTGCTTTCTGATTCTTGTATCCCAGGCGATAGGCTAGTGTGAAGTTGAACCTGTTAAAGAACAGAGCCCACCTAGCCTGGTGAGTGTTCAACCTCTTGGCTTCTTGAATGGAAACCAAGTTCTTATGGTCCGTCCAGATCACAACAGGTCGAGGTACCCCCTCCAACCAGTGTCTCCACCCCTAAAGGGCCCACTTAACTGCCAAGAGCTCCCGGTTGTCTACATCGTTATTGCGTTCGAGAACTGGCGAGAACTGCTTGGAGAAAAAGGCACATTTCTGCAGTTTTTTGTCCCCCTCGCTCTGCTGTGAAAGGACCGCCCCTGCTCCGGTGTCCGAGGCGTCCACCTCTACCACGAAGGGACGGGTAGGATCAGGATGGACGAGGATGGGTTCAGAGGTGAAACGTCCCTTGAGCTTCCCGAATGCCCTCTCAGCCTCGGGGGTCCAGCAAAAACGGTTCTGGGACTTGCTGGTTAGGTGCGTGAGAGGCGCTGCACCAAAGTTGAAAAAATGTGCAAACCCGAGGAACCGCTGGACTTGTTTGAGTGAGGCGGGACGCGGCCAGTCGGTGACCAACACACCTTGACAGGGTAAATTTGAATGCTGGCGGTAGAGGAAAGAAACTTGGGATACATGGAACTCACACTTCTCTATCTTGATGTAAAGTTGACTCTGCAGGAGGCATCTCAGGACTTGGCGGATGTGCAGGATGTGTTCCGGATTGGTCTTGGAGAAGATCAGGATGTCGTTGAGGTAAACAAAGACAAACCGATTAAACATATTCCTAATCGTGTCATTGACCAATGCTTGGAAGACTGCCGGTGAGTTTGATAATCCGAAGGGCATGACTAAGTATTCATAGTGGCCAGTCAGGGTGTTAAAGGCAGTCTTCCATTCATCTCCCTCCCTGTTTCTCACCAGATTGTAAGCGTTGCGGTGGTCCAGTTTGGTGAAGAATTGGGCCCCATGGGCCAACTCCAAGGCGGTGGACATCAGGGGTAGGGGGTAACAATTCTTAATCAGCCCTCTAATCGATGCAGGGACGCAGACATCCATCCTTCTTTCCCACAAATAAGAAGCCTGCACCAGCTAGGGATGTGGAGGAGCGAATGAAACCTTCCTCCAGCGACTCCCGGATGTAATTGTCCATGACTACTGCTTCAGGGGTCGAGCGGGAGTACAGACAGCCCCGGGGATGGGTGGAGCTGGGTCGAAATTCTATGGCGCAGTCGTATGGACGATGAGGAGGGATGGTGGTGGATTGCCTCTTACTGAAGGCCTCCCCGGAGGTGTAGTACTCGGGAGGAAGAGCGGAAAAGTATTGGTTTTCAATACATGCCGGGCCACAGGGCGAGGCTCTTGATGGGGGTCTTAGGCATTTAGTCTAGCAGTTCTTACCCCAATCTAGTAGGTGTTCTGTGGACCAGGAGAATAGTGTGTTATGTAGCACTAGCCAGGGGTACCCTAGGATAAGGGGGTTCTCGGTAGCAGTGATCAAAAGAAAACTAAGAGTCTCAGGGTGGTTCACTCCAACCTGCAGTAGAATGGGCTTGAACTGATAATCCACCTGGCCGGAGCCGATGGGGCGTCCATCGAGGGCTTGAATCTGTAGAGGAATGGGACATTTCATGCAGGGGATTTGTAATTCTCTGGCGAAGTCAGAGCCCCGGAGTCCACAAAGGCTTGAATGTGGTGCTGACGGTTATCCCAATGGATGGTTGCGGGTAGTGTCAGATGGTGATCGGGTAGCTGGGGTGTAAATGGGTCTCCCATTGTCCTGGCGAGCCCCAGCATTTCCTGTCAACTCTGGGCATGTAGAACGAAGATGGCCGAGAGCGCCACAGTAGAGGCATCAGCCATCGCGCATGAGTCCATGTTGAGGCAGAAGCTTGCTGTGACGTGGTGAGGTTGGACCAAGGTGCAGAGAAGAATCCAGACGAGGAATCAGTGGTTAAGAATAAACATAATACTTTACTGAGAAATGGTAGCTGCAGGATCACAGTACATTTGAAAAACAACCAACACTCTCGAAAACCCACGAACACGGTAAACAATTCAAGTTTCTGCAAAGGACAACAGAAAACACACCTCTTTTAACAGGGAAATCATGAGTAAATAGGACACACCTGGGTGTCATTAATGTCTCTAGTGACAGGTGGAACCATGACAGACAGTGCAAGTAGTCTGTGCTTATTTGTTAAAAAAAACATTTGGCCATGACCCATGACATTTAGTATGAGAAGTGGGCAAAGGCAGTAATAGCTGCACCCTATGAAATTATAAAGGTATACTGTATAATAAAGTCTCTGATTGCTCTTAGCCAATGTCAAAAATGCTGAGACGCCCAAAGCTTTCTTAACTGCACTTTAATTTACCATCATTCTCTTGTTGTGTTCATCATCAGTGTCACTATTTGTCTTTGACGGGTAAAAGAAAACAAAGAAAATCCAGCCATGTGTAATATTGGTGTAAAGGTTCAATAAAAAGATAATGCAGTCACTATCTCGTGCACTCAGGAACAAGTCTGTGCCCTCTTTTATATTCTATTTAGATTCAGATTTTGTTAAAGGTGTAACACTCATAACGTTCAGTATCCTGTATCTTAAGAGCACACAATGTCGGGTATGAAATGTAGACTTGTGGGAGAGAAACACAACAGATGTCATTATTTCCAAAGGATTCTGTATTGGAATGTGTGCACTTTTACATTTCAGCAGGGCGACTTACAGTAGTGGGGGAATACATTTGTCATTTTTTTGTACTGGTGAGAATCAAACCCACAACCCTGGCATTGCAAGCACCATTATCTACCAACTGAACCACATGGGACCACACAGGACCACTTACACACAAATAGGGCTTGTGAGGACTAGTAATCACTAGACTCTGGGAGATATGGAAGTAATACATGCTATTAAAAGGGAAAGCATCGGAAGGTACTTTAACATGCTATGGTTCTGATTCTAAAAAAATAACTAAGAGTGTCCTCGTGCTGTTACCTAGGCAACATACTACATGTATAGCTAGATAGTCAATTCTACAAGATGAACGCCATAATGTTGATTGACAGTTTTTGAATAATGATGATTATAATGTGTGGCATGAACATAATGTCTCCCATCAGTGCATGCCAAAAGCAGATATAATGCAGTAACAATCTAGTGCAGTTACAGTATGGTTCACAAGCATTAGAATGACCTCATATACAGCATACAGTAGAAAAGGCCTACACCCAGGGGGGAAATTGGGGGAGAACTCATGTAGATACAAAACATAAAACCTGCCTCTGGGATAACAGCCGTAATGAGCTATAAAGTATTCACTGTTACCACCTGAATGCATTAAATTGAGTCTGTCACTACTCTACTGTATTGTACTGTAATGTGCTGTACTCTACATTTTACTTTACTGTGTACTGTAATGTACTGTACTCTGCACTGTACCGTGCTGTCCAAACTTGTGAAACATAGATGTCTACGATTGGTTCAGATTTAGTCCGGTCCGGAAAGGACTAAATCTTAACCAATTATAGATGTCTATGCTTGAGCTAAATCAAGGCCAGTCCGGACCAAATCTGAACGTCTATGTTTGGGCCAAATATAGGCCGTCCGGATATCTGCGGATTACAATGATTGGTTAAGATTTCAAGGCGGGTCAGGACCAACCAAAAAAAGACAGAAAAAAAAGATGTCCAAAAGACATCGTCTGACGTCAAATAATTTGTGGGAATCAATTAAGGGTCTGGCAATGTCATTGTTATTTTCAATCATAAAACCTGATTAACTGCTCCAAACCTGGACGGAAATTATAAAAAGTGGAAAGAGGTAATCGCTAATCTGTCCAAAAAGGCAACAGTACAGGCAGGGAAAAGGCTAGTAACGTCATCCAGGAGATCAGGAAATAGGTTTATAACAGGAAATCCGATAAACTAAAGTACATGCAGGAAATAGACAAAAGGCGTCATTAGTGAGGCAGGAAAAAACTATCATAGACGGGAGGGTTAAATTACAGTGGGAAAGCAGCGCTCTGAATTTAAGTGCGTCACAAGGCAAACAATACCTCACAATGATGTGGTGCAAAGAACTGAACTAAATAGTGTATGATAATGACATACAGGTGTGTGAACAGGTGATCAGAATTCAGGTGATTGGGATCTGGAGAGTGAGCTGCGTTCAGGGGATCTACGTGTCTGAGAGTGTGAGTTGAAAGTAGACGTTACAATGATGGCATATACTGTGACACATCAGAAAGTTCTCAGTTCATATACAGTGCCTTCAGAAATTGTTCACACCCCTTGACTTTTTCCATGTTTTGTTATGTTACAGCCTGCATTTAAAATTGATCAAATTGAGATGTTGTGTCACTGTCCTACACACAACACCCCATAATTATGTTTTAAGACATTTTTACAAATTAATAAAAAATGAAAAGCTGAAATGTCTTTAGTCAATACGTATTCAGCCCCTTTGTTATGGCAAGCCTAAATAAGTTCAGGAGTAAACATTTGCTTAACAAATCACATAATAACTTGCATGAATTCACTCTGTGTGCAATAATAGTGTTTAACATGATTTTTTAATGAGTACCTCATCTTTGTACCCCACACATACAATTGGCTGTAAGGTCCCTCAGTTGAGCAGTGAATTTCAGACACAGATTCAACTATAAAGATCAGGGATGTTTTCTAATGCTTCGCAAAGAAGGGCACCTATTGGTAAACGTGTCAAAATAAAAAAGCAGACATTGAATATCCCTTTGAGCATGGTGAAGTTATTCATTACACTTTGGATGAAGGCACTGTATGTACATCCCCACCTGTCTCTCCAACTGGCTGCATGCACATCAAAATTTTTGATGCCGAGTGATATACAGTGCCTTGCGAAAGTATTCGGCCCCCTTGAACTTTGCGACCTTTTGCCACATTTCAGGCTTCAAACATAAAGATATAAAACTGTATTTTTTTGTGAAGAATCAACAACAAGTGGGACATAATCATGAAGTGGAATGACATTTATTGGATATTTCAAACTTTTTTAACAAATCAAAAACTGAAAAATTGGGCGTGCAAAATTATTCAGCCCCCTTAAGTTAATACTTTGTAGCGCCACCTTTTGCTGCGATTACAGCTGTAAGTCGCTTGGGGTATGTCTCTATCAGTTTTGCACATCGAGAGACTGACATTTTTTCCCATTCCTCCTTGCAAAACAGCTTGAGCTCAGTGAGGTTGGATGGAGAGCATTTGTGAACAGCAGTTTTCAGTTCTTTCCACAGATTCTCGATTGGATTCAGGTCTGGACTTTGACTTGGCCATTCTAACACCTGGATATGTTTATTTTTGAACCATTCCATTGTAGATTTTGCTTTATGTTTTGGATCATTGTCTTGTTGGAAGACAAACCTCCGTCCCAGTCTCAGGTCTTTTGCAGACTCCATCAGGTTTTCTTCCAGAATGGTCCTGTATTTGGCTCCATCCATCTTCCCATCAATTTTAACCATCTTCCCTGTCCCTGCTGAAGAAAAGCAGGCCCAAACCATGATGCTGCCACCACCATGTTTGACAGTGGGGATGGTGTGTTCAGCTGTGTTGCTTTTACGCCAAACATAACGTTTTGCATTGTTGCCAAAAAGTTCAATTTTGGTTTCATCTGACCAGAGCACCTTCTTCCACATGTTTGGTGTGTCTCCCAGGTGGCTTGTGGCAAACTTTAAACAACACTTTTTATGGATATCTTTAAGAAACGGCTTTCTTCTTGCCACTCTTCCATAAAGGCCAGATTTGTGCAATATACGACTGATTGTTGTCCGATGGACAGTCTCCCACCTCAGCTGTAGATCTCTGCAGTTCATCCATGGGCCTCTTGGCTGCATCTCTGATCAGTCTTCTCCTTGTATGAGCTGAAAGTTTAGAGGGACGGCCAGGTCTTGGTAGATTTGCAGTGGTCTGATACTCCTTCCATTTCAATATTATCGCTTGCACAGTGCTCCTTGGGATGTTTAAAGCTTGGGAAATATTTTTGTATCCAAATCGGGCTTTAAACTTCTTCACAACAGTATCTCGGACCTGCCTGGTGTGTTCCTTGTTCTTCATGATGCTCTCTGCGCTTTTAACGGACCTCTGAGACTCTCACAGTGCAGGTGCATTTATACGGAGACTTGATTACACACAGGTGGATTGTATTTATCATCATTAGTCATTTAGGTCAACATTGGATCATTCAGAGATCCTCGCTGAACTTCTGGAGAGAGTTTTCTGCACTGAAAGTAAAGGGGCTGAATAATTTTGCACGCCCAATTTTTCAGTTTTTGATTTGTTAAGAAAGTTTGAAATATCCAATAAATGTTGTTCCACTTCATGATTGTGTCCCACTTGTTGTTGATTCTTCACAAAAAAAATACAGTTTTATATCTTTATGTTTGAAGCCTGAAATGTGGCAAAAGGTCGCAAAGTTCAAGGGGGCCGAATACTTTCGCAAGGCACTGTAGCTCAAAGACTAACTGCTTGTTTGTGCACTTTAGCCAGTCTATAAAGTATAGACACCGAAGGAGGCGATAATTGAGTAAATGTGCATGCGTCTTCAATGTTTTCAAGGGGTACTGGCACAACAAGTGACATTTTTTCTTTTTCAGTCACTGGGCCCAATTATGGCTCCCCCCCAGTCGAGAAGAATCCTGGAGTGCGTGGAAAATGGAGCCCTATCAAAGCAACTCGCCACTTATCTCCTAAAAGACAGGGCCAGTCACATCCTTGTCGTATTAACATTTAAATTCTGCGATCCTTGTAGCGACAAAAAAAGGAGAGATTGAGAGAGAGAGGGGAGGAAACTGTTGCGCAATAACATCTACGTGAAATGTAGCTCATTACAAATGCAAGCTTCCCCTCGCCTGATTAAGTGAAGCATAGACTCTTAGATAGGCAGACTATTTTGTGGTCTTCCGTCCTCTGGACAAGATAGTGGTATGTTTGAGCCCAGTGCTTTAAATCTCCTCGATGTCAACCGTGACATGTTTCTCTTTGCAACAACGCTCACAATATGCAAATTATTCTGAAATGTATTCCATCATTCACTCACTTGCCTCCAAAACATTATTTCTATACATATCATTAGTGGGTAATGGTGATTAGGGAACAGGTAGTAGACAGATAATGAGATACTCATAAAGGAAAAGGATGCAGTTCACCAAGTGTCATTGGGGTTACCTAATGTCAAGGTGACAGACTGGAGACAGTTGAGAGAGAGGGTGTGTGTGTGTGTGTGTGTGTGTGTGTGTGTGTGTGTGTGTGTGAGAGAGAGGGGGGGGGGTGAGAGGGGGGGAGTGAGTGCTAGAGAGGGGGGAGGGGGCTGGGGAATGAGCGAGAGAGTGTGAGAAAGAAAGAGCAAGAGACAAAGAGCGGGAATGTATATAAACAAGTAATTGAGGTGAGAGGCTTGTAGGTTTTGTCTTACCTGAGGGAGAGAGAAGTTTCCAGGTGAGCGAGGGTTCTGGTTTGCCACTGGCTTGGCACATCAGAGTGACGTTCGAGCCTTCATTGACCACGAGGTCCTTCGACAAGTTGATGATTGTGGGGGGCACTGCAAAACACAGAAAACGACACTTGTTTGCTATTTGCTTTGTTTGACCATTTTATTTTTGTAACATTTTATTTTAATTTTTTGGACAATTAACAATAACATACATTATTATTGTAACTTTGTTACCAAGAATTTGGATAAAAGATCAAATACAAAATATTGAAATATAAAATACTGTAAATATGACAGGTGTGAGCAACGGAGTTCTCTGAATCTTGATATCAAGTTAGCATTGTGACAGCTACATCAGTGTCTCTTATAACCTATAAGGCAGTCTCCGAAAAGTGGAGGAGCACTCAGAAAAAGATAGCCTTTCCTGACATTACAGTTTACCCTTAAAAGCATTCACTGGTGGTACAGTGGACTGAACAAAGAGCCAGAGCTATTCAACCATAACCTCAATCAAAATGTGACCGTGTCACAGGAGTTATTCCACCTCAAAGGAAGATAGTGTATTAAATAGGCCTTAGTTTGCTGTTTGGGCCATGGGTGCATCTAAGGGCCACCGTAGCCTGCTCACCATCAATACACTCGGATAAGTTCAGCTAGAACAAGGCCTACTCAAGTTGGGGGTGAACGTAAAGTAAGAACAAAGAACAAAGTACACTAAACATTACTATGGTTGGTTGGAGTACATTCAGATGAAACCATTTCTACAGATCATAAACATGGGGTTTTAGAATGTGGGAAAGAGAGAGCAAAACATGGTTGCAAACCACAGATGTGATCTGAAAACTATGACCTTGAGCGTTGCTAGTGCAGATCCAAAGAGAAACAGCCACAGCCACTTTCAGGAGTCTCTTACCAGAACACACATTTCAGCTTTTACTTTACACCTGCTCTTCACTCAAAAGCTCACCCCTGACAGTGCAAAGCACTGAAATTCTGCAAAGATCCGGAAACTAGTCTTTGAAATATTTTTTATTCTTCAAAAAGCAGAAGCACCAGGAATAGCACCTTGACCTAAAAACAGTCAAAGTGTGAAGGGGAGCGAGTTGAGCAGGGAGCTACTATACAAGAAGGGACTTCTGCAAGCTAGCCTTAAAATGTCTCCCCTTTCTATGGTCATGTGTAGATGGGATACAGCTATTGTGAAATTGATGTCCAAAGTGGATGTTTTAAAAAACAAACATTTTAACAAACCCTAACCCTTTACCTAATTATCCTAACCTACTACATTAATTATCCTAACTTACTGTATAAGTTCTCCTTAACCTGCTACGAAAACCCAATTTTGACAAAAGCTGTGACAATAGCCCTTTCTATGTCCCTCCTCAATGTCACTCTGGACCTGGCACCAGAGTGAGGTAGCAATAACCATTGCTCAATTGAGTGCTTTTCCACTAACAATATGTATAATTCCTCTCAAGCCACTTCAGGTAGTGAAAATGTCATCCATTTCCTACAACTTCATTTGAATGAGACATGGAAATATAGTGATATTGAATGATATTGTTAGGCACTGTATGTTCCACATCAGGGACACTTGTTCCCCATCTCTAGCAAACTCAGCTGATTAAACTAATTGCATTCTCAAATGAAAATATGTTGATTAGTTGGAGGTGTGTTAGATGGAACAAAAGTGTGACACCACAAATCAGGCCCCTGAGGAATGGAGTTGCCCATCCCTGTTCCACATTTTTTTGATGAAGTGTAATGGCGGACTGACAAGCTATTTACCAAGAACAATGTGCCCCATCTATGATGCTTTTCCTCTCACCAGCAAGTGACAGGCAAGGTATCTGCCAAACCAAAGAGAGGTGTCCTCGTGTTTTGACATCTCCAATATGTCCTGTCAAAGGACACGTTTTGTTTTCTCTCCCTATATTTCTATTTTCAAGAAGACAGTGAGATAGATAGATGTATGTTCTTTTTGAGAGGAGCCCAAAGAAATGTGGGTTCAGTACCAGAAAAATGCAATTCACCTCATGGCTGATCTATTGATTGCCTTTGTACCTTGAACACTATTTGAGAAGAGTGCAGTGCAAGGCCTAATCCTTGTCTTTGTGGAACCCTTGCAGAGAACAAAAAGGAAACAGTCAGCACAAATATAAATAAAAAGTCAGTACAAATATACAAATAATCACATTATTTAGGGAGTCACTGGGAACAGAATGGCATGTGATGCGTAAGCCCGTGTCACTCCCTAAAATGCTGAAGCACCGTTTAGATTTTGTTGGAATTTTGTGAACTAAATGCGTGTCAAATGTCACACCATCACTTTAGTCAACAAGCCAGAGGAATGTCTAATGATTTGGTGACTCTTCACTGAGTCCCACCTCCCCCCGAGATGCACACCTACACACATACCCACGGAGAGGTTGGAGAACAGGATTAACCACAGTGCAGCGCCCCTGGAGCAGTTTAGGTATTAAGTGCCTTGCTCAAAGGCACAATGGCAGGAGATGGTGACGAGGCCAGGACACTAATACCAGCAATCATCTGATTTTCTACCCACTCCCACCAGATTTTTCCTGACAACAATCTGCGATTCTAACCAACAACTCTCCAGTTGCTGGCCGGCCTCTCTACCTGCCATCCACTGCTGTATAGTTCAACAAGCAATCAACTTCAAAGATTAGTACATTCCCACTCAAATAAATGTCCTCCAACATTTCCTTGAGGAGTATTGACAGCATGTGTTCTTACAAAAAATGTTTTAAATTCTCTAGTACAGCCACTATTGAAGGTTATTAAATGCTTCTCAAATATGCCCTCTGGTGGTCAAACTAACACTAACTAGCATTAATTGTACCAGTGGTTCACACTTAAATAACATGCCATAAAACTCTGCAGCACCATGCAAGCTGCACTGCAGTACACTTCAACTTTTAAGGATGAACCACTGTACATGTGCTACTGTCCTGTCTAGCAGTCAAGACTCACCCAAAACTGACTTTCCCATCTCTCATGAGGCCATATGGAAGGCCCAACAGGATGATCCTGGAAGATGGAGAAAAGATGGTCAATCCTACCACAAAGCTGACCATCATTGAAGACAAAGTCTACCGAGTTGTACAGCGACCTCACTGAACACACTACCAAATGTACATACCTGAACCTCTATGCCTTCAACTGCTGCAACATTTCCATGAAGACCCATTAGCTAGTCATTAGGGAAGGTTCAAAACCTACAAGCGGTTGCAAGCATTACTATACTGGCCACATCTGAGCATGGATGTGAAGTCACACATCTGAAAATGTCAGGTTTGTCAAATGTACAAACAAGAAGGAAAAAAGACTGCTGGCAAGTTGCAGAAAACTGTGGTTACCCGACCTTGGGAAATGTTGGGTGTGGATTTGATGGGTCCATTTCCTAGAATCTCCAATCATAATGTGTACATGCTTGTTTTTGTTGATTAATATTCCAAGTGGGTGGAGCTCTTTGCCCTTCGTCAGGCTACAGCGAGGACCGTCTCTAACATCCTCACGAAAGAGATCCTGACTCGCTGAACCGAGGTTCCCAATTTGTCTCTGATCTCTTTGAGACCTGCCAAAGATGGAACCTGAGACAGATGTTGACCACGGCCTATCACCCACGGACGAACCTCACCGAGAGGGTTAATCAAACCTTTAAGACAATGGTTGCTTCCTATGTTGGGACCCAGCACAAACACTGGGACAAATACCTTCACGGGTTTTCGATTTGCCCTGAATTCTGCTGTGCAAGAGTCCACTGAAGTCACCCATGCAGAGCTGAACCTGAGTCGTCGCCTCTGAGAATCCTTGGATATGGTGCTACAGCCCAAGCAAGTTACTCCAGACTCTGCATGGTATGACTAGGTAGGCCATAT
Source organism: Oncorhynchus clarkii lewisi (assembly GCF_045791955.1). Lineage (NCBI taxonomy): Eukaryota > Metazoa > Chordata > Actinopteri > Salmoniformes > Salmonidae > Oncorhynchus > Oncorhynchus clarkii. The sequence goes on from NC_092158.1 coordinate 44,116,709, forward strand.
TCACAACTTGAGAGCTCTTATCTCAAAGAACATGATCAAGGCACATCTCAAGCAGAAGAGAAATTATGATAACAAGAGTCAAGACATGCAGTTCCAGGTTAGTGATCAGGTGTGGCTTCGCTCTCATCCATACTCAAAAGCTGAACAATTCTTCTCAGCCAAGCTCACTCCTAAATTGCAAGGACCATATACAGTGGTTCTTCCTGTAAAAGTTGTGTCATACTGCAGCACACCTTGCGGGCTACCGCAGAATTCTATGGCACGTTATTTAATTGTCAGCCATTGTTACCATTAGTGCTAGTTTGACCACCAGAGGGCACTAGAGAATCTAAACTTTTTTTGTAAGAACATAGTGTATGGGATTTATTTTAAGAAGTGTAGCTTAATTCATTTGATTAATATTATACTGTTTCTATTCCAAGAAAACGAAAAATGAAACCCTTAGGGTTTCCGTCAGGAAAATATGGCAATATACAACATGACAGTCGGGAGAGTAGGCTACAGTACTAAGTGCATAACATTTCCACACCCTAATTGCAATCTAAACAATACCCAAACGGAGATTCAGTGAAAATAATAATCTTGTTGATTTATCAAGACCAGTCCTCGTGCTCATTTCAGAGTAGCGCTGTCTTGACCTCTGAATGCTGTCTCTTCCATTCATTTTGAAAGAGTATTTTCCGGTAACCAACAATTTGTTTACCTTCATTAGCCTACTTTGTTCCAATATTTCTGTCATTCAGTGATATTTATTCCCATAGTTAATCGGTATGGATCCATAACAAAATAAACATCTGCATTTTGAAAGAGTAATTTTGTCATTGTTTTATTAACGAAAGCATAAAGATGCTGATGAAGAAATACGCATTTGTTTATTAGGCTACTGTGCATTTTGACAAGTAACATAGCCTACAGTACATACTGTAGTAAACATGGTAAAGTGCCTAATTCCTTACATAAGGGGGAACAGGTCATGTCCAGACTTTCTCAGTGACCGCAAGTACTCCTTAACTCTGTCTTTAATGCTTTTTCGGTTTGCATCAGTCATGGACAGAAACTTCTGAGACACAGTATTAATGATGAACACTAGGGTGTCATGCCCTGATCTGTTTCACCTGTTCCTGTGATTGTCTCCACCCCCTCCAGATGTCGCTTATTTTCCCCAGTGCATTTATCCCTGTGTTTCCTGTCTTTCTGTGCCAGTTCGTCTTGTATGTTTAGTCAAGTCAACCAGTGTGTTTTTCCAGTTCTCCTTTTGCTATTCTCCTTTTTCTAGTCCTCCTGGTTTTGACCCTTGCCTGTTTCTGGACTCTGTACCTGCCTGCCTGACCATTCTGCCTGCCTTAGACCCACTCCAATTTGCATACCACCCCAACAGATCCACAGATGATGCTATGGAATTGGAGGAAATTGAGCACCGCAAGGTCCTGGATATCTTTGAAGAGGAAAACGATGAGACTTTTCTCGGTTTCCCAGACCAAGATGTCCCTTCCAAGGCAATGGCCGGCTTTTTACAAGGGAAGGGGCGTGTGACTGCCCTGAATTTGTCTGAACCGTCTCAGTACTTCTCCTTCAAATAGGGCGCTTCCCCTTTAATTCCCTATTAAATAGCCAGCATCAGCTGCGCAAAAGTGGGTTTGTGACAGTGGCCCGAGAGGGGAAGTGTTCTACCCTCAGCTTGGAAGCTCGTTGAGACCCAGTTTGTTTTGTTTGTAGTAAAGTGTGTACTGTAAACGTGACGCAGGATCAACCACTATTGGATTTACCTATGTCTATTGTTGGACTACTGATTTACGTTGGTATCTGCTGTTTCTTCATGGCCTTTCCCTGCTGGAGATCTGATGGCAGATTGGATTGTCTGACTGACTACAACTTTTTACATACGGTATTTCCATTTGTTTTGGTGTGATTTATACCGTGATGATTTTTGTGTTCAGTTGTAGTGAAGACTACAGAGATGTGAGACTCTTTTTATAGTTGTGTGGTAAAATAGTTTATTGCAATCTGATTGCATTAATGAGAACGTAATTACACATCACTTTATGAAAGGACAAGGTCACTTGGGATCACTGTACTCCTTACCGGGCTGGACTCTTTTGGGCCCGAGGTACGGGGCTTTTCTTGAGGAACCAGAGCTCACTTATGTTTGTGATAATTTATTTTGGGTAATACAACTAATGCAAAAGAACAGTTGTTTTGAAGTTATTTCCTTTGTTTTAAGGGATTATGAAAATAGTATTTCCATACTGACTTATACATGAGTTCTTTGTATTGGTGTAGACTTGATGGACCAGACAGGACTCATTCCCTCCCAAACAAAAAGGAGAAATCAATATTTTCTCTGGTAGGCACAACCTACCTGGCACCCCTACAAACAATAACCTCAAGTCAAAACTGTTACATTATAGTACCAGTCAAAAGCTTGGACAAACCTACTCATTCAAGGATTTTTCATTTTAGAAAAATATTGAAGACATCAAAACTATGAAATAACACAAATGTAGTAACCAAAAAATAATTAAAACAAATCAAAATATATTGCCTTGATGACAGCTTTGCACACTTTAAATTCTCTCAACCAGGTTCACCTGGAAAGTTTTTCCAAAAGTCTTGAAAGAGTTCCCACATATGCTGAGCACTTGTTGGCTGCTTTTCCTTCACTCTGTGGTCCAACTCATCCCAAACCATCTCAATTGCGTTGAGGCCAAGTCATCTGATGCAGCACTCCATCACTCTCCTTCTTGGTCAAATAGGCCTTACACAGCCTGGAGGTGTGTTGGGTCATTGTTTGTTGAAAAACAAAAGATCGTTCCACTAAGCGCAAACCAAATGGGATGGCATATCGCTGCAGAATGCTGTGGTAGCCATGCTGGTTAACAGTGCCTTGAACACAAAATAAATCAGTCACCTGCAAAGCACCCACACCATCACACCTCCTCCTCCATGCTTCATGGCGTGAACCACACATACGGAGATCATCCGTTCACCTACTCTGTGTCTCACAAAGACACTGCAGTTGGAACCAAAAATCCAATTTGGACTCTTCAGACCAAATGACAGATTTCCACCGGTCTAATGTCCATTGCTCATGTTTCTTGGTCCAAGCAAGTCTCTTCTTATTATTGTTGTCCTTTAGTAGTGGTTTCTTTCCAGCAATTCGACCATGAAGGCCTGATTCACACAGTCTACTCTGAACAGTTGATGTTGAGATGTGTCTGTTACTTGACTAGCATTTATTTGGGATGCAATCTGAGTCTGGTAACTCTAATGAACTTATCCTCTGCAGCAGAAGTAACTCGGTGTCTTCCTTTCCTGTGGCGATCCTCATGAGAGCCAGTCGTCATTGCGTTTGATGGTTTTTGCACTTGAAACGTTCAAAGTTCTTGAAAGTTTCAGCATTGACTGACATTCATGTCTTAAAGTAATGATAGACTGTCCTTTCTCTTTGCTTATTTCAGCTTTGCCATAATTACCATAATATGAACTTGGTCTTTTATAAAATAGGGCTATCTTCTGTATACCACCCCTACCTTGTCACAACACAACTGATTGGCTCAAACGCATTAAGAAGGAAATTAATTCCACAAACTAACTTTTAACAAGGCACACATGTGAAATGCATTCCAGGTGACAAGCTCATGAAGCTGGTTGAGAGAATGCCAAGTGTGCAAAACTGTCATCAAGGCAAAGGGTGGCTACTTTTAAGAATCTCAAATATTAAATATATTTTGATTTGTTTAACACCTTTTTGGTTATTACATGATTCCATATTCATTATTTAATAGTTTTGAAGTCTACAATGTAGAAAATAGTAAATAAAAAAAATAAAAAAAACCTGGAATGAGTGGGTGTGTCAAATTTTGACTGGGACTGTATTCATCTGTTTGTCTGTTTCCTAGATTTGGTATTTACAATTTAAAGTAATGCGTCCCATCATACAAAGTTTGACGATCACTAACAGAAAAAAAAACAAAAAACTGCAACACCACTATTTTATCTTGTTTTGTCACATTGGGCTTGTTTTGCTAGACATTTGCCATGAATAATGTATCACGTGTCAAGTTAATCCTTAGTTCCCTCCCGTATGAATGACAAGTGCCCAGAAAGTGTGTCAGCTACACTTTGTTTGTCTTGGTTCTCCCAGCCTGTAGTAGTTCTTCGAGTTAGGGGTGAATCTTCCAATATTTCTGGAGCTAAAAAAATACCTTCAGTTTAGGAACTAAATTTGAGCTGTCATGTCACTGCAGAACTTCATCTGACTGCTCTTATCATTTACCATGGCACAGGTCCGTTCAATTTCTATTCCTAGATTCTAGTCAGTGCATGTGTCAAAATTGAATAGAAACTGATATTCAATTGAAATCCTCCTATCGAACAGACTGTAGTCTACATGGATGTGACACATCCTCTGCCAGTGACACAGTTTAAACCCACTTGATACAGTCAAATTGGTGTACTAATACCTGTATTTTCCAGATATTGCCTGTCAGTCAGGCATTAAAAAATATATATTGGGTTGTTGTCCCGGCAGGAAATAGCACATAATCTAAAAACATTTGAGTTATCCAGTCTACCGACAGAAAAGAACACACCAACACAACTGGAGGCTGCTGTATCAAAGACAGCCCACTCTCTTGCCCTCTCCAACTGTGCAACCCAAATCTGACTATATATAAAATATGTATCTCATATTTGTATTCACTGTACCCCCTCCATTGTGTGATTATCTACCCCGCTGTGTGTTAGCTATAATGACCTGAGGGGTTTTACCAGCGGCAGCCATTTATAGTAGATGACGTGTTTCAAGTAATTGGTAAAACATATCGTTCTATCAATGTTTTACTTTGAATAGTAAGTGAGCATCAATATTCATGACAATCATATCTTTATTTTGATGAATCGACTGTATTCAATTTTCTTATCTTAGGAGGTTTTACATACAGATTTCACAAAAAATGTGCATCAGCGGTGCTTCTTGAATTAATTCAACAGTTAAAAATAAAGGACTGTGTGAAATAAAGGACCCTTTTTTTAATTCATTAAAACATCCTCAATTAAAGAAAGCTGCACGAGTGTGATGGATCATTCAAAATATACGCATATTTACTGGTAGTCATATAGGCCTATTTACCAACCATATTTTTACAAATGCGAATAACCAGCAGAGTGCACAAAAGGCACTTTCAAAGCCAATAAAGTGCTTCCTGTGAGGGTCTTTCCTTTTATATTGCACAGTCTGTCACACGGCCAATAAAGAGATCGGCCTGTGTGAATGTGACCCAAATGGCAATCTTTGGGCACTGGTCAATAGTAGTGCACTATATAGGGAATAGGTTGTGAATTGGGATGCACCCTGTGTATGTGTTGCCACCAGATTGGAATTCTCCAATCTTTTATATGAGGTAAAGCATGTTACATTTAGTTATAATAGAGCTGTCCCTTCCCTTCACTTTTGATGGAGGATTTCAGAGCTTCAAAGGATTCTTAAGTCAGCAGGCTGCTATGCTGAATCAAAATAATTAGCTTGTGTCTAGCTGGCTGTATTAGCCCTATATTCTTAACCTAGAATCCCAGCTGCTTCACCATTGGAAGCCAGGGGAAAAGAAAATATTATTACAGAAAATGGAGATTACCCCCTGGTGGTATGGTCTTCGAGATTTTGATCTGTTATGAAATGAAGCCCTTACCTGAACAAGGCCTTATGAGACACTGAACCCAATTATTTCCAAGCTCAGGCCCGTAGAGATTACTAAAACCAGGACATCTCAATTAGCAAACTAGGATATCCACCAGAATAACAACTACAGTCATCTTGACTGTGATTGCCAACAAAAATATTGTTTCATTGCACATCCAGGTGAAACCAATCATTCCAACGCTGTAACATCTCATACACAGCCACTTAAGTCATAAGCAATCCAGTTTATTTTGTCCAATGTGACAAGACAAGATGTTCTTGCTCCTCAGTGAAGAAATATACATGAATTAATATTCTCAAATGTTGGCTCCACAGCTGCGGCAACATTGTTTGCGTCTTGTGGAAATGTCAGATGATTTGACATGCAAATGATGACCTCTTCCAGACATTGATTAACATGTAAATTTGGTAATCAAGCACGGCATATTTGCGGCATCTGCATTTCCACTGATGCAATTTGCCTTCTATCATAAACAGGCCTGCGTCATTCCTTTGAGCGAGATAGCTACTTTGCAGAGAATTCCCCCTTCCTTTCTCAGACCCATTAAATAAGTACTGATGATCTTACAATGTTATCTGCTTAAGGCGTATCCCAAAAACTTGCAGCTACTAGAGCAAAGGATCAATATTTCATTGTTGATTTTGATTTCTAGGAATTCTCTGGGTTTTTTCAGGGGTGTATTTTTTAGACTTTATTTTACAAATTTAATCTTTATATAACTAGGCAAGTCAGTTAAGAACAAATTCTTATTTACAATGACGGCCTAGGAACAGTGGGTTAACTGCCTCGTTCAGGGGCAGAGCGACAGATTTTTACTTTGTCAGCTCGGGGATTTGATCTAGCAACCTTTCGCTTACTGGCCCAATGCTCTAACCACTATACACTATTAGAAAAAAGGGTTATTCGACTGTCCCCATAGGGGAACGCTTTTGGGTTCCAGGTAGAACCCAGGGTTCTACATTGAACCCAATAGGGTTCTACCTGGAACTCAGAAGGGTTCTTCAAAGCGTTCTCCAATGGGGACAGCCAAATAAGCCCTTTAGGCTCTAGATAGCACCTATTTTTCTCCTGCAGACAACAACCAAAACTCTGTGGCAGTTACTTGGGATCCTTTAAATTAATTTGAACGGTTCATCTGGGTAGATACTTGAGGTGTTATGGCTTACACTCTATCTTATTCATCATAAAGCAGTGATCTACTGGTGTGGCACTGTATTTCAAATGAGGTCATATCTGAAGTAATTCAATCAAACACCTTAAGTAATTTTGTCGACAGGTTGGCCACATCGCATAAAATACAGTCAATGATCCCTTTACCGTTAGACAATACATTAGAATGTTAACTCAAGCCAAAGCACAGTTTAAAGGGATTATCTCAGGCAAATCCTATCCTTATTCAGCTCAGACTAATTCATGCTCGAAATCTCAATTTAATGAGTTTCCATAATATGACGTATCGAGAAAAGAAAGCGTGCGGAGGAATTAGACCAAGTTCAAACTGCAAGCACTGAGCGAATTGGAGGGAAAACAACAACTATGGGAAAAGAGACCAAACAACATGCCGTGCAGTCCTGTAGCCTCAACATTCTCATCTTCCCTCATAAATGCAGTGACAGTGATGAAAGCTCGGAAGTGCTGTGTGTGGGGATTATGACAAATTGGCTTTGTTTCTCCTTGACCTCCTCTCCTTATCACACACAACGAGCAACTACTTAAAGAATATATATAGATAGACGTTAAATATCCTCCAGTAACTCTTGCCTTTCCAAACCACTTCGAGCTTGGGCCTTTCAATCAGCGCGTCTAGCATCTTGGCATAAACTCACGGCTACATTTCCCTGCCCCCTCTACAAACATCACCGTGGAGATGTTTTCCTCCCACTTCAGCAAAACCGGCTTGAAAGAATGAATTAGCACATGAATAGGAAAGACATTGATGTACTTAACAGGCTCTTGATTTAAAATCGGCAAAGCAAGCATTCAAAAGCTTGCGACGTGTAAATTTGTGTAATTGCTTCCCATCAACAATCTCTGCGTCTCCACCCCAGCAACCCTAACCGTTTGTAGGCATCGAAGACACCAAGGCAGGTTGAGAATCCAATCCCCCAGAATGACAGTTCTTCAAAAAGGCCCCCCCCCCCCCAAAAAACAACTCAACAAATCCTTGATGTCTACGTCTGATTCCCTTGCTCAGGTGATGCGGCCTACTCTTTTGAAGTGGTAAAGCGAGGAGACTATTTCATGATGCGATGCAATCTCCCATCAACAAAAAATCTACATTGTGCCATATACAGTCATGAGGGACTATGACACTAAACCACCAAGACAGAACACACTGAATTGGAGATAAGGCATAATCCCTTTTCCATTTCAGAATGTCTGGCTATGGCCTTAAAACAATCAGTTGCAGATTAAAGAATGCCTTACTGTGGGTTCAACAGGAATGTTTATGTTCTATTGAAAGGACGGATGCAATTTCATGTGAACACGTTAGAAGAACAGCTTGTGTCAGTTCTAACATGTCACACCCTGATCTGTTTCACCTGTCTTTGTGCTTGTCACCACCCCCGTCCAGGTGTCGCCCATGTTCCCCATTATCCCCAGTGTACTTATACCTGTGTTCTCTGTTTGTCTGTAGGCCAGTTTGTTTTATCCATCAAGCCTACCAGCGTTTCCCCCTTGCTTCTGTCTTTTTCTAGTTCCTGTTTTCTAGTTTTCCCGGTTTGACCATTCTGCCTGACCCCAAGACTGCCTGCCGTTCTGTACCTTGGACTCTGATCTGGATTACTGACCTCTGCCTACCTGTCGTTTTGCCTGCCCCCTGTTCTAGTAATAAACTTATGTTACTTAGACACTGTCTGCATCTGGGTCTTCTCCTAACATGGTTAACACCTCAGATACAGTGTAAACATTCTGACAGGACCGAGAGTATGCCTTTATCAGCAATTAATTGAATTTGTTTTGTAAAAACAGCTGTGTTAAACTACCTCTGAGCAAGGGTGCTCATTCCAGCTCATTCTAACCCCTCTCTATCCCTCTCAAAACAATGATAAAATACAAATGATCTTGAACCACAAAATACATAGATTGTTATTAACCTTTCTTCCAGGCTATTAGATAATCGCCATACCTATCAATTTTTTGTTTTAATATAATAATAACACAGTTTGACATTTTTGTTTTAAGTGGCCAGACTGAAAACATTATTATTATTTTTAAAAATCCTTTATTTCTTTTCCCCTAACCCTTCCACCTTTCCCTAATTGGAGTAAATTAATGGACAACAATACTTAGGCTTCTATTCCAGCTTATACATACAGTACCAGTCTGGACACACCTACTCATTCAAAATCAAATCAAATTTTCATTGTCACATGCGCCGAATATAACCGGTGTAGATCTTAAATTGAAATGCTTAATTACAAGCCCTTAACCAACAATGCAGTTTTAATAATTAAGGAGCAACAATAAAATAACAGTAGGGAGGCTATATACAGGTGGTTCCGGTACAGAGTCAATGTGCGGGGGCCCCGGTTCGAGGTTATCTGTAGGTAGAGGTAAAGTGACTATGCATGGACAATAAACAGAGTAGCAGCAGCGTAAAAATGGGGGGTGTGGTGGGGACAATGCAAATAGTCCGGGTAGCCATTTGATTAACTGTTCAAGAGTCTTATGGCTTGGGGGTAGAAGCTGTTAAGAAGCCTTTTTGACCTAGACGGCAAGTTCTCCGGTACAGCTTGCTGTGGGGTAGCAGAGAGAACAGTCTATGACTAGGGTGGCTAGAATCTTTGGCAATTTCTTGGGCCTTCCTCCGACACCGCCTGGCATAGAGGTCCTGGTTGGCATAAAACTTTACCCCAGTGATGGACTGGGTCATACGCACTGCCCTCTGTAAGTGCCTTGCGGTCGGAGGCCGAGCAGTGCCACACCAGGCGGTAATGCAAACAGTCAGGATGCTCTCGATTGTGCAGCTGTTGGTGATGAAGACACCAATGACACCAAGGAACCTCCTTTTTCTGTAGTCCACAATCATCTATTTTGTCTTGATCACGTTGAGGGAGAGGTTGTTATCCTGGCACCACACTGCCAGGTCTCTGACCTCATCCATATAGCCTGTCTCATCGTTGTCGGTGATGAGGCCTACAACTGTTGTGTCGTCGGCAAAATAAATGAACTTTTAACAAGGCACACCTGTTAATTTAAATGCATTTCATGAAGCTGGTTGAGAGAATGTCAAAAGTGTGCAAAGCTGTCATCAAGGCAAAGGGTGGCTACTTTGAAAAATCTCAAATATAAAATATATTTTATATTTTTAACACTTTTACTACATTATTCCATATGTGCTATTTCATAGTTGTGATGTCTTCACTATTATTCTACAATGTAGGAAATAGTAAAAATAAATACCCTGGAATGAGTAGGTGTGTCAAAACCTTTGACTGGTACTGTACTATATACACTTTACGGACACAGTATATTTTACATTAGTTATCTTTTTTGTTTCTTTTTAGTCCCACCCTTCAGCTACCCTCATCCCCTCCCATCTACCTCTGAAAACCATCCCTTTTTTTCATTCCTAATTGCTATACATTTTTCTGTGATATTTCACACATTTTCTGAACCTTTCTATTCTCATAGTTTCTACAGATTATAAATTAACGGTAAACATTTGTGCTAAGAGTATTTTTGATCAATTGTTTATAACTTTTCAAATCACCCAGAAGTGCTATACGAAGAGTTAGCTTCAGGTAAATGTTGCAGTTCTTCAGCCATTCCTGAACCTGTGACCAAAAACAAGTTACATATAGGCAGTATCAAAACAAGTGATATAATGATTCTGTCTCTAAGCAGCAAAATCTACAGAGCTGGGGTGGTTGTATCCCTTATATATACTGTATATATATATATATAAAACATTTCTATTACTTGCAAGAATTTTATATAATCATTTACGTTGAAAAACTCAAAGTTTAAGACCTGCCCAAACCAGAAACAGTGGATAGATGGCAGCATTTACACAAAACTGAAAGAGGGAACCACCGCATTTAACCATGGCAAGGTGACTGTGAATATAGCCAAATACAAACAGTGCAGTTATTCTCTCCGTAAGGCAATCAAATAGGATAAATGTCAGTACAGAGACAAAGTGGAGTCGCAATTCAACGGCTCAGACACGAGAAGTATGTGGCAGTGTCTACAGACAATCACGGAATACGAAGAGAAAAGGCCACATCTTGCTTCCGGACAAGCTAAACACCTTCTTCGCCCGCTTTGAGGATAATGCAGTGCCACCGACGCGGTCCGCTACCAAGGACTGTGGGCTCTCCTTCTCCATAGTCTGTTCTCACTACTACCGCATGGCAAGCGGTACCGGAGTGCCAAGTCTAGGACAAAAAGGCTTCTCAACAGTTTTTACTCCCAAGCCATAAGACTCCTGAACAGGTAACCAAATGGTTACCCGGACTAATTGCATTTTGTGCCGCCCCCTCCAACCCATCTTTTACGCTGCTGCTACTCTCTGTTTATCACATATGCACAGTCACTTTAACTATACATTCATGTACATACTACCTCAATTAGCCCGACCAACCAGTGCTCCTGCACATTGGCTAACCGGGCTATCTGCATTGTGTCCAACCACCCGCCAACCCCTCTTTTTATGCTACTGCTACTCTCTGTTCATCATATATAAATAGTCACTTCAACCATACCTACATGTACATACTACCTCAATAACCCTGAATAACCGGTGTCTGTATATAGCCTTGCTACTGTTATTTTGAAATGTCTTTTTACTGTTGTTTTATTTCTTTAATTACCTACACACACAAACACACACACTTTTTATAAAAAATAAATAAACTTTGATTTGAGTAAGGCATTTAAGCTTAACACTCGCAAGGCTGGCGGCCCAGACGGCGTTCCTAGCCGCGTCCTCAAAGCATACGCAGACCAGCGGGCTGGAGTGTCCACGGACATATTTAATCTCTCCCTATCCCAGTCTGCGGTCCCCACTTGCTTCAAGATGTCCTCCATTGGTCCTGTACCCAATAAAAGAAAGGTAACTGAACTAAATGACTATTGCACTGTAGCACTCATTTCTATCATCATGAAGTTCTTTGAGGGCTAATTAAGGATCATATGGCCTCTATCTTACCTGACAACCTAGACCCACTTCAATTTGCTTACCGCCCTAATAGATCCACAGACGATGCAATCGCCATCACACTGCACACTGCTCTATCCCACCTGGACAAGAGGAATAACCATGTAAGAATGCTGTTCATTGACTATAGCTCAGCATTCAACACCATAGTACCATCCAAGTTCATCATTAAGCTCAGGGCCCTGGTTCTGTGCCACTGGGTCCTGGACTTCACTGCCCATGGGTTGTGAAGGTAGAAAACAACACCTCCACTCAGCCCCCTCCTGTACCCCCTGTTCACCCATGACTGCGTTGCCACGCACGCCTCCAACTCAATCATCAAATTTTCAGATGACACAACAGTAGTAGGCCTGATTAACAACATTGGTGAGACGGCCTACAGGGAGGAGGTGAGGCCCTGGTATAGTGGTGCCAGGAAAATAACCTCTCGCTCAACGTCAACAAAACAAAGGAGCTGATCGTGGACTTCAGGAAACAGTAGTGTGAGCACACCCCTATCCACATCGACGGGACCGCAGTGGAGAATGTGGAAAACTTCAAGTTCCTCGGCATGCACATCACTGACTATCTGAAATGGTCCACCCACACAGACAAGGTAGTGAAGAAGGTTCAACCGTGCCTCTTCATTCTCAGAAGGCTGAAGAAATTTGGCTTGGTCCCTAAAACCCTCAAACATTTACAGATGTACAATTGGGAGCATCCTGTCGGGCTGGATCACCGCCTGGTACGGCAACTGCAGGGCTCCCCAGAGGGTGGTGCGGTCTGCCCAAAGCATGACTGGGGGCAAACTACCTGCCCTCCAGGACACCTACAGCACCCGATGTCACAGGAAGGCCAAAAAGATCATCAAGGACAACAACCACCCAAGCCACTGCCTGTTCACACCTCTATCATCCAGAAGGCGAGATCAGTACAGGTGCATCATAGCCTGGTTCCTCTCTAGGTTTCTTCCAAGGTTTTGGCCTTTCTAGGAAGTTTTTCCTAGCCACCGTGCTTCTACACCTGCATTGCTTGCTGTTTAGTGTTTTAAGACTGTTTCTGTACAGCACTTTGAGATATCAGCTGATGTAAGAAGGACTATATAAATACATTTGATTTGATTTGATAATCAAATCTGGGACTGAGAGAGTGAAAAAAGTATTCTATCTTTAGGCCATCAGACTGTTAAATAGCCATCACTAGCTGGCTTCCACCCGGTTACACAACGTTGCACCTTAGAGGCAGCTGCTCTATATACATAGACTTGGAATCACTGGCCACTTTAATAATGGAACACTAGTCACTTTAATAATGTTAAAATAATGTTTACATACTGCTTTACTAATTAATTTGTGTATATACTGTGTTCTATTATATTCTACTGTATTTTAATCAATGCCACTCCAACATTGCTGGATCTAATATTTATATATTTCTTAATTCCATTATTTTACTTTTAGATTTGTGTGTATTGTTGTGAATCATTTTTAGATACTACTGCACTGTTGGAGCTAGGAGCACAAGCATTTCGCTACACCCGCAAAAACATCTGCTAAATATGTGTATGTATTTGATTTGTAATTTTGGAGTGTCACATAACTCCACCAGTCCTATTTATGATGTAATTTACAAAGATTATACTGTGTGTGTGTGTGTGTGTGTGTGTGTGTGTGTGTGTGTATATATATATATAAATATAACATTTTTTATAATGTAAAGTTTTTATCAATTACTAATATTTAAGTTTAACCATAATATTTATTGTGTTATTTGTTCTGTATTTTCTGGTCTTTTACACTGAAATTGCAACCAGCTTTCTATGGATTGTTTTAAAAATAGAGATATTTTGGAGATGTTGTAATCTAAATAAAGGGAAAATCTGCCAGAGAACCAGTTCGGATTTAAGTATAGTTTTTGTTTGACTAAAGACTTTAGTATGAGGTCCAGTGCTTTAATATTTAGTCATTTTTGCCCTCAGAATTCATTATATAAATAGGCCTGTCTTGCCGTTCCAAATAAAGTGGAATATCTTTTTGCTCATTATATATATTTTTTTAAGTCGTTAGGCATAGGTAGGGCCATAAGTAAATACGTAAACTGGGATATGACTAAAGAATTTTTCCAAAAATAGACTTGTTGGCATCAACTAGAGGCCCTGCAAAGAAAGGGTTATTCTGCTGATGTGCCTGTTACACAACACACATTTTTGTACAACGATTCTGCTATCTAGAACAGTTTCAATGCAGAATTATATATATATATTTTTTGGCCTCTTGTGCCATAATGACAAAGAATGCATGTATAGTACAGCCACTTCTATAGTCCATGTTTTCTTTTATGGATATTGGCCTTGTGTCTAATAGCCCGGAGGAAAAACAAGACTAGGAGAGAGGATTGTGAACATGTCAACAGCTACAGTATATTTTCTCTGAAAGGTATGTAGCGCTAGAGGCAGCAAAATTAGCACTTGGCAACGTTGACGGTCTGGGGAGTCTTTGATTAGGACTGCCAGCGTTGCATCACTCTAAAATGGTAATGACCTCATCGTTATCTGATCACACCTGTATTCACGGGTCAAGCCATTAGATGTCAGTCAGTCAGTTGAGGATCGCTAAACACAGCCCTTATACATATTCAATATAATAGCCATGAAATACTCAATCATTATCATTAACAACTAAAACATGGTTATTATAAAATAGCAGCGGCTTGTTTTGGCAGATGATTAAGTTGAATACATTTTCAAATGCATTTTCAATACATTTTATTAATTTAGCAGACACTCTTATCCAGAGTGACAGGCACAGTAGTGCAATCATTTTGAGATATGTAGTTGTCCCACCTAACTATCTCACTCATAAGTACATTCTTCCTCAATAAAGTAGATATTAGCAAAGTCAGTACTAGTATGGGGGGTGGGCGATTTGTAGAAGACAGCTACCTACATTTTTGAATTGTTGCATTTTGATTCAAGTGGGTCGCCAACACGGTAAGTGTAACGCAACACTATTTTTGTTAATCACTTCCATTGATATCACGCTGAAATCAATAGAATAGGGGGCAAACATTTGGGGTGTAGAGATGTTTAAACAAACACTATTCAAGGGCCTCACTGAAGCTTGGAATAACCTATACATGGTTGCTTAGATGAACATTTGTACAAGGCTTCATCTATATTTTGGAATGGCGGATGTTGATATCGGGAGGCTGCCATCATGGAAAAGGGAACAAACAACTTTTTCTGTTAACCTCCACGAATCACAACCCACCTATAAGAACAGTGGGTTGGCTCCCATCTAATTAATAGTTTGACTTTCAAATCAGTGTATTGGTTTGTGGCCAGCTACTTGTATAGAGAGCCCAACCTGAAATATCTGTTCGATTTGAGAAAGAAAATTATAGCTGCGTCCTAAGTACTACGACCCCCCCCCCCCCCCCTACCCCCCTCCCAATGCGTATGGCAACATCAACTGTACAAAACCAAAGATGTTCATCTGTTTTAAGCAACTGATCTTGTGTCATCGTGTTAACTATAGGGTGTGTAGTTCCCCCTAATTCTATGTGGTCAAATACATTTACATTTAACCTTTTAGTCATTTAGCAGATGCTCTTATCCTGAGTGCATACATTTTGAAACGTTTTTTCTTACTAGTCAGCTTGTGTATTGTAGTAACACATGTTTACACATCATGGAAAGTAGCTTAATGTACACTACCATTCAAAAGTTTGATCACTTAGAAATGTCCTTGATTTTGAAAGAAAAATACTTTTTTTGTTGCATCCCGGAGTCTACTCTTCACTGTTGACTTTGAGACTGGTGTTCTGTGGGTACTATTTAATGAGCTGCCAGTTGAGGACTTGTGAGGCGTCTGTTTCTCAAACTAGACACTCTAATGTCCTCTTGTTCAGTTGTGCACCGGTGCTTCCCACTCCTTTCTACTCTGGTTAGAGCCAGTTTATGCTGTTCTGTGAAGGGAGTGGTACACCACGTTGTACGAGATGTTCAGTTTCTTGGCAATTTCTCGCATGGAATAACCTTCATTGCTCAGAACAAGAATAGACTGACAAGTTTTAGAAGAAAGTTATTTGTTTCTGGCCATTTTGAGCCTGTAATCGAACCCACAAATGCTGATGCTCCAGATACTCAACTAGTCTAAAGAAGGCCAGTTTTATTGCTTCTTTAATCTGCACAACAGTTTTCAGCTCTGCTAACATACCTGAAAAAGGGTTTTCTAATGATCAATTTGCTTTTTTAAAATGATAAACATGGATTAGATAACACAATGTGCCATTGGAACACAGGAGTGATGGTTGCTGATAATTGGCCTCTACGCCTATGTAGATATTCCATTAAAAAAAATCAGCCGTTTCCAGCTACAACAGTCATTTACAACATTAACAATGTCCACACTGCATTTCTGATAAATGTGATGTTATTTTAAAGACAAGGACATTTCTAAGTGACCCCAAACTTTTGAACGGTAGTGTACGTTAATTATATATGGAAAAGTAATTCCATTTCTTAATTTAGGATGAAGCAAACTCAGATTTTTTTTCTTTCTACTTTCACATATTTTTCCTAAGCACAATTTTAACAAGACATTCTAGGCTAGAGCGTCCATAGGGTCTGTGCAGCCGGCTGAACGTTTGACGTCCGTAAGTTTATATTTCCACAGGTGTGTTTGTCAAATGCCCCGCACTTTAGCCAGAGCCATGTACTGTGGCTGTAGTAGGTAGGTGGAAGTGACTGCAGTAGAAAGGTGGTGTGTGCAGTGCAATTGTGGGGGGCACAACCCATCATAAGGTTGCTTAATAATGAGGATGTTGCCCCCCCCCCCTCGCTGACACCTTCCCATTGCTTCCCTCCCACATGTGACTTTTTCCCTCTGTTCCTCTTTGATCTGCCTTTTATTAGAGTTTACACATTTACAAATGTAAATACACATGCACAGTCGTCTGCTAGGAGCACTCTCAATTAAAGCACACAGAGATCTGAAAACCTCAATGTCAGATTATGATCAGCGAGGTTTGAAAAGACATCAACTATTCATGTTGAAAACCCACAAAAAGAGACTGACTGCGATGACTATGATGTGAAACAAATTACGCCCTATTCCCCATTTAGTGCCCTATTTTAACCTGGACCTTGGTCAAAAGTAGTGCACTAATAGGGACTAGGGTGCCATTTGGAATGAAGCATGACGCCTATAAATCTCTCTGATGAATTATTCCAAAAAGTCTGTTCTAACGAGCACATCCTACTCCCAACACAGTAGCAAGCATCCCTCTCTGAAGTAGAAATCTAACAGCTCTCTCCACTTATGAGGATATGTTTCACCACACAACGTCAGGTGTTTTTGTTAATATCTAGAAACCCAGAGGGTTAGCCAATAGCCAACTACTCCTACTGTTTGAGTCATGGGCTGGCAGTTTCATTCTTTTGGCAGTTATCATCAAGCGCTAAAGTAAATAAAATAAAATTAATGGTGCATTTTGTCAAAATGAAAGGTTCCAAGTATAATCTAGTGCTGGACCTGTGCAGCAAAGACATTTGAACGTAACTTTTGTATTTTAACAAAATGTGTTTTTTGGCAGAAAGGCCTTCTGGAACATGTGAACTTTCATGTGCCTTTAATAACAAACTTGTATGCCATCTGTTAATACAAATACAATTCTTAAAATACAAGCCTATTTGGTTTAGCCAGAGAAAAAATCAGCAACCTTCCAGCTAGCCATGATTGGCTGAGATGAGTTGGCTGGACATGCCGAGAAATGAGTTTGGATTGGTCTGCCACACTTCTGTCTATTTGAGCTGGTCAGTATGTGTAGGTAATCCTGTCTAACGCGGCTTTAAAAAAATATAAAAATATGCGTAGTAGAACTGCATAAGTGTTGCTCTCCACTTTCTGGATGACCGAGTTTTGAAATCAGTGGAATTAGAGCATGATGGCTAAGGAGATGGAGAAAACACCTGTCTCCGGATTGCATCTTCAAACTAAGGGCAACCATGTAATCCGTGACAGAGAGGGAGAAGCATCCAGCCATGTTTACGGGTAAGATAGACTAGATAGCTACATTTTCAGATATTACGCGTTTCCAATATTTGCAGAAAGTAATTTATTTCAAGCGAAAGTGTAGTGTTAGCTAGCCAGCTAATGTTAGCTGGCTAGCTAATGTTAGCTGGCTCGCTAGCTAACGTCACGTGTATGATCTCTGTAGTAATATTATTATGTTCTCAGAGCCATTTGCTTTGCTAGTTATAGTCTAATGTTAGCTAGCTAGCATTGAACCTGGTTGGTTAGCTTCCTGCAGATTCATGCAGGGTAGTAACATAATGAGTTGGGATTATGGTTCAGTAATATCTGACAAGTAATATGTAACAATTTCACAACAATACACACAAATCTAAAGTCAATGGAATTAAGAATATATAAATATTTGGGCGAGCAATGTCAGAGCGGCATAGACTCAGATACAGTAGGATCAAATACAGTATATACATGAGATGAGTAATGCAAAATATGTTAACTTTATTAAAGTGACTAGTGTTCCATTATTAAAGTGGCCAGTGATTTCAAGTCTATGTATATAGGGAAGCAGCCTCTTATGTGCTAGTGATGGCTATTTAACAGTCTGAGATAGAAGCTGTTTATCAGTCTCTCGGTCCTAGCTTTGATGCACCTGTATTGACCTCGCCTTCTTGATGATAAGGGGGTGAACAGGCAGTGGCTCGGGTTGTTGTTGTCCTTGATGATAGTTTTTTGCCTTCCTGTGACATCGGGTGCTGTAGGTGTCCTGGAGGTCAGGTTGTTTGACCCCAGTGATGCGTTGGGCAGACCACACAACCCTCTGGAGAGCCCTGTGGTTGCGGGCGGTGCAGTTGCCATACCAGGCGGTGATACAGCCCGACAGGATGCTCTCAATTGTGCATCTGAAAAAGTGCGTGAGTTTTAGGTGCCAAGCTGATTTCTTTTCAGCCTCCTGAAGTTGAAAAGGCACTGTTGCACCTTCTTCACCACACCGTCTGTGTGGGTGGACAATTTCAGTTTGTCCGTGATGTGTATTCCGAGGAACTTGAAGCTTTCCACTTTCTCGACTGTGGTCCCGTCGATGTGGATAGGGGGGTGCTCCCTCTGCTGTTTCCTGAAGTCCACAATTGTATTTTATTTTTTATTTTTTTATTTCACCTTTATTTAAACAATGCCAGTTAATATGATGTTTACATAACCTACATTACTCATCTCATATGTATATGTATATACTGTACTCTATCATCTACTGCATCTTGCCATCTTTATGTAATACATGTATCACTAGCCACTTTAAACTATGCCACTTTTATGTTTACATACCCTACATTACTCATCTCATATGTATATACTGTACTCGATACCATCTACTGCATCTTGCCTATGCCGTTCTGTACCATCACTCATTCATATATCTTTATGTACATATTCTTTATCCCTTTACACTTGTGTATAAGGTAGTAGTTGTGGAATTGTTAAGTTCGATTACTCGTTGGTTATTTCTGCATTGTCGGAACTAGAAGCACAAGCATTTCGCTACACTCGCATTAACATCTGCTAACCATGTGTATGTGACAAATAAACATTTATTTGATTTGTGATTGTCTCCACCCCCTCCAGTGTTGCTGATTTCCCCCAGTGTATTTATCCCTGTGTTTCCTGTCTCTCTGTGCCAGTTCATCTTGTTTGTTTCTAAGTCAACCAGCGTTTTTGCCGTTCTCCTGCTTTTTGCATTCTCCTTTTTCTAGTCCTCCCTGTTTTGACCCTTGCCTGTTTCTGGACTCTGTACCCACCTGCCTGACCATTCTGCCACAAGCCTGTCTGCCACTATGCACCTCCTGGACTCTGATCTGGTTTTGACCTTTTTGCCTGTCCACGACCACTCTCTTGCCTACCCCTTTGGATTAATAAACATTGTAAGACTCCAACCATCTGCCTCCAGTGTCTGCATTTGGGCCTCACCTTGTGCCTTGATACATGCAGGTAATATTGTGGAACTGGATACAGACACCACCAGAGCATTCTAGAGTTCATGATTAAATTTCTCGAAAAACCCTAGCCCCAGAGAACACCTAGCCCCTATACCCCTGTGTAGATCTGAGAAGACTACATACTGTAGGTGTAAGCAATATTGCACCAAAGAACATCCAAGATCACTGACCTTAAATTCCCCATAACATCATCATAAACCAAGCCTCAGAAAAGCCTTAATTTATTTTATTTAAAAATAAATTTTAAAAATACCCCTTTTTCTCCCCAATTTCGTGGTACTAATTGTTTTAGTAGCTACTATCTTGTCTCATCGCTACAACTCCCATACGGGCTCGGGAGAGACGAAGGTTGAAAGTCATGCGTCCTCCGATACACAACCCAACCAAGCCGCACTGCTTCTTAACACAGCGCGCATCCAACCCGGAAGCACCAATGTGTCGGAGGAAACACCGTGCACCTGGCAACCTTGGTTAGCGCGCATTACGCCCGGCTCGCCACAGGAGTCGCTGGTGCGCGATGAGACAAGGACATCTCGGACGACACTAGGCCAATTGTGCTTCGCCCCACGGACATCCCGGTCGCGGCCGGTTACGACAGAGCCTGGGAGCAAAGCCAGAATCTCTGATGGCACAGCTGGCGCTGCAGTACAGCGCCCTTAACCACTGCACCACCCGGGAGGCCCAGAAAAGCTTTAATTTGCACCTATACCAGTATTCTACATCATACCATTTTTTTCTCTCTTTTATGGCTCACAGCGGTATTTAAATCTAATTTCCATCAAAGCTGGGATAAAAAGAAGTTTCAAGCTATTAGAGAACATACAGTGGGGTCTAGAATTATTGGATCCCTTGATAAAGATGAGCAAGAAAGACTGTATAAAATACTGAGTCACATGGTCATATGACATGAAAATAGAGCTCTTTGGCCACGCACACCAGATTTGGGTTCGGCCTTCGAAAGAACAATATGCAGAAAACACCTAATTCCTACTGTAAAATATGGTAATGGTCCTCTGATGTTATGGGGATATTTTGCTTCCACTGGCCCTGGGGCCCTTGTTAAGGACAACGGCAT
The DNA here is from genome assembly GCF_045791955.1 of Oncorhynchus clarkii lewisi. NCBI lineage: Eukaryota > Metazoa > Chordata > Actinopteri > Salmoniformes > Salmonidae > Oncorhynchus > Oncorhynchus clarkii. The sequence continues at coordinate 44,137,648 of NC_092158.1, forward strand.
TATGAACTTTACCAAGTACCTGGGCATTTTAGTCAAAAACCTGGTTGCCTCTGCCAGGAAGCTCAAATTTGGCTGCAAGTGAGTCTTCTAGTAAGACAATAACCCCAGACACACATCGAAATCCAGAAATAAATGTTTAAATGACGACAAAATAAACATTTTTCAATAGCCATCTCAGTCTCCAGACCTGAATCCCATTGAAAACCTGTGGTTTGAATTGAAGAGGGCAGTCTACAAGTGCAGTGTTACGTCCGTCGTTGGAATAAGACCAAAGCGCAGAGTGGAAAGTGTACATCTTTCTTTATTTTAGATGAACACCAAAAACAACAAAAGATCAACGAACGTAAAGTTCTGGACTGCAGACCGTCGCTGGAGGCTCTGGACCTTGGATCGTCACTGGAGGTTTTGTGCCACGGATCATCACTGGAGACTGTGGACCGTCTCGGGAGGTTCCGGACTGTGGACCGCCTCGGGAGGTTCCGGACTGGGAACTGTCGCCGGAAGCTCTGGACTGTTGAGGCGCACTGGAGGCCTGATGCATGGGACCGGCACAGGTGGCACCGGGCTGATCACACGCACCTCAGGGCGAGTGCGGGGACGGGGCACAGGACGTACTGGACTGTGGAGGCCTGATGCGTGGGACCCGTACAGGTGGCACCGGGCTGATGATGCACCTCAGGGCGAGAGCGGGAGGAGGTATAGGACGTACTAGACTGTGGAGACGCACTGGAGGTCTGGAGTGTAGAGCTGGCACAACCCATCCTGGCTGGATGCTCACTTTAGCCCGGCAAGTGCGGGCGCTGGCACAGGACTCACTGGGCTGTGAAGACGCACTGGAAACACGGTGCGTAGAACTGCATAACATGGTGCCTGAACGGCGACACACACCCCAGGGTGAGTGCGCGGAGGAGACACAGGATGCACCGGACTGGTGAGGTGCACCAGAGGCCGGATGCGTGAAACCGGTGCACATGACACCGGACTGGTGTCACGTTCATCAGCACGCCCACTCTGCAGCTCTCTCAACGCCAGCACCTCTCTCCGGAATCTTGCGTCGAGCTCCTCACTCGACTCCCTGACTGGCACTGGTTCAACCCTCGGCTCCGCCGACCACTCCGTGTGCCCCCTCCAAAAATGTTTTTGGGCGGCTGCCTCTCGTGCTTGCATCGTGTCCAAGATTCCTGATCTCGTCGCCGTTCCTCTCTCGCTGCCTCTATCTGCTTCCATGGCAGGGTCTTGTCCCCTGCCATTACCTCCTCCCAGGTCCATGATGTCCTCCACTCCTGGGCACGCTGCTTGGTCACTTGGTGGTGGGATCCTCTGTTACGTCCGTCGTCGGAATGAGAGCGTGGAAAGTGTACAACGAATGTAAAGTTCTGCGGTGGAAAACAGGCTGCCTAAGTATGATTTCCAATCAGAGACAACGATAGAATTCTGCCTCTGATTGGGAACCATACCCGGCCATCAAAGAAATAGAAAACTAGAATGCCCACCCAAATCACACCCTGACCTAACCAAATAGAGAAATAAGCAGGCTCTCTAAGGTCAGGGTGTGACACACAGATGAAGGATATGAAGGATCTGGAAAGATTCTGTATGGAAGAATGGTCTAAGATCCCTCCCAATGTGTTATCCAATCTCATAAAACGTTTTAGAAAAAGGTTCAGCGTCATTATTCTCGCAAGGGAAAGGTGCTCGAGTATTGAAAACAGGGATGTCAATAATTTTGACCCCTATCTTTATTATTATTATTACTTGTTCAACCAAATCAATTTCCTTTAGCAATTGTATTAATATAATACAAATAAAATAAGCATACAATATAACTTAGTATTTGGATTATTTATTTTATACAGTCTTTCTTGCTCATCTTTAAGAAGACCCCACTGTATAGACTAGCCTTGCATCTCAGCCTGCTCAGTTCTCTTCTGTTCCGCCCTAATGCTCTGGTGCTCAGCAATGACACCGCCATCAATCAAATTGCCTCAGGATCCGCTGATTAGGAAAAATATACTATCTCAGGAGTGCAATGCCGTTAATGGGGCTCAAATCAGACCATTATCCACTTCATTAGAACATATGGCTTGAACACTGTCGGTTTTAACATTAAAATATTGCTGGGGCAAACTCCATCAACAAAGCTTATTCACATCGAAACCAGTACACTACACAGGCTACACATTGACTGCACTAATAACCAATCCCAGAAATGAATTTTGAGCCATACACATAAACGTTATAACATTAGAGTTATGAACAGTTTATAGCTACTTCCCATATCTTTAGCTCTTATTGCATGGAAGACCACGGTAGTTGAGGATACTTTTATAGAGTAAACTAGCTAATAATCGGTCTGCAATATTGTGACACAGCGTTTGTCTGGCTGCCTGTTACAAAGGGGCCCGGTTAACAATATGCTTAATCTAATGCACAGTTCCAGTTCCATTACATATATTTATAACTAACCCCTCTTCTACATGTGGTTCCATGAGTATTACAGTCTAAGACATGTAGCCTATAGGACATTATAGCAAGCCTACCTCAAAACAGATGTTCGCCACTGCTCCATTATGAAAACAAATCACATTTTATCGGTTGCATACACATATTTTGCAGATGTTAGCGCAGGTACAGCGAAATGCTAGCTCCAACAGTGCAGTAATACATAACAATACACGCATCCATATTACCAGTCAAAAGTTTGGACACACATACTTTTTATTTGTATAATTTTCTACATTGTAAAATAATAGTAAAGACATCTAAACTATGAAATAACACATATGGAATCATGTAGTAACCAAAAAAGTGTTAACCAGTGTTAACTGTGTCTCCAGTGCGTATTCACAGCCCGGTGCGTTCTGTGCCAGCTCCTCGCACTTGCCATGCGAAAGTGAGGATACCTCCAGTGATGATCCATGGCCCGGAGCTTCCAGTGATGATCCATGGCCCAGAGCCTGCAGTGATGATCCATGGTCCGGAGTCTCCAGCAAGGGTCTGCAGTCCAGAGCCTCCAGCGACGGTCGGCGGTCCAGAGCCTCCAGTGACGGTCGGCGATCCAGAGCCTCCGTCGGCGGTCCAGAGCCTCCAGCGACGGTCGGCGGTCCAGAGCCTCCAGCGACGGTCGGCGGTCCAGTGCTTCCAGCGACGGTCGGCGGTCCAGAGCCTCCAGCAACGGTTCCCAGTCCGGAGTCCGCGACGACGATCTACGGTCCCGAGTCCCCGGCAACGATCCCCGCACCAGAGGTGCCACCAAAATTGGGGGAGCCTCAAGCGGAGCGGGGTCTGCGTCCAGCACTGGAGCCTCCACCGAGATGAGATGCCCACTCGGACCCTCCCCTATAGGTTCAGATTTGCGTCTGGAGTCCGCACCTTTGGAGGGGGGGGGGGTACTACTGTCATGCCCTGACCTTAAAGAGCCTTGTTTATTCTCTATTTGGTTAGGTCAGGGTGTGACTTGGTTGGGCAAATCTATGTTTCTATTTCTTTGTTGGCCTAGTATGGTTCCCAATCAGAGACAGCTGTTTATCGTTGTCTCTTTTTTTTTTTTTTTTTGATTGGGGATCATACTTAAGTAGCCCTTTTTCCCACCTTAGTGTAACGGTTTTCCGTATGAGAAGGAGAGTCGGACCAAAATGCAGCGTGTCGATTGCGATCCATGTTTTAATAAACAAACGTAAAACACGAATCAATACAAACACTACAAAATAAAGAACGTAATGAACGTAACGAAAACCTAAACAGCCTATCTGGTGAAAACACATAGACAGGAACAATCACCCACAAACACACAGTGAAACCCAGGCTACCTAAATATGGTTCCCAATCAGAGACAATGACGAACACCTGCCTCTGATTGAGAACCATATCAGGCCGAACATAGAACTGGACAAACTAGACATGTAACATAGAATGCCCACTCAGATCACACCCTGACCAACCAAAACATAGAAATATACAAAGTAAACTATGGTCAGGGTGTGACACTTAGATTGTGGGATCTTGTTTGCGTTCTGCTCTGCATATAGCTTCACGTTCGTTTTTGTATTTTGTTGGTTTTTCGGTGTCATTTAAATAACGCTGCACCTTTAAACGAGCGTGACAAACACTCTTTTGGTTACTACATGATTCCTTATGTGTTATTTCATAGTTTTGAAGTCGTCACTAGTTATTCTACAATGTAGAAAATAGTAAAAATAAAGAAAAAACCCTTGAATGAGTAGGTGTGTCCAAACTTTTGACTGGTACTGTATATAATTGATTAGACTGTGAACGAGCACCACACGTTGGATGCTTTCCATACTGTACGTTTTTACAAGTTAGGTGGAATCTACTGGGAGATTGTAAAATCTAATAAAACAAGTACACCACCAACTGCACAGATAATAACGGATGACTTAGTGAAGTGCATTCCCAGACTGGTGTTGTTCTGCATGTGCTTCTCCCTTCATTTATATTTATTCAATTTTACATCCCTTCCACAGTGAAAGAGAAAGTATACCAATTTGTTTTTCTATGGGGTAATAAGAGGTTCTCATTCACTGAGGGGTATGAAGGCCACCAAATACACCAGAGAGGGAGATGCACACGCACACATATACAGTGAAAGAGCGAGAGGGAGAGCGACACAGGCACAGGCACAAGCACAAAGACACACACACAAAGAGGGAGAGAGAAAGAAGAGAGACACACACATACTGTACATCAGACAAAATATGTTTTTCTCCATCATCCGCCCAGACTGTATCTAGATTCTAAGGCTTTGTCTTACCTTGGACGAGGATGTGCACTGACGTCGTCCTCGGTCTGCTGCTCGTCTGCACCGCGCAGATGTATGGGCCTTCATCTGTCATGTCCACGTCCTCAATCTTGATGGTGAACTCCTCCTGATTGAGTGTAACCAGGCTCACCCTGGGATCCACAGACCACTTATCCTCGCCGGCGTACAGTATACTCGACCGGTTGAGCCAGGCCGTGTGTGTGACGATGTCCCCCTGTGCGCACCTGTAGGACGAGAAAGAAGGAACATTGCCAAATCAAACACAAGGTGAAATACAAAACGGAAAAGTAACGATTTGCTTTGCATCAGGTGAGAGACCACAGCAGGCCCCATTTGTGATGTCACAGCTTTCCCTCTATGGCATACGTCACTTCTGTTCCAGTGATGAGAGTGAGGGTGGGACAGTGTCCAGGGGGGCTGTTGTGTCATGAAGGAAAAATAAGTCAGAAGTTACATGCTTGTGTATACTCGATATCGAGTGTCGATGGCGGTCATAGCAAATGACCACAGTGCTTGTGATGCCTCTTTGCACGGATTTCTCTAGGATATCTAAGAGAATCGGACCTGTGTTGCTTTAGAAATGTGTACTGCATTTGGTGCATTCAAACATCTTCTGTGAGATACAGTAAATGTCATTATCCTTTTCATCATAGTCAAATGAACCTTAACCCATGTTCAGCTAACTTTTTGGAGGTGCTGGTCCAGGGGTTATCCATGTCAAGTGTTTGACAAATCACTAATATCTGTCAATAGGTTACTATATTGATTATGTTAACTTTGCTAAATCATATGCAATTACAGTAGGAGCTAATGGAATTTTCATCATACTCTATTTGTGGAATGCCTGGATAACCTCAGGTTTACTGTTATTACTTGGAGGTCACACAAGAAGACTTACAACGTGGGTAGTGCACGTGTGTGACGTGTGATTGTGTGTGCATCTCTGCCCATGCAACTCCAATTAATGAAAAGCTGAGAACTTCCTTAGGCACTTTGCTGGAAGAGATCCAACAGAACACACTAACTTCTTTGGCTGATTGGCATATCTGGTCGGTCAACTTCCTTGTCCTTCATTCACGCCATTCCTCCGAAATGGGAAAAGCATAGGCATAGTGGCGGTCAGTGCCGTTTATGATGAGGGAGGACAAAACATTTTTTCACGAGCTTCGCCTTTTTTCTATTACAGCATATTGGATGACTGTCATTCATATTCCATTCACCCAGTTAATTGTAACATTGATAGGTTTAGGCTACTAAATGATACTCAAATCTTCCCTATACCCATCGTGAGATTGCTGCAACCTAGCCTATGATGAAAGTTTACAACATAGGTGCACACAGGTTGAGATAAAATGTTGAGGTGACAGACAGTGACACATTAAATACAGCCTTGCACACTCTTGCCTGCATCTAGCTGATCTAGGGTGTAATCATTAGTCCAACAGTTTTTAAGAAACTATTTTCAACAGAATCGGCAGAATGAATACAGCCCTGATCACACATAAACACAGTTCACTTTCATAGCAGCCACATTGTATTCCTTCCCTCACCTTTTCACTTCATTTATGGACTTCAATGCACAACACATCTATATGTGACCAGGCGAAAAAACCTTTCCAAGCCAAACCATGTCATAACCACTACACACGGCCTACATATGTTCCCATATTAGCTAAAGTAACGTTCCTTGTCAACATAGCTAATATAACTAATGTATTAGTACACTCGCTACAATCATGCAGTAACGTTACAGTGTATAGTCAGTAAGCAGTTTAGCATTTACACCATTGGGCCCCGGTGGCAATAAATGAATAAAACCAAAAGCTTACATTGACTTAGAAGAGTTCCAGTGTTGTGTTGGATAGTCATAGCCAGCTAGCTAACATGACATCCCTCTGTTTGAGCCGGGTGGTTGAGTAGGCTAAACTATCTATCTACATTTTCTAGCTAACTGAAACTGAAAGTGGAAAAAATGACAAAAATGTCAACCACTCTCACTCTTGCTTCTCCTTCATTTTTGAAGAAATTATTTTGTTGAAAACTGTTCAACTATTGTCCTTCTCTCTCTTTGAGTCAACTACTTACCCCATTTTATGTACTGCAGTGCTAGCTATCTGTAGCTTATGCTTTCAGTTCTAGATTCATTCTCTGATCCTTAGATTTTTTTGGACAACATGTCAGTTCATGCTGCAAGAACTCTGATAACTGTCATGACTTGGGTCTGATGGGGAGGTTTATGACCTCCATAAATACCTTTCCCCTTTTTCCTCTCTCTACTCTACCGATGTGACTATTGAAAATGCCTTTGTTAACATGGAGAGTCTGGTAACATCAAAAGGTGGGAAACTGAACCATATTTCGGTAATCAAACCAGTTGAAAATATGCGTTGGTACTTAATGAGTATGATGTCAGAGATCAGTTGGTGTCTGAGACATTATTACTGATGATAGGACGACATGGACTGTATCTTGGAAAGTCTACACATTCTAGTTATCAGATTCACATGGAATTGTTGTGCAATTTAACCTTTCTGGGATAGGGGGCAACATTTTCACTTTTGGATGAATAGCGTGCCCAGAGTGAACTGCCTCCTACTCTGTCCCATATGCTAACATATGCATATTATTATTAGTATTGGATAGAAAACACTCTGACATTTCTAAAACTGTTTGATTGATGTCTGTGAGTATTACAGAACTCATATGGCAGACGAAAACCTGAGACAAATCCAACCAGGAAGTGGGACATCTGAGGTTTGTAGTTTTTCAAAGCTTGGCCTACCGAGTACACATTGAGATATGGATGAGGTTGCACTTCCTAGGGCTTCCACTAGATGTCAACTGTCATTTGAAACTTGAATGAGGATTCTACTATAAAGGAGGGGATCATGAGACCTCTTTGAGTCAGTGGTCTGGCAGAGAGCCTTGGTCTCATGACACGCGATCCTGACCGAGTTACCTCTCGTTCCAGTGCTTTTTCTGAAGACAAAGGAATTCTCCAGTTGGAACATTATTAATGTTTTATGTTAAAAACATCCTAACGATTGATTCCATACATCGTTTGACATGTTTCTAAAGGACTGTAATGGAACTTTTTGAGTTTTTGTCTGAATGAAATGCCTCATGAAGATGGATTACTGGGCTGAACACGCTAACAACAAGTGGCTATTTGTACATAAATGATGGAACTTTATGGAACAAATCAGTCATTTATTGTCGAACTGGGATTCCTGGGAGTGCCTTCTGATTAAGATCATCAAAGGTAAGTGAATATTTATGGTGTTGTTTCTAACTTTGTTGATTCCAAAATGGCGGCTATTCCTCTGGCTGTTTTGGGTTCTGAGCTCCATTCTCAGATTATGCTTTTTCCGTAAAGTTTCTTTGAAATCTGACACAGCGGTTGCATTAAGGAGAATTATATATTTAATTCTGTGAATAACACTAGTATCTTTAATCAATGTTTATTAATAGTATTTCTGCAAAATCACTGGATGTTTTGGAATCAAAACATTACTGCACGTAAGGCTCAAATGTAAACTGAGATTTTTGGATATAAATATGCACATTATCGAACAAAACATACATGTATTGTGTAACATGATATCCTATGAGTGTCATCTGATGAAGATCATCAAAGGTTAGTGATTCATTTTATCTATATTTCTTCATTTTGTGACTCCTATCTTTGGCTGGAAAAATGGCTGTGTTTTTTTGACTTGGTGGTGATCTAACATAATCATATGTTGTGCTTTAGCTGTAAAGCATTTTTGAAATCGGACACGATGGGTAGATTAACAAGATGTTTTTCTTTCATTTGCTATATTGGACTTGTTAATGTGTGAAAGTTACATATTTCGAATAAATATTTTTGAATTTCGCACGCTGCCTTTTCAGCGGAATGTTGTCGAGGTGTTCCGCTACAAGCTTGGCACACCTGTATTTGGGGCGTTTCTCCTGTTCTTCTCTGCAGATCCTCTCAAGCTCTGTCAGGTTGGATGGGGAGTGTCACTGCACATCTATTTTCATCTCCAGAGATGTTCGATCAAGTTCAAGTCCGGGCTCTGGCTGGGCCACTCAAGAACATTGAGACATGTTCTGCAACCACACCTGTGTTCTTTTGGCTGTGTGCTTAGGGTCATTGTCCTGTTGGAAGGTGAACCTGCACCACAGCCTGAGGTCCTGAGCACTCTGGTGTTCGTCAAGCATCTCTCTGTACTTTGCTCCGTTCATCTTTCCCTCAATCCTGATTAGTCTCCCAGTCACTGGCACAGAAAAACCTCTCCACAGCATGATGCTGGCACCACCATGCTTCACCGTATGGATGGTGCCAGGTTTCCTCCAGATGTGATGCTTGGCATTCAGGCAAAAGTGTTCAAATCTTGGTTTCATCAGACCAGAGAATCTTGTTTCTCATGGTCAGAGTCCTTTAGGTGTATTTTGACAGATTTCAAGTGGGCTGTCATGTGCCTTTTTACTGAGGAGTTGCTTCTGTCTGGCCACTCAACCATAAAGGCCTGGTTGGTGGAGTGCTGCAGAGATGGTTGTCCTTCTGGAAGGTTCTCCCATCTTCACAGAGCTACTTCTTGGTCACCTTCCTGACCTAGGCCCCTCTCCCTCGATTGCTCAGTTTGTCCAAGCGGACAGCTCTAGGATGAGTCTGGTGTTTGGTGGTTCCAAACATCTTACACTTAAGAATGATGGAGGCCACTGTGTTCTTGGGGACCTTCAATGCTGCAGACATTTTTGGCACCCTTCCCCAGATCTGTACCTCGACTCAATCCTGTCTCGGAGCTCTACGCACTATTGGTTTGACCTCTGACATGCACTGTCAACTGTGGGACGTTATATAGACAGGTGTATGCCTTTTTCAAATCATGTCCAATCCATTGAATTTACCATAGGTGAACTCCAATCAAGTTGTAGAAACATTTTAAGGGTGATCAGTGGAAGCAGGATGGACCTGAGCTCAATTTTGAGTTTCATAGCAAAGGGTTTGAATACTCATGTAAATAAGGCATCTGTTTTTTGTTTTTTATACATTTGCTAAACAATCTAAACACCTGCTTTCACTTTGTTATTATAGGTTATTGTGTGTTGATTAATTAAGAAAATGTTTTATTTAATACATTTTAGAATAAAGCTGTAATGTAACAAAATGTGGAAAAAGTAATTGGGTCTGAATACTTTCCGAATGCGCTGTAGGTAACAGTACAGTGAAGTAAATCCATATGAAGTAGCTAAGTTTATATATAGCTCAGTAAGTAAATCACTGTTTTACCAGTAGTAGCTAATGCTACTGCACCGCTGCCAATGACGTGGACGTCGATTAAGGCAGCTCCCGTACCTCTCTGAGGGGTTGGGTTAAATGCGGAAGACACTATTCGGTTGAATGCATTTAGTTGTCCAACCAACTTGGTATCTATCCCTTTCCCTTTTATGTTACCAAACACGAAGCTGACTCCAAAAATATTTAATCATCACTGAAGTTTTTCCAGAAGAATGCAATGTCTGAGTAGCTTATTGTGAAGGTAGGCCTATGTCACTGTAAATAACATCCCAACTCACACATGCCCAGAAAACTGACAGAGGACTATCTCCCCAAAAATGCAAGTCACGTCACTGTCTATGATTATCCAACGCTGTTAAAATCCATACTTCTAGGTGAAGTAGAGTAGAGTCAGGACTACAACAAGGCTGGACAGTCATGGGTGGCATGACCCAGGTGTTGACGTACATAGTGGGTAGGAACCTGACAGCACTGTCTTGACTGTATACAGACAGAGAGAATAGCTGCCTGATTCTCAGTTCTCTGGGCTGAACTAAAAACAGTGAAATGGTAATGTAGGACTGGATCCATGACAGACATAATGACAATTCAACAACCTACCTATCTGTTGCATGTGCCATACAGGACTGAGGACTCCCGGCCTATGGGATGCAGACCAAGGGCAGAGGCTGGCCAAGCAGCAATATTGTAATATTGACATAAAGTGAGGATGTGGATTAAATGGATCATTAAAAAATATAAATCACAGAATGGGTCAATGTTTTGTTCTGTTTATCATTCAATACCTGTTCTGATAATGTTAACATAACCAACTACAGTTACAAGCTGAGCAAACAATGGAAAATAAATCACATGTTCATTATAGTCTACTCCTACGCTCAGGACCGATCACACATTGACTACTGAAGGTTCCCATTATTGCAATTAAGTTTGAGTGTGGCCACATAGACATTTTAATTGCTATTGGGGTCCTCATGAGCACCACTGAAATTAGAACCATGTCTGTGCTCTAACAAGCCACCACTTCCTCCTCTCTTGGCTATAACCTGTGTTGTGGTTGAGGTCCACCTAAAGCGAGACCGAGTCAAGACCAAGACCAAGACCGGAGGGGCGACAAGGGGTCCGAGACCTAGTCAAGACTGAGACCAGAAAAATGCCAGTCCAATTCAAGACCATAATTGTAATTTTGTAAAATCACCACCATCATAAGAGTTCAAAATGTCAAGTATTTCTGTGTTTACATTTCAGAACAACATATGGATGCTTTAGACATTCAGAATAGTGAAAAAATGCATGCTGAGAGAAAATAGAGCCACTCTACAAATTATTAATAACTCAAAAGCAGTGGGAAACAATGGTCCTTCTACACCTTCAGAGGAGGGCTAAGGATTGATCAAATTTTTATTATAATAATTATAATTATATTTCCAATGATCTCATTTAATCTCTTTAGATTTTGTTGGAAAGGGTTAACACTGAAGATAAATAAATATCCAATCAGGATTTTTCTTTGCTGGTCTCTGGGGGGATACATCTAGTTAGCTAAATCAACCATTGTCTAGGCCATCAGAAGCTAGATAAAAGCATCTGCCATTCAACTGTATTAGGGCAACTACATTTTGGCTTGATGGATGGAGCCGTTTTTACAAAAATGTATGAAAATATCTGCCTTTTTGAAGGCCAACAGGTCACAACGCAATAGCGTTGTTTTCCCACGGTGTTGTCGACTAGTTTGCAGCGGCTGCAACAGGTCTTATCAAAGCGGATGTTGTTGCTAATTTGTTAGCTTTTCCCTTTTCAAGATTAACATTCAACAAGAAGTTAAGTTTCAAATGATCATCAGCTGCTGAGTGGAGCTGTGCTTTTAATTGCAGCACGCTTGCTGTTGCTCAAATCAAATCCAATTGTATTTGTCACATGCGCCGAATACAACAGGTGTAGGTAGACCTTATCGTGAAATGAATACTTACAAGCCCTTTAACCAACAATGCAGTTCAAGAAGTAGGGTTAAGAGAATATTTACTAAATAAACTCTATTAAAAAAATTTAATAAAAAGTGTCACAATAAAATAACATTAACAAGGCTATTTACAGGAGTTACCGGGTCAATGTGCGGGGGTACAGGTTAGTACAGGTAATTTGTATCTGTAGGTGGGGTAAAGTGACTATGCATAGATAATAAGCAGCAAGTAAATGTAAATAGTCCAGGTGGCCATTTGATTAATTGTTCAGCAGTATTATGGCTTGGGGATAGAAGCTGTTAAGGCGTTAAGGAGCCGTTTGGACCTAGACTTGGCGCTCCGGGAACCGTTTGCTGTGAGGTAGCAGAGAGAACAGTCTATGACTTGGGTGACTGGAGTCTTTGACAATTTTTGGGGCCTTCCTCTGACACCTCCTAGTATGTAGGTCCTGGATGGCAGGAAGCTTGGCCCCAGTGATGTACTGGGACATACGTACCATCCTCTGTAGTGCCTTACAGTCGGATGCTGAGCAGTTGCCATACCATACAACCGGTCAGGATGCTCTCAATGGTGCAGCTGTAAGCCATCTCTTTTAAAATACATATGTGTGTTAAACATTGTTGCATTTAAAGTGTTATTGACAGCATTTTAGCAACATGAAATCTGTTAATGTACACGCCCAGGAAGAATATGACATGTTTTAAACATTTTCAGACAAGCAACCACTTGGATATGGCCATTTTCATGTTTTCATAAATTCTTAGAGTGTTTGGGAATTATGAATACTAAAGCATTTGTGAAAATTCTATAGAATATAGAGTGGGAAAGCGGTCGTGCAGTAAATTAAACCGAGTATAGCCAATCAGCGCTGCAGTAGGCCTTTATACAAACAAGCCAGTTGCCACACGCACCTGCCATCATTCACTTTGAACTGGAATGTGTGTTTACAGGCAGTTGCAAGAGCGCGACTTTAGATCATTAGAACGCATTCGCCAAAAGCCACAAAATACACCTGAATGGATTCCTGCAAATATGTAAACGCCAAGGGAGTCCTCTTACATTTGGGAACTTGACAGTCATATTGATCAAACAACCATGAAAAAGGTAGTCCCGCTCTCCCTCAGTTATGCACAGCTACAACAGCAAGATCAACAACTAATGCTAGGCACAGCAAGATGAGCTTGGTCCCATGTAGCTCAGTTGGTAGAACATGGTGCTTGTAACACCAGAGTTGTGGGTTTATTCCTACAGGGGACAAGAATGAAAAAAGTCTGAAAATGTATTCACTACTCTACTATAAGTTGCCTTGGATAAGAGTGTCTGCTAAACGACTCAAAAGTAAATTAATAGAAATCTAATGAAGGAACATTAAATAAAACCTCTTCCACTTTTTTTTAGCTAGATGGCCGTCAAAATTGCACTGATAAATTATGGGGAATGGTAGCCTCCTAGTCCTTCTGCAGCTTCCCTGCCAATGCATGCTCCTCCCAAGCTAACTAGCTACTTCCAGACACAAATGAGAGAACACCTCATTCTGACCATTTTAATCACCGTAGCAGAGCTGGTTAGGCTGTTTACATGTTATCTAGAGCGTTCTTGACTAACTTACTTTTTTTTGCCTATGTTTACTGACACCGGTCATATTCAGCAGGTGTTGCACGTTCGTAAATTCATCAGTTGTTCTGCGTTCTGGCACACTCAGACGAAAGTGCTCTGAAATCGGAGTAGATAACCAGAGTGAATTTGCGAATGCAAGAGATATGCTAACTGGATAACAGTCGTTCAAGTTCTTTCAAGCTAACCAAATAACACCTTTATCCCTAGCTGTGTATAGCCACCAAAAACAGTTATGAGAGGAAAAAGTCAGCCACTCACCCTAACGTTAGGCTCTGTGTTTTTAGCTTGCTACATAAACATATACGCTAGCCTATTAGCCACATTATGAATGACTTGTGATCATTGTCCTTGCTAGTTTGATTGTATTGACATTCCCTGCCTTACATTCATCAGTTTTTGTCCAGAATATTGAATCATTGAAACTGAAACAATGCATCCTGAATGGAGGCAGCAAACAACATACCAGGCCAGCTGTGATTTACAACCTGTTAGCAATATTTTTGGGACTACCAAGAAATGTATTGGGGAATTATATTAGCGATGCATTGAACTGCATCCATCTATTTTGCCAACAATGCTTTAGTGTACGACATGGAACATTGAGTCAAATAGAACCTATTTTAAAACCTCTTAGAGTTGGTTTCGTAGCATAAATTGGGAATTTGATATGTTTAACTGATATTATGATTGTCTGTTTGTTTCCTATCTGCCAAGTAGTTCAACTCTGTCAGTTTCACTTTAAACTTTAGGTCACCGGTTATGTTGTATGCTAAACATTAAATATTTTTTGCAATGGGAATTAATAGTTGTACATGTCGATTGGGAAATGCTTAATGGTTGTATTTTTGAATTATTATGATTGGGACCGACAGGCTTATTATGTCCGAGTTCATGGACTGTTTATCCTTTAACATCATGCTGTGTGTGACTGGTGTCTTTCTATCGACCCTATGCAGGGGTGCCTGTAGAAGTGGGTATACTCTAATTTTGCCAAAAAGTTCTCAAACGGCCTGCCCAGTGAAGGAAAGGCATCCTGTGTGAAAAATCCTGTTTTCCTATAGATTTTTCAGACTTTCACTCTCAAAATCACTTTATTTTTTCATAGAAAAGGACAAAAATGTGATGGTTTAAGTCCACAACAATGCTTAAACCACATCGATCTGATTGGGTGGGCCTGTCAGGGCCTGGCTGCCTAGTGGGTGGACCTGTGGCCCATCCATGTCTACACCTCTATGGCAAGCAGGTTATGATGACAATTGCGCATCATAAATAGCAGTAGGTAGTCTAGTGGTTAGAGCGTTGGGCCAGTAACTGAAAGGTTGCTGGATTGAACCCCTTAGCTGACAAGGTAAAAATATTTAATTCTCCCCCAGAGCAAGGCAGTTAACCCACTGATCCCCGGGCACTGAAGATGTGGATGTCGATTATGGCAGCCCCCGCACCTCTCTGATTCAGAGGGGTTGGGTTAAATGCGGAAGACACATTTCAGTTGAATGCATTCAGTTGTACAACTGACCATGTATCCCCTTTTACTAACCAACACTTCCGACTAATCTTTTTCAATACCTGGTTTGCATACCCATTGTTGATATCATAAGATGAAACGTCTTTCCTACCCTACCGGCTACCGATGTCATTCTTCTGTGAGATGCTCCATGCCAAAACCAGTTGAGAGCTGCACACTCTTGCAGCCTGCAGATGATATTCCGGTGAAACTAGGCTATTTCACATTCTTTGCGATTGTATAGGTTACTTTGTGCATGATTTCTCTATTGAACTACATAATTGATAAGTCGTATACCTCCACTACACCACTTTGATATGCATCAGTAGGTATTAAGAAGTGAGTATACGCAATACCCACTGAAAAAAAAGTGGGTATACGGTTTATACCTGCTTATACCCTCCACTACACCACTGGCCCTTTATGTTTGACAAAAAGTGCACTCTCCTACATGAGTGCGCTGGTGTTACAGTTGCTGTCCTTTCAGAATCACAAACCTGTCACACACTGAAGGCCTATCAGTTCTTCACTGCACAAACATGTCTATGATAGATATAAAGCTTGTTAAGATAATAATGTTTCAAGAAAGGAGTGTCGAAATTTGGCCTGGCAAAGCGGTTTTATGCGCTGACTGAATGGAAGCTGATTATTCAGAGTTTTTTACTCTGCTGGTCTCGGGAGGAAATTGCTGTCTGAGACTTAGTCAAGACAGAGTACAAAGGTATCCAACACAGAGACAAGGCCGAGGCACTCAATATGTGAGACCGGTCTGGAGTGCTATAACCTATATAATATACCAGGTGGTTCGAGTCCTGAATGCTAATAATGCACATACAATAGAATTACATGATGTATACATTGTCAGATGTTTATTGATAGGCGTGATTTATGAATTGTCTAAGTGACAGCCTTATTTTAACCGACTCATCAAATCAATGTGCAAGAAGTTGGGATATTGTATTAGTAACTAGATAGCTTTATTGGTCCAGGGAGTAGGTTAGCTAGCCTCTAGCTTCGCCGGTAAAACCGCAATGCTCCGTAGCATTAGCAAATCCACCCTGGCCGTGGCTTTTTGCTGTGTTTACAATTTGCGGCGTGTGGGCTGTGCCAGAGAACATATGGGCCGTGCACACAGAAGGTGGAGATGTGCATGCCTGATTAATCAATATTTATAAGTAGCCATAACTCAGTGTTCGGAGGGTTGAACTTAACCGCACTAGGACAGGAATTAAGAAAAATAGTGACGGCAACTTCCTCTGGAGGGGTACTTTAACATAATCCACAGACTACCACCTCTTTGACAGGAAGTTTAATAATTCATCAAACACTATTTCAAGGTAGAGAGCCATTGACAACAACGCATTCTGTAAAACATCTCCTAATTCTTCATTATGAAATAGAAATGATCTTGATGAATCCCTGACCCAGTTGCCAGTTGATGGCATAATGGTGTCTCCTGCCTTATTTACCCTGTTGGACTACTTTCTTTCACAAAGGGTAACCTCCAAAATCACCTGGGAGCGGGCTGAGGTGTAGCTGATTTTGCCTTTTTTGGACTGCCAGTCAAGGGCACGGGAACTGGGTAGAGCGCTGGTCATGCATTGTAATGGGCGGGTGTTAAAAGTGTGAAGATCATTTGTTTCCCCGTTGGGATGTTATTTTATGATATACTGTGGGCTATCCTTACATGGAAACATTAAAATATATATTTTTATGTTCTCCAAGTCTGAAACTATTTTTGTCTTCTTGCTCTGAAGTGCACCACAGTGAATCAAGAATTAATCCTGGGACCTGGCTACTGTGACAAATGTGTCCCATGGTGAACGTAACCACAAAGCCTCAACAAGGATTTGTTACCAGTAATACCTAAAGGAGATGCATTGCGAGGTGCAAAAAGTACAAGGTTGTCGAGAGAGACACATGGTGCATTAGCAACTCTCCCAGGACCTTCTGGCTCGATTCAAAATAGAAATGATGTCACCAGAGTCAACTATTTACTTAATATTCAGCCCCTTCTGTCTCAGTTTTTCAGAATTGCAAAATGCTCAAAGTGCCATAGTTAGGATTTTATTTATGACTCCAGAAACCTTACAGAAGATAAAACGGAGGAGAGCACAGCAGGAGATTGGAGAACCCTACTGGAGACTTCTAAATGTAAAGATAACTCAACAGCATGTTGAGAGACACTGGGGGAGAAGTAATAGGAAAGTCAGAGATATTGGTTAAGAATTTGTAATTGACAAGGTGATATGAGGATGATAAAATAGACATAACATGAGGAAGATGTCCCCTTATGTTGTAGCACTTACTTGGGTCTCTGAGATTGCAAAGCCGCCTGTTGAGAACAAACAATATCTCTCTCAGGTTACATGTTATTGATTCCATGGTAAAGTTATTCTCGACTTGCAAAAAGCCCTCGCCTGCTATGGGGTGCTGTTAAGCCAGAGCCCTGCTTTTCAAACCATGTGCTATGCAAGGTCATCATACAGTACAGTGTGTTCAACCTCCACACCAAATCCCCATAATGCCTACAAATAAAGAAAGAAAAATAAATATTTTATCCTGCATTATTCCCTCAACACCGTCGCACAGACTGCAAACCAATTTAATCCTGAAAAAGTGTTGACCCTTTCAGCGCCATGAAAGGGATCCAACTACAGCACAGGAGGAAGTGAAAATGAAGCAGTGAAATAAACAACTTCTTGCCTCTTCCTTGGTGCACTGTGCATATAATTAAAAATGCATGCCATTTCTCTTCCCCACAATTAGAGGTTTCTAGTGTACTTTGTTCAGTGCGAGCTTCAATGGAGTTGGTTAATGTTTAATGCAGTGTCATCATTGGCTAGTTCATAGGGAATACAACAATTTATGTTTTAAGTACTACAAAATATTAATTTTGTATGGTTGACATTTATTAAACAGTATGGACGGCTCTGCAAAGAGTCTGCATGCAATTGTAAAACGAATACCGTTCAAATACAAAAACTAGGAAGGTAAATATTGGTTTCCTGTGACATACATATTTTATATATTTGGGTGTTGGCTGGTCTTGCTGTTTTTTTACACATTTTGGAATATCCACAGGCAGTTAATGGAAGGGCTATGTACTGGAGAATATCAAACAAAATGTGGTGCTAAACTAAGCTTATTAGTCAGAGGGTTTCTCATGAATTTGAAGGAGGAGACTGTCTGGGGATGTATTGCCATTGCCTGTAAACATCAGACATTGCAGAGACGCACAGCTTGTGGGTCACTGCAGATCAGGGGAGAGGCATTGATTTGACCAGCGTATTATATTATTCTTTGATCAACCAATATCAGTTCGAGGTCATCTTCTATGAAGACAACTTAATGCCAATAGTATCGAGTTGAAATTATTCATATCTGTAACCAAACAAATACAAACTGAAAGCAAAAGGAAATAAATGTGCCTTCTCAGATCAACAACTACAGCAAATATTGTACGGACAAATAGAGTCGATAGCACAAAAAAAAAAATGATTCAAACAAGCATTCAGAGGAAGGGAGAGCTTTCATTGGTCACTTAATCTTGGAGGGAATAAACAAAATTAAACAATAATCAACAACAAACACAAATGTCTCTCATCAATGATATCCCTATAAATAGTATCATCCCATGACGAAAGAAGACAGAGACACAAACACACGTGCTTCCTTTTTCGATAGCACCACAACAAGGTGAAGTGAAGCTAAATGAGACGATATCAACAGTCCATTAACTCAGGTACCATCTCTGAATAAGAATGGTACCACCTTTCCTAACCCCATTATATTTGAATCAGTAGCTGTCACTTAAATTTCACACTATCGCTTGTCATATGAACTTCACTGCATGACAAATGTGAGGTCATGATCATTTGAGGGGTCTGTATTAATGAAATAAAGTTGCATAATAAGCTTTGACACAACCTGTTCTTACTTGTTTAGTCCATCTGCACGTAAAAGCATTGCATATAAAGGCAAAGGATACCCTGTGTTATTTCACATCAATTGAGGAATGTTGCTGATAGAAATGTCATAAATAGAACTGATATGATTCCTTAGTCTACATGCAAGAGGCTGCGTTTAGACAAGCCACCCAATTTGACCAATGTGATTGGTCAAAAGACCCAATTAGTGGAAAAAAATATCAGATTTGTTCTACTTAACATATTTCTAACAGAATGGTCCAACACGTTGTGCCCTGCTGAACATGCCCCCAGCACTATGTAAATTCAACATCATAGATGTGTTTTTGTTGTATGAAAAGTGCATTTTAAGAGTCTCTGTTGCAAGTAAAGTAAAAAAAAAAAATAGATTGTTTATTCAACCTTGAAATGATGCACCCGGAAATAGATTTTGTTGGCAGAGTTTATGTCGAGGTGGAAATTTAGTTCTCAAGTAGAAAAGGTCGCTAATGTAATTGAAATGCACTTTAAAGGAATGACAAGATCGTCATGGTCAATCCTGTATTATTTGTTGGTGTACCAACACAAATGGGTATCTGTCGGCGTTAGCGCTCCAAGGTAACAGCTAAGAGGAATAACTACATACTGTACCTCAAACAAACAAACACACATCATGCTTTCGGTGATATAAACTAACCCTGAAAGGGAGAAGAGAATGTTTTTACCACAGTGCATGTTAATCCATTAGCCTTAGAGCAAGTGCCTATATGTGCAGTGTGTTTTCTTGTCTTACATTTACCTTCTGCAGGACACTTGTGTGTACAACAAACTACTAGTTTAGTGACACTTATACAGGTGTCTCTCACACACAGCTAAAGATATACCTGTATGGCATTCCATAAACTTGACAATGAACAGAAAGAAGTCCATAGTGCTGAATAGTTGAGGTCATTTAAAACATAATAAGAGATTCACTATATAATGAGAGCCTTGCTATTCTGTTTTGTGTAGAAATACCTGGGATTGAACATATAAATCAATTACATGGCATGTGGGGTAAAATGGCATTTCCTGGGAAACGACTTTAGAATCAGCATCAGAGGATACAGTAAGCTTATTTGGAAAATATGTTTTACAACAAACAGCCTATTGTTTTGCGACAAAGTTATATATTTATTTTTGCTTGGCTTAGATTGATTAAGCATCCACGTACCCAGGAGAAATAAACATATGTAATGTATAACTCCTGGATAACTTCCAGTAGGGCTGGGAGATACATTCAAATGAATTTGATCTATGTTTTTGCGCGATATTCCAAATGCCTGTATCACAAGAATCAAGGTTTTGTTATTTTTCGTTTTTATGAGCGTTTGTGTCCGCTTGTTCTCATGTTGTATTTTTGGTCTCCTCTCCTTCGCTCCTCTGGGCTGTGTGCACATTCCCAATTTACCGCAGAGATCTGTATGTAATGATGAGCTTTACGTCGCTCTGCCCAAACAATGGGAGTCGTTGTCCCAAACGCGGGAAGGCACGTGACAAGTTTAGGTCCAAAATAAGCCCATTGAAACAAATTGTCCTTATTTTGGACAGATATTAGCGCTTCTCCTCTTCCTCTATGGTTTACACACACACACACCAAGCCCCTCCCCCTGCCTCTATGCCAACAGTTTCAACTCGCTATTTTCATTTGAGGTTTGGTCCAAAATAATCGGTAGTATGGACAACAAAACACATTAAGACATTCATTTACTGTAATAGAGAAGTTACATTTTCAAACGATACCATTTTTATATCTCTAGTATCGATGAACATTGATTCTGGAATTGAATGCTCAGTTTGTCGCAAACGGCATTTGTATCACATACCATTAGCAGCATTTTTGGCAAAAGCTGTTATACTGTACTATCTGTCTAGTCTGGTTCTAGTTAAATTTGTAACAAAAAAAGAGCATTTTCTAGACAGACTTGAAAGCCAGAAAAGTGACTATTGCTAAATAAATAAAAAATTAAAAAGGCTAATTAAACTATTTGATAAAATAACATTACATTATTATTGGGTCTTATGGTTGTGGAAGGCTTATATTTAGCCTAGGTATAACTTCACAAGCCCTGAATTCATTCGATTTTGCTGTCTGTTTGAAAAACATTGTATTTGACCTTTAATTGTACTACAACACTTATTTATATATATTGTGAATCGCCTATAAGTTTGAAAAAAAATATGTTATTATTTTTAGGCCATAATGCCCAGCCCTAACGTCCAGGTGACATTAGTCTTTGGAATAGTCGTCCCCGCAACTGCTAGGCCATATGTATTTCTGCTATTGTCTACTGTTTCACCATTGATAATGAATCGGTATCTGTTTTGTCTGGTCAATTTCACAAAATGATTTAGCATAGCGTAGCATTTAGGATAGCATAGTACAGAATGTCAAATAGAGACTTTTGTTTCATGAAAACAAGTTGGACCCATTGTTGTTTTAATTATTTAGTGAGGGCAGAAAATCACACTCTCACACACAATGTTCATGTGTGTGTCTGTGCACTGTAAATCTGCCCTAAGCAAACAGTTGACTCTGCGAAACATGGTGACTGAATGATTGCTGAGTATATGGGGGATTTGGTAATAAGGTGAGAAGTGGCCATGAACCATTTCATGGGGGGCAATGCACACATTCGATTGAGGATACAGTTCTCTATAATGGTCCAGCAATTATCAGGTACGTGACCATTATCAGGCAATATTAAATTGTTCTTAGAGTTTTTTTTACATAACTGAATCCTTTAACTGTGAACTCTAGAAACAAACGCTACAGTTCAGAAATGTGTTTTTAGACAACAAATAAAATAACATCCTACCACTAGAATTTGTTTTTCTTTATCATTCTAATTATAAAACATATATAAACAACTATATTCTGATTGCATAGTGGGCTCAGTTAAGATGAAAGAGATAGAGAGAGTGGGAGCGAGAGAGAAAGACAAGCGAGAGAAAAAGACAGAGAGAGTGGGAGCGAGAGAGAAAGGCAGAGAGGGAGGGAGAGAGAAAGGCAGAGAGGGGGGAGAGAGAAAGGCAGAGGAGGAGAGAACGAGAGAGAGAGAGAGAGAGAGAGAGAGAGAGAGAGAGAGAGAAAAGGCAGAGAGAGAGACTTTCCACCGAGACACCCCAGCCCAGCTCTGTTCAGTCAGTCAGAGTTCATTGATTCTATTCCCTTTAACCACACTGGTGAACCAACCCCACATGGCTTCTGCCTCCATAGTTACTATGGTGATCGCTTCGTTTCTCTGGATGCCTGGCGAGGTGGATGAACTGATGTGCCGGCTAGATCCATGAGCCTCCAACCCCAACCCCAAACACACACAGACACACTAACTCGCTATCACAAAGGATTGTGAAATAGACACAAATTACTTGTGCGAAATCTGTGACACACACACGCACACGCACACACACACACACACACACACACACACACACACACACACACACACACACACACACACAGGCAATAGAGTGGGTCCGGCCCTCATTTAAAACATTGGGGGACTTCACATGTCCGCATGCAGTACGATTCACTAGTGATCTTTTCAGGCCATATTTGAAACAGCCTTGCCATTGCTAGTGCAAATTGCCTAAAAGGAATGAAGACGGCATGAGTGTAAAAACTGACTTGTTCATTGGTTCAATTCTTACATAGAACCACAAGCTGCAATTAGCAAGCACAGCTAAAGCTGTAATGCTACTGTGTAATAACACTGGGATTTCCCATGTGTTACGAGATGAATGCACTATACTGCATCTCTGGTTTTATATCCGCTCCTAGCTGGGGTCACCGGCGGGTCATATAGGCTGGGTTGACTTGCTTGCCTTGGGCCTCGTGGGGGCACTTAAATGTGATGACGGTACACTTGTTTGGGGAATAGGAGATTTGTCCGGAGCTGGCTTCACTGGGTGAAAGCAATTGACACTGTGGAAAAGAAAACAAGAAAGAAAGGAAAGAAAACATCCACCCACACATGTTTTCATGTCCCAAATTAACACATCAAAACAGTTAGCTTGTGCACACACACACACCATCCAACCAACCACGTACACACACACACACACACACACACACACACACACACACACACACACACACACACACACTAAACTATTGGGATGGGCTCCGTTCTCCCGGCGTGTGGGGGGGGTGTATGAACCTTCGGTTAATTGAGCTGGACACAAAACCCAGCCAAGAATCCAGCACCCACATGAATCATATTAACTCTCTCGCAGCTCCCCACACACAGAGGCCAGACCACTGGGGCGCTAGCTTCTGCACGCCTGTACAAATGTTTTACACAGGACCAGGGTAAATACAATAAATCAAGGCATCAGAGACAAGGGAGGCCCTTGTTTCCCTTTTCCCAATGAATAACAATAACTAATTCAATGTACAGTATTAGTGCAACAAAGGTGCGTAAAAGTCAGACATTTTTGAGGCGCACAAAAAAGCGCCTGGGCAAAAGTTGTGTCGTTTTTTTCTAGACTTTCTAAGCCATTTATATGTCTGAATAAACTCCCAGCACTTAAGTTAGTAAGAAAGAGGACATGAAGGCGCAATACAGACACACGTTACCTTGAACTAGCAACTCGCTTTGATGGCTAAAAGCAGACAATTTTCAACAACAAAAACGTTAGAATGTACTGAAATGTGAGATATGCGTAGTTGTATGAATCTAAAAAGGAATGCCAACAGTTGACATGTAGAGGCAGTGACATAATGGTGTTCATAATTTTTGATTAAATGGTTTCTCAGGGACTTTGAATATCCCCCAAAAATATGTTTTTTTTGTCAGATACATGTTTTCATGAAGATACTGTAGACATACTGAGTGCTCTGACAGTGAATAGGGAAATGCACACTGTAGACACGGCTGCCTCATTCATTTAATTCTAGGAATCAAATGAGACGAATACAATTAAGTTCATACGTAGCCCTATCGTCCACGCTTACAGCTCCTCCATTTTCTCTTTAGTAGCATAACATGTCAGTACATCTGTTTATACTGGACCAAACTAGTAATTGTGTTATAATTACATCCACGTCAAGCATGAAAGTCCCCTTGTTTCCACCTAACCAAGGGGAGGGTACAAATAATCGGAGAGGGAGGGAATAATTATTGCACAATTAATGGACAATTAAAGTACTCGGTTGGATTTGCCAGGGCCTAAAAATGAAGTGTGACAGACCAACTGCTCGTAGCGTGCTACAGACGGATTAGCTCCCAGTTGAAAATCACCTTGTCTTCTCGAGGAACAGACACACACACACAAATGAAGGTGCACTTTGCGAAAAATACCCATTAGGCTTCTCTAAAGTCACAGCGTCCGGGGTGGAATGGAGGTGGCGCAGCGGCACGTGACGCTTGGTGGCTGGCTTGGCGCTTTGCAGCATCTCACCTTTAAAAAAAAAACACCACAAAATGCTCCAGTGATCCAGGTCACCCATCAGGGACAACAGCCGATTCTGATTCAGCTCAATTAGCCACTGCCTATATTTTGTACTTTGGCATTCCTCGTCTCTGTTCCCCCGTTTAACATTTCACAGGCAAAGACATGTATGATAAACTTCAGACAGAACGGCATGATATTTATGTCAGGATGTGTACCAATTAAAATTCCTCACACCCTCCACCATAACCAACAATGTGCTGAAAGGCATCAATTGTCTCAATTAAAACTAATACAATTTCTTGGCTTTGCTGATATGCAGCATAATAAATTAACGGGACTACTTCCTACAAAGGCAGGTTAGCTATAAACGCTTAGCAATTTTCTTTTTTTGAACAACTTATTGACCAATCTGGGTTCAATGATTTGAATTGCATTTTGTTTTATTTTTCTCTGAGCTCAATGCGCACATTGAACAGTTTTTCTAGACAAATCAGATCAAGCCCGAACTGTGCAAAGTAGTAGGGAGTTGTAGTTTCCAAAAGGCCAATAGTCTACATAGTTTAGCACTGTCACATCTGCTTCTGCAAAGCCCTCTATTGCTCATCCTGTGTCTCCTTGATCTGCCGCCACTCCCCCAGTACTCTTTCCCTCTCACTCTCTCTCTGTGTGAGTGTGTGATTGTGTGGGAGGAGACATGTGTGCTGGAGTCAGAGCAGATCCCCACCAGCTGCAACCTGTTCCATAATCAAGACCTCTACAAATACTCAGGCCTGCCACTTCCACGCTGCCAGATCGTAATCTCTGCTCATTCCACCAGCTCTGACTCTGGTCCCTGTCTCCAGTACCACATCTTGTCATCCTGCTACTCTGTCCTGGAATCCCCACTCTACTACTCCCGTGGATTCCCCTCAGGACCTGCTTACCCTGTCCCAACCCCTCTCGCTCCAGCCTCAGCCTCTGCACCTGGTTTCCTGCAACCAACCCGAGCTTCCCCTGGCCTGCACTCGATCTTCCCCATGTGTTTCAATAAATACCTTAGTTACTTCATCCCAATCTCCTCGTCTGAGTCTGCTCTTGGGTTCCCCTGTTCCACTTCGAATAACAAACACAGATAATGTATTAATTAATTAGAACGACCGTAATCTATTGTGTGCCTACTTGTCCGGTCTGTGTGTTTCTTTTCTGTCTGCTAGGTTAGGTTAGTGTGGGCAGACATGGAGAGAAGAGGTTGAATAATGTGCAATCGAGAGGGAGAGCAGTTTCTTCGCAATGTATCTCTACCAGAAAATGAATGATCTAAGTGATTATTTGGTGGTATTCAGCAGTCATAAAAGTATGCATTATTTACTTTAAAGAACAACTAAAATTGTGATTGAGACAACCTACAGCGAGACCGATTCAAGACAATGACCGGAGCAAGTTGATTAGCTAACACAACGTGCCATTGGGAACACAGGAGTGATGTTTGCTGATAATGGGCCTCTGTACACCTATGTAGATATTCCATAAAAAAATCTGCCATTTCCAGCTACAATAGTCATTTACAACATTAACAATGTCTACACTGTATTTCTGATCAATTTGATGTTATTTTAATGGACATCGTTTTTCTTTCAAAAACAAGAACATTTCTAAGTGACCCGAAACTTTTGAATGATAGTGTATGTATGAAAATACCACAAAATAAAAAATGACATTCAGTACTGTTACCTTATATAAAACATTTGCTGGAGTAGAGCCAAATTAAACAGTTTAGCTTCAATGTCCAAATACAGTGCCTTGCGAAAGTATTCGGCCCCCTTGAACTAGTTGTCAAGGGGCGCCCACACACAAGAAGAGGAGTGGTGTCTACAGTAGCCTCAGAACAAGACCCGCTTGGGTTTGTGGCACCCTTTGTTCTAGCAGGGAAGCTTGGAGCAGATGTGTTGTGACAAGATCGACTGGGATGACCCCTTCCAGATGACCTATGTTCCCAGTGGGAATTCTGTCTCCAAGGTCTACAAAACTTATCTGAACTAAGGATTGGATCACGCTTTCATTGGTCTGACATCAGAACAGCTCATGGCTTCCCACTGGTTCACAGGAGGAACTTCCCAAAGGACAAGTCAATGTGGGAGAGATCTCAGGCAATGACCCAGAACTGCAGAACCCCTTCACAGAAATCACAGGTGATTGGTGGGGGTGAAACTGACAATTAACCTGTCAGTCAATGTCGTTGTTTTTTTGTTTGAATTGTTTACATGTTTACTATGCGGGGGAAATGGTAAAACAAGCGGAACCACGTGGCTAAGAGCTGTTGTAACGGGAATTATTATCGTAGCAACACACTTGTTCAGTGAAGGCAATCCCACTCTGTGTTAGCTAGGTTTTTCATGTCTTCGAGTGTAGGTCATAAAGGTTGAAGTGTGTTAGGATGGCAACGTTATAATAATTAAGGATGAAGCGTGAATTCATGGCAGGAATAAGAAGTGTGAAGTTTTTGATTTCCTCCCTTCTGTAGTAAGCAGCCAATTAGGTATTTTTCCTTTATTCACGTGTTTAATCTGATACTGTTATCTCCAGCTAAACTGTTTTTATGTATGTAAGCACTTCAGAGTTATATCGAGCTAATAAGTCACTCATAAGACAAGAAAGTTGTAAGAGTGTGCTTAACTGTGTTTTCATTTATTTTATAGATCTCACGGAAGGTGATAATTCTGACTAAAACTACAGAATAAAAATGACAGTTAAAATCAAGGAACATTTGTGCTCGTGGTTACTGGAAAGAGCTACAAGCACTCTTTCATTGTCATGCTACGTTGTGGTATTAAAAGATTCTGCTTGTCTCCAGTCATGTAAATGATGTTGAACTGCATGAAATGAAATGTAAAAGGCTATTTTTTAATTGGACAGCAAATAGAATTATTGATTGATGCAATGCTTTTATTATAATGAGGATATTTTCACCCCTACCCTTGTCATGGGGTGGAATGCGAATCCACAACCTTCTGGCTACTTTGCCATGTAGGCTGATACTTACAACACGAATAACAGTTCCTAAAACTGCATATCTAAAGGCTATGTTCGGTCCTAGGCGTGAGGGTAAACAGCGGGCATGTTCTCTACTATCCACTTTATGTTTTAGTTATTTTTTGGGGTAGATGGGAGGGTCACTCTTTTTATTATTTCAAGTGTTCAAGGAAGGTCATTTTCATTTCCAGGTATCCCTCATTATAAATAATGTACAGTCACTAAACCCAGACATTTCTATATGCAACCCCGTGTGGAAGCAGAGTTTTGATGGTTGCCACTAAAAATAATTGGATTCCAGCTACTACAATATTTATTTCTCAGCTGCTCATATTAAGCAGATAAAACCGGAGTAGTCTACCCAGCAAAACTTGCTATTCGAGTACTGATGACATGTCTTTTTACCCCTGCCTCTGTTTCTGCCCATTTGATAATGGGCCATTCTAAATCAAATCAAAGTTTACACATTTTAAGACCAGATTAAATTGAGAATAGTATTTTGCATGATAATAATCGGCTTACAAAATGTCATGACCGCCACAGCCCTAGTTCTAGGAGTACATAGTGGAGGAACTGCCAGATGCGTCATTATAGCCAAGAAGTAGAGCGGGAGCCAAATATGAAATAGAATTCATTGAATACATGGGGGCAGGGTGGGAAAAAATTGCATTAAAACACAATATATATGTATTTTCTGAAGGGCGGTGGTGACCATATTTTGTTTTTGTAGGGTATTTCACAAACTAGGCTATAATGGACTAACATTTGAATTGGAGTTGATGATAATGCAATACATAAAAGACAGCAAATACACAACTTGAAGCAACCACATATTTAGCCCTGGAGCACGTTCTAATAGGTCAGTGAGGGGTCAAGCCCACACACCTTCAACTTGTTTCTTAATCAAAACCCAGCCCTTTCGCTCCAGTGCCAGCTACTGCACCCATAATTCTGGTGGTGAAATTAGTAAACATATTTCTGACACACCACCGAACCTTTAGCGCTACCTACAGCACTTAGATTTACCATTGCATTAGGTCTGTTAAAACGGAGCCTTAAGACTTAAAGTCGACCAAAAAGTTTTCTGTTTTAATATATTTTATTTGACAATTTAAAATACACACAATTGTTACACTAGGCATCAATTACATATACCAAAATTGCAGAGGATTGAACACACACAAAGTCTAAAGACTTGTGGTCCTCTATTGGTATACAAGGGCTGCAGTGCAAAAACAAGTAATTTGAGCACCCTGTGTCATACAGTCAATCATAAACAATATCCACAAAAACATACAAAAAAAGCAAATATACTGTTCATCCCTAATGAAGCGGTGTCATATGGCCCTAACTGTAATCAGCTGGAAATTGTAATGGTTTTCTGGTTACCGTGCAGGCAAATAAACTTCCATTACAGTAAATTCGTCTTTCTATAAACTAGGGTACCAGTGAGTATTTCCTACAACTTGTTACAGTTGTTGATAATCAGCCAATTTATTTCATGTCACAACATTAAGGGGGGAACATATTCAATCAAATTGACACGTTGTTTGACCCTTTCTCATGGTTGGTGTCTTGACAGATTGTCCAACATCATGTGACATAAAACATGACTTTTCTGTCGTTGCATTAACTTCTTGAGAATACTTGACACGCAGACGTCCCAAGTATGCCCCTGGAAATGCAAATGCGCTACGCTAAATGCTAAATGTACTCGTTACAACTCAATCTTTGATCAAAATTCACAAGCAGGGTATTGAATTAAAGCTACACTCGTTGTGAACCTAGCCAGCAAGTCAGATTTTTAAAATGCTTTTCGGCGAAAGCATCAGAAGCTATTATCTGATAGCATGCACCCCCCAAAATGCCAGCTCGACACGTAAACAACAGATTTTGCGATAGCCGGCGCTACCCAAAACGCAGAAATAAAATATAAAACATTCATTACCTTAGACGAGCTTCTTTCTTGGCACTCCTATATGCCCCATAAACATCACTATTGGGTCTTTTTTTCGTTTAAATCGGTCCATATATACCCAAAATAGCTTTGTATGGAAGTTGTGTCATTCAGAAAAAATCATCGTTTTTAAACGCTGCGTAATTTTTTTAAATTAAAAAAGTCGACAATAAACTTTCACAAAACACTTCGAAATCCTTTTGTAATCCAACTTTAGGTATTAGTAAACGTTTATAATCTATCAAAATGATTACAGGGCGATGTCTCTTCAATAGGTCTTCACTTCAAAAACAATGCCATCTGATATCTCCCTCAACTGCATCCGGGTGAAGACTGGGAAAATGGAGTTCAGATAGAAGGATTTTCCAACAATTAATTCAATTGAAAATTAGGACAATGGCGCCATCGTGCGGAATTTGTATGAATTGCAGGCAGATTGCCATTAAATTCTGTTCTCTTTTAACAACTGGTGGAAGTGACTTATGGAAATTATTTTTTGCTTTCAGAGAGCAGTTTTTCTTGCGTTTTTCAATGAAACACACAATCTGTTATAGTCACAGCCATGATTTAACCAGTTTTATAAACTTCAGAGTGTTTTCTATCCACACATACTAATCATATGCATATACTATATTCCTGGCATGAGTAGCAGGACGCTGAAAAGTTGCGCGATTTTTAACAGAATTTTCGAAAAAGGAAGGGGTAGAAGTAAGAGGTTTTTAATGGCTGTGTAAATTGTTGTTATATCATATATTAAGCATTAATCAGTTAAATTAGACATTGAACTTGAACCCTGTAAGAATTCTGGATCCTAGATCTCGGGAAATGCAATGTAACTATGTAAAATGTTGTGTCTCCTTATGCTATGGTGTGAAAAGTTGTCATGGACACACAAATTCCCAAAAAATTATGTGATTACAAAATCCAATGCTTCTAACCGAAAGTTACCTTACCTTGATACTTAAAACCTAAAATGATACTGTCATTAACCCACCTGTTGTGTTTGTTTCATGTTAATTAATTCTGTGTTCCCGGTCCAAAATTACCGCCCCATTATAGCTGATTATAAATCCATAATAATACATATATTATCACCTAATGTTGTGTTAGATCTTTTAATCAACTTAAGTTCTTGTAACCATTACACGTTTTGAACTTATATTTGCTGTTTATGGCCTGTAGGCCTCATTGACCATAGCTCATACAACTTGTTTTTGAGTTTAAAATAAAAGCATAATGTATGGATTATTTTGACTATAACAAATACTCAGATGAAACATATTGTACTATTTATCAGACTACTTTGTGTAACAAGGATTCTCTCCTCCTCACCAGTGTCATTATCAAAGATATGAGCCTCACATACAGTATATCGTTTGGTCATTGTGCTGCCACGAATTAATTGTGATTAAGGCCTCAAAAAAGCTTTATATACAAGAGCTTCCAGAAAAGTTCTATATATTATTGAAACAATGTTGTGATTGTTTGCGAGAATGCCACCAGGTGTGGCTCTTGTGGGGGAAATATTCTATTGGGGAAAGGTTCCCGTGGGGTTGCCATGGAAGCCAAGAAGGGGAGTGAGGTGTGTGTGTGTGTGTGTGTGTGTGTGTGTGTGTGTGTGTGTGTGTGTGTGTGTGTGTGTGTGTGTGTGTGTGTGTGTGTGTGTGCGCGCGCGCGCGCGCGCTCAAACACACATGTGGGGGTCTGGGAGAGAAAGTGTGTCCATCTGATGAATGGGCATGTGCCTAAACTCAAGACCCGGGAACACCACAGGTGTAAAAAAAAGTTAAATAAAACACCCAAAATCGAATGAAAATCATCTAAATGTATTTTGTGTGTTCAGATGCCCTGTGTGGACAAAGTCACGGAACCTTCTGACAATCAGATTAAATTAACTACATTTTTCAGAGAGAAAACTTGTAAATCGGTCCAATTCAACCAGAACACAGCAGGAGGGTTAATGTGGTTCGTCAATAATTATGCAGAGTACTTATGCATAATACTGGATGCACATTTCGTGTCAAGCTGTAATTGTGGAGTGATATTTTCACACATCATCATCTGAAAATAGTAAAAATAAAGAAAAACCCTTGATTGAGTAGGTGTTCTAAAAATGTGGACCGGTAGTGTGTCTGTGTATATAACATATTATTTTATATTTAACTAGGCAAGTCAGTTAAAAACAAATTCTTATTTACAATGACGGCCTAGAAATACCGCTACCGATTTGATGCTGATCATCTGTTAAATCAAATCAAATCAAATGTTATTTGTCACATACATATGGTTAGTAGATGTTAATGCGAGTGTAGCGAAATGCTTGTGCTTCTAGTTCCGACAATGCAGTAATAATCAACGAGTAATCTAACCTATCAATTTCACAACAACTACCTTATACACACAAGTGTAAAGGAATGAATAATATGTACATAAAAATATATGAATGAGTGATGGTACAGAACGGCATAGGCAAGATGCAGTAGATGGTATCGAGTACAGTATATACATATGAGATGAGTAATGTAGGGTATGTAAACATATAAAAGTGGCATTGTTTAAAGTGGCTAGTGATACATGTATTACATCAAGATGACAAGATGTAGTAGATGGTATAGAGTACAGTATATACATATACAAGAGATGAGTAATGTAGGGTATGTAAACATTAAATGAAGTGGCATTGTTTAAAGTGGCTAGTGATACATTTTTCTATCAATTTTTCCGTTGTTAAAGTGGCTGGAGTTGAGTCAGTATGCTGGCATCAGCCACTCAATGTTAGTGGTGGCTTTTTAACAGTCTGATGGCCTTGAGATAGAAGCTGTTTTTCAGTCTCTCGGTCCCTGTTTGATGCACCTGTACTGACCTCGCCTTCTGGATGCTAGCGGGGTGAACAGGCAGTGGCTCGGGTGGTTGTCGTCCTTGCTGATCTTTATGGCCTTCCTGTGACATCGGGTGGTGTAGGTGTCCTGGAGGGCAGGTAGTTCCCCCCAGTGATGGGTTGTGCAGACCTCACTACCCTCTGGAGAGCCTTACGGTTGTGGGCGGAGTAGTTGCCGTACCAGGCGGTGATACAGCCTGACAGGATGCTCTTGATTGTGCATCTGTAAAAGTTTGTGAGTGCTTTAGGTGACAAGACAAATTTCTTCAGCCTCCTTCAGCCTCCTCCTTTCTTCAGCCTTCTTCACCACACTGTCTATGTGGGTGGACCAATTCAGTTTGTCCGTGATGTGTACGCCGAGGAACTTAAAACTTACTACCCTCTCCACTACTGTGCCGTCGATGTGGATAGGGGGGTGCTCCCTCTGCTGTTTCCTGAAGTCCACGATCATCTCCTTTGTTTTGTTGACGTTGAGTGTGAGGTTATTTTCCTGACACCACACTCAGAGGGCCCTCAGCTCCTCCCTGTAGGCCGTCTCGTCGATGTTGGTAATCAAGCCTACCACAATCTTGATGATTGAGTTGGAGGCGTGCATGGCCACGCAGTCGTGAGTGAACAGGGAGTACAGGAGAGAGCTCAGAATGCACCTTTGTGGGGCCCCAGTGTTGAGGATCAGCGGAGTGGAGATGTTGTTACCTACCCTCACCACCTGGGGGCGACCCATCAGGAAGTTCAGTACCCAGTTGCACGGGGCGGGGTCGAGACCCAGGGTCTCGAGCATGAAGGCAAAGTTTGGAGGGTACTATGGTGTTAAATGCTGAGCTGTAGTCGATGAACAGCATTCTCACATAGGTATTCCTCTTTTCCAGATGGGTTAGGGCAGTGTGCAGTATGGTTGCGATTGCGTCGTCTGTGGACCTATTGGGTAAGCAAATTGGAGTGGGTCTAGGGTGTCAGGTAGGGTGTAGGTGATATGGTCCTTGACTAGTCTCTCAAAGCACTTCATGATGATGGAAATGAGTGCTATGGGGTGGTTTCTTGGGAACAGGAACAATGGGGGCCCTTTTGAAGCATGTGGGGACAGCAGACTGGGATAAGGATTGATTGAATATGTCCGTAAACACACCAGCCAGCTGGTTTGTGCATGCTCTGACCACGCGGCTGGGGATGCCATCTGGGCCTGCAGCCTTGCGAGGGTTAACACGTTTAAATGGTTTACTCATGTCGACTGCAGTGAAGGAGAGTCCACAGGTTTTGGTAGCGGGTCGTGTCAGTGGCACTGTATTGTCCTCAAAGCGGGCAAAGAAATAGTTAAGTCTGTCTGGGAGCAAGACATCCTGGTCCGCGACGGGGCTGGTTTTCTTTTCGTAATCCGTGATTGTCTGTTGACCCTGCCACATACCTCTTGTGTCTGAGCCGTTGAATTGCGACCCTATACTGACGCTTAACTTGTTTGATTGCCTTGCGGAGGGAATAGCTACACTGTTTGTATTCGGTCATGTTTCCGGTCACCTTGCACGGATTAAAAGCAGTGGTTCGCGCTTTCAGTTTCCAGCGAATGCTGCCATCAATCCACGGTTTCTGTTTTGGGAATGTTTTAATAGTTGGTGAGGGTACGACATCGCCGATGCACTTGCTAATAAACTCGCTCACCGAATCAGCGTACTCGTCAATGTTGTTGTTTGACACAATGCGGAACATATCCCAGTCCACGTGATCAAAGCAATCTTGAAGTGTGGAATCAGATTGGTCAGACCAGCGTTGAACAGACTTGAGCGCGGGAGCTTCCTGTTTTAGTCTCTGTCTATAGGCTGGAAGCAACAAAATGGAGTCGTGGTCAGCTTCTCCTAAGGGAGGGCGTGGTAGGGCCTTATATGCGCCGCAGAGGTTAGAATAACAATGATCCAGGGTTTTACCAGCCCTGGTTGCACAATTAATATGCTGATAGAATTTAGGGAGTCTTGTTTTCAGATTGGTCTTGTTAAAATCCCCAGCTACAATGAATGCAGCCTCAGGATATGTGGTTTCCAGTTTACATAGAGTCAAATTAAGTTCGTTCAGGGCCATCGATGTGTCTGCTTGGGGGGGAATATATGTGGCTGTGATTATAATCAAAGAGAATTCTCTTGGTAGATAATGCGGTCGACATTTGATTGTGAGGGATTCTAAGTCAGGTGAACAGAAGGACTTGAATTTCTGTATGTTGTTATGATCACACCACATCTCGTTAATCATAAGGCATACCTCCCCGCCCTTCTTCTTACCAGAAAGATGCTTGTTTCTGTCGGCGCGATGCTTGAAGAAACAAGCTGGCGGTACCGACTCCGATAGCGTGTCTCCGTGAGGCAACAAACGTTTCAGTCTCTTATGTCTCTCTGGAATACTACCCTTGCTCGGATTTCATCTACCTTGTTGTCAAGAGACTGGACTTTGGCGAGTAGTATGCTCGGGAGCGGTGCACGATGTGCCCGTCTCCGGAGCCTGACCAGAAGACCGCTTTGTCTGCCTCTTTTACGTCGTTGTTTTGGTTCGCCGGGTGGGATCCGATCCATTGTCCTGGGTGGTGGGCAAAACAGAGGATCCGCTCCGGGAAAGTCGTATTCCTGGTCGTAATGATGGTGAGTTGACGTTGCTCTTATATCCAATAGTTCCTCCCGACTGTATGTAATAAAACCTCAGATTACCTGGGGTACCAATGGAAGAAATAACATGTAAAAAAAACAAAATACTGCATAGTTTCCTTGGAACGCGAAGCGAGGCGGCCATCTCTGTCGGCGCCGGAGCTGTTTGATTTACAGCAGGGTCTTGTTAGATTTAACAGAGAAAGCATCAAGGTAATGAGTTGATAATATGTTTTTGTGCCTAGGATTGGACACTGAATGAACTGTGAGCAACTGTGTAGGATAGACTATTGTGCAACACCCAATCCTATTCTTATTAATTATCCTTGATATAATGACAACAAATTACATAGCCTAGTGGGCTTCTTCACAATATAATCTGATAATGAAATAACATCACAAATACATTTTGGTTTCCATGTTACATCTGCAATTTTAAACAATGCAAGGGGCTTGAAGTAACTTACTTCAATTTGAATTTGGAGCTCAGAAATTCAAGTACAGGAATAGGCGTACCTTGAAAATCTGAATTTTTCTCAATTTGGTGCTTGAAAAGTCCTTGTAATTATTGTAGCCAATTTATAAATTCTCCTGCTGTTTTATAATTATCCATGATTGCATTTTGTATCCATTTTTGTGAGAGATGTGGACACTTTTGTTTGTTGCCTGCCGTTTCCATTGAAAGGTGTTGCGGGGTAAAACCATGTGTGGTTATTATGAGAACAACATCTAATATGCTGATCACACCGTTTCCATCGCATGCATGAGCGTTGCAAAATAAATATAAACATACATGTTATTCAATATTGCAACAACACTGCTTGCGCGCACTAATGAGCGTCTGCGTTGCCAAGCGCTAAAATAGAAGTCAGTTCTATTTGTGATGCTGAACACGTTGCAAGTCCTGCCTCTCCCATCTCCTCATTGGTTTATAGAAGCAGATACCCACGTGCCATCTCCTCATTGGTTATACCCACGTCGGTGATTGAAAGATGAACTGAGTTCGGTTGGTCGTCAATGTAACTCTGAAAGGTAGATACCAATCATCATATAAAGTCCAAAGAAGAAAAAGCCTGGAAGGAGGAGAGATGACTAGAAACATTTCGGGTTGACTGTTTTATGTGTGTATTAATTGTTGGTAGTAGTGCATTTCAGGTAAAATAACAACTCAACGTTTATCTCACAAGACAAATTGGTTAGCAACAACAAGCTAGCTAAATAGGACAAATTAGCAGCAACTGCAAGCTACAGTGCCTTGCGAAAGTATTCGGCCCCCTTGAACTTTGCGACCTTTTGCCACATTTCAGGCTTCAAACATAAAGATATAAAACTGTATTTTTTTGTGAAGAATCAACAACAAGTGGGACACAATTATGAAGTGGAACACATTTATTGGATATTTCAAACTTTTTTAACAAATCAAAAACTGAAAAAATGTGCGGGCAAAATTATTCAGCCCCTTTACTTTCAGTGCAGCAAACTCTCTCCAGAAGTTCAGTGACGATCTCTGAATGATCCAATGTTGAGCTAAATGACTAATGATGATAAATACAATCCACCTGTGTGTAATCAAGTCTCCATATAAATGCACCTGCACTGTGATAGTCTCAGAGGTCCGTTAAAAGCGCAGAGAGCATCATGAAGAACAAGGAACACACAAGGCAGGTCCGAGATACTGCTGTGAAGAAGTTTAAAGCCGGATTTGGATACAAAAAGATTTCCCAAGCTTTAAACATCCCAAGGAGCACTGTGCAAGCGATAATATTGAAATGGAAGGAGTATCAGACCACTGCAAATCTACCAAGACCTGGCCGTCCCTCTAAACTTTCAGCTCATACAAGGAGAAGACTGATCAGAGATGCAGCCAAGAGGCCCATGATCACTCTGGATGAACTGCAGAGATCTACAGCTGAGGTGGGAGACTCTGTCCATAGGACAACAATCAGTCGTATATTGCACAAATCTGGCCTTTATGGAAGAGTGGCAAGAAGAAAGCCATTTCTTAAAGATATCCATAAAAAGTGTAGTTTAAAGTTTGCCACAAGCCACCTGGGAGACACACCAAACATGTGGAAGAAGGTGCTCTGGTCAGATGAAACCAAAATGTAACTTTTTGGCAACAATGCAAAACGTTATGTTTGGCGTAAAAGCAACACAGCTGAACACACCATCCCCACTGTCAAACATGGTGGTGGCAGCATCATGGTTTGGGCCTGCTTTTCTTCAGATTGATGGGAAGATGGATGGAGCCAAATACAGGACCATTCTGGAAGAAAACCTGATGGAGTCTGCAAAAGACCTGAGACTGGGACGGAGATTTGTCTTCCAACAAGACAATGAATCAAAACATAAAGCAAAATCTACAATGGAATGGTTCAAAAATAAACATATCCAGGTGTTAGAATGGCCAAGTCAAAGTCCAGACCTGAATCCAATCGAGAATCTGTGGAAAGAACTGAAAACTGCTGTTCACAAATGCTCTCCATCCAACCTCACTGAGCTCGAGCTGTTTTGCAAGGAGGAATGGGAAAAAATGTCAGTCTCTCGATGTGCAAAACTGATAGAGACATACCCCAAGCGACTTACAGCTGTAATCGCAGCAAAAGGTGGCGCTACAAAGTATTAACTTAAAGGGACTGAATCATTTTGCACAATTTTTTTTAATGAATTATTACAGGAAAATAAATCCACAACAACATAATTATTTGCAGGGTAATGATGAGCGTACAGAAAGTAGCTTACTGCCACAGTGTGACAAAATAAAAGTAGGTCATTCTATCTAATAATTGTTTAATTCCTGTATTGTCTTGTCACAGGAGGATTTGGTCAGGTTGCTGTGGCAGTCCGGTAACCATGACAATGGACGTTGCGACAGTCACAGATACTTTTTTCATATCTATGCGACAAGGAAACTGACAGTCACAGAGGCGATCTACAGTTGTGGCCAAAAGTTTTGATAATGACACAATTAATTTTCACAAAGTTTGCTGCTTCAGTGTCTTTAGATATTTTTGTTAGATGTTACTATGGAATACTGAAGTATAATTACAAGCATTTCATAAGTGTCTAAGGCTTTCCTTCTTTTTCAAGACCTCTGCAATCTGCCCTGGCATGCTGTCAATTAACTTCTGGGCCACATCCTGACTGATGGCAGTCCATTCTTGCATAATCAATGCTTGGAGTTTGTCAGAATCTGTGGGGTTTTGTTAGTTCACCCGCCTCTTGAGGATTGACCACAAGTTCTCAATGGTATTATGGTCTGGGGAGTTTCCTGGCCATGGACCCAAAATATCGATGTTTTGTTCCCCGAGCCACTTAGTTATCACTTTTGCTTTATCGCAAGGTGCTCCATCATGCTTGGAAAAGGCATTGTTCGTCACCAAACTGTTCCTGGATGGTTGGGAGAAGTTGTTGTCAGAGGATGTGTTGGTACCATTCTTTATTCATGGCTGTGTAATATCTTATGTTTCACCTTGTCATGGCTGAATGACAACCGATAATATAGAGTTGGCTGGGTTTTCCGTGCATCGGCAGGACAGACGGCCGCCTCCAACGTCGTTTTAGAGAATTTGGCAGTGCGTCCAACCGGCCTCACAAACGCAGACCACGTCTAACCATGCCAGCCTGGGACCTCCACATACGCTTCTTCACCTGCTTGCCACCTGGGCAGCTGATGAAACTGTGGAGTATTTCTCTCTGTAATAAATCCCTTTTGTGAGAAAAAACTAATTCTGATTGGTCAGGCCTGGTTTCCAAGTGGGTGGGCCTGTGCCCTTCCAGGCCCACCCATGGCTATGCTCCTGCCCATTCATGTGAAATCCATAGATTAGGGCCTAATTAATTTGTTTAAATTGACTGATTTCCTTACATGAGCTGTAACTCAGTAAAATCGTTGAAATTGTTGCATGTTGCGTTTATATATTTTTGTTCAGTATAGTTCTTTTGTAACAGTGACTCCATTGGCATCAACCTATCTTTAATTAGTTTCACCCTTCCATCTTTTAATCAGCCCAAGATTATGGAAAAGTTGGCCAAGAAAGATGAAAGAGGCATTAAAGGAGAATGTGGCGGGCGACGACATAATTGCTGGTGAAAAGTTTAAGAAGGATTACCAGTGGAGAGTTTCGTAGACTTGATGGATATGAAATCGCAGTTTCATTCACTCGGATAATTGCTATTCCCGTTAATATGTGAGCCCTGACCCTCGGATTTGCCCCTTTACGTTTTGGAGCCGCAATTTGATGCTCAAACTTTCAAGCCCACTGTGGGCAATGCAACCACAGACAATGTTTTAACAGTTAGAGTAGATAATGGGACCCCAAAATTGAGAACTTATGTTTGGCTAATTAACAGCTTGTATAATTATAGTATTACATTTAGGAATGCATATGAATCTGAACATACTGTGTACAGTATAACTAGCTTACATATTGTTTGGTGTTGAACTTTGCATGACCTTTTAGCAGAAAGAACACACAGCCAAATTAATGACCATTATCAAAGCACCCAGCAAATACGATTAACAACAACTGTAAAATGCAGATACACATTTACCATTAAACTTGGTCAAGACACTGATTAGCCCTTCACATTTGACATACATCAATTAACCATATTTCTATAATTTAACCAAACAGTCCCATAATCTCAAAACAACCTAAAAAAAAGCACAAAAACATAAACCGCACCTAGCAGCAAATATAAAGGTCTGTGTGTCTGGGATATTCCCTCCAGTTTAATTATCCCATATTCAAGCTGCAGAGCTCCATTCATCCATCCAATCCGCCCCCAACTCTAAACCCAGGTGATTGAATGTGCTAGCCTACCGGAACCGTGGCAGAAACCTGATATTGATAATACCATATGCGGTTTAAATTAGTCTGGGGGCCTAATCAATACTGTACAATTGCCAGGCCTTTACAGTGATGTCTGGCCTCTGCTGATGAACATCAATCTGGACTCAGGCAGAGAAGCAAGGAAGAACAGTGGCCCCTGGTGCAGGTAAACAACACACACACACACACACACACACACACACACACACAAACAGGAGAATATGCATACAAGTAGAACAGTAAAAGGCTGCTTGTTTATCTGGCATGTATGTAATATTATTAGAGGGTAAAGGAGGCAACACGCAAAGCATCCAGGCCGAGTCTGTGCGTACAATAGAAATGGATGGACTTTTTTTGCCATTTGGTTGGGCCTTGTTGTTTTCTTTACTCCACTTTGACAGCTAAAATGGATAGGCTACTCTATGAATGCCCTGGGAAACATTGTATTGACAATACTAACCTATTGAATGATGAACAACATTAATAATAGGTATCATGCATTTGATTGATTATACATGTCAGTAAAATAAATTATAAAACGGGTTGTTTGGATCCTAGATGCTGATTGGATGAGCAGCGTTCCAAGCCGTGCTGTATTCACCGATATTGGCATATCTGTTCCTGCTTACAGTTCAATTGGAATTATCACTGGAATATA
This sequence comes from Oncorhynchus clarkii lewisi, assembly GCF_045791955.1. Classification (NCBI taxonomy): domain Eukaryota; kingdom Metazoa; phylum Chordata; class Actinopteri; order Salmoniformes; family Salmonidae; genus Oncorhynchus; species Oncorhynchus clarkii. Next base: position 44,178,102 of record NC_092158.1, read on the forward strand.
ATTATGTTCAAGTGACTGTCTGAATATATCTCAACTTGCACATTATTTCCCCCTTTTTCTAGCCTAGCATTTGGTTTGTAACAGTGGGGGTTTGTGTAAACCTTGTTGTCTGCCTGTCGGACCTCGGAAAACAGTGTTTCAGTTTTGAAATGCAGTCCCCCTATACAATAGAGAGTAAACGTGGTCCAGATGAGACATCAACTTTTTCTGAGCCAAGCAAAATCACGCATCAGCATCATTGTTATGGATATAACTAAATATCCTAGTTTTCTTGTTGTGCCTTATTGCTTAAAGTAGTGGTTTACCCAATTATTGGTTTCCTAACCCTGTAAGCAGTCTATGGGCAAGTTATGACAGCAATCCATACTTTAAGTTTCCCTGATACTGTTTAAAACTGCTAACATTTTGGCATTTGTGGTACAAATCCCATACAAGTCATGGTACTGTATCTATAATAGCATTTTTTGTGCAAACCAATATGTAACTTTGTCATTTCCCACACAACATAAAATAAACTTTACTGATACTTATAAAGGTTTATGAAATAGCATTTATACTTTCTTTCAATCTAATTTTATTACAGATTTTAAACTTTTGCAGCAGTTTTTTTTCATTTTTATATTTTACAAAGAACAGCTCCAAACCCCATCTTCCCCAATCACACCCTCCTTTTCTATATATATATCGTCAGTACCAGTCAAATGTTTGGACACACCTACTCATTCCAGGATTTTCTGATTTTTTAAACTATTTTCTACATTGTAGAATAATAGTGAAGACATCAAAACTATGAAATAACACATATGGAATCATAAGTGTTATTTCAACCTGGACAGCTTTGCACACTTTTGGCATTCTCTCAACCAGCTTCATGAGGTAGTCACCTGGAATGCATTTAAATTAACAAGTGTGCATTGTTAAGTTTACACACTGCCAGGAATGTTATGCACGAAGGATCAGTAGCTTATACACTAACTTTCATACATCTAGATGGCTGGGCGTCGTGGATGTGGATGTATGTGTGGTGCCAGAGACAGCAGGGGTTCAAACTGTAGAATCCGGTTCCTATATTTGAATATAAAAATAGATTTTATCAAACAAAAATGTGTTACATGTTATTTCTGGGACCCTCAGGATGACAAATCAGAGCAAGATTACTGAATGTTACATTATTTACCTTCAGAGGTGAATGTATCAAACCAAGTGCCCTGATAAATGTTTTTTGTTGTTCTTCACTCTCCTCAAACAATAGCATGGCATTTTCTTCACTGTAAGAGCTACTGTAAGCTACTGTAAATTGGACAGTGCGGTTAGATTAACAAGAATTTAAGCCTTCTGCCCATATAAGACATAACTATGTCCTGGAAAGTTTGCTGTTACTTATAACGTCATACTAATCACATGAGAGCACTTAGCTCAACCTTTCCTGGTATAGGGACACCTAATTGTATTACCATATAAATGTTATATGTTCTCTATAGTTATTTACTTGAAAATGTATCAATTGACCAATTTGGCACATTTGGGCAGACTTCATGCAAAATATTGTTCATTATTGCAATGCTTCACTGGATCAATCTGAAACTTTGCACCAACACTGCTGCCATAGAGTGGCCAAAATCTAAATTGCACCTAAACTGCAATATTTTATTATGGCCTTTCTCTTGCATTTCAAAGATAATGGAACAAAACAAAAAAAAATAAAATGCATGTTTTTTGTTAGTGTTAACTTTCACCAGATCTAATGTGTTGTATTTTCCTACATTAATATCACATTTCCACAAATGTCAAAGTGTTTCCTTCCAAATGGTATCAAGCATATGCATATCCTTGCTTCAGATCCCCAGCAACAGGCAGTTAGATTTGGGTATGTCATTTTAGGCAGAAATTGAAAAAAAATGGTCAGATTCTTTCAAAGTTAATTTGTGGAATTTCTTTCCTTCTTAATGTGTTTGAGTCAATCTGTTGTGTTGTGACAAGGTATGGGTGGTATACAGACGATTGCCCTATTTAAAAGACCAAGTCCATATTATATCTCAAATAAGCAAAGAGAAACAACAGTCCATCATTACTTTAAGACATGAAAGTCAGTCAAATTCAATAACTTTTAAAGTTTCTTCAAGTGCAGTCGCAAAAACCATCAAGCGCTATGATGAAACTGGCTGTCACGAGGACCGCAACAAGAAAGGAAGACCCAGAAATACCTCTGCTGCAGAGGAGAAGTACATTAGAGTTACCAGCCTCAGATTGCAAAATACTTCAGAGTTCAAGTAACAGACACATCTCAACATCAACTGTTCAGAGGAGAACATGTGAATCATGCCTTCATGGTCGAATTTCTGCAAAGAAATCAATACTAAAGGACACCAATAAAAAGAAGAGACTTGCTTTGGCCAAGAAACACGAGCAATGGACATTAGACCGATGGAAATCTGTCCTTTGGTCTGATGAGTCCAAATTGGAGATTTTTGGTTCCAAATGCTGTGTCTTTGTGAGACGCAGACTAGGTGAACAGATGATCTCTGCATGTGTAGTTCCCACCGTGAAGCATGGAGGAGGAGGTGTGATGGTGTGGGGGTACTTTACTGGTGACACTGTCTGTGATTTATTTTAGAATACAAGGCACACTTAACCAACATGGCTACCATAGCATTCTGCAGTGATACGCCATTCCCATCTGGTTTGCGTTTAGTAGGACTATCATTTGTTTTTCAACAGGACAATGACCCAACACACCTTCAGGCTGTGTAAGGGCTATTTGACCAAGACGGAAAGTGATGGAGTGCTGCATCAGATGATCTGGCCTCCACAATCACCCAACCTCAACCCAATTGAGATGGTTTGGGATGAGTTGGACCACAGAGTAAAGGAAAAGCAGCCAACAAATGCTCAGCATATGTGGGAACTCCTTCAAGACTATTGGAAAAGCATTCCAGGTGAAGCTGGTTGAAAGAAAGCCAAGCGTGTGCAAAGCTGTCATCAAGGCAAAGGGTGGCTACTTTGAAGAATCTCAAATATAAAATATATGTTGGTTACTTTTTCGGTTACTACATGATTCAATATGTGTTATTTCATAGTTTTGATGTCTTCACTATTATTCTACAATGTAGAAAATAGTAAAAATAAAGAAAAACCCTTAAATGAGTAGGTGTGTCCAAACTTTTGACTGTTTAGTCGGTACACCAGTTTATTCGGTACACCACCTTGTTCAGGAAAATTGTTCGCTCCTACAGACAGTGAGTCATGTGGCCGTGGCTTGCTATAGAAAGCAGCCAGACAGGCATCGAGGCATTTAGTTACTGTTTGATTGAACGTTACAACTGGCAAAACGAGTGACCTAAGTGACCATAAGCTTGGTATGATCGTCGGTGCCAGGCGTGCCAGTTCCAGTATTACAGAAACGGCTGGCCTCCTGGGCTTTTCAGACACGACAGTGTCTAGGGTTTACCGAGAATGGTGCGACAAACAAAAAACATCTTGTCAGCGGCAGTCCTGTGAGTGAAAGCATCTTGTTGATGAGAGGTCAAAGGAGAATGGCAGGAATCGTACAATAAAATTGGGCCACAAAAAGGCAAATAAGGGCGTAGTACAAAAGTGGTGTGCAGAACGGCATCTCGGAACACACAATTCGTTGGTCTTTGTCAAGGATGGGCTATTGCAGCAGATAACCACACAGGGTTCCACTCCTGTCAGCAAAAACAAGAATAAGTGGCTCCAGTGGGCACGCGACCACCAACACTGGACAATTAAGGGGTAGAAAAACATTAACTGGTCCGACAAATCCCTGGCAAGAAACTGAAGCTCTCGTACAACGCAGTGTACTTTTCCCTTCACAGAACAGTGTAGACTGGCTCTAACCAGAATAGAAAGAGGAGTGGGAGGCCCCAACTCACAACTGAGCAAGAGGACAAGTACATAAGAGTGTCTAGTTTGAGAAACAGAAGCCTCACAAGTCCTCAACTGGCAGCTTCATTAAATAATACCAGAAAAACATCAGTCTCAACATCAACAGTGAAGAGGTTCCTCTGTTAACTGTCTGTGTTCTTTTTCCCATCTTAATATTTTCCCATCTTATATATGCTCAATTGTGCACTGGGGCCTCCCACTCCTTTTCTATTCTAGTTAGAGCCAGTTTGTACTGTTCTGTGAAGGGAGTAGTACACAGCATTGTACGAGATCTTCAGTTTCTTGGACATTTCAAGCATGGAATAGCCTTAATTTCTCAGAACAACAATAGACTGACGAGTTTCAGAAGAAAGTTAATTGTTTCTGGCCTTTTTGAGTCTGTAATCAAACCCACAAATGTTGATGCTCCAGATTCTCAACTAGTCCTAAAGAAGGCCAGTTGTATTGCTTCTTGCATCAGAACAACAGTTTTCAGCTGTCTGTAAGCCTGTAAGTCTAGGGTTTACCGAGAATGGTGCGACAAACAAAAAACATCTTGTCAGCGGCAGTCCTGTGAGTGAAAGCATCTTGTTGTTTTATTCCATAAAAAAATCTGCCGTTTCTGGCTACAATGCTCATTTACAACATTAACAATGTCTACGCTGTATTTCTGATCAATTTGATGTTATTTTAATGGACAAAAAATGTGCTTTCAAAAACAAGGACATTTCTAAGTCTCCCCAAACTTTTGAACTGTAGTGTAAGTATTCACACCACTGAGTCAATACATGTTAGAATCACCTTTGGCAGTGATTACAGCTGTGGGTCATTTTTTTTTTTTTTTTTTTTTTTTTAAATTTTATTTTTTACCTTTATTTAACTAGGCAAGTCAGTTAAGAACAAATTCTTACGGTCATCACCGTAATGTGACTTTCTCTAACTGAACATCCTTGCTTTTTTCACAATGAACCCCAAAGATAATAGTAGGACTACAGCGCACATTCTAGAACTCGGGTTAATGGAGCCCTGAGTTTATCAGTTCAATGTGTATTCTTAAGTGGAATATATGTTATGATTACAATAGTCACTTGATAAAAGATGACTGAGGGGTAGCCTGTTAGGCCCAACTGCTGCGTTCTCACTACAGGAGATGTGTGTTTGCATGTGCATGCTAGCATGCATTATTCACTACACATGACAAGTGTTTTAAGCATCTGAGAGAGAGAGAAGACAGTAAAGGAGGGAGAGAGAAGAAAGGAGGAAGTAAGGGAAGGAGAGAGAGGGGGATAGAGAGACAGATACAGAACAAGAGGAGGGGGATAGAGAGCAAGAGATTGATTCACAGTCTGCATTTTATAGATATCATTACAGATGCACTTATTGACATGCAATAACTTTTTCAGTCCTATATCAAGTGACACAGTGTTTGTTTCCTGGTGCTAGTTCTACTACACCTACAGTATATCTCTGAGGTAATGGTCATATCTATACAGCCAGGTCACTTCCACCCAGTCCTTTCTAACTAGTTCATAAATGTGTAGAGGATCAAAACTAATACACATTTGCAACCAATTCCCTAAAATAATTGCAGTCAAAATGGTTATGGTTGTGAGATACATCAACACAGAAAGCTAAATTGCCCTTTGTTCTATGTAGTGTTGGTGTCGCCATCTGTTGGTGGGCTTTGTCAGAGGCACTGAAAGAACACCATCTTATATTTTAAAATAGGAACTTATGTAGAGTAAAATGTGATTCATAACATAGCTGTCACGTGGGTTTTGTTTCTTTTGGATCCCATCTACCTTTCACAGAGAAAGCTGGTTTGTATTTTTTCGGCGCCCCCCCACTTGCCTTTCCCATGTTTATGAAAACCTAATTAAGACACAATGGTGTTGTGATTGCTGTGCTCAAGTCACTTGCCATGAAACAAACACATTTGCAAGTGAAGCTCTTGAGTGGATTCACTTTTCTGCAATTGAGACATTGTTTCCAGGTATCGCAAAATTTCAAATAATGGCTTCTGTTACATGTTTTCAATTAGCCAGATGGAGGAGATGCTGTGCTCATTCAACATACAACACAAAATTACTTTAGCTTGTCTATTGTTAGCCTCACAAGCTGCCTGATCTTGCGAGATGACATGAATGTCTAACACCGAATGATAGCGCTGCTGTAATCAGTCTGGTAATCACAAAGCTAGTCTATTGTGGCTGTGGGTAGAAAACAATGGTGAGTAGCATGGCATTTCTCTGCGCTATAATAATGACAGAGTGATGAAAACAAAACAATTGAATATTTACTGCTAACAAGTTCTTAATAACTTGCACCCATTTGAGGACTTGGAACCCTTCAAAACAAATAGCCTCCATTTAAAAACTTCTTATGTGACTCTGTTACGCTCCCTGAGTGAATGTGCTGCTAGTGAAAGACCTTTGAGATATATGGTGTTTGTAAAAAGAAAAATTATATATACATATACATATATATATATATATATATATATATATATATATATATATATATATATATATACACACAGTAGGACAAAAAAGTATTTAGTCAGCCAACAATTGTGCAAGTTCTCCCACTTAAAAAGATGAAAGAGGCCTGTAATTTTCATCATAGGTACACTTCAACTATGACAGACAAAATGAGAAAAAGAATCCAGAAAATCACATTGTAGGATTTTTAATGAATTTATTTGCAAATGATGGTGGAAAATAAGTATTTGGTCACCTACAAACAAGCAAGACTTCTGGCTCTCACAGACCTGTATCTTCTTCTTTAAGAGGCTCCTCTGTCCTCCACTCGTTACCTGTATTAATGGCACCTGTTTGAACTTGTTATCAGTATAAAATACACCTGTCCACAACCTCAAACAGTCACACTCCAAACTCCACTATGGCCAAGACCAAAGAGCTGTCAAAGGACACCAGAAAAAAAATTGTAGACCTGCACCAGGCTGGGAAGACTGAATCTGCAATAGGTAAGCAGCTTGGTTTGAAGAAATCAACTGTGGGAGCAATTATTAGGAAATGGAAGACATTCGAGACCACTGATAATCTCCCTCGATCTGGGGCTCCACGCAAGATCTCACCCCATGGGGTCAAAATGATCACAAGAACGGTGAGCAAAAATCCCAGAACCACACAGGGGGACCTAGTGAATGACCTGCAGAGAGCTGGGACCAAAGTAACAAAGCCTACCATCAGTAACACACTACACCGCCAGGGACTCAAATCCTGCAGTGCCAGACGTGTCCCCCTACTTAAGCCAGTACATGTCCAGGCCCGTCTGAAGTTTGCTAGAGAGTATTTGGATGATGCAGAAGAAGATTGGGAGAATGTCATATGGTCAGATGAAACCAAAATATAACTTTTTGGTAAAAACTCAACTCGTTGTGTTTGTTGGACAAAGAATGCTAAGTTGCATCCAAAGAACACCATACCTACTATGAAGCATGGGGGTGAAAACATCATGCTTTGGGGCTGTTTTTCTGCAAAGGGACCAGGACGACTGATCCGTGTAAAGGAAAGAATGAATGGGGCCATGTATCGTGAGATTTTGTGTGAAAACCTCCTTCCATCAGCAAGGGCATTGAAGATGAAACGTGGCTGGGTCTTTCAGCGTGACAATGATCCCAAACACACCGCCCAGGCAACGAAGGAGTGGCTTCGTAAGAAGCATTTCAAGGTCCTGGAGTGGCCTAGCCAGTCTCCAGATCTCAACCCCATAGAAAATATTTGGAGGGAGTTGAAAGTCCGTGTTGCCCAGCAACAGCCCCAAAACATCACTGCTCTAGAGGAGATCTGCATGGAGGAATGGGCCAAAATACCAGCAACAGTGTGTGAAAACCTTGTGAAGACTTACAGAAAACATTTGACCTCTGTCATTGCCAACAAAGGGTATATAACAAAGTATTGAGATAAACTTTTGTTATTGACCAAATACTTATTTTCCACCATAATTTGCACATTAATTCATAAAAAAATCCTACAATGTGATTTTCTGGATTTTTTTTCTTCTCATTTTGTCTGTCATAGTTGAAGTGTACCTGTGATGAAAATTACAGACTTCTCATCTTTTTCAGTGGGAGAACTTGCACAATTGGTGGCTGACTAAATACTTTTTTGCCCCACTGTATATATGTATACAGTTGGAGTCATTAAAACTTGTTTTTAAACCACTCCACAAATTTCGAGGTAACAAACTATAGTTTTGGCAAGTCGGTTAGGACATCTATTTTGTGCATGACACAAGTAATTTTTCCAACAATTGTTTACAGATGATTTCATTTATAATTAACCTTATCACAATTCCACTGGGTCAGAAGTTTACATACACTAAGTTGATTGTGCCTTAGAAACAGCTTGGAAAATTCCAGAAAATTATGTCATGGCTTTAGAAGCTTCTGATTGGGTAATTGACATAATTTGAGTCAATTGGAGGTGTGTACCTGTGGATGTATTGCAAGGTCTACCTTCAAACGCAGTGCCTCTTTGCTTGACATCATGGGAAAATCTAAAGAAATTATAGATCACAAGTCTGGTTCATCCTTGGGAACAATTTACAAATGCCTGAAGGTACCATGTTCATCTGTACAAACAATAGTATGCAAGTATAAACACCATGGGACCACACAGCCGTCCAACCGATCAGGAAGGAGACATGTTCTGTCTCCTAGAGATGAAAGTACTTTGGTGCGAAAAGTGCAAATCAATCCCAGAACAACAGCAAAGGACCTTGTGAAGATGCTGGAGGAAACAGGTACAAAAGTATCTATATTCACAGTAAAACAAGTCCTATATCAACATAACCTGAAAGGCCGCCCAGCAATGAAGAAGCCACTGCTTCAAAACTGCTATAAAAAAGCCAGACTACGGTTTGCAACTCAACTACACATGGGGACAAAGAGTGTACTTTTTTTAGAAATGTCCTCTGGTCTGATGAAACAAAAATAGAACTATTTGACCATAATGACCTTCGTTCTGTTTGGAGGAGAAAGGGGGTGGCTTGCAAGCCGAAGAACACCATCCCAGCCGTGAAGCACAGGGTGGCAGCATCATGTTGTGGGGGTGCTTTGCTGCAGGAGGGAATGGTGCACTTCACCAAATAGATGTCATCACGAGGAAGGAAATGATGTGGATATATTGAAGCAACATCTCAAGACATCAGTCAAGAAGTTAAAGCTTGATCAAAAATGGGTCTTCCAAATGGACAATGACCCCAAGCATACTTCCAAAGTTGTGGCAAAATGGCTTAAGGACAACAAAGTCAAGGTATTGGAGTGGCCTACAAACCTGACTCAGTTACACCAGCTCTGTCAGGAGGAATGGGCCAAAATTCACCAAACTTATTGTTTCCAAAATGTTTCATCCAAGTTAAACAATTTAAAGTAAATGGTAACAAATACTAATTGAGTGTATGTAAACTTCGGACCCACTGGGAACGTGATGAAAGAAATAAAAGCTGAAATAAATCATTATCTCTACTATTATTCTGACATTTCACATTCTTAAAATAAATTGGTGATCCTAACTGACTGACTAACTGAATTTTTACTAGGATTAAATGTCAGGAATTGTGAAAAACTGAGTTTAAATGTATTTGGCTAAGGTGTAAGTAAACTTCCAACTTCAACTGTATATTGCTTAGTAGAACTGCATAAGTGTTGCTCTCCACTTCCTCGAGGACCAAGTTTTGAAATCAGTGGAATTAGAGTATGATAGCTAAGGAGATGTAGAAAACACCTGTCTCCAGATTAAGGGCAACCATGTCATCCGTGACAGGGGGATGCATCCAACCATGATAAGTATGGGTAAAATAATCTAGGTCATTTTCAAATATTACACATTTCTAATTTTGACAATGTTGTTTTCATTTCAAGTTAAAGTCTACTGTTAGCTAGCTAGCTAACATTAGCTGGCTGCCTCGCTAGCTAACATTACATGTATGATCTTAATTGTATGTCAAATCCTTTTTGCTTGGCTAGTTATAGCCTACAGTTAGATAACTCATGCAGGGTAGTAAAGTCATGAGTTGGGATTATGGTTCATTGTTTACCTAGCTAGCTATCTGCAAAAAAAGACTCCACTATGCAAGTAACTATTTCGGGTGTGATCCTAAATTAAGCCTGACCATCTACTCCAATTTCAGAGCACTCTCGACTGAGTGTACCTGATGCGCAGAATTAATTATGAATTTATGAATGCTCAACACCCGCTGAATATGGCCGGTGTAAGTAAACGTCGGCAACAAAGTGTTGTTAAAATGTTGCCAGCAGCACAGTTAAAGTCACAAATGCTCTGGATAACATAAAAACAGCCTAACCAGCTGTGCTAGGGCGAGTAATGTTCAGTGAGCTGTTCTCTCATTTGTGTCTGGAAGTAGCTAGCAAGTTAGCCAGTTAGCTTGGGTTCTTGAATGCTGTTGTTAGTACAGAACGCTCAGATCAACCCTTAAAGAGATGGGGCCAGGCTAAAGCTTAAGAGGGTGTGAACATTGCTGAATGGGTGTAGACAAAGAAGAGCTCTCCAGTTAGTATCAAAACATTCAAAGGACATTTGAACGTTCAAAGTAGAATTACTTTCCCATTGTTCCTTAAACGTAGTGTTAAATGCAGTGTATGATGTACCATTTTGTAGTCCTGTGTCTCTGCTTTTATCCAAAGTAAAAAACACAATTTCAAATGTTGCTACATAGGACTGAAATCAAGGCAGTCAGTCAAATATGGAATCATGTAGTAACCAAAAAAGTGTTTAACACTTTTTCGTTACTACATGATTCCATATGTGTTATTTCATAGTGTTGATGTCTTCACTATTATTCTACAATGTAGAAAATAGTAAAAATAAAGAAAAAACCTTGAATGAGTAGGTGTCCAAACTTTTGACTGATACTGTATATATAATTGAAATGTGCCTCATACCTTGGCCTAATCATGGGTCATAAACTTGCATTACCTTTGATTTGTGTTCATTAGTTGCAATATAATTTATTTCTGTGAAATCATATTTATTGTTATCGGGCACAGTAGGACATGTTTCAACTTGGACCTCCTGATTGTCCATTCATTTGGCTTTGAAATGTTCCCATCAATGAAAGCCTATTACAGAAGGACTAAAAATGTTTAGCATTCATTCAACATCAGGGAGAATCCTAAGGTATGATTATTACCATGGTGAACATGATCATTCTTCTATTCAAATACCTGTAGAGTTCCTCGGGGAATACACCGATCAAATCAACCAAAGCCATTCAGGGAACCAGTAGTGCAGAAATGACTTTAATAATACAAAACACTTCAAATGTCAGGTCCCTGGAACAAACTAAGTTTACAGTGTCGAAGCCTTTATCCTTCCTTTTCAGTGGTGTCAAGTACTTTAGTAAAAATACTTTAAAGTACTACATAGCTCATTTTTGGGGGTGTCAGTACTTTACTTTACTGTTCATATTTTTGACCACTTTCACTTTTACATCCATACATTCCTAAAGAAAATAGTGTACTTTTTACTCCGTACATTTTCCCTGACAACCAAAAGTACTCGTTACAATTTGAATGCTTAACATGACAGGAAAATGGTCCAATTCATGCACTTATCAAGAGAACATCCCTGCTCCTCCCTACTGCCTCTGATTTGGCTGGCTCACTAAACACAAATGCTTCATTTGTAAATTATGTCTGAGTGTTGGAGTGTGCCCCTGACTATCTGTAAATAAAAAAAACAAGACAATTGTGCCGTCTGGTTTGCCATATATAATACATTTGAAATTATTTATACTTTTACTTTTAAGTATATTTAAAATCAAATACTTTTAGATTTTTACTCAAGTAGTATTTTAGTGGGTGACTCACTTTTACTTCAGTCATTTTCTGTTAAAGGTATTTTTACTTTTACTCAAGTATGACAATTGGGTACTTTTTCCACCACTGTTCATTTTATACTTCCTCTCCTAATAAAGGTGTGAGAATGTAAACTTAGTGTCATATAAAACATTACCTCTTTCTTTGTAATATGAGTAGTATTTTGATATCAATCACAATTTTCTATGAAAATTGAAAAATATCAACATGAATATAAAAACATAAAAATGTCTGGTCAGAAAATGTGTCAATATATTGTTGAACATAATACTCTATATGCATATCAAAGTTCCAGAGTCCTACTTTTAGTCCAATTTGTAAGCCAACATAGTGAATGTGAAAATGGATTTTAAAAAATCCCCTTCGCCTGTAATTTTCAGGATGTGCAATAAAAGGAGGGCTGTGATTGCCTACTATGCCAATTTCTCTGTATAAAATGGACCATTTTTAAAAAACTAGCATAGATCCAACTCTGAAACTTGTATATGCCAGTATTATGTTCAACAATAATTTGAAACATTTGCCAAATCACAATTTTATATTTTATATATTAATGTTTATATTTTAAAATAATTGCCCTAGAAACACAAGCATTTCACTACACCTGCAATAACATCTGCTAAACATGTGTATGTGACCAATATTGTATTTTTTATTTTATTTGATATATTCATAAAAAAAGTTGTAAAAAATGTTATTGAAATCAAAATACTACTCATATTACAAATCTGTAGCACCTACAGATTAAACGTTATGTAGTCTTAAAGGAGGCCTGGGTAAGGCCTCAATGTCATAAATATACCTTTGATCAATTATTTCTAAATGATGCTTTAATTACAAATGTCAAATATGTGTCAACAATCCTTTCTCCAAAGAACCATTCTATGGATTAAATCTTGTGAAAATCATGGTATTTTTTTGTCCTCGCTTGGTGAGGATTCACTCTTTTGTGAATAGCCATTGTGGGCATTAGTATGAATCCTTTTATTCATCTTTTGCCGCAATTTCCATGTCTCCTTGATATAATCTATTGTACTTTTTTGCTTCCTACCATTTCTACAAGTATGCCATTTTTGGTTTCTTGAACAATTGTCCTCCTCAAAAGGCAGCAGCTTTTAATCAAATCATAAATTTGCCGTGGGGCTATATGAGGTACTTCGATCAGGGAACCAAGAGCACTCGATCTAGCCAAGTCCAAAGGGAACAAAACAATTGGGTAAAATACCTTCGGCAGACGAATCAAAGGCTGCAATCAGGAAATCAAGCTGTTTGCTGAATTGTCCCTGATGCGTCATCAACGAGCCTGAATAGCTTGTTGATTTGTCCTTCACTCCTACAAATGCAGCTCTCAATGTGTTTGCATGTAAACTGGCGGCACTTCAAATCCTCTCAATTCCACTGAAAAAACTCAGAGTGGAAAGGCGTCCACAGTGTAGCTGTGAAAGTGCATAAACCTTATAAGTAAACAACCTGACAGTACACAAACATTTCCAGAGGAATCGGGTTTTCCTATGATTTGTTCTGATATTATTGTAGCAGATCTACAAGCTCACTTGCAAGTTGATCCCTTGACAGCAGCCAACAAGTAAACCAATCTATATATTTGCATGCAAGAGAGTGACAGAGAGAGAGAGAGAGTGAGGGAAAGTAGGAAGCAGTTGGGGCTGCCGCTGCTCGACTGAAATATCATAGAGGATCATGTCTACAAATGTTAATTCTACCCATTAATACCCCCCGCGTTATTAACAGGGAATGAAACTAAGCTTGAAATTTAAAAAAGACAGAACATATTGGCCTTGTTACGTAGGAGGTGATAAGGCCCTGTAATACACATAAAAAAACAGAGGAGGGAAATAACAGCAAGCGACAGGCATTCCACACCACGAGGAAATAAGCTATAGCTCCTCTAATGTCCAATGGAGGTCTCAAACTGGCTCTTTTGCAATCTAATATGGGTTGAATCCTTACTTAAAAATCTGTGCTGGAATATTATTGGCTCTGTTGTTGTGACAAAGGAAACTTTGCAAGAAAAATTATACTAACCATCCAATTATCCAATTATATTATGGGTTTGCGCAATAGGTTTGGTCAAGTATCGCAGGGGGTTACATGAAATTAATCTTAGCATGTAACATTTGAGTGTAGAGGTCAATGCAGAGGGAAATTCATTTGGTGCCCCCTACTAGATGCTAAGGCTACTATGAGGAAGGCTAAATTGACTGGATACATAGTGGTTTCTATCAGCACTGCACTCGCTGGCAGTCAAGTGATGAAATTTCCCTGCTATACACTTGAGTGCCTATCACGTAGTCAAAGAGAAGTTGAGAGAGGGCAGAGTGTATGTATGACTTGTCTCCCTTTTAGGAACACCTTCCTTTTTTGGGGTTACATCACCCCCCCCCCCCTCAATTTGTTGAGGCATGGACTCTACAAGGTGTCGAAAGCATTTCCATGTCTCCTCCCTTTCATCTACACTGATTGAAGTGGATTTAACAAGTGACATCAATAAGGGATCATAGCTTTCACCTTGATTCACCTGTTCAGTCTATGTCATGGAAAGAGCAGGTGTTCTTAATGTTTTTTATACTCAGTGTATAATGCAATAACATTTTCTGAAAACCCTGTATATATTTGGCATTCAAGCCAGGACAATTGACGTTAAATCTAGAATAATAGCCTGGTTGGTTAGTCTGCTATTGTTATTTTCTTCACATTCTATGAACAACCTACATTACATAACACCCCTTCAAATTACTGGATTCAGCTATTTCAGCCATATCCGTTACTGACAGGTGTATAAAATCGAGCACACAGCTATGCATAGACAAACAATGGCAATAGAATGACCTTACTGAAGAGCTCAGTGACTTTCAACGTGGCACCGTCACAGGATGCCACCTTTCCAACAAGTCAGTTCGTCAAATTTCTGCCCTGTTAGAGCTGCCCCGGTCAACTGTAAGTGCTGTTATTGTGAAGTGGAAACATCTAGGAGCAACAACAGCTCAGCTACAAAGTGGTAAGCCTCACACGCTCACAGCACGGGACTGCCGAGTGCTGAAGCTCATAAAAATCATCTGCCCTCGATTTCAATACTCAATACTGAGTTCCAAACTACCTCTGGAAGCAACTTAAGCACCATAACTGTTCGTCGAGAGCTTCATGAAATGGGTTTCCATGGCCGAGCAGCTGCACATGAGCCTAAGAGTGGTGTAAAGTTCGTCGCCATTGGACTGCAGCAGTGGAAACGCGTTCTCTGGACTTATGAATCAAGCTTCACTCTCTGGCAGTCCGATGGATGAATCTGGGTTTGGCGGATGCCAGGAGAACGCTACCTTCCCTGAATGCAGTGTCAACTGTAAAGTTTGATGGAGGAGGAATAATGGTCTGTGGTTATTTTCATTGTTGGGTCCCCTTAGTTCCAGTGAAGGGAAATATTTATGCTACAGCATACAACAAGATTAAACGATTCTGCGCTTCCAACTTTGTGGGACCAGTTTGGGGAAGGCCCTGTCCTGTTTTAGCATGAAAATACCCCTGTGAAAGGCCGACTGCAAGCCAGGCCTTATTGCCCAATATCAGTGCCCGACCTCATGAATTATCTTGTAGCTGAATGGCAGCATGTCCCAGCAGCAATGTTCCAACATCTAGGGGAAAGCCTTCCTAGAAGAGGCTGTTATCTTCTTTGGGATAGGGGCGGTATTTTGACATCCGGATGAAAAGCGTGCCCAAAGTGAACTACATGCTACTCAGGCCCATAAGCTAGGAAATGCATGTGCATATAAGATTTGGATAGAAAACACTCTAAAGTTTCTAAAACATTTAAAATAATGTCTGTGAGACTAACAGAACTGAAATGGCAGGCGAAACTCAAATGTTCATCCTACCACTGATTTCAATGGCTGGTACTTTTATAATAGGGTGAAATCGTGCCCGATTGCAGTTCCTAGGGCTTCCACTAGATATCAACAGTCTTTAGAAAGAGTTTCAGGCTGGTTTTTGGAAAAATTAGAGAGAAGGAGTCATTTTTCGAAGGGCTCCCATTTTGGCTGTAGTGTTTCCATGCGCATGGCCGAGATAGCGCGTTCTTTTTGTTTATCTCCGGTAAAGACAATAACGATTCTCCGTCTAAAATGTTATTGTTTATTTGCGTATTAGGGTACCTAAGGCTGGATTACAAACATTGATTGACTTGTTTTGATAAGTTTATTGGTAACGTCTGGGATTCGTTTTGTATGCATTTTGACCGATGGAAACCGAGTGGATTATTGACTGAAGCGCGCCAGCAAAACTGAGTTGAAGAAATTTATCGAACAAAAGGACCATTTGTAATGTAACTGAGACCTTTTGTAGTGCCAACAGAAGAAGATCTTCAAAGGTAAGGCATATATTATATTGCTATTTCTGACTTTCGTGTAGTAACTCCCTGGTTGAAAATAATTTGTTATGCATTTGTGTGCTGGACGCTGTCCTCAGATATTCACATGGTTTGCTTTTGCAGTAAAGCCATTTTTAAATCTGACACCTTGGCTGGATTAACAACAAGTTAAGCTTTATTTTTATGTATTGCACTTGTGATTTCATAAAAGTTGAATATTTATAGTAATTTAATTTTAATTTGGAACTCTGCCATTTCACCGGATGTTGGACGCTGCCGTCCCACCTATCCCAAAGAAGATTTATAGCAGCAAAGGGGGGACATGAGATGATTGACGAGCAGGTGTCCACATGCTTTTGGTCATGTTGTATGTGAAATGTTTTATGAATGTAATACTTGTGTACTGTACATTGTTGTAAGAAACCATGAGCTGTTACGAATGGCTACAGCAAGTTTTATAATACTATTTCGCATATACAGTTGAAATCGGAAGTTTATATACACTTAAGTTGGACTCATTAAAAGTCATTTTTCAACCATTCCACAAATATCTTGTTAACAAACTATAGTTTTGACAAGTCGGTTAGGACATCTACTTTGTGCATGACACAAGTCGTTTTTCCAACAATTATTTACAGATTATTTCACTTCTAATTCACAGTACCACAATTCTACTGGGTCAGAAGTTTACATACACTAAGTTGACTGTGCCTTTAAACAGCTTGGAAAATCCCAGAAAATTATGTCATGGCTTTAGAAGCTTCTGATAGGCTAATTGACATAATTCAACTGGAGGTGTACCTGTGGATGTATTTGAACGCCTACCTTCAAACGCAGTGCCTCTTTGTTTGACATCATGGGAAAATCTAAAGAAATTATAGACCATAAGTCTGGTTCATCCTTGGGAACAATTTCCAAATGCCTGAAGGTACCACATTCATCTGTGCAAACAATAGTACACAAGTATTAACACCATGGGACTACGTATCTGTCATACCGCTCAGGAAGGATACGCGTTCTGTCTCCTAGAGAAAAGTGCAAATCAATCCCAGAACAACAACAAATGACCTTGCGAAGATGCTGAAGGAAACAGGTACAAAAGTATGTATTTCCACAGTAAAAACGAGTCCTATATCGACATAACTGGAAAGGCCGCTTAGCAAGGAAGAAGCCACTGCTACAAAACCACCATAAAAAAGCCAAACTACGGTTTGCAACTGCACATGGGGACAAAGATTGTACTGTTTTGAGAAATGTCCTCTGGTCTGATGAAACAAAAATAGAACTGTTTGGCCATAATGACCATCGTTATGTTTGGAGGAAAAAGGGGGAGGCTTGCAAGCGAAGAGCACCATTCCAACCGTGAAGCACAAGGGTGGCAGCATCATGTTGTGGGGTGCTTTGCTGCAGAAGGGACTGGTGCACTTCACAAAATAGATGACATCATGAGGTAGGAAAAGTGTGTGGTTATATTGAAGCAACATCTTAAGACATCAGTCAGGAAGTTAAAGCTTGGTCGTAAATTGACAATGACCCCAAGCATACTTCCAAAGTTGTGGCAAAATGGCTTAAGGACAACAAAGTCAAGGTATTGCAGTGGCCATCACAAAGCCCTGATGTCAATCCCATGGAAAATGTGTGGGCAGAACTGAAAAAGTGTGTGCGAGCAAGGAGGCCTACAAACCTGACTCAGTTACACCAGCTCTGTCAGGAGGAATGGGCCAAAATTCACCCAACTTGTTCTGGGAAGCTTGTGGAAGGCTACCCAAAATGTTTGACCCAAGTTAAACAATTTAAAGGAAATGCTACCAAATACTAATTGAGTGTATGTAAACTTCTGACCCACTGGGAATGTGATGAAAGAAATCAAATCAGAAATAAATAATTCTCTCTACTATTATTCTTACATTTCACATTATAAAAAAATAAAGTGGTGATCCTAACTGACCTAAAACAGGGAATTTTTACTAGGATTAAATGTCAGGAATTGTGAAAAACTGAGTTTAAATGTATTTGGCTAAGGTGTATGTTAACTTCCCACTTCAACTGTACATTAGATGTGAAACTCGCCCTCAATAATGCATTGGATCTAAGACTGTTGGCTTTGAGTTGCGTGTGATGTTTTGTAGAAGGTTGTGTTAAAGCCCCCCTCCAAACAAAACAGAATGCACTCTGTTGCACATAAAACATTAGGAATGCAATGGTAATAAGAATGTATTAAAGGGATAGTTTGTGATTTTGGCAATAATAATAACTTTATCTACTTCCCCAGAGTCAGATGAACTCGTGGATACCATTTTTATGTCTCTGCATCCATTATGAAGGAAGTGATTAACCAATCTTCATTGATGAAAGCACTAATCTCTTGCTAAAGTGAAAATAAAATGTGATCTCCCCCAGAGCAATTGTCTCATTCTTGTGTCAATGTGAAAGCACCTTATTGCTATTCTTCGCTCTGCCTCATAATGTTAACCAGTGTCATGTGAATTTGAGAAAGATGGATAATTACTTCTCATATACCAGATGTTATCGATTTGAAAAATACTGTGTTCTGATGTCGTAAAGGGGGCCTCTGTTACTATATTTATACCCCACAAATAAATAGTACGTGTTAATGCCACACTCAGTGGCTTCGTAGGTAGAGCTTACACCCTGAGATTGGAAAGTTGGGAGTTTGATTCCCAGCCGAGTCATACCCTAGTAAATATGGGACCCAATGTTTCTCTGCTTGAGATGATAGATTGGAGGTAAGGCCCTGCGGTAGACTAGCGTTCTATCCAGCGGGTGTACTTGTGGATACCTCACACTACAGAAACAGGAGATAGGCTCCTGCTTCAAGCCAAGGCTAGTGCAAGATGTACTTACTTTTTATGTGGTAGTGAGATGTATAGTACGTTTCATGTCGTTACAGCTTTTGATGAGCATTGTGTTTGGTACTGTACATGTGTCCGCGGGGGTCTTTTTTTCCTTTAAAGCTGCAAACAGAAGTTGAAACAATAACAAAGTACCCTCCCCGCCTCTGTTTCAGTAAAAAGCTGAAGGACGGGGCTGGAAAATGTAACCCCTTTCAAATTCATAGACAGAGCTATGGATGCAAGGATTGGCCATCCATGATATAAAAATGATAGTTTTAACCATGTTTTGAGGTTATATAGTTTTTTAAAAACATTTACTTTGTTTACAAACATTGGAAGTAAAACAAGCTTATATTTTGAGTTCTGATGGGGTACAACAGTTGAACTTTGATCATGAGGTTATATTCTTCAAGAATCAATGGGTGCGTATCATTAATTTATATGTCTAAAAATATTTGCAGCTACTGAAGATTGCCCCTTTTAAAAGTATTTTTGGGGGTTTACCTCTGATACTTGGTTGTGGTGTTGTGAAAGGGGCCTCTGTTTAGGGTTGCATAGGGTTGGAAACTTTCCGTGAAATTTGAAGAAATTTTCCATGGGAAGTTAAGCCCTGGAATTTTGATAATGTAGCTTAAATTCATCAAAAAAGGTAGCTTATAACAGTGAACCTTTTTGTGGGATACACACAAGACAATTCTAGGTCTTGTGGCATATTTTGGTAAAACTATCCCCAATTCAATGGAATTGCAACCCTCTGCATGCACAGTGCATTCTTCCATCACATGTACAGCTGATTCTCAATATCTTGCACACATAATGAGATGCTATTGAGCCCATACCACCTCACTGTCTGAGCCAAGGACTACATGCTTTCTGGAAAGTTTTGATTACAATATTGGGTGGGGTGAATATATTTTATATAACATACATTATTTTTTGTCAACTAGTAAATAGTAGCCTCCAGCAAAGGGTGTTTAAACCATTTATAACTTGTGAACAATTTCTGCTATTTAGTTTTTTCTACCATGTGGGTTTTAGTTTGCTTGAGTCTGCTAACTGACGAGTGTTGATTCACCTGTTTCAATACATGTTTCATTTTAAAACATTTATCTTACAAAGGAGTTGTTTAATCTAACTGCTTAACTATTTATCTGTACATGGAATTGTTTTATTTTACTATTTTTTTCTAATCTTTATAGGAAAATGCCACAGGCACTATCTGATGTGTGGAGACATTTCACTGCAGCTAATGTAGAAGGAAAAGCTGAGTACATTTGCAAATACTGTGCCAAATCATATGTGAAGAATAAAACAAAGATGCAGAATCATCTGGCCAAGTGCATAACTTTCCCTCAGCGCTCAAAATAAGCAACCTCTGACAAAAGTGCCTCTACTTCTATTTGAGGTGAAAATGATGAATCAGACACCTTATCGATAGCAACAGCTCATGGTCCTCCTGGAATCAAAAGGTTTTTAGACTCAGTGGAGGAACGTAGTCAGAGAAATGCTGATGAATGTCTTGCTCAAGCTGTGTATGCAACTGGTTCACCTCTGATGCTCACAGGTAATGTGTATTGGAAGAGATTTCTGAATGTTCTTTGCCCAGCATACACCCCTCCAACCAGACATGCTTTGTCTACTCATTTGCTGGATGAAGAGTTCAACAGAGTTCAAGTGAAGGTCAAGCAAATCACAGAGAAAGCAGACTGTATTGCAATCTCTGATGGGTGGTCAAATGTTCATAGTCAAGGAATAATTAACTACATAATTTCCACCCCTCAACCAGTATTCCACAAGAGCACACACACAAGGGACAACAGACACACCTGTCTCTACATTGCAGATTTGCTGAAGGCAGTCATCAATGACCTTGGACCATAGAAGGTATTTGCACTGGTGACAGACAATGCTGCGAACATGAAGGCTGCTTGGTCTAAAGTGGAGGAGTCCTACCCTCACATCACACCCATTGGCTGTGCTGCTCATGCATTGAAACTGCTCCTCAAGGACATCATGGCACTGAAAACAATGGATACACTCAACAAGAGAGCCAAGGAAATGGTTAGGTATATGAAGGGTCATCAAGTTATAGCAATCTACTTTACCAAGCAAAGTGAGAAGAATAAGAACACCACATTGAAACTGCGCAGCAACACCTGCTGGGGTGGCGTTGTCATCATGTTTTACAGTCTCCTGGAGGGGAAGGAGTCTCTCCAAGAAATGGCCATATCACAGTCTGACGATATGGACAGCCCCATCAGGAGGATCCTCCTGGATGATGTATTTTGGGAGAGAGTGGAAAGCAGCCTGAAACTCCTGAAACCTGTAGTAGTAGCCATTGCACAGATTGAGGGAGACGATGCCATCCTGTCTGATGTTCAGAATCTGCTTGCAGATGTAAGGAAATAAATTCGTACTGCCCTGCCCACTTCATTGTTGATCCAAGCAGAGGAAACTGCAGTTCTGAAATACGTCAAAAAGCGTGAAGACTTCTGCCTGAAGCTCATACACACCGCAGCGTACATGTTGGACCCCAAATATGCTGGCAAGAGCATCCTGTCTAGTGCAGAGATTAACAAGGCCTATGGTATCATCACTACCATGTCTCGCCACCTTGGCCTGGATAAGCGCAAGGTTGTTGGCAGTCTGGCGAAGTATACTTCCTAGCAAAGGCTTTGGGATGGAGATGCATTATGGCAGTTGTGCCAACGTATCTCATCAGCCACCTGGTGGATGGGACTTTGTGGATCTGAGGCTCTTTCCCCTGTTGCCTCCATCATCCTCCAAATCCCACCAATATCAGCCAGCTCAGAGCACAATTGGTCCTTGTTTGGGAACACACACACCAAAGCACGCAACAGGCTGATCAATAGAAGGGTTGAAAAATTGGTCGACACCCGGGCAAATTTGAGGCTTTTTGAGCATGACAATGAGCCATCCTCAACAAGCTTGGAAAGTGACAGTAAAGATGAGGCCTCAGTGTCTGATGTTCATTGAGGTCCAGAGAGAAGACATGGAAGCCTGAGAGGAAGACAACCAAAGCATTCATTTATAGAATGTCATTTTACAGATGTACAGTTTCAGAACAGGTGTATATATACTGAGATCATGTGACAGATCATGTGACACTTAGATTGCACACAGGTGAACTTTATTTAACTAATTATGTGACTTCTGAAGGCAATTGGTTGCACCAGATCCTATTTAGGGGCTTCAAAGCAAAGGGGATGAATAGATAGATATACACGCGATATACACCTTTTAATATATATATATATATTTTTAAACAAGTCATTTTTTTCACTTCACCTATTTGGACAATTTTGTGTATGTCCATTACATAAAATCCAAATAAAAATCTATTTACATTACAGGCGGTAATGTAACAAAATAGGAAAAACGCCAAGTGGGAAGAATAGTTTTGCAAGGCACTGTACATCTCAACTGCCTAGACCCGTCTGCTCACACCCCATCCCTAGTGCCTGCATTATTGTTTACCATATGTCCTTAAATTGTACCAATTTATTTGTCTCGATTGCCCATGCCATTTCATTATTTAAAATAATAAATATAGAATTCCAAGAAAGCATGGATTATTGAGCCATTGTTAGTTTTACACCTAAGACATGACTCTGCCGTTGTGTTGTAGAATTTGTCAATTGTGTCTTGTTTTATAAATTCGATACATTTGTTTATACTGAATTAAGCCTACATTTTCATGAACTGTAATTCCGTTAATTATACCCAAACTTTCCCTTCATCCCATGCCAACATTGGTTCTTTTTAAATCTTCGTTCCAATAGTTTATATTTTTTTTCTAAGAGATTGTCAGTTCTTTGCACAATATTATCTTACCTATCATATGAACATCCTTTTCCGATTCAAATAAGATTCCCTCAAGATTGATCTGATGCCCAAAATATTTCAAATAAATAAAAATTACATACACTCAGGTTGGAGTCATCAAAACTTGTTTATCGGCTTGGAAAATTCCAGAAAATTATGTCATGGCTTTAGAAGCTTCTGATAGGCTAATTGACATAATTTGAGTCAATTGGAGGTGTGTACCTGTGGATGTATTTCAAGGCCTACCTTCAAACTCAGTGCCTCATTGCTTGACATCATGGGAAAATCAAAATAAATCAGTCAAGACATCACAAAAAAAATTATAGACCTCCACAAGTCTGGTTCATCCTTGGGAGCAATTTACAAATGCCTGAAGGTACCACGTTCACCTGTACAAACAATAGTACACAAGTATAAACATCATGGGACCACACAGTCGTCATACCACTCAGGAAGGAGACGTGTTTTGTCAACTAGAGATGAACGTACTTTGGTGCAAAAAAGTGCAAATCAATCCCAGAACAACAGCAAAGTACCTTGTGACAAAGTACCGTTAATTCCCATATATTCCCGTTAATTCTCACAGAAAGTTTCCACCTCTGAATATTCCCCAAAATGTGCAACCCTACCTCTGTCACACTGTATTTATACCCCACAGATAAATACGACATCTATAAGATGTAGTGGTATGTATTAAATGTTTCATGTCATTCCAGCCTTTGATGTGCATTGGGTTTGGTATGGTACACGTGGCCGTGGCGGGGGTTTGATCTGGTGCCCACACTTGCCACACACACCCTCTGGGTGAATTGGCACTTTGAGTTTCCTGTGGAGGACAAAAGGCAGTGCCAGCCTGCCACATGCCACTGATGTGAGCAGAGAAGTGGCATGCTGGAACATGCCTGATGACACGCTAAAATAGACAACCATTTGTTTCCCATAGAGTAAATGACTGTAATAGTCAGCCACTGCCGGTCATCAAGTGTTGTCATCTTTTTGCGCCTCTAATGAACAAGGCAAATGAATTGGGATGCGACTATTTTTGTAGCAACGACTGGCGCTATCTGCTAGCATTAATCACTGTGCAGTTGATGAAGACAGAGGTCACCAGGGACACAGCTGATGGCGAAGCCTGGCATTATAACACTTTATTATTGATGATACCTTTGGTCATACAGTGTATGTGGACACCTGCTCATCGAACATCTCATTTCAAAATCATGGGCATTGAGTTGCAGGTGAAAAAGATGGATGTGGAGGTCCTGGGCTGGCATGGTTACAGTGCGGTAGTGAGGCAGGTTGGATGTACTGCCAAATTCTCTAAAACGATGATGGAGGTGGCTTATGGTAGAGCAATGAACATTCAATTCTCTGGAAACAGCTCTGGTGGACATTCCTTCCAATTGCAAACACATCTGTGGCATTGTTTTGTGTGACAAAACTGCACATTTTAGAGTGGCCTTTTATCATCCCCAGCATAAGGTGCACCTGTGTAATGGTCATCTCGTTTAATCAGCTTCTTGATTTGCCACACCAGGTGGATGTATTTGAGAGAAATAAGCTTTTTGTGCATATGGAACATTTATGGGATCTTTTATTTCATGAAACATGGGACCAACACTTCACATGTTGCGTTTATATTTTTGTTCAGTATAGACAATTCTGTGCTTCCAACTTTGTGGCAAGAGTTTGGGGAAGGGGTCCATACAGAAATGGTTTGTCGAGATCGGTGTGAAAGAAAATGACTGGCCTGCACAGAGCCCTGATCTCAACCCCATCAAACACCTTTGGGATGAATTGGAACGCCGACTGAGAGCCAGGCCTAATCACCCAACATCAGTGCCCAACCTCTATAATGCTCTTGTGGCTGAATGGAAGCAAGTCCCTGCAGCAATGTTCCAACATCTAGTGGAAAGCCTTTCCAGAAGAGTGGAGGCTGTTATAGCAGCAAAGGGGGGGAACAACTCCATAGGAATGTCCTTGATTTTGAAATGAGATGTTCGACGAGCAGGCGTCCACAAACTTTTGGTAATGTAGTGTATCTGAAGAAGAAAATGAAGAGATGCCAGAAGAATGAGTGCCGGGAAGGGGGGGGGGGTCATCATTGGCTGTAATTGATTTACGATTGCCCAAAATTGTTTTATTTGGGGTATTGGGTTCATTGTGGAGGTCTGCACACTGGGTAAATATATAGTAATTTAGACTAGAAATGCATTGATACTGGTCTGTCATTAACATGCCACTCGCGACAGTATAAGACAAGGACACACGGGACCGTACTGAGAAAAGTTAATGCTATAAACACAAGATGAATATAGTTTATGTTAAAGTCAGTATTACTCCCTGCCTGTAAATGTACATTCTGCCAGTGTCTGTTTGTGCTAAGTTAAGGGTCTTACATTTGAGTGATAGACTCAACGTGAAGCACCCTTTCATGGGGTTCATGGGGAGTGTCATCAAATGCACCCGTCACTGTCCCAGTGGCAATCTATTTCGGCTGTGTGGCAGTGACAGCTAAATTAACTGGGTCTATTCGAATACGTCCGTAGTTCTATTTCATCACACTCAGTAGGGGTGGTGAAAAATGCTATAGTAACAGCTTGGAATTGGACCACTGAACAAGTGAGGAGTATCTTGAAGTATGCAGCATGGGCAGTGTTAGTAGTAGCAGGACTGACATTGTTGGCATTGCTGGGATATCATATTCTGAAAAGTTCATGCTGAAATGTGCAGACTTGCCTCAAGACGAGATCAAGCTGATTAAGGCCACAGCACGTGTGTATCGAGTGGCCATGGAGGGAGACAAAGGGCGAAGTGAGGATGACATGGCGTGGGAACACCTCCAGTAAACCTGCAGCCTAAGGGGGACTGGGGTCTGGGTACAAGCCTGAGGAGGTGAATAAAGCCTTTCTTTTTGTGGACCCCAGCAGAAATGATCCCGAAGGTACAGAGTCAGGATAAGGGAGTGGGAATCGCCACGTTGTCAAACTTAGATTTTTCTTCTCCATATATTAAGCTTAAGACATTAATAACATTTGCAATACTTTGTGTTCTCTCTCTTTTTTCCAAGTCTTTTGCTATCACTCTCTTAGGAACCCGAAGGAGGACGAGAAAGTCAAAAGCTCCAGCTGAAATGGCATTATAAGTTGTACAATGGGAGGTGTAATGACAGAAAGGTCATGTGTGAGTGTGGTTGGTGTGATTATAATGTTGAGACCAGGGCCTTAAGCCGTGGGTGAAGATTATGCAGACAGAGGCCCTAAATCTCGAAGGTGTTTAATTTATAAGAAATTTCAAAGCTTATGTAATGTTGAACAGTAAAGGGGGAATGTTGGGTTCTAACTAGCTCTGTGTATGAAAAACTACTGAGCAAGACAAGAGGAAGTACAGATGTTTATGTTTGTTCAAGCATGTTATTGCTGAATATTATATTACTAAGAAGGGAGGTAAAGAGCAACAGTCTAGTCTCAGTTTCTGATAAGGCAGCCCAAGGTCGGTGAAACTAGGAGGAGGGATGTGGAACTCAACTCGAGATAAGATCAGCAGTCGAAGAAAGAAGAAACCTCTAGGAGGGGGGATGACTCTCCAACTACAGTCCTATCTTGCACACACACATTTCCACACATGAAGATTCTAGACTTAGGCAGGGCCATGACAATACCATTAAGAGGAACAGACTGGGTTCCTGCCTAGTGTCAGAGACGGATAGTTTATCTTAGACATGCAAGGAGGTGATTGTATGGTATGCTTGCAGCTGATGCACCTAGTGGGTTGAATAAAGTTTAATTTGAGCTTTTCCTAGCCGTCCATTTGAGTTTTTACTCTGTACAGAACCTAACAGCTATGAAAAATATAGAAATAGCAGGGGATGTAACGCCATAACACATGTTTTTCCAGCAACAGATTATGATTGATAATGTCAAAAACTGCACTGAAGTCTAACAAAACAGCTCCCACAATATTTGTATTGTCAATTTCTCTCAGCCATCACCAGTCATTTGTGTAAGTGACGTACATGTTGAATGCCCTTCACTATAAACGTGCTGAAAATCGGTTGTTCATTTGTTTACTGGAAAATAGCATTGTATCTGGTCAAACACATTTTTTCCCAAAAGTTTACTAAGGGTTGGTAACAGGCTGTTGGTCAGCTGTTTGAGCCAGTAAAGGGTGCTTTGCTATTCTACGGAAGCGGAATGACTTTCGCTTCCCACCAGGCCTGAGCGCACACACTTTCCTGTAGGCTTAGATTGAAGAGATGGAAAATAGGAATGGAAATATCATCCACAGTCATCTTCAGTAATTCTCTATCCAAGATGTCAGACCCAGGTGGCCTGTACTTGTTGATAGACAACAATAATGTTTTCACCTCTTACACATTCACTTTATGGAATTCAAAATTACAATGCTTGTCAATCATAATTTGGTGAGATATACTTGGCTGTGTAGAGTCAGCGTTTGTTGATGGCATGCCTAAATTTGCTAATTTTGCCAATTAAAAATTAATTAAAGTAGTTGAAAATATCAGTGGGTTTTGTGATGAATGACCCATCTGATTCAATGAATGATGGAGCGGAGTTTGCCTTTTTTCCCAACATTTCATTTAAGATGCTACAAAGCTTTTCACTATCATTCTTTATGTAATTTATCATTGTTTCACAGTGTAGTTTCTTCTTCTCTTTATTCAGTTCAGTAACATAATTTCACAATTGTCACGCCCTGACCATAGTTTGCTTTGTATGTTTCTATGTTTTGTTTGGTCAGGGTGTGATCTGAGTGGGCATTCTATGTTGGATGTCTAGTTTCTGTGTTTTTTATTTATTTATTTTTTTTACCTTTATTTAACCAGGCAAGTCAGTTAAGAACAAATTCTTATTTACAATGACGGCCTAGGAACAGTGGGTTAACTGCCTGTTCAGGGGCAGAACGTTTGGCCTGATATGGTTCTCAATCAGAGGCAGGTGTTAGTCGTTGTCTCTGATTGGGAACCATATTTAGGTGGCCTGGGTTTCACTGTTGGTTTGTGGGTGTTTGTTTCCGTGTTTGTCACCACACGGGACTGTTTCGGTTTGGTTTGCGTTCATGTTCACATTTATTGTTTTGTAGTTCTTAGTGTTCAAAAGAAGAGGAGGAAATCTGCCGTTACAACAATTTGCAGTACGTTTGCCATTCGGTTGTACAGCCATATCTATTTGCCATCATTTTGCCTCATCCCTCTCAACTATACAATTGTTCAATTCCTCATCAAACCACAGGGACTTAACAGTCATTTTCTTAATGGGGACATGCTTAATAGAAACTCCGATAAGCAATTTCATAAATGTGTCAAGTGCAGTGTCTGGTTCCCCGTCATTACACACCATGGCCCAACAAATATTTTTCACATCAACAACATAGGCATCACTACAAAACTTATTGTATGACCTCTTATACACACTACTAAGTCCTTGGAACTTTGGTTTTCCTAGATATGGCTATGATATTGTGATCACTACATCCGATGGATTTGGATACTGATTTCAAACTAATTTCTGCAACATTAGTAAAGATATGATCAATACATGTTGATGATTTCATTCCAGCACTGTTTGTAACTACCCTGGTAGGTTGATTGATAACCTGAATCAGGTTGCAGGCACTAGTTACAGTTTGAAGCTTTCTCTTGAGTGGGCAGCCTGATGAAAGCGGTCAATATTTAAATCACCCAGAAAGTATACCTCTCTACTGATATCACATACATTATCCAGCATTTACACATGTTATCTAGATACTGACTGGAAGCACTTGGTGGTATATAGCAGCTTCCCACCAGAACGGGCTTTATGTGAGGCAGATGAACCTGTAGCCATATTACTTCAACAGTATTTAACATGAGATCCTCTCTAAGTGTTACAGGGATGTGGTTCTGAATAAAAACAGCTACACCTCCACCTTTTGCATGTCTTTTCTGTAGATGTTATTATTACTACACTGTATCATCAAAGGTATTATCTGAGTGAGTTTCAGAGATTGTTAGAATATGAATGTCATCTGTTACTAGCAAATTATTGATTTGATTAACCTTGTTTCTTAAGCTACATGTGTTAACGTGGGATATTTGTAAGACTTTTCTGGGATGCTTGATTATTTTTCTCGCTTTTCTGGAAAGCTTAGCAGAGCTAGACATACTATTTATTTTTTTATTAGTGCAGGGTGAGCTGCACACCGTGGACTTCCTACTAGGGCACACCACCTCAGCACCAACTGTATTATTCTGGTTCATAGGCATATGATTATTTCATACAATAGCTGTAGGATCAGCAGAGGCATTCCGGGCAGTAAGAGGGACATAAATTAGGTTATTTACATTGTCTTCCAACACCCTTAGGGTAATGTACATTCGCTGAAGCATTATGTCAACTCAGCAAAACAATGGTAGGGATAAACTGAGCTGGACTTGGGTCATTGTCTAAAAGGCACCTTATAATGCTGTGAAATTATTTGTGTGGATCCCATCCTCCTTATAATAGGAACTTTGTTTCCAGAAGGTATCAAAATTGTCAATAAATGTTACATTCACAGAGCTGCAATAGTCTTGTAGCCAGTTATGGATGGCTAAAAGTCTGCTGAACCATTCAAAGCGACAATTTAGGGAGGGCTGAGGGCCAGATATTATGGGGGGTTTGTTGGTGTCAAGTAGAGACCCAATCAATTCTTTAAAATCCATCTTCATCTGCCCTGAGCTGCGCTTCATAATGTCATTTGACCCCATATGAACCATGACAGTATCGGCCCCCGGTAACTGACTCACAGCCTCGGGAAGCAACTTGGTGATATCCTGAACTTTTGCCCCAGGAAAACACAAAGTATTTGCCCCAGGTACAGGTATATCCTTCACCGTCAAACTCCCTATCACATTTGCCAGAATGATCCTCTGCCACGTCTCTGGCAAGGCCAGAGCCACAGTACTCACCTGAGAAGAGGGCTGCTGAGACACCGACTGCATGCAGGCAATAACAGCCAAAGGGACATAGCTCTGATCCAGAGAGCAGGGAAAAGCAGAGGGGGGCCGTGGTGATCCAGGCTGTGCCCAGGCAGTTGATTGACTAGGACAGGAATAGGTAGCTGGAGGGACATCCACAGCGATGGAGGGAACACCCAAGCCCCCGGCAGAAGACAGCTGGTAAAGGGGCTCAAAGCAATTTGAAAGTCTTAAGTCCGGAGGCAAGAGCACAGAGAACGATTCTTCTCCTTCTTTCTGGTTCCGACACACATCCATTTATGCTCACCTGGAGTCGAGCAATGAGAAGCCATTTTCTGGTTCAAGCTAGTAGAGGGGTGCAGTGGCAGAAATTGATTATTGTCCAGGAAGGTCCCTTTATGATCCTCTTGGATATTTTGATAGGTAGCATTTAAAGGTGCCGATAGTCTCATAGAATCCTTATTCAATTCAAAGTGCTTGGTCAAATTATTTATTTATTCATGAAGAGTAACAATCCTTTCTTTAGCTGCATCAAGTTCAATACATTTTTCACAAATGAAGGTATCCATCAGACCTTTCCCCGTGACAACAACGAACGTGTCATAGATTATACATTTAATAGCATGCGAGTAACCATCAGATTCAAATTAGTTTTCACTGCTGCACGCAATACAAGGGAACAAACATTTCCAGGCATCACCGGGGACTAAGATGCTCCCTCCACCAGCCCCCTGCACAAATGTGTTGTTGTCTCTCGTTGAATGTGAAGAGAGAGAGAGAAGAGCAGGTGGGAGGGTGATGTCAGGGTCGGTTATGAGTTTCAGGTCGCCGGCTGTTCTTTGCTACGCAGTGCTAACGTGTTAATGCACGGTGCAGCCTCTCAGGGCTGTGTCGTTAGCCGGTTAGATTAATTTCTATCTCGACAGCCAACAACAACTAAACTAAATGTAGTTATAATACAAATCCAATGTTTGTTGGCTACAATGTCTACATCAGAGTTATGTAGCTAGCTAAACAATGAACCATAATCCCAAACACCGTGCACCTGGTCAGCGTGCACTGCGCCCGGCCCGCCACAGGAGTTGCTAGTGCACGATGAGACAAGGATATCCCTACCGGCCAAACCCTCCCTAACCCGGCCTGGGCTCGAACCCAGAGTCTCTGGTGGAACACAGAGTCTCCTTAGACCACTGCGCCACCCAGGAGGCCCACAAGTTTGTTTTTAAGGCACATGAAAGGTCAAATGTTCCAGAAGGCATTTCTGCCCCAAAACGCATTTTGCTAAAAAAATTAAAAAATAAATGCCTCTAAATGCCTCTCCCGTGAAGTAGTGACGCACAACCTAGTTTCCTGAAACGAGACACGTGCTAAAAATAGCCTAAATTAAAAAAATTCTGGGATTCTTGATTTTTTTCTTATTGCTTTTACGGGAGGCATATCAGGCATATCAGACATGACAGTGATACTTATGTTTTAGCTGATAGTGCAGGGTGAGCTTCACACAGTGGACTTCCTACTATGGTAAACCTCCTCAGTGTTAACAGTATAGCTCATAGGTGCATGATTACTGCATACAATAGGTGGTGACACTGAACACCACTCAGACACCTGCTGTTTCTGTTTGGGTATTACCCACATTTTGTGTCTCTAGTTGAGCTCCATGAACGTGAGGAAAAGTACAAATAAACAAAAAAGATAAATGATTTTAAGAGTTCACTTGACTTGTTGCCCAACCACTAAATGTTTGCAGTTATCCAACATGGAGAATTTTAAGCCCCTTGAGGCCAGGTTTTTATTACAAATGCAAACTATTACATTATGGAGGTCATACAATGTCAAACAATAATCCCAGTGTTGCAAGTAGCTATTGAAAAGACTGAATGATTGAATATGAGCTCAAGGACAAGTTAGCCTGTACAATAAGGAGTGGGGGAAAAAATAACAATATTACTAAGGATGGTGTTTATTTAAGTTTTAGGTAGAGACCTGCCGGTGCTGTGATTCTGTGTAATCATTGAGCCCTCTCATCTATCAACCTACTGCAGGATTTTTCATAGAAAAAAGCAACAACTACATGCTGTAACTGCTATAACTGCACTTAAAAGTGCCTTCAGAAACTATTCAGACCCCTTGACTTTTCCACATTTTGTTACGTTACAGCATTATTCTAAAATGAATTATCAATATACACACACAATACCCCATAATGACAATGCAAAAGCAGGTTTTTTAACCATTTTTGCACATTTATAAAACAATTACTGAAAAATCCCATTTACATAAGTATTCAGAGCCTATACTCAGTACTTTGTTGAAGCACCCTTGGCAGCGATTACAGCCTCGAGTCTTCTTAGATATGATGCTACATGCTTGTCACACCTGTATTTGGGGAGTTTGTCCCATTCTTCTCTACAGATTCTCTCAAGGTCTGTCAGGTTGTATGGGGAGTGTTGCTGCATAGCAATTATCAGTTCTCTCCAGAGATGTTCGATCAGGTTCAAGTCCGGGCTCTGGCTGGGCCACTCAAAGACATCCAGAGACTTGTCCCGAAGTTACTCCTGCATTGTCGTGGCTGTGTGATTAGGGTCGTTGTCCTGTTTGAAGGTGAACCTTCGCCCCAGTCTGAGGACCTGAGCTCTGGAGGTTTTCATCAAGGATCTCTATGTAACGGAAGATGGTTGTCCTTCTGGAAGGTTCTCCCATTGCCAATGAGGAAATCTGGTTCTCTGTCAGAGTGACCTTCCTCATTGGCAATGGGAGAACCTTCCAGAAGGACAACCATCTCTACAGTCCTCCACCAATCAGGCCTTTATGGTAAAGTGGCCAGACGGAAGCCACTCTTCAGTAAAAGGCACATGACAGCTCGCTTGCAGTTTGCCAAAAGGTCACCTCCCTGACCAATTCACCTTTTCGCCCCGATTGCTCAGTTTGGCCGTGCGGCCAGCTCTAGGAAGAGTCTGGTGGTTCCAAACTTCTTCCAATTAAGAATGATGGAGGCCACTGTGTTCTTGGGGACCTTCAATGCTGCAGATATTTTTTGGTACCCTTCCCCAGATCTGTGCCTCGACAAAATCCTGTGTTGAGGCACGAGATTGGTTTTTGGATTGGTTTTTATTCTGGCATGTACTGTCAACTGTGGGACCTTATAGAGACAGGTGTGTGCCTTTCCAAATGTCCAATCAATTGTATTTACTACAGGTGGACTCCAATCAAGTTGTAGAAACATCTCAAGGATGATCAATGGAAACAGGATGTACCTGAGCTCAATGTTATGTCTCATAGCAAAGTGTCTGAATACTTATGTAAATAATTTTTAAAAAAAATTTAAGAATAATCTATAAACCTGTTTGCACTTTATCAGTATGTGTTATTGTGTGGAGATTGATGAGATAAAAAAGTTATTTAATCAATTTTAGAAGAATGCTGTAATGTAACAAAATGTGGAAAACATCAGGTGCTCTGAATACTTTCTGAATGCACTGTACATGATTCCTATTGTGCTTGTTTGTATTTGTAACCACTGCCAACGTTCCGAGAGACACACTTATCCACGGCTCACTATGGAGAAAGGCCCTGTTACACGATAAGAAATAATGGAAATGTCAAGAGTGCACAGGGCCGTAATGATGGAGCTAGCCATGTGCAACAGTCGACCAGACAGTTGGTGTGAAGCTACACTTAACCTTCGAGATAAGACAAGGCAAAGGCCCACATGGGGATGCCGTGTTCACGCCAGTCAGCCTGCGCATCGGATGCTTCCTATCTGTGATAATTAATTTCCCACCGACGCCATCGCATTTGCATGCAGCCAGGAGTCGCCGGCTAGAATAACACTTTCCAATTGATGAATAGACCGGTACACGAGCAGACCCTGTCCTGCTGTATATGTAAAAAAATAAATATTTTTAAAAAAATCACTGCCTCAAAAATATTGAGATGCAGCCAAGGCGGTATGGAAAAGAGGCGAGAGCCAATCATCTGGCGGATCCCAAATTATACCAAGTAACATTCGCTGCTGCTCAGCCAACATTTAGGTCATGAAACATATAGGGGGGCAGCTGGCTCAAGAGTAGTTAGAGAACAGAGGGAGAGAGCGCAACTCCTGGCTTACCTCAGCAGAATACACAATCATTCTCCAGGAGGCTCCCCAGGTGCAGCGGAGAGCTGGCTGAACCCCAAGGTTGTTTTGTTGGCCGACCAGACCATAACACTCAGACTTTTGTTAAAAAACAACTCTGCTCAAAACAGATTACACCTCAAATGTAACCCCTCAACCAAAGAAGCATATATGTGCATTTTTCATTTTCAGATGATTACTGATTTTGCATCTTATTAAAAGTTTACTATAATGTCCAGAGTTCTCAACTGACATGGAAATGTATTGTACATTGTCTATTCATAGTCTGTATGCAATAGCAAAACTCTGAATGATTTATATTGACTATATTGACTATACAACTGGAAATATACCATATCACCAATATTTTCCAAAAAAAGAGCTACTGTATATGGTTCAATTAAGGAGTTGAGTTGTTAGTTGCCGTAATAGTGCTAAGCCAAGTTGATGTCTCTGACTGGGTTGCTTGTAATTGTTTAATGGGTTTGGCAGTTCGTCTTAATGCATGTTCAAATGCCAGATTTATGTTGCTTTGATGGAGGCGCACAACAGGACGAAAATAAAAGCAATAACTACAATAGTGTGCAGCAGTTACCAAGGCACCATATTAAATGCATTAATAAAACCCTTGGTGGAAGTTGTTCTCCCTGCATCATTATGGGAGTGAACAAGGTTACAGGAGAAGATAAACTAGTTTAATTAACAGTAACCTTATTTTCCATCAGACCTGAAACAAGGAGATATTTGAAAGAGCTCTTAAAAGTTTAAACCTTTTGTGCCCTTGTCAAAACTTGCTATAAAGAAAACCCTATATAGAAGGTTATACATTTTCCAAATACGAAAATAGTTATCTAAGTGGCTTAGCGTTTTTGACTTTCCAGAGAGGCAAAAAAATAAACATATATATTAAAACGGCCAACTTCAAAGTAGAGATGCTTCCTTCTCAGCATGAGAGACCTAAATGAACCCATTTAACATTTGATTAAAACATTCACCTTTGAAGGGGAGGAAAGTCTACAACCTCAGGTGTGCTCGAATTCATCAGAAAATATGTCAGCAGATAAGAGAGCATTGTTATTGTTTTTTAACTGTTACGCTGGAACTAGATTCCTGCACTACACCATATCAATGCTATTCCAAGGTTTTACGTTCAGCTGGATGTTATCCTGTCATCAACGCAAACAGGAGATGATTACAAAGAAAAGTTTGAAACCTCATCCTTTCCCCCCCTTAAAACCATGCAGAGCTTGCAGATCTAGCTCCCCAGCTAAGCTCACTCTCGCCCTCTCCCTCTCTCTCTTCATTGATTAGGGAAGAAAGGATGCTTTTATCAGAGCAGAACATGGGAGAGCAAGGATGGCGTCACTCCTGGAGCCCTGGCTGATTAGAAGAACTCGGCTGGAGCACCTTCATCTTCTTCACATGATCCTGTTCTCCGTGCAAGCCTTGAGAGCCTCTGTGATGTGGAAATTTCTCCAGATTGATTCGTCTGCTTGCCAATTCCCCCCATTTGCCCTCGCTTCCCAGGGACTTAAAAGACACTTGACTCTACAAAAAGACAACAGCACTCAGATTTGAGGGGCCAATTTGCTCAGGGGAGTCAATATGGGTCCTTTGAACCCATCGCGTGGAGTGGTAGTTACAGTTCTCTGTGAAGGAGCCACATACTCCATACATGCATATAATCTTAGCTTCTGAGATGTACTGTTTGGTTTTTGAAGAGTACAACTGGTTTAACATATCTTCAATGTGAAATCCAGCTTTTGTACAAACACTGGAGTTTGAGGAGTAGATGATGGTATCTCTAAAATAGACTTCTTGTTTATATTAAAAGTGTTTCACGACAATGAAAGTTAAAGTGGAACTGACAGCGTTTTAGTAACATGAAATCGTATTAAAATACACCTCCAGGAAGAATGACACTTTTTTTTCGACAAGCAAGGGCTTAGATATGGTCATTTTCACATTTTCATAAATTCCTAGAATGTTTGTAAATGAGGTATAGTAAAGCATTTGTTAAAATGCTATAGCA
This sequence comes from Oncorhynchus clarkii lewisi, assembly GCF_045791955.1. Classification (NCBI taxonomy): domain Eukaryota; kingdom Metazoa; phylum Chordata; class Actinopteri; order Salmoniformes; family Salmonidae; genus Oncorhynchus; species Oncorhynchus clarkii. The sequence goes on from NC_092158.1 coordinate 44,214,034, forward strand.
ATACAGAGTGGGAATGCGGCCGTGCGTTTGGACAATTAATAGATACTGCAGTAAATAATACATCTGTCTTGTCCAGGACCCAGAGTCCTCAGTTGCCTATGCACATCTACAACAACAAGATCAACAACTAATGCTAGCCAGAGTGAGATAACCTAAAATCTAACGAGGGAATATTAGATAAACCCTCTCAAATGTTTTAAGCTGGTTGGACGTCAACATTAGGAATAGTAGCCTGCTCGTCCTTCTGCAGCTTGCTACTCGTCCCAACCCACTTTTTGACAACTGCATGGGAACTTGCCTGCCTGCTCGTCCATTTGATTGACGACTAAGAGATATGCTTACTGTAATAACATGTCTTGCTAGTTAACCTAATTACACCTGCATCTCTAGCTGTAGCCAACAAAAAACGATATGTGGGGGAAAAAGTTGGTCACTCACCCATTCCTCCAGTGACATACATATATTAATACTTAATAACTCCAAATAACAAAAACTGAACTATAGGCTGGTTGTAACGTTTAAACTTAAAACATGCAGCATTGACGTATGGTGCACTCAAAATGTATTGTAGTTGAGTAACCAGCCTAAACTACTGCTCAAATGTTGCTGTAATAGGCCTATATTTCTCCTTTGCATGGTGTTTTGTTGCAGATACTGTTTTTTAGTTATTCATTGTCAATCTTTAAAAACCGAAGCCAGATTGCAACACATTAGTAGCCTAGCTAGGACTGTGGCATGTATCTGCACACTTTCTCTCCTCTGCACAGCTGCAAATGGGAGGTGCAGTTGAATTCTCCAATGTGAGCACCTCAGGCTGTAATTTCATAAAGTAGATGACTCAACTTTTGAATAATTTATACTCGCTTGTGTGTCCTATTCGGCCCACGGGCCTTGTGTTTGACATGTGTGCTAGCCTATTAGCCACGTTATAACTGACTTGTGATCATTGCCCTTGCTCGTTTGATTGTATTGACATTCCCAGCCTTAGTTACAGTTGTCTGTTTTTGTTCAAAATATTGAGTCATTTAAACTGAAACAGTGCATCCCGAATGTGTGGAAGCAGCAAACAATGTACACATCCAGCTGTGATTTACAACCTGATAGTAATATTTTGGGGATTACCAAGACACGTATTAGTGAACTATAGCAATCATGCATTGAACTGCATCCATCTATTCTGCCAACAATTCCTTACTGTACGTCATGGAATTTTGAGTCGAATAGAACCTATGGTTTTAAAGCATAAACTGGGAATTTGTGGTGGTTAAATCGCTGTCAGTTCCACTTTAAAATTTAATTTCATAGCTTCAAGTTATTTAAAAACAACATTTTAGAGATTTCATATTTAATAAAAAAGTACACTGGGTGAAAAGGGGAGGCAGGAAAGGTGGTTGCTATTATGACATGTCTGTTTCTGACATAAGTGAATACAACACACACACACACACACACACACACACACACACACACACACACACACACACACACACACACACACACACACACACACACACACACACACACACACACACACACACACACACACACACACACACACACACCTTGACAGTGAGGTCAACACCTTGATTAAATCAGTAGTCCTATATCATTATCTTTGAAAATACCATATATCATTAGCTTTTAAAACAATTCAATCTGTTTTCTTTTATAATATTTTGGACCAGAGTGAGGCTCTCTCTCCACTAGCCTACCTATTGTTCCTACATTTCCTACACTGTACACCATCTTCATCGAATGTTTTCATAGTTTATCTGCAGATATTCACCAAAAAGCCTACCCGTATGCAAAATAGGGAGCTAAATGAATGTCTCTCTTACGGCTCGTGTACACTAGCACACGGTAAATTGCCACGTGCCGCTGAGGCCGCCCAGAGTGGCTCGCTTGTGGGTGTGCTGGCAGCATATGGCAGCCGGTTCGATTGTGCGTCAAGGAATCAGCATAGCAAGTTTGTATGAAGGTCTGGTTATTAAATGGGTAAATAGACTGAAACATTCTCCATTTCATGAATTTATTCACAGGTAAATAGTAATATGCTCTAAAATGCTCTGTTGACAAACACACTTTGCTGCCCTGTTTCCAATCGTCCACATGGCTGGAAGAACCTATTCAAGTAAGTAAATATATTTAGAAAATGTTAAAAACTCACTCACTTTTGTACATCGTACAATTGACCTTATTTTTGCGCCCAAAAAACCTAACACTTCCAGATCAACTGTAATATCAATACCAAAGTAAAGCACAATTTCTCCCCTTTCCAGCAAAATCAATGACGAGACCTTCATGATGCCCATCTCTGCATAATTCAAGAAGGCAATGAGCTCCTTCGGGTCTTTTTAAAAATGGCAGGTGGGGAGCGAAGGCTACGAATTGATCGTGAAAGGGGGAAATTTGTTGCGTGAGGAAACAGGTTTTTTAACCCGATTTGTCCAACTAATCAACTTTAAAATGTAAATAAAACATAAAGAGTTTATGTAATGACTCATCACATACCTGTTTGAAGGTTTGTGTCGAATTTGAAGAGGGGTTTAGGGCTGCTCTAACGTTAGCCTCACAAGTGAACTGCAGCTGTTCCGGCTTTTGAGTGTCATGATGGCTCGCAGTAATGATGCGCAAAAAAATGCAATTGGCACCCTAGTCATGAATTGTTAGTTTAATACTAGCAATAATTATATTAATTTCGACAAAAATCATGAATAATGAAGTTTTCTTACAAGTGTATATGGTTAAACAGGAGATTAATCTGCGAGAGAAGGGCTACCCCTGGTGGAAAGAGGCTGTAAGGCACAAAATGAGTTGAAAATGCGTGCTGTACGTTACGTAGTGACACGTCACGATGTAACGTACAGGGTCAGAGGTGTCCGTTTTTTCAACTTTTCTCCAATACTGTTAGTCCATTACCATGTCAATCAACGCTGAATCGAAACGTAGTTCACACCCCGGATTTTGATGCCAACGCAGTCACTGCAGTCTTATTCGTTTTCATTGCAGCCTCGTTTGAATGTCGCGGTTACGCACATTTGTACGGAATGGGGTGCGTTTACATTAGCTACAGTTCAGGATAACTCAAATGAGCTGCTAACGTAGCTAGCTAGCTAGCTATCTACCCAACTTTACATACTCTATAGACAGCTAGCTAAGTGAATTCAATATCACCAGCTACCTAAATTCATATTAGCTAGCTATCTTGATGTATTTGTCACTGTAAAAAACAAACTCCAAATGCATTTGAGAATAATATGGACGTGTACACCAAAACAGTCACTGAGTTTATCAAGAAGTGTATAGGAGATGTTGTACCCACGGTGACTATTAAAACCTACCCTAACCAGAAACCGTGGATAGATGGCAGCATTCACACAAAACAGAAAGCACAAACCACTGCATTTCACCATGGCAAGGTGACAGGAAATTTGGCAGAATACAAACAAGAGTAGTCGTTCCCTCCATAAGGCAATCAAACTGGCAAAACTTCAATATCGAGACAAAGTGGAGTCGCAATTCAACGGCTCAGACACGAGATGTACGTGGCAGGGTTTACAGACAATCATGGGTTACAAAAGGAAAACTAGCCATGTCGCGGACACCGACGTCTTGCTTCCAGACAAACACCTTCTTTGCCCGCTTTGAGGATAACACATTGCCACCGACAAGGCCAGCTACCAAGGACTGTGGGCTCTCCCTCTCCGTGGCCGATGTAAGACATTTAAAGGCGTTAACCCTCGCAAGGCTGCCGGCCCAGACGGCATCCCTAGCCGCGTCCTCAGAGCATGCGCAGACCAGCTGGCTGGCGTGTTTACAGACATATTCAATCTCTCCCTATCCCAGTCTGCTGGCCCCACATGCTTCAAGATGGCCACCATTGTTCCTGTACCCAAGAATGGAAAAGTAACTGAACTAAATGACAATTGCCCCGTAGCACTTACTTCTACTACAGAGACTAATCAAAGGATCATATCACCTCCACCTTACAGTGGCTTGCAAAAGTATTCATCCCCTTTGGCATTTTTCCTATTTTGTTGCCTTACAACCTGGAATTAAAATGTATTTTGTGGGGGGTTGTATCATCTTCAAAGTGATAGGCATGTTGTGTAAATCAAATGATACAAACCACCCAAAAACCTATTTTAATTCCAGGTTGTAAGGCAACAAAACAGGAAAAATGCCAAGGGGTGAATACTTTCGCAAGCCAGTGTAATATTATCACAATGAATTGGCCTACACTACAAATGTAACATGTATAACACATATGCTTAGTACATAATAAATTCAGTGACAATAAGATAATAATTTTAATCTGATTACTCTCATAAAATCGCTTTGTCTCTATTAAATTATTATTTTTGTCTATTTCTCTGTGTGTTGATTGGTGGGGAAAAACAGGTCTACAGTATGTAGCCTACTGTAGGCTACACTACTTTTTTAAAGTAAATATTTGTTCAGAATAATTTGCTTGAGAGCAAGATAAAATGCCGCTCTCAAAAAGTATCAAGAAAATTGACGTTTCAGAGAAGAATCTACAGAGAGATATGCGTTCAGCTCTCCATCTTTTCCCAAAGCCAAGCCAGTATGTCTTATTTGTAATGAATATCGCCATTTGCAAATAATTCAATCTCAGACGTAATTGTGAATCTAAGCATAGAACTTTCAGTGGTATTCCCGCCCCATATAGATACACGACGCAGACATATTGAATCGTTAACTGCAAGATGCACACACAGATTGTTTTGCGGACATATTCCGTAATTTAAATGGGTTAAATATGCAGTTACAAGGAAGAGGGACACAGTCGTGGACATGGTGGAGTAATTTGAGGCCTTTACTAGGAAGCTTGAGTTGTTGGATTTGGACCAGGCCGCAGCATTGTCACAGAGGTAATGTAAGATTTTATCAAGCAGCTGAGGGACAACTTATCCACCAGATTTGAAGACTACAGCTTGCCCAAGGATATCATTGCGTTTGTACGTGATCCTCTCACAGTCCGCTCAGGTGGAGAATTCTCCTCCCTTGCTAAAAAAACTATACCCTCGCTGGATGAGGCCGCAATTCAAACTGAGCTGATTGAATTCCAGACATCGAGCCAAATCAGAGATGAGCTCAGGAGTGCCGAGTCCCTGTGTGTGTTGTAGGTGGCATACTCAGAGGAATACAGCACAATAAAGAAACTTCCATTTTATGTGCTAACAATGTTTGGATCGACATCCACCTGCGAGTCCTCATTTTCCTCTATGAACGCAATGTAGACTCACGACAGGAACCGGCTTTCACATAAGTCAATCAAGGACTGCCTGCACATCAAAATTACATCCATCCATCAAACCCGACATACACAAGTTTGTGTCTGAGGGGAAATTCAACTTTTTTCATTGAATAAGTAACTTAGTGGCCTATATGACTGTATTTAGTAAATTCTAATATTATTGTGAGAGGTTATCCAGGGATATTTACATCTCAAGCTTACAGTATGTTCTGTTTGTTCTGTCGTTACAAGAGCAAACTACCCCGACACAGACAGCATTTTTTTCTTTAAATAATTGTTTTATATAAGTCTAGGCTCCGAAGAAAGAGATTCAAATTAAGCCCTCTTGTTGTTTGTAAAGTCAAATAAAAATGAAACTTATTATTGAAATGAATTGCTCGACTGGTGTATAGGTTTTCTCCATCTGTTGGCTTTTGGACAAGGACATCCCAGCCAGTCAAACCCTCCACTAACCCAGACAACGCTGGGCCAATTGTGCGTTGCCTCATGGGACTCCCGGTCGCGGCCAGCACGCGTATCAAACCAGCATCTGTAGCATCTGTAGCGATGCAGAGAATGCATTTGACTGTTAGGGCTTTCAGGAGGAATGGAAAATTGCGTGTCAATTCATAAACCATGTGCCATGGAATCGCTTCCCAGCTATTTTGAAATCTATATGGCTCTCCATCAATAATAAAATGAAAAGGATTGTGGTGGAATGAGGAGTACTGGAAAGGTGTGACTTTCAGGTTACAATAGGCTATAAGTATACAGCAGATCGCCAATTGTCCTCACTTTGATTATGCTGTAACAACATACTGTAGCACCATGACCAGGATCCTCATTTCATTTAAGTGAGCCAATTAGGGCTTTCGGGAGGAACCAGAAAATCTACTGGAGACATTTCAAAATACTAGTAGACTTGGGGATTTTGGTCACGGACAGTGCTATTCGCAAACACTATCGAAAGCCCAGGACAATTAACAGGTACAGTAATGTGATGTAGGCCTAATAATGCTAAAAATGAAGATGAAATAAATTGACTGCTGGTCTTTACTGTATGCTGCACATTTTTAAATTGAATTCCATTTCCAGCGAGACTATTCAAGCCATCAACTCACTAATAAATGAAGATGATGAGCGATCGGCAAGGCAATCTGTAATCTGCTGGCATCACAGTCAGAAGACAGTTGAAGAAACTTGTGTGGACTTATGGAAAGGCTCTATAAGACATTTTATATATATGCTGTATATACAGTATGTACATATCTTTTTCAGAACCATGAGTGTTCGCTTGTTTTGTACCGTTCTATAGTTTCGACAAGATGATTCATCTGACAAACAAAGAACTTCGTGTCTGCAGTCCCAGGCATAGATCAAAGCTGGCGAGACATTCAATGATGTCATCTTCACAGAAGAATCAACCAATTTGCTCAGAATTGCTACAGGAAAAAAGGAAGAAGATCAAGCAAACCGAGTCTCAAGCATCCACTCATGTCTGGGGGCGATTTCTCGCCAGGGACCAGGCCCATATTTTATTTTTGGTAAGTTTGGTAAGTTTGGCTATTTACAAAGCAAAAGGTACATCAAATATTGTAGCTTACACCTCATGGACTGCTATGTGTTCCACAATAATTCACTATTACCTCCTTTTTCAGGTATCATGGCTCAAGACATCTTTAAGGAAGAAATCATCAAGAGATGTGCTGGACCCTATGTCTTGTTATTTTATTAATGAAAGCATAAAGATGTTGATGAAGAAATACTGTACTGCTGTTTTGAGTTAGAATTTTAACACTTTAGAGTACTTAAGCAACAAATACATTGCAAGTTAGGAGATTTTCACACCTACAGTAGCCGGGCTATAAAGAGTATTGTTCTGCTAATAGAGCTACACCTGCTACAGTACTACAGTACACTTGTGAAAAAAAAGTGGTGACATTAACAAGTGGTTACATGCGATGCAGTGTCTTGGGCGCTGTACAATGTCACCAGTTGGTGGTAGGCTACAGTACTACAGTAAGAGCAAAATAATCCTAACATTTCCACACCCTAATTGTAGTCTAAACCTGTTTTCAAAATGCCTCCAGCTGTCCATCACTACTGTAAATAAAAACACAACATCTTGTTTACATTCTTTAATGTAACCACAATGTCACAAATAATTTGTATCTACCCTTCCAATAACTTTTAGAGTTTGGGATTTACAAATGTGTGCTTTTCATGTCATTTTTCCTTAAATTCAGTTCGGATTTAAGTATAACTTTTGACTGACGCCTTTAGTGAGAGGTCTAAAGCTTTAATGTTTAATAACTTCTGCCCTCCGAATTCATATCTAAGGGGCATTTTTCACACCATTATTAGTTACATTGTTTTAGTTTGAACGTGCAGACAGGCACTAAGAACAGCGGGAACATTTCCCTATTCAGCGCCATTATTAGTGCAATGCCCGTTAAGGTGTTGCTCTGTGCTACGCAGTGGGGCTCTCCCTTCCCCATGGGCTAGGTTCGTCTTCTGTGCGCTGCTCTGTGGCCCGTCCTGTGCCCCCTGCCCTCATGCCTTGAACCTTGTGGGCCTACCGCTATCTCAGTGGATAAAGCTGGAGAAGGCAAGGCAATCACATTGTGCGCCACATGGGAGCTATGACCAATATGACCAATATATATTGTCCTGCTAATAGCCCATGTTAGAAATGTAGTTAATAATAATAATCGCATTGTTAAAAAATATATATATTTTGGAGATGATTGCGTTTTCAAATAACGTAAAGTCAGCGAGAAAAATATATTCTTGAACATGTGGTGAGACATTGTTACCAATTTTTAAATAAAGCCAGTTTGTTATTTAGAATTATTTAGTTCTGTTTTTAGAGGAAGACAAACCAAACGGCTACCGTTGCCTCATGGGTCTCCCGGTTGCGTCCGGCATGGGTTTAGAACCAGCATTTGTAGCACTGCGATGCAGTGTCTTGGGCACTGTACAATGTCACCAGTTGGTGGTAGGCTACAGTACTACAGTAAGAGCAAAATAATCCTAACATTTCCACACCCTAATTGTAGTCTAAGTTTCTCTTAGAATAAAAACCTTAGTGTAACAACAGTTTTAGTAAGTAATACTGAAGTTGTGCACAATTATCCTTTTCTATTTGGTTTATGTCGCCCATTCATTGTCAGTTAACTTCTTATGGCTGGGGGCACTATTGAGTAGCTTGGATGAATAAGGTGCCCAGAGTAAACTCCCTGCTACTCAGGCCCAGAAGCTAAGACATGCATATTATTAGTAGATTTGGATAGAAAACACTCTGAAGTTTCTAAAACTGTTTGAATGACGTCTGTGAGAATAACAGAACTCATATGGCAGGCAAAAACCTGAGAGAAAATGTATGTAGGTTTTCAAGTCTTTGCATATCCAACATACGTGACTATGGGGTCATATTGCACTTCCTATGGCTTCCACTAGATGTCAACAGTCTTTAGTACCTTGTTTCAGGCTTCTACTGTGGAGAGAATACGAGCTGTTTGACTAAGGTGTCTGGCAGAATGCCATGAGCTCTGTCTCGCGTGTGCCCGTGAGAGTTAGCTACATTCCTTTTCCTTTCTAAAGACAAAGGAATTGTCCGTTTGGAATATTATTGAAGATTTATGTTAAAACATCCTAAAGATTGATTCTATACATCGTTTGACATGCTTCTACGAACTGTAATGGAACTTTTCGTCTTGCCTGCGCCTCGTGAATTTGGATTTGTGAACGAAACGTGCGTAATGATGGACTTTATCGAACAAAACAAACATTTATTGTGGAACTGGGATTCCTGGGAGTGCATTCTGATGAAGATCATAAAAGGTAAGTGAATATTTATAACGCTATTTCTGACTTTTACTGACTCCACAACGTGGCAGGTATCTGTATGGCTTGTTTTTGTGTCTGAGTGCTGAGATTATTGCATGGTGTGCTTTTTCCGTAAAGCTTTTTTTTAAATCTGACACAGCGGTTCCATTAAGGAGAAGTGTATCTTTAATTCCGTGTATAACTTGTATTTTCATCAACATTTATGATGAGTATTTCTGTAAATTGATGTGGCTCTCTGCAAAATCACCCAATGTTTTGGAATCAAAACATTACTGAACATAACGCGCCAATGTAAACTGAGATTTTTGGATATAAATATGAACTTTATCGAACAGAACACATGTATTGTGTAACATGAAGTCCTATGAGTGTCATCTGATGAAGATCATAAAAGGTTAGTGATTCATTTTTATCTCTATTTCTGCTTTTTGTGTCTCCTCTCTTTGGCTGGAAAAATGGCTGTGTTTCTCTGTGACTAGGTGCTGACCTAACATAATAGCATGGTATGATTTCGTCGTAAAGCCTTTTTGAAATCGGACACTGTGGTGGGATTAACAACAAGTTTATATTTAAAATGGTGTATAATACTTGTATGTTTGAGGAATTTTAATTATGAGATTTCTGTTATTTGAATTTGTCGCCATGAACTTTCACTGGTCGATCCCGTTAACGGGATCTCAGCCATAATAAGTTTTAAGAGGCACAGTAGCGCCTTGGGACCCAAAAGCATAATCAGGGCTCTAATTCCCCCTTGCGCTGGTCTGGAGCTATGAAGTAAGTGATGCAGGGTACTGTACTAAACCACAGCATAATCGTACAAATTTTAGTTGAGCAACCACTGTAGCTCAGCATTCAACACCATAGTACCCTCCAAGCTCATCATTAAACTTCAGGCCCTGGGTCTCAACCCCGTCCTGTGCAATTGGGTCCTGGACTTCCTGACGTGCCGCCCCCCAGGTGGTGAAGGTAGGAAACAACATCTCCCCTTCACTGATCTTCCACACAGGGGCCCCACAAGGGTGCGTGCTTAGCCCCCTCCTGTACTCCCTGTTCACCCATGACTGCACGGCCATGCATGCCTCCAACTCAATCATCAAGTTTTCAGACGACACAACAGTAGTAGGCTTGATAGGAAACAACGACAAGACAGCCTACAGGGAGAAGGTGAGGGCTCTTGGAGTGTGGTGTCAACAAAACAAGGAGATGATCATCGACTTCAGAAAACAGCAGAGGGAGCATCCCCCCTATCCACATCGACAGTGGAGAAGGTGGAAAGTTAAGTTCCTCAGCGTACATATCACTGACAAACTGAAATGGTCCAGAAGAAGGCGCAACAGGACACCCACAGCACCCGATGTCACAGGAGGCTGAAGAAATTTGGCTTGTCACCTAAAACCTAGAGATGCACAATTGAGAGCATCCTGTTGGGGTGTATCACCACCTGGTACAACAACTGCACAACCGCAAGTTTCTCCTGGGGGCAAACTACCTGCCCTCCAGGACACCCACAGCACCCGATGTCACAGGAAGGCCAAAAAGATCATCAAGAACAACAGCCACCCGAGCCACTGCCTGTTCACCCCACTGTCATCCAGAAGGTGAGGTCAGTACAGGTGCATCAAAGCTGGGACCGAGAGACTGAAAAACAGCTTCTATCTCAAGGCCATCAGACTGACAGCCATCACTAGCACAGATAGGCTGCTGCCTATATACAGACTTGAAATCACGAGCCACTTTAATAAATGGAACACTAGTCACCTTAATAATGTCACTTTAACAATGTTTACATATCCTGCATTACTCATCTCATATGCATATACTGTATTCTATACTATCTATTGCATCTTAGCCAATGCCGCTTTGACATTGCTCATCCATATATTTATACATTCTTATTCCATTCCTTTACTTAGACGTGCGTTTATTAGGTTTTCTGTTGTGGAATTGTTAAATATTACTTGTTAGATATTGCTGCACTGTCGGAACTAGAAGCACAAGCATTTCGCTACACTCGCAATAACATCTGCATGTGACCAATTTGATTTGATTTGATTACACATGCACATGTGTGTGCACATGCATCTATCCATGATTTGTTATAAAGGATATTATACTGTAGTAATCGACAATGACCTGGTGATGTAAGTCTAATAATGACATTATTTTCCATATTCCTACATATACTTTGTAACTGGAGATTCCTTCAAAACAATTGCCTACAGTTACCGTGTAGGGCACTGCAAGGTTGGGTGACCAGGACCATCTGGGACTGCATCCTGGGGGAATTCAGGTGTGTGAAGGCTAACTGTGTCCTGCATAACTTCATGAGGATGGACACAAGGACCAGGAGAGGATCTGCAGCTTGCCGCCGTGTGCCAGAGGAAAAGTCTGCTGCTCTGCTGGATGTTGCAAGGATGGGGTCCAATAATGCAGCAAGAGAGGCAATCTGTGTGCAGGAGATCTTCATCTCCTACTTCTTTGAAGAGGGTGGTGTTCACTGGTAACACCATAGACTACACTATGCACAACCAAATCCTCTTTTAAGAGCCATCCACATTGCAATAAGATTATTATTTCATTTACTTAGCTATGTCAACTGCAGTTATTCAATTCAAAGTTTCTACTTCTCAGGTGAGGGTGCTGTTTAGATTAAAGTGTGATGTCTGTACAAAATCAAAAACAGACTATTTGAAGTCACCCAAATTGAAAATTGTTGTGTTGTGCAGTAAGCAGGCTCAGGTGTATAACTGTGGCTCCTTCCACCTTCAAAGAATAGGCAAGAAGGACAACCATGGAGAATAGTAAGACATTTCATTATTTCTCCTCATGTGTCTGTGCATGTTTTTCAGCATAAAGTACTCTCCAGCCACTTAGTGTGGCTACCAAGTGAGGCCATGCACACAGATTCCTGTTGAACACTGTCTACCTTATTTCTTCTCAATAACAGTGTCTCCTTCACTTCATCCCTCTCTCCCCTTCTCCCTAAATCCTCTAGGTTATATCAGCTGAACCCCTCCCGCATCTGAACTGGTTACATAGAGGGCACAGCATGATCAGAGGTGAGAGCGGTAACTTGGTCCGCTCAACAGGAAGTATTATTAAAGAGATGCTTTACATTGAAATACATATATAGATGTCGTCGTCCCAGAGGTGAGGATCCAAGGTCAGTTTTCCTGATGATTATGATGACTGACGGTGTTAGAAAAAAACATGCTCTCTCTCTCTCGTCTGCAGGTATGTTTTGATGTGAGAGAGGATGCCAACCCCCAGTCCCGTCATCTCCACCTCACCCGCACTTAAGATGACCTTCGGGCCGACTGGGAGCCCAAGGCTGGTTAGGAGACACCACTAGAGACGCTATTATGTAATTGTGATGAACTGAGAGAATATTAGGGTTGCCTTGTGATTCATTAATCATGTGCTGTCTTTCCTGCCCCTGTTCTCACCTCTTTCCCTTTCTGTCTTTTACACCTCTCTTGCCACATCTTCTTTCTTCCTTTGTTTTTATAATGCACACCATATGTGCATTGAAATACAGATTGAACTTGTATTTATAACATAATATTACGCATTTATAACCCTTGGATAATGATCTTTCAATAAAGCATTTTAGATTCTCTACTGGTTGAAATTAAGTCTCTCATTTGATTAAATATTACACCTATCCTGTGTTTATCAGATCAATGCAGATGAAGGAAATTAAATATTGAGATTAACCAGTTTTAGAGTATTTACATGATGCAAATGAAGAGTAGTGTACTGTTTTGTAAGTACTATTTATGTATATACAAATTACAAATCAGCCTTTAACTAGTTAAATCATGTGTCTAGTCTATTGTATAGTTACAATGTGTAACCACTGATGTCCCAGGACCAGGATTGGTAAACACTGTTGAAGTGTATAATTGTAATACATACATGCAGACACAGCATCATTCAAAGACTGGAATTTTATTCTACTGGAATTAGATATGACTGAAAAAGAATCTCACATATATTCATACCTGAACTACACCATTATTTGCCAAGGTAGAGTACATGATCAGTGAATATATTAAATGTACATGCTACAATGTTGTGATCTCATGTATGGTAATAACTACATGTATATACAACTTGCATCCTTAGCACAAAGTTATATTATATTCTACTCAATCCATATGCTTCATTAATGTCATTCAGATTGTTTTGAAGTTGATACAACTGCCTATGATAGCTGATACAGGTATTTTTATCCTCCACTTTTTCTCTGCATTACCTACAATTTTTCTCTCAACTGTAATTTTTTTGCATGATTCGTTATGATGTTATAATTACTTACATTTGCTTCCATCCTTGTATTTTTGTCAGCCATCTTTGCCGAAGATAGGCTCCAGCCTTGGGTTGCATAGCGTCAAATTTGTCATGGGAACCACTCTATATGATTGGTCATTACCCAGCGGTCACCGCTGGTGATTTGCATAAAGTTGGGAAATGTTTCACTTTTTCACCGCCTCCCACGCCCAACGGTCCCCTGCCCTCTCCGTTTCTCAACACTTTCCTTCCATTGAAAATGAATAGGTAGCGGTGTTTCACCGCGCGGCACCGCGTGCCAGTGTACACGGAGCATTACTGATGTGATTCAGTATGCTACAGATGCGTCACTCACTTTAAAGTCACTGTCTGACAAGTCTTAATGGACTTCATATCGAAAATACAAACGTGATCTTTAGTTTAGTTGTCCCGATGCTATACCATGGACATATAATTAAGTTGTATGATTTATGAATGGCAAGGATATATGAGATCGACTTTATTCAGTAAATTCGACCCATTTTATAAGCTAGTCAAGCTTGCTCTTCATCAATCAAAGCACAGTAAATAGCCTGTGCACCACCACTCCGTGGACGCATATGAAACACATGATATAAAATAAATGAATGTGCCAGAAAACAATAGGCAATTCGACTCATTGTAACCACAATGTATGGGAAGAGCAAATTCATTCACATGGACAATGAAGGAGAAGTGTTTCCAGGTCATCACTCGCTTTGTGACGGAGAGGCGCTTGTCCTATCAATAGATCGTTCATTCTAGCGGGAGAGGGCTTGGCTGACTTTTTTTCTGATTAGCGAATTACATTTTTTTTTTATTAGCTCATACACCACCACCCTTCTTTGGAGGGCAAAAGTGACATTGTTTTAAACATGTTGTTTTTGCAAGCTTTAAGTTTATTTAATTTAACTAGGCAAGTCAGTTAAGGACAAATTCTTATTTACAATGATGGCCTACCTCGGCGAAACCCTAATCCGGACGACACTGGGACAATTGTGCACCCCCCTATGGGACTCCCAATCACAGCTGGTTGTGATACAGCCTGGAATCGAACCAGGGTCTGTGACGGAGATGCAGTGCCTTAGACCGCTGCGCCACTCGTAATATATATTTTACCAACATGGTACCTTTTTCACATTGTTACATAACAAAGACATTTATTTATATTTTTTTATATACACATAACATTTGGGATAGTTAGTACTCGGACATCAATATAGAGTTTTCGGTAATAACCATTACCGATCATGAGCTTTTTAAACCCAGACCTCTGCTACTCTCAGCCCATCCCACCTATCTCCGTAAACCACCTCCTTTTGATTTCCAAAAATAGCCTAGTTAATTTAAGTGGAAAAGGTAGTTGCGTGAAAATTAGACTGTTTAATTGGCTGTTTAACCTCTAGTGGAAAACACTGCTGACCTCCTCTGTGGAATAGACCGACACTGAAGCACATATAATACTATTTTAGATGTACAGTATGCTGTTATGCATCCTATGTCGCAGTACTTTTTTCAAAATGTTTGTGATGGGTTTTCTGCTATATGATTAAAATTGAAGAGAGCACACTGCCTGGAATTAGTCATGAAGGTATGCATGTAATTTGCGATGCTCCTTCTTCACGATAGCACTTCATGTGATGGCAATAAAGAGTATGAAGTAGAATAGCTGTTTGTGTAATAAATCGATGGCCTTAAGATTTCTTTCTTTCAATCTAGCCATATATATAAATGTAAATATCTGTATTGTTAATGCCACCATTGTCACTTCCATTGACAAACACAAACATTTCATCAAAATATAGTGTATAATTTAGTGGTAAACTACTGTAGTATATTTGCAAAATGGGGAATTGCAGTGACAATATATTTAAATCCAGACTTAATTTCCATTTAACACGTTCTAGCCAAATACAGTGCCTTGCAAAATTAGTGAAGTGAAATGAAAAAAAAAAACTTGTTATAAAAAAATATCTGAAACGTTGAACATCCCATGAGCACCATTAAATCCATTATTAAAAAATGGAAAGAATAATGCACCACAACAAACCTGCCAAGAGAATGGAATGGCCTAGTCAAAGCCCAGACCTCAATCCAATTGAAAAGCTGTGGTATGACTTAAAGATTGCTGTACACCAGCGGAACCCATCCAATTTGAAGGAACCGGAGCAGTTCCTTCATGAGGGGGTGAATACTTTCACAAGCCACTTTATTTGGCCCAAAATTGGGTTCAGTACACTTGGGCATAAATACAATATGTTACATCACCAGGCATACTAGTTAGGGACCTCAAAGCACACACTATGGGTGAAAAAACCCAACAAAAAATGAAATTAGCTCATGAACATGAATGATTGGTAAAAATATGATCATGCAAATCTCAATATTTTGTAGAAAGTCGTCTTTAACCGGCATATACTGTATGTTACAAATATTGTATTTTCAATCCTAAAATCTGTAGAAAAGCAGTATTTATGATATGATGTACTGTTTATTATTTATGATATTCATGGTATAGGGAACAAACAGAATCATAAATTAGTTTCTATTGAACCGCTTGGTACTGACCGACTGGCCTTTGAACATTAGGTAATTTCGAACTATAAGAAATTCCAGTCTTACCAGATGCCTTAAACCCAGCAGTGCTTTACAATAGTCTCGTCCCTCTGTTCCCACTATGGGGGGATCACTTTGGTTGTGTTGGCATAGCAAGCTGACAGCCATTTTATTAGATACAATTAAGCAATAATGCACGAGCGGCAGAGGTATATGGCTAATATACCACGGCTAAGGGCTGTTCGTTCTTATGCACGATGCATCGCAGAGTGCCTGGATACAGCCCTTAGCCGTGATATATTGGCCATATACCATAAACCCCTGAGGTGCCTTATTGCTATTATAAACTGGTTACCAACATAATTTGAGCAGTAAAAAGACATGTTTTGTCAAACCCATGGTATACGGTTTGATATACTACGGTTGTCAGCCAATCAGCATTCAGGGCACGAACCACCCAGTTTATAATGTCTTAAATACCATCTGATTCTCTCTTATCCCAGAGATGGATCTCTAACATCCCTCTTCTGTTCTGTTAATGGTAGGGGAGCCTACCCAGAGCAATAAGTAGGGAGGCACTGGTATTTCTTTCTCAAATTGCCTCGCATTAGGAAACTATTATGATGCGGACCTCTGCACTAAATATAAAACAAACCCTTGAGTCTTCGAACTCAAGTGAATGTCAAGGAAGACAAATTGTAATGAGCTACATCTTTGCCACGACATCCGACAGCCATTTAGCTGAAGTTATGGACGTGAGTGTGTGTGGTGACTGGCATGTACTATGAATGTGAACATCAGTATGAATGAAGTGTGAGAACTTCAATCCATAAAGCCACTTAATTATGTATGAAGAAACAACTTCCAACCACGGCTACAAACTGCAGTGCACTTTGGGTATGTTTGTTTGCAGTTGATTGTGTGTGTGTGTGTGTGTGTGTGCGTGTGCATGTGCGTGTCTTGACTGTGTATGTGTTAGTCAGAATGCATCCATCTGTTAGTCTCTGTCTGTCATTCTGAATACCAGTAGCTTACAGTGAGTGTGTGTGCGGGTATGCAGCATGCTCTGTATTTCTTTCAGTATTGATACTGAATATATTCGGGCTGAAAGGGAGGTGGAACCGCATGTCCCATAAGCACATTATCCAGGGCACCCTCTCCCTTTCCCTCTCCACGCTTGCTAGCTAATACCTGGGCAAGGTTTCAGTCTTCGATAAGTAGGCTACGCTAACATTACAGCACTGCAAATGCACTCTGAACTCTGCATCTGGGCCAGACAAGTCTAATGCAGTTTACCACAATAATGCAGCATAGCTGAAGCCCTGCTTGAGAAAATGCTGACTGTATTGTGCTGTAGCAGGTTCATGGTTAGTTCTCCACTGACTTAGCTTGAAAGACATGACTGGCAGAGAGCAAATGACCGAAGACCATATAAAAAGGAGATGTAGCCATTAGCCCAAAGAGCTAATGCTACTTGAAACAGTAGAGTTGGGACGATAAACCGAAAATTACCGTCACCATCATTGCCTTCCTCTTACTGAAGGAATTTTGCTTCAGGGGTAATTTTCAGTGATTAGGCTTTACAACGCTCCTTAAATCAATGCGATTTGGTGTGTGTGTGTGTGTGTGTGTGTGTAAATATGTCTATGGTGTATGTAGGCACCTGAGCTGAGCCATATAAGGTAGAATGGGCATCTACCACCCATTCGAATGGTTTAGACCGTTTTTAGGGAGTGAGCTTCTCTTCTCCTTATTCGACCATGTTGTGGAGCTCGCAAAAGTTATTGCTGTCCTCTTTATTAAATGATCACATGAACCACTATATCTAAGAAATTACCATATACATTGATTGTTTAAAGCAAAGCTACCAAACTATTGGTGAAGGTCAAATTGAATGTAAGCTGAGACCAGCAGGTATAGCCAGATGAGAGTTGTGCCTCCGGGAGCTTACTTTTATTTCGGTCAAATAATTTTGATGCATTGCATTTGATAGCAATAACCTAGCAAATTACATTGGTTGTCACTCAACTAATAAAGCCTAATATTGCACAAACCATTTTACAAGCATTTAAATGCGGAAGGTGCCACACAGATGTGCAAGATCAGGAATATGCCAACCTCTCGTTAGTCAGCGCGTGATGCTACACACAGTGTGCAGCTCGACTAGGCTATTGTTATTGCCTGGGGTAGTTCGGCATACAAAATGACTTGTAGATCAATTACTATAAAGCACTTATATGCTTGATGCTTAGTTCTATATTGAAGAAGAGGACGTGTCATTTGTCACAAAAGATTAGTTATTTTTTCGGAAGGTATAAAATGTAATTTGAAAGTTAATGAACCGGTGAGATGTAAAGTTTGAATCGATTTTCAGATTACAGTACATGCTACATTTGGATCGGTTTCAGTTCCTGTGGACCAATGCACTCATGTCTTAAACATTTGAATCAGAGACTGATACATATTGGGGAATCGTTATATCCCTACTACCAATGTAAAGTTTTTGTAGGACATTACATTTACTGTTAAATTAATCAATTACATGGCTATCTAGCAACACAATCATAATAGTTCTGAGCAATTAGCTGAAATTTCAGTTTATTTACAGTTTTTAAATAAAAAATGTTTTGTGTGTTTGAGCTCAACACGCCTTTTCTCTAGAAAGAAATCTAATCAAGCATGAACTGTGGGATGTTGTAGGAAGATGATTTTTTCAACAGGCTACAATATGCATCATAGTTAAGTGCAGAAAATATGGTAATTAACTACTATAACTAGAATCCATTGCACCTACAGCTAGCCTGTTGTAATTAGTTATTGGTCGGGAAAGCCTGTGGGGCCGGCAGACAGACATGGAGAGGGAGGAACATAACCAGAATGTGTTGCAAACAAGAGGGATATAGAACAGTTACTTAGGTATCTCTACCTGACAATACATCTAATTGATTGGTAGTTGTTATTCATCAGTCTTAAATGTATACCTCATTTACTTTGAAAAACTACTGAATTTGTGATTTTGAATTTGTGATTTTGTCAAGACAGCAGGCAACTAACGATAGCTAACACACTTTTGTACATCGCGCTGTTCTGTACATTTGACCTTATTTTAGCGCCCTAAAAACACAATACTTCCAGGTCAACTGTAATATGAATATCATTGTAAAGCACAATTTCTCCCCTTTCCAGCAAAATCAATGACAAGGCCTTCATGCTGCCCAGCTCTTCATGATTGAAGTTGTACAACTGAATGCATCTTCTGCATTTAACCCAACTCCTCTGAATCAGAGAGATGTGGGGGGCTGCCATAATCAATATCCACATCTTCAGTGCAAGGTGGAACAGTGGGTTAACTGCCTCGCTCAGGGACAGAATGACAGATTTTGACCATGTCAGCTCAGGGATTTGATCCAGCAACCTTTCGGTTAACTGGCCCAACACTCTAACCACTAGGCTACCTGCGGCCAATGTTCTAACCAAGAAGGCAATGGAGCTCCACAAGGTCTTTTTAAAAATGGCAGGTGGGGAAGCGAAAGCTACTGCGTGATAGGGAAAGGGAGGTGGGGAAACGACTGTTTTCACCCGATTTGTCCAACTTATCACCTATAAAATGTCAATGAAACACTATAAAGAGTATATATAATGTCTCATTACATACCTATTTGTCACACCTTGATCTGTTTCACCTGTCTTGTGATGTCTCCACCCCCTCCAGGTGTTGCTTATTATCCCTGGTGCATATATCCCTGTGTTTCCTGTCTCAGTTCGTCTTGTGTGTTTTTCAAGTCAACCAGTGGTTTTCTAGTACTCCTGCTTCTATTCTCTTTTGCTAGTCCTCCCGGTTTTTGACCCTTGCCTGTTTTCTGGACTCCGTACCCGCCTGCCTGACCATTCTGCCTCCCCTGACCTCGAGCCTGCCTGCCTCTTTGTACCTCCTGGATTATGAACTGGTTTTGACCTTTTGCCTGTCCACGACCATTATCTTACCCACCCCTTTTGGATTGTTTAATAAATATCAAGACTCAAACCATCTGCCTCCCGTGTCTGCATCTGGGTCTCACATTGTGCCCTTATACCTATTTGAAGGTTCGTGTCAAATTAGAATATGGTTTTTAGGGCAACGCTAAATGTATCTTCACAATTAAACTGCGGCTGTCATGGTTTTTGAGACAGTCACTACAGTCCCATTAGTTTTCATTACAGCCTCGTTTGAATGCTTCAGTGGTGAAAATGTGTACGGATCGGGGTTAGTCACCGATAGGCTACTAAGCTAAATAGGATGACTCTTTGCGGAGCACAGAGACGGATGGCTGGCTGATACTGCCTGAGCCTAGATGAGATAATGACTTGGAATTAAATAAAAACTAATCTAATAAAAAAAGTTATATTTTATCAAAGTTGGAATATTTTGGGAATATTTAAATATAAAGTTGGAATATTTTATCAAAGTTGGTTTATAAATAAGTGATAAGCAGTAATAGGCAGTCACTATCATCATTGGAGTTTTATTAATTGCATATATTCATCATGCTAAAGAACAAATACACTGCTCAAAAAAATAAAGGGAACACTAAAATAACACATCCTAGATCTGAATGAATGAAATATTCTTATTAAATACTTTTTTCTTTACATAGTTGAATGTGCTGACAACAAAATCACACAAATTATCAATGGAAATCAAATTTATCAACCCATGGAGGTCTAGATTTGGAGTCACACTCAAAATTAAAGTGGAAAACCACACTACAGGCTGTAGTGTGTGAGGCTCAGTAGTGTGTGTGGCCTCCATGTGCCCTACAACACCTGGGCATGCTCTTGATGAGGTGGTGGATGGTCTCCTGAGGGATCTTCTCCCAGACCTGGACTAAAGCATCCGCCAACTCCTGGACAGTCTGTGGTGCAACGTGGCGTTGGTGGATGGAGCGAGACATGATGTTCCAGATGTGCTCAATTGGATTCAGGTCTGGGGAACGGGCGGGCCAGTCCATAGCATCAATGCCTTCCTCTTGCAGGAACTGCTGACACACTCCAGCCACATGAGGTCTAGCATTGTCTTGCATTAGGAGAAACCCAGGGCCAACCGCACCAGCATATGGTCTCACAAGGGGTCTGAGGATCTCATCTCGGTACCTAATGGCAGTCAGACTACCTCTGGCGAGCACATGGAGGGCTGTGCGGCCCCCCAAAGAAATGCCACCCCACACCATGACTGACCCACCACCAAACCGATCATGCTGGAGGATGTTGCAGGCAGCAGAACGTTCTCCACGGCGTCTCCAGACTGTCACATTTGTCACGTGCTCAGTGTGAACCTGCTTTCATCTGTGAAGAGCACAGGGCGCCAGTGGCGAATTTGCCAATCTTGGTGTTCTCTGGCAAATGCCAAACGTCCTGCACGGTGTTGGGCTGTAAGCACAACCCCCACCTGTGGACGTCGGACCCTCATACCACCCTCATGGAGTCTGTTTCTGACCGTTTGAGCAGACACATGCACATTTGTGGCCTGCTGGAGGTCATTTTGCAGGGCTCTGGCAGTGCTCCTCCTGCTCCTCCTTGCACAAAGGCGTAGGTAGCGGTCCTGCTGCTGGGTTGTTGCCCTCCTACGGCCTCCTCCACGTCTCCTGATGTACTGGCCTGTCTCCTGGTAGCGCCTCCATGCTCTGGACACTACGCTGACAGACACAGCAAACCTTCTTGTCACAGCTCGCATTGATGTGTCATCCTGGATGAGCTGCACTACCTGAGCCCCTTGTGTGGGTTGTAGACTCCGTCTCATGCTACCACTAGAGTGAAAGCACCGCCAGCATTCAAAAGTGACCAAAATATCAGCCAGGAAGCATTGGAACTGAGAAGTGGTCTGTGGTTATCACATGCAGAACCACTCCTTTATTGGGGGTGTCTTGCTAATTGCCTATAATTTCCACCTGTTGTCTATTCCATTTGCACAACAGCATGTGAAATGTATTGTCAATCAGTGTTGCTTCCTAAGTGGACAGTTTGATTTCACAGAAGTGTGATTGACTTGGAGTTACATTGTGTTGTTTAAGTGTTCCATTTATTTTTTTGAGCAGTGTATGTAATGTACACAAACACAATATTTTATTTAAAACCTCTTAGGGCTAGGGTCCCTTTTTCAGAATTTCCGCCTGACTGATGTGCCCAAAGTAAACTGCCTGTTACTCAGGCCCAGAAGCCAGGATATGCATATAATTTATATCATTGAATAGAACAGTTAGAAGTTTGTAGAAATGTTAACATAATGTATGAGACAATAACACAACTGATACGGTAGCCGAAAATCAAAAGAAAAACCAAACAGAGTTATTTTTTGGGGAGATCACGTGCTCTTGCAATGGAAAACTATGGGTCCTATGTTATTCCAGCTCCCAGATTGCAATTCATATGGCTTCAACTAGATGTCAACAGTCTTTGTTCAAGGTTTCAGGCTTGTTTCTTACAAAACTAGGAAGACATTTGAGTTTTGGTACAAAGAGTCAGTCTATGGGAAATCAGTCTATGGGCGCGCAACGAAGAGGACGCACACTTTTTAATTTTACTTTTCTATTGAACATACTTCTTTCCGTATGAAATATTATAGTTTATTTACATTTTAAGGTACCTGATGATTAAATAGCAAAGTAGTTTGACTTGTTTTAACAAAGTTTAGCAGTAGCTTTTTGGATTCCTTTGTTTGCATGTTGAACGAGTGGATTACTGAAATCGATGGTGCCAACTAAACAGGCTTTTTGGGTTATAAAGAAGGATTGTATCTAACAAAACGACCATGCATGTTGTAGCTGGGACCCTCGGGATTGCAAACAGAGGAATATTTTCAAAAAGTAAGGTTATTTAATCGCTATTTGTGATTTTATTATGTTTGTGCTGGTTGAAAAATATGTTGACGTCCATTCACCGGATGTTGTCGACAGGTGTCCTGCTGACGGGACACCTAGCCCTATTAAGTAAAGTCATGTTAATAAATTATGGTTAGCAAACTTCTTCATGATCGGAGAGCTAATGTAGGCTCATGCGATTAGCATGAAGTTGTAAGTAACAAGAACATTTCCAAGGACATAGACATATCTGATATTGGCTTAAATATTAAATTCTTGTTACTCTAACTGCACTGTCCAATTTACAGTAGCTATTACAGTGAAAGCATACCATGCTATTGTTTGAGGAGAGTGCACAATTTTGAACATGAAAAGCTATTAATAAACAAATTAGGCACATTTGGGCAGTCTTGATTTAAAAAATTAACAGAAATACAATGGTTCATTGGATCAGTATAAAACTTTGCACATACACTGCTGCCAACTAGTGGCCAAAATCTAAAATACTTTGTATTATCGGGGCGGCAGGGTAGCCTAGTGGTTAGACCGTTGGACTAGTAACCAGAAGGTTGCAAGTTAAAATCCCAGAGCTGACAAGGTACAAATCTGTCGTTCTGCCCCTGAACAGGCAGTTAACCCACTGTTCCTAGGCCGTCATTGAAAATAAGAATTTGTTCTTAACTGACTTGCCTAGTTAAATAAAGAAAAAATAAAAATGGTCTTTTACCAGATCTATTGTGTTTTTTCTCCTACATTCCTTTCACATTTCCACAAACTTCAAAGTGGTTCCATTCAAATATTACCAAGAATATGCTACAGGCAGTTAGATTTGGGTCTCTCATTTTAGGCGAAAATTGAAAAAAAGGGGAGGATCCTTAAGAGGTTTTACTAAGTAAACATAATGGGCAGTCACTACCATAATGTGTTTTATTCTGTGTTGTTACAGCATTCAACCTACAATGCATTTATAAAATAAATAAATAAATAAATAACCGAAATTGAAAACCTGTGATTATTTTTCAAAGGACGAACCTAAACCAAATTAACCTCAAAAAGCAATAATCGCTCAGCACTAATATTTTGGGTTAGCAATCTAGGTCATGTGTTTTGAGTTCTCACTATCTCAGCAGTGATGGAAAAAGTAATAGTAAAATATTACTCAAGTAAAATTTCAAAAGTATTTGGTTTTATATATACTTAAGTATCAAAAGTAAAAGTATAAATAATTTCAAATTCCTTATATTAGGCAACCAGACGACACCATTTTCTTTTTTTTTTTACGGATAGCCAGGGGCACACTCCAACATTCAGACATAATTTACAAACGAAGCATGTGTGTTTAGTGAGTCTGCCAGATCAGAGGCAGTAGGGGTGACCAGGGATGTTCTCTTGATGTGTGTGAATGGAACATTTTCCTGTCCTGCTAAGCATTCAAAATGTAACGAGCTCTTTTGGGTGTCAGGGAAAATGTATGGAGTAAAAAGTACATTATTTTCTTTAGGAATGTCGTGAAGTAAAAAGTAAAGTAAGCAAAAATATAAATAATAAAGTAAAGTACAGCTACCCCAAAAAATACTTAGGTAGTACTTTAAAAATGTTAACTTAAGTACTTTACACCACTGTATCTCAGGTTGTGAATTATATAGCTGAGGCCTAGGCCAATATGCACAAAAAATATGAAGACAAATTCATTTCTAAAGAGACAAAAATACATCTAATCATTCTTGATCCTATTTTGACAGGTAGCACATCAATTTCAATTATGCATTCCCTGAAAATGTTAGATGAAATAGCTAATGTATTTCTTGAATCATACAGCTCTGCCGCTAATGGAAAATAACTATATTTTATTTAATTGTATTATTGTTATCGAGCAAAATGGGTCAATTTATCATGACATTCCTTTTTGCCCATAACACCCAACAAATAAGAGCAAACTTGGCCATTCTTATGACAGATTTATCTGGGTGTCACACCCTGACCATAGTTTACTTTGTATGTTTCTATGTTTTGGTTGGTCAGGGTGTGATCTGAGTGGGCATTCTATGTTTCATGTCTAGTTTGTCCAGTTCTATGTTCGGCCTGATGTGGTTCTCAATCAGAGGCAGGTGTTTGTCATTGTCTCTGATTGGGAACCATATTTAGGTAGCCTGGGTTTCACTGTGTGTTTGTGGGTGATTGTTCCTGTCTATGTGTTTTCACCAGATAGGCTGTTTAGGTTTTCGTTACGTTCATCACGTTCTTTATTTTGTAGTGTTTGTATTGATTCGTGTTTTACGTTTGTTCATTAAAACATGGATCGCAATCTACACGCTGCATTTTGGTCCGACTCTCCTTCTCATACAGAAAACCGGTACAGAATCACCCACCACCAACGGACCAAGCAGCGTGTCAACAGGCAGCAACAGCAGCGTAAAGAGGAATGGACATGGGAGGACGTTTTGGATGGCAAGGGCTGTTACACTTGGGAGGAGATACTGGCTGGAAGAGATCGCCTCCCATGGGAACAGGTGGAGGCACTTAGGAGAGCAGAGGCAGCCGGAGAGAGGAGCCGGCGATATGAGGGAACACGGCTAGCAAGGAAGCCCGAGAGGCAGCCCCAAACATTTCTTGGGGGGGGGGCTAACAGGGAGTATGGCTACGCCAGGTAGGAGACCTGGGCAGACTCCCTGTGCTTACCGGGGGGCTAGAGAGACCGGACAGGCAAAGTGTTATGCAGTGGTGCGCACGGTGTCTCCAGTGCGGGTGTATAGCCCGGTGCGGTATATTCCAGCTCCGCGTGTCGGCCGGGCTAGATTGAGCGTCGAGCCTAATGCCATGAAGCTGGCTCTACGCAGCTGGTCCCCAGTGCGTCTCCTTGGGCCGGCTTACATGGTACCAGCCTTGCGCTCGGTGTCTCCGGTTCGCCTGCATAGCCCAGTGCGGGCTATTCCACCTCGCCGCACTGGCAGGGCGACCGTGAGCATTCAACCAGGTAAGGTTGGGCAGGCTCGGTGCTCAAGAGCTCCAGTGCGCCTGCACGGTCCGGTCTACCCAGTACCACCTCCACACCCCAGCCCTCCGGTAGCAGCTCCCCGCACCAGGCTTCCTGTGCGTGTCCTCGGCCCAGTACCACCAGTGCCAGCACCACGCATCAGGCCTACAGTGCGCCTCGCCTGTCCAGCGCTGTCGGAGCCCTCCTCCTCTCCAGCGCTGTCGGAGTCTCCCGCCTGTTTAGCGCTGTTAGAGCCTTCCTTTTCTACAGCGCTGCCGGAGTCTCCCGCCTGTTCAGAACTGCCAGTTTGCAAGGAGCTGCCAGTTTGCAAGGAGCTGCCAGTTTGCAAGGAGCTGCCAGTTTGCAAGGAGCTGCCAGTTTGCAAGGAGCTGCCAGTTTGCAAGGAGCTGCCAGTTTGCAAGGAGCTGCCAGTTTGCAAGGAGCTGCCAGTTTGCAAGGAGCTGCCAGTTTGCAAGGAGCTGCCAGTTTGCAAGGAGCTGCCAGTTAGCATAGAGCTGCCAGTCTGCAAGGAGCTGCCAGTCTGCAAGGAGCCGCCAGAGCTGCCTGTCTGCAGGATGCCGCCAAAGCTGCCAGTCTGCAAGGAGCCGCCAGAGCTGCCAGTCTGCAAGGAGCCGCCAGAGCTGCCAGTTAGCATGGAGCAGCCAGAGCCGCCAGTCAGCATGGAGCAGCGAGCAGCCAGGGCCGCCAGTCAGCATGGAGCAGCCAGTCAGCATGGAGCAGCCAGAGCAGCCAGTCAGCATGGAGCAGCCAGAGCAGCCAGTCAGCATGGAGCAGCCAGTCAGCATGGAGCAGCCAGTCAGCATGGAGCAGCTAGAGCAGCCAGTCAGCATGGAGCAGCCAGAGCAGCCAGTCAGCATGGAGCTGCCAGTCAGCATGGAGCTGCCAGTCAGCATGGAGCAGCCAGTCAGCATGGAGCAGCCAGTCAGCATGGAGCAGCCAGAGCTGCCAGTCAGCATGGAGCAGCCAGAGCTGCCAGGCAACCAGACTCTTCCAGATCTGCCAGTCGACCAGACTCTTCCAGATCTGCCAGTCGACCAGACTCTTCCAGATCTGCCAGTCGACCAGACTCTTCCAGATCTGCCAGTCGACCAGACTCTTCCAGATCTGCCAGTCGACCAGACTCTTCCAGATCTGCCAGTCGATCAGACTCTTCCAGATCTGCCAGTCGATCAGACTCTTCCAGATCTGCCAGTCAGCCAGACTCTTCCAGATCTGCCAGACTCTTCCAGATCTGCCAGTCAGCCAGACTCTTCCAGATCTGCCAGTCAGCCAGACTCTTCCAGATCTGCCAGTCAGCCAGACTCTTCCAGATCTGCCAGTCAACCAGACTCTTCCAGATCTGCCAGTCAACCAGACTCTTCTAGAACCGCCAGCCAGCCAGGATCTGCCGGATTCAACTACCTGCCTGAGCTTCCTCTCAGTGCTGAGCTTCCTCTCAGTGCTGAGCTTCCTCTCAGTGCTGAGCTACCCATCAGTCCCGAGCTACCCATCAGTCCCGAGCTGTCCTTCTGTTCCGAGCTTCCCCTCTGTCCCGAGCTGCCTTTTAGGAGGGTAACCTATCTAGGGACGCTAAGGAGGTGGACTAAAACTATTATGGAGTGGGGTCCACGTCCAGCACCAGAGCCGCCACCGTGGACAGATGCCCACCCAGACCCTCCCCTATAGGTTCAGGTTTTGCGGCCGGAGTCCGCACCTTGGGGGGGGGGGTACTGTCACACCCTGACCATAGTTTACTTTGTATGTTTCTATGTTTTGGTTGGTCAGGGTGTGATCTGAGTGGGCATTCTATGTTTCATGTCTAGTTTGTCCAGTTCTATGTTCGGCCTGATATGGTTCTCAATCAGAGGCAGGTGTTCGTCATTGTCTCTGATTGGGAACCATATTTAGGTAGCCTGGGTTTCACTGTGTGTTTGTGGGTGATTGTTCCTGTCTATGTGTTTTCACCAGATAGGCTGTTTAGGTTTTCGTTACGTTCATCACGTTCTTTATTTTGTAGTGTTTGTATTGATTCGTGTTTTACGTTTGTTCATTAAAACATGGATCGCAATCTACACGCTGCATTTTGGTCCGACTCTCCTTCTCATACAGAAAACCGTTACACTGGGGTTATCAACTATGTGGAACTGGTAACAAATGGCTAACAAATTACAGTAGAATAGTCTGTCATCATGTGCTTCAGGGTTTTCTTAGTAGTTCTGTTCTCACAGTATCAACCTAAATAATCCTATAACATTTCCTGGGTAGCTAAACACGAATCTGTCAATTTCAATTTCCCACACCACATTAGTGTCTCGGTAATTTATTGAATAGTTTACCAGAGGCGTTAAAATGTCTTTAAAGCGGGGGAGTGAGAAAGAAACAAAAATCTAAAATCATCAAGAAATCATACTGTGAACCGCCCCTGTTCCTCATTTTAGTGAATCCCCACTCCTGTAATCCACAGGAAATACAAGATTATTTCCATTTAAAAAAAATAGCTGGTGAATGTAGGCCAAGCTGGTTCCACTGCATATGCCGGAGACAATACAATCAAATCCAATGCCAGCGAACTGTGTCTTCCTCTTTCTCTGTTGAAGATTGGCAATTTTGCGGGTTTATATGATTTGGCAAGTTCACCCATTTGTTTTGATAATACAAGTCAGCCTTCCCTGAGCTTTTAAAGGGAAGGAAAGACAAGTCAGGAAAAAACATGCAATTTATTACGACCGACAAAACTGCAGTCAGCAAAACTGTCCTGTGTCATTAGGGCCAGGGCCAAATGGGTCCTGTAGCTGTCAGAATGGAATAGGCCTAAGTCTTGTGGAAAGGTGTACTGAGGTAGATAGTCAATTCTGAAAGTGATCATATTCTGTCCACAGATGTGGAAATGACACAAACAAAATCATGTTTGACTGCAAATTCCATTCCCTGGGGGGAGCCTTTGTGGAAGTCTATGATTGCGTTTTTTTGTGATTATTGCTATCACTGCGGGGATAACGAGAAGCTGCCAGTGTTTGTTGGCTGCAGTGGGTTAATGCCAGAGCTTACTGCATGCCAGGGCCCCTTAGCTAAGGAGCTGTGGCGAATTCACAGCCCTGGGTTTGATATTGAGCCTTTTGGTTCCAAGCCAGACCAGGCGAATGGCAGCACAATGCCATTAGCCCCCTGACATTGTGGATAGAAATAGCTGACGAACAGCTGTCTCAAAGACATGCCCCATGGCAGCCGGACAGCACTCCCTCTCCTCGCTTCGTCTTTGATAAGGCCAAGGTAAAAAATAACAGGTTTACAGTACCTTATCAACGGTAAGCCAGACAAGAGACGTGAGGGACGTGCATGTACAGCGTAACTGCACCATTAATTTGCATAATGGCTTCTCAAAACCTTGTTATAGTTTGTCTTAAGTATCCATTTCCTTCCACATCCACTCTGCTACTATATTCCATGTCTCCCCTGAGTGTTCTCTGACAACATCTCCAAACCTGTCTTGGTCTCCAGATGACAGCATCAGGTTAATTGCAAATTGAGGACAATGCATGAAATCGTGGAGATGATAGATGCAAGACTAGATGAGGCAAGGTGTGGGGGAAATGGGCTTACAAAGAGAATCCCCAACATCCGACTGTGAAATCAAAATATCACCTTGGTCTAGGGGTAACTTTGGGGAGCAATTGAATATTTATTTGAAGAGGGCTCGAACAACTCTGACAGAAACATGGACTGGCAAAATACATCTCCATTTTGAAATTGTTGAACAGCAAGGAGTTATATGCACCACCTAATTATTCTGCACTAACAGATTTGATGGCTAGTCTGTAAAGAAAACGGTTGTTACAGCTAGTATTTTAAATGGAAATGAACATGAATGAAAATCAATAACACAATAATCAGGAGAAAGATAAACTAATGTTTCCTGTGAGATTTCTTGTTGCCAACAATCATTCTCGACTTTTATTTGGGGTATTGCCAGAGTCCTTGCTAAACTACCACAATATTCAAGGATTACATTGCAATAATGACGTCACTGGTTGACAGAGGCTGTTGTACAAGAAAAAGATTACCAAAATGATTGTGTGCACAGCCTTAAATTGAATATCAATCAAGCCAATAAAGCTGAAAATGTCAATTTTAAGACATAGCACAATGCAGAAACTGCACTATATTATGTAGTAGACACAAATATCTTGGCTAGTTAGCATATGAAGGCGTATGTGCTTAACCCAACTTAGAAAATGTGGCTAATGATTGCTGTTCAGCAAGTTGAGGATAATTATACCACCACAGTGAGGTCACATGGCTGTGGGACTATACTCATCTCTCCAGGAAGATAAGCAGCTCAGAAGACCCTCAATACACGGTCGCCATAGTGACATTCACCGCTGGGTGCTGATCGCTAACCTCAGTATTTTCAGATTACAGGTAGGTGGGGATGGAACACAAAATGTCTCATCATTCATTTCGTTTTGCAAATGTGCAAATATCAGGCAGCCATACTGGTAATTTATGTACATCCACATCTTCCAAGAGTCATTCAAAAATGTATTTAGTGCTATATTTTAAATGAGGACGAGGGAGAAAACCCACAGCTTGATTGGCATGCTGCAGCAGGTGTTGTTTTAAGTTAAGTGAGCAGTGCACTTCTGCTCTGGAAATTTGTGCGGATTTGATACAGTCCAGTAACTTCGGATTTCAAATTAAATCAAACTTTATTTGTCACATGCACCGAATACAACTAGTGTAGACCTTGCCATGAAATTCTTACTTACAAGCCCTTAACCAACAGTGCAGTTCAAGAAGAGTTAAGAAAAGATTGACCAAATAAACTAAAGTAAAAAAAATATATAAAAAGTAACACAATAACGAAGTTATATACAGTGTTAAGGAGAGCAGCTACACTAGCTGACAACATGGAAGGGACAAGCACCATGGCTGAGAAAGATTGTATCAGGGCGTTTGAGGCAAAGTACAGGGTAGAGTTCCCCTCCAACAAATGAGAGAATGTCACGATGTTCGTAATAATGGTCGGACCAAGGCGCAGCGTACGTAGAGTTCCACATTATTTATTAAAGAAAGTGAAACTTAGAAGAAAAAAAAGAAAAAAACAAAGAATAAACGAACCATGACGACAATTCAGTGCTAACAGGCAACTAAACATAAACAATATCCCATAACCCACAGGTGGAAGAAATGCTACCTAAGTGTGATTCCCAATTAGAGACAACAATAGCCAGCTGCCTCTAATTGGGAATCATACCTAAACCCCAACATAGAAAAAACAACCTAGAACCCCACATAGAAAAGATAATCTAGACTAACCCCCTTAGTCACGCCCTGACCTACTCTAACATAGAAAATAAAGGCTTTCTATGGTCAGGACGTGACAGAGAAAGGTTTTCTGCAATAAGTATGTGATCATTTACACTCTTGCTGATGTATACAAAGGGTCATTGGTTAAAACCACATTCCAGCTGGTGTCTATTCCACAAGTTACAACCAGCTAAATCTATGATGTTAAAATGCCTATTTACTCTGTTCCATCTGACCGTGGAATCCACTGTCTCATCAGCCCAGCCAAGCAATTTTTTAACTTGATCTCCACTATAAAAATCATCTAGACATTATCTCACATTTCTTTTAGACTAACATTTAGTTTTCAACCGCAGAGATTTGTCTAAACCTTACTGTCTGTCCCTCCTACATTTGCAACATTGTTTCAATATTCAAATTTGATCTCCAGCTGTTCCATAGTAATGAACAAGTCGGGAAGAGACAGACAGTGTTTCTCAGCCAGTTGAAATCATGAATCAGCTGGCATAATTTTTATGGCTATATACAAAGAAATGTAAATTGAAAAAAGCTTCAGTTTGAAGTGATTGTGTTGTTGGCTAGCTCCTCTGAACAACAGTGTCCTGACAAGTGACTGTAAGTCAGCCAGCTAACAAGCAAGGGATAAGAACGTTGCCAGCCAGTATAGCAATGGAACATTTAGAATGAATGTCTGGGTCGTGTCTCTGGCTGTCACACATTGACCTTAGAGATCCTTTTAATTCTCTATTTTGGTTAGGTCGGGGTGTGACTAGGGTGGGCAATCTAGTTTTCCTATTTCTTTGTTTGGACTGGTATAGTTCCCAATCAGAGGCAACTGTCTATCGTTGTCTCTGATTGGGGATCATACTCTGGCAGCCTTTTTCCCACCTTAGTTTGTGGGATCTTGATTTTGTATAGTTGCTGTGTGGTCTGCAGAACTTTACGTTCGTTTTGTATAATTTTTTTTTCAGTGTTCGTTTTAATAAAAGTAAGATGTTCGCCTACCACGCTGCACCTTGGTCCAATCCTTCAAACAACAAGCGTAACAGAAGATCCCACCAACAAAGAACCGAGCAGCGTGGCCAGGAGGAGCAGGGATCCTGGGCCTGGGAGAAAAGGTGGTGGAGGACATAATGGACATGGGAGGAGGTTATGGCATGGGACAAGACCCTGCCATGGAAGCAGGCAGAGGCAGGGAAGCAGGATCAACGACGACTCCGGGGATCGCAACCACAACGCAAGCACGAGAGGCAGCCCCCCCAAAAAATGTTCGGGGGGCACACGGGGTGGTTGGCAGAGCCATGTTTCAGACCAGAGCCAACTCCCTGCACTTGCTTAAAGGAGCGTGTGACCGTTCAGGCACCATGTTATGCGGTGATACGCACTGTGTCTCCAGTGCCCATTCACAGCCCGGTATGCTCGGTGCCATCTCCCCGCACATGCCATGTGAAAATTAGCATCCAGCCAGGACGGGTTGTGCCAGCTCTACGCTCCAGACCTCCAGTGCGCCTCCACAGCCCAGTATATCCTGTGCCAGCTCCACGCACCCGGCCTCCAGTGCGTCACCCCAGCCTGGTACTCCCTGTCTGTGCCAGCTCCACACACCCGGCCTCCAGTGCGTCTCCCCAGCCTGGTAAAATGTGTGCCGGCTCCACGCACCAGGCTACCAGTGCGCCTCCGCAGTCCGGATCCTCCTGTGAGGGTTCCCAGTCCGAAGCCTTCTGCGGCGGTCTGTGGTCCGGAGCCTCCAGCGACGGTTCCCAGTCCGGAGCCTTCTGCGACGATCTACGGTCCCCGGCGACGATCTACGGTCCAGAGAATATTATGTGTGTTGTATATACTCCTGAGACCTAGTCATAAAGATATTTATATATATTAGTGGGGAGAACAAGTATTTTATACACTGCCGATATTGCAGGTTTTCCTACTTACAAAGCATGTAGAGGTCTGTAATATTTTATCATAGGTACACTTCAACTGTGAGAGAAGAAAATCACATTGTGGGATTTTGAAGTAATTAATTTGCATTTTATTGCATGACATAAGTTTTAACCAACACAAAAACATCTTATGGCGTTCTGCATTAGCATCGAACAGCCCCTGTGATATGCAGCTTTTCAGGGAAGCTAGAAACCAATATACACAGGCAGTTAGAAAAGCCAAGGCTAGCTTTTTCATGCAGACATTTGCTTCCTGCAACACTAACTCAAAAAAGTCCATGGAGAATAAGAACACCTCCTCCCAGCTGCCCTGAAGATAGGAAACACTGTCACCACTGATAAATCCACTATAACTGAGAATTTCAATAAGCATTGTTCTACCTGGCTACCCCTACCCCGGTCAACAGCACTGCACCACCCACAGCAACTCGCCCAAGCCTTCCCCATTTCTCCTTCTCCCAAATCCAGTCAGCTGATGATCTGAAAGAGCTGCAAAATATGGACCCCTACAAATCAGCCGGGCTAGACAATCTGGACCCTGTCTTTCTAAAATGATCTGCCGAAATTGTTGCCACCCCTATTACTAGCCTGTTCAACCTCTCTTTCGTGTCGTCTGAGATACCCAAAGATTGGAAAGCAGCTGCGGTCCTCCCCCTCTTCAAAGGGGGGGACACTCTTGACCCAAACTGCTACAGACCTATATCTATCCTACCCTGCCTTTCTGAGGTCTTCGAAAGCCAAGTCAACAAACAGATTACCGACCATTTCGAATCTCACAATACCCTCTCTGCTATGCAATCTGGTTTCAGAGCTGGTCATGGGTGCACCTCAGCCACGCTCAAGGTCCTAAACGATATCTTAATCGCCATCGATAAGAAACATTACTGTGCAGATTGATTCATTGATCTGGCCGAGGCTTTCTACGCTGTCAATCACCACATCCTCATCGGCAGACTCGACAGCCTTGGTTTCTCAAATGATTGCCTCGCCTGGTTCACCAACTACTTCTCTCATAGAGTTCAGTGTGTCAAATCGGAGGGTCTGTTGTCCGGACCTCTGGCAGTCTCTATGGGGGTGCCACAGGGTTCAATTCTTGGACCGACTCTCTTCTCTGTATTCATCAATGATGTCGCTCTTGCTGCTGGTGAGTCTCTGATCCACCTCTACGTAGACGACACCATTCTATATACTTCTGGCCCTTCTTTGGACACTGTGTTAACAACCCTCCAGGCAAGCTTCAATGCCATACAACTCTCCTTTCGTGGCCTCCAACTGCTCTTAAACTCAAGTAAAACTAAATGCATACTATTCAATCGATCACTACCCGCACCTGCTCGCCCATCCAGCATCACTACTCTGGACAACTACAAATACCTAGGTGTCTGGCTAGACTGTAAACTCTCCTTCCAGACTCACATTAAGCATCTCCAATCCAAAATTAAATCTAGAATCGGCTTCCTATATCGCAACAAAGCATCCTTCACTCATGCTGCCAAACATACCCTCGTAAAACTGACCATCCTACCGATCCTCGACTTCGGTGATGTCATCTAGAAAATAGCCTCCAACACTCTACTCAACAAACTGGATGCAGTCTATCACAGTGCCATCCGTTTTGTCACCAAAGCCCCATACACTACCCACCATTGCGACCTGTACGCTCTCGTTGGTTGGCCCTCGCATCATACTCGTCGCCAAACCCACTGGCTACAGGTTATCTTCAAGTCTCTGCTAGGTAAAGCCCCGCCTGATCTCAGCAAACCGGTCACCATAGCAGCACCCACTCGAAGCACGTGCTCCAGTAGGTATATAAATACAATTTTAAAAATCACTCCGGACAGACACAAGTAAAAACTCATTACATAAATGTTGCAGCAGCCCAGGCTATACCTAAACATTAGAGATCTGACATGCTGTATGGGATGAACATGCATCAATGATTTTAGTCCTTGCTTGGACTAAATTATTCTTAGTCCTTACTTGGACTAACTCTCCAACAACACCATCCATCCATGATGAGCCTGTCCTGCACTGAAGCCTATGAACACCTCAACCCCTGTCCTGCACTGAAGTCAAGCCTCTGAACACCTCAATTCATGCCTCATACCCTCATTCAATCACTGCTGTGATCCCTTCCCAACACTGTAAGTAGCCCTCTCATTCCCATTCCCCATAATATTATACAATACATGTCTTTATTACATGCTTTAGGTTAAAATAATTAGTCTTTGGTGATTTTTGAAACATGCTTTGTCATCTCTGTGCGGTCTGCGCCTATACTGGTGGTCTCCCATCCTCCTCAATTTTTCAAGTCAATAGCCTCTACTGTGTTATGGGTATGCTTGTCATCGGCAAGGAATCAGCAGTTTTTTAAGATAAAATAAACGTAATAGAGCTAAGCACAGGCAAATTCCTAGAAAAACTGGTTTAGTCTGCTTTCCAACAGACACTGGGAGAAAAATTCACCTTTCAGCAGGACAATAACCTAAATATACACTATTGCTTACCAAGACGACATTGCATGTTTGTCAGTGGCCCAGTTAAATCTGCTTGAAAATCTTTAGCAGCACTTGAAAATGGATGTCTAGCCAGGATCAACAACCAACTTGACAGAGCTTGAAGAATTTTTAAAAGAATAATGTGCATAATTTTTTTTATTGGTAGTTAGTGTAGACAACTTTTTTTGTTGTCATTCTCACTGAGATATCATATTAACATGGCATAAGCCATGGCAAAATATGTATAATTTTAGGGATTTTTTAAAGCTTTATTTAGACAGTTTAGTCTCATTGAGATACAAACTATTTGTCAAGAGACACCTGGTCCAACCAAGACAGCAGGAGGAGAGAATAATAATGTTTCAGAAAAATCTGACATAACAACTTACTGACATAGACACACCATAAACAAAATGTGACATACACACATACAGTATGTTACAATTACAGAAACATACAAGCATCATAGATACAAATCTATCATATGTACCACCGCATGAAGTCCTAATGACAATCAAATTCCTCAGTAACATGTGACTCAACCAAACTTTTAAACTCCTCCAAGGAAATAAGATCTTGGAGTTTCAAGATCAGCTGGAGAGAATTCCAAGACCACGGAGCTGATTAACTAAAACACTTTTTTTCCATGATCCGTTCTGATTTTAGGAACTGTTAAAAGTAAATAGGAGTGTAACTTGTATTTTTTTTCTGACCTAAAATAAAAGCGGCAGTTGTATTTTAAAAAAATTGCTTTAAAACTGCAAAAAAATTTCTCCATCCCATGTCTAAATGGGTAGAATTGCAGGAAATTAGGTATAAAACGGCCCCAAAAAATTATTCGTCCCATGGAATAATCCGTAGAATAAGAGCTGCTGGAAAACATGTGGCGAGACAGCATTTGCCCCAGTACTTTTCAATCTGGTAGGCGCCGCCACACCACTCAAAGCTGCACCACTGAACGCGTTTATCAGACAACTGGGAAATCTTTTTGAGCAGTTAACCAACTCTGAATTCCATGTCGGAAACTCTGACATCTTTCTAGCGCTCAGACTTTCCGACCTGAAGATCACTGACATCATGATGTGACCTTTTTCTTCCAGAGTTCCAAGTTGTCTTGCATAGAAAAACTTTTGCAACGGAAAAGAAAGCAGGCGTTTCTTATTGGACAAGTTGACATAGCACCTCACCCAATTTCCCTTTCCTCTCTTTTGTCTAGTCTAGGAAAACCCTGTCCCTAGGATTTTAAGCAGTAACCCCCACGCTCGCTGCAACAGGTGGTTTCACAGTAGTCTTCTAGCTACAGCTTACAGGGCCTATAAACCACACCTGTCAACAACTAAGTTTGGTTGCACCAGCACCTCGTTGACTTGACTCTGCACTTGTTTTATTCTTGGCTCACGCTCCTCTTCAGTCTGTGGAATAGTCATCACAAAGGTTAACACTAGCTTCTATAGCCACAACCTCATAAACCACACCCATTCCTACAATTTGTATTCTTAAAATCTGATTTTAAACCTAGCCTTAACCCTAACATTAACCACACTGCTAACCTTATGCCTAACAATAACCTTAAACTAATACCCCCAAAAACATTTTTGTGGCTGTGGAATCTGACTTTGTGGCTATACAGAAAGAAGCTAGTGGAAACCAAGTGGAATCCTGCCGGAATCCGACTTTGAGGCTGTGTTATTTAGTGGAAACCCTTCTCTCCTGCCTGCCTCATGAAAGAGTGAACACAAATGTTCATGGCAAACAAGGTACTATATGTTTTAATAAAAGCAGTTGAGTCATCCTCTAAAACTATCTAGAATTATCCAATCTATAGCTAGGTCACAAAACTACAAATGTTATATTTAGAGTAGCCTAGCTAGATAGCTAGCTAACTTCAGCTAGCTAGGTTGATGCAATCATGCAGCCAGCAGCTAATATTAATAATTTAGACTCACTGAATAAATGTATTTGGCACAGGATAAAGAAGATGAAATTATCTGCTGCTGCTATCCAAGGCCAATGGATACTGAAGTGCCTGAAAAGGTTAGTCAGCCAGTTTGTTAGTCCATTAATGTTTGTTGGCATATTATTATATTTCCACTGCTGGTGATTATTCACAAATATTTGTGGCACAAATTACACTGTCAAAAAAGTTTTAAAAAATCAACAAATTCGCCACAGAGCAGTCGGCACAGATCAATTGAAAACATTTGTCCAACCATAACAAAATGGATGGCTAATGCAGAAAGAGAGAATTGGTAGATTCTGGCATCACCATAACTTTCACAAATACGATAGGCAGCCATGGTGTCAGTCTTTTTCGACTAGCAGGTTAGGTTAGAATAGAGTGCAATGGAATGAGTGACATTCAATAAAATCTACTTCATTAAAACAGGGATATTGTTTTCAATTAAAATGTTGATTTAATGATTGAATATATAGATTTAACAGGCAATCAGTTCCTACAGTGAGCGCCAGGGAACCAATCAGGACAACACAAGGTTAGTGGTATTATTACTTACACATAAAAAAATACTTTGCTACCAAGTCT
Organism: Oncorhynchus clarkii lewisi; assembly: GCF_045791955.1. Lineage (NCBI taxonomy): Eukaryota > Metazoa > Chordata > Actinopteri > Salmoniformes > Salmonidae > Oncorhynchus > Oncorhynchus clarkii. The sequence continues at coordinate 44,252,101 of NC_092158.1, forward strand.
ACTGTGTATAGTGTTAAATGTAACCCTGCCTTACATAAAGCTTCCAGAATGAATAATTGCAGAAGAGCACTGTAATGAGACTAATACTTTTCTACACTGAAACCTGTCTCTTTTTTATTTTTCAAAGTCAACTGCTTAACAGTGTGTGTGTGTAAAGACTGAAATGACTATTTAAAAATACACTGTAACCATTCTTTGCATAACGCTCACCCCTGCCATAGGAGTTCACTAAACCACAGAGTATGTTGTCCATTGAAGTTGTTCTCTGGCTCTTTTGATATCAGATTCATAATGAATTACAACAAGGTTTGTGGTAGTTTGAAAGTGTTTTTCAGCCTCAGGTCAGGAGAGTTTAGAATTCACATGACCCGACAAGAAAACCCCCAGACCTATAGTCATAGCACAGATGAAAAGGGAAGCTATCTATAATAATAATAATACATCTTTTGAACCTGTGGTGCCACCTCTGTGTAAAATTGCAGGAAATTAACTTCAAAACAAAAAAAATATCTCCGCCGTCAAGAGGGGGGCCACTAAAATGATTTGCTGTGAGGTAGACGATCCAAAGGCCTTCACAAGACCCTGAATGACCAGGCCTGTGTTGATCCAGCTTTGCACAATCACATGGATTCTGTTTACATATGTCTAATGGTTAACCCTATATTGATTCTGCTTACTACTTCTAAGAAAACAGTATAGATACTGGAAAATTCTCAAGGTACTGGAAAATGTTCAATAGTCGGCGGTACCCCCAACCAAATCTCACTTAGGGCCCCCAAAAGGCTAGAGTTGGCCCTGCGTAATCAACAGGTGTAACAAATGGACTGGGTGGGGGGCGAATTTGACCGTGTCAATAGGACTTGAGGGCAGTGGGTTCTGAAAAACAATCACAAAATAAATGTAAAAAATAATATTTTGGGGGAAATTATACCACCAGCCAAAACAGCACTTTGGAGACTGGAAGTGCAAAGGAGCATGAGCATGTGCAAAGGTAAAGTCCTATCTGTGCACTTGCCTGTATAGGGGCTTCTTCCATCATAAGCACAGCCAACATTTAGAATCGTATCATTTAACCAGACATAAACCACTCTTATTTTACTTTAAATTGGCAAAGCAACGTTGGACTCATAGTTAATACAACTTTTTATAATGAGTGTAAGAATAATGAGAAAGTGTTTTACCTGAGAAAGACGTTTTCGCCTTGCCTGACGGTAATATTGTCCATCACTTTACTATCGGTTTGGGATTCCCCTTGACTGTGGACAGGCAAACCTGCGGGGACAAGAAACAGCAGTCTGAAAGACAGAACCACCAGGCACTTCCAAGACACGGTAAAGTATCCACAAATACCCATCTTCGGTTTATAAATCCCACTGCTTGTCGAGACAATGCTTCCGTTGTTTTAAAAGGCAAATGCGTATAGCGGTCCTGTGGAGCGAGCGCGGGTTAGTTAATAGCCTACTGTTCATCTGTTAATCCAAATATGTTTTCCAGGTACAGCATAGTCTATGCAAGAGGGTATCTATCCTTACTGCGCACTCCAAAATATATTGTCAGCCTGTTCCATTCTGTTCCGCAGCTCGCATGGAAATGTTTACTTTTCCTTTCCGAATGGTCCAAATGCTTGATGATGACATTGCGCAATTTCACGTTCGTGGAAAATTAACGGTTGCGGTCGTGGACAGCACGCAGAGCAAACCTAAAACAGGTATTTCGGTTGAGATGACGTGATAAAACTTAAACACACCACTGGTGCCAAATCCGAAGAAGAGAGCACAAACAACAACACACATGATTGATTATCTCTTGTGATTGACTCTATACAATATAGTTTTAGTGATCTCCACCATCCCTTCAGCACTTGGGGTTTGTTGCACATTTCAAATAGGCAGGGATAGCAGCACTAATATCCTTTTCTATTTTCACTCAAAACCAAAAACCAGTATCAGGTTCATTGAATCGATTATTTTTCCCTATCTTTGCAAGTATGCACCACCAATTTGAGTTTGTTGCTAAACCCCCTCACAGTAAGAACTCTGGCAAGAGGAGGGAGGGGGGGGGGGGTTGTCATGGTAGCAGGGACCTTGGTGAATAGCTCTGTACAGGTGTGTGGACATTACTGTTAATCAAGGATGCAATTGTAAACATGGATCAACTGTGTGTGTTTTGATGCAGATGCTATAGACTAGACCTACAGATAGACTATATTGTTCAAACCTTGAATCGGGGAAATTGAAGTGAAATTGCTGGGTATGACTCAACTGTTTTGGTGGTGTGGATGAAGGCATGCGGACTAAATATACTGCCCATGACTCATAACATGTATTTTCACACCCCTGGCTATTACATTTGTGTCAATCATCTAATAGCAGTGCATTTATATTCTTACCCCTTCTCCCCAATTGGTAGTTACAGTCTTGTCCCATCGCTGAAACTCCTGTACGGACTCGGGAGAGGTGAAGGTCGAGAGTCATGCATTCGCAGAAACACGACCATTCCAAGCCACACTGCTTCTTGACACACTGCTCGCTTATCCCTGAAGCCAGCCGCACCAATGTGTCGGAGGAAACACTGTATAACTGGCAACCGTGTCATTATGCAGGCGGCCGGCCCGCTACGGAAGTCATTAGAGCGCGATGGGACAAGGACATCCCGTCCGGCCAAACCCTTCCCTAACCCGGACGACGCTGGGGCCAATTGTGCGTCGCCTCATGGGTCTCCCAGTCGCGGCCGGCTTCGACACAGCCTGGGATCGACCCCGGATCTGTAGTGATGCCTCAAGCACTGAAGTGCCTTAGACCGCTGCACCACTCGGGAGGCCTAATAGCAGTGCATTTATATAGCCTAAGCGAGCCATCATTCCAGGAGTTCCATTATTGATTCCTAAAAATCATTTGTGCAGCCAAAGTTTAAATGAGTGTGAAGGGTAGGTCCCTAAAAATGTGCAGTTCAATGGCAGTTATTTAGTGGAAGACTCTCCTATACACATTAAGCCCATCTTTTAAGGAGGGCCAAATGAAATTATAGGCAGTCGTTATTAAAAGTATGGAACAGGAAACACTTTGAAACCAAAAACAAGTGTTTTTATAGTAGAAATGCAGTTACAACCTCCATTTTGTGACTACTGAACATGACCCTGTGTCTGTCAATCACAATGACGCAATCACAGAATGAGATTCTATTTATATGGACACAACCACCAATCAGGGAACAGAAACACATCCACATAGTTGAACAATTACTGTAGCAGGTATGCAATGAGCAATTACCACTGGGTGGATAGTTTGCTTTTGTACATTATCAATACCATTCAACAACTAACTACTTGCTCAATGTCTTTCTCTATGCATTATTAAACAAACAAATAGGTTTCATATAGTTTTAGCACCTAAAGTAAAGGCATACACGATTTCAACTTTCTTACCGTATTTATTGCTGATATCAGTCCTATGAGTCAGTAAAAATATTTATTTTCAGCCATTTTATAAAAGCTGGGTGTGCTTGATTATGTTTATAACCCAAAATGTTCCCTGAAGTAGAAATTATCCTTTGTGATACACGCAAACATATTTACCACATACAGTATATGTCATCGGAGCCATTGAAACTCAGTGAACAATAGATTGCAATTTGCTTAATCTAGCGTATTTTAGGTCCTCAACAAAAGGCACGCATATACACAGTCTGTCACAGTTCATGTAACGTAATTTATGTGGCAGCTAAGTGTATGTCAGTCTGTACTTCTGTCTGGGCCAGTCATAAAAGGGGAAGGTTCTCCATGGTCATAAGCCCGGCTGATGATGCTTATTTTTGTTCAGTGTAATTACATCCCATTAGATCTTTTGAAAAGCCAATACAGTACATTTGAATGTTTTACTGAGTTTTCCCATAGTGTGGAATAACTGGAATTGCTTTTGGAGCGTCCGGAAAGGTGCGCGACCGCAATATGCTCGTCTAGAGTTTTGAGTTCCAGGAAAATAACTAAAATTAGGAGTAAGCAAACAAGACGTGAAAAATGTCCAGAGAGGCGTCAGTCACCAAAAGGAGTCTGTTGAAGAAGACGGTGGTTATGGCTTTGGAGAGGGACTCCAAGTGGCTCGGGATTCGGAATGTGATGGTGTGCCCCCGCCCCACAGGGATGAGTCATCTCCCAGATCTCAATCATAGGAGGGGCTCAAGAAATCGACAAGAGAGAAGGCCCTATAGCTCAAGGTGGCCGGTGGACATGTTGGAAGTGGAAGAGACCATTAGTTTCTAATAAAAAGATTGATGCCGATGAACCCCTCTTTATCACCCCTTGGTAATGTCTCCCTGACTGGAAGGCAAGGCAGATTACGGAAGGCAGATTAAGTGCACTTTGCAGTGACACTATATTCAGCCATCACAGTGTGGGGGCAGTAAAGGTATTGGGCAGTATGAGCACTAACTCGTTTTGAGAGATGAACATGCGTTCTACCTGACCACAGGTTAGGCGGGAGTTACATGTATTTTCTAAAGTGTCTTGATTTGAATCTGTCTCTGCGAGACAGTTGTGTGGGAAGAGAGAATAGCTGCACTCTGTACAGTATATCATTCTATAGGGAGCATATCTCATATATCTCTTGAAACACTCAATACCGCAGTGCTGCATGTCTCCAGCATGGGCAGTCAAGCAAGCATCATCACCACAAAAAAAAAATATGTAGCCTGGTACTGTTTTGAATCTATTCACATGCAGTTGCCAACGTGCTGATAAGAAAATTGACTTTATTGCTGTATCTTTAATTGAGTCTAAGGCTGCATTTACACAGGCAGCCCAATTCTGATATTCTCTTATTGGTATTTTGACTAATCACATCAGATCATTTTCAGATCAGCTCTTTTTCAGAGCTGATCTGATTGGTCGAAAGAAAAAACAAGATCAGAATTGGGCTGCCTGTGTAAACGCAGCCTTAGAGGCAATAGGAGATTTATACTGGGACTATTAGGGGAGAACCAGCTTAATGAGAATTGTGAGGGTGTGTGTGATTATTTTACCTCAGCACTTTCGAGGGTGAGCGACATCCAGCGACACAACAGCTGCTCCGCTTCAAAGGTTTGTTTCCCTCGACGATTGCACTTTAATAAACACGTTTTGCTGTTCTAAGGGCTTTTGCAGTAGATCATTGTAAAAGTGTCCGCTTGAGACGGGACTGTGCACATGGCTATTCGTTATAGGGTTCTATTCTCATGGACATAATACCATCTTCTTGAACGAGATTTCCCTCTGGAGGGAGAAAAAGCTGCTCTCTGTCACTAATAATGTACCATCATGAACCCATAATGATATATAAACTTTAGCTGCTTTCACGCCTAGTTCATTTCACTCTGACTATCAAAGACACAGAAACACAGAGTTTGGTAAGGTTTTGTTAGAACTTCATTTTGTGAGTTAAAATACATTTTCCAACAGTAGTGCACTGTTTGTCATCATTCTTGTTCATGTAGATGGAGTCATGGTCAGCTAACTCATAACATGTGTAGTAGGCCTTACATAGGCGTCTCCAATGAATATGGAGCACAGTCATAAGGCATCTAAAAATATATATTTCTACATCTCTTTCACAGTTTATAAAGTAGAAAAGTGTATGTGCAGCGCAGGGCCACCTGGTTCACTGTGTTTCCCTTTTCAATTCCCCGACTTTGATTCGTCAATCATCTTTAATGTGCTTTTGAATGAATGCTGTTACATAGCTCCTTTGCTGTTTCATTCTGTATCTGTAATAATAACACAGTGGGTTTATGAAAGTATTCCAAATGAGCTCACTCGGTAGTCTGAGAAGTCAGAAGGAAAAAAGAAAACATAAGTCAGTCCAGAAGTGAACCCTTTCACAGAACCAACCTTGACACTTTCACAGAACCAACCATAAGCCTTTCACAGAAAACACAGCTGATTTCATCTGAACGGAACTGATCTGAAGTAAAACGGCTGAGTACACCGTTTATGAAAGACAGAGGCGTAAGTATGGACCGCTTTACCGGTCAATTGATAAGACCTCAACATCAGAGATGAGGTGGCTGTTGCTTAAGCCCACCACCACAGTTATTTTTCTACCTTCTTGCTAAGAATACCATAACCCTTCATTAAGCTCTAAACCAATGCGTGTCCACATTTTCCTCTTCTTTATCTCACCTCTTCTGCAATATTACTTATAATTACCCACTTGTCATATTTCTCCTTTTTTAACCTCAATGTGATGAGCCCCAACCTGGTCTCAGAGCATTTTGTATTATTCTGTTCATACACCCGAGACACTCCATTTTATTTTTTTATTTTTTTATTTCACCTTTATTTAACCAGGTATTTAACACGTTCTCATTTACAACTGCGACCTGGCCAAGATAAAGCAAAGCAGTGTGATACAAACAACACAGAGTTACACATGGAATAAACAAGCGTACAGTCAATAACACAATATGTGAGGAGGTAGGCAATAAATAGGCCATAGTAGCGAAGTAATTACAATTTAGCAGATTAACACTGGAGTGATAAATGAGCAGATGATGATGTGCAAGTAAATTTATTCAGTATGATATCTTAGGTTTGATATGGTTACATAAGACAGATGGTTACTTAGGAGGTTGGTTGGTCGAGGTTGATGGGTGGGCGTATAACGTGAATGTCTAGCAACCCAAAGGCTGCGAGTTTCTTCACAGACAACTTTAGGATTTTAGCTAAATAGCAACTTTTCAACTACTTACACATTTTTTTCTACTTTGCAACTACTTAGCATGTTAGCTAACCCTTCCCTTAACCCTAACCGTAACTAATTTAGCGAGCCCTTTGCCTAACCCTAACCGTAACCCTTTTAGCTAACCCATCCCCTAACCCTACCCTTAACCCTAACCTCTAACCCTAACTCCTAGCCTAGCTAACTTTAGCAAGCTAGCTAACGTTAGCCACCTAGTCACCTACCTAGAATTCGTAAATATCATACGTTTTGCAAATTTGTAACATATTGTATGTTTTGCAAATTTGTAATATATTGAACGTTTTGCAAATTTGTAACATGTAATACAAATTGTAATTCATAACATATTATACAAAATTGGTGATGGACATCCACAAATGAATATATGCCATACGAAACATTGCATATCATACTAAATGTAGTGTCTTGGATTTACGTACAGAATAATACAAAAATGTTCTGAGACCAGGTTGTAAGACCTTAATCACCATGGAAACCCCGCCAATGTGGAGGATGCAAGTGTTGTGCTGTAATGAGCCTACTCCTATTGAATTCACAGCATCCACAGACGTGTTAGCTATGCTTCCAGTACAAAAAAAAAAAAAAAAAAAAACATTGCTGTTTTTGTGTCCTTTTCTCTCTCTCTCTCTCTCTCTCTCTCTCTCTCTCTCTCTCTCTCTCTCTCTCTCTCTCTCTCTCTCTCAATGTGACTAGTAATTATGGGGTTTCATTTGCACTCGCCTTACTGAAGCGATGCTGCCTGCCTCCCTGCTCTAGCCTGTAAGTGCTTCAGTGAAATGCGAAAGGAAGTACAAAGTCATTAAGACCAAGGGATTGTAGGAAGGGGCTTGTTATGGAGAAGAACACAATGGGAAATTGTATACTGCTTGATCTCTGAATCTCCTATGTATACATCACCGTAGATATCTCAGCATACAGTACCAATTATGTTTTTTATCCTTTACAACACTCCAAAGGTTTGTCGAGAAATGTCACACCACGCTCTGTGAAGGGGAAAACACACAACAACAAAAAACCTCACCTTGGTTTCTAGCAAACTACCCTGCCAGACAGAAGCGACATTCACATGCTTGTTATTTTCCCTTATCTCGTTGATAGTAACTCCTGTGTTCAGAGGTTGGTTGCGATGTGCAAGAACAGACACAATGATTGGCAGCCACCAGTACTGTGAAAACACACACATCGGCACGAGTCGACACCTGCCTTAACAAAACATTTGCATTCAGCACTGAAAAGCATAGATAGACACAGTACATGCGGGGGGAGGGGGAGTGATGATAACCAAGGAACTTTTCCTACGCTGTGTAATTAATATTTTTCCCAGTGCAAAATAAAGATAAGGACTCCATTAAGCCCTTAAAACATTCCGAGATAATGGATTTTTTTGGGCAGTTGACGGAGCGGCTCATGTGGGACAGGTGAGATTTACTCCTAGGCTCCGTCGGCGCAGCGACAGCAGCCAGCGCCAAGACAACTAGTGCAGGATTCCGCCACCGGAGAAGAAGTCAGAGGCATTTGATGCACCGTTGGCACCAAAGGCAAATTAGATTATGGAGAGGGGGAATGGAATTTATTATTTCGCTGACAGATTTACAGATAACCGCTGCATAGAATACAGGCAAAAGGGCTGTAAAACCCATCATCTGTGGAGTGAATTACACACCGCTTGGAACAACTTGTTTGGTTTAGGAAATCCACACAACCCCCTTTGATTTACCTGCTTCCCACATCCCTCTTCAATTTTCTCACTGGCTTGCCTTCTCTTTTTCTCTCTCTCTTACTCGCTTGCTCTTTCTCGCTTTCTTTTTCTCTCTCTTTCCAAGGGTGAACAGAAAGGATGGTGGTATTTGTCACTGCCTTGACTCAAGGCTCTAGTAGTCTTTCATATGTTGGTTAATCCATGATCGTTACCATCATCTGCAACCTTTGATCTTCTCTGTGGCCACATTAGGATCATGTCAATGCCAGGCCTATGTTTTGACTGCTGCACAGTACATTTCTTGGGTGAAATAGGGAAATCTGAATATGACTGGATGGATATTACTATCTAAGACCACTGGTCGTCCTATACTCCCTTAGCAATAACACGGAGGGGTCACACATAGCTGCCCTGCCAATGCAGTAGTAAAGCTGTCAGAACTATTTATTTCACCTTGGGAAATCTGAGACAACCAATAATAACACTAAATGTAATGTCAGCGGACCATCCATTTGAAAATGATTAAAATCACATTTTTTCCCACTTCCGTTGATCTTTCTATATGTCTGGGGTAGTGGGAGTGGCCAATGGTGTGGTTTTAAAGGGCGTCCTCTTGGCCGCAGATAGAATATTTTGCTGTATTAAACCACATTTCCTGCAATTCAACAGATTTGCCATGGGGCTGAGAGATCATGTGCAGTTTTAAAGTGAATTTCCTGCAATTCTACACCATGCCATGCTTATGCAATCTGAGTGACGCCAACAAAATGGCATGATATCTTGGGAATTCTTGACTCTCCCTGACTGTTTATTTTTCATTTTGGTGATTGTTCTTCAAAAAATACAGTTGAAGTCAGAAGTTTATATACCTTAGCCAAATACATTTAAACTCAGTTTTTCACAATTCCCGACATATAATCCTAGTAAAATATCCTTGTTGTAGGTCAGTTAGGATCACCACTTTATTTTAAGAATGTGAAATGTCAGAATAATAGTAGAGAGAATGATTTATTTCATCTTTCATTTATTTTTACCTTTATTTAACTAGGAAAGTCAGTTAAGAACAAATTCTTATTTTCAATGACAGCCTAGGAACAGTGGGTTAACTGCCTGTTCAGGGGCAGAATGACAGATTGGGGGTTTGAACAGGGTTTGAACTTGCAACCTTCCGGTTACTAGTCCAACGCTCTAACCACTAGTCTACCTTGCCGCCCCTTTCATCACATTCCCAGTGGGTCAGAAGTTTACATACTCAATTAGTATTTGGTAGCATTTCCTTTAAATTGTTTAACTTGGGTCAAACGTTTCAGGTAGCCTCCCACAAGCTTCCCACAATAAGTTGGGTGAATTTTGACCCATTCATACTGACAGAGCTGGTGAAACTGAGTCAGGTTTGTAGGCCTCATTGCTCGCGCACACTTTTTCAGGTCTGCCCACAAATGTTCTATGGGATTGAGGTCAAGGCTTTGTGATGGCCACTACAATACCTTGACTTTGTTGTCCTTAAGCCAGTTTGCCACAACTTTGGAAGTATGCTTGGTGTCATTGTCCATTTGGAAGCCCCATTTGACTGATGTCTTGAGATGTTGCTTCAATATATCCACATAATTTTCCTACCTCATGATGCCTATCTATTTTGTGAAGTGCACCAGTCCCTCCTGCAGCAAAGCACCCCCACAACATGATGCTGCCACCCTCGTGCTTCACGTACAATCTTTGTTCCCATGTGCAGTTGCAAACTGTAGTCTGGCTTTTTTATGGCGGTTTTGGAGCAGTAGCTTCTTCTTTGCTGAGCGGCCTTTCAGGTTATGTCGATATAGGACTCGTTTTACTGTAGATATAGATAATTTTGTACCTGTTTCATCCATTATCTTCACAAGGTCCTTTGCTGTTGTTCTGGGATTGATTTGCACTTTTCGCACCAAAGTACATTCATCTCTAGGAGACAGAACGCGTCTCCTTTATGATGGCTGCGTGGTCCCATGGTGTTTATACTTGCGTACTATTGTTTGTACAGATGAACTTGGTACCTTCAGGCATTTGGAAATTGCTACCAAGGATAAACCTGACTTGTGGAGGCCTACAACTTTCTTTCTGAGGTCTTGGATGATTTCTTTTGATTTTCCTATGATGTCAAGCAAAGAGGCACTGAGTTTGAAGGTAGGCCTTGAAATACATCCAGAGGTACACCTCCAATTGACTCAAATTATGTCAATTAGCCTATCAGAAGCTTATAAAGCCATGACATCATTTTCTGGAATTTTCTGAGCTGTTTGTAGGCACAGTTAACTTAGTGTATGTAAACTTCTGACCCACTGGAATTGTGATACAGTTAATTATAAATGAAACAATCTGTCTGTAAACAATTGTTGGAAAAATGACTTGTGTCATGCACAAAGTAGATGTCCTAACCGACATGCCAAATCTATAGTTTGTTAACATTACATTTGTGGAGTGGATGAAAAACTAGTTCAGACTAGTTTAAACTTCAGACTTCAACTGTATATTGCTCCATTATCTGTTCTACATATTTTATATCTGGTTTTAGTCATTTAAGTTTACACTGAAAATGTTTTATCATCCCGATAAAGCTAATTATTATTATTATTTGTATTTGTTTTTAATTGCAGTGCTTTATTTAAGGAACATAAGGGAAATATGACATAGTACCGTAGATTTCATGTTGACCTTGTCTACTGTATCATAAAGTATTTACTGTACAATGAGAGCTATTATATGTTTATGGCCTTAATCTTATGATTTGATCTATTATTCATAATATTGCTGACGTGCATTATGTCTAATGCACGTCAGCACAATAGCAAGACAACTTCATGAGCTGCTACCCGTTCATTATTCATGGTTTTATTGAGGAATAATCCATTCAATCTAAGAAAATTTTACCTATAACTCTTGTTCAAATAAATTGAGAAGTTTTAATTTGGTGCATTTTTATTTTGCCCTGATATTTAGCATTGGTAGCTTAAATATCAAGCATAGCGACTCAAATATGTAAAATGCCAAATTGGGTGGTCTAGCTAATCAACAAAACAATGGTAGTGATATAATGATCAAAATCATAGCTGATTACGTGGTTCATTATGACTATGCTGTAATGGAATGAGGTCTCCACACACACGCAGGCGCAATGCACACAGTCATATAATTAGGCTAAGCATGCTCTGATGAAGGCCTTGCGACCGAAAGCTTAGCCTAATAAAATGAAATGTGTGCCGTGATCCTGAGTACGTGGACACTTCATTCCATTACAGTATTGCTCGTCATCTCCTGCGCCTCAGCTACAGTCGGACGTGTGACAGATTATTCTACATTATTTCATTATGACTGTACTGCAATACATTCAGTTGATTGAAATTCAATTTTCCCACTTCATCAAGTACTTTATATTAAAACAAATTGCTTCAAATGGATTGTGAAACCAGAAGTAAATTGTGTATTAATGCAATCCAGTTCATTAACAGGCCAATTCAACAACAAGTGAAAAGGTTGTTTTTCAGTGCGGCAGGGAGATAACGTACTGTATCTTGGAGCACTTCTTTCAAAAGCTGTGCTTATGTTGTTCGAAGAGTCCCATCTACCTCTTGGATATACATTTGTCTCTCACAAGGTGCATTTAAACCCCACTCTCATTCATCCCTTCTTAGCCTCTGTCCATTTTAGTTACTGCCATTTTGCCATTTTCTACAGCTCCACTCCCCAGGGTGAACAGACTCATTCAACTCCTACAGTAGTGTGGGTACAAAAAAAATAAACTAATTTTGTCACCATCCATATATCCCATCATTAAGTTCCATTTGCCATCTCTCCCAAAGAAAGTGGACCTTTCTCAGAAAGAGAAAGCAAAGAGCTGAAACGTTCAAATCCTGTTGCTGCAGAATTTTTTTACTCTTACAATATAGGTGAAATTAAGATCCTACATCTATATATAGTAGTTTCTATTAAAATGCCAGGTATGAAATTGCCAGATTACGTTTTCCCTAGTAGGTCTTTCTACTTTATGTGGTGAAACCAGCACACGTGCGCACATGCACAAGCACACACAGAGAGAGTTTCGGCAGCAATTACTTGGTATGGAGATTGGATTTACAACATGCTTTTTACCAATTTAAAACAAATTAAATGTGGACAAATTGAATCTTGCTGGAATTAAGGAAATGCCTTGTACTTATTACCATCTACGATTATGTTAATGTCACGGGGCCCCTTTGCCGAGCAGTGGAAAATATTGAGCGATTGATTGATTAGTGATATGTTTGCTTCCATGGGAGAAATCTTTGCTAAAATGTTGGGATTAGCTCTTTCAAATATAAGGTATTTTATTGATCACCAAATCGTTTAACATTCCAAGGGCTCTGGGCTTATCAGGTTCAGCCTGCTATCTTTCCGACTCAAAATATGCAATTGAATACCCTACTCTCTGAACTTAGCCAATGTCATGAATGTTCAAGTTGTTTGTCTCTTCAGCACTAGAAACAGGTAAAAAAAAAACTATATCACTGCTGGTCATTAAAAACAAGTGCAGACAACTCGTGGAATGTGACATGACATGATTACTGAAGTGCTATCAGAAAAAAATGCATCCTTTTGAATATACAATGGAATAGATATGAGTTTTTTAAACAAATTTCTTCTATGTTCAAAGGCATTTTTGTGATGCTTGCACTGTTCGCTCTACATGCATACAATTCCAGTAATACACAGACTATAGTAGCTATTACACAGTAACCTTGGTTATTCGCAGTGGAGGCAGAATGCCGGTGAGTGTGCAGAGGTATGTTGGGCATACTTATTACGAGCCCAGGGTCAAGGCTATGCATTTACTGTGGTTAACCTTGTGACTACCAGATGGAATCGGGACAAGACAACAAGGTCTCACCGAAATACGTATGTAACCTCCTTGAATGTATAGCTTTTTAGTCTGCAATATTACCCAAATACAGTATTTACATGGCCATGTAGATATGAAATCTAATCATATTTTTCTGAACAGGAAACCCTGAGAATCATCTACAGTTCAAGTCGGAAGTTTACATACACTTAGGTTGGAGTCATTAAAACTAGTTTTTAAACCACTCCAAAAATGTCTTGTTAACAAACCGCAGTTTTGGCAAGTCGGTTAGGACATCTACTTTGTGCATGACACAAGTCATTTTCCAACAATTGTTTACATACATATTATTTCACTTATGATTCAATGTATCACAATTCCAGTGCGTCAGAAGTTTACATACACTAAGTTGACACTGCCTTTAAACAGCTTGGGAAATTCGAGAAAATGATGTCATGGCTTTAGAAGCTTCTGATAGGCTAATTGATATAATTTGAGTCAATTTGAGGTGTATATGTGGATGTATTTCAAGGCCTACCTTCAAACTCAATGCCTCTTGGCTTGACATAATGGGAAAATCAAAAGAAATCAGCCAAGACTGGTTCAGCCTTGGGAGCAATTTCCAAATCCCTGAAGGTACCACGTTCATCTGTACAAACAATAGTACGCAAGTATACACACCATGGGACTACGCAGCCATCATACCGCTCAGGAAGGAGACGCGTTCTGTCTCCTAGAGGTGAATGTACTTTGGTGCGAAAAGTGCAAATCAATCCCAGAACAACAGCAAAGGACCTTGTGAAGATGCTGGATGAAACAGGTACAAAAGTATCTATATCCACAGTAAAACAAGTCCTATATTGACATAACCTGAAAGGCCGCGCAGCAAGGAAGAAGCCACTGCTCCAATACTGCCATAAAAAAAGCCAGACTACAGTTTGCAACTGCGCATAGGGACAAAGATTGTTATTTTTGGAGAAATGTCCTCTGGTCTGATAAAACAAAAATATAATTGTTTGGCCATAATGACCATAGTTATGTTTGGAGGAAAAAGAGGGGGGCTTGCAAGCCGAAGAATACCACCCCAACCGTGAAGGACGGTGGTGGCAGCATCATGTTGTGGGGGTACTTTGCTGCAGGAGGGACTGGTACACTTCACAAAATAGATGTCATCATGAGGTAGGAAAATTATGTGGATATATTGAAGCAACATCTGAAGACATCAGTCAGGAAGTTTTAAAGCTTGGTCGCAAATGGGTCTTCCAAATGGACAATGACACCAAGCATACTTCCAAAGTTGTGGCAAAATGGCTTAAGGACAACAAAGTCAAGGTATTGGAGTGGCCATCACAAAGCCCTGACTTCAATCCTATAGAACATTTGTAGGAAGAACTGAAAAAGTGTGTGCGAGCAAGGAGGCCTACAAACCTGACTCAGTTACACTAGCTCTGTCAGGAGGAATGGGCCAAAATGCACCCAACTTATTGTGGGAAGCTTGTGGAAGACTACCCGAAATGTTTCATCCAAGTTAAACAATTTAAAGTAAATGCTACCAAATACTAATTGAGTGTATGTAAACTTCTGACCCACTGGGAATGTGATGAAAGAAATAAAAGCTGAAATAAATCATTCTCTCTACCATTATTCTGACATTTCACATTCTTAAAATGAAGTGTTGATCCTAACTGACCTAAGACAGGGAATTTTTTCTAGAATTGAATGTCAGAAATTGTGATAAACTGAGTTTTATATATTTTGCTAAGGTGTATGTAAACTTCCGACTTCAACTCTATATTCTCCTCCGAATTCCATTCAATATGAGTTCACTGTTGTCACATCAAGATAGTTGTTTACTGTGTAAGATAGTTGATTACCCTGAGCTATAGGTAGTATTGGCGAGCAAGTTTGTTTAGATGACGAGTTCAGTCGTGAGCACGGCAATTATGAAACGAATGCCATTGTTTGGCAATCAAAAGTGAACAAATGTCATAGCAGATGTTAGGCATCCAATTATTTATGATATTCAGCAGCTATAATGTTTCCTTTATTACACCTGTCATTGTGCGGTCTTGGCATGCCATTTCAATAGACTACATACAGTGACATCAAAAGTTAACCTTTCCCTTGTGAAAGGAAATGTTTTACTTATGAGCCAAGTACAAAGGACATCTCTGTCTGACGGAAACAGCTGGAAAATTTGAATAGCTGTTAGTTGGCATTTAAAGAGAGTGGACGGCAGACAGTATGGTGTCATACTGTAATTGATTCATTGTTATCTGACGGACAACATATGCAAAACACAAAGAGTACGAGTCATAACAATGTATTTTTTTCATTGACACTCAATGCCATTATGTTGTCACAATTTGTTCAACAAAGTCATAAAACTATATGTATTGGTCTATATTTAGTTGCTGTAACCAAATTTCAACTTCCAGCAAATGTAAGAGCAATGCAGTGATGCTGGCTAGAGTGATTGAGAGGATTCACAAAACTCATTTGAACCATGAAGGATGTTTTAAACCAGAAAAGTGTTAGAAAGTTCAAATCCCCACACTCAGAGATAACCTCTCCCTGCATTCCACCACTTAAAACCCTCCACTGGCTTTTCTCGCTGTCTCCTCTCATACTGATCCACAACGGTACATGAAGCCATTGGGGTCAGCCTGGCCCATTGTGCAACTCTATGCTTTGTTGATAAGAAGGAGTCCTCAGCAGGGGAAATACACTCCATTCCCTGCTCTCTCTCTCTGCATTGATCTAGCCAAAGGTGGCATGATGATCAAGTGGCTCATTACGCGCAGGAGGAATTAGGTGCAAGTGTGGCAGACATGAGACAGCGATGTCTACCCTGAGGGTTGTTGTCGTGGCTTCCCGGTGTCACCTGGGTTCTCTGGAGGGGACGAACCAGCGGGAAGATGCACAGCTGGGCTGGGTATGTGTTTGTGTGCATGGATGTCTGCGTGTGTGTGTGTGTGAGTGGGTGTGTGTCACATGGCTAGTTAAGTCTATACCACATCAACAGATTTTTATTTCACCTCATATGATAGCATCCTTTACTTGCCCTCTCACGTAAAAAACAAAACATGGTGGTAAACTCCTCTGATAAGTTGCTGTGCCTCAGAGAGCTTTTTGACAAGCCTTGGAGGGAAAATACTTTCTTCCTATCCTGTTCCATTTCACCACTGTGAAAAAGATTATAGGGGACAAGTGGGCCCAGACTCTCGAGTCGATTTCATACCTATACCTACTGTAAAATGAATGCCAGTTCACAGTGCAGGTTATATGGAGGCTACCTAACCAAGGTTAGCTAACCCCCATCTGGAGGCAAAAGCCTACTGGAATAACTCCCACACAACTAAACATCTTCCATTAAATCTGAACACTGTTATTACCTCACTGTTTCTCAGTAAATAACACCAGTCGGAAACAGGACTGCAGAATAGCGGTAATGTGTGCCCTCAGCCTGTACTTGGGCTACTTGGCTAACTGCCAACTATACTAGTAAATGGCACAAATTGGTGCTTCTTTTAATGTATCCTAAAGAAACGCATATGCATTTAACCCTAACTCATTGCTATCTCTACTACTACTAATACTAATACTACTACCAACCACTAACGCACACCTTCAGTAGTTTAAAGATTTCCTTTGAAGCCTTATCTCTAGCTAATTAAAAAATAACACTACATTTCAAAAAGTTCAAAACTGAAGACACTTAAGCTTTATATTCTCTTTGGCACAACCCTTGGGAGACTTTAGAAGAAGCAGACATAAAATCTATTGACATAAATCATCATCCATACTCTTTTACTGTCACAAATAAACCAAGAGGAAATGAAAAATAACTGGAAAATATAGACACAAAAAAATCGATTAAATGGCCACCTACAATCTACCCAGCACTAGATGGAAAACAGACTGATAAAATAGTTTCTGGTCCTGCTTCTTTTACTGCTCAAGAGCCTGAATGTCAAAATGGCTCCAAAATATTGTTCACTCAGTAGGCAGGTTGCCATTGACCCAGGTTTATTCGACAAAAGCAATGTTGCAACACCAAAAATTCTTGCAACATATGTAATGGAAATGGCAGCTTTAAGAGAAATGTTCTAAAGAGCCATAACATTTGTATCTGTTCGACACGGATAGATTTGTATTTGGTCTGACTTTCTTTATTGCATCAAATTATGACGAAAACGGTGTTTTTCGAATAAATGATGATTGCCAAATAATTGTGAAGGTCCGCGGGGCACGTGATGTCATCACGTAACTATAAAGCTCTACTCCACGTTTAATTCTAAATGCCTACTGCTTGCTAAATAAAATGTTCAACTATAAAAATAATGTTTCTTTGCAGGACAAGGATTGTCTTGACTTTCAAGAATGCTTGAATTGCTTCACGTTGCATTTCTGGTTGGCTGGAAGCAAGTTTTACCATCCAATTATTTCAGATCTACAGGAGAGCATGTTTCCCAATGGCATGGACCATGAGGATACTTTGGCACATGAGAATAATTAGAATATGAAATGTATTAGTAAATTTGTACATTCTATTCATGCGGGCTTTTGCGGGCTACTTGAGATATGAAACCGATAGGTGGGAGGGCATACAGGCTGTCGGCAATTAATTAAAGCGCAATTTGCCTAAATTGATAATAGAAACACTTCAAACTATTTTTTGTGATGTCATTATTTCCAGTTGTTTTTATTGACATAAGACAGACCAATGGAAACACACGATAGCAGGAAATTTTCACGTCTATTTTCTATGCAAACTTTCTAAATGTCGACAACGTAGCTAACGACTGTGTGAACAAATTAGCCAGCTAGCATCCTGACCAAATTAATTGTCTCAGTGTATTGCACAAACTTTTATCATAAACATATTGATCCCTGTTTTATATCTCCCACTGCATGGCCGTGGCTCTTGATAATATGCCAACAAACAGACAGCCAGAAATGCAAAGCCTCCACAATGTACTCCCAACCTTGGATACTCAGATGGAATGCTCTGAGTGGCCTACATAGCCTGTTCATTCCACTGTCCTGTCCTCTGATGTCAGCCCAAGAGGCAGACAGGGGAGGAGCAGCTCAAACCCTCAGCAGATGGTTCAAATCCATATTGCATAGAACACAAGCTGCCTACAACTGATACAGACCGGACTGAGAACAGGGCCTTTGCTTCACAGGACATTTTGTGTGGCGTGGCCAATCTGCACTTTAAGCCATTTGAACCCATCTTAAACCATCGTTTTGCTAAAGCGTGGGCCACATAGCCATGGGTTTGGGTACAGAGTAGACTAGATGGAGGATGTGAACATTGGAAGGTGTTTACATGAAGATCAAATAAGAAGTGGCCACGAATATGGTTGTGGCTGGGGAGAGGTCCAACAACAAGAAAATGGAGTGTTTATTCATTCCCTCTTCATGGTCATCACTATCTCGTATTGTCTATGAGGCCCAGTGATCAGCAGTGATCAGCAGTGCTCTTGCGTTCATTTCACAATGAATTTTGTGTAAACTGATAACACCAACAGTATAACACTGAACCAATCAGGATGCAGAAACACGAGAGTCGTATGCTGCTTCAGGATTCAAATGCAACTCTTATCCTGACCCCTTTTCACAGCCAGGTACATTCAGTATATAAACAGTTAAAATGTTGGAATTACTTTACGATAAGCTACTGACATTATTACATTAGATAAATGTTGAATTGAATATTCTACCCCACATCATTATGCTTAAGGGCAAATGTAAACAACATTATGAAGGGTACACCAATTGTTGAAGCCATATGTGCAATAATTGCTACAGCCATAAGCATATCAGTGTAACGATATGGGTCTACCGTAGAGTGTCTGCTTGACTGATCGAAATATGACACAGTATGAGAACATTGTACAAGACAAATAATACCAATCGTTTTTTCCTTATTTTTTTTCCCCTATTTTTGTCTACTAAATCCTATGTTTTCTTTGATTAGGGATAAAATATTGCCCCTCTTATCAACAAAAATACTAATGTGTTCATGTTATCTGGTGAATTATAAACCCTCCCTCGCTCCCCTTCAATTACATAAGGAGAGGAAATTCATGAGATCTTCCCATCAAACATTAAATGTGGGGTAAAAGTATTAGTACAGACACTTTGATGTGGCGAACCACGGATATGTTTCAAAAACTCAGCACTCACACTGAGCAGTTATTACAGGAGGAGTTTCCAGGGGGAGGTCACACATGTAGCAAAGATAACAAGCTCTGCTCACTGCCCCCCCCCCCCCCCCCCCCTAATAATGCATAAACCACAGCAGGTCTACCACTGGGGTGCTGCTACTGATACCAGACATGAGCCTCTAATGTCAGGCTTCGGGGCGAAAAAAAACACTGCAATTTTTTGTTTGACAAGGGAGCAGCACTAACTGCAGATGCGCCACAGCATCTTAAAAAAAAAAAATCTAACTTTATGACGCTCAACACTGAACTATACCACTACAACAATCTAAGTGGAGCCTCATCCGGGATCTGTCTTTACTGACACCCATGCCGCTCATGTAGATTGTTGTAGTGGTATAGTTCAGTGTTGAGCGTCATAGCTGAAGTAGCATTAGTGTTTGCTATTTTCGTTGGCTCTTGTGAAGTAGTTTAAGATGGCTACTTTTGATTTGAAATCCTTTTTGGATAACCCTTCGTGGGAGGTTTTTGACAAATGTCGTAGAGTTGATTTAATGACCTTGGCTGACCATTATTCAGTATCGATTCCACAGAATGTAGTTAAGTCGGAGGTTAAAAAGCTGGTGTTAAATGTATTGTTGGAAGAGCAGGTGCTTGTGTTACCGCTGCCTGAGCATACTACCCCTGTAGGGGATGTTGCTGCTCCTGTAAGCCCATTGGTGTCTGATAATGAGGGCGAGGCTAAAACACCAGCCACATTGTCCCATTTTGATCCACTCTCCCCACTGTCAAACGGTGATGCCAAAAGGGATTCGTAACAAACTTGAAGGAAGAAGATTTACTATTTCCTCCACTCTCTCAATATGCTAAATGCGCACCACTTCCCACAACCGTGACCTGTTTTTTAAAGACTTCTTGGCTGGTTCTTTCACGAGAATGAGGTGAATTGGGTCGGATGATGTTCAATTAGAAGAAAAAGGCAGTCGTCAGCAATCCCGGCACAATAAATATGGTAACACAGTCAGCCCAGGGTGTGAGTCCAGTACAGAAAACTCATATATCAGTCAGGGGCTATGCTCCTCTGATCAGGCCACAATCCTGTCCAATCCAAACAACTTTGCCGACCTGATCCCTAACAACGCTGACAGTAAACACTGTCTTAATGACATAGTGAAACCACCTGAATAACCCGAGATATATTCCATCAGACCTGATCGATCTGCTTCCAAGACTCTTCAGTTACCCCTTACTCTTCAATCTCTGACTCTCGCTCCACTTTCGTTTCTGATATATTCCACGAGACTAAGAGACGTTACTTATCTTTTCTTCCATATCATTCACACTACAGGAATCCATTTGATTTTGTGCATAAGGAACACTTTGAAATGATCAAAAAGAAAATTGCCATCTGCATTTATGAGCGAGTTAGGTTAGTAGTAGCAGGTACCAGAGGCGGAGTAAGGACACAGCTGAGCAAGGGAAAGCTGATCTTTTATAGGGGTTAGCCTCTAGACACATCCCAGCCGTAGCCAGTGTCTCCTAAAGTAATTGAATTGGATATCGCTCCTGTCACTCTAATAGTCAGAAGTACAGTCATCCTCTCAGTTCAGGCACAGGAGCCCCAATTCTACATTTGAAAGCCTAGAAGCAGAGAGGTGGTCACTGTCATCCTATATACACAACATGCCAGTCGAAAACACAGGGTGTAGCTGTGACGTATCTAACTAGTTCATCAGTGCAATGGGACCAAAACCTTTCCAGTGATCACTCACCTGCACAAGACAAAGACTTAAAGGAACTGAAAGTCTGCAGGGCTAACTGCCTTTAAGCAGATATAGAGGGACCAAAGGTACTGGTTTCTTGGTATATCATTGCACAATGTTGATTGCAGACAGGAGGCTTGAGGGGATATAGAAGATGACCAATTCTCGCTTGAATTTATTTAAGGTGACCCTATCTTTCTTTTCCATATGCAATTTAAAGATGGTAAATCCATCGTCTTGAATAAGGTACTGTAAACAGAAGTGGTGGGCACCAACACAGAAAGTCAGTATCAATTTCAGTTGCATTTTGATATGATACATTTGAAAACAGTTCTAAGACTTGCCAAGTGTTGATAAGAGTTGCAACCATTGATATAGGTTCTGTGTCTTATAATGTCAGAGAGCCCCATCTCTCTGCTCTCAGCTTCCACTCTCCCAGGGGAGCTGACTTGAAGTATCAGGTTTCAAACCCAACATTTGCATAGGGAGTGACGTGTCACATTCTCTGGCCTATCAAGACAAAGGAACTATTTCCTGTGTGTGTGTGAATCTCATTGCTGTTATATTTTCAGCCAGATTTAAAACTCTCAACATGAAAAAAATACTACATAATTTCATAGAATTGAACTAAGATCACTTTTTCTTGGCCACTTTTCTCTAAATCACTTTGTGCTTTAAGCTCAAGTTGTAACGAGTCTGCACACATTTGAAAAATGTCTCTTCACCGCCCAGTGGATATTTAGGAGAAAATTATCTGTCGACAGTTACAGTGGGGAGAACAAGTATTTGATACACTGCCGATTTTGCACGTTTTCCTACTTACAAAGCATGTAGAGGTCTGTAATTTTTATCATAGGTACACTTCAACTGTGAGAGAAGGAATATAAAACAAAAATCCAGAAAATCACATTGTATGATTTTTAAGTAATTAATTTGCATTTTATTGCATGACATAAGTATTTGATACATCAGAAAAGCAGAACTAAATATTTGGTACAGAAACCTTTGTTTGCAATTACAGAGATCATAAGTTTCCTGTAATTCTTGACCAGGTTTGCACACACTGCAGCAGGGATTTTGGCCCACTCCTCCATACAGACCTTCTCCACATCCTTCAGGTTTCGTAGCTGTCGCTGGGCAATACGGACTTTCAGCTCCCTCCAAAGATTTTCTATTGGGTTCAGATCTGGAGACTGGCTAGGCCACTCCAGGACCTTGAAATGCTTCTTACGGAGCCACTCCTTAGTTGCCCTGGCTGTGTGTTTCGGGTCGTTGTCATGCTGGAAGACCCAGCCACGACCCATCTTCAATGCTCTTACTGAGGGAAGGAGGTTGTTGGCCAAGATCTCGCGATACATGGCCCCATCCATCCTCCCCTCAATACGGTGCAGTCGTCCTGTCCCCTTTGCAGAAAAGCATCCCCAAAGAATGATGTTTCCACCTCCATTCTTCACGGTTGGGATGGTGTTCTTGGGGTTGTACTCATCCTTCTTCTTCCTCCAAACACGGCGATTGGAGTTTAAACCAAAAAGATCTATTTTTGTCTCATCAGACCACATTACCTTCTCCCATTCCTCCTCTGTATCATCTAGGTGGTCATTGGCAAACTTCAGACGGGCTTGGACATGCGCAGGCTTGAGCAGGGGGACCTTGCGTGCGCTGCAGGACTTTAATCCATGACGGCGTAGTGTGTTACTAATGATTTTCTTTGAGACTGTGGTCCCAGCTCTCTTCAGGTCATTGACCAGGTCCTGCCGTGTAGTTCTGGGCTGATCCCTCACCTTCCTCATGATCATTGATGCCCCACGAGGTGAGATCTTGCATGGAGCCCCAGACCGAAGGTGATTGACTGTCATCTTGAACTTCTTCCATTTTCTAATAATTGCGCCAACAGTTGTTGCCTTCTCACCAAGCTGCTTGCCTATAGTCCTGTAGCCCATTCCAGCCTTGTGCAGGTCTACAATTTATCCCTGATGTCCTTACACAGCTCTCTGGTCTTGGCCATTGTGGAGAGGTTGGAGTCTGTTTGATTGAGTGTGTGGACAGGTGTCTTTTATACAGGTAACGAGTTCAAACAGGTGCAGTTAATACAGGTAATGAGTGGAGAACAGGAGGGCTTCTTAAAGAAAAACTAACAGGTCTGTGAGAGCCGGAATTCTTACTGGTTGGTAGGTGATCAAATACTTATGTCATGCAATAAAATGCAAATGAATTACTTAAAAATCATACAATGTGATTTTCTGGATTTTGTTTTTATATTCCTTCTCTCACAGTTGAAGTGTACCTATGATAAAAAAATTACAGACCTCTACATGCTTTGTAAGTCGGAAAACCTGCAAAATCAGCAGTGTATCAAATACTTGTTCTCCCCACTGTATATGACTTTGTGCCAATATTGCACTGTCACTAAGTATGATCATATTTATTTTACAGTTATAAAACATTTAAAAATGTTACAGTAAGTCATTTATAATTTGATTGTTACTTTATTTAGAAAGTATTTCAGTCATTTCAAGCCCACTTTTGTTGAATAGAAAAAAAGTATATAATTTTTCATATTTTCATAATTTTCCACTATGTACTTGAGCTTGTGTCCTCAAACGTTAGTACACCTCAGCAATGTATAACTATTTTGACCAGAAAGGTGAGTTTCAGATTTTTGTAAAACTATTCAGCAATACCAGTTATTTTTTATGAAAAATAATTTAGGCGGAAATCTACATTCATTCAACTGGAGCCCTATTCTGACATCTTTCAGATACCCTGACATTTTATAGACCAGGCACGAGAGTAGACTATCCTCCTGATACAAGACTAGCATCTCTAACAGTTATCACATTCATCTTAATACCCTCAGGCTTGTTATACATATGCTCTTTATCTAAGCGTTGGTGTCATATACACTACAGATAAATAATCAGGCCCTGGATTGGATGGTCCTGTGGGTCAGTTTGGCCCATGATTACAGCCCGCGGCGCCCATTGTTTTATTCATTTTGGCCCTTGGTTTCGTGACTCATCCCTGGCCTCTTCGTTTGCCAATATTCATCTGTAGGTTGATTTCCATTTAACCTCTAATAATCATAAACAAATAAGAAACCCATGGTCCATTCTGGTGGGTAGATTCTACTATCTGTTGGCCATCTTGAATCAAAGGTGAAGAGAGAAATATCATCACTGGGGCCTTTTCTTCTCCCATAACTCATGTTGCATCAGGGCCAGGGTTCATCAGGGTTCTTCGGAAACTGTGCAGAAGTTTACCTTTTAGGAGAAGTGCTCTGATTGAAACATCCGGGTTTCAACTGGTCAAGCAAGGACCTTGATGTACAGGGGCTTTATACACTTGAACATCAGCTAAAATGGGACTCACACACACTCCTTGGATTACATGGGTGGTGGTTTTCTCTTCATACCGTTTCTGACAGTGACATGACAGCATTTCGTCCTAGCTGCGGGTATACATCCACAGGGTGACAGCTGGGGGATATAGAGAACTGCCAGGACTCATGGAGTCGGGATCCCTGTGTAGCCCTCCACTGAGACCTCTCCTCTCACATCGGTAGGGTCCGCCAAGATAAAGAACCAGCATTAAAGAAAGAGAGAACAAAAAGAGAGAGAAAAGAGGATTGACACCCATCATCTCAGATTGTTCTAAAATCGTTTCTGTAGTTAGAAACAGATAATATTAGCATTCCTGAATTATTATTTTGTTAAAAGAAATTGAACTTTTGAGAAATTAAACAAATTGAATGCACCCAAATTGGTCATTTCAGTTGATAGGATTCATATAATATTCAGTAACTATAGTACACAATGTCTGATTCGGACCAAATATGTGAGGAATCGAAATAAATGGGCAAAAGCCACCCATGGCTCCATATTGGAGAATTGTTTATTTAACCTATGTAATGTATTCTCAGTGAATTTGGTGATGTTTTCCGTTCCCTGTTCAGAAAATGTGTCATTGAAGTTGTTAGGCTTAGACTGCATTTGGAAAGTATTCAGAGCCTTTGACATTGTAACAATGCCTCCTTGCAGCATGCCTGAGGCACGTTCACGCAGATGAGCAGGGCCCATGGTCATCTTTCTTTTGGTGTTTTTCAGAGTCAGTGTAAAGGCCTCTTTGGTGTCCTAAGTTTTCATAACTGTGACCTTAATTGCCTATCGTCTGTAAGCTGTTATTGTCTTAAGACCGTTCCACAGGTGCATGTTCATTAATTGTTTATGGTTAATTGAACAAGCATGGGAAACAGTGTTTAAACCCTTTATATTGAAGATCTGGGAAGTTATTTCGATTTATAAGAATACTCTTTGAAAGAATGGGTCCTGAAAAAGGGACGTTTAGTTTTTTGCTGAGTTTATATGCTATCTAACCAACTACCCAACTGTGTGTTTGTAAATTGCGTTTTGATCTCGGAGCATTCAGAGCGTACACTGGACGCTCTGGTCGAGGTGTAGGGTTGATCTGAGCGAGCTTTCTGACCTCAGAACGGCAGTCAAGCCCTCAAGCTAATTGGCTAACATTGGCTAGCTTCCTAGCTACTTCCAGACACACATTAGTGAACACCTCACTCTGACCATTTTACTCACCCTAGCAGAGATGGTTAAGCTTTTTCCATGCTATCCAGAGTGTTGGTGACTGTAACTGTGCTCCTGGCAACAATTTAATTCTGCTTTTTTGCCGATGTTTACTGACACCCGCCATATTCAATGGTGTTGAGTGTTCGTAAATTCGTCGGTTATTCGTAAATTCGTCACACTCAGATGAGAGTGCTCTGAAATTGGAGTAGATAGCCAGAGTGAATTTACGAACGCAACCAGTTGACTTGATTATTCACGTCATTCTTAGCTTATCTAATTGGTAGAGTCGTTGTGCGTTCTTGGAGATTGTTAATTAAGTCGTAAGATGTCTAGCTAGTAATTTGTTATGCTAGCAAGAGGTTGCATAGCAACAGCATCAACTTCCGTTAGACAGGCGAAGCGCTAGTACGCTCAACTTAAAGGATACCGTTCGTTTACAATATACTAAAATGAACTAATAGTATGTAGTATATACTCATTAAGTATGTAGTATACAGTATGTTAGTATGAGTATTCAAACACAGCTAAAGGGAGATTGGGGAGACAGAGAGAGAGAGAGAGAGAGAGAGAGGGAGGGAGATCGGCCTACCACCAGAGGATGTCCCCAAGCCCCTTTGGGAATGCGATTTAATCACAAACTTACTTTATGCTCATTTACTTGCATCTTCGAATGCAACATCGTGCCAGTAATTGATTGAATGGTAAAGGGATCCAAATTCGTCTAATATATTTTTTACTGTGAGATTTAAAGATCCAATGCAGCTGTTTTTATATCAATATCAAATCATTTCCGGGTAACAATTAAGTACCTTACTGTAATAGATTTCCATTAAAATGGGCAAAACTATTTCCTAAGCAAGAATTTGCTAGGACTGTCTGGGAGTGGTCTGAGTGGGGAGGGGAAAACTAAAAACTAGCTGTTATTGGCAGAGAGGTTTGGAACTCTCTTTGATATCAGTCTATTAACCAATTTATTTAAAACCTGCTGATTAGAAGGTCCTGTGTAGTTTGTATTTTCAACCAGCAACTGTCAGGAAAAAACACTGATAAAAAAAATGTCACACTTTTACAGCGTTACTTTCATCGGCTGTTGTACAATATGACATAAAACATAGGTAAAACATAATGTTGACTGCACTGGGCGTTTAAATAATATACGTGGCATAAAACTAATAGCTTAATATATTTTAATTGAATCGGTGCTCTGTGAGTGAGTAAACCTGTTGGCAACAGATCAAAAAATGAGAGCAAAGTGCAATGCAGTGGCATTTTGGCACTCTGCCAGAGTTAAGTGTTATTCCTCAATCACCTAAATCTGTTGACTAACATTGACTAGCACAGAGCCATGATATGTTGTCTATCTTCATCTGACGATTTATGTAGAAGATGGGGAAAAAAATCCTGCTATGATATCATGTGTTTTTTCTTGAGTTCCTTGAGACCTGTCCTCCATCCAAGCCCTGCTCGCATGAATTAATGTAAATACTTATGAAGGATGATTCCATCTGCTTGGCATTTAATTACAGACCCAGGGTTAGCTGGTGATGGCGGACAAAAAAAAACTAAAACAGCAGGAGGATTACATGACATGCCCGTTGTGACATGAAGATGACCGCTCGGGAGAATGAAGATGACCGCTCGGGAGAAATGTGGCCCGAAAAAAGCCTTCCTTATTTAAATGTAGTACGTGTTTGACTGGAAAGAGGGGAGACTGACGTTACGAGCCTGATGTGTGAAAACAGGAACTGTTTCAGTTTGCCTCTACTCTCATCGCCCAAAACAGGAAACGGGTCAATAACCCATCATTAGATGAGCTTCACACTCGGCTGGCTGCAAATTGACTGCCTGAAGGTCCATTTGAGGGATTAAGGAAAAGGAGTAATGCCATTGCTGGGAGATGAGACAACATTGCTCATCTTCTCTACCTACTAAAACACCACAGAGTGGGTGATTTCAGAATTGGGGGCTCGTTCCGTTAGACCAAAGAGAGGCACAGTGACAGGACATAATCCTGTCACCGGGGGCGATGAGGGGAAAGACGGCAGGGCATACATTTGCTTGGAACAACGTCCATAGAAAGACTTTCTCTCCAGTGAGCAGCAAAGAGGAACCCCCAAGTATAATATAAGACCGTAGAGCGCAGAAATTCACCTCGCAAGGTCAAATATTCCCCAAAGTCTCCTTTGGAAATGTGAGCCGTAATCTGTCCCTTAAATTATTAGTGGGAATGTTCTTGAGTTGAAAATGCACTTTCTAGTGGACACTTCTTCCCACTGATATGAGGCCCTATTTTAGTGAAAAGAAAATATTTTACTAAATATCTGTGAATAAATATGTCCATAAGAATTAGACTTAGAGCTATCCTAAAACATCATTATATCACATGATATCTCTTCTTTTCTTTGAAAAGGGCCAAAAATAATACAAAATCATTCTTGTTGGGGATAAAAAAAAAAAGAGGTTACTCAGCCTCTAAAGCAGGGATTGGCCCCCCAAAAATGTGGAACTCATCATGAGGGGTTGCAGTGGCTCGCGGATCTACGTACCCACATCCACATCCACAAATGCAGTGCCCCTGCCAGGTCATGTGAAATCCACAGATTAGGGCCTAATTAATATTTTTTTAAATGATTGATTTCCTTAAATGAACTTTAATACA
This sequence comes from Oncorhynchus clarkii lewisi, assembly GCF_045791955.1. Taxonomy (NCBI): domain Eukaryota; kingdom Metazoa; phylum Chordata; class Actinopteri; order Salmoniformes; family Salmonidae; genus Oncorhynchus; species Oncorhynchus clarkii. Next base: position 44,280,555 of record NC_092158.1, read on the forward strand.
GTAAAATCGTTGAAATTGTTGCATGTTGCATTTTTTGTTTTGTTCAGTATACAGTAATTATGCCATGGGGAGGAGAGAAATTAGTATGGGGGGGATACATAATATTTGTGATCAGGCATGTTTGTGGTGTGGCACAGTACACAGTGGCATGGTTCGGCAGTCTACGGTCTACAATGTCAATCAATTTCAGTTGTCTCTTAAGCAACATAATGTTACCTTCCCTTCCATTCTCACAAGGACACCAGTGCAGTGCATCTCATTTGCTACAAGAATGTAGACAGACATTACATTTGGTATAACAGAGGGACATAATACTGCTCACAGTGGGCCATAAATGGAGGGACTGACATCCTATTTACACTGCAAATGCACATTGAAAAACAACAGGCTTATCCTGCACAAATAAACATTGAATCAAATGCACAACGCTGTTATCGGGTAGGGGAGAACTGGGTTGGTTTTCGCACTTTTTACAAATTTGTGTATTTCTCAGCACCAGTATATCTTACAAGACTAAGGTTTTGGGATGAAATAGGGACCATTTTTATCCTAATATCTTTTCCAACATTGGAGTGATAAGGCATTAAACACACTCTGTCCACTTGTGACAACCAGCCCGATCCCAGGGTTGGTTGTCACATATGGGATTGTGTATATAGCCAAGTAATCAATACTCATTGTGTATTTATTCCTCATGTTATCTTTCTATAATTTTTTCAATTTCTCTATGCATTATTGGGAAGGCCCTGTAAGTAAGCATGTCACTGTCAGTCTACGCCTGTTGTTTACCAAACATGTGACAAATCAAATTTGATTTGATTGTCACAGTGTTTGCCATTTTTTTCAGCAACAATTGAAAAAGTAAAGGCTTGAAAATAAAAAATGTTAAGCCTTAGTGAACAGTATTTTCTACGTAATAAGTACTCACACTCAAAACCATGAAAAGGAATAACCCAAGGAGGCCGAGAAAATGGAGCCAAAAGAAATGGCAGTAGTTTTACGGGCGCCCAACTAATTGTGCTATTATTTGGTTTTTTTCGCGTTATTTGTAACTTATTTTGTACATAATGTTTTTGCAGCCATATCTTACGGCAAAAAAGAGCTTCTGGATATTGGGACAGCGATCACTGACCTCGGATTAGACTAATGTTTTTTTTTCAACAAGCAAGAAGCACAAGACATTCTCCAAACATCATCATCCCCATTATTTGCAAGAGGAGGCGACGCAGGTATAGAGGACAAAGAGCCGGATGCCTGGTGAGGACCCGGAAAAGGTGAGTGAGAAAGCTGCCGTTACCGTCAATATTACTCGCCAACGTGCAATCATTGGACAATAAATTAGACGAGGTACGATCCCAAATATCCTACCAATGGGACATCAAAAACTGTAATATCCTATGTTTCACAGAATCGTGGCTGAGTGACGACATGGATATTCAGCTAGAAGGATATACGCTGGACCGGCAGGACAGAACAGCACACTCCGTAAGACGAGGGGGGCGGTCTGGGCATATTTGTAAGCAGCTGGTGCACGAAATCTAAGGAAGTCTCTAGATTTTGCTCGCCTGAGTATATACTGAGTATAGAGTATATTGTGATAAATTGAAGGCCACACTACTTGCCTAGAGAGTTTTTAGCTATACTTTTCGTGGCTGTTTATTTACCACCACAGACAGATGATGGCACTAAGACCGCACTCTGACAGCTGTATAAGGAAATAGGCAAACAGGAAACCACTCACCCAGAGGCGGCGCTCCTAGTGGCCGGAGACTTTAATGCAGGGAAACTTAAATCAGTTCTACCAAATGTCCATCAAATGTTAAATGTGCAACCGGAGGGAAAAAAATTCTAGATCACCTGTACTCCACACACAGAGACGAATACAAAGCTCTCCCTCACCCTCCATTTTGTAAATCCGACCACAACTCTATCCTCCTGATTCCTGTTTACAAGCAAAAATGAAAGCAGGAAGCACCAGTGACTCGGTCTATAAAAAAGTGGTCAGATGAAGCAGATGCTAAACTATAGGACTGTTTTGCTACCACAGAGTGGAACATGTTCCGGGATTCTTCCGATGGCATTGAGGAGTACACCACATCAGTCACTGGCTTTATCAATAAGTGCAACGAGGACGTCGTCCCCACAGTGACTGTACGTACATACCCCAACCAGAAGCCATGGATTACCGGCAACATTCGCACTGAGCTAAAGGGTAGAGCTGCCGCTTTCAAGGTGCGAGAAGCTTAGAAGAAATCCTGTTATGCCCTGCGACGAACCATCAAACAGGCAAAGCGTCAATACAGGGCTAAGATTGAATCATACTACACTGGCTCAGACGCTTGTCAGATGTGGCAGGGCTTGCAAACTATTACAGACAACAAAGGGAAGCACAGCCGCAAGCTGCCCAGTGACACTGCCCAGTAAATCACTTCTATGCTCGCTTCGAGGCAAGCAACACTGACACATGCATGAGAGCATCAGCTGTTCTGGACGACCGTGTGATCACGCTCTCCCTAACCGACGTGAGTAAGACCTTTAAACAGGTCAACATACACAAGGCTGCGGGATTACTAGGACGTGTGCTCCGGGCATGTGCTGACCAACTGGCAGGTGTCTTCACTGACATTTTCAACATGTCCCTGATTGAGTCTGTAATATTAACATGTTTCAAGCAGACCACCATAGTCCCTATTCTCAAGAACACAAAGGCAACCTGCCTAAATGTCTTCAGACCCGTAGAACTCACTTCCGTAGCCATGAAGTGTTGTGAAAGGTTGGTAATGGCTCACATCAACACCATTATCCCAGAAACCCTAGACCCACTCCAATTTGCATACGGCCCAAACAGATCCACAAAGGATGCAATCTCTACAATCTCTTGCACTCCACACTGCCCTTTCCCACCTGGACAAAATGAACACCTATGTGAGAATGCTATTCATTGACTACAGTTCAGTGTTCAACACCATAGTACCCTCAAAGCTCATCACTGGACTTCCTGACAGGCTGCCCCCAGGTGGTGAGGATAGGTAGCAAACACATCTGACATGCTGATCCTCAACACTTTAGCTCCCCAGGGGTGCGTGCTCAGTCCCCTCCTGTACTCCCTGTTCACCCACGACTGCATGGCCAGGCACGACTCCAACACCATCATTAAGTTTGGAGACAACACAACAGTGGTAGGCCTGATCACCAACAACGACGAGACAGCCTATAGGGAGGAGGTCAGAGACCTGGCCGGGTGGTGCCAGAATAACAACCTATCCCTCAACGTAACCAAGACTAGGGAGATGATTGTGGACTACAGGAAAAGGAGGACCCAGCACGCCCCCATTCTCATCGACGGGGCTGTAGTGGAGCAGTTTGAGAGCTTCAAGTTTCTTGGTGTCCACATCAACAACAAACTTGAATGGTCCAAAAACACCAAGACAGTCGTGAAGAGGGCACGACAAAGCCTATTTCCCCTCAGGAAACTAAAAAGATTTGGCATGGGTCCTGAGATCCTCAAAAGGTTCTACAGCTGCAACATCGAGAGCACTGGTTGCATCACTGCCTGGTACGGTAATTGCTCAGCCTCTGCCCACAAGGCTCTATTAAGGGTAGTGCGTACAGCCCAGTACATCACTGGGTCTAAGCTGCCTGCCATCCAGGACCTCTACACCAGGCGGTGTCAGAGGAAGGCCCTAAAAATGGTCAAAGACCCCAGCCACCCCAGTCATTGACTGTTTTCTCTACTACCGCATGGCAAGCCGTACCGGAGTGCGAAGTCTAGGACCTAAAGGATCTCAACAGTTTTTACCCCACAAGCCATAAGACTCCTGAACAGGTAATCAAATGGCTACCCGGGCTATCTGCATTGTGTCACATCCACCACCCGCCAACCCCTTTTTTACACTACTGCTACTCTATGTTCATCATATAAGCATAGTCACTTTAACCATATCTACATGTACATACTACCTCAATCAGCCTGACTAACCGGTGTCTGTATGTAGCCTCGCTACTTTTATAGCCTCACTAATGTATATAGCCTGTCTTTTTACTGTTGTTTTTTATTTCTTTACCTACCTATTGTTCACCTAATACCTTTTTTTGCACTATTGGTTAGAGCCTGTAAGTAAGCATTTCACTGAAAGGTCTACTACACCAGTTGTATTTGGCCCACGTGACAAATACACTTTGATTTGATGTACTTAATTTAATCCATGCTCAAAAGAATACTGAAAGTGAAAGTGCAATGTGCTATTAAGCAAAAACAAAAACGGTGCATACGTTTCGTCTTGTGCCTTCATCAGTGCTGTACAAACAAATTAGGAAGAGACGTACTTAAGGAGACGCACCTGCTGTGCGTAACAGGCACCACAGGTGCAAGCAGATAGTTGATTACCTTCTGATATAATTTTTTTTAATTATATGTGACATTTGAATTGTCCATTTTTTTATAGTCTTCTACATATTCCTTGTTAATATGCATTGACTCCCTATTCGCGAGTATCTAATCAACTATCTGCTTGCACCTGTTGCGCCTGTTATGCACAGCAGGCGTGTCTCAAGTATGTTTCTTCCTAATTTGTTTGAACAGCACTGATGAAGGCATAAGCAGAAACGTATGCTCCGTTTTTATTTTATACCACATTGCACTTTCACTTTTTCTCAGGTTTCGGGTAAGACCCAAGTTTTTTTTTTAAGTTATTTTATTTCACCTTTATTTAACCAGGTAGGCTAGTTGAGAACAAGTTCCAACTGCGACCTGTCCAAGATAAAGCAAAGCAGTGGACAGACAACAACACAGAGTTACACATGGAGTAAACAATAAACAAGCCAATAACACAATAAAGTCAATTACACAGTAGAAAAAAAGTCTATATACAGTGTGTGCAAAAGTCTATATACAGTGTGTGCAAAAGGCATGAGGAGGTAGGCAATAAATAGGCCATGGGAGCAAATAATTACAATTTAGCAGATTAACACTGGAGTCATAAATGAGCAGATGATGTGCAAGTAGAGATACTGGTGGGCAAAAGAGCAGAAAAGTAAATAAAATAAAAACAGTATGGGGATAAAGTAGGTAGATTGGGTGGGCTATTTACAGATGGACTATGTACAGCTGCAGTGATTGGTTAGCTGCCCAGATAGTTGATGTTTAAAGTTGGTGAGGGAAATAAAAGTCTCCAACTCCAACTTCGTTCCAGTCACTGGCAGCAGAGAACTGTAAAGAAAGGCGGCCAAATGATGTGTTGGCTTTGTGGATGCTAAGTGAGATATACCTGCTGGAACGTGTGCTACGGGTGGGTGTTGTTATCGTGACCAGTGAACTGAGATAAGGTGGAGCTTTACCTATTTACCTTTACCTAAGTGCAGGCTGTGTTTACGTAACAATGTTTATTGCAACAACAGGGGAGGCAAATGACAGGTCAAGGTAGGCAGTGGTCAATAATCCAGAGTAGTGGGGCCAAGATACAGAACGGCAGGCAGGCCCAGGGTCAGGTCAGGCAGAGATCGGTAATCTAGAGTAATGGGGCCAAGGTACAGAACGGCAGGCAGACCCAGGGTCAGGTCAGGCAGAGATCGGTAATCTAGAGTAAGGGCAAAGGCACAGGACGACAGACAGACAGGCTCAGTGTCAGGACAGGATCAAAACCAGGATGATGAGAAAAGGAGAGACTGGGGAAAAGCAGCCGCTGAGACAAAATGCTGGTAGACTTGAACAAACAAGACCAACTGGCACAGACAGACAGAAAACATAGGCATAACTACCCAGGGGTTAAGTGGGGAAGATGTGCGACACCTGGAGGGGGGTGGAGACAAGCACAAGGACAGGTGAAAAAGATCAGGGCATGACACTTTTTGTATTATTTTGCGTCTCGACCTCCTTGGGTTACAATTTTCATGGTTTTAAGTGCGAGTACCTTTCGAATTCAACAGACACTACCGTTCAAAAGTTTGAGGTCACTTAGAAATGTCTGAATTAAACTCAACTGTACTCTACTTTGCTTTACTGTTTTAACAGGTTCAGGAAGTGAATAATTTAATAAATAAACAAGAAACATGAACGACACAGACATGAAACAGAAACAGAGACAATTACGCCTGGGGAAGGAACCAAAGGGAGTGACATATATAGGGCAGGTAATCAAGGAGGTGTTGGAGTCCAGGTGAGTGTCATAATGCGCTGATGCGCGTAACGATGGTGACAGGTGAGTGCCATAACGAGCAGCCTGGTGACCTAGAGGCCAGAGAGGAAGCACACGTGACAGTACCCCCTCCCTGACGCGCGGCCCCAGCCACAGGACACCAACCAAAATTACGATCCCGGGAAACAGGAGCAGACCGGTCACCTCTGCTAAGGCGCGGGAACCTGGCAATCCGGCTGAGGGGCGGGAGCATGGCGACCTAGAGCGCCGGAGAGAGAGTATACGTAACAGTACCCCCTCCCCGGCGCAAGGTTCCGGCCGCAGGACTTCAACCACAGGGACGATCCCGGGGATCAGGAGCGAACCGGTCGCCTCAGCTGAGGCGCAGAAACCTGATGAACCGGCTGAGGCATCCTCGGTTGCCTCATCAAGGCACGGGAACCTGTTCACCCAGCTGAGGCATGGGAGCATATCGAGCCAGCTGAGGCATGGCAGCCTATCGATCCCACTGAAGTATGGAAACCCATCGAGCCAGCTGAGGCAGGGGAACCCGTCGAATCCGCCGAGGCATGGGATTCCGATAAACCGGCTGAGGCCTCCCAGGTAGCTCCGGTTCAGACACCCGGACCCGACATCACCTCCAACCCAAAAACAAAAAATGAAACACCCCTCTGATGCTTCCCTTTGGTGAGGCGTCATTCTATAACGATGGTGACAGGTGTGCGCCATAGTGAGCAGCCTGGTGACCCAGAGGCCGGAGAGGGAGCACACGTGACAACTGTACTGTGCTCTGCTACACTGAATTCAACTGTACTGCACTGCATTGTTCTGAACTGCACTGTCCTGTGCTCTGCTAATCTGTACTGTCCTGTCCAACTTGTGAAACAAAGACATCTTTTCAACTACTGGAAAAGAAGCCTTCTACTGTAGGCGTCTTTTCAACACCATTTAGCTTACTGGGTAGATTGTTACAATGGGGATGGTTGTCAGATTGTGACAATCTGGCCTGGACATTCTGTGTTTTCAGATGCAAAAAATGATTGGTGTTGATAAAAACAGTTTATCTGCCTTCAAAACATATGTTTTATGGAAAAGAGATGTTGTATGTTTCTGGATGATGCATCATGCTGCCTTGTTGACAACATGACAGAGCAGTGCAGATTACTGATCAATTTGAGAAGGGCGCTCCTACCTCACCGGGTAGATTATAGACCGATGCCCCGGGGCTCAGTGTAATCAAATCCCCCTAGATGCTAGTTACCACATGGCTTGACCTAGGAACTTAACAATAGGCTTGAAATGAAGCTCTTTTCAATAAAAGTAATTGTTTATGGATACTCCCATTATACAACTATTTAATAAAGAAATAACAAGCATATGAGTATTTACTTTCAACGATGACAAATGCAAATATTCTTCTAACCTCAATGTTTTGTGATCCTGACCTGAATTGACCACATGGATGACCTCTCCCATAGAAGACACACATTTGTATCTTGAAATGATTAAACAGCCCCCCCAGATTTTGAGTAATAAGCACTGTGACAACCAAACCCGGTCTCCCCTAAACACTGTCATCTTTCGTCTCGAAACACCTGTTGTGATATTTGTTCACCATCTCCCATTATTAGACAAATTGCCATTTGACAGACACTCAAAGTTATATTTAGAAACAAAATCTGTTTATGAGCCTAAGTCATCTGTTCTACATACGCCCAGCAGCCACGTAATGGAGTCTGAGCTGCCATAGAATCACTAAGCCAAACTATTCCTGCATTTTGTGAGGGGGGGAATAACCCTTCTATATGCAAAGAATAGAAAGCAGAAAGAAAGAATGGAGGGGGGAAAAAGCTCAAATATTTCATTCATGAGCAAATACCCAAAAGGATAGAAAAATAAAAAGAATGTAAGTCAATACGGCTTTAATACTGCATCACATCCCAAGGGGGGAGCTCTCCTGATTTGCTGATGGTTTTATTATCTCGTTGAGGGCAAAACAAGGTGGGATGGCTAGCTACTGGGACTAATGGAATTCCAACACCAGGGCCTCATCTCTCAGGTTTTGATGGCTGGCTGACAGGCCATGATGGATGGCCGGGGCTGAAGACAGTTGTGCTTGCTTGATGAATTGTGAAATGAGACAGACACACAGAAAGCTGCGGGCAGCCTCGAACCAGACGGGCCACCATCAGTCGACCGGTGTGTTTCTGTACAACAGCAAGCGATGAACTGATCCCCCACCCCCCTTTTCTCATCCATCTTCCCCTGACTTGTTGCCACGGTAATGTTTGAGTGCTACAGACGAGGGACATCAGACAATAAGCTGCATATTAACCGGTTTTAAATTGGCCGTTGGGGGGTCGAGGAGTGACTGGAGAACAGGCAGCCCAGTCAAATTGATAGGATCAGAGTCCCTGACCTAAAAAAGTATTTCAGTCAACCGTGTCTCATCTGAGAATGATCTAAAAGGGAATAGGTGGGTGGAGTCAACGGACAGTGGGCCACCAGAGAATGCCTCGGCCGTCAATAGTAGCCAAACATTCCCATCAGACATCATGATCATAAAAAGGCATAATTTAACAGTCTGACTGCTTTGCTTTTATTAGCTGCTCTGAGCAGATGGCGGCGGGCCGCGTTTCATCCTCACCGTGCCAAGACAGTTTTCAGTCAGACGGAGGAAAGAGGATTAATATAAATAAGTAGTGAGCGGACCTCATAATGGATCTCATGTGGATCTCATGTGGATCTCATAATGGATCTCATGTGGATCTCATAATGAAGGATTAATAAGGCATATTCTCTCCCTCATACATCTCTATATTTGTGCACAGGAAATCTCCGGGTGATTATGTGACCTGTAATTGGGTCCTAGATTCAGCCCAAAAGGAGCACACAGGGGGCTTTTGGCTGGCTTTCGGTAGCACTGATCCATTTCTGGGCCTCGCTTCCCAGCTGCTTGATAACTCAAAAGTCCAGATCGCTAGGGCCATTTCTAGGCTTGAAAATCCATTCAGCCATTTTCGCACAGTGAGGTACGACCCAAACCAGATCACACCAGACACATCTGGTTTCCAGTGGCCATGTCACATCATGTGATTTTCTAATGGGCTAACTGGAAATCAGACAGGAGATCTGATTACATCAGGGAAAATGTTACGACTTCAGCTTTCTCCTCATATGTATATCATTCCTGTAAGACGGACAATGAAGGCATGGCACATTGCATAAGTGCTTTTAAAATGGCTGTGTTCCTATTTGTGTCTGCTTAGAGAAAAAAAAATGTGTCCTTTTTTTATCCTTTTGGAATGGTAATTTGTAACATATTTTATTTCAAATTGAGACATTCAAAACTCTTATTCCCAACAAGGGGACAATTTGGGAACCAAAACCCCATAACTTTGTTAAATATTTGTTTTTCGCTTTTCTTTGCCTGCTGTTGCTCTGGCTCTGTAGCCGCGTTGTTGATGTAGAACTAAAATCAGAGCCCCACTGTTCCTAACATTCTAACAGTACTAAACATGTTTGTAGGACTAGTTTTGAAATGTAAGTGTATCTAATGTAGGTAGTTTACAATTTATGTGTACCTCAGAAAATGCCACCAGAGGGCGTCAGAGATTAAAACGTTAAGAGTGTTTCCCAAACAAGTGTGACAGCTAAGAGCTAAGGGCCGTGTTCGGTTATTCACATTTCAGGTTTCAAGTTTCATTAGCTTTATGTATGGGATATGTACAGGACAAGCATGGTTTAAAATGGCCCCGGAGGAGGTGGCCGACGTTTTACGGTCTCCTAACCAATTGTGCTATTATGTGGGGGTTTTTTCGCGATATTTGTAAATAATTTTGTACATAATGTTTCTGCAACCGTATCTTACAGCAGAAAAGAGCTTCTAGATATCAGGACAGCGATCACTCACCTCAGATTAGACGAAGATTTCTTCAACAACAAATACAGCAGCAAGCAGGACTCACATGATATTCTCCGAACACCCCACAGGGCAGACATTCCAATTATTCGCAAAAGGAAGCGAAGCAGAGGACGAAGAGCCGGATGCCTCGTCCGGCCCTGCAGAATACAACTAGGAAAGCTGCCGTTACCGTCAATACTACTCGCCAACGTGCAATCATTGGACAATAAACTAGACGAGGTAAGATCACGAATATCCTACCAACGGGACATCAAAAACTGTAATATCCTATGTTTCACGGAATCGCGGCTGAATGACGACATGGATATTCAGCTAGCGGGATACACGCTGCACCGGCAGGACAGAACAGCACACTCCGGTAAGAGGGGGGGGGGTCTGTGCATATTTGTAAACAACAGCTGGTGCACGAAATCTAAGGAAGTCTCTAGATTTTGCTCGCCTGAAATAGAGTATATTGTGATAAATTGAAGGCCACACTACTTGCCTAGAGAGTTCTCAGCTATACTTTTCGTGGCTGTTTATTTACCACCACAGACAGATGCTGGCACTAAGACTGCACTCAGTCAGTTGTATAAGGAAACAAGCAAACAGGAAACCACTCACCCAGAGGCGGCGCTCCTAGTGGCCGGAGACATTAATGCAGGGAAACTTAAATCAGTTCTACCAAATTTCCATCAACATGTTAAATGTGCAACCGGAGGAAAAAAAATCTAGATCACCTGTACTCCACACACAGAGACGCGTACAAAGCTCTCCCTCGCCCTTCATTTGGTAATTCCGACCACAACTCTATCCTCCTGATTCCTGCTTACAAGCAAAAATTAAAGCAGGAAGCACCAGTGACTCGGTCTATAAAAAAATGGTCAGATGAAGCAGATGCTAAACTACAGTACTGCTTTGCTATCACAGACTGGAACATGTTCCGGGATTCTTCCGATGACATTGAGGAATACACCACATCAGTCACTGGCTTTATCAATAAGTGCATTGAGGTCGTCGTCCCCACAGTGACTGTATGTACATACCCCAACCAGAAGCCATGGATTACAGGCACCTTTCAAGGTGCGGGACTCTAACCCTGTTATTCTGGCCGGGTGGTGCCAAAATAACAGCCTATCCCTCAACGTAACCAAGACTAAGGAGATGATCGTGGACTACAGGAAAAGATGCACCGAGCACGTCCCCATTCTCACCGACAGGGCTGTTGTGGAGCAGGTTGAGAGCTTCAAATTCCTTGGTGTCCACATCAACAACAAACTAGATTGGTCCAAAAACACCAAGACAGTTGTGAAGAGGACACGACAAAGCCTATTCCCCCTCAGGAAACTAAAAAGATTTGGCATGGGTCCTGAGATCCTCAAAAGGTTCTACAGCTGCAACATCGAGAGCATGGTTGCATCACTGCCTGGTACGGCAATTGCTTGGCCTCCGACCGCAAGGCACTTCAGGGGGTAGTGGCCCAGTACATCACTGGGGCAAAGCTGCCTGCCATCCAGGTCCTCTACACCAGGAGGTGTCAGAGGAAGGCCCTAAAAATTGTCAAAGACCCCAGCCACCCCACTGTTCTCTGTACTACCGCATGGCAAGTGGTACCGGAGTGCCAAGTCTAGGACAAAAAGGCTTCTCAACAGTTTCTACCCCGAAGCCATAAGACTCCTGAACAGGTAACCAAATGGTTACCCGGACTATTTGCATTTTGTGCCCCCCTCCAACCCCTCCTTTACGCTGCTGCTACTCTCTGTTTATCTTATATGCATAGTCACTATACATTCATGTACATACTACCTAAATTGGACCCACCAAACAGTGCTCCCGCACATTGGCTAACCGGGCTATCTGCATTGTGTCCCACCATCCGCCAACCCCTCTTTTTACACTACTGCTACTCTCTGTTCATCATATATGCATAGTCACTTTAACCATATCTACATGTACATACTACATCAATAAGCCTGACTAACAGGTGTCTGTATATAGCCTTGCTACTCTTTTTTCAAATGTCTTTTTACTATTGATTTATTTCTTTACTTACTTACTTACTTACTTACTTACTTACTTACTTACACACACACACACACACACACACACACACACACACACACACACACACACACACACACACACACACCTTTTTTTCGCTCCATTGGTTAGAGCCTGTAAGTAAGCATTTCACTGTAAGGTTTACACTTGTTGTATTCGGCGCACGTGACAAATAAACTTTGATTTGATTTGATTCATCACCCAACAAAATGCTTACTTGCAGGTTCCTTCTCAACAATGCAACAACAAAAATAAATAATACAAGATAAGAATATGAAGATAAAGTAAATGTCAGGAGAATAGATTTTACATTTTAGCATATGGTGCATTCCGAAAGTATTCAGACTTTGACTTTTTCCCCAAAAAAATTACGTTGCAGCTTTATTCTAAAATAAATTAAATATTTTTTTCCTCATCAATCTACACACAATACTCAATAATGACAAAACAAAGCAAAAACAGGATTTTTGACATTTTTGCACATGTATAAAAAATACAAAACATCACATTTACATAAGTATTCAGATCCTTTAAGCACTACTTTGTTGAAGCAACTTTGGCTGCGATTACATTGATCCATTCTTCCTCACTATCACTGTCCTTAAGCTCACTGTCCTCACTATCAGAGGGTATGATCCTAACTGCTCGATTAGGTTTTTTTCGCCCATAGAATTGGGCCTGTGAATGTCAGTGCAGGTAGAGCAGTCTGAGTATCTCCTCTCGTGGGAGCCTGTATTTTTTAAGCTCCATCATTGTGAGTTTGCAATGGGCTCAGGTTGTAGCAAATATGCACATTTATATACACCAACCGACTGTACCGCCGGTTATATTGGAGAGCATGCTGTATTATTGTTGTTCCCCTGACCTCTGACAATAGCTTGGCGTTTATAGTGTTCCAGGTGTTTCCAATTTGTACCGGATAGGATTCAGCTTTGGATAAAACTAAGCTTGACAAAATGTTTCAAATACATACAGTACTAGTCAAAAGTTTGGACTCATTCAAGGGTTTTTCTTTATTTTTACTATTTTATACATTGTAGAATAATAGAGAAGACATCAAAACTATGAAATAACACATATGGAATCATGTAGGAGAATGTTGGAGTGCTGCATCAGATGACCTAGCCTGCACCATCACACAACCTCAATCCAATTGAGATGGTTTGGGATGAGTTGGACCGCAGAGTGAAGGAAAAGCAGCCAACAAGTGCTCAGTATAGGTGGGAACTCATTGAATACAGTTGGAAATGCATTCCAGGTGAAGCTGGTTGAGAGAATGCCAAGAGTGTGCAAACGTGCCATCAAGGAAAAAGGTGGCTACTTTGAAGAATTTCAAATTTCAAATATATTTTGATTTGTTTAACACTTTTTTGGTTACTACATGATTTCATATGTGTTATTTCATAGTTTGATGTCTTGACTATTATTCCACAATGTATAAAATACTACAAATAAAGAAACCCTCGAATGAGAAGGTGTGTCCAAACCTTTGACTGGTACTGTATTTGTAATATTACATTAGAAGTGTAACGATACACTTTGGTCTGGATCACTAGTACATGCCCAAGGTTTATAAGAGCCATGTTACTAACTAAGACTCTGAGCTAAAGATACATCATAAGATTGTTCTAACGATGATCTTAATGCTACGAAGGCTCTGGGAAATGAGGCCCTGGTCCGTTGAGAATATGCTTGTGCGTCGTTTACCCAGCATTTGGACCTCTTCTCTCTTCTGCAGCTGTTCACAAACACATTCAATTCCCACCTCATGAACATTTTAATTCCATCTTTCATTCTACCCCTAATTTATTAATCTATTATTCATGCCTTTATTCATGTTTGTTTGTTTTGTATCAAACACTATTACCTCAGTTATATCAATGCAACAATGTGATCATGAAGAATTCCATTCGCCTCTAGAGGCGTTGATGCCACAATAGGCCTACATCATAAGGCTTTGGTTGATGAAAACACTTTTAATATTCTCAATATTAACATGATTTCACCAAAAGAAACATCATGTTTATTCTTGCACTAAATGGGACATGTGGAGGAGTAGAGGGTTATGCAGTAGAATCCATTAAAACTTCCACTATAATAATTACAAGGTATTGGATTATAACTAGGGCTGTCAAACGTTAAAAACAATGAATCGAGTTAATCACAGGATTTGCGGTGATTAATCACAAATTCAGAATTTGCTCAAAGTGAGCTGTAATAAAAAAAAAAATCATACAAAACATTGCAAGAATATTGACGTCTTGATTTTGTCTAAATAACGATTAGCAAAATTAGGTACATTTAGAAAGCAGACTTTCTTTAACCTCAATGGCAACTTGTTTTTACATGGCATTGTAGATTTTAGCAATATAGATTTCGTATTTTGGTTGTTTTCAGTGTATTTTCAATGCTTTCAAACAATGTGATTAATCGCGATTTAAAACAATGTGTGCACTAAAATTACAAAAAGTTAACTGAAGTTAATTGATTAACCTTGACAGCCCTTATTTTGAACCTTGATATATAATGGATTTATTGGAATTTATTATTAAAATCAGCCTCTATCTCTTCTGACATGAGATTTAAATGAACCACCTCAAGATTTGGACAGTTGCCTTGATTTTCCAGAAAACAGTATTGACTGCTTCCGTCTTATTGAACTTGAACGTGCGCAGTGATGGTGTAGGCTACTTTTCTAAATGTAATCCACTACAGTTACTAGTTACCTGTCCAAAATTGTAAAGAATAACATAACTTTTTTTTTAACATATCCCTCCCCGTGTTGTTCCGTTTGCTTCCGCGTAAGAAACGTTTCGCAATAGATTCGGCGTAATGAATACGCCCCTGATATTTTGCCGATGTTGGAGGTGTAACTGCGTTGGAGCTGCCCTTGATCAATGTCATGAAGACACACCCATCCCAATTGCGTTAGAACTCCAGAACGAGAAAGTGTAGGCTATATAGAAATTATTGCACTCAAATAGAAAATCATTACATTTAATACTGAGGATTTCTAACTGCTTAATCGAGGTGTAGATTACATCTTACATTCCAGTGTTCAAACTTGTAAATAAGGCTGCATGAGTTATCTTAATCAAGTAGAGTACAGTATCGTACAGTAGAGTTTAATTTAGTAGAGTAGATAAGTGAAGTACAGTAAAGTACAGTAAAGTGTGCTATAGTACAGTACAGTAAAGCATGCAGTAGAGTTTAATTCCGTAGAGTACATTAGAGTAAAGTAGGGTAAAATACAGTACGCTATACTTTACTTTTCTTTACAGTATTCTAGTGTGCTCTACTGTATTGTACTGTAATGTGCTGTACTCTACATTTTACTTTACTGTATACTGTAATGTACTGTACTCTGCTCTACTGTACTGTACTGTACTGTACTGTCCAAACTTGTGAAACATAGATGTCGATGATTGGTTCAGATTTGGTCCGGTCCAGAAAGGACTAAATCTAAACCAATTATAGACGTCTAAAGTTTGGGCTAAATCAAGGACAGTCCGGACTGGACCAAATCTGAGCGTCTATGTTTGGGTCAAGTATAGGCCGTCCGGTAGTCTGTGGATGTCTATGATTAGTTAGGATTTCAAGGTGGGTCAGGACCACCTAAAAAAAACGTGAAAAAAGAGAGGACCAAAAGAAGATGTCCAAAAGACAATGCCTGACATCAGATCCTTGGTGGGAATCGGGCTCTAATTTGGGTCTGGCAATGTCATTGATTTATTCGATCATAGAACCCGATTAACTGCTCTAAACCTGGAAGGAAATTATGAAACGTGGAAATAGGTAATCACTAATCAAAGCTATAACATCAACAAAATAAATATGATGGAATAAACTGTGACACATCAGAATGTACTCAGTTCATATACAGTGCCTTCAGAAAGTATTCACACACCTTGACTTTTTCCACATTTTGTTATGTTACAGCCTGCATTTAAAATGGATAAAATTGAGGTTTACACACAGTACCCCATAATGTCAAAGTGGAATTATGTTTTTAGACATTTTTACAAATCAATTACAAATGAAAAGCTGAAATGTCTTTAGTCAATAAGTATTCAAACGCTTTATTATGGCAGGCCTAAGTAAGTTCAGGAGTAATAATGTTCTTAACAAGTCACATAATAAGTTACATGGACTCACTCTGAGTGCAATAATAGAGTTTAACTAGATTTTTGAATTACTACCTTTTCTCTGTACCACACATGCAATTATCTGTAGTCCCACAGTCAAGCAGTGAATTTCAAACACAGATTCAACCACAAAGACCAGGGAGGTTTTTCAATGCCTCACAAAGAAGGACACCTGGTAGATGGGTAAAATGAATTGAATATCCCTTTGTGCATGGCGAAGTTATTAATTACACTTGGGATGATGTTTCAATACACCCATTTACTACAACGATACAGGCGTTCTTCCTAACTAAGTTGCCGGAAAGGAAGGAAACTGCTCAGGGATTTCACCATGAGGCCAATGGTGACTTTAAAACAGTTACAGTTTGATGGCTGTGTGATAGGAGAAAACGGAGGATGGATCAACAACATTGTAGTTACTCCACAATATTAACCTAAATAACAGAGTGAAAAGAAGGAAGCCTGAACAGAATACAAATATTCCAAAACATGCATCCTGTTTGCAATAAGTCACTGAAGTAAAACTGTTAAAAATGTAGCAAAGAAATTAACTTTATGTCCTGAATACAAAAGCGTTATGTTTGGGGCAAATCCAACACAACACATCACTGAGTACCACTCTTCATATTATCAAGCATGGTGGTGGTGGCATCATGTTATGGGTATGATGTCATCGGCAAGGACTAGGGATTTTTTTTAGGATAAAAATATAACGGAATAGAGCTAACCACAGGCAAAATCAGAGTGGAAAACCTGGTTCAGTCGGATTTCTAACAGATACTGGGAGACAAATTAATCTTTCAGCAGGACAATGACCTAAAGCACAAGGCCAAATATTCACTGGAGTTGCTTACCAAGACAATATTGAATGTTCAATGGCCTAGTTATAGTTTTGATTTAAATCTGCTTGAAAATCTATAGCAAGACTTGAAAAAAGAAAAATGTGCAAATATTGTACAATCCAGGTATGCAAAACTCTTAGAGACTTACCCAGAAAGACTCACAGCTGTAATCACTGCCAAAGGTGATTCTAACATATATTGATTGTGTGAATACTTATGCAAATAAGATATTTATATATTTAAATTTCAATACATTTGCAAACATTTCTAAAAACATGTTTTCACTTTGTAATGATGGGGTATTTTGTGTAGATTAGTGAGATTTGTATTTTATTTAATCTATTTTGAATTCAGGCTGTAACACAACAAAATGTGGAATAAGTCAAGGGGTATGAATACTTTCTGAAGGCACTGTAGAAATGAATGGTCATGCTGATGTTATGTCATTGCTTATGCAGGCATTGTCTGTGCCATTAGCGCATAGAATCTTCCAACTGACATGTCACCCAAAATATCCCGCCACTGTCCTATGGATAACGTACAGGTCACATTTCATAACATTTCCTTTAGGGATTGAGCTGTTTCTTCCTCCCAACGTTATGTTATCTCACTGAATGTACTGTACCTCACACCTCCTGGCAGTCCAATTCTGTAGCCTTCACCGTGCCCACAAAGTATCACACCAACCTGCAGTCAGCATCAGTCACTCAGTAGCTGGGTCAGATGGCAGGAAACAATTGTTGTTGTTTTTTTGGGGTCATCATTATAAAACTTTGTTTCCTTTCTCTTGAATTGTTCACCTCTATCTGAAATATTGAGAGCCTTAGCATACCACCAGCAGCATACCACCCTGCATATCACTGCTGGCTTGCTTCTGAAGCTAAGCAGGGTTGGTCCTGGTCAGACCCTGGATGGGAGACCAGATGCTGCTGGAAGTGGTGTTGGAGGCCCAGTAGGAGGCACTCTTTCCTCTGGTCTAAAATAAATATCCCAGGGCAGTGATTGGGGACACTGCCCTGTGTAGGTTGCTGTCTTTTGGATGGGATGTTAAACGGGTGACCTGCCATTAAAGATCCCATGGCACTTATCGTAGGAGTAGGGGTGTTAACCCTGGTGTTCTGGCTAAATTCCCAATCTGGCCCTCAACCATCACGGTCACCTAATAATCCCCAGTTTACAATTGACTCATTCATCCCCCTCCTCTCCCCTGTAACTATTCCCCAGGTCATTGCTGCAAATGAGAATGTGTTCTCAGTCGACTTACCTGGTAGGAATAAATAAATTGAGTCTGTGAATCTTGTCTTCTGACAGTTACTGTATATCTTAAAAATGCACTCAACTTACTTGAGTAAGATAGGTCGAGGAGAGAAAACTCGCCTGATATGGGGCTAATGCAAATTTTATGAATAGGGAATTCAGCTTTTTGGACGAAAGTTCAATTATTGTGGTTGATGGTTTGGAGGCCCAACTCTTCATCTGCATGCCAACGAGACGAAATTAACTCTGATCGCCATGCATCAGACATCAAGCCCCGGGCTAAAATGCTTTAGGGAAATATATTCATAATGTATTACAAGTCATCCATATGGCCTGTCATCCTAATACATCACTATGCCATCTGATCGATGTCGAGAGAGAGAGAACCACATCGGTCGTGGGGATTGTGGGGAGGGCTAACGGACAGACTGATAGGATGATATGAGAATGATATCTTCATAAGAGGATTTGTTAGATTAGGTTACTCACGAGCGGTAATGACGAGGGAATACCACAATGTCACATGACCTCAGACCGTATGACATTAATGAGCATGGATCATCTGGCCTCTAAGCCTCAAAAACCCAGAGGGCAGGGATGAAGACATTAATACCAAAGGGCACGGGAGAGAGCACTGGAAGATCTGATGAGTCATTGCTTGGGATGTAGGTTGGATGTTGGCTATCTTAAGATGGATACAGTCAATGGGTGAGTTTTATTAAGATATAACGGGGTGCACCGGGCTGTGACCCATGACGTGAAAAAAACGGTGAGGGGGCAAAAGCGGTGAGGGGGGAGCGCTCTACAAAAATTGAACAGTAATCTGCGCCACCATATTGTCAACAAGGCAGCATGGTGCATCTTTCATAAACACATAACATGTTTTCCCCATAAATGATATGTTAGAATTTGCGAACCAGTTTTTTATTGGGAAGGCAGATAAAGTAAAGTTGACTTTTTCCACATTTTGTTACGTTACAGCCTTATTCTAAAATGTATAAAATTGGGTTTTTTCCTCATCAAGCTACACACAATACCCCATAATGGCAAAGCAAAAACTGGTTTTTAGAATGTTTTACATTTATTTAGAAAAAAAAGGAAAAAAAGGAAATATCACATTTAAATAAGTATTCAACCCTTTACTCAGTACTTTGTTGAAGCACCTTTGGCAGCGATTACAACCTTGATTCTTCTTGGGTATGACGCTACAAGCTTGGCACACCTGTATTTGGGGAGTTTCTCCCATTCTTCTCTGCAGATCCTCTCAAGCTCAATCAGGTTGGATGGGGAATGTTGCTGCACATCTATTTTCAGGTCTCTCCAGAGATGTTCAATTGGGTTCAAGTCCAGGCTCTGGCTGGGCCACTCAAGGACATTCAGAGACTTGTCCCTAAGCAACTCCTACATTGTCTTGGCTGTGTGCTTGCAGTTGTTGTCCTGTTAGAAGGCGAACCTTCACCCCAGTCTGAGATCCTGAGCGCTCTGGAGCAGGTTTTCATCAAGGATCTCTCTGTACATTGCTCCGTATCTTTCCCTCCATCCTGACTAGTCACCCAGTCCCTGCCACTGAAAAACATCCCAACAGCATGATGCTGCCACCACCATGCTTCACCGTAGGGATGGTGCCAGGTTTCCTCCAGATGTGATGCTTGGCATTCAGGACAAAGAGTTCAATCTTGTTTTCATTAGACCAGAGAATCTTGTTTCTCATGGTCTGAGAGTCTTTAGGTGCCTTTTGGCAAACTCCAAGCGGGCTTTCATGTGCCTTTTACTGAGGAGTGGCTTCCGTCTGGCCACTCTACCAGATAGGTCTGATTGTTGGAGTGCTACAGATGTTTGTCCTTCTGGAAGGTTCTCCTATCTCCACAGAGGAACTCTGGAGCTCTATCAGAGTGACCATTGGGTTCTTGGTCACGTCCCTGAACAAGGCCCTTCTCCCCCAATTGCTCAGTTTGGTCAGCTAGCCAGCTCTAGGAAGAGTCTTGGTGGTTCCAAACGTTTAAGAATGAAGGAGGCCACTGTGTTCTTGTGGACCTCATGCCTTGGGTTTTTCTCTTGACATACATTGTCAACTGTGGTACCTTATATAGACTGGTGTGTGCCTGTCCAAATCATGTCCAATCAATTTAATTTACTACAGGTGGACTCCAATCAAGTTAAATAACCATTTCAAGGATGATAAATGTTAACAGGATGCATCTCAGCTCAATTGCGTGTTTTATAGCAAAGGGTCTGAATACTTATGTAATTAAGGTATTTCTGTTTTTATTTTTCATGAATTTGCAAAAGTTTAGAAAATCCTGTTTTGCTTTGTCATTATGGGTTATTGTGTTTAGATTGATGAGAAAAAAATTATATGTAATACATTTTAGTATAAGGCTGTAACGTAACAAAATGTGGAAAAAGTCAAAGGGTCTGTATATTTTCCAAATGCACTGTATGAGTTTTTGTCACGAGAGCAAACACTTTCGCATCATTACTCCACGTGCTTAACATACGTCACTTTGTTTTGAGGCAACTTTGCTATCGGCATTGAATAGGCCACCAGGCTGCTTGGCATCAGAAAACTGATTAAAGTCCAGTACCACTCCATAAAGCTCATTCTCGCTAGATAAAAAATTGGAGGATAAAATTAAGAAGGGGCTGTCTAGTTCCTACCTAATATTTAATACCTAAAATGCTTTCCTTCTCCCTCCTTCTCTCCGTAACCCGCCACCTCAAATTCACTTTCCCCTTAAAAAAGCCCTAAAAAACAACATTGTACAAAAGAGAACATGCTTAAGCGATGTATACATCATTCTATAGACAATTAGATGCATCCCCAGTCAGTCAGGTATTCAAGGGTTTGTGTTTTCTGTGGGAATCACAGCGTGGAGTTCAAACCGCAGCAATGCTAAATCCCACAAACATTGAAAATCCCACCCCAGAGGGATCAATTAAAAACCATGATGCATAATCTGTCAGAGCAAAAGGAGAGAAAAAAATCTGGATATTCATGAAGAGAAAAGGGAGAGAGATTTAAAAAGTTTGCTGTCGCTCCCTCTTTCAAAAGAGAGACCCCGAGAAAATGGCACCTTAGCAGAATGTTAAGCAGTGGAGAACAAACAAACAGTACTCTGACTGATATAAACACCAGTCGACACTTTCCTCCAAAACGGACCATTGGATTTGCATATTGGCAGCCTTGGGTTGTTTGTACAGACAGACAGATGTGGATGACATGAGGAAACGAGGAAGACTTTAGACTTAGATCGTTTTCCAAAGGCAGAGTTGGTTGTTGTTTTGCCATGATGTATTTATAATATATTATGTATATTTACAACCAATTAGTTTACCTTGACAAATGACCCCTCCAAACTGCTTATTGTTTGTACTGTGAATCAACGGATGGTTTCAAGCTCCTGGTTTGTCTTTGAGAACCCTTGATTCAGGAATGAGCTCCAACTCTATGAGCTACTGCATGTGTTGTATCAGGGGTCTTAAAGGTACAATACAGATGGAAGTTAGTTGATAATTGTTTACCTTACATTTAGGCTGTATAGTTTGTGTACAATATGTATACATTTCTGTATGGTTGAGGTCCAATTGCTCTTAAATACAAGTAAAACTAAATGCATGCTCTTCAACCGATCATTGCCTGCACCTGCCCGCCTGTCCAACATCACTACTCTGGACGGCTCTGACTTAGAATATGTGGACAACTACAAATACTGTACGTAGGTGTCTGGTTAGACTGTAAACTCTCCTTCCAGACTCACATCAAACATCTCCAATCCAAAGTTAAATCTAGAATTGGCTTCCTATTTCTCAACAAAGCATCCTTCACTCATGCTGCCAAACATACCCTTGTAAAACTGACCAACCTACCGAAATAGCCTCCAATACCCTACTCAACAAATTGGATGCAGTCTATCACAGTGCCATTCGTTTTGTCACCAAAGCCCCATATACTACCCACCACTGCGACCTGTACGCTCTCGTTGGCTGGCCCTCGCTTCATACTCGTCGCCAAACCCACTGGCTCCAGGTCATGTACAAGACCCTGCTAGGTAAAGTCCCCCCTTATCTCAGCTCACTGGTCACCATAGCAGCACCCATCTGTAGCACACGCTCCAGCAGGTATATCTCTCTGGTCACCCCCAAAACCAATTCTTCCTTTGGCCACCTCTCCTTCCAGTTCTCTGCTGCCAATGACTGGAACGAACTACAAAAATCTCTGAAACTGGAAACACTTATCTCCCTCACTAGCTTTAAGCACCAGCTGTCAGAGCAGCTTACAGATTACTGCACCTGTCCATCGCCCATCTATAATTTAGCCCAAACAACTACCTTGTTCTCAACTTGCTTACCTGGTTAAATAAAGGTGAAATATTTTTTTTTTTTTAAGAATATGTATACATTACTTACCTCATTAAACCACAAAATCCTTTGTTTTAGGACACCAAACCTTTCAAACAAATGGCGTAAAATGCTTATGGGTTTGCTCACAAGCACCCCTAAAGCCAAAAGGTTATGCATTTTCGATTTTTTTTACATGGTGTAATGCCACTTTAAGAATGTGGCATTATGACTTTTTAATGACAGCGTGTAAAGACTTTGAGATAGTTTGCAAGCTCAAGTCAACGTCTTCTAAGTCCAATGTTACAGCATCCGTATTAGGAAATTGTCAGTTGTCAGCCAAAATTTATGCCATACTTATTCCATACAAGGTACACTATTGCAAGAAACTACTGTCAGGGGCCATTCTAGGATTTATTTAGTAGGGTGGCAAAGGGGGGACCGAAAACCATTAATGGGTGGCCATGGGAAATCAGCAAATTGTAACACAAACCGTGTTGAAAATTTGCCTCAACTACGATCCATTGTATTGAATAACTATTTCAACTGTTAATTGGTATCTGCCCTAATGTATTCAAATATATCCATTTGAAAATAAACATAAGGAACATATTCAAGTCAAGTCAGATGTATCATGTTCAGTGGTAATGAATTTTAGGCCTAGCTGATTTAGGCCTAATGCACAAAAACAAGCAAAAAATGACTTGGCCATTATCACCTTGGCTGTGTAGTGCAGCTTTGTATTGCTAGGGGGCAGAAACCCTGGACTACAGCACCTACTCCCCATCAGTGATTCCACGGGGATTCTCAGGCTAATTCAGTCGACTCTGAAGTGTGCTAACGGATAAAGAGCAGTGATTGTGGTGGTACCAGTTTGAGGGGTGGATGGCGTGGATGGCTTGTGTCTACAATGATGAAGGGATGCTGTAGCTTGGTTATGTAGGTTATGGCAGCATGTGGAGGCCAATATGAATAGGAACCAATAAATAATAGGGCCCTCTGCTGTTGGAATGAATATGCAATCTCATACTATGGAGATATTTGACTGTCATGAAGGTGACCCATTTTAAAACAGTGTACAGCAGGGAGTGAAATAGTGTAGACATCTTGAACGACGGAAGCCACACGCTGAAATAACCTAACACACACACATTCCTCAAAAATTAGCATATAGCTTTCACACCTTTCATAGAGAGTCTACTGAAGACAAATTAAATACCATTGTCCGAAAGGAAAATAGAAAGGGAACCACAATTGGGATATATAGAGAGCTGCATTTCAACAGTCTCTCTCAAGCCTTTAAAATCATTCTGACAACTGCAGGTCTGCTATTGCAAACATGTTACTTTGTCGATAATCTCATTCTTATCGACGGTGTACAGAGAGAAAGCAATATGTCCCTTTTCTCCACAGCTTTGCCGTGTGTCGTGAAGCAGCCTGGTGCATCTCAAATCATTAATATTTGGATAATTTTATTCTACCAGGTTGTCCCATTGAGATTCAAATATCTATTTTTCAAGGGACACCTGCCAGTATCCACATTTCACTTCCCATTCAGCGACATTAAGGCGAGAGAACAATGTCAGGACATACGGTCACGGGCCCAAGCACTGACATCTGTGGGAGGGAGCGGTCGGCGGGCACAGTTGGCACTCGCCACGGCCAGCTGTGTGAATCGAAGATCTCCCATGTCACCCCAGAACGCCACCACAGGGAGGTGGTGCAATTCCAAAGAGGCTACTAACTGTCACTTCATCACAATATCACAGGCCCAACACACAAGCTGTTCCTGGCCAACACCTGTGCTCTCCCAGTGCAGGAGGACAGCGATGGGCAGAATCATTGTCGTGCAATATTGGGAGTGCTCAAGATGATTCTGAAAGTCTGAAGTCTCCTTTTTTCCCCCAACGAAGCTAGAGGAATGAGGACTCACTCGGGTCACTGACCTCACACATTGTTTTGACACAGAAGTAACCGTTATGGTGTCAGCAGAGGGTGATTAGAGGTGTGAGAACCTGGGGCCTCATTTATCAATCATGCGTAGGCACAAATATGTGTGTAAACCATGCATGGGATCACTTCCACGCAAAGTGTGAGATTGATCAATATGAACGTTTGCTTGAGAGTGTGCGTAAATTTACGCACAGCCATGACCATGAGTAAGGACAGTGACAAGTGGAGGAACTAGCAAAGCTTAGCCTAGTGAACGGGGGAAAAATACTGAACAAAAATATTCTGAACAATAATATAAACGCAACATGCAACAATTTCAACCATTTTACTGAGTTACAGTTCATATAAGGAAATCAGTCAATTGAAATCAATTCATTAGGCCCTGATCTATGGATTTCACAAGACTGGGAATACAGATGTGCATCTGTTGGTCACAGATACCTCTAGAAAAAGGTATGGGAGAGGATCAGAAAACCAGTCAGTATCTGGTGTGACCACCATTTTCCTCATGCAGCAAGACACATCTCCTTCGAATAGAGTTGATCAGGCTGTTGATTGTGGCCTGTGTAATGTTGTCCCACTCCTCTTCAATGGCTGTGTGAAGTTGCTGGATATTGGACATCGATAAAATGCATTTGTGTTCATTTGTCCGTAGCTTATGCCTGCCCATACTATGGGGCACTATGTTCACAACGCTGATATCAGCAAACCGCTCGCCCACACAACTCCATACACATGGTCTGCGGTTGTGAGTCCGGTTGGATGTCCTGCCAAACGACGTTGAAGGTGGCTTATGGTGAGAAATTAACATTCAATGATCTGGCAACAGTTCTGGTGTAACAAAACTTCACATTTTAGAGTGACCTTTTATTGTTCTCAGCACAATGTGCACCTGTGTAATGATCATGCTGTTTAATCAGCTTCTTGATATACCACAACTGTCAGATGGATGGATTATCTTGGCAAAGGAGATATGCTCACTAGCAGGGATGTAAACTAATTTGTGCACAAGAGAGAAATAAGATCTTTGTGCGTATGAAACATTTCTGGGATCTTTTACATG
This sequence comes from Oncorhynchus clarkii lewisi, assembly GCF_045791955.1. NCBI lineage: Eukaryota > Metazoa > Chordata > Actinopteri > Salmoniformes > Salmonidae > Oncorhynchus > Oncorhynchus clarkii. The sequence continues at coordinate 44,306,252 of NC_092158.1, forward strand.
TTACATTAATATTTATTTTCAGTGTATATGTTGAAAATGTTTGAATTTATTTATTTGTATTTCCATTGTGAATTCATGCATCTATATCTTGACAGGCGATATCATATATTTTGACTACATCAGTGCATTTGTTATGATAATAATACATATAGAGTACAGATATTTGTTAAATTAGAGGCACGTGTGAAAGTGGAACCATTTATGAAATGCTATAAAAGACTGAGATAATGGGAAATTGTATTAGAATGTAAGGAATGACGCTGGAGAATAGAAGCAGGTGCGGGGAGTTGACATTTAATTAGGAACGGACATGCAACAGGACAGGAACACTGTCAGAACTGGGAAACACAAAGACAGTTGACAAACAATGCAGCAATGGGGAACAGAGCTGGGGAACTGACAAATATAGTGGAGGTAATAAACAGGTGGTTGAGTCCAGGTGAGTCCAAAGCCGAGACATGCCTAGCGCCGAGACATGGGCGCTGGGCAAGCCGGCTGGGGGTAACCTCCCCTCTAACAGGCAGGGGCGTGGGAGCCTGGTGAGCCGGCTGAGGTATAGGAGACTGACGATCCGGCTGAGGCATGAACGCCTGTCGATCCCGCTGCGACGTGGAAGCCCGATGATACGGCGGAGCATGACGTGGGATGGGAACCTGTTGAGCCAACCGAGGCAAGGAAACACCTCGAGCCAGCTTGGACGTGGAAGCCCGATGAGCTGGCTTAGGCAACCCTGGTTCCATCGGCCGCAGAATCCAAGCCCGACGTGACCAACAAAACAAGAACTCAAGGGCCGGCTGGACGAACAAGACCTGACGATCCAGCTGAGACCCGATGTGGGATAAGCACCTTCTGAGCCAACCGGGGCACGGAAACCTCTCGAGCCAGCTTGTACGTGGAAGCCCGACAAGCTGTCTAGGCACCCCCGGTTCCGGCGGCGGCGACCCAGGACCAACGTCACAACCAACCAAAACGCCAGTACTCCCCGATGCTTTGTGCGATGACTGCTGCATTCTGTAAGGAATGCTGGAGAATAGAAGCAGGTATGGGGAGTATAAACAGGTGATTGAGTGAGTCCATGTGAGTCCAATATTGCTGAAGCGCGTGACGAGGGAAGGCAGGTGTGCGTAAATGATGGTGGCAGGAGGGCGTAATGCAGGGCAGCCTGGCGCCCTCGAGCGCCAGGGGGGAAGAGCGGGAGCAGGCATGACAGAGAGGCTGATCTTGCTCTGTTGGAAGATTTGGCACATGCCAAAGAGAGCGCGTTTTTAGAGACAGGTTGGACTTCTTGCAGAAAGTACAGTTTGGCTCATCAGATATTGTTTCCCAAAGCTAATCTTATAGGATTTAAGAGGATTTGTGAGGATTTAAGACCTCCTTTAGAAAGACAAACACATGCCATTCCAAGTGCTATCTACCCTCAGTTTTTTGGCAACGGACACTTTTCAGCGGGAGATTGCCGATCGGCATCTCACAGACAGCGATGAGCCAATGTTTTGGATGCAATCAGCAAAACAAACTGTAACATACAATTTCCATACACCATCGCACCACAGGTTGAAGTCAAGAGGCGTTTCTTTGCCAACAATGTGTTCCCAAATACAAACAGAATAATAGAAGGCACCCACATCATCATAAAAGCACCATCCCAAAATGAGTTCAACTCTGTGAACAGAAAATGCTTCCACTCTTAATGTGCATGTGATGCCTAAAATGATGCTGCTGAATGTCGTTCATGGCTATACGCCTGTAGGACTGAGCTGCTGAGAATGAATGGCTTATTGGTGAGTGTTGCCTACTTGTTACGAGTTCCCTGCCGGTGACTGTTATCAGCACCTCACAACCCTAATGTTACTAAGGGGCCGGACATCTGCCCATCCTCTTGTCTATACAGGTAACACAACACAAGCAGTGACAGAGAGCAACATCTCTACCTCTGCCCATCAACAACTGGACTCAATAACGTCTTTCTGGACTTGTGGGATGGTGTGCGTGCACATTTGTATATTGATCTTAATAGTTAGTTACTATTGTTGTATGCTGCCTTTGTGTATAGCTGTATTGTAATACATGCAGGTAGCATACAGTGCCTTGCGAAAGTATTCGGCCCCCTTGAACTTTGCGACCTTTTGCCACATTTTAGGCTTCAAACATAAAAATATAAAACTGTATTTTTTTGTGAAGAATCAACAACAAGTGGGACACAATCATGAAGTGGAACGACATTTATTGGATATTTCAAACTTTTTTAACAAATCAAAAACTTAAAAATTGGGCGTGCAAAATTATTCAGCCCCTTTACTTTCAGTGCAGCAAACTCTCTCCAGAAGTTCAGTGAGGATCTCTGAATGATCCAATGTTGACCTAAATGACTAATGATGATAAATACAATCCACCTGTGTGTAATCAAGTCTCCGTATAAATGCACCTGCACTGTGATAGTCTCAGAGGTCCGTCAAAAGCGCAGAGAGCATCATGAAGAACAAGGAACACACCAGGCAGGTCCGAGATACTGTTGTGAAGAAGTTTAAAGCCGGATTTGGATACAAAAAGATTTCCCAAGCTTTAAACATCACAAGGAGCACTGTGCAAGCGATAATATTGAAATGGAAGGAGTATCAGACCACTGCAAATCTACCAAGACCTGGCCGTCCCTCTAAACTTTCAGCTCATACAAGGAGAAGACTGATCAGAGATGCAGCCAAGAGGCCCATGATCACTCTGGATGAACTGCAGAGATCTACAGCTGAGGTGGGAGACTCTGTCCATAGGACAACAATCAGTCGTATATTGCACAAATCTGGCCTTTATGGAAGAGTGGCAAGAAGAAAGCCATTTCTTAAAGATATCCATAAAAAGTGTTGTTTAAAGTTTGCCACAAGCCACCTGGGAGACACACCAAACATGTGGAAGAAGGTGCTCTGGTCAGATGAAACCAAAATTGAACTTTTTGGCAACAATGCAAAACGTTATGTTTGGCGTAAAAGCAACACAGCTGAACACACCATCCCCACTGTCAAACATGGTGGTGGCAGCATCATGGTTTGGGCCTGCTTTTCTTCAGCAGGGACAGGGAAGATGGTTAAAATTGATGGGAAGATGGGTGGAGCCAAATACAGGACCATTCTGGAAGAAAACCTGATGGAGTCTGCAAAAGACCTGAGAATGGGACGGAGATTTGTCTTCCAACAAGACAATGATCCAAAACATAAAGCAAAATCTACAATGGAATGGTTCATAAATAAACATATCCAGGTGTTAGAATGGCCAAGTCAAAGTCCAGACCTGAATCCAATCGAGAATCTGTGGAAAGAACTGAAAACTGCTGTTCACAAATGCTCTCCATCCAACCTCACTGAGCTCGAGCTGTTTTGCAAGGAGGAATGGGAAAAAATGTCAGTCTCTCGATGTGCAAAACTGATAGAGACATACCCCAAGCGACTTACAGCTGTAATCGCAGCAAAAGGTGGCGCTACAAAGTATTAATTTAAGGGGGCTGAATAATTTTGCACGCCCAATTTTTCAGTTTTTGATTTGTTAAAAAAGTTTGAAATATCCAATAAATGTCGTTCCACTTCATGATTGTGTCCCACTTGTTGTTGATTCTTCACAAAAAAATACAGTTTTATATCTTTATGTTTGAAGCCTGAAATGTGGCAAAAGGTCGCAAAGTTCAAGGGGGCCGAATACTTTCGCAAGGCACTGTATACATCTTCATACAGTCCTTCCCTTGGTAATACCGGGGGTAGTGTCAGTGAGTCACAAACTAGTTAAACACATAGAGCCGAGCAACTAATTGTCTTAACGGTCCTCTCTTTGTAGCTACGTTTTTATTTTCACAACTGACTGAGCTTAATAAACCATTTTGGTTGTACTCTAGCACCTCTATTTCAGACTCTGAAATGTTGTTTTTTTCTTCGCTTTTTTTGGTTGCGACATTGTATTTCATGGTACGGCGTTGTATATTCTCCACAGACTTTATGATTAATTATGTGCATTTCAAAATTCATCTAGAGGCTGAGAACAATTTGTATTTATTTATGGTTATCTTCTAGATGTATGTATGACGCTGGTAGGATGGTTTGATAAATCACACTTTTTCTATAGGTGTACGAACATTCTAAATTCTGTTCATAAGTAGTATTTTAGAATAGTATCTACGCAATATTGATAAATGAGGCCCCAGGACCTCTGCCTTGCTAGCACGTGACCGCCCTCCTGAAGTGTCTTACCAGTTAGTGGGGAAACTTCAGGTTGAAGAGGAAGTTTCACACATCTCCATGTGATACATTCACCCCTCAAACTTACTCAACATCGCAACTGTAGATCCGGGTCACCACACCAGTGTAAAGGATGTCATGCTGCTTGCTTAGCGAGTACTGCTTCCTCCTGATTCAGTTCACACCGAGTTTCGAACCCAGGACCTCTGCCTTGCTAGCACACGTGACCACCCTCCTGAAGCGTCTTTCAAGTCAGCGCCACACATAAAAGCTAGCAAATCACTGGCACAAGTGTGGACACTTCAGGCTGTGGAGTAAGTTTCACACATCCCCATGTGCTACACTGGCAACATACAGTAGCAAAACACAGATTTTGATATTGCTAAATTTCGTATACACATTTAAGCCAAACATACCAACACGGCTGGTCTTGCCTCAAATGTTTAACATTAAATAATGGTGCCATCCAGGGCTAAAAAAAAATAATGTAATTGGTAGCCCTGGTGCACCACATGAAATGTAGAATCACCAGAAAATAATTTTTTTAATTGAGATACAGCATTTATTGGGCCTTTATAAATTCTAGCTAGTTTTGAAGCACATGTTCTACCCTAGAAACTAACATGTAACACTGTAAAGACATCTGCTTATTATAAAAGCTAAAAGGTTGACACGAATGCCTGTCATTGAAATTACATAGTCACCTGTGTAAAAGCCCACGTTTCCTAATGAGGTGCATTCAATTGGAAATTGTACATTGTCTCTTGTTATGGTTTGTGATGACCACATGCAAGAGGTCTGTCATTCATTCCTTGCTATGATCATTGATTTCCTGAACAAGCTATCCCTTTTTCCTTTCTTTCTGTGCCCCTAAATGTTTGGATATAATGGTAAATTTAGCTAGCTTACCAATGAGGTTTAGTTGAGTTTATTAGGATTCCCATTAGCTACTGCACAAGCAGCAGCTATTCTTCCTGGGGCCCACATACAATGTACAAATACATGATAAAGTACAGAACAGTCATAGACAAGAACAACATAAGATATTCAAATAAACATTCCAACACTTTTTTAAAGGTGAATGGAAATGAAAAATTGCAGTCCAACATTGTTCTAACTGCATTTCTTCAACATGGAAACACATTGTTTAGGCATACTGTAAATGTCCATCTGGACATGGGCAACATAGTCAATAAGCAAGATTCAATTCACTAGGCTCTAACAAGACAGTGTACAGCTAAGGCCTAACAAGACAGTGTATAGCCTAATTCGAATCAACTTTTAATAAAAACTAAACAACGGCTTGTTTTAAATAGGCTGTCTAAATACAGTTACAGGTACCATAACTGCTCCCCGTGGGTGTATAATACATACAAGGCAACTTCGACTTTTCACAGGAGCTGGATAAAGATACAATATAAGGATAAAGTGGGAATGTCCACTCACCGTTATAGTGTTGTGGTAATGGTTGGCTTTTGTTGAACTCTGAAAATGGCAGGAAATGTCAAGGTAATATGTGACGGACATTCTGAACTAAGCAATGAAAAACAACTGCTGTAAATACACAAAGGTTAGCTGCTGATGGTTATATGATTAAGTGACCTTAGTGGTGAGGAAAGAACTTGTGTTGAATTAATGGTTTATAAAACCCTGTGACATTTCAAGGTAACAGTGCTATTTGACAGTCCTATATTTGACAGTCCTATTTTCTAAGATACAGTAAGTTAAAAACCTCTTCCCGCAAAGTAGAAAAGCATGTTTGAATCACTATGCCGTCATTTCATTTTGTTAGAAAATGTGATGTTGTTCAGTGTATGAATCCAAAAGTGATTTTCTGACAGTACAAGAAGTATTTGAATGCACTAAACCTGCTACTTTTAATAATGAAGCACATTCGAAAAATATATTGTAGTGGCATCTACAATGCATTATAGGAATGTGGTGGGTACTTTTCTGGAGATTACATTTTAAGGACGCTAGTTTAGAGTGATGGAGATGACTGTGTGATGTGATATTATGTGTCTTCTTTTCTTCATAATGCACCTTCGCCTTCTTCCCCATCGATTGTGGCCAAAGGAGGTTGTCATTAAGTCAATTCTTCCCAGAATAGAAATGGTTTGTGTATGAATGCTCCTTGCCCCTACTATCAATGGCAGCAGCACCAATGAAATGAATAAGGGGGAAAAAACCAAGATGTAAACACATTCTAATCATATTAACTAAGTCCTGTCTGGGAAAAATCAGCTATTTGTCACTGAAGAAGAGAATATCAAGAAGACTGATATTCCAACTCTGAACTCCATGTGGGAGATGGTGGGTCTCTAACAGAATCTTAATCCCGAGCACCTTTTATTTCATTTCCTTTTATATGGACACTGGAGATGAAGTGTCTGGGTGATGGTGACAGTGTTGCCAAGCCTCTCAACCTATCTATTTGCGGTGGCCTAGAGTGGGTGCCACCCAGTGATCAGATACTTTTAACAGACATGGAATAAAATTCATGGCTTCTGGCAATGGAGAGATAAGAGAGATACATTTAACCCTGATCAATGTCTCTCTACCTCTCTATCTAGCTGCAAGTCTCTGTTCTGTCATCTGTTAAGCATATGCCTGCACATAACTGGGAATAAGAATTTGTTCCTCCACTTTGGATGGCCTTTGTGAGTGAATACTAATATTCAAACTGAAAATTTGGAAATATCTTTGTGTGTTAAGACGTGTTGGTGTGACTTAGTGCTTCTATTTCTATGGGTGACATGTCCATTCATGATCACGCAAGTCAGATGACCTTTGTCATGACAGAGGTATCAGTTTGCATTATGACTGTACTGATGCTGCATAACAACCTTCCTATAGCATGGTAGACTATATTTCATAGTGAAACGGTCATGTTCATGTCATGGTGAATCGTCAAATGAAGTGTTATCTAACATGAGGCCATAACAATGAAGTCCACCACCTCTATTAAAGTACCACCAAATAAAAACAAATATATTGAGCTCAGCACACATTGGACATATTCAAATTGAACATGAAACTCAGGTGAACTTCATCACTCCTGCAATGATCACATTTTGATCTCTGGCGACTGAAGTTTGTGCTCTTGAATCATCTCATATGATGTTTTTGGAGCAGTGAATTTATCAATGTGGTGATGAACGAGGAAGAACCAGGTTCATTCAGTAGAACTCTTCTGCCACCAAGTGGGGGATGACACACACAGCACACACACACACGCACACATACACACATGCTCACACATTCACACACTATGCAGACCTGCACACAATTACATTACAGTAAACTGACAAAAAAACAACAACTTATTTTGTGGAATCTTTGTACAAATTGAACCTTTTCAACTTTTAATACAACCAGTGTTAAACAACAGCTAAACAAACCTGGCACAGTGTATCTGGGGTCACCCCGCCTCACGGTGGGTAGAACAATGGAAAACTGAAAGTATATAGCACCTTTTGTCTCGCACTTAAACTTCCATGTTCATCTGGTACTGCCGAGGTACAATTCAGCCCTTGACAGCCCTTCTTTTTAATTAGCACGTCCCAGGGGCCCCCTTATCAGTGATGGACTATTCTCTTAATGAGCTGTTATTAAGCAGTTTCTCTCCGGGCTGATAGTCTCCCAGCCACCTATGGCACGGGCTGATTAGAACCAACCTCGGCTAATTCCTATTCCCTTACGCTCCAGTGAACTCGAGCTCCTTCCCGACCATTATTTTACATTTTACTTAGGTTAAAAAACTGCGCCAAGATAGTCACAATAAAAAAAAGAGAGAAAAAAATGTAGTTTGATGAAGTCAAAAGTATAAAGGCTTTTTTTGCTCTGTATCAATCCCTCAGCTCATCAGACTCACTCCTATGGAATGATGATCTGGTGTAGTTAAAGGTGGAAATTGAAAAAAATAATCAAAGAAACATATTTTGGGTCAGAGAAGGTAATCTAAAGGTAGATTATATTTTGAATAACTGTATGTGTAGGACTTTTATGAATAGGAAAATGATTTAAGGTGCACAGTAGGCCTAAGCAGTAGTAGGAGACTGAACTGCCCACAAAGAGATATGCCTCTTCTGGTTTACTGTATTCCAAATAAAGTGCTGCCTTTTTTACTGTAGCGTCAAAACGGAATATTAAAACACAAGAATGAATCCACAACCCTGATGGAACAGACACAATCTCTGCAATGGATTCAAAGTCATGGTTTGACAGAGAGAGAAAATAAGTGTGATCTATTTTGCAATGACATGGACATCTATCCCAAAAAACATACTGTCCCTCAATCAGATCAAACGTGTGTGATGAAAAAATAACGAGATCACCAAAACTTTTGAGGTAAAAAAAAACACAACTAGATTCTTCCCCATTCAATACTAAATTGCCCTGATTGAGCTTGACCATTACAGTTTAAACAAAACTTTTTTTGAGTCCCGAGGATTAGGGCCTGGTCCGGAGAAAGCAGAATGTCCAGACCTGCCGACTCGTTGAATTAGAAATTGTATCAATTATCAAGGTTAGAGATTGCTGTTATGATCTCCAGAAGCTGGTTTTGGTCATAGGAAACGATGACATTATGTCCGTGCTTCTACACCTACATTGCTTGCTGTTTGGGGTTTTAGGCTGGGTTTCTGTACAGCACTTTGAGATATCAACTGATGTAAGAAGGCCTATATAAATAAATGTGATTTTATTTGATTTGATTACGTACATAAAAAGTTCAGATCAGCGTAAAAAATACACAAAATAGCAGAATTGGTCAGGATCCCGTAAAACGGCTGCTATCCACTACAGCGTCATCTTAATGTTCTATGACACACTCTAGCAATTGAACGAGCGTAGATGCTAACCATCATTTGGATGTGATCATGCCCAGTGGTTTGGTAGTTGAGGTGATTTATAAACCACATAAGAAGTATGTGTCGAGTCTTGCTCACGCTGACCCTAGTGAACCAGAAGTGTGTCTAAGATAACCAGTCGGATATTCGTGACATGGGGATGCTGGAGCAAGCTTAATTCAGTTCATCTCAATATATTCAGTTACTGCGGCTACAGTTGCTGTGGCATTACCAATACTTCCACATCTACCACTTTATCAGCTTCTCACACTGTTGCCACAAATAGAACCACAACTAAGCCCATACTGTACATATGCAGTGTTGCCTGTGCACAGTGCCGCTTTTTTAGAATCAATGTATTTTGTATGTTCTAGTAATCCAGCTTCAGCATGCTGTCTCCAACACCGGTCCTGAAGAGCCACTGGGTGGGCATGCTTTTGTTATAGCCCAGCACAAACAACTGTTTCAAATATTTCTAAATAATTCTCTATTAATGTGGAAGCTACCATGATTGCGGATAATCCTGATTTAAACGTGAACATTTAAGAGTGAGAAAGTTACAGATGCACAAGTATCATACTCCCAAAAAAACTAACCTCCCCTGATACTGTAACTGTGAGAGGTTAGCATGCCTTTGGGGGTATGGTATTTGTGTGTCTGTAACGTTACTCTTCATCACGATTCATTCCGGACTATCCGTAAACACAGTAACATCTACATTAATGTAGAAGTGTTTATAAATATATTCTGTTCTTATTTACAATAAAAGTGACTCAAAAATGGCACAATTCATTATTTACTATTCATTTCTATTGGGCACAAAATAATCTGAAACACAACCAAAACAAACAGCAAATGCATCCAACAAGTTTGTAGTCACAAGCTTGATGTAATCATTGCATGCTAGAAATACTTTTGACTACTTTAATACACCTATAAGTGAATTTGTCCCAATACTTTTGATCCCCTAAAATGGGGGGATGATGTACAATAAGTGTTTCTAAACGGTTCACCCGATATGAAAATACCCTCAAATTAAAGCTGACAGTCTGCACTTTAACCTCATAGTCATTGTACCATTGTACCAAGTGCTGGAGTACAGACATACTTGTGGAGAACACTGTGTGATCCACATACACCACTGATGTTATTCACAATTGTCACGTTCTTTTGTAGAATTAACGGACTAAGGCGCAGCGTGCGTAGAGTTCCACATGTTTAATTGAAGAAACTCACCAAAACAATACAGAACAAAAACGAAACATGAAGTCAAATGCAGTGCACACTGGCAACTACACACAAACAAACAAGATCCCACAAAAATCCAGTGGAAAAAGGCTGCCTAAATATGATCCCCAATCAGAGACAATGATAAACAGCTGCCTCTGTTTGGGAACCATACCAGGCCAACATAGACAAATAATAACCTAGATAACCCACCCTAGTCACACCCCGACCTAACCACCATAGAGAATAAAAGGATACCCGGAGAGGGTCCGGGTGAGCATCCAATGTCGAGGGTGGCTCCGGTGTGGGGCGAAGTACCCACTCCACTCGCGGATACGTCAGCTTCGGATCGTCGCCGGAGGCCTCGGACCGTGAATTGTCATCGGCAGCTCCGCACCGTGAAACGTTGTCGAAAGCTCCGGACTGTGGATTGTTGCCGGAAGAACCGGACCGTGGATCATCGCCGGAGACTCCGGACCGTGGATCATCATTGGAGGCTTTGGACTGGGAACCCTTGCTGGGGCTCTGGACTGGGAACCCTCGCAGGAGGCTCTGGATTGGGAACGCTCGCAGGAGGCTCTGGACCGGGAACCCTCGCAGGAGGCTCTGGACCGGGGACCGTAGTTGGAGGTTCCGGACCGTGGACTATTGTTGGAGGTTCCGGACCGTGGACCATCGTTGGAGGTTCCAGACCGTGGACCGTCGCCAGAAGCTCCGGACTGGGAATCGTCGCCGGAAGCTCCGGACTGGGAATCGTCGCCGGAAGCTCCGGACTGGGAATCGTCGCCGGAAGCTCCAGACTGGGAATCATCGCCGGAAGCTCTGGACTGGGGAGGCACACTGGAGGTCTGATGCGTGGGGCGGGCAGAGGTGGCGCCAGACTGGTGACACGCACTTCAGGGCGAGTGCGGGGAGCAGGCACAGGACGCACCTGACTGGGAAGGCACACTTGAGAGATAGTGCTAGGAGCAGGCACAGGACGTATCGGACTGGGAAGGCGCACTTGAGGAAGAGTGTGAGGAGCAGGCACAGGACGCACCTGACTGGGAACACACACTTCAAGGAGAGAGCGTGGAGCAGGAACAGGACGTACCTAACTGGGAATGCGCACTTGAGGAAGAGTGCGAGGAGCAGCAACAAGACGTAGTGGGACTGGGAAGGCGCACTGGAGACACGGTGCGTAGAACCGGCACAAGACTTACTGGGCCGTGGAGGCGCACTGGAGGTCTGGAGCGTAAAACTGGCACAACGTGTCCTGGACAGGTGACAACCTTCGCCCGGCAAGTGCGGGTAGCTGGCACAGGACGTACCGGGCTGTGGAGGCACACTGGAGACACGGTGTGTAGAACCAGCACACATTGTACCGGAACGATGACACTCTCCTCAAAGCGAGTGTGGAGAGCTAGCACAGGTGGCATCGGGACGGCTAACACGCTCCTCAGGGCGACTATCTTTCCTCTCCAGCCAAACCAACAGCTCTCTCTCATCACTCTCCTCAACTTTCGCCAACCACTCCTCGCTCAATCTATCCCAATATTCCTCCTCGGTCTCTGACTCACCCCTCAGCGTTGCCGACCACCTAGTGTGCCACCCCAAAGAAATTCAGGCTGACTTTTGGGCTTGCGTCGTGGCCGCGAACCCTGGTGTCGTCGCTGTCCTTCTCTCACCGCTTGCGTCTGCTTCCACAGAAGGCTTTCGTCTCCAGCCATAATTTCCTCCCAAGTCCAGGATGTCTTCTCCTCCTTTATCTCCTCCCAAGCCCAGTATACCTTCTCTTCCCGGGCACGCTACTTGGTCCTGTTGTGGTGGGATCTTCTGTCACGGTCGTTTGTAGAATTAACGGACCAAGGCGCAGCGTGCGAAATGTGAAGTCAAAATGCAGTGGACACTGGCAACTACACACAAACAAACAAGATCCCACAAAAACCCAGTGGAAAAAGGCTGCCTAAATATGATCCCCAATCAGAGACAACGATAAACAGCTGCCTCTGATTGGGAACCATACCAGGCCAACATAGACAAATAATAACCTAGATAACCCACCCTAGTCACACCCCGACCTAACCACCATAGAGAATAAAATGATCTCTATGGTCAGGGCATGACAACAATGGCTATTTTTTAACATGTAACCAATACAGCGGTTACAATTCTGAACATGCAATGACGATGAGTCCACTACTGAATATGCAAATTGCAGTGAACATATGCATACATCTGAATGGCTGAATACATGAATACTGAACTGAATCTTTGCATATTTCAAGTGAAAGAGAATATGGTTTCTTCATACAACCGAGAGAGAACTGACTGTTCTCATGATAATGACAATTGTCTTTTCTAAACATAGTCTGAAGATGAAGCTGATGAGCCACAAGAAAAGGTGTGCATGTGCGCAAGTTATCCATCTTTTCTGTATCCCACTTTCTGAATACCTTGGAGAAGCCAAATCTACTAAAAAGCCAAAGCCAAACTCCAATATCTGTAGTCCCACTAGGGTTGGCTAGAGAACAAGTCTTTCCCAGAGTGTTTGTGACTTTTCAAATGGTCTAAATGGGTTTGCCATGCCATTGAACCGAGTGAATGGTGCTGACGGCCTGATAGCAGTGCCTTTAAAATGCTCTCGTCTCGCAGCTCCTGCACTCCAGTCACTCCCTGTGCTCAATACAGGGCCTTTTAACCACAACGGATCTGTCAAAACAACCTTATTCGCCGGGCCATTTGGACGCCTTGGCCTCCGCGGGATCCGTCAAGTCGGATTCAGGCAGCACCGCGCTCGATAGCATCAATCGATTGGAATTTACAGTGAACACCTGAAACAGGCCGTCTACGGGATTGCCCTCAGTGTTCAGTGTTGCCTTTCCCTTCTCAGAATTGAACCACGTGAAAGGGTACTGCAGGCGCCACAGCCTTGCAAGCTTCAGCGAACTTGGATTGCTGCAGTGGTGGGAGTTAATGGCAATTTCGAGCATACTGTATTTGAATGGGAAATGGCTTTTTCCCACATCAGATGGACAGGAGTGGGGGGGCTCTTAACAATAAGGGAATACGGGGACACTGTGTGTGAGGCCTTCCAATGTGCTCTCTCGCAATGATTGAAAAAAATGTGGGATGGGGTGTGTGTGTGTTGTGGTGCGAACACGTGAAAGTTGCTTCAACTTGACACGACAGATTCCAGTGAAATATGTTTTGCGAGAGTGAAATGTACACAAACAATACAGTACATGAAATAGTTTTTGTGTACTCAGTTCATGAGTCATTGATTCCGATAGTTCAAGGCAGACAATGCCCCCATCTGCCTCCGTTCTCAAGACATGTGGTTTGTGTCATCTCCTTATTTATTTATTTAGATGCAACATAAATAAACAATTGAGAACGTGTTGAAGTGACAAAATTCAGTTACCGTACAGGACCAATTCAAATTTCTCAAGTCCCCTCAAATGGCGCCCTTCTTTCCTTCCCAAACTGAAGAGATCCCTGATTTGAAACAATTAGGCCTCGTGAAAGCAACGCATTGTAAAACCTCACTTTAAAATATCCAACATATTCGATCACTGATCTCCTTAAATCTATCCAACACAACCTGTCCAACATATCCGATCACTGATCTCAAGAAGGAAGGAAGCCTTCCAAATTATTCCACAGTAGCTGCTTTAAGTTTATCCTATAAGCACGCTGCCACCGCACTGCCAAAGGCCATATCCATATTTACATCTGCTGAGTGACAGGATGATGCATGTGTCATTAGGACACAGGGAGACAGGCAGATATCCCCCATTAAACAGAGCGATTCCACCAGGCTTATAGTGATCAGGGATGATAATGGCAAACATGTGGGGACGAGTATCTATACGTTCCATTAACCCTCCGCTCAACCTTAAACTCTCTATACCGCATACCAATGCCGGTTGCTAAGCTACCAAAGGTAGGATAGATTCTCAGCTGTGCAAATGGGTTGAAGACCTTGTTCTATTTTAATTCCTGCACAGTACTCTCTGTTCTTGACAATGAAGTAGCATATAGAGAATAAAATGCCTCAGCTTGTGAGTTGTGGATGGCTGCAGTGTGGAGTTTGACTTGGTAAAATAGGAGGATTTGTGCTAAACAATTATTCACTTGTCTCTGTGTGAATGGCCTTTAACATGCTTAAAGGAGTAAATAGTAGTAGTAGTAGTAGTAGTGGTAGTAGTAGTAGAAGTAGTAGTAGTAGTAGTAGTAGTAGTAGTAGTAGTAGTAGTAGTAGTAGTAGTAGTGGGTAAAGGAGAAGCAGCCAAGTATTAGAAATAGTAGCGGCCAAGTGGAAGTGATTTTTAGTATTAGTAGCTGCAGCCTCATAGTAGTAGTAGTTTTAGTAGTACTAGTACCAGCAGCAACAGTAGTAGTTGTTTTTTTTGTATGATAATGCTAAACCAATTGAGCTTAAATCATTTCCTCTGCCATTCTACAATAATTTCCTCTGCCATTCTAAAACCACATGAGCTACGGTAGTCACACATCCGGACAAAATAACTCATCGCTGAAGTAGCTTAATTATTCAGGCTTAAGTTCAATTTCCATTCAAGCCATATCTCACTGCCTTACAGCAGCCCACAACATGTTGTTGACCCAAAATTGATGTGAAGTCCTTTTCCGACCCACAAAGATCAAAACATTTAACACATTACTGAGTACAAACTATTCTGCAACAAACAGTGATGTGGAAAGGACAGGTCAACACATGGAAATGTTAATGGAATTATCAATATGCTCAACATAATAGTCCATAGTATAGCAGAGGTGGAAGGTATTTTCCAGGTTCTAACTACTTTCCCCGTGGGAGGTCAACAGTATTTTCCAGTAGTAAAGCTATTAACATTTAGATGATAGGGCTGACACAGTTCATTTCTCATCCACATTCTAGGCCGTATACTGGGCCTTACCTATGCATTTTTAAGGCCCCTTGGGGACAGATTTTCTTCACATTCAATTCAGATTAAAAAGTGATTGTGTTGTGTTGAGTTAAATTGTATTGGAAATCTTTCAGATGTTTTGAACATTTGGTTGAGCTTGCCTGGAGTGCCGGATGGGTGGGGGAATATTGCGTTAGTTCCATTGTGACAAGCAAGCAAGTCAGTCAAGCGCAGCTTGTTTTTTTTCTCAAGTACTATACCCAGGTTTGATGTTATGTTATACTCACATTCCGTATCCTCTTAGTTTAAAAATAAAATGGTCGGGGACAGAGGCACTCCACAACATGAGTGACATGAAATTCAATGACAGACCCTGTAATGTACTTGGCCTTGTTAGTAGTACAAAGGTTTTACAGGAATGAAAGAAATTAAATGAAATAATTTACAAAAGGATGTCTGCCGATATTTCTGCAAAGTACAGAGCTTGCATAAACAAAAAAAAAATAAACAGTCAATATAATATAACATTTAAATATTTTCCCCTGCCAGGAAAGTCAGTGAGAGCCAACAGCACCCCCTGGGTCTGCCTGCAGGTGGCGATATGACCACATTTTCCAGTTGAACCACTGTTGAGAGTATTGTAGATGTGCCAACCAACCATATGCATTAATTTTTGTAATATTAGGAAGCTCCATGTACTATTCTGTGTTGTAGCTGTCATTTGAAATTGCACAGCCTACAGTACAACCCGAGAGGATTAAAAGCCCTGGTATTAGGCATTAACCCAGCTTTAGGAAGA
The DNA here is from genome assembly GCF_045791955.1 of Oncorhynchus clarkii lewisi. Lineage (NCBI taxonomy): Eukaryota > Metazoa > Chordata > Actinopteri > Salmoniformes > Salmonidae > Oncorhynchus > Oncorhynchus clarkii. Next base: position 44,322,234 of record NC_092158.1, read on the forward strand.
AGCAGCAGTGAAGACCAGGCAGAGGTCTTGGATTTACCCTCTCAGAAAGCAAGCAGGAAGGAGTGGAAACTGGAGAGGACACAGAGTAAGGGCTTAATGTTACCCCTCCAAAGTCACCCAAATGGGCATGTACCCATTGACAGCCTGGAGAGAGAAGTTCTCCGTCTCAAATGGCACCCTATTCCCTATAGTGCACTATCTTTGACTGGGGCCCATGGGGCTCTGGCCAAAAGTAGTGCACTATGTTAGGAATAAGGTGCCATTTGGGATGTAGTCAAGGAAAGAACAGGAGACATGACCTGGGGAATACATTTTCTTCTCGGAATGCCTGCTTGCTATTCCTCAGTAAATCACTGAGGCCGAGCTCACTGCCATCCAGGACCTCAAAAAATTGTCAAAGACTACAGCCACCCAAGCCACAGACTGTTGTCTCTGCTACCGCACGGCAAGCGGTACCAGTGCACCAAGTCTGGAACAAACAGGACCCTGCACAGCTTCTACCCCCAAGCTATACAACTTCTAAACAAGACTGCTTAACAGCTAATAAAATGGCTGACCCTTTTAATGCACTAACTCTCTTGCACTGACTCTATGCACACACATTGGACACTACCCAGACACTCATACATACAGTACTTACACACACACACACACACACACACACACACACACACACACACACACACACACACACACACACACACACACACACAGCAGTCCAATCATAGAATAAGGATCAGAGAATGAACCTAGTGTGTTGTATTGGGATTGTGCCACACACAGAGCATTATGGGGGTTCTATGTGTTGAGCAGCTTGGTGACGGTGTTGGATAGAGGTGAAGAGTGATAGTTGAGCATTTTTGGGATATTATTCAATTCAAATTAAAAAAAAATTCAAATTACAGGAGATGGAGGAGGTATATTATAAAAAGTTTTATTGGTTTTATCTTTATTTTGTGTCCAGTTAGTGCAATTTATATACATTTGCTACCAATGCGAGTGTGCAGTTTTCTCCACCAGAATGGTCAATGCTGCCAAAAATGTTGTGGACTTTTTATTTGAGAACCCCTTTCATTCTCTGGGATACACGGAAAAGGTGCGAATTAAAAACAAGGGTCAACCTTTGCTTGAGATCAGTTTCTTGATGAAAAGGTGAGGGTGTTCAATACAAACTGGTATCAAAAGATTAGCTGGTTAACAGGGAGCCTTTCATCGAGCCGCCTGTATTTCTGGCTTTGCCTGCTTTTTGGAAAGTCTAAGTCTTGGTCAGAGGGTGGGTACTGTGACCTAAAGAACATTGATCGTTCAGCTAAGCGACAAAACAAAAGCAGGGAGAATTTTTGGGGAAAAAGCTGCATCGATAATGACGAAGTTCTGTGTATTCAAAGTGGCTTATCACCACCACTGCATTTTTTGGCATGCAAGAATTTGGTTTTACACTATGGGACACGACGAGAGGGAAAGCCAACAAGGACAACTACAATGAGCTTGCAGAGGTAATTGCACGTTACATTTGCTTGACTTGCTGAGCATATTGAACATTCGACTGTGTTTTTTGGGATGTCAAAAACAATTCTGAATGATTTGAACGCTTCCATCGCATCATCCATTAAAAGTTAGATTAAAGAGAGAGTTTGACGCAGCACATTTTTTTCACCTGCGCTTAAGTAGGCTTTCCACTTTCCTCTATTATTTATTTAGCAAAAATGATAACACATAATCACTCCGGATAGACACAAGCAAAAACCCATGACATAAACGTAACAGCAGCCTAGGCTACACCTAAACAGTGGAAACTTAACATGCTGTATGGGATGAAAACGAGACTATTTTTCAGTCTGATCAACTGTAGGCTACTAGTAAGAGCAGCTGCATATAGACGATGTACCCTGTCCATCTGGTCGGGGAAAACTAATTGGTAACATTATGTATTTATTGTCCATTTGTGTGTCAGGAGAAAATGGGAATGTGATCAATTTGGTTAATATTCCCAATTGGGCTGTCTAGGCTGCCTATACGTTTTTAATTATTAACTGGAATTATTCAATCAACATAATAGTGATGACAGATGTGAGTACATTTTTTATGAGGCCTACTGTACAGTTGCATAGGCCTGCATGATGCAAACATGCATGAAACAAACTCAGCCCTGTTAGTTATGTTATCTATCAGTTGTTGTCTATGTGTCTGGGTAGAGGAAATCCCCCTCCTAATCTAGTTTAAATATATTTACATGAACAAATATAAGGTAGCTGGAGTTTGGCAGGGTTTTCATTCCCGCCAAGACCAGGAATTTTTCAGGGTTTTTTAAAAACCATGTGACCTGAATAGGAAAAACTGGTCCCATGATAGCCCATATAATTTTTTTTTTACAACTGATCACTGTCATGCCTTATAGGGTCCAGAATTTTCCTAGATAGGTTAACATATAAGGAAAAACTCCAGGCCCAAGGGGGTAAAAAATGCCCCACCGCTCTGGGACCTGTGGTGCCACCAGTCTGCTTGCAGTTGTCAGTTATCGTCAGGTATGTGAATGATCAGGAATTTATTCAGGAACGTTTCAGGGGTTACTGCGACAAAACCAGAGCCAGTTGATGTGTCAGCCAATCATCAGTCAAGTGCTGTGCTTGTTGAGTGTCCTTCCCAATATGCGTGCTGAAAGTTTGTGGTCAAGTGGGCAAAATGCACCTCAGTCTGCAATAGAGATTGCATCATCTGTGGATCTGTTTGGGCGGTATGCAAATTAGAGTGGGTCTAGGGTTTCTGGGATAATGGTGTTGATGTGAGCCATGACCAGCCTTTCAAAGCATTTCATGGCTACAGATGTGAGTGCTACGTGTCGGTAGTCATTTAGGCAGGTTACCTCAGTGTTCTTGGGCACAGGCACTATGGTGGTCTGCTTAAAACATGTTGGTATTACAGACTCGGATAGGAAGAGGTTGAAAATGTCTGTGAAGACACTTGCCAGTTGGCAGCGCATGCTCGCAGTATTTGAGCCACTAAAGGGGGTTTTACTATTCTTGGGTAGCGGAATGACTTTAGCTTCCCTCCAGGCCTGAGGGCACACACTTTGGAATGTGTCTGCTATTTGTATTTACAGCTAAGTCCCCTCCTGTTCCCTGATAAAGAGGTGATGACTACTCCACTCCACTACCATTGTCAACTTTCTCCTGACATGAACTGAAGCCACTTCTCATTATCCCGCTCATCCACTGGCACATTGAATGTTTCCACTCCAAGCACTGAGTACCTCTATCAATTGTGTATGTAGAGTCAATCATATACACAAATCACATTATTACACATCAATGATTTTACCCCTTGCTTGGACTAACTCATTCTTAGCTCTGTGTAGTGTGTTGTGTTATTGTTTTTTGTCTTCCCGGTCAAATCCTGTCCTGCTGTCACGACTTCCGCCGAAGTCGGTCCCTCTCCTTGTTCGGTCGGCGTTCGGCGGTCTACGTCACCGGCCTTCTAGCCATCGTCGATCCACTTTTCATTTTCCATTTGTTTTGTCTTTGTTTTACACACCTGGTTTCAAATCCCCAATTACATGTTCATTATTTTACCCTCTGTTTTCCCCATTGTTTTTGTGTGTGATTGTTTTATGTATGTTCGGTCCGTTATTGTGGGCTCGGTATTACGACATGTTATTGGAATATTTGACTAAAGTTACCTGTGTTACTCATCTCTGCTGTCCTGCGCCTGACTCCTCTGCACCAGCTACACCCAGACCACTACACCTGCACTGGTCAAGCCTCTGAACACCTCATCTCATGCCTAATACCCTCATTCAATCATTGCTGTGATCCCTTTCCAACCCTGTGTAAGTAGCCCTCTGATTCCCATTCCACATAATATTGTACTATGTCTTTATAAAATTTGTCTATGACAATTCTTTAAACACACTTCGTTGTCTCCGTGCGTTCCGCACCTATACCGTGGGTCTCCCATCCTCCTAAATGTTTCAAGTCACCAGCCTCCACTGCTACTGGCGCCACACACATACACTGATGCTACTATTGTCTATGCTGCTGCTTAGTCACTTTACCCCTACGTACAAACAGTAGCTACCTCAATTACCTCGTACCACTACACATTGAGTGGTACCATGTTATTTTTACTCATTATTGTTGTTTTGTTATTCACTGTGTATTTATTCCTCATGTCACTAAATCATTTTAAAAATCTTTATCTTAACTCTGCATTATTGGAAAAGGACTTATGAGTAAACATTTCACTGTTAGTCTACAACAGTTGTTTACGAAGTGGATAGTTAGGCAGGCTTTGGGTAAAAGGCTGTATTTTACCCTCTAAATGAGGTAGAAAGAAGGGTACATGGGTGGGTTAGAGCTGGAAGGCAGAGAGTGGAATGAAGCATAAGGCAGGAGTCAGAATCTATCCCACTGTAGACAAGTTTATGTGGCAAAGTTCGTTTTTTTTCCCAGCCAAGCGATAGCACATCTGATTCTACTCATCAACTGGTCATAGTCTTCAATCAAGCCATTGATTGAACAAAAGCCTGAACAAAAGCCCGCTTCTACATTGACCCTCGCATGGTAAGATTGCCCATCCTCAATCAGGACTTTGATTAGGAGAGTCAGGTGTGTCACTGCTTGCCTGGCACAAAAGCCTGCACCTCACCAGCCCTCACATGATACTGTATGATTGCCCAAACCTGATCTACAGGCAACAGATAGAGGCATATGAACGTTTCACCCACAGCCAATGCATCCCAAATGGCACCCTACTCCCTATGTAGTGTACTACTTTTGACCAGGGCCCATAAGAGTGGCATAAGTATAATATAATAATATATGCCATATAGCAGACGCTTGTATCCAAAGCAACTTACAGTCATTTGTGCATGCATGTTACATAGGGTTGGCCCCGGGAATCAAAACCACAATCCTGGTGTTGCAAGCGCCATGCCACAGAATCCATCCTTCTGAAGGCAGGGGAGTAAATGTGGGCATATTGTGAAGCTGCCATTAACCATAAATATCTCCAGAGAGAAGGGAGGTGTGGACTGAATCTGTGTTTGTATCTGACTACTGAAAGCCTGTCACTAGAGTTGTACATGCTACTGGGCTGCAATTATTAATTGGATGTTCGTAGAGGGATGTGACAGTTAAACAAGGCTGTCTTAGTTAAGTGAAGATCTGTAAGAGAAGGTATAGTACCATATGTACCCCTCTAATAAAAAGAGGACTGGGCTGCAATTGCAGCTAGGACTATTTAGGTATATCTATAGAAAGGCAGACAGTGGGTGACTTACATACGGTGTAGAATAACTTAAAGCTGCCGTATATAGAAATATCTCAGCCATTTCCTGGTTCACAAATTAAGTTTAAGTGACACAGCAAGCAATGTTTTGTGTAGAGAATCATTGTACCATCGAAACCATAATTAAATATATTTTAAATAACCAAACATATATGTTTCTGTTGCAAAATTGCTGTTTGAAGCTGATGTACAAAACAAAAGTAAAAAGAAGCAAAAACTAAACTTGTAAAGGGGAAGCATAGAAATACTGCACAGTGCACATAGAACAGATCTACCGCTTATCAAACATGCTTTCAATGAGAATGACAGATCTATAACTTGCATTTCTATTGGAAATCAGTTGTACACAAACATTCCTAATGGATCTCTTAGAGAAAATGACTATTAACTTCTTATGGCTGCAGGGGCACTATTGAGTAGCTTGGATGAAAGGTGCCCAGAGGTGCCCAGAGGAAACAGCCTGCTCCTCAGTCTCATTTGCTAATATATGCATATTATTATTAGTATTGGATAGAAAACACTCTGAAGTTTCTGAAACTGTTTGAACGATGTCTGTGAGTATAACATAACTCATATGGCAGGCAAAAACCTGAGAAGGAATCCAAACAGGAAGTGAGAAATCTGAGGCTGGTATATTTTTAAACCATTCTCTTTTGAAATCCCTGTTAGATATAAATTAATTCACTTCCTAGGACTTCCACTACATGTCAACCGTCTTTAGAAATTTGAATGAGGCTTCTGCTGTGAAGTGGGGCTGAATAAGAACAGAATGCATCAGACTACTGGCAGAGTGCCAGTTCCAGGTCATGCGCAAAGCACATGATATCTTCCTGCGTTCCGTTCATCCTCTAGACACAAAGCAATTCTCCGGTTGGATCTTTATTGAAGCTATATGTTAAAAACATCCTAATGATTGATTCTGTAGTTAGTTTGAAATGTTTCTTCGACCTGTAATTTAACTTTTTGAAGTTTTTGTCGACCAGCTCCAACGTTTGGATAGGTGCACCAAACGCGCTAACAAAAGTAGCTAATTGGACATGAATAATGGACACTATCGAACAAATCAAGCATTTATTGTGGACCTGGGATTACTGGGAGCGTTTCTGATGAAGATCATCAAAGGTAAGGGAATATTTAGCATGTAAATTATGGTTATAGTTGACTCCACCATGGCAGCTATGCGACTATTATTCTGAGCGCCGTCTCAGATTATTGCATGGTTTTGTTTTTCCGTAAAGTTTTTTTGACACAGCGGTTGCATTAAGGAGAGGTATATCTATAATTCCATGTGTATAACTTGTATTATCATCTACATTTATGATGAGTATTTCTGTTGAATCGATGTGGCTATGCAAAATCACTGGATGTTTTTGGAACTAGTGAATGTAACGCGCCAATGTAAACTCAGATTTTATATAAATATGAACATTATCAAACACAACATACATGTATAGTGTAACATGAAGTCCTATGAGTGTCATCTGATGAAGATTATCAAAGGTTAGTGATTAATTTTATCTCTATTTGTGCTTTTCTTTCTGTCTCTTTGGCTGGTAAAATTGGCTGTGTATTTTAGTGAGTTGTTGGTGACCTAACATAATAATTTGTGGTGCTTTCCCCGTAAATCCTTTTTGAAATCAGACACTGTGGTGGGATTAACAAGACTACCTTGAAAACGATATAAGATACATGAATGTTTGAGGAATTTTAATTATGAGATTTCTGTTCTTTTGAACATGGTGCCCTGTACTTTCACTGGTTGTCATATCGCTCCCGTTAACGGGATTGCAGCCATAAGAAGTTTTAACCAATAAAAAGGTTGCAGAGAGAAGAAAATACAGCGTAGGCCTGGGAGGGGTGACGTTTGGGATTTCACATAACAGGGATCGAGCCATATGGCTTTACTAATCTCTCTAAATAAGTGCAGGGGACTAGTTTAAGCCATAGGAAGTCTGACTAGAGGAGATGGGAAGCCATAAGACTGCATATACCTCTCTAAATAAGTGAAGGGGACTACTTTCTTAATCCATATTAAGGCTAAATAGAGAAGATGAGGCATAATGCCTCAAAATATGTGACACAGCACACACCTGCATCAATCATGGAGATGACAGAATGACAGAATAAAATAGAACACATGATATGATATGACACAGTTGTATTAACCCCTCGACAAGTAACGTGGAACACAGGTAAGTATCAATCCACTGACCATGGAGAGTCAGGTAAGAGAGTCACAAGACTTGCCTAGTTTAAATAAAGGTTAAATAAAATAAATTAATATAAAAAGTACAACAGGGAATAGGGCCATAGCAATTTAAGGAACATGGAGAATCTGTATCAATTCAAGGAACATTGAGAATCTGCATCAATTCAAGGAATATCGACAATATAGATCTAGAATTTTGACAAAGAATATGACCATATATCAACCCTTCTAAATAACAGGACAATAACAGGCGGTGTTCGCTTTAGCAATCTCACAAAGATAAAGACCTCCTCCATTCCTGCCATTATTGAAAGAGATCGTGATACCTCACATCTCAAAATAGGGCTACTTAATGTTAGATCCCTTACTTCAAAGGCAGTTATAGCCAATGAACTAATCACTGATCATAATCTTGATGTGATTGGCCTGACTGAAACATGCCTTAAGCCTGATGAATTTACTGTGTTAAGAGGCCTCACCTTCCTGGTTACACTAGTGACCATATCCCCCGTGCATCCCGCAAAGGCGAAGGTGTTGCTAACATTTACGATAGCAAATTTCAATTTACAAAAAAAAATGACATTTTCGTCTTTTGAGCTTCTAGTCATGAAATCTATGCAGCCTACTCAATCACTTTTTACAGCTACTGTTTACAGGCCTCCTGGGCCATATACAGCGTTCCTCATTAAGTTCCCTGAATTCCTATCGGACCTTGTAGTCATAGCAGATAATATTCTAATTTTTGGTGACTTTTATATTCACATGGAAAAGTCCACAGACCCACTCCAAAAGGCTTTCGGAGCCATCATCGACTCAGCGGGTTTTGTCCAATATGCCTCTGGACCTACTCACTGTCACAGTCATACCCTGGACCAAGTTTTGTCCCATGGAATAAATGTTGTGGATCTTAATGTTTTTCCCCATAATCCTGGACTATCGGACCACCATTTTATTACGTTTGCAATTGCAATAAATAATCTGCTCAGGGGCCTCCCAGGTGCTCAGGGGCCTCCCGGGTGGCGCAGTGGTTAAGGGTGCTGTACTGTACAGAGCCTGGGTTCGCGCCCAGGCTCTGTCGTAAACCGTCCGCGACCGGGAGGTCTGTGGGACGACCCACAACTGGCCAAGCGTCGTCCAGGGTTGACCGGTCGGGATATCCTTGTCTCATCGCGCACCAGCGACTCCTGTGGCGGGCCGGGCGCAGTGCGCGCTAACCAAGGTTGACAGGTGCATGGTGTTTCCTCCGACACATTGGTGCGGCTGGCTTCCGGGTTGGATGCGTGCTGTATTAAGAAGCAGTGCGGTTTGGTTGGGTTGTGTATCAGAGGATGCATGGCTTTCAACCTTCGTCTCTCCCGAGCCTGTACAGGAGTTGTAGCGATGAGACAAGATAGTAGCTACTAAAAACCGTTTTAGGACCACTATTGTTTTCACTATATATTTTACCTCTTGGGGATGTCATTCGAAAACATAATGTTAACTTTCACTGCTATGCGGATGACACACAGCTGTACATTTCAATGAAACATGGGGAAGCCACAAAATTGCCTTCACTAGAAGCCTGTGTTTCAGACATAAGGAAGTGAAGGGATGCAAACGTTCTACTTTTAAACTCGGACAAAACAGAGATGTTTGTTCTACGTCCCAAGAAACAAAGAAATCTTCTGTTGAATCTGACAATTAATCTTAATGCTTGTACAGTCGTCTCAAATAAAACTGTGAAGGACCTCCGCGTTACTCTGGACCCTGATCTCTCTTTTGAGGAACATATCAAGATTGTTTCAAGGACAGCTTATTTTCCATCTACGTAACATTGCAAAAATCAGAAACTTTCTGTTCAGAAATTATGCAGAAAAATGTATTCATGCTTTTGTTACTTCTAGGTTAGACTACTGCAATGCTCTGCTTTCCCGGCTACCCGGATAAAGCACTAAATCAACTTCAGTTATTGCTAAATACGGCTGCTAGAATCCTGACTAGAACCAAAAAATGTTATCATATTACTCCAGTGCTAGCCTCCCTACACTGGCTTCCTGTCAAGGCAAGGGCTGATTTCAAGGTTTTACTGCTAACCTACAAAGAATTACATGGGGTTGCTCCTACCTATCTCTCTGATTTGGTCCTGTCGTACATACCTACATGTACGCTACGGTCACAAGACACAGGCCTCCTAATTGTCCCTAGAATTTATAAGCAAACAGCTGGGGGCAGGGCTTTCTCCTATAGAGCTCCATTTTTATGGAATGGTCTGCCTACCCATGTGAGAGACGCAGACTTGGTCTCAAAGTCTTTACTGAAGACTCATCTCTTCAGCGGGTCATATGATTGAGTGTAGTCTGGCCCAGGAGTGTGAAGGTGAACAGAAAGGCTCTGGAGCAACGAACCGCCCTTGCTTTCTCTGCCTAGCCGGTTCCTCTCTTTCCACTGGGATTCTCTGCCTCTAACCCTATTACAGGGGCTGAGTCACTGGCTTACTGGTGCTCTTTCATGCCATCCCTAGGAGGGGTGCGTCACTTGAGTGGGTTGAGTCACTGATGTGATCCTCCTGTCTGGGTTGGCGGCGCCCCCCATATAGCCCTTCAGCTGGTGTACGAAGGGCTATATTAATACATTTGATTTGATTTGACATGGCACAGGGTTATAATGTCCCATCTCAACAAATAGTGGGGAACAAAACAACATAGAGGCCTGTATCAATCCACACTAAAACCCAGGGAAAAAGAGAAAAGGGGGCCGAGGCATTGGGCAAGGAATCAGACAGCCGGTGGAGTGGGCCGCTACTCCACCACCACCTCAGCCCAGGCCCAGCGTGCTACGGGATGTCCACAGGAGAGGAATGAAAAATCTATTTATTAGCCCCCAGTCACCTTCCACCATGCACGGAGCTAATGCATGAGGAACGGGAGCAAGGCAAGGGCGCTTCGAGTTAGCACTCCTCTTCTCCCAGCCCTGCCAGGAGCGAGACAATCAGGTTCAATCTAGACCAGGAGTTTTGTCACACCCTGATCTGTTTCACATGTCTTTGTGCATTCTCTAGGTGTTGTGCACCCTCCAGGTGTTGCCCATCTTCCCCATTATCCCCAGTGTCTGTTGTGAGTTACTTTTGTTCGACAAGCCTACCAGTGGTTTTCCCTGTGCTCCTGTCTGTTTCTAGTTCCTGTTTTCTAGTTTTCCCAGTTTAGACCATTCTGCCTGCCCTGACCCTGAGCCTGCTTGCCGTTTCTGTACCTTGTCACACCACCCTAGATTATTGACCTCTGCCTGCCCTGATCCCGAGACTGCCTGCCGTTCTGTACCTTTTGGACTAGTAATAAACTTTTGTTACTTCGACATTGTCTGCATCTGGGTCTTCCCTGAAACGTGATAGGTTCCAGAGCTAGGGGGGTGGGGGGTACGGCTCTTCCTTGATTGAGGACTAAAAAGAAAATCTGAATAATAATAATGTTTTTTTTATAAATCCGTGATGCTTTAGGCTAGAAACAAATGGTAAAATGCCAGATGAAGATGAGACTCTGATGCACATGGGAAATAATATTATACAATGTATTACTCTGTCGCTATCAATTGATCTAATCACTTTTTGTAAAATAAAATACGTATAAATAAATTAATATAAATTATCATAATAAAAAATATTTGGTTGCGGAATATAATTTTGGGAAATCAGGTCTGGACTTTATTTTCCATATTTATTATTATTATTATTATTAATTAGCCTACCTAAAATATGTCATGAGTATTAAACCACGTAGAAATGCAGGAAATGAGCTTCAAAACAACACAATTTCCTAGGTCACTCAAATTTAACAAAATCAAACTGGTAATGTATTTAATATAGCTCGATAAACAATCATTTAAAAAATGCATTGACTTATCCTTACTAACAGGTTGTTACATAATTCTAATTTCAATATCAGAACTCTGTATACATTGAAATTGCATTCAATCGTTTTGATCCTATATTCAATATATTGATTAGGTGGTTGAAATTTTAGATTTGGTTAGACATATTTTATTTTACGTTGTTTCAATGTTGATAGTAAAATGGTATGGGGTTTCAATGTTGATAGCAAAATGGCACGTTTGAATCAACGTCATTGTTTCAACGTCATGTTATCAACCTAAATAAAGAGGTATATTGAAATAAAATGTGAAGCTACAGTTCAACGATTTCTGCCTGAACAGTGACTCCTACTGGTATATGGGGCGGCAGGTAGCCTAGTGGTTAGAGCGTTGGACTAGTAACCGAAAGGTTGAAAGATTGAATCCCTGAGCTGACAAGGTAAAAATCTGTCGTTCTGCCCCTGAACAAGGCAGTTCTAGGCCGTCATTGCAAATAAGAATTTGTTCTAAACTGACTTGCCTAGTCAAATAAAGATTAAATAAAAATATGAAAGCAAATGCACTTCAACAAGAACAAGTCTATTATCCAGATGCCTAACTGTCTGTACCCTGCTTAGTTTTGGAAACAAGCTGTGTTCATTTGCGCTGAGCTATCATGTCAACATATTTAGACAGTGATCAGCTTCCATACTCATTTGCGTAGACTCCATAAATAACATTGTATGGTTGAAAGTAACTCCTCAAACTTTTCTTATCTTCTTATGGCTTAGATCCCGCTACCAGGATCGATATGACAACAAATTCAAACAACAGAAATCTCTAAATTAAAATTCCTCAAACATACAAGTATTTTACACCATTTTAAAGATAAACTTGTTGTTAATCCCACCACAGTGTCCGATTTCAAAAATGCTTTACGACGAAAGCACACCAAACGATTATGTAGGTCAGTACCTTGTCAAAGAAAAACACAGCCATTTTTCCAGCCAAAGAGAGGAGTCACAAAAAGCAGAAATAGAGATAAAATTCATCACTAACCTTTGATGATCTTCATCAGATGACACTCATAGGATTTCATGTTACACGATACATGTATGTTTTGTTTGATAAAGTTCGTATATATATCCAAAAATCTCAGTTTACATTGGCACGTTAAGTTCAGTAATGTTTTGCTTCCAAAACGTCCGGGGATTTTGCAGAGCCACATTAATTTACAGAAATACTCATCATAAATGTTGATGAAAATACAAGTGTTATGCATGGAACTTTAGATAAACTTCTCCTTAATGCAACCGCTGTGTCAGATTTCAAAAAAAGCTTTACCGAAAAAGAACACCATGCAATAATCTGAGCACTGCGCTCAGACACAAAAACAAGCCATACAGATATTCGCCATGTTGTGGAGTCAGTAAAAGTCAGAAATAGCGTTATAAATATTCACTTACCTTTGTTGATCTTCACCAGAATGCACTCCCAGGAATCCCAGTTCCACAATAAATGTTTGTTTTGTTCGATAAAGTCCATAATTTATGTCCAGATACCTCCTTTTTTTCGCGCCTTGAGTTCACAAATCCAAATTCACGATGTGCAGGTCAGACGAAAAGTCAAAAAAATCCATTACAGTTCGTAGACACATGTCAAACGATGTATAGAATCAATCAATCAATAGGATGTTTTTAACATAAATCTTCAATAATATTTCAACCTGGAGAATTCCTTTGTCTTTAGAAATGCAATGGAACGCAGGTCACTCTCACGTTTATACAAGCTGTATGTGAAAGTACATTTGGATTGAGGTTGGGTTTATGTCATCTACATTGACATCAGTGGAGGCTGCTGAGGGGAGGATGACTCATAAGAATGGCTGGAACGGAGTAAATGGAATGGCATCAAACCATGTGTTTGATGTATTTCATACTATTCCACTCATTCTGCTACAGCCATTACCACGAGCCTGTCCTTTCCTCCCAATTAAGGTGCCACCAACCTTCTGTGATTGACATCTGATTTGCCCAACAAAGGACACCATAATTTTAACGTGTAGCTAGGTACACTATGATTCATCCATGGTTGATTGGATCTTTGGAATTTTAGAAGTAGTCAACATTAGCCCTACAAATAGAATGTCAAATTCATGATATTAATAATACACTTTTAACTTCAGATATTGTTTCTTGTATATTGGTCGATTAAAAATGTAATCTACAAGTAATTAATGTGTTGGAATCCCATCTCCATCTAAAATCTAAGTTAATTCATAGGACAAAATCAAATCAAACTTTATTTGAAGTGCATTTAGTTTGATTTGATTTAGTGCCATTTTTTTACTTAGATTTTTGGTTAAATTGTAGACATGAATCCAACATATTAATCATTACAATTGCAGACAAACTGAATATTGAAATGTAAACACAAACAAAAATCAACATTTGAAGGAGATGTATCTTCTGCTTGAATAGTACAGTGCTTTCGGAAAGTATTCAGAACCCTTGACTTTTTCCAAATTTTGTTTCGTTACAGCTTTATTCTAAAATGAAAGACAAATCCTCAGCAATCTACACACAATAGCCTGTATTGACGAAGCAAAAACAGATGTTTAGACATTTTTGCTAATGTGTTAAAATAAAAAACAAATAACTTATTTACATTCAGACCCTTTGCTATGAGACTCAAAATTGAGCTCAGGTGCATCCTGTTTCCATTGATCATCCTTGAGATGTTTCTACAACTTGATTGGAGTCAACCTGTGGAAAATTCAATTGATGACTTGGAAAGGCACACACTTGTCTATATAAGGTCCCACAGTTGACAGTGCATGTCAGAGCAGAAACCAAGCAATGAGGTCGAAGGAATTGTGCTTACCTACTTCTAAAGTTCAAAAAACCCAATCAACCATGGATGAATGATATTATACCTTCACATTGAAATCATGGTGTCCTTTGGAGTTACTTTCTATTCAATGTAATTTAGGTAGTCTACGCAAATAAGTATGGAAGCTGCTGATAGTTTAGCTGAATTGAACATAGTTTTGATCTGGATGGTCGACTTGTTTTCTCACTGAAGTGCATTAACCCTCATACACCTGTAGGAGTCAATGTTCAGGCATGAATCATTGCACTCTGGCTTCACAGTTTATTTCAATTTACCTCTTTATTTAGGTTGATGGCATGACAATTACGATGATTCAAACATATCATTTTACTATTAACACTGAATCAATGTATACATAGTGCTGATGATTATGCTGCAATTAGATTGATGTAACAACCTGTTGGTCAGAGAGCGAGAGTATTGGTGTTGGTATTGGTATATTTTGTCTTTAATTGCTTAGGTTGGGCCCGTGAGCATATTGGATGACAGAGGCAAGACAGACAACCAGAGAAAGAGTACGGTAAAACTTGAATTAATAGCCCGGGCGTTTACTTGCTTTAATCACTGAACACAACTTCACTTTTTAGAGACTCTTCTATTTCAGCCAGGCGTCTATTTCCTTAATGCACACAGCTTTTGCTCAATAAAATGTTGAAAAGACAACCACACTGTTTATGACCGGTGTGACTATTATGACAGCAAATCCATCGCAGCTCAGACTCTGACAAAAACTAGACTGACTATCATACACCCTGATTTCATGCGTAAGCACCATTCTCTCACTCAATGTGCCTTGTATCCTCCATAGTTGCAACAACATCTCAGTCTCACTTCAGTATTTGATGTTTGTCCTGGTCCCTCAGTAGGAATTAATGCCTAAAATGAACTATCATGTTTTTTCTCGTTTAAAAACCTGCTCTGACATGCACTTCTCTGGACAAATGTTGAATACTGAAGTGAGACCGTGAGATCTTGTTCCGTATCCCCCATACATTAGTTGAATCGACCATGTCAAACCACACTGCTGTCTCATTCATGGCAATAATGTTGCTCTCCTTTATAATTTTTTGGCGCAATCTTTATGGTACTCACTGAAGTTCAGTCATAAACACTTAATTTAGACCTGGTTTTTATTTGAAATGGTCTAAAAGGGAAAGGCTATAAGAGACTGCATTTAATTGCATTTTTACACCCCTGCTTTAATCAATCTGTCTCAAAACCATTCTCCTTTACACTGCTACTTCTTGGAATCCTCTGTATTTAGAATTTATTTTAACTAATTTAAAAGACTATTCAACATCAATGTGTTGCTAGGAGACATCATGGGAATTAATTGAGTATAAATATAGTACATTTCACTTTCTTCCAATTACCCACTTTTCCCTCCCAGTACAGAATCAGCTAAATCAGATGCTCCCAGATGCCATCTTTTATTGTTATTTCCCGGTTGTGATAAATATCAACAGGTATTTACTCATCACTCCTCATGAATCCTAATTTGCTCCAAATCAAACTTGGTTGGAAATTAGGCATCCCCATAGAGGTGTTCCATTTTTCTCCAGCTGACATGAAATAGATTTTGTGCATTTAAAAGAAACGTAGTTAATGGCATTTATTTCTGTTTGGTGAATATCAGAGGGAGGGAGACTCAATGCGTGCGCGCACACACACACACACACACACACACACACACACACACACACACACACACACACACACACACACACAGTATGTATCCATACACACTGTACAAACACACTCACATATCCACCCACATACATACACACATAATGTCAGTCTACGGCCTACCAAAGCTCCAGGGTTGATGACTCTATTGAGGCGTACAGAAGGAGCACAGGGAGAAGGCTTCAGAATGCGTCACAAATGGCACCCTATTCCTTATTTGGTCCACTGCTAGCTCACAATAGGGACTAGGGTGGCATTTGGGACGCAGGATAAGTTGAGGCCCGCAGATGGATAACAACACAAAACCAACTGGGAGATGCAATAAAGATACACAGGCCCTTTATACATCAGCAGCCTGGCTGTCATGAGCTGGTCTCTAACTACTAGCTAGCTACCATGTGGGTGGGGCGATTCGACATCATAGAGTAGCGGGGAGGCTGTACAATACATGCAGCATTTATTTATTTCTGATTATATTTTGTGACAACAAACTTGGTTGCACTTGTACTTGGGGATGTTGTCGATAAGACATTGCATAAATATTGACATGCCTTTTTTTACCTTAATTTTTTTTTGGTATAAAGTGTTAAAAATCATGTTTTTCATCAAATTGGACTGACCCAAGTATGAAAAATTTCTGTAGCTGGTACGTTGACAAAGTTGATCATAAAGTTACTGGTCCCTTTCCCCCCATGTCAAATGCTTGGATTCAGGAGGCAGGCATTACATCAGGTATTATGCAACGTCATGTAATGCCATACATTTTATACACCTATGGTAGCGTCTTATCTTAACTAATTTAAATATATAACCTTCATCACATATGCTCATAATACAGCTTTGTTTACAAACCGAAAGATAGCTCAAGAAGAACGTGGCAGAACAATACTGGTAACTAACCCGGAAAAAGCACACTGTGTTGTGACTGGATTCCATAGTGTTCGTTCAACATTACACTATTTTACAAAGAATGAAGACATCCAACAACAGTGTCTGCTTTTCATTTCGGGTGGACAGGCTGCACCGAAAATTACGATCATGTCACACGTGTGCAGTGCACATATCGAGCGAAGTTGCTTTATCAATTGGGAAGAACATTCGATGGGTCTTGCCAGGAAGCTAATCCTGAGGACGGATGCTGTTCCATCTTTATCAGTGGATCTTACAAGCGCTGATCATAATGTAAGTATCAGAGTTTGTTGAGTCTGACACGGTGGCTGTAACTGTGGCTGCTTTGACTTGTGAATGGTATATTTTCTGTAGCACACTTGATAGTCACCATATGGCTTTTGTTCTTCCATCCCTAAGCCCTGTACATGAATGAATGTTGTCCACAAAATAAGTTGCGGTGTGTATACTCTTTGTAATATACACCTGAAAATCATATTTTGCCATTCCATTGTGTGGGTTGTTGTCGTACAGTTGATGTAGGTTGTGTCATTGGGGCTAATCATGATGATGGGGTGGGGGTTATTATTGTTTCACTTTCCATCTTCTTAGATCTTTCCACTATCATCAAGCTGTAATGATAGACATTTCTAAAATGTCTACATCTAATGTCTGCACAGCTTCCCAGGCCACCACCACAGCAGAAATGCTGTGATACAAAAATCAGCTTTCCCCAAGGCAAAGAAGGGGGGGATATGCTGTGAAAACAGACCAAAGGGGGATATGCTGTGAAAACAGACCAAAGGGGGATATGCTGTGAAAACAGACCAAAGAAGGGGATATGCTGTGAAGCCTGTGAAGAAATCAATTGATAATTTCTGGTACACACATTCCAAATACAAAGATTGAAAAGTTCCACCAAAACGTGCACAACCAAATATTGCACATTGAGTACTTCAAAAACACCAGAAAGCACATTGTAGAATGAGTAGATCATCATAACACAGAACAGTAGATAAAAGGAAATTCAATTCACTACCCATTTAACAAACATTTGCCCTTTCAAAAACATTACTGGCTACGAAGACAGGCTCCTGAATCTTCTCTTCAATGAGGTCACCCTTGATCCATCGTCATATGTGGGGAAGCTGTGCAAGCTGTCCATCACAGGACCCGTCTGCCCAGTGTGAGAGGCCTGACAAGCAGGAGGCCAATGTTGGATTTGTCTCCCTCTTCAATCTTGGGGGTGACTGAAGCCAAGTGTGTGACTGAAGCCTGCTTGATTGAAGTTGGGTACATGGGTCTCTCTCCTCTCCCGGGTCCCTTCCCATCAATCTCTGTAGTTGGTTGTATTCCTGAAGCATAAGTAATTCACTTTTATATGATATCACATTGTTTTTTTTGTGTTTTTTTTTAAGCATTCGGATGGGAGATGAGGGTTCCAAATTGTACGATTCAAATGGGGTGCCTACAATATATTTGTCTTATTGTTCTAATATTTATTTTTCTGTCAGATGACAGTTCACCATTATTTCTCACCTTTATTTCTCAAGAGTGTATATGTTGATCAATATTTTCTCTATGATGGCCTATAGTAAATTATAAAATAAATGTCTGATCAATATATACTGTACAATTCGGAACATATTGTCAAGTATAATGCAAAGGCAGGCTTCAAAAAATTGTCCAGTACAATTATAGTAACATGTAAAGTGTTGGTCCCATGTTTCATGAGCTGAAATAAAAAAGTTCCCAGAAATGTTCCATATGCACAAAAACTTTATTTCTCTCAAATGTTGTGTACAACTTTGTTTACATACCTATTAGTGAGCATTTCTCATTTGCCAAGACAATCCATCTACCTGACAGGTGTACCATATCAAGAAGCTGATTAAACAGCATGATCATTAAACAGGTGCACCTAGGGCTACTGCATTACTGCCACACCAGTGGTCACGAGTCACGAAGGCAGTCAAATTCCACATGACCGTTTAGTCATGGTAATTAGGCATCTCCAAGCTCTGATGCTGCTGATGGTCATTAGTAGCCTACCAAAATTGCTAACTACCTGGTACTCAGCACTCTATTGTACCTCTAATCAATCTGACATCAATGCAAATGTAATCGGAAATTGAATCAAATACTTCATGAGAGCCCATGAGCTCATGTTGCACAACATTTCTATAGGCTATGAAATTGCGGGAGAAAACAGAATGATGGCCACTAATAAAAAGACGAGGATCCCATCAGCTTTCTATAGGCTAGGCCTACTATATTTATATATCAACTTTCCTATTATTAAGCACATTGCTTATATTTACAACAGGAGTATAGCCTACCTGGCTGGCATGAAAATAAACCATGGGGAAAAGCATCTTCCATTTGATATTTAAGTGCGTAGATGACATGTATTTTTTCAAGAATAGTCTGATGGGTGACAATATTATCACTTGTGAATTATATATTATCACGTGTGAATGATGCCCAGCATAAGAAACAAAGCTTTTTTTGCAACATGTTCTAACCATAGTCACGTACCTCAACTAACCGGTGCCCCCGCAGAATGACTCTGTACCAACACCCACCTGTATAGATTGTTATTTTATACTGCTCTTTAATTACTTGCTACATTTATCTCTTATTCTTATCCGTTTTTTTAAATGCACTGTCGGTTAGGGGCTCCTAAGTAAGCATTTCACTGTAAGGTCTACCTACACCTGTTGTATTCGGCGCGTGTGACTAATACAATTTGATTTGATGTGACACCTCGTAGCCTAGCCCCTGGGCCTATATGTTTTAATAAGGTTTGCATCACAACTAAAGTGGCCCAATAACTTCTTAAAATTAAGCACATGAATCTGCTTTACAAGGGGTATAGAGCCTAACTGGCATACCACCCTGCATCCCCCTGCTGGCTTGCTTCTGAAGCTAAGCTGGTTTGGTCCTGGTCAGTCCCTGGATGGGAGACCAGATGCTCCTGTTAGTGGTGTTGGAAGGCTAGTAGGAGGCACCCTTTCCTCTGGTCAAAAAAATGCCCCAGGACAGTGACTGGGGACTAAACTGGTGTCCTGACTCTCTGTGGTCACTAAAAATCCCTTGACACTTATTGTAAGGGTAGGGGTGTTAACCCTGGTGTCCTGGCTAAATTCCCAATGT
Source organism: Oncorhynchus clarkii lewisi (assembly GCF_045791955.1). Taxonomy (NCBI): domain Eukaryota; kingdom Metazoa; phylum Chordata; class Actinopteri; order Salmoniformes; family Salmonidae; genus Oncorhynchus; species Oncorhynchus clarkii. The sequence goes on from NC_092158.1 coordinate 44,342,173, forward strand.
GGCCTTCATACCATCATGGCCACCTAATCATCCCCAGTTGAAAATTGGCTTATTCCTCTCCAATGTAACTGTTCCCCAGGTTGTTGTTGTAAATTATAATGTGTTCTCAGTCAACTTCCCTGGCAAAATAAGGGTTAAATAAAAAATAAGCAGTGGGTGCATTTCAAGTTTAGGGAAGAAAATGTTCACCATAAAATGCACCTTTATAATAAAAGCATTACATTCATAATAGCATTTGCGGTCACTGTTAATTATGGTGTTTAAAGCTAATGGAACATTGGCACTTATAGCCTACTACCATGCACACATTTCTACTCTTATAATGTGAGGAAATAGCCTAATAGTTTATCAACATTTTAAGCTAAATGGTCTGATCTGTTGCGTCAGCCACATTGCATAAAAAATATTTTTTAATGCATCCCACAGACTATGTTTGGAATATTTATTTTGCACACAGAATAGAACAGGTCGACTTTTGTATTGTTTGGGATAGTAGATTGACACAGGCTAGTGTTTTTGCTGTTCGTTAGGCCTACTCATCTTGCCGGCTGACGAAAAGTAAATGTGGAAAATTTTTCCAATATCTTCAATATGCATCTTGGGATTGGATAAGGACGCGCACAGTTGAGACCCCGATGTGTCTGTCTTCACTTGTATGTAGCCTGTGAGAAAGACCTGATCAAGTGACAGAGAGCCATGTGAGTGATAAAGCTTTGGATTGCGCAGCACACCCAAGGAGAAGGGCACAAAGCGGCACTCCAGGCCGCAAAAGACAGATTTCTTTAGGAGCGTTACAGCCACAAAGGGGATGCCGCCTTGAAATTCGAGGCATTATCAGGTGCTTGTAAAATTGTGAATGAAAGACTATTGGAGTGTGTACAGCCTGCGCAAAAAAACTAAGCAGGGCTCATGCCTTTCAAGCAACCTTTTAAAAATCATCATTAGAGCCTCATCATGCAGCCTTACAATGTATTAAGGAATATTTTTCAACATAATCGGCGAAGTGAATACAGGTAAACACAGTTAACTTTTATAGCAGCCACATAACAGCATGATCACATTGCTTGTTGTAAATATAATTCCTTCTCGCAACTACAATATCTACGCACTCTCCTACTCTCACCTTTTCCCTACCTTCCCCGGCCTTCCGAAAAAAACTTTCCAAGCCAAACCTTCATATCATTCATTACCACTGACCGCTAACCACTACAATCAGCCCACAGAAACAGCAGGGGTTCAAACTTTAGAACCCAGTTCCTAAATTTAAATATAATTATGTATTTTATCAAACAAAACTATGCTACATTTTATCTATGGGACCCTCAGGATGACAAATCAGGACGAGATTACTGAATGTAAGTACATTATTTACAGTTGAAGTCGGGAGGTTTACATACACCTCGCTCTGATACATTTAAACTCAGTTTTTCAGTTTTTCACATTCCTGACATTTAATCCTAGTAAATATTCACTGTCTTAGGTCAGGTAGGATCACCATTTAATTTTAATTATGTGAAATGTCGGAATAATAGTAGAGAGAATTAATTATTTCAGCTTTTATTTCTTTCATCAAATCAAATTGTATTTGTCACATACACATGGTTAGCAGATGTTAATGCAGGTGTAGTGAAATGCTTGTGCTTCTAGTTCCCACAATGCAGTAATATCCAATGAGTAATCGAACCTAACAATTCCACAACAACTACCTTATACGCACACGTGTAAATGAATGGATAAGAATATGTACATAAAAAAATATATGAATGAGTGATGGTATAGAACGGCATAGGCAAGATGCAGTAGATGGTATAGAGTACAGTATATACATATGAGATGAGTAATGTAGGGTATGTAAGCATTATATGAAGTGGCATTGTTTAAAGTGGCTAGTGATGCATTTATTACATACATTTTTCCATCATTAAAGTGGCTGGAGTTGAGTCAGTATGTTGGCAGCAGCCACTCAATGTTAGTGATGGCTGTTTAACAGTCTGATGGCCTTGAGATAGAAGCTGTTTTTCAGTTTCTCGGTCCCTGCTTTGATGCACCTGTACTGACCTCGCCTTCTGGGATGATAGCGGGGTGAACAGGCAGGGGCTCAGGTGGTTGTTGTCATTGATGATCTTTTTGGAGGGCAGGTAGTTTGCCCCCGGTGATGCGTTGTTCAGACCTCACTACCCTCTGGAGAGCCTTACGGTTATGGCCAGAGCAGTTGCCGTACCAGGCGGTGATACAGCCCGACAGGATGCTCTCGATTGTGCATCTGTAAAAGTTTGAGTGTTTTTGGTGACAAGCCAAATTTCTTCAGCCTCCTGAGGTTGAGCCTCCTGGTTGCTCTTATATCCAATAGAACCTCCCAACTGTATGTAATAAAACCTAAGATTACCTGGGGTAACAATGTAAGAAATAACACATAAAAAAAACAAAATACTGCATAGTTTCCTAGGAATGCGAAGCGAGGCGGCCATCTCTGTCAGCACCCATTCCCAGTGGGTCAGAAGTTTACATACACTGAATTAGTATTTGGTAGCATTGCCTTCAAATTGTTTAACTTGGGTCAATTGTTTCAGGTTGCCTTCGACAAGCTTCCCACAATAAGTTGGGTGAATTTTGGTCCATTCCTCCTGACAGAGCTGGGGTAACTGAGTCAGAATTGTAGGCCTCCTTGCTCGCACATGCTTTTTCAGTTCTGCCCACACATTTTCTGTAGGATTGAGGTCAGGGCTTTGTGATGGCCATTCCAATACCTGGACTTTGTTGTCCTTAAGCCATTTTGCCACAACTTTGGAACTATGCTTGGGGTCATTGTCCATTTGGAAGACCCATTTGCGACCAAGCTTTAACTTCCTGACTGATGTCTTGAGATGTTGCTTCAATATATCCACATCATTTTTCTACCTCATGAAGCTATCTATTTTGTGAAGTGCACCAGTCCCTCCTTCAGCAAAGCATCCCAAAAACATGATGCTGCCACCCTTGTGCTTCACAGTTGGGATGGTGTTCTACGGCTTGCAAGCCTCCCCTTTTTTCCTCCAAACATAACGATGGTCATTATAGCCAAACAGTTCTAGTTTTGTTTCATCAGACCAGAGAAGATTTCTCCAAAAAGTACGATCTATGTCCCTGCGCGCAGTTGCAAACTGTCGCCTGTACTTTTCCACCATAGTACATTCATCTCTAAGAGACAGAACGCGTCTCCTTCCTGAGAGATATGACGGTTGCGTGGTCCCATGGTGTTTATACTTGCATACTATTGTTTGTACAGATAAACGTGGTACCCGCAGGCGTTTGGAAATTGCTCCCAAGGATGAACCCGACTTGTGGAGGTCTACAATTCTTTTGAGGTCTTGGCTGATTTCTTTTGATTTTTCCCATGATGTCAAGCAAAGAGGCACTGAGTTTGAAGGTAGGCCTTGAGATACATCCACGGGTACACGTCCAATTGACTCAAATTATGTCAATTAGCCTATCAGAAGCTTCTAAAGCCATGACATAATTTTCTGGATTTTTCCAAGCTGTTTAAAGGCACAGTCAACTTAGTGTATGTAAACTTTTGACATACTGGAATTGTGATGCAGTAAATTAGAAGTGAAATAATCTGCCTGTAAACAATTGTTGGAAAAATTACTTGTGTCATGCACAAAGTAGATGTCCTACCCGACTTGCCAAAACTATAGTTTGTTAACAAGCAATGTGTGGAGTGGTTGAAAAACAATTTTCATGACTTTAACTTAAGTGTACTGTATGTAAACTTCCAACTTCAACTGTACCTTCAGAGATGAATGTATCAAACCAAGTGCCGTGATAAAAGTTTTTTGTTGTTGTACACTCTTCTCAAAGAATAGCATGGTATTTTTACATTGTAATACAGTAGCTACTGTAAATTGGAAAGTGCAGTTAGATAAACAAGAATGTAAGCTCTCTGCACATATAAGACATGTCTATGTCCTGGAAAGTTGGATGTTACTTACAACGTAATTTTAGTCACCTTAGCAACAACTGTCCCGGTATAGGGACACTGATCCCGTGGAGGTTAAAAATCAAAACATATAGCCCAACGTTTGTAGAATAACTAAAGTTCCATTAATAACTCTAAATTAAGCATATAGGAGTACCTATTTCTTTGTTAACCGCTCAACACAGAATAGCCGCATGTGAGCACCCCTTCAAATAATTTGGAGATAATATTTATATTTTATTCAGCTTTGTTCAATTGTATTCTTCATACTATAAAATAATATGAAATAATGCAATGGAATTATAAACAAATCTTGTCTGCTAAATTAACTAGTGTAGCCTACAGCCATTTGGCATAGCCACATCAGGACAACCCAGAGTATGCTATTATCTTCTTCTGAAATAGACTACATTTTCTTCATATTATGCTTCTTTAGACCTGTCTAAAATAAATAATGGATTTATTGTGAAGGTGTAGGCTATATTACATGGATATATTAGACTTTAAAAAAAATGGCTAGTAGACTATGTGTGAAAGCCAAGAGATGCTAAATGTGTTTATGTTAATTAACGGTCAATTACCATGAGACCGACAGTTATTTGCTTGACAATCACTGGCTGACAAAATTTTGTGACCGCCATAGCCCTAGGTGCACCTTGTGCTGGGAATAATATAAAGACGTGCAGTTTTGCCAGACAACACAACGCCACAAGTTTTAACGGAGTTTGGGAAACCCTGTTCTAGGTTGACTCAAGCTTTACTAATTCTTGTGAAGATGAAGAATTGTATCAGTGAACTAACTGTATTTTATAATTTGTTACAAAACAATAGAAATGCAATTGTGTATTACTGCGGTTTGTCTGATCTCCAACAGTCCATTATCAGCTCTTATCAGTCTTATCAGTCTGTTATCAGCTGACCATGAGGGCATTTTGCAGAGAAAATGGGATGAGGTATAGTATTTAGGCTCGGAATTATATGTGGCCCATCAGTACAATAGTATTTTGATAGTGTACAAATGTTATGCATGATGTTTTGGTCATTCAAAGGCAATTTTTAGTTCGGAAATAGGGTGACTTTGCAGGACCTTTAATGTGGCATGTGCTGCTATCAGATGCTAATTAGCCTAATTTACAACATTGTACCAGTCTTCTAGCTATACAAACTCAATCTATGACAAAACAGAATAGGATACATAACTGCAAAATCCATTTAGCACCAGCATTGATGAACAGATACGTAAAACACATCCACAGGGCCCCGTGAGATGACTTTGACTTAATTTTTTTTCACAAAAGCCCATAACAGTAAATGACTGGATAAGACTTCAACCAGCTTGGCCCCTCATGGTTTATTCATGCTAAAGACGTATAACATTGGAATTAAAATACTTTCAAGCGTGAACCCACATTCTAGATCAAACAGAGGACCAAAATGCAGGATAATCTCCAAGTGCAAACCCTGATTCCATTTTTACCATTAGAAGAAAGCAATCGGCACATAATGGACCATGACATGAGCCGGGAGTATTAGCAAGAATACGACGATTCCTATGTGTGACAGTGTTCATATAGGGATTCAAATCAAATAAAAATGTATTGGTCACATACATATTTAGCAGATGTTATTGCGGGTGTAGCGAAATGCTTGTGTTCCTAGCTCCAAAAGTGCAGTAGTATCTAATAATACACACACATCTAAAAGTAAAATAATGGAATTAAGAAATATATAAATATTAGGACAAGCAATGTTGAAGTGGCTTTGACTAAAATACAGTAGAATACAGTATTTACATATGAAACGAGTTAAGCAATATGTCAACACTCTGACCAGTGATTCCATGACTATGTACATAGGGCAGCAGCCTTTAAGGTGCAGGGTTGAGGCGGCTAGTGATGGCTATTTAACAAACTAATGGTCTTGAGATAGAAGCTGTTTTTCAGTCTCTCGCTCCTAGCTTTGATGGACCTGTACTGACCTCGTCTACTGGATGACAGCGGATGAACAGGCCGTGGCTGGGGTGGTTGTTGTCCTTGATTATCTTTTTGGCCTTTCTGTGACATCGGGTGCTGTAGGTGTCCTGGAGGGCAGGTAATGTGCCCCCGGTGATGCGTTGTGCAGGAATTCTTACATAGGTATTCCTCTTGTCCAGTTGGGATAGGGCAGTGTGCAGTGCGATGGCGATTGCATCGTCTGTTGGTCTATTGGGGAGGTATTCAGTTATGTTTGCCTTCAGTTGCCTTTGCTTTCTTGGGTGCAGGAACAATGGTGGACATCTTGAAGCAAGTGGGGCCAGCAGACTGAGATAGGGAGAGATTGAATATGTCCGTAAACACTCCAGCAAGCTGGTCTGCGCATGCTTTGAGGACGTGGCTAGGGATGCTGTCTGGGCCAGCAGCCTTGCGAGGGTTAACACTCTTAAATGTCTTACTCACTTTGCCCACGGAGATTGAGAGCCCACAGTCCTTGGGAACGGGTTGCGTCGGTGGCACTGTGTTATTCTCAAAGCGGGCAAAGAAGGTGTTTAGCTTGTGCGGGAGCAAGACATCAGATTCCCTTTGGAATCTGTGATTGTCTGTAGACCCTGCCACATACATTTAGTGTCTGAGCCGTGAAATTGCGACTCTAAATTGTCTCCTTACTGACATTTTGCCTGTTTGAATGACTGACGGAGGGAAGAAGTACACTATTTGTATTCAACCATATTCCCAGTCACCTTGCCGTGGTTAAATGTGGTGGTTCACTCTTTCAGTTTTTCGCGAATGCTGCCATCTATCCACAATTTTTGGATTGGGTAGGTTTTAATAGTCACAGTGGGAACAACATCCCCTATACACTTCCTGATGAACTCAGTAACTGTGTCCGTGTATACTATACGTCAATGTTATTCTCAGAGGCAACCCAGAACATATCCCAGTCCGCGTGATCAAAACAATCTTGAAGCATGGATTCCGTTTGGTCAGACCAGTGTTGACTAGACCTTAGCACAGGTACTTCCTGTTTGAGATTCTGCTGAGGAGCAGGATGGAGTCTTGATCTGATTTGCCAAAGTGAGGGCAGGAGAGGGCCTTGTAGCCATCCTGGAAGGAGGAGTGACAATGGTAGAGAGTTTTGGATGCGCGAGTACTACAGGCAATGTGTTAATATAACCTTGGAAGCGGTTTCCTCAGATTTACTTAATTAAAGTTCCCAGCTACAATAAAAGTGGCCTTGGGATATGTTCTTTCCAGTTTGCACAAAGTCCAGTGTAGCTCTTTGAGGGTCATGGTGGTATCGGCTTGAGGGGGAATGTACACGGCTGTGACTATAACCGAAAATCAGCATTTGATTGTGAGGTATTCTAGGTCGGGTTAACAAAAGGACTTGAGTTCCTGTACGTTATCACAATCACACCATGAGTAGTTAATCATGAAACATACACCACCGCCTGATCATCCTTTTAAGCAAGGCCTGGGGTGTGTACAGCAGTGTTCTACAACCTTTTCTGAGTCAGGTTCACTTTAGTCAAAAAGCAAGACAAGATCTACCGCTCTGAATCTTTTTAAAACATTACATGAAAAATGTATCATCAGCGTAATAAAAAAAGATCTGTAGGAATGAGGTTTGGGCTGTGGGCCTAATACACCATAATAGCATATTGGCAACAGACCTGGCCTGACAATATTGTTCTTCTCAGACCATATTAAAATGCCTTCAGAAAGTATTCAGACCCCTTGACTTTTTCCACATTTTGTTAGGTTACATTCTTATTCTAAAATTGATTAAATCATTGTTTTACCCTCATTATTCTATCAATCTATAGGCAATATCCCATAATGACAAAGCAAAGGAGGTTCATAGAAATTTTTGCTAAAATATAAAAAATAAAAACTGATATCACATTTACATAAGTGTTCAGACCCTTTACTCAGTACTTTGTTGAAGCACCTTCGGCAGCAATTATAGCCTCGAGTCTTCTTGGGTATGACGCTATAAGCTTGGAACATCTGTATTTGGGGAGTTTCTCCCAATCTTCTCTGCAGATCCTCTCAAGCTCTGCCAGGTTCGATGGGGAGCGTTGCTGCACAGCTATTTTCAGGTCTCTCCAGAGATGTTTCATCGGGTTCAAGTCCGGGCTCTGGCTGGGACAATCAATGACATTCAGAGACTTTTTCCGGAAGCCACTCCTGTGTTGTCCTGGATGTGTGCTTAGAGTCATTGTTTTTATTTATTTATCTCACCTTTATTTAACCAGGGAGGCTAGTTGAGAACAAGTTCTCATTTACAACTGCGACCTGGCCAGTTGTCCTGTTGGAAGGTGAACCTTCCCTCCAGTCTGAGGTCCTGAGCACGTTTTCATCAAGGATCTCTCTGTACTTTGCTCAGTTCATCTTTCCCTCAATCCTGACTAGTCTCTCTGCACTGTCAACTGCAGGACCTTATATAGACAGGTGTGTGCCTTACCAAATCAATTGCATTTAACACAGGTGGACTCCAATCATGTTGTAGAAACATCTCAATGTTGATCAATGGAAACAGGATGCACCTAAGCTCAAATTCGAGTTTCATAGCAAATGGTTTCATAGCAACATTTGGAAAAAGTCAAGGGGTCTGAATAATTTCAGGGAGTTCCATGCAATCATGGCTCTGTATAATATTGTACGTTTTCTTTAATTTGACAGACAGACAGACACGTATGTGGACAGACCGGAAGGCATGCAGACAGGCTGACATACATACATACAGACGGACGGACAAAACAAACACAACAGTACAAACAAAAGAAAAATTACATACGGAAAATTATAAACAGAAGAAAACCTGTGCAAAACAGTTGTTGACTGATGATGATCCTTGATACAATCATTGAAAATGGCTTTGAGTGAGTTCAAAATAACCATTTCCCCACACATCTTGAGCCTTTACATCATGAACATGAGGTGAGTAGCAGACTACTACAAGCCTTTGTATACCATTTCAAACCCTTCAGACTGGATGAGGAATCTCAGAATTTTGGAATAATCAACACAGATCAAATAATCAGAAATCCGCCATGTGTATGCACATACTAATGTGTTTGTAAGTGGAGTGTCCCCATGAAGTTCGGTACAGCTGCAGAATAGCCTAATCCCAAGTGGGGATGCATGTACGTCTGCCCCCCCCACCTCACCTAGACAGCTGTGTGCCCCCCGATGCCATGCCGCAGACCGTGTCAAACGCTCCCACAGCGTCATGTGGCACAGGCTCCACCCTCTATATGGTCCCTGCTAATTTGTATGAATCAGACTCATTTGACTCCCCATTTTGGCTCCAGACGAAATTGAGTATTCCTAATTTTTTGTTAGAAGTTAATTAGAGGCAAATTAAGGGCTCATTTTTCACCTTCAGCAAATAATCTGGAACTGATATGGCTACAACTGATGGATAATGCTATAGTATAATTACAATTAGAATTTTGTGGGGAGATTAACCTTTGTGGGGAGATATCACCATTATGGGATTTGAATAGTATTTGTTAGCTGCGCTTGATTGAGCTTGGCTGGTGCAATGGTGTCAATAGATTAGTCCCAAAAGTGTAAACCTTGCCATCTGAATGGACAGGTTTTCAAAAACTATGAATTAACTATGATTATTGACATTGAAGGGTTCAGCCTAGAACATGAGGGAGGGGTGAACCTAAGTTAAGAAAAGGGAAGTTCAATCAGAGACATGAGGGGAGACTGCTGGGCAGGGACCAACCAGGGTTGAGAAAATGGACGTTTAAGGAAAGGGAAACTCAATCAGGGGTATTTAATGTTAAAGTGTTTTTTTTTCAACTGTAAAAACATATATAAAAGCAAGAATATATCTTGATTACATAAGTATTCAACCCCCTGAGTCAAATTATGTTAGAATCACCAAAGGGATGTTTAGGGAAAGGGAAGCTCAATCAAAGATACGTAATGTTAAAGTGGTTTAAAAAAAAACTTTGGGGGAAAAATATTTAAAAGGAGTGGCCTTTCTAGGGAGTTTTTCCTAGCCATCGTGCTTCTACACCTGCATTGCTTGCTGTTTGGGGTTTTAGGCTGGGTTTCTGTACAGCACTTTGAGATATCAGCTGATGTACGAAGGGCTATATAAATACATTTGATTTGATTTGGTAGGAGAAACGAAGATGTATAAAAAAGAATGTGCAGTTACTCCACAATACTAACCTTATTGACAGAGTGTAAAGAAGGAAGTCAGTGCAGAATAAAAATATTCCAAAACATGCATCCTGTTGTAGCGGTATTGTTAGAGAGGGTAAAGATAAAGCTTTTTGTTTGGGCGCCAGGCAGATATTATCCCTGCCGAAAGGAAAATAGTAGGATAGATAGAGACCCGCTACCAGACGCACACACGTCACCAGAAGAGACCGCCTGGAGTGTAGCTTGTTAGCCAGTTATAATACCTCATACAAGAATAACCCAACCAATAATACCTCATACAAGAATAACCCAACCAATAATACCTCATACAAGAATAACCCAACCAATAATACCTCATACAAGAATAACCCAACCAATAATACCTCATACAAGAATAACCCAACCAATAATACCTCATACAAGAATAACCCAACCAATAATACCTCATACAAGAATAACCCAACCAATAATACCTCATACAAGAATAACCCAACCAATAATACCTCATACAAGAATAACGGCGGAACAATTCAAAGGCAACTTCATAGGAACAATTGACAAGAAAGGACCCGTTCATAAACCTTATAGAATTTTCAATATTCTGTATTAACTCCCAGTGGAGTGAGGGGTGTATGAATTTGTGTGTCTGTGTGTTCATAGACAAAACAAAGAAGGCCTTAAAATGTCCCCAGTCTCCTCGGACAAATCACAATAGTCCGACCCAAAAAAACAATCCCGTTCAATCAATAATTCCAAATAATAAACAAACAAACTCCAATGCACTCCTTTGAAAACAAAATGTCAAGTCAAATATACGTCCGGCAGGGCAATAATAGTCCAGAGACACTGAACATCAAAGGGAGTGTTGTGAAAAAAAACTGTCTTCTACAGTGTAAAGCACTGGAGCGATGAAGGGAAAATGAGAGTGAGATCTTAGCTGTTGACTTCAGACTTGCAGTTGCACTGTCTGTCCATCTGTTACACCTGATGGTTTGTTGGTTTGTTTGTCAAAGATCTGAAACAATGTTGTTACTAATACATGTGATTAATGACAGGAGAGGTCACAAAGGATTCCAAACACGGCCTAGAGCGGTAACACCGGTGATCGACATAAACACTTTACAAACTAAGGACGCTGAAAATTTACAAGACTTCTGCAAAGAGTTGCACACACTGTCATACTGCTACGCCAACCAAGAGCATCAACCCAGATCCAGAAGAGCTATCTTTATTTTCTCTTTCCTGACTGCTGATGCGCTCTTAAAGTGGCAGCGCACTGTGAAGGCTTCGTTCAGGATTTCGTTATACTGTTTGCAACAAGGCAATAAAGTAATACTGCAAAAAAAGTGGCAAATCAATTAACTTTTTGTTCAGAATACAAAGTGCTATGTTTGGGGCAAATCCAATACAACACATTACTGAGTACCACTCTATATTTTCATGCAGTGGTGGCTGCATGATGTTATGGGTATGTTTGTAATCGTTAAGGACTGGGGAGTTTTTCAGTACAAATAAGAAACTGAATGTAGCTAAGCACAGGCAAAATCCAAGAGGAAAACCTGGTTCAGTCTGCTTTCCACCAGACACTGGAAGATGAATTAATCAATAACCTAAAACACAGGCCAAATCTACACTGGAGTTGCTTACCAAGAAGTCAGTATATGTTTCCTAGTGGCCGAGTTACAGTTTTGACATAAATCGGCTTTAAAATCTATGGCAAGACCGGAAAATTGTTGTCTAGCAATGATCAACAACCAATTTGACAGTGCTTGAAGAATTTTGAAAAGTATAAATCGGCAAATGTTGCACAATCCAGCTGTGGAAAGCTCTTACCCAGAAAGCCTCACTCACAGCTGTAATTGCTGCCAAAGGTGATTCTAACATGATTTGACTCAGGGGGTTGAATACTTATGTAATCAAGATATATTCTTTCTTTTATATATGTTTTTACAGTAAAAAAAAAACACTTTAACATTAAATACCCCTGATTGAGTTACCCTTTCCTTAAACGTCCATTTTCTCAACCCTGGTTGGTCCCCGCCCAGCAGTCTCCCCTCATGTCTCTGATTGAACTTCCCTTTTCTTAACTTAGATTCAACCCTCCCTCATGTTCTAGGATGAACACTTCACTGTCAATAATCGTTACTTCATAGTATTTGAAAACCTGTCCATCCAGATGGCAAGACTTGCACTTTTGGGACTATTCTATTGGCTCCATTGCACCAGCCAAGCTCAATCAAGTGCGGCTAACAAATACTATTCAAACCCCACAATGGTGATATCTCCTCACAAAATTCTAATTGTAATTATATTATAGCATCATCCATCAGTTGTAGCCATATCAGTTCCAGATAATTTGCTGAATGTGAAAAATGAGCCCTTAATTTGCCTATAATTAATTTCTAGCAAAAAAGTATGAATATTCAATTTCGTCTGGAACCAAAATGGGGAGTCAAATTAGTTTGATTCGTACAAATTAGCGGGGACTATATAGAGGGTGGAGCCTGTGCCATGTGGCGCTGTGGGAGCGTTTGACACAGTCTGCAGCATGGCATCAGTAGGCACACAGCTGTCTAGGTGAGGTGGGGGGGGGGGGGGGGGGGGGGGGGGCAGACATAGCTGCATCCCCACGTGGGATTCTGCAATTCAGCAGCTGTACCGAACTTCATGGGGACACTCCACTTACAAACACATTAGTATGTGCATACACATGGCGGATTTCTGATTATTTGATCTGTGTTGATCATTCCAAAATTCTGAGATTCCTCATCCAGTCTGAAGGGTTTAAAATGGTATACAAAGGCTTGTAGTAGTCTGCTACTCACCTCATGTTTATGATGTAATGGCCCAAGATGTGTGGGGAAATTGTCATTTTGAACTCACTCAAAGACATTTTCAATGATTGTATCAAGGATCATCATCAGTCAACAACTGTTTTGCACAGGTTTTCTTCTGTTTGTTATTTTCCGTCTGTTATTTTCCATCTGTTATTTTTCTTTTGTTTGTACTGTTGTGTTTGTTCTGTCTGTCTGTCCCCATGGCTGTCTGTCTGTCTGTCTGTCCCCATGTCTGTCTGTCCCCATGTCTGTCTGTCTGTCTGTCTGTCCCCATGGCTGTCTGTCTGTCTGTCTGTCCCCATGTCTGTCTGTCTGTCTGTCCCCATGTCTGTCTGTCTGTCCCCATGTCTGTCTGTCTGTCCCCATGTCTGTCTGTCTGTCTGTCTGTCTGTCCCCATGTCTGTCTGTCTGTCTGTCCCCATGTCTGTCTGTCTGTCTGTCTGTCCCCATGTCTGTCTGTCTGTCTGTCCCCATGTCTGTCTGTCTGTCTGTCCCCATGTCTGTCTGTCTGTCTGTCCCCATGTCTGTCTGTCTGTCTGTCCCCCATGTCTGTCTGTCTGTCTGTCTGTCCCCATGTCTGTCTGTCCCCATGTCTGTCTGTCTGTCTGTCTGTCTGTCCCCATGTCTGTCTGTCTGTCCCCATGTCTGTCTGTCTGTCTGTCCCCATGCCTGTCTGTCTGTCTGTCCCCATGCCTGTCTGTCTGTCTGTCCCCATATCTGTCTGTCTGTCCCCATATCTGTCTGTCTGTCCCCATATCTGTCTGTCTGTCCCCATGCCTGTCTGTCTGTCTGTCCCCATATCTGTCTGTCTGTCCCCATATCTGTCTGTCTGTCCCCATATCTGTCTGTCTGTCCCCATATCTGTCTGTCTGTCCCCATGTCTGTCTGTCTGTCTGTCCCCATGTCTGTCTGTCTGTCTGTCTGTCTGTCTGTCTGTCTGTCCCCATGTCCGTCTGTCTGTCTGTCTGTCCCCATGTCCGTCTGTCTGTCTGTCTGTCCCCATGTCCGTCTGTCTGTTCCCATGTCTGTCTGTCTGTCTGTCTGTCCCCATGTCCGTCTGTCTGTCTGTTCCCATGTCTGTCTGTCTGTCTGTCCCCATGTCTGTCTGTCTGTCTGTCTGTCCCCCATGTCTGTCTGTCTGTCTGTCTGTCCCCATGTCTGTCCCCATGTCTGTCTGTCTGTCTGTCTGTCCCCATGTCTGTCTGTCTGTCTGTCTGTCCCCATGTCTGTCTGTCTGTCTGTCTGTCTGTCCCCATGTCTGTCTGTCTGTCTGTCCCCATGCCTGTCTGTCTGTCTGTCCCCATGCCTGTCTGTCTGTCTGTCCCCATATCTGTCTGTCTGTCCCCATATCTGTCTGTCTGTCCCCATGTCTGTCTGTCCCAATGTCTGTCTGTCTGTCTGTCCCCATGTCCGTCTGTCTGTCTGGCTGTCCCCATGTCCGTCTGTCTGTCTGTCTGTCTGTCCCCATGTCCGTCTGTCTGTCTGTCTGTCCCCATGTCCGTCTGTCTGTCTGTCTGTCTGTCTGTCCCCATGTCCGTCTGTCTGTCCGTCTGTCCCCATGTCCGTCTGTCCGTACGTCTGTCCCCATGTCCGCCTGTCCGTCCGTCTGTCCCCATGTCCGTCTGTCCGTCCGTCTGTCCCCATGTCCGTCTGTCCGTCCGTCTGTCCCCATGTCCGTCCGTCCGTCTGTCCCCATGTCCGTCTGTCCGTCCGTATGTCCGTCCGTCTGTCCCCATGTCCGTCCGTCCGTCTGTCCCCTTGTCCGTCTGTCCCCATGTCCGTCCGTCCGTCTGTCTGTCTGTCCCCATGTCCGTCTGTCCGTCCGTCCGTCCGTCCCCATGTCCGTCCGTCCGTCCGTCCCCATGTCCGTCCGTCCGTCCGTCCCCATGTCCGTCCGTCCGTCCGTCCCCATGTCCGTCCGTCCGTCCGTCCCCATGTCCGTCCGTCCGTCCGTCCCCATGTCCGTCCGTCCGTCCGTCTGTCCCCATGTCCGTCCGTCCGTCCGTCTGTCTGCCAGCAGCATACCACCCTCCAAACCACTGCTGGCTTGCTTCTGAAGCTAAGCAGGGTTGGTACTGGTCAGTTCCTGGATGGGAAACCAGATGCTGCTGGAAGTGGTGTTGGAGGGCCAATAGGAGGCACTCTTTCCTCTGGTCTAAAAAAATATCCCAATGCCCCAGGGCAGTGATTGGGGACACTGCCCTGTGTAGGGTGCTGTCTTTCGGAATGGACTTTAAACAGGTGTCCTGACTCTCTGAGGTCATTAAAGATCCCATGGCACTTATCGTAAGAGGAAGGGTGTTAACCCCGGTGTCCTGGTTAAATTTCCAATCTGGCCCTCAAACCATCACAGTCACCTAATAATCCCCAGTTTACAATTGTCTCATTCATCCCCCTCCTCTCCCCTGTAACTATTCCCCAGGTCGTTGCTGCAAATGAGAATGTGTTCTCAGTCAACTTACCTGGTAAAATAACGAATAAATAAATAAATACCAGCCTGTCGGCATGCCTTCGTGTCTGTCCACATACCTGTATGTCTGCCTGTCTGTCTGTCAAATAAAGGAAACGTACAGTGTTATACAGAGCCATGATTGATAGGAACTCCATGGAACTGCATGGAACTTCCATCTCATGTAGTGCAAGTGAACAGCAAACCTAGTTTGTGTACAGTGTATTCAGACCCCTTGACTTTTTCCACATTTTGTTACATTACAGCCTTATTCTGAAATGGATAAAATACTCCCCCCCCTCATCAATCTACACATAAAACTCCAGAATAATTAAGCAAAAACAGGTTTTTAGAAATGTTTGCAAATTTATTAAAAATCAAAAGTATTTACATAATTATTCACACCATTTGCTATGAAACTCGAAATTGATCTCAGGTGCATCCTGTTTCCATTAATGAACTTTGAGATGTTTTTCAACTTGATTGGTTTCCACCTGTGGTAAATGCAATTGATTGGACATGATTTGGAAAGGCACACACCTGTCTATATAAGGTCCTGCAGTTGACAGTGAATGTCAGAGCAAAAACCAAGCCATGAGGTTGAAGGAATTGTCCATAGAGCTCAGAGACAGAGATCTGGGGAAGGGTGCCAAAACATATCTGCAGCATTGAAGGTCCCCAAGAACACAGGGGTCTCCATCATTCTTAAATGGAGGAAATTTGGACCCACCAAGACTCTTCCTAGAGCTGGCCGCCAGGCCAAACTGAGCGATCGGGGGAGAAGGGCCTTGGTCAGGGAGGTGACCAAGAACCCGATGGTCACTCTGACAGATCTTCAGAGTTCCTCTGTGGAGATGGGAGAACATCTCTGTAGCACTCCACCAATCAGGTCTTTATGGTAGAGTGGCCAGACGGAAGCCACTCCTCAGTAAAAGGCGCATGACAGCCCGCTTGGAGTTTGCTAAAAGGCACCTAAAGGACTCTCAGACCATGAAAACAAGATTATTTGGTCTGGGGAAACCAAGATTGAACTCTTTGGCCTGAATGCCAAGCGTCACGTCTGGAGGAAACCTGGCACCATCCCTACGGTGAAGCACGGTGGTGGCAGCATCATGCTGTTGGGATGTTTTTCAGAGGCAGGGACTGGGAGAATAGTCAGGATTGAGGGAAAGATGAACAGAGCAAAGTACAGAGATATCATTGATGAAAACCTGCTCCAGAGCACTCTGGACCTCAGACTGGGGCGAAGGTTCGCCTTCCAACAGGACAACTACCCTAAGGACACAGCCAAGACAATGCAGGAGGGGCTTCCGGACAATTCTCTGAATATCCTTGAGTGGCCCAGCCAGAGGCCGGACTTGAACCCTATCGAACATCTCTGGAGAGACCTTAACATAGCTGTGCAGCGACACTCCCCATCCAACCTAACAGAGCTTGAGAGGATCTGCAGAGAAGAATGGGAGAAACACCCAAAATAAAGGTGTGCTAAGCTTGTAGAGTCATTCCCAAGAATAAGTGCTTCAACAAAGTACTGAGTAAAGGAATACTTATGTAAATGTGATATTTGAATTTAAAATTGTTATACATTTGCTAAATTTTCTGGAAACCTGTTTTTCATCAGGTATTAGGGTATTGTGTGTAGATTGATGAACAAAAAAACAATGTTATACATTTTAGAATAAGGCTTTAACGTAACAAATGTGGAAAAAGTCAAGGGGTCTCAATTTCCGAATGCACTGTATATGTACTTACAAGTATGTGTAACTGATAGATGCACACCAACACACACAACATGTTAATGTTTTAAAATGTATGTAAATTCTAAAGTATTTTGTCTGTAATTTATTTTTCGTTATGTGTCGGACCCCAGTAAAACTAGCTGTCGACCTTTGGTGTTGGCTAATGGGATCCTAATTAAATAAAATAAAAATGCCTGTCTGACCCAATGCCTGCCTGCCTGCCTGTGCACTTCCTTGCCTTCCCGTCTTTCTTTCCGCCTGTCTAAATATCTAGCTATTATTCCATTCACATTCCAAACTATGATCATGGCCTTGAAACTAACAATCAATTGAAAGGTCCATAGGCTGCCCAACACTTAGACAAAACAGTCCAATGCAGTTTGTGGAACTGTGTAGTGGGACAAACATCTTATTAGGCATTAAATGGTTAATGTTAATATACAACGTACTATATGTCAAACCTCTATTTAACACTGATTGCCCACTCAACACTGTCACATGACATTTCACATTGCATTAGTCAGTGACAGGTTGTGCAATCCAATTACTTTAGCCGCCATATCGTATTCCTCGCAGATGCCACGCCATATGGCGAGGACATAATTGTTTACATCGTAAATAATAAATCACAAACAACCTCATTGGGACTGACTTTCAACCCAGAAACTTTGTTATGATTAAAAACATTTCCTCATTGCACAGCAATACACTCCGATTTTATTGCCAAATTGAAAGGTCATGCCTTCGTCAGTTTCCCCAGGATCGGACAGTGTGCATTTCACCCGCTTTAATAGGTTTCCCTTTCATTCCCAACAGCCGTGAATAAGGAAATTAATAATTTGTCTTATTGCCGCCTCACCGGCGCTAACAATCAAACCACTCCTCAAATTAATTAGTGTTCCTTAAATTGCAACACAGTATATTTTTTAACAGCACAGTAATTTCCCATTCTTAGTGTTAACTCAGCCAACAACTGCTTATGATTAAATAATAATACTTTGTTGTGGTATTATCCATTTCAGCAATAAAGGAAAATCCAAATGATGACTTTGCTAAGTTGACCCGATGGTTTTTGGTAATATACCTTTCAGAACAGTAGAAAAAATAAGGATGGTCCGCAACCAATCAATTTAAAAAGGGGAGTAAAAGAACAGAAATTATTTACTCAGTTTCACAGAACACCTTGAGTAACACAATCCCTACTTTACTGCTTCTATTATTTGATGTCCAATGGCATGGCTGCTCATAAATTGACAGATTGTGTGCAATACTTTTTCCCTTTGTTCATTTCAACAGGCCTAGTCATGATTGAAGTGGCTCCACTTTTCTCCTTGACCTTGACAAACCTTACTTCCGACATAGCTCTCTGCATTTATGGATTTTACATTCAAACGCAAGCCAAACCCCACTCGAATGTGTAAGTACTCTTTTTCCCTTGTGCACTAAAGGACAAGTGCTATTCCGAGTACAGAAGAAAAGCGCCAACACCCATTTTCTGTACAGGGGCACCTTGTTTTTGTTGTTATCTGTGATTGGAGTGGAGAGACTCATCGTACAAGGCCGAAGGCGATGGATCGTTCTGATGGAGTTGCAGTGGCAGCCACGGCGGTTGTTTAAAGGGCCATTCGGATGCAATCTAGGAGATTTCAGCCAAGATTTATGCCTCCCCTATTACCTCTACTCCTCATTCGGAGGCGGATGGTAAACGGCGCTGAGTTATTGTGTCAGGGACCAGACTCCCTTTCCTTCTCCCTGTCGATGAGGCCCAGAGCTGAACAGTCTGGCTCCATGCTGTGCATTAAATTAGCTCTGTACTCTCAGCTAGTAGCTAACACTTCACCTCAACTTGGCTGCCATGAAGCTAGCTAGCTAACACTTCATCTCAACTCAGCTGCCATGAAGCTAAATAGCTAACACTTTCATAAGAATGATGCGACACTTGTTATAAGGCATCGTGGCAGCTAATGCATTGTCTGCATTGTTGGGAAGGACCCGTAAGTAAGCATTTCAATGATAGTCTACACTTGTTGTTTACGAAGCGTGTGACAAATAAATAATTTGATTTAATGACAACCCTATTTCATTTTGAGGACCAGTGACATATGTCCTCTACCACTTCACCAGAGTAAGGGAGACGTTAAGATAAGAAAACAACGTCATAAGAATGATGCAGCACTTGTTATAAGGCAGCTAATGATCACCCTATGTCACTATTAGGGGCATATGATGGTGATGGATCAAATGGGAAAACGTAGTTTTCATGAGTTATAACTGTGTTAAAGTCACTTTTAAGAGAAAGAGGGGAACATATAGCTGTCATGATTTTTTTAATGGTAGGTGTTATATCTTAAAATCCCTCCCAGACGTTGGGTTCTGGAGTCTGGGAGTCATGACAGGATCAACGGGAAGCAAAAAAAGAGAAGTTCATTCTGGACTAACCTCGGTCCACATTTGAAATCTCTCCTTCTGTCAGTAGTTGGATTAGATTGGGAGTAGCTTCCCTGCTATGTTCACTGTCCCAATAACAATTGGCCTGTACAATAACAAGAAATCAATCACCTCTGTTCCCCTGCCTGCATCTTCCACAATGTGTGTGTCTTGTCCTCACACCACATCGACTACTTTTTTGTTATGTGGCCGTCATTGTTCCTAGGCAGTCATTGAAAATGAACTGACATGCCAAGTTAAATAAAGATAAAATTAAATAAAATGAGAACAGGTAAAACATGCTCTCAATTGCCAATATTGCCTCGACATTAACCGTGCCTTCATTGAAGCAGGGTTCGTTCAGGGTTTGAATACAGATTTTTCCCCCATGAGCTGAGACTGAGAACAGTAGCATCTGCCTACACACACATCAAAAAACTAAACCCAATTTTCTACCTCCTCAGTTCTTCTCATCCCGACAATTTGATCTGGGACAGCGCTACCCAGAGTAAAGAGGTCCACTTTACTCTGTAGCTTTGAGAAAGTAAAGGAATATCAGCTCTATGAAATGGTTGCATCATTTGGAAACAATATGCCTCACACTAGACAGCATCAATAAATACAGAAACCACTTTTTCATAAAATAAAGTTCTATGTAGGCCTAATATTCCTATCAATGCAACTTTCCATCTTTAAGAGTGTTGTATATCAAAGAAAACATGATAAAACTAGACTAGTTGCCTGTGTGAACTGTTATCATCTTTGAAAGCAATAACTAAAACGATATCAACACCGGAAACACTTAGAAGATTATTCCCTTCAGTCTGTGTTTCAGCAGCTGATAGCTGCATTTGAGAGCTTTTTAAGACTCTGACTAATTCTCCAGGGCAGGTATTCCCAAACTGGGGAACGCAATGCCGTCGGAGGTAAATAAAAATGTGATTCAATTTTTTTTTTTAAATCAACAAAATAAATTCTAATAAATGTATATTTTCCAACGGGGCTATACATTTGGGTGAGGTATTTTCTCGCCTGAGTAGCCTCGTTTCACTGCCAAAAATGAAATAGTGTTCAGTGAAATAACAACACAATGTCAAATACAGGTAGCCTAGTCAAATAATTAACATCCAGTCACATTAACCGTTACTCTCTTGCGGGAAACCTTCACTCTTGCACAGACATTTAGAAACGAAACATGACCATTTGAAAAATAAACCACGGGAGTTTTTTGAGTGAGAATAAAGACGACTTTCGAGTAATAAGACATGTATAAAAGCAACAGATATCATGAATAAGAAGGGGCTAGAAGCATCTTTTATGGTGAGCTACCAAGTGGCTAAGACAGGCAAGCCCAATACTATTGTGGAGGTCTTAATTGTTCCTGCTGCCGTGGCTATGACTGGGACAATGCTGGGGGAAAAGGCCCCAAAAAACTCTACAGACAATGACTTCATCAAACAACACTGTTTCACAACGCATCAGTGACATGGCAGAAGATGCTTTGAAAAAATTACTGCTTCGCATACAAGTTAGTGAATTATATACGTTACAGCTGGATGAGTCAACAGACGTGGCAGGCCTTGCACAGCTCCTGGTATATGTCCGTAACGTTTATGGGGGTTCAATTAAGGAAGACATTATCTTCTGCAAACCAGGACAACATGAGGGGATATTTGGATAGCTGGACAGCTTTGTGACATCAAATGGACTTTGGTGGTCAAGATGTGTTGGTATCTGTACTGATGGCACAAAAGCCATGACAGGGAGACATAGTGGAGTGGTAACGCGCATGCAAGCAGTTGCTCCTGACACCATTTGAGTACACTGCAGCATCCACCAAGAAGCTCTTGCTGCCAAGGGAATGCCTGACAGCTTAAAATATGTTTTGGAAACAGTTTTTTCTCGCCTGAATGAGCTGAATCTAGGATTACAGTGACTCTCTGTAACTATATTCAATGTGCGGGACAAAATTGAGGCTACGATTAAGAAGTTGGAGCTCTTTTCTGACTGCATTAACAAGGACAACACACAGGTCTTTCCATCACTGTATGTTTTTTTATGTGCAAATGAACTCAAGCTTACGGACAATGTCAAATGTGATATAGCGAAGCCCCTGAGTGAGTTGGGTGCACAATTACGGAAGTACTTTCCTGAAACGGATGACACAAACAACTGGATTCATTATCCCTTTCATGCCCTGCCTCCAGTCCACTTACCGATATCTGAACAAGAGAGCCTCATCTAAATTCCACTGCCAGATTCTGGATTGGGCAGAGCTCAGAGTATCCCGCCTTGGCAAATCGCGCTGTTAAAACACTGATGCCTTTTGTAATCACATACCTATGTGAGAGTGGATTCTCAGCCCTCACTAGCATGAAAACTAAGTACAGGCACAGACTGTGTGTGGAAACAGACTGAGACTCTCTCCAGTACAACCCAACATTGCGGAGTTATGTGCATCCTTTCAAGCACACCCTTCTCATTAACCTGTGGTGAGTTATTCACAATTTTTTATGAACAAATTAGGTTTTATATGTAAGATGGCTAAATAAAGAGCTAAATTATTGATTATTATCATTTGTGCCCTGGTCCTATAAGAGCTCTTTGTCACTTCCCACGAGCCGGGTTGTGACAAAAACTCACACTCATTCTTATGTTTAATAAATGTATCATATAGTGTGTGTGTTGCAGGCTTACAATGATGGTAAAAAACAACATTTGAGAGTGCCTTGACCCTGGTGCTAGAGGGGGTACGCAGCTGGAGGTTGAATGTTTGAAGGGGTACGGGACTATAAAAAGTTTGTGAACCACTGCTCTAGGGGAACCACCACTGGAAATGATATTGTCAATGGACCAAGTGGCAATAGCATTAAATGGAGAGTTGCTGGGAAGCCATCTTAAGTACCACATCTAAAAGAGACCGGTACTAAAGGAGATTTCACATCATTTCAATTCGCAATCAACAGCACACAGGAAGGTTGATTATGAAAATAAATTGTCCATATAGTATGTTGAAAAAACACAATATTACGCAAATGGAAACATCCTCGAGACATGACCAACTTACGTGCATACTGCACGTGCATCAATTGAATTTCAAGGAACCGTTATCCATTTTTAAAGTACTGTACGTACTTTCATGGAAAGCCCAAAAATGCTAGATTCATGGAGTCTTCCAGGGCAATTCTAAATTGGTAGAGGTGGGAATGGAAGTTTTAGGACAAAATAAATATGCTGAAAGGAATGAGAAAACAAACACTTATGGCCTATGCCATGAGCATTCTCAAACAGTGCCAGACAAATCTTTTCCTGTCCAGAGACCTAGGCTTTGTCCCAAGTATCTCTCTTTAATCCCAACGTGTGAACTTCCCTCCAATGATTTGAACGGAAATTACTGGTATAAAAATATGATTGAAACTCCCACTAACCCATGCCTACACCAATCCAATGATTTTAGATTTGTGGTAAGTAATGAACGAGTGCACATTCCAGGTCATATTGGAACTTACCCCCCTAACTATCCTCCTTGTAGAAAATGAGCCCCTCATTCCAAAGATACTTTGTCCTTAGCTCCACATTACTCCTGGACAGTAATCAACACTGGACTACAACTTAGCAAGATTCAGGACACCTCATTATACATTAATGAGCCCAGCAACCTTTAAATGTTACATGGATTTCTTTCTCAAACTCATTCCCCCTTGGCTGTGCCAGAAATATTTTTCCTGGAGCCATGTGATTGATAACAGGAAGAGAGGAGACAGAATCTATTGACGTTGATGGATGCAAAGCAGTCCACCTCTCCATGACTTCACAAACACACAATCCAGTGTGTGTGGTTTTAGCGTCAACTCTGAGGAAAGCTTGCATTTAAATCCCCATTATGCAGATTTCAAATGTATAATAAGTACTCAGAATATTCAAGACACATTTAAGTCAGAGAAACAGAAAAGTAACATTTTAAGGTTGCAGATCTGAAGAATCAAACATAGTTAGAAGAATACATGAATGCAAATCTATGCTTGGAGAAAGGGTAGAAAGAGAATACAGTGTTAAAACAACACTTTCTCAGTCCAGCCAATCAAGTGTAATTTTATTTAAGAGAATCAGTGACAGCAACTGGCAAGCAATAGCCTGTCCCTTTCCTAATACTGTAGGTAATCTGCAATGTCAACACAGAGCTTTAGCTAATGGCATGTGAGGGCTCATCCTTGGAGGGCTCGACTCGTCCTCCAAGGATGACCTGTTTTTTTTTCACATATATTTGGGAACATTTTACGAGTCTGCCCTTCAGCCACCCAATTGGCGACGATGAATGACTTGTCGTAGATGGCTATAAACTCCTAACGTCCCTTCTCGCCTAATATTTAGTGGCTCTTCTCACCATGATGGAATCTCCACCAGTTAATGTTGCTGCCTTTTTCGATTTATTCTATTGACACATTTAACATTTTTGAATGTGTCCATATACAAGGGTGAGGGGTGGTCGGTAAAGGAATTATCTGAACACTACTGGCAATAACATGTTGTGAATATTCCTGGAGATGAGATCATCAAACGCCTTCCATCACTGCATGTATAATTAGAGGGGTGTCATTAATCATGCGTTTCGGGGCTGTTTGGAGTAATAAGATTCAAAAAGTGACATTTATTAAGCTGGGGTGGCACTAAGCTCTCTGTTTATTACCTAGGATTCTTGACATCCTTCAGGAGCCAATGACTGGGACGCACAGTCGGGCATTACGGGTAAAACTGGCCGAAATATCCCAAAACAGACTTACGGTCTTCTACTCAAATTCTCCTATTTCATATCCTCTTACACGTTTGTTAATCCTTGAAAAGCCCACACTTTCGTGAGGATTCTTGCCTGCTGCAACACAGAGTGTTGACCAGAGTTTTCTTGGCGCTATACAGTGTTGTAATTATGCAACGTTAATTAAAACACATAAACTGCTGGGCCTCGCTAACCCCTTAGAACATCAATGAGCAGTAATTATGACAGCAACATTCTAACAGTAATACAAATATTTTATATATGCTATCGTAAAAAAAATATCCTTTCGTTGTGTTTTTGAAAGTATTGGGTAATATTAGAATACGGAAAAAAATAATATTTTGAGAACACAATAGCATTTTCATTAGCTTACAGTAACATAAACTATCTGCTGCTGTGTGCTCACACTTGTGGAGCACATGGAACAGCGGTTAGTCTTGGAAAAAGTGATATTCTGAAAAAAAGGTAATTGTTTTAGAAAACGTGGAATCTGCTGTTTCTAATACTATATAGAAATCAAAACGTCTTCATAAAAAAATCAAATAGAATACGCCTGTTAAATACACTTATTTAGGCCAAGTCAAGGACGGTGAGGGGCTTGACTTTAAAAATGATATTTACATTTTAATATGCAGTCAAAATGACTGCCTCTGCGCTTCTAGTGCTAAGCCACAGCTGATAAAACAATGTGGCAATATCGTGGCCACTCATTAAATGGCTTATGCTAATTGCATTATAATCGTCGCTACAATATCTCTAATCAAACTCATCAGCAATTTACACGTATACTGATTCGTCGGCGGGGCCAGACAGGGGGCATGGCATAATCATATCATAAAGCACAAAGAATCATTGAAAACCACGCAGACAACCAACGGTGCATGCTACTTTTGCATGTGTTTGACCCGGGACTATTTGAAGGGTATGAATGAATCATCTCTATCTACTCAGGCCAGCAGTGTTGATTCAGGTGGACGATGACAAATCAGATAGAGCAAGCCTCA
Source organism: Oncorhynchus clarkii lewisi (assembly GCF_045791955.1). Taxonomy (NCBI): domain Eukaryota; kingdom Metazoa; phylum Chordata; class Actinopteri; order Salmoniformes; family Salmonidae; genus Oncorhynchus; species Oncorhynchus clarkii. The sequence goes on from NC_092158.1 coordinate 44,367,507, forward strand.
TACTAAATCCTTGTTTTCAAATCAAATCAAACTTTATTGGTCACATACAGTTGAAGTCGGAAGTTAACATAACCTTAGGTTGGAGTTATTAAAACTTGTTTTTCAACCACTCCACAAATGTCTTGTTAACAAAATAAAGTTTTGGCAAGTCGGTTAGGAAATCTACTTTGTGCATGAAACAAGTCATTTTTCCAACAATTGTTCACAGACAGATTATTTCACATAATCACAATTCCAGTGGGTCAGAAGTTTACATACACTAAGTTGACTTTGCCTTTAAAAAGCTTGGAAAATTCCAGAAAATTATGTCATGGCTTTAGAAGCTTCTAATTGACCTCATTTGAGTCAATTGGAGGTGTACCTGTGGATGTATTTCAAGGCCTACCTTCAAACTCAGTGCCTCTTTGCTTGACATCATGCGAAAATCAAAAGAAATCAGCCAAGACTTCATGGGACCACGCAGCCGTCATACCGCTCAGGAAGGAGATGCGTTCTGTCTCCTAGAGATTAACGTACTTAGGTGTGAAAAGTGAAAATCAATCCCAGAACAACAGCAAAGGACCTTGTGAAGATGCTGGAGGAAACAGGTACAAAAGTATTGTTTTCCACAGTAAAACAAGTCCTATATCGACATAACCTGAAAGGCCGCTCAGCAAGGAAGAACCCACTGCTCCAAAACCGCCATAAAAAAGCCCATCTACGGTTTGCAACTGCACATGGGGACAAAGATCATACTTTTTGGAGAAATGTCTTCTGGTCTGATGAAACAAAAATAGAACTGTTTCGCCATAATGACCACCATTATGTATGGAGGAAAAAGGGGGAGGCTTGCAAGCCGAAGAACAACATCCCAACCATGAAGGACGAGGGTGGCAGTATCATGTTGTGGGGGTGCTTTGCTGCAGGCGGGACTGGTGCACTTCACAAAATAGATGGCTTCATGAGCTCGGAAAATGATGTGGATATATTGAAGCAACATCTCAAGACATCAGTCAGGAAGTTTTAAAGCTTGGTCGCAAATGGGTCTTCCAAATGGACAATGACCTCAAGCATAATTCCAAAGTTGTGGCAAAATGGCTTAAGGACAACAAAGTCAAGGTATTGGAGTGACCATCGCAAAGCCCTGACCTCAGTCCAATAGAAAATTTGTGGGCAGAACTGAAAAAGCGTGTGGGATGGAGCAAGGAGGCCTACAAACCTAACTCTGTTACACCAGCTCTGTCAGGAGGAATGGGCCAAAATTCACCCAATTTATTGTGGGAAGCTCGTGGAAGGCTACCCGAAACGTTTGACCGAAGTTAAACAATTTAAAGGCAATGCTACCAGATACTAATTGAGTGTATGTAAACTTCTGACCCACTGGGAATGTGATGAAAGAAATAAAAGCTGAAATAAATAATTCTCTCTACTATTGTTCTGACATTTCACATTCTTAAAATAAAGTGGTGATCCTAACTGACCTTAGACAGGGCATTTTTACTAGGATTAAATGTCAGGAATTGTGAAAAACTGAGTTTAAATGTATTTGGCTAAAGTGTACATAAACTTACGACTTCAACTGTATGTGATTAGCAGATGCTATTATGGGTGTAGCGAAGTGCTTGTGTTTATAGCTACAACAGCGCAGTAATATCTAACATTTTCACAATAATACACATCTAACGTAAGGAATGGATTTAAATATATATATAAATATTTGGACGAGCAATGGCAGAGCGCCATAGACTAAGATACAGTAATATACAATATCATTTTGTGATAGTCTGACTGCTATGAAGAGAATTGGGAACCACCCAGGGTCATCAATCACGTAAAATCATTAAACAAATGTAGTCATTATTTCTAAGGGGAAATATGTTCAGAGACACAGTGATTTGTTCAAAGACCCATATGTATGTCATATTTATGTTAATAATCTGCTATAGAGAGGGAGAAACATGTTTTGGCTGACAGCAAACGGAATAGAAAACATGTTCCTCCTCCGTGTAAACGTGGAAGAGCATTGACGTATGCAAAACATACTACATGGCAGTTAACCAATTAAAACACCACCTCAGCCTGTAGCCAGATACAGTAGTTCCTGGCCAGCAACTCGTGCAGCGGCATTTTCCCAGGATACTGTACGCTTCTCTATCCAGATGCAGCCTTCTAGGAATAACTGAGCTATATAATAATAATAAATGTCCCGCAGCTTGACTGATGCTGGATCCGTAGATGTTACTGAAGTTCGTGTACTCGCCCAACCTTAATTTAAAATATGCAAATTTGCTCTTAACGATATGTAGGACAGTAAGAGACAATTTCAACATTTTAGGTTAATTAGATACTTTTTGCCTTTTCACACTGCTCAATTATTTATGTATACGATGAACCATTAGCATTTACATTTACACTTCAGAAGACACATCATTGATGGTGTTCCCATTCAGGATAGAAGGCCTGAAATAGCAATAGAGTTGAAGGTTATGAAGCATAAAAATCTACAAAATCTAAGTCAGAAAGTTCACATACAAGTGCACCAGTCCCTCCTGCAGCAAAGCACCCCCACAACATGATGCTGCCACCCCCGTGCTTCACAGCTGGGATGGTGTTCTTCGGCTTGCAAGCCTCCCCATTTTTCCTCCAAACATACTGTCATTATGGTCAAAAAGTTATATTTTTGTTTCATCAGAGCAGAGGACATTTCTCCAAAAAGTACGATTTGTCCCCATGTGCAGTTGTCTGGCTTTTTTACGGCGGTTTTGGAGCAGTGGTTTCTTCCTTGCTGTGCGTCCTTTCAGGTTATGTCGATATAGGACTCGTTTTACTGTGGATGTAGATACCTTTGTACCTGTTTCCTCCAGCATCTTCACAAGGTCCTTTGCTGTTGTTCTGGGATTGATTTGCACTTTTTGCACCAAATTATGTTCATCTCTAGGAGAGAGAACGCGTCTCCTTCCTGAGCGGTATGACAGCTGTGTGGTCCCATGGTGTTTATACTTGTGTGCTATTGATTGTACAGATGAATGTGGTACATTCAGGCATTTGGAAATTGCTCCCAAGAATGAACCAGACTTGTGGAGGTCTACAATTTTTTTTCTGAGGTCTTGGCTGATTTCTTTTGATTTTCGCATGATGTCAAGCAAAGAGGCACTGAGTTTGAAGTTAGACCTTGAAATACATCCACAGGTACACCTCCAATTGCCATGAAAATTGCCATGGCAATTCACGGCCCTGGCGCATTGCGCGCTAACCAAGGTTGCCAGGTGTACAGTGTTTCCTCCGACACATTGGTGCGGCTGGCTTCCTGGTTGGATGCGCGTTGTGTTAAGAAGCAGTGAGGCTTGGTTCGGTTGTGTATCGGAGGACGCATGACTTTCAACCTTCGTCTCTCCCGAGCCCGTACGGGAGTTGTAGTGATGAGACAAGATAGTAGCTACTAAACAATTGGATACCACGAAAACGGGGTAAAATTTAAAAATATATAATAATAACAAAATAAAAAAATTACTCTATGTAAATGTCTGACCCACTGAAATTGTGATACAGTGAATTATAACTGAAATAATCTGTCTGTAAACAATTTTAGGAAAAATTACTTGTGTCATGCACAAAGTAGATGTCCTAACCGACTTGCCAAAACTATAGTTTGTTAATAAGAAATTTGTGGAGTGGTTGAAAAACGAGTTTTAATGACTCCAACCTAAGTGTATGTAAACTTCCGACTTCAACTGTAGTTTTATAAAGTAGAGCAGTTGTGTGCCTTGGACAAAATGGCAAAGCACCTAAACTTGTCAAGAAAAGTAAGATTTACTTCAATATTTTTTATGTTAAACAAAAGTCTCTCAAACTCCTTTCATTAAGTTGTTGATTTATTTTTTCCTTCAATAAGGAATATACTGTACTTGATAGGGAAATGTTTCAAGTCATATTCATCATCTCCAGCACCACCCCAACATCAACATATGTGAAAATGGTTGATGATTTACTACAAAACATAAAATAGAGCCATTTTCACATATCTTGATGTTGGGGTGGTGCAGGAGATGATATGATTTAGAAAAATTTCCCTTTAAGGCAACCAATAAAATGAACATATCCACAATCCAATAGAATAAAAGAGAATATAGTGATTCTGAGTCAGTTGTTCACTGTTGGGACTATTGGCCTGGACAGCAGAATATATGCCAGTCACCATTAAAGGTGTGGTCCAATACATTGTTTACCCCGTCCTCTCCATTTAATTAGCTGTCATTGATTTGTGTTGATGCAGTGCAGTTTATGTACCTTCTCTCTCTGTGTAATTCCAACGTGTTTCCGTGAAATTTTGGAAACAAAGAAGGCATTTGTTTAAATGTATTTTGCATTTAAGTACATTTCGATCCAAAATAATGCAATTCCCTACAATTTATTTTGTTTTCTACACATTGTCTGGGATATATACAGGTCTATACAGTGACATTAAATCACTTTCATTATCGGAAGTTTCCTTATGACCCTTGGATTAGGTGTCTTATTAGAAACTTAGTTAATGGATTGCTGATAATACATCAATGTCTCCCTGCACACAATTTGGAGAGGAAATAAATTAGAAATCAACATTGCAATTTGGTTTTCCCAGCATTTTGTAGTTGTAATGGAAATTAATTATAGCCAGTTTGGGAGAGTAGGGGCCCAAAATTGTCAACGCATTTTCAATGGGACATTTAAAAAAAAAAAGTTAATTGCAAAACAGCATGGAAAATGTTAAAATCAGCTACTAGATACACTTGAGTTGAACTAGTTCAAATTGCATTGGAGAAAGGGCTGCAGAGTGCTCTACTGTATGTACTCACAAGCAGGTCCACACAAGCAAAATTACGAGGCATAGTTAATATATTTTAGTGAGCCTTCGGAAGCACATTACAGACCAAAACCCACCTGTGTCATCTGAGACAGAACAGAGGTATTAAAATCCAGACATATCATTAGAAATTTGTCAGAATGTTGACATTTAACCATAGTAGTTATACGTCACCTCACCTGTAGTTCAATTACATGTCATTTTAGCAGACACTTTTATCCAAAGTGAGAGTATGTATGAATACATTTATTGTATGGGAAACCCCAGCGCAAATCAAACCCACAATCCTGATGTTGCAAGTGCCATGGTATACCACTTGAGCCACACATGATCATGGCACTGCTATGGCTTGAAGAATAACAGGACAAATGTGGTGCTAGGGAGGAGGTTGGGGTGTATTTGGGGCATTTAACATCGAGTGGAAAACCACATTTTGTGAGTTTCCCCACTCAATGTTGAATGCCCCCAATACATCCCCACCTCCTCCCTATCACCAGATTTCTCCTGTTATCCTTGTGACATATAACTAATGTCAGCTTTAGTGACATACAACTAAAATGGTTAAAAGCTACTATCTGGGTCTTGAGGTCAGCAAAATAACTCATTATGATCCTTCCCCTGTAATCTAATCAGAATAATATTGTTTTACAATGCTGTGTGGGCACTTTCCTTTCATGTCTCTGTCCAACCAAATATTACAAATATGGCACAAAACAAGTCAGTTTGATTGACAACTCCCATTAACTCAGACACAAGGCATAACATACATTTTCAGACTAGAGGGGCTGACCACACACATGCGTTTGGTCGACGGCATCAAAATTGTCCAATAAAGAAAGTGACTTTGGAGGCATGCCAAATTCCCTCTGCAGCCAAATGACTAAATATTCCCATCCCAACAAGTCCAAAATACAGTATTTGCCCACACAGCCTCATAACTAGAGTCTGTGGAAGACTACAATGAAATGCTATGTATTGATATGCTGTTACAAGTCTGGAACAATGGAACATTTAAATGCCACCCACTGAGTTGACTAAGTCATAAATAAATGTGCCATCAATTTGTCTAGTGTCAAGATCATGCATTAATTTATGAATAGTAAGGACTGCACTGAAAATAACTGAGAGACCTCATGAATATCTCTGTTGATGAGATTGATCTTTCGAAACTCCTCTTTTCAATTGCCAATTGTTAGCCACCCCAGCTTGAGAAAAAGCACGGTAATACAGTACATATTTACATTCACGCTATGAGACAAGATTACATGGACACCAGTCGACAAAATTAAACCGGGCAACCTGTGGATGATGATCAGTGGTGAAAAGAACTTCAAACCGTATACTGCAGTGGGTTAAATTAGGGTCACACAGAGTGTTTCTTGATCTTGGTCAAAACTATACACCTCACACACATGGTTATGGGCTTCCAAAAACGAAAACACATGCACCATGTCAGATATACTGTAAGGAATTTGAAATGATTAAATTTTGATACTTAAGTATATTTTAGCAAATTACATTTACTTTTGATACTTACAGTTTAAGTCGGAAGTTTAAATACACCTTAGCCAAATACATTTAAACTGTTTTTCACAATTCCTGACATTTAATCCCAATAACAATTCGCTGTTGTAGGTCAGTTAGGATCACCTCTTCCTTTTAAGAATGTGAAATTTCAGAATAATAGTAGAGAGAATGATTTATTTCAGCTTTTATTTTACACATTCCCAGTGGGTCAGAAGTTTACATGCACTCAATTAGTATTTGGTAGCATTGCCTTTAAATTGTTTAACTTGGGTCAAACGTTTTGGCCTACCACAAGCTTCCCACAATAAGTTGGGAGAATTTTGGCCCATTTCTCCTAACAGAGCTGGTGTAACTGAGTCAAGTTTGTAGGCCTCCTTGCTCACACACGCTTTTTCAGTTCTGCCCACAAATGTTCTATAGGATTGAGGTCAGGGCTTTGTGATGGCCACTCCAATACCTTGACTTTGTTGTCCTTAAGCCATTTTGCCACAACTTTGGAAGTATGCTTGGGGTCATTGTCCATTTAGAAGACCCATTTGAAACCAAGCTTTAACATCCTGACTGATGTCTTGAGATGTTGCTTCAATATATCCACATAATTTTCCTACCTCATGAAGCCATCTATTTTGTGAAGTGCACCAACATGATGCTGCCACCGTTGGGATGTTGTTCTTCGGCTTGCAAGCCTCCCCCTTTTTCCTCCAAACATAACAATGGTCATTATAGCCAAACAGTTCTATTTTTGTTTCATCAGACCAGAGGATATTTCTCCAAAAAGTATGATCCTTTGTACCTGTTTCCTCTAGCATCTTCACAAGGTCCTTTGCTGTTGTTCTGGGATTGATTTGCACTTTTCACACCAAAGCACGTTCATCTCTAGGAGACAGAACACGTCTCCTTCCTGAGCGGTATGACGGCTGCGTGGTGTTTGTACAGATGAACATGGTACCTTCAGGCGTTTGTAAATTGCTCCCAAGGATGAACCAGACTTGTGGAAATCTATTTTAAAAATTCTAAGGTCTTGGCTGATTTCTTTTGATTTTCCCATGATGTCAAGCAAAGAAGCACTGCGTTTGAAGGTAGGCCTTAAAATACATCCACAGGTACACCCCCAACTGATTCAAATGATGTCAATTAGCCTATCAGAAGCTTCTAAAGCCATGACATCATTTTCTGGAATTTTCCAAGCTGTTTAAAGGCAGTATCAACATGTATGTAAACTTCTGACCCACTGGAATTGTGATACAGTAAATTATAAGTGGGGGGGAAAAGAAAGAAAAAAAGAAGAAAAAAAAAAGAAAGAATTGTATTATTTTTTTTTTGTTTAAAAAATACCTGTGAAACCTTGCTCACAGGCAACTAACTATACATGGACAACTACAGGTGGGGAAAAGGCTACCTAAGTATGGTTCTCAATCAGAGACAACGATAGACAGCTGCCTCTGATTGGGAACCACACTCTGCCAAACACACAGAAATACAAATCATAGAAAAAGGAACATAGAATGCCCACTCAAATCACACCCTGACCAAACCAAAATAGAGACATATAAAGCTTTCTATGGTCAGGGCGTGACAGAAACAATTGTTGGAAAAATGACTTGTGTAATGCACAAAGTAGGTGTCCTAACTGACTTGCCAAAACTATTGTTTTTTTGAACGACTTTTAATGACTCCAACCTAAGTGTATGTAAACGTCCTACTTCAACTGTAAGTATATTTAAAACCAAATACTTAGATTTTTACTCAAGTAATATTTTACTGGGTGACATTCACTTTAACTTGAGTCATTTTCTATTAAGATATCTTTACTTTTGCTCAAGTATTACAATTTTGTACTTTCTCCACCACTGATGATAATATAAGTAGGATGTGTTAGCTACAGTAGGCATTGACATTGCAAATTGGCTTCCCAAACTCAAACCCTCAGAGTTCATTACAGGGCAATATCAATTCAATAAGGGATGTAGGTGGTCTCTAGAATATCAGACATCACATGATGACTATGTGGGAAACACTGAATGACTCCTTTTGTGTACATGGGTTATGTCGATAAATGGACTTCCTACGGTCTGATGTGTGTTTTTGTAATACAATGGCCTATTCATGACTTCACATGGTGGGTAAAGCTGGACAAACCAAAAGTATATGGATTGACTGGCATTAGATCTACAGTATCCGCATAGATGTGTGAATAGAATATATGCATATTGATGGCTATCAATGGGGGTTTGATTAAAAAAAAAAGGGTAAATTTAGAGTTTGGCGGTTAGTGGAGATGGTGGGTTTGACATTAACATGCAAGATATTCCATAATGACCACTGTCTGGAGTTGTATCGCACTACAGTGTACCGCGTTAATAGATTACATACATGTCCCTTACCGTCAATCAAGGGACAGATTCACCCACGTCTTGGCTTTGATTGACATTTGACTACTCCCACTAACTCAAGCAGAAAGCATACCACAGATGTAAAGACCAGAGTGACTGACCACAGAGAGACATGCGATTGTTCGACAGCATCAAAATGATTGTCCAATAATGAAGTATATTTCAGAATACTGCCAAATACCTGTCCTACTGCCAAATTACCAGTCTACATATTCCAACCACAAAAGATATTTGCCTATTTTTTAAAAAACATTTTTTACATATTTAATAGCTGTTGAGCAATATACTGTCCTGTGTATCCATGGTTGGTTAGGTTACTTTCTAAATGTAATCGATTACCGTTACTAGTTACCTGTCCAAAATTGTAATCAGTGACATTATTTTGGGATTATCCAAACTGAGAAACAGAATCTGATTACTTTCCCCTTAAGAGGCATTAGAAGAAGATAAAAAAAGCATTTGGTGTGTAATCACAGTGGTCAGACTTGCTCAGGTGGAGCAAACTTAATCTAGCACCTTTTTTTCAGTGCTGAATTGAATGTCATTGAGAAAACAGAAAGGTGTCATAATGTACGTTTTCCCGCAAACATGAAGTGTAAACAAAGAAAAATCATCTAGTTTTTCTAAATGATCTGTAATCTGAATACAATATTTGTGCTCGTAATTGAATTTATAATAGTTAAAGTTTTTATGTAATCAGATTACATTTACCCCTGTGTGTAGGCTTGCCACACTCAAGATGATATTTCGCAGAAACCAAACCACAATCGCAAATCAAATCAAATTGTATTAGTCACATGCGCCGAATACAACAGGTGTAGCCTTACAGTGAAATGCTTACTTACGAGCCCCTAACCGACAGTGCAGATTCAAAAATATGGATAAGAACAAGAGAGAAAAGTAACAAGTAATTAAAGAGGAGCAGTAAAAAATAACAATATATACAGGGAGGTGCAGGTACAGAGTCAATGTGTGGGGGCACCGGTTAGTTGAGGTAGTATATACTTCTAGGTAGAATTAATTAATTCATGTGACTATGCATAGATGACAACAAAAAGTGGCAGTGGGGGGGGGGGGGCAGCAATGTGAATAGTCTGGGTAGCCATTTGATTAGATGTTCAGGACTTTTATGGCTTGGGGGTAGAAGCTGTTTAGAAGCCTCTTGGACCTAGACTTGGTGCCCTGCTACCGCTTGCCATGGGGTAGCAGAGAGAACAGTCTATGACTGCGGTGGCCCCAGTCTTTGACAATTTTTAGGGCCTTCCTCTGACACCGCCTGGTATAGAGGTCCTGGATGGTAGGAAGCTTGGCCCCAGTGATGTACTTGGCCGTATGCACTACCCTCTGTAGCACCTTGCGGTCGGAGGCCGTGCAGTTGTCATACCAGGCAGTGATGCAAACAGTCATGATGCTCTCGTTGGTGCAGCTGTAGAACCTTTTGAAGAACTGTGGACCCATGCAACAAAATTTCAGTCTCCTGAGGGGGAATAGGTTTTGTCATGCCCGCTTCACAACTGTCATGGTGTGCTTGGATCACGTTAATTTGTTGGTGATGTGGACACCACCACCAGCTCTCAACCTGCTCCACTGCAGCCCCGTCGATGAGAATAGGGGCGTGCTTGGTCCTTTTTTTCCTGTAGTCCACAATCATTTCCTTTGTCTTGATCAAGTTGAGGGATAGGTTGTTGTCCTGGCACCACACGGCCAGGACTCTGACCTCCTCTCTGTAGGCTTCCTCTCTGTAGGCATCTCGTTGTTGTTGGTGATCAGGCCTACAACTGTTGTGTCATCCACAAATTTAATGATGGTGTTTGGGTCGTAACTGGCTGTGCAGTCATGATTGAACAGGGAGTACAGGAGGGGGCTGAACACGCACCCCTGAGGGGCCCCTGTGTTGCGGATCAGCTTGGCGGATGTGTTGTTACCTACCCTTACCACCTGGAGGTGGCCCGTCAGGAAGTCCAGGATCCAGTTGCAGAAAGAGGTGTTTAGTCTCAGGGTCCTTAGGTTATTGATGAGCTTTGAGGGCACTATGGTGTTGAACGCTGAGCTGTAGTCTATGAATAGCATTCTCACATAGGTGTTCCTTTTGTCCAGGTGGGAAGTGGCAGTGTGGAGTGCAATAGAGACTGCATCATCTGTGAATCTGTTGGGGCGGTATGCAAATTGGAGTGAGTCTAGGGTTTCTGCGATAATGGTGTTGATGTGAGCCATGACCAGCCTTTCAAAGCACTTCATGGCTACAGACGTGAGTGCTACTGGTCGGTAGTCATTTAGGCAGGTTACCTCAGTGTTCTTGGGCACAGGCACTATGGTGGTCTGCTTAACATGTTGGTATTACAGACTCGGACTGGGAGAGGTTGAAAATGTCAGTGAAGACACTTGCTAGTTGGTAAGAGCATGCTCCCAGTACATGTCCTGGTAATCAGTCTGGCCCTGCGGCCTTGTGAATGTTGACCTGTCTTTAAGGTCTTACTCACAACGGCTTTGGAGAGCGTGATCACGCGGTGTTCCTGTACAGCTGGTTCTCGCATTTATGTTTCGGTGCTATTTGCCTCAAAGTGAGCAGAGAAGTAGTTTAGCTCGTCCGGTAGGCTCGTGTCACCGGGCAGCTCTCGGCTGTGCTTCCCTTTGTAGACTGTAATGGTTTGCAGGCCCTGCCACATCCGACGAGCGTCAGAGCCGGTGTTGTACGACTCAATCTTAGTCCTGTATTGATGCTTTGCCTTTTTAATGGTTCTTCATAGGACATAGCGGGATTTCTTAGAAGCTTCCGGGTAAGAGTACCGCTCCTTGAAAGCGGCAGCTCTAGCTTTTAGCTCAGTGCGGATGCTACCTGTAATCCATGGTTTCTGGTTGGGGTATGTATGTACGGTCACTGTGGGGACGACGTCATCGATGCACTTATCGATGAAGCCAATGACAGATATGGTGTACTCCTCAATGCCATTAGAGGAATCCCGGAACATATTCCAGTCTGTGCTTGAGAAACTGTCCTGTAGCTTAGCATCTGCTTCATCTGACCACTTTTTTATTGATCTAGTCACTGGTATTTCCTGCTTTAATTTTTGCTTGTAAGCAGGAAGCAGGAGGGTAGAATTATGGTCAGATTTGCCAAATGGAGGGCGAGGGAGAGCTTTGAATGCATCTCTGTGTGTGGAGTACAGGTGGTCCAGAGTTCTTTTCCCTCTGGTTGCATATTTAACATGTTGATAGAAATGAGGTAAAAACTGATTTAAGTTTCCTTGCATTAAAGTCCCCGGCTACTTGGAGCGCCGCCTCTGGGTGACCGTTTTCTTGTTTGATTATGGTGGAATACAATCTGATTCTTCAAAGACAATACTGTACATCAACATAGTAGAGCAGCAGAGTCAACTAAGGATAGCTTGCAACAAGGATTTTCAATTACAGGATTCAGTGTCTACTGGCATTAATCATTTCTTAATCCATGCACACACGCACAGACATACCCACGAGCACACACACGTACATGCATGAATGTGCACTCATGTATACACACCCATATATTCATAGACAGTTACTGTACACACACGCAGCTGCTAATGTAGCACATATGAAAAACATTGTGGCAAACCTGTCCCTTTGTGTATTACAGTTTATCAGACCTGAGTTAACACATGACTGCCTTCTGATTACAGGGAAGACATACTGGGGGGAGTTGGTTAACTCAATGGGCCCGTCTCCACACAACATGGAAGGCACAGCAATGAGAGGATATACAGAGGTTCTGAAATGATTGACACCCTTGACTCTTGAGAGCCTGAGATGAAAGATGCCTATTAGTCATTTGAACAGTCTCCAGCTTCATGATTGTGATGGGATTTCATGTTGAAATACTACAGTGAGTTAAATAGATAATGTTACATTAGCATACTGTGGCGTCTAAAATTATTACTACCTTTGATGAAGATAAACTGTTTTTAAACCGTGAGATTGTTAGATTGTTCTGTGATTACGGTGTCAGCGAGGTAAAAAGTTATCTGAAAGTGTTAGGTCAGATTTGCTTAGGTTTCCATGTGATTGAGCTACACAACAGGCATTGACTCAGTATTCAGATGGACTTTCCCCCCTTCACAGTCACTTCTGTTCTCACATTGTGTCTGTCTCTGTACTGTGAGCAGGCTACCTCGCTATGCTACAACCCAGCGAGAGTGATTCGGGTAACCACAACTAGAACTCTAATTTAAACTCTGTATTGTGTGAGTGTACGTGTGCTTGCGTGCATGCATATGCTGCCGTGTGTGTGGAGGCCTGCATGCATTTGTTGATGTATGTGCAAGTGTGTGTGTGTGTGTGTGTGTGTGTGTGTGTGTGTGTGTGTGTGTGGCCACATATGACTGGGAGGTTATGGCAGGTGATTTACCACTCCCAGTAATTTGGCGTGGAATTCGCCCAATTAGCTTCCCGCTATTATGTTAACGAATCATTTCAACAGCATCGCCTTAAACATTAGCATAATGGAGCCGCCAATGGAGCATACAGTATTAAAATGGAAAGGTTGTCTCTGTGGCACTACACTACCTGCATGACATTTCACTTCTGAAGTGGGACTGTGCTGAACCTATTATTCATGCCTGTGTAATTTCAGAGTCTGGGCAAGAACCCAGACGTAGGCCAGGTATAATTGCTGAGTACAATATCATCACTTACACAAGTTTTTTTTTTGTCTATAATGTTGAGTGAAGGCGCATGTAGCTACAGTATATGATAGATAGAGCTGTTACTTAAAGCCTAACTGATATCATAACAATGAACAGGCCCTAGACGAAAAGACAACACAAGCCTTTCAGGGACAATATCAACCAAGAGGACAAAGCTGTGTGGTGCTGCTGACAACGAAAAAGTGATGGGAATTGAAATTGGAGAGAGGAGATGGACTTCTACTGCAGTGGAGAATCCATTGTGTGGAGAGATGGAAGTCTTAATAGCAGCACCATTGCTTGTCTGCTGGCTTCTTCTCTCTTTTTCTGGATAATTCTCTCTAATTCTGCTTCTCTGTTTTAAATTCTAGCTGGTCGCTTCACTCTAATGCCGTCGCTCTCTGCACCGCTACAAATGAGCCCTCGCTCCCTGGTTCCTCGTTCGACCAATAATAATCTTACATTGTATCAGTTTGTCCTGGGCCTCAAATTTTAATCTGAAAGGTCTCAAATAGGTATTCTTTTGAGATCCACTCCGACCTCCGTAACTGTGATTGAAGTATGCTACTCTGCCGGCTCAATCCAAGAGAACTGATCAGCATAGGGCCTGACAGAAGGCCCCGGACTAATGACTTTTTTGCCCCCCCCGTCTGAAAACGACCTTCTTTGTTGGCAGGCAATTATTGTCAACCACAGGCTTCTTTCTCTCTTTCTTTCTTTCTTTCTTTCTTTCTTTCTTTCTTTCTTTTCTCTCTCTCTCTCTCTCTCTCTCTCTCTCTCTCTCTCTCTCTCTCTCTCTCTCTCTCTCTCTCTCTCTCTCTCTCTCTCTCTCGTTTCAAAGTTGCTGTTGTCTAATAGTGGTGGCAAGGAGAGACTTGATACTCCGGCTGCATGACAACACCTCAAACCCCCCTTCGCCCAAGGTGAGAAGGTATAAAGAAAGAGCAGGGAGGTATAAAAAAAAGCTGTTCTGTTTCCTGTCAATGCAGCGTTAAATGTTGCTATTTATTTACTAAGGCCCTGATTCCGACCCAAGTTAAGCATGTGTAAATGGAGACGTATTCCCTTTTTATCTAGTTCTCTTTATGCGTATCCTGACCTTGAACTTAAGCATGAGAATAACCAGCTATTCATCCTATTCGTTAGGAAGGATGGAGATTGAATAAATGATGGCATGGTGGAGGTGTCTACTGATACTTAATTCCACCACCTTTACGCGCAAGGAAACCATGAATAAGGTTGAGCGAACCTGCCGGTTCCATGTGGGAAAAGTATCTACTTAATTTTTTTTCTGATAGAAATGTCAGCATTCTCCATGCAGTGTAACTTATAAATGGAAAAGCCCTATTGATAAGAGCTAGGTAAATGAATAATCCGTTTGGAGAAGAGGATTGTAAATACACATAGTAATTGTTTTAGATTATATTTCCTTATGATCCCTGGAGAAGATGTGAAACCAGCCATATGGGAGCAAACTAAAAATCATATCAACATGACTTGTATTACGGCCCCTTTTCCACAGTAAAATAGGACTATTGTTCAACCCCTATTGTAAAAAAACAAATTCAATCTTCAAATATTTAATGGATTGACCATGAATATGACAACTTTTAGGATGAATCAAACCACTTTTTTATTTATCAATGTGTTTTGTGCGCTCTCCAAACCATAAAAAAAAAGATTCATACATACGTTCCTCACCATAAAATGTACCTAAATAATCTACAAAATCAGAATATTTGAGTATATTTTTAAATCTACCAGTTTGTGCTAAAATTGAGATGAAGACGCTATTTTCTGAACCCATTCTCTCTATGTATTCTACTCTATTTAAAAGGATGGCTTAAGATAAATGTACTGAAAACCAGTGGATGCACCTCAGAGGAGGAAGGGGGGACCATCCTACTCAGTGAATTTCAGAAATTGAACTAGGCAAGATAGTTATGAACAAATTCTTATTTACAATGACGGCCTACCCCGGCCAAACCCTCCCCTAACCCGGACAACACTGTGCCAATTGTGCACCGCCCTATGGGACACCCGATCACGGATGGTTGTGACACAGCCCGGGATCAAACCCGGGTCTGTAGTGACGCCTCTAGCACTGCGATGCGGTGCCTTAGAGCGCTGCACCACTTGGCCCCCTATTGTAGACCTTCATTGCAAAACAGTGTATTTTTAGTCAGTTATTTGGTGATGTGACTATATTTAGTATAGTTTTATCTAAAAGGGATAACTTAATGTTTCACTTTTTAGGTTAGGTTACATAAAATTAAATCAAAAGTAGCCTCAGCAGCATGGTCCAGTCTAAAGCACTGCATCTCAGTGCAAGAGGCGTCACTGCAGTCCCTGATTAAAATCCAGGCTGCATCACATCCGGCCGTGATTGGGAGTCCCATAGGATGGCGCACAATTCGCCCAGCGTCGTCCTGGTTTGGCTGGGGCAGGCAGGCTGTCATTGTAAATAAGAATTTGTTCTTAAAACTGACTTGCCTGGTTAAATAAAAATGTAAAATAAAATAGTCGGAGAACAGACAGCTTCTGAACTCCTCTGGGTACATTGACTTCAATACACACCTAGGAGACTCATGGTTCTCACCCCCTTCTATAGAATTACACAGTAATTATGACAACTTCCGGAGGAAGTTATCAAAGCTCTTGCAGCATGAACTGACATGTTGCCCACTCAATCAAATCAAGCTACAGCTAGCTAGCACTGCAGTGCATAAAATATGGTGAGTAACTGACTCAAAGAGAGATAAATACAATAGTTGAACAGTTTTGAACAAATTAATTTCTTCCAAAATTAAGGAGAAACAAAAGAGTGTGAGAGAGACCTAGCTATATTTAGTTGTATCTTATTTTAAATAGAAAGTGAATGCAGCTAGCTAGTTTAGCCTACTCAAACACCCGGCTCGAACAGAGAGGGATGCTATGATAGCTAGCTGGCTATGGCTAACACTCTTCCAAGTCAAGGTAATCTTTTGTTTTTGTTCATTTATTGCCACCGGGGCCCATCAGTGTAACTGCTAAACTGCTTTCTGACTGTACACTGAACTGCATGATTATTGCGGATTTACTTACACGTTCATTCTAGCAGCTATGTTGACTATGACGTGACAACAATGTAGGCTGTTTGTAGCGGTTAGTGGTCACGATATGAAGGTCTGGCTTGAAATACTTTTTTTCCACCTGGTCACAGACAGTTGATGTGTTGTCCACAAGAGAAGAGGAAAGGTGATAGGAGAAGAATGTGCCGATTCTGTTGAAAAACGCTTCTTAAACGGAAACAAAGGAAACAAAACGGGGATAAACATACCTGAATTTGTCCAATAGAAACTCTAATTTGCAAATGTTGGACTAATGATTACATCCTAGATCAGCTAGATGCAGTTAAATGTAAGTATCATGTAGTAGCCTAAACCTATCAATGTTACATTGAGCTGGGTGAATGGAATACGACAGTCATCCAATATGCTGTACTAGATAAATAAAAATCATCCTCCCTCATCTTAAACGGCACAACCGCTACTGCTGAAAACACTGTTGAATGAAAACTCCATGAGTTGGCCAACAAGTGGGAGGGTTCTCAGTGGTTGAATTCCATTTATTCAACGCGCGCAAAGGAACCACGTCTGTAAAGCCCATTGTGCACCTTAAGATTGTGCACCTTAAGATAAGTATTAATACCAACTACTGAGAAGGGCCTTAGAAAGGCATAATGTCCTACCTGTTTGACAGATAAGTTTCAAGTTATATTAGTTATATGTACATGGTATACACTGTCCAATGAAATACAATTTAATACGAACATAAAGTAAATGGCTCAGTAGAATAGAATATATTTTTTTGCGTAAGTATAATACAGGAAGGCACAATTTATAGTACAAAAATTACACGTGTTTTGGAGAAGCGGAATTGGGGGACAAGTGTTTGAATTGTGTAGAATTTTGCAATCAGAATGTGTGTGTGTGTGTGTGTGTGTGTGTGTGTGTGTGTGTGTGTGTGTGTGTGTGTGTGTGTGTGTGTGTGTGTGTGTGTGTGTGTGTCCGATCCTGTTGGTATCAGGGGATTTGTTGGGAGAAGCATGACAATGTGTGTGTCTCCTACAAATCATTCCTTAAGTTCTAGACTGGTAATGAATCTGGTAAAGAATGGTGTGCCTGTTGAAGTTTAGAAGACTAAATTACTTGGCTTTACCTTAGATTGTAAACTGTCATGGTCAAAACAGATAGATTCAATGGGTGTAAAGATGGGGAGAGGTCTGTCCGTAATAAAGAGATGCTCTGCTTTTTTTGACACTACACTCCAAAAAGCAAGTTCTGCAGGCCCTAGTTTTGTCTAATCTTGATTATTGTCCAGTCATGTGGTCCAGTGCTGCAAGGAATGACCTAGGTAACCTGCAGCTGGCCCAGAACAGAGGGGCACGTTTTGCTCTTCATTGTAATCAGAGGGCTGATATAAATACTATGCATGCCAGTCTCTCTTGGATAAGAGTTGAGGAGAGATTGACTGCATCACTTCTTCTTTCTTTAAGAAACACTCATGTGTTGGAAATCCCACAATGTTTGCATAGTCAATTTACACACAGCTCTGACACACACTCTTACCCCACCAAACATGCCACCAGGGGTCCTTTCACAGTCCCCAAATCAAAGAAAGCGTACAGTATTATATAGACCCCTTATTGCATGGAACTTCCTTCCATCTCATATTACTCAAATAAACAGCAAACCTGGTTTCAAAAAACAGATAAAGTAACACCTCACGGCACAACGACTCTCCCCTGTTTGACATAGGTAGTTTGTGTGTATGCATTGATACGTAGGCTACGTGTGCCTTTAATTTTTTTTAATGTAGTTCTGGCCTTGAGCTGTTCTTGTCTTGATGATGTTCTGTTACCTCGACGAACCTGTACCCCCACACATTGATTCGGTACCAGTACCCCCTGCATATAGCCTCCTTATTATTATTTTATTGTGTTACTTTTTATATTTTTTTACTTTAGTTTATTTGGTAAATATTTTCTTAACTCTTCTTGACTGTTGGTTAAGGGCTTGTAAGTCATCATTTCACGATAAAGTCTTCACTTCGGCGCATGTGACAAATAAAGTTTGATTTTATTGAGCTTTGGCCTTCTATGTGACATCACCATGCAGTAAATTAGTTAATAGGGAAATATGAAAGAGAGTTCCAAACCTCTCTGCCAATAATTATATTTTTCAGTTTTCCCGTCTCAACTCAAACTCCCAGATAGTCCTAGCAACATTTTTGCTTGAGAAATTGCTCTTTGCTAAGAAGCTATTTTTATTGATTTTTGACCATTTTAATTTAAAACATTCACAGTAAAGTACTTAATTGTTACCAAGAAATTATTTGATATTGAGATAAAAGATGGCAGATTTTGAGAGTAGAGGCAGAGGTTGGAAGGAGGTAGATGTGTTTGGTTTGAGCACATTTAAGCTACATTTCTCAATTAATGTCCCCTTTTGCCTCCCCTGATGGGTGTTTTATCAACTTGGTGCATACTAATTTGTTTACAGAAAACACCAAATTAGCAACACAATGACATGGCTGGATCCTGTCGATACGTGCTAGAGCACAATGGGAAATGATAAAAGAGTGGAAGTGTGATATTGAAAACCTATTTCAAAAGCGCTTTATACAGAGAGACCTAATAGATACCTGTACACGCATCGTATTGAACATAGCCTGTGGCAATCAATTTCCCTTTTTCTCCCATGTTATGTTATTATTTGATACAATCTTTTCAAACAATTAAAACGTTTTCATCATGCTGCCCTCACTGCGCTTGCCCAGGATTGAACACGTGCTGTTTGTAATATGCAGTGTGCACCAGACTGTTCATCCGAAAACAAAAAAGACAAGACACAGATAAGGCTGTATCACATCTGGCCGTGATTGGGAGTCCCATAGAGTGGCGCACAATTGGCCCAGCGTCGTCCGGGTTTGACCAGGGCAGGCGTCATTGTAAATAAGAATTTGTTCTTAACTGGCTTGCCAAGTTAAATAAAGGTAAAAAAAATATATATATATTTTTTAAATAAGGCAAAGGAGGGATTTATCAATGCACCCCTTGAACTAAAGTAACATTTTAACAGGAAATGCAATTCATGGTTAAATGCAGCATATGTTTCTGTTGTTCATGGAAATGCATTTTCATACCTCTAACTACAGTACTAAACAAACCAATGGTATTAGTCCTCTATACCAGTGTATAGACTGTGGACCTGTTAGTATACTCCTAACATTAATCCTTCTTTCCTTTCTTCCTTCGTTCAAGGTTTCTTGTGGTAATCACTGATCTGACATGATGACATCTGGCAGGGGAAAGCTTGCTTGCACTAATCAAGTCAAGTCCGATCAGTGAATGGAGGGAGTAAGGGAGGATGCTTTAGTATTCTGACAGGGTCTGCGCTTGATTCAACCTGCCAATTATCTATTCAGTTGTCAAAATTGAGTATCTGTAATGCCACTGTCTCAGTGCCCATGTGGAAGATACCATCTGATCACAGAGCATATGCGTCCACCCTATGCCCCATGAGACAAAATCAACTCCTGCATTAATTGCATTGATGGGGAGCTGATATGCAATTTGCACTCAATTACGCTGCATGACACAGATGTGAGAGGGACATCAGCACACTGGCAAAGCACTACCTTTCCCTAAAATGTAATTTACTACCACATCTTACGACCACATCTACAACTCCTGACAATGGTACAGTTGAAGATGTTTGTGTAATGCCTTGTGGCACTGAATCAATAGACAGGCTAAGCCCACATCAACATTCACAATCTTGGCTTACTCTTTGCTTTGCTTTGCTTGTAACAAAACATTTTGTGTAAAAGATGGCAATAAGAATGAGTTGGAAAGAGCATCGGAGTCTAAGAAAGGTTCGCATTTACAGAGGACTATTTTGAACAATTACGCCCTGTTGTAAACCAGTGCAAATGCATAATGATGCCCGATGTTGGCCCTTGTAACATTTTTCACTTTGTTTGTTATTAATTGGGAAGAAATACAACCTTCATCAGAGTGAAACGTAAATACTCTACCGGTGTAAATACTCTACCGGTGTAAATACTCTACCGGTGGCGCGGTGCAGCTGAATGAGATCGCTTGAGGTGGTCCGCTTTCAATCAGTTGGAACAATTTGTTTTACTTACCTAAGAAAGAGAAGAAAATAAAAACACATGGATTACATGAAGAATAAAACATGTTTATCGCATGGACAGGAATGGTAAAAGGCATTCAAATGATTCTAAAGCATAAGTAAACACTAATATGGAAAATGGTATATGTGACAAAGTCATACATTTTAATTGCATTTAATTTCAAGTTGTTGTAACTATCATCGGCTGCAATTGTAAGAGCTTCATAATGAACATCTACATTATACAGTAGACACTTCTCATTTAAATATCCATCGCTATCACTGTGATCTGTGCTTTCTTTAATTTAGGGGGTAGATAAGTTTGAAAATTGCAGATAGATTGTGGCTTCCATCCATTTCCAATCCCCTATATATTTTTAGGGTATATACAATTGAAGTCGGAAGTTTACATACACAGCCAAATAAACTCAGTTTTTCACAATTCCTGACATTTAATCCTAGTAAACATTCCCTGTCTTTGGTCAGTTAGGATCACTACTTTATTTTAAGAATGTGAAATGTCAGAATAAGAGTAGAGAGAATTATTTATTTCTGATTTTATTTCTTTCATCACATTCCCAGTGGGTCAGAAGTTTACATACACTCAATTAGTATTTGGTAGCATTGCCTTTAAATTGTTTAACTTGGGTCAAACGTTTCAGGTAGCCTTCCACAAGCTTCCTACAATAAGTTGGATGAATGTTGGCCGCCCATTCCTCCTGACAGAGCTGGTGTAACTGAGTCAGGTTTGTAGGCCTCCTTGCTCGCACACGCTTTTTCAGTTCTGCCCACACATTGTCTATAGGATTGAGGTCAGGGATTTGTGATGGCCACTCCAATACCTTGACTTTGTTGTCCTTAAGCCAAAATTGCCACAATTTTGGAAGTATGCTTGGGGTCATTGTCAATTTACGACCAAGCTTTAACTTCCTGACTGATGTCTTGAGATGTTGCTTCAATATATTCACATAATTTTCCTACCTCATGAAGCTATATATTTTGTGAAGTGCACCAGTCCCGCCTACAGCAAAGCACCCCCATAACATGATGCTGCCACCCTCGTGCCTCACGGTTGGGACTGTGTTCTTCGCTTGCATGGGGACAAAGATCATACTTTTTGTCCTCGGGTCTGATGAAACAAAAATAGAACTCTTTGGCCATAATGACAATTATATGTTTGGAGGAAAAAGGGGGAGGCTTGCAAGTCAAAGAACACAGTCCCAACCGTGAAGCACAGGGTTGGTAGCATCATGTTGTAGGGGTGCTTTGCTGCAGGAGATGGTATTATGAGGAAGAAAATGTATGTAGATGTATTGAAGCAACATTTCAAGACATCAGACAGGAAGATAAAGCTTGGTTGCAAATGTGTCTTCCAAATGGACAATGACCCAAGCATACTTCCAAAGTTGTGGCAAAATTGTTTAAGGACAACACAGTCTACCCGAAACATTTGATCCAAGTTAAACAATTTAAAGGCAATGCTGCCAAATACTAATTGAGTGTATGTAAACTTCTGACCAACTGGGAATGTGATGAAAGAAATACAAGCTGAAATAAATCACTCTCTCTAATATCATTCTGACATTTCACATTCTTAAGATAGGTCAGTTGGGATCACCAATTTAAGACCGGGAATGTTTACTAGGATTAAATGTCAGGAATTGTGAACAACTGAGTTTAAATGTATTTAGCTAAGGTGTATGTAAACTTTCAACTTCAACTGTATATACTATATACAGTACCCGTCAAAAGTTTGGAACCACCTACTCATTCATTGGTTTTTCTTTATTTTTACTATTTTCTACATTGTAGAATAATAGTGAATACATCAAACTATGAAATAACACATTTGGAATGCATATTCATTTTATAAATAGGCCCTTCAATTTTGTCTGCCTTGCAGTTCTAAATAAAATGGAATATTTTTTGCTAGATGAAGGCAAGGCCATAAGCAAATAGGTAAACTTGGATATGACTAAAGAGTTAATCAGGGTGATTTTTCCACAAATAGACAGGTATTTTATTTTCCACAGTAGCAAGATCTTGTTTATTTTTGCTAATTTTCTATTAAAATGTATTGTACTGTCACAACTTCCGCCGAAGTTGGTGCCACCCTTTCCTGCGCTTGACTCCGTCCTCACCTATACATCACTGACGCTGACATGTACTGAGATAATGTCGTTCTTTCGAGATATGAATACCGAGTATGTCCACTTCACCTTCAGACCATTTTATTGGTGAACTACATGGTAGTGTATAAGTTATATTATTTTGTGGTCCAGTACGTAACACTTAGCATAATTTAGTTGTACTCCAGAGAGGTGAGAACAATTATCTAGATCCTCTATGAGGCTGTGGAGGTATCCAAATTGTGGATTTAAAAGAGAACATGAATCTGTACTTGCCAGTAACCATAGATCACATGTGTAATGTTTTCCTTTCCCATTAAGCTGTAGAAATGTAAAAAAATAAAAAAAATATGTACACGTGATTTGTATACAGTGATGGTGTTCAACCAAAGCTGTGATGTAAACATGATCTAAAATACTGTGCTGAATTGGCGTCAACTTCAGTCAACAGGATAATGAACAATAATTTCAATACAGAGGTTGGGACATTGAAATCAGTAGTTCTGGGGGCATAGCAGGTCTATGGCAAAGGTAAGGGTAGGAAGTCTCAGTATTAGCCTCTGCATGGACGTTTGCAGTCAGATACAGTGTCAGTTGAAGTCCCCTGAGATTGTCATTATTATGCTTGCGCTCAGCCGCCGCTTGTCAGTTTTGTCAAATACGTCAGGGAAAACCTCTCTCAAGCATTCGTCTAACATGTCACTGGGGAGTGGATTCTGATGAGTTGAACTTGAGGTAAAAGCATATTTATGCAAAACATATACATATATACAGTAAATATAGTGTGGGGAGAGGAAATGGGATGCATTGTGTGGATGCAATGTCATTGTGGATTTGATCATTATGCATGTGGGATGATAATAAGGACCTTACATTAAATTAACTGACCTCCAACCAGGTTAACCTCTTAACTCCCCTTGGTGTATGCTACAGTAGGCTACGCAAGATGAATTGATGGGGCTTTTACACAATTATTTCTCTCCTGGACTTGGTCAAAGTCAGTGGTGTAAAGTACCTAAGTAAAAATAATTTAAAGTACTACTTTAGTAGTTTTTATGGGTATCTGTGCTTTACTTTACTATTTATATTTTTGACAACTTGTACTTTTACTTCTCTACCTACCTAAAGAAATGTTTTTATTTTTTACTCCACACATTTTATCAGACACCCAAAAATACTTGTTACATTTTGAATGCTTAGCAGGACAGGAAAATGGTCCAATTCACACACTTATTAAGAGAACATCCTTGGTCATCCCTATTGCCTCAACACACATGCTTCATTTTGTAAATAATGTCAGAGTGTTGAAGTGTGCCCCTGGCTATCCGTAGAAATACATTTATGGTTTGCTTAATACAATTAATTTTGATACTTACATATATTTTAGCAATTACATTTACTTTTCATACTGAAGTATATTTAAAACCAAATACCTTTAGACTTTTACTCGAGGTATTTTACTGTGTGACTTTCACTTGTTCTTGAGTCATTTTCAATTAGGGTATCTTTCATTTTACTCAAGTTGAACAATTGGGTACTTTTTCCACCACTGGTCAAAGTGAAACTAATCTGAATAGCTGAAGTGAGTAATGTACATTTTTGTTAGTTTTTTCAAACCATTGCGTAATTACCATACAGGATTTACATACTGGCATGACAAAGAGCTTAAAAGAGTTTAGGCCTATCAGGATGTTTTCTCCAATTCAATAATGTTTCAAAGATTGAACAACATTAAAGATTACCCTCTCTCAGTATCAAGATAATATTATCAGACCCCTTCATGTTTATTGTGTTACTAAGTGGGATTAACATTTATTTAAATGTAATTTTTTTGTCAATCTACACAAAATACTCTGTCATGTCAAAGTGGAATAAACGTTTTTAAAGATTAATACAAATGTATTAACTAAAATACACTGAGTGTCCACAACATTAGGCACACCTTCCTAATATTGAGTTGCATGCCCTTTTGCCTCCAGAAAAGCCTAAATTCTTTGAGGCATGGACTCTACAAAGTGTTTCAAACATTCCACAGGGATCCTGGCCCATGTCAACTCCAATCCTCCCCACAGTTGTGTCAAGTCGGCTGGATGTTGTTTGGGTGGTGGACCATTGTTAATACACACGGGAAACTGTTGAGCAAGAAAAACCCAGCAGCTTTGCAGTTCTTGACATAAACCGGTGCACCTGGCACCTACCCCATTCAAAAGCACTTAAATAATTTGTCATGTCCATTCACCCTCTGAATGGCACACATACACAATCCATGTCTCAATTGTCTCAAGGTGTAAAAATCCTTATTTAACCTGTCTCCTCCCCTTTATCTACACTGATTGAAAGGGATTTAACAGGTGACATCAATAAGGGATCATCGCTTTCACCTGGATTCATGGCAGGTGTCCCTTATGTTTTGTCCACCCAGTGTATAGTCGTTGAATAAGTATTCAGCCCCTTTGTTTAGGCAAGCCTAAATTAGTTAAGGAGTAAAATGTGGCTTAACAAATCACATAATAAGTCATATGGACTCACTCTGTGTGAAATAAAAGTGGTTGCTATGATTTTTTTATGACTGTCCACCATACAAACAACATATGTTTAGGTCCCTCAGTCAAGTATTGCATTTCAAGCACAGATTCAACTACAAAGACCAGGGAGCTTTTCGAAAGCCTCATAAAGAAGGGCAGTGATTGGTAGATCGGTAACAATAACAAATCAGACATCTCTTTAAGCATGGTCAAGTTAATAATTATTCTGTGGATTATGTATTAAAACACCATGACACATCAAAGATACAGTCGTCCTTCTGAACTGAGCTGCAGGACAGGAATGAAACTGCTCAGGGATGTTATCATTGGGGATTTTAAAACAGCTACAGAATTAAATCGCTGTGATGGGAGAAAACAACATTGTAGTGACTCCACAGTAATAACCTAAACGACAGAGTGAAAAGAATAATACAAATATACAGAGTAAAAATATTCCTAAACATACAGTACATCTATGTAACAATGCACTAAAGTAATACTGTAAAAAGAACATGGCAAAAGAATACAGTTTTTGGCCTACATGCAAAGCCTCATGTTTGGGGCAAATTCAATACAACACATTACTGAGTAACTGCCTCCTTATTTTCAAACATGGTTTTGGCTGCATCATGGTATGGGTATGCTTGTAATCGTTAAGGACTGGGGAGTTTTTCAGGATAAAAAAGAAACGTAATGGAGCAAAGCACAGGAAAAATCCTAGAGGAGAAGCTGCTTCAGTCTGCTTTACACCAGACATTAGGAGAGGAATTCACCTTCCAGTAGGACAATAACCTACAACACAAAGCCAAATCTACACTGGAGTGGCTTACCAAGACAGTGAATGTTCCTGAGTGGCCAGTTTTGACTTTTGCTTTAAAATCTGCTTCAAAATCTGTAGCAAGACTTGGAAATTGCTGTCTAGCCATGATCCCCAACATCTTGACGGAGTTTGAAGATTTTTGAAAAGAATAATGGGCAAATATTAAGATTTTAGAAACTTACACAGAAAGATTCACAGTTGTAATTGCTGCAAAAGGTGTTCCCAACAAGTATTGGCTCAGGGAGCTGAATACTTATGTAATTACTATATTTTTAGTTAATCAATTTGTATTAATGTTTAAAAACATTAGAATATTTCTTCCACTTTGACATTACATTCTATTTTGTGTAGATTGCTGACAAAAAAATGACAATTACATTATTTTTAATCCCACTTTGTAATACAATAAAATGTGAAAATATCCAAGAGGTCTGAATATGTTTGCAAGGCACTGTATCTAAGCCATTGTAATGGACTTGGGCCTGAGTGTAGCATGAACCAAAGTGTAGCATGCCTGAGAGTATGACGCTGATTATACTGTATATGATGTGCAGCGAACTAAAGTTACTACCCGAGCAGCTGTGAGAAGTGAGGAATGATAGAGAGGAGGGAGGGACAGAGAGAGAGATACTGTAGTGTGTGGGAGAGAGAGAGACTGAAAGAAACAGACAAGCTAGCTAAAGGCTCTTGCGATAGACACCATGACAGCCGCATGATCAATTCCAAGCAAGCCTAATCTAAGTGCCAGATCACAGCAAAGTGCCATAATTTAGCATTCCCACATGTGCCAAAAGACAAAGCCCCAGCACAACACAGTCCTGCCACAACTGTCCCGTCTGTGACCGCACATAAACACAAGCAAAGTCAGTCTTTTTGCCTCTGATGTTTGGATCAAAAGCAGTTGGTGGCTACAAGGGAGGACCTTTGTGACAGAGACGTACAACTCGCGCAGATTGTAAAAGACTACTAGTGCGACTGCTAGCCGTCAGATCCAAAGCACAATGCACATTGGTCTCATTACATAGGCCTCCTTTGAAAGGGAGTTTGAAAATGAATTTCATGCCTGATTTAAAACATCCCGGCGCATGAGTGCACCTATGGCTGATATTATAAACATCCGCCGCTTAATCTCGTTCCCCGGTTTCCGAGTTCCAAAGGAGAGAGAGGGGGAATTAACTATTTTTAAGGCATAAAACATAATGTCAGGTGGCTAAGATGACTGGCAGGTTTATTCTGATGAGTTTTTTCCATAGTGACTTATCATGCCAGGGCACAGCTATGGGCGCCCTACTGGCCCCCGCCTCATTTAAATGGTACCTTCAAATAGACAGGCCCCGCCATTTCATATTCACTAAGGGAGAATATTAAGCAACTGCAATACAGTCCTGCTTTCCACAGAGAGAAAGAAATGTGATGATGGCCTATGTTTAAAAAAATCTGGAAGTATTGAATGCTTGTCGTTCCTTTACTAAGGTTCAGAGCTGCTATTTACTCAATGTGCCGACCGAGTCGGGCTAAGCGTTTGTGCAGTTTTCTTGGCAGATGGAGATCCATACGGAAGTGTTACCGGAAAGGCCTTGAAGCTATTGACTTTTGGAGGTGCTCAGCATTACGAGTGAGAGAAGACATCCTGCTAGCCAAACAACAAAGTTTGGCAGCGCTGATTCATGGCACCAACTTCAATTCGGTGCTATTCCGTCTGTTTGACGCTCCCAAGCTCATTTGCACTTCGCTTCTGTCGTGGAAAGCAGTAGGAAGTACAATTAAATAGGAGTAAATAAATATGGCAAATCTGTCCTGAACGTTATTAATCCATAAAGAGGACAGCTACCTTTAAGTTTCAGGCAGTAACATAAAAGGAGTTTAGTTAATTAAGTATGAAAGCTAATGCAATATTCATGGGCATTTGCTGTCCCAAAAACCTTGTAAGATACTTCTTCCCATTGGGCTAGGGTGACCACATGTCCTAGATTGTGCAGGACAGTCCCACATTTTGGCCCTCTGCCCCGCAACCCAAAAAATGTCTCTAATTTTATCAACAAATTCAAACACCACCAATAAAAAATAAAAATATTGATTTGTCTCTTGCGGTCACATTGCGCTTATGAAAAAATATACAGTATATCATAAGGATGTGGTACTGGTGATGTTAAACACTTCTCCAATCGTTGTTGAGATTTTATATTCTTTGCAGTGCAAGACAGAACGTAGGCCAATGTCATAGGCCTATCATCAACCAATCAGATTTCTCAAAACCCTTTTTGGGCTAAATTCCAGCTAAACATGGAGAGGACAGCTAGGCCTCACTTCTTACAAAAGTGTGCTTCTGATGAAGAGCTACAAAAGTAAATAAATAGCTGTATTAGGCCAAATGCTTGATGGCATCAATCAATCAATACTAATGTGGCAACATGTCATTCTCTTTTGGTCAAGACAGCATCAGATATGTGGGCTACACATACTGAGACAGAGGAGCGCTGTTTCCCTCGCTCTGATGATTTCTCAGGTGAGATTCAGCCACTTGTGAATTGAAGGAAACAGAGAGAGGAAAGATAAATAATTTTATAATTTCTCTTTTTTTATTGGTCAAATATTTGGGGAAGCCTGGCTTCCCTTGGCCCCCATGAATACACACCACTGGCTGAATCAATGTCTTGGAAGAACACAATAATTCATTTGTATTCTACATTACAAAAACAAATATAATAGCATAGTATACCGTTACTCTTACACCAAAAACACCACTTGATTTGTTATGATATTTTCAGATGGTTAGCTGAATAGTCCAACAAGAAAACTCTCATGTAGCGAAAATTCAACAGCTACTAGGCAGAATGTGCTTTGATTTAAACAAAATGCAGGGAAGCTATATAGTTTGTTATCACCATCTACTCTAATTTGCTCATGAAACAGTAATTCAATTGCAAGAAGATCTAAATGAATATTACGGTCTCTGCCCACCCCCCAAAATATGCATATAGGTTACATTGTATCGCAAATGTCCTGCAAAATCATTCTGTTGTCCCGCATTTGGGTATTTTAAATGTAGTCACCCTACACTGAGCACACAGTGGTTGAATCAACGTTGTTTCAACGTTTAACTAATGTG
Source organism: Oncorhynchus clarkii lewisi (assembly GCF_045791955.1). Lineage (NCBI taxonomy): Eukaryota > Metazoa > Chordata > Actinopteri > Salmoniformes > Salmonidae > Oncorhynchus > Oncorhynchus clarkii. The sequence goes on from NC_092158.1 coordinate 44,396,671, forward strand.
GAATAAACGTTGAATTGACTGTTCCCAGTGGGTTGGAACACTCGCAACAATAGGTTTGTGATGGAACACTAAATGTCGCTGTGCTAGCCTTTTATGTCATTCACTTTGTTGTCATCTCACTTGAAACAGTGTTTTTATGTGAAAATGGCTGCTGATGGCTTTGGAATCACAAATAAAATTGCCAAACACGCACAGATTGTTTCAGATTGCTTAGAGCTTTGATGATGTATAAGGTTAGGCTACATACGTTGCCCTGGGGTCTATCAAATCAAATCAAATGTTATTTGTTACATGCCCCGAGTACAACAGACCTTACCGTATAATGCTTCCTTACAAGCCCTTAAACAACAATGCAGTTCAAGAAATTAAGAAAGAGTTAAGAAAGTATTTACAAAAAAAATGTAAGTATCAAATCAAAAAGTATCAAAAGATATTTCCATAACAATAACGAGGGTAAATACAGGGGGTACCAGTACCGAGTCAATGTGTGGGGGTACAGGTCTGGATGGCCATTTGATTAATTGTTCAGTAGCTTTATGGCTTGGAGGTAGAAGCTGTTAAGGAGCCTTTTGGTCATAGACTTGGCTCTCTGGTAGTGTTTGCCGTGCGGTAGCAGAGAGAACAGTCTATGACTTGGGTGACTGGGGTATTTGTTGCCATACCAGGTGGTGATGCAACCGGTCAGGATGATCTCGATGGTTCAGCTGTAGAACTTTTTGAGAATCTGGGGATCCATGCCAAATCTTTTCAGTCTCCTTAGGGGGAAATGGTGTTGTCGTGCCCTCTTCACAACTGTCTTGTTGTGTATGGACCATGATAGTTCGTTGGTGATGTGGACACCAAGGAACTTGAAACTTGAATGTACAGCATTCTCACGTGTTCCATTTGTCCAGGTGGGTAAGGGCAGTGTGGAGTGCGAGTAATAGTTTCTCTGAGTCTAAGTCAACAGTATGTATAGAAGGCAAAGAAAAGGAACATGGGAGACAAGGTAGTGGTTAGGTAAAGTGGGGCCCTCACACTCAGAAGTTCCAACCCATACCGTTATTTGTTTATCTTTAAATTTGACATTTTTTGATCCAAATTACATTTGTATTAGTAACTGAGTGTGCATGTTCTACCTTATCATAGTTATTTTTTACAGCCCAGCACACATGAAAAGTGTGTTGGATTTCATCTTCATCCCTTTTCCCCTCAGAACAGCCTCAACACTCAAACCGGTGCGCCTGGCACCTGCTACCATACCCAGTTCAAAAGCACTTAAATATTTTGTCTTGCCGATACACCCTCTGAATAGCTCACACAGAATCCATGTCTCAGTTGTCTCAAGGCTTAAAAATCCTTCTTAAATTAACCTGTCTCCACCCCTTCATCTACACAGATTGAAGTGTATTTACAAGTGACATCAATAAGGGATCATAGCTTTCACCTGGATTCACCTGGCCTGTCTACGTCATGGAAAGATGAGGTGTTCCTAATGTTTTGTGCACCCAGTGTAGACATTTACTGTATGTGTAGGCCTCATCAACCACACATTACGTTCTAGAGAAACTATCAGTTTGAGTGCATCAAAATACAGAGCAAAGCACTGCTCTGGCATTCCTTTATTTTCAACTTTAAAATCTGTCTGCCTTTTAAGGAATGCTACTTTGACAAATGCCTTATAAATGTCATGCTAAAGTATCTGTTACGGTGCGTGAATGAGGACCCAAAAGCGAATTAACTTAAACAGAGCTTCTTTAATTACCAAACATAGGTAGGCTCAGACGGACCGGCAGATTCCGACAGGACAAGACAAGGTTACAGCAAACATGACGACAGTCTGGTTCAGGCATGAAACACAACAAACAAGAATCCGACAAGGACAGGAACAAAAACAGAGAGAGATATAGGGACCTAATCAGAGGGAAAAAGGGAACAGGTGGGAAACGGGGTGACGAGGTGGTTAGGAGGAGACAAGGCACAGCTGGTGGAAATTGGGGGAGAAAAGGTAACCTAACAACGACCAGCAGAGGGAGACAGGGTGAAGGGAAAGGACAGAGACAAGACACAACATGACAGTACATGACAGTATCAGCCACATAAGACAAACTTTTAGCAAGAATTATGGCTTGATTCAGGCAATGCCTCACATTAATGGGTCCCCCCTAGGCCTCAGACCTCCACTTAGCTACTTATACAAGATTAATTTGGAGAGATTAAGTTTTAAGACATGTGGTCTACTTAATGGTCCACATGCTACCTCTGAGGAAAAATGAGACTGAAGAAACTCATTTGAACATTATGACTGTCAATATATGTGCATGCATGTTACCTCTGGGATATGATTCTATATGTTTACTGATTTTCCAAAATAATTCAATGTAAATGTGAACATTGATTTGTGATGTATGTATATTGACACTTTTATTCCATAATGAACCTTTTTTTCTGTATTTCAAGTATATAGTACATGCATTTACTTTTTTATTGATCAATCCATGGTTTATTCATGTAGATAATCAAATGAACTGTGCTTTGATATAGCAATTAACCTCGTTAGACTGGTCTTTTCATTTAGCTCCATTCTTGTTCAGTATGACCCAATGTGCCTATTGGATCCTAGAGATTTATCTTCAAATGTGTTAACTGTGGGTGGTACAAAATAACATCACTGATAACAAAACGTTAAAAGTGCACTTAGCTGCTCTTTCTAGTGGAAGATTATATTACACAATTATATTTTTACAAATAATTAAAATCATCATAATTCATATAATCTTTTTCAATTCCATTACCACATATTGTTTGATGCTGCTTGATTTTGAATCCCCTTGAGGGAGCAAAATTTACTTCAATTAGAGACCATTATCCTCTAATGTGCAATTGCTCATTAGAAATTAAAAGGCAATTTCACAAAAGGGAAACCAGCATGCACACAATCTGTGCTTTAAAATGTTGCATGCTTTCAATGTTCATTTACAGTACTTTCTGTGAGAATCAGCCAAATGTGAGCATTTACTGTTAGTCCAAACATGGAAAAGGTATTTCCCTTTCCTGTTTGATGACCATATCAGCAGGTCACTTGATAGGCATTTTGTTCGTCTTATTGATGGAGGGTTTGCTAAGGACTGTTCTAATTTGTAGGCAATTGGTCTTCCTAACCTTCCATCAAGGTGAAGTCAAGGTGAAATCATCCAGGTAAAAATTGTAATAGGGACCGGTTAAGAACAAATGAAGAATAATTACTCTAATTGAGGTTTCGCTCACACTTGAATGAATTGACTAAGAGGAATTGCAAGAGGTAGCTACCCTGTTACCATCGCAGCTGAAGGGGAGATATGATTTAAGGATCCCTCATGACTGCACCTCAGTACCCGTGCGTTGTGGCCATCTGCAAGAAGACGTTTCTAGTACAGGTTGAGGTGGATTTTGAGGAGAGGATAGTTAAAGCCAATCAGATGATGACTTGCTTACTCTCAGAGGGATCACTGGGGAATGAGCACCATCATCTCTCAAGCCGCAGAGACGACACTGAGCTTTCGTTTGGTGCCTCGTCTGAAGTTTCTCTGGATATTTGGTGAAAGTTATTTCAGCTTTGACACAATATTCTGTGTTTGTGTGTCTGTGTGTGTGTGTGTGTGTTTGTGCATGTACGCTTGCCTGTGTCTGCATGCGTGCATGCCTGAAGCCACATGAGCATAGAGGCTGCCATGGGAGGGATACTTGTGAGCCAAAGACTCATTGCACAATGATCAGCAAGAAGTATCACTGCCTATTGCTGTGTGGCTAAATCCATTTTTAGAAGCTTACCTACTATCCCGAGGGTCTCTAACCTCCTGGTCACCCACTTAATAAGCTCAGGGCTGTTTAGCCACTGCAAACTGACAACAAGGCAGATAGGTGACATAGCCTCTGGCAACTATGTCCCAGTTCTCTTACAGTATAGCCTACAGTATATTGCCTCCTCAGGGAGAATGGAGAGGGCAGGTGCAGGTCCCAAATGATGTAGTTACCAAACAGCCCACTGGGCACAGACATCCCCGCCAATCTGCCAGACAAAAAATAAGTGGCACACTTGATAAAGATGAGCAAAAAAAGACTAATATATATTTTTTTAAATACGGAGCTAAGAAAAAGAGAATTTGTCTAACAAGTAATAAAATAATAATAAAAAGACAGGGGTCAAATGTATTGGCACCCCTGTTTTCAATACTCCAGCACCCTCCCCTTGTGAGGATAATGGCCTTTTTCAAAAATATTTTATAAGATTGAAAAACATGTAGAATAATAGTGAAGACATCAAAGCTATGAAGTAACAAATATGGAATCATGTACTGTAGTAACTAGAAAAGTGTTAAACAAATCAAAATATATTTTGTCTTAGATTCTTCAAAGTAGCCACCCTTTGCCTTGATAACAACTTTGCACTCTCTTGGCTTCCTCTCAACCAGCTTCACCTGGAATGTTTTTCCAACAGTCTTGAAGGAGTTCCCACATATGCTGAGCACGTGTTGGCTGCTTTTCCTTCACTCTGCGGTCCAACTCATCCCAAACCATCTCACTTGGGTTGAGGTCGGGTGATTGTGGAGGCCAGGTCATCTGATACAGCACTTCATCACTCTCCTTATTGGTCAAATAGCCCTTACACAGCCTGGAGGTGTGTTGGGTCATTGTCCTGTTGAAAAACAAATGATAGTCCGACTAAGCGCAAACCAGATGGGATGGCGTATCGCTGCGGGATGGCGTTTCGCTGCAGAATGCTGTGGAAGCCATGCTGGTTAAGTGTGCCTTGAATCCTAAATAAATCACTGACAGTGTCACCAGGAAAGCACCCTCACACCATCACACCTCCTCCTCCATGCTTCTTCGTGGGAACCACACATGCGTAGATCATCCGTTCACCTACTTTAAATCTCACAAAGACATGGCGGTTGAAACCAAAAACTCAAATTTGGACTGATCAGACCAAAGGACAGATTTCCACCGGTCTAATGTCCATTGCTCGTGTTTCTTGGCCCAAGCAAGTCTCTTCTTATTATTGGTGTCCTTTAATAGTAGTTTCTTTGCAGCAATTCAACCATGAAGGCCTGATTCACGCATTTTCCTCTGAACAGTTGATGTTAAGATGTGTCTGTTACTTGAACTCTGTGAAGCATTTATTTGGGCTGCAATTTCTGAGGCTGGTAACTCTAATGTACTTATCATGTAAACCTTATTATTGTTTCACTATTTTATTTGTCTGAAATTTACTTAGGACGATGGTCCTCCCCTGCCTCCTCTGGGGAACCTCCACTGGTTGGGAGGGATCTTAGACCATTCTTCCATACAGAATCTTTCTAGATCCTTGATATCTTTCGTATGCTCTTATGGACTGCCCTCTTCAATTCAAACCACATGTTTTCAATGGGGTTCAAGTCCGGAGACTGAGATGGACAAAATTATGATTTTGTGGTACATTAACCATTTCTTTGTGGATTTTGATTAGTGCTTGGGATTATTGTCTTGCTGGAAGATCCACTTGCGGCCAAATGGCAGTCTTCTGGCCGAGGCAACAAGGTTTTGGGCTAAAATGTCATGGTACTTGGTAAAGTCCTGATGCTGTTGACCTTAGCAAGGGCCCCAGGACCAGTCAAAGCAAAATAGCCCCATAGCATCAAAGATCCACCTCCCCAGTTTACCATTGGAATGAGGTACTTTTCTGCATATGCTTCTGTTTGTCAACGCCAAACCCACCACTGGTGTGCGTGGCCAAAGAACTCTATTTTCGTGTCGTCCTTGACCTCCCCATTGTCACAACAAGAAATTAAGTGTTTGAATATCTAAACAAAAGTACTACGAGAAGAATGAGGAGAAAGCTTGAGCTCAGTCAAAAGTTAGTTGTGAGACATAAACTGGCTACAAGATTAGCAAAATGAAATGTTTGAACATGACAAACGAAGGAATTAATTGAGGTTCTGAACATACTGTAAAGAAGGCTTGCTTTCAATAAATAGTGTTCAATCTAACATATTTTATGTGAACAAGAACATGACCATACTGTACATACATACACTACGGTAAGAAAGATGTTATGACACAATGTCAATAAATGCCTGCATTTTGCTTGCAAGACAATTACTGTTTTCCGATAAAGAAAGTTTTCCATGATTATCATACATAGCTACAATAATCACAATAACCTCAGATGTTTTCATATAGAAAACAAACACTGCTATACCACACATTAAATATTGATCAACGTTAATGTATGAAGCGAGGAAAATGTTTTACTTTCAAAAATATCCTTGGACCTTGCTTTTGTTCTGTTCTAGACATCCTCTCGTTTGGGCCTGGAATTTCCCAGATTGAAAGAGTTTGCTTTGTCAATGACATTATTCACTTTACTACCTACCATAATAGGCAGCATATTGAACCAGACTTGACTATGTAATTGAGGCAAAAAATTGCTTTTTAAATATCAGCTTCAAACACCAGTACAATAAACATGCATACTGCAAATTATCTGCTTGCTACGTGTACTCCTTTTTCATACAGAGGAGTGCACTTAGCTGTGTTTTGAAAAATGTCCAGCTCGCCAATTAAAATTCTCACTCATTGTTGCTTGCAGTCCATAAAAACATTTTGATTGCAGTTGGACTATTGTGAAGTCTCTTATCATAGTCATGAATGATGGTCATAATGATTCCCAGACCTTACATTTATATTTTTCATCATAAATAGTGTAGTCTAATTGATCCAGTGTAAGGAGAATAGTATAAGGAATAGCATGTCAAACATAGTGATGACTAAACGAATTCTGAACCCTCCCAACTCTAATTCCACTGAGACTCAGTCTGACATGGTTATGCTCAATGACATTCGTGCACTGTTATTGTACATTATATGTACATTAAAACTGATAGAAAGTCATTGTTACTACTGCTCAGAGAAAATACATCTAAGTCTACAGTGCAATAAAACCCTCTTGAAAAGCAATATAATAAGATGGCGCCAATAGAGATGGCAGCTTCGCTTCTAGTCCTTACAAAACTGTGCAGTATTTTGTTTTTTATGTATTATTTCTTACATTGTTAGCCCAGTCAGGATTTTCAGTGCATTCCGCCGACAGGAATAAACATCTCTCCGGTAAGAAGGGTGGGAGTGTATGTTTCATGATTCTCCCCCGTTATTGTTACAGCCGTGTATATCCCCCGCAAGCGGATACCAAGATGGTCATCAAGGAACTTCACTGGACTTTATGCAAACTGGAAACCATATATCCTGAGGCTGCATTTATTGTAGCCTGGGATTTTAACAAAGCTAATTTGAGAACAAGGCTACCTAAATTTAATCAGCATATCATTTACAGTACAAGAGTGAGTAACACGCTCGATCATTGCTACTCTAACTTCCGCAATGCATATAAGGCCCTCCCCCGACCTCATTTTAAAGAATCTGACCATCTTGTTGCTCCCCTCCTATAGGCAGAAACTAAAACAGGAATCGCCCGTGCTTAGGTCTGTCCAACGCTGGTCTGACCAATCGGATTCCACTCTTCAAGATTACTTAGATCACGTAGACTGGGATATGTTCCGGGTAGCCTCAGATAACAACATTAAAGTATACTCTGACTCGTGAGTGAGTTTATAAGGAAGTGTATAGGGGATGTTGTACCCTCCGTGACTTTTAAAACCTTCCCTAACCAGAAACTGTGGATTGATGGCTGCATTCACACAAAACTGAAAGCACGTACCACCGCATTTAATCATAGCAAGGCAACTGGGAATATGGCCGAATACAAACAGTGTAGTTATTCCCTCCGTAAGGCAATCAAACGAGCAGTGTCAGTATAGAGACAAAGTGGAGTCGCAATTCAACGGCTCAAACATGAGACGTATGTGGCAGGGTTTACAGACAATCACGGATTACAAAAAGAAAACCAGACACGTTGCAGACATCGAAGTCTTGCTTCCAGACAAATGAAAAAACGTCTTTACGTGCTTTGAGGACAATACAGTGCCACCGACTTGATCCACTACCAAAGACTGTGGGCTCTCCTTCTCCATGGCCGACGTGAGTAAAACATTTAAACGGCATCCCTAGAGCATGCGCAGACCAGCTGGCTGGTGTGTTTACGGACATATTCAATCAATCTCTATCCCAGTCTGCTGTCCCCACATGCTTCAAGATGTCCACCATTGTTCCTGTTCCCAATAAAGGTAACTGAACTAAATGACTATCACCCCGTAGCACTCACTTCGGTCTTCATAAAGTGCTTTGAGAGACTAGTCAAGGATCATATCACCTCCACACTAGATGTCACCCTAGACCCACTTCAATTTGCTTACCGCCCCAATAGGTCAACAGACGATGCATTCGCCATCACACTGCACACTGCCCTATCTCATCTGGACAAGATCCAAGATGGCGTAGCAGTCGGACGTGTGTTTTGTCCCGTATTGTCCCATGTAAATATATATTTTTTTTGCCTTAACTCCCTACTCTTTTACATTTGCACACACTGTACATACATTTTTTATATTGTGTTATTGACTGTACGTTTGTTTATGTGTAACTCTGTGTTGTTGTTTTTGTCGCACTGCTTTGCTTTATCTTGGCCAGGTCGCAGTTGTAAATGAGAACTTGTTCTCAACTGGCCTACATGGTTAAAAAAATATATTTTAGAAAATTTAAGAATGCTGTTCATTGACTACAGCTCAGCATTCAACACCATAGTACCCTCCAAACTCATCATTAAGCTTGAGTCCCTGCCCTCCAGGACACCTACAAGACCCGATGTCACAGGAAGGCAAAAAAGATCATCAAGGACAATAACCACCCGAGCCACTGCCTGTTCACCCCATTTCCATCCAGAAGGCGAGGTCAGTACAGGGGCATCAAAGCTGGGACAGCTTCTATATCAAGGCCATCAGATTGCTAAACAGCCATCACTAGCACAGAGAGGCGGCTGCGTACCTACAGACTTGATATCATTGGCCACTTTAATAAATGGAATACTTGTCACTTTAATAATGCCACTTTAAGAATGTGACATATCTCACATGACTTATCTCATTTGTAAATACCTTATACTACACCATCTATTGCATCTTAGCTGCTCTGTCACTGCTCATCCAAATATTTTATATTTTTATATTCTTATCCCATTCCTTTACTAGATTGTGTGTTTTAAGTTTTGTTGTTGAATTTGTTAAATATGAGGTTTTATTGTGGAAATGCTAGATATTACCTGTTAGATACTGCTGCACTGTCGGATCTAGAAGCATAAGCATTTCGCTACACTCGCAATAACATCTGCTATCTATGTGTATGTGACCAATAACATTTGATTTGAGGAAGCTTCTGAGCTAGGAGCCTTTCATTTTCTTCAGGCCTCTTCCACAAAGGTAACAACAAAAAATGATTATGAGCAACAGTTCACAAGGAGAGTCACACTCCCCTTCTCTCTACGTATCTCCACACCCCATATATGAACTTCTAAACAAAGTGAGGCAAAGTGAAAATCTGCAGTAATTCTAATTGATCCCAAGAACAGAAAAGCTCATAATGATAACCGCTATTGTCAAGATTAGCTTTTGAAGAAAGCCCTCCCCCTCTTTTCTCATTTCTTAGTTGGTATTCTTCTCTTGTCTCACTTCGTTGGAGGTGAACTAAATTCAAATCCGGATGATTTAATAAAAAACATTGAGATTAGCTGGTGCTCCGACCAATTCAAATGAATTCCAGTCTCGATGATGGCAATCTGAAGTAGCTTTAATATGCAGCGCAGATCCCGAATCAGAAGAGTGATCAATAATTAAACAGTGCTAAATTCCCATACTAATTACTTTTTATTGATCATATTTGGGCAGACTTATTATCTTGTAAGATATTTGCCCAGACACAACAGCCAATTCATATTAAAATGAGGGGGATAGAAGGGAAGATAAATAGAGGGTTAAAACTGTTCCCCATCAAAGGATGGAAAATTGACAGGCTAACAAATCCTCGACAAAACATATGGATGTCATGTCACCAACCAGACAAACTACAAGTTGTGGAATAGAGCACCATAGTGCATTTTTCCTCCACATGACAAGACCTTAGATTCCATAACAAAGTGGAATGGGCAATAAGGTCCCAAATAACAGCATTCTCTCTGTTGGAATGTTTCCTTCACATTTCATACAGCTTGCTTGCTTCTGACTGTCTTTCACAGAGGAACATTTCAACCGGAGAGAGTTTTTAAAGGGCTCTATATTCACAGATGCAGTACTTTACAGAAATATACATGTTGTCTACTGTTTTGTCGTAAAAGCTAACTAGCCTTATGTTTACCACCCTTACATCATCAGAGACCTGTCAAGTCGTGTTGGACACACTAGCGGAGCAGTTATCTTCCCGCCGCATATTAGAAACAGCCTTTTAAAACTGCCTGACAAGTGGCAAAATAGCTAAAAGCAATTTAAGAGTATAATTTCCTGTGAAGACGTCTGCAGTGTTTTCCTTCATATCATGTAGGTGTGCTTATGTCAAAGCCCAAATGAGAATCATAGTTAGTAGGGTTAAATTCTCCAGTACATGAATTCACAGGTTGTTTTTTTATGGAGCCCTGTTGTTACCCTGGCCTTGAAATATCTTAACACATGCCTGGTGTGCCTTCTTTTGTTATATAACACGTGCATCAGGCATACAATCTTGATGTCCAGGGGCCCTGTGTATCAAGCTTCTCAGAGAAGGAATGGTGAACTAGGATCAGGTCCCCCCTGTCCTTGTAATCTTAAAAATGGTGATCTAAAAGGCAAAACTGATAATAAATCAGCAATCCCACACTTGATACATATGGCCCCTGGTCCTGAGAACACAGAACAGTGGTCCTGGTCTGGCTGAGTTCCCAGGTCTGGTTCTTGGCACCTGCTGTTCTGGTCTTGGGTAATGGTTTCAGAAAATACCATAGTCTTTGGCATTTCTCAACTCATGTGGTACCAGTGCATCACGTGTCAGCATTATTGGCTCAATAATGACACAACACAAGAGTCAGTATAATGTGGGAGCTGTTTGGGCATGCAATGCCTTATGGGAAAGATGCCTTATGCACTTTGTCACTGTCTTGTCACAGTCCTGATACACTTAGCCCTAGTCTTTGTCTCCAGAGGTTGGGTCTGTGTCTCAACAGATCCAGTCTTGGTCTGGGTCTTTAGAGGTTGGGTCTGGGTCTCAAAATATCTAGTCTGGGTCTTGGTCTGCGTCTCAAGGGCTCCGGTGGTAGCCTTACTCCATCCCAGCTGTGCATGACTGATATATCACGTCATTAATAAGAGAAGCCAGCAGATAGATGACATCCTCATTCACTACCATCCACTATCCTTTCCCCCCCAACCTTTGTCAGCTATGGAGCCTAGCCAAAATCTCAATCATTGTTTCCCCTTGGTCATCGATCACTTTTTCAAGAAATGAATGTTTTAACTCAATTTCCCCTTCGAGTGCATATGTGACCTTCAAACTAGTGGGGTAATTATACATTTTTCAAAAACCTCTTCAATTATTCATGACACTTTATTCTGCAACATTTCCATCAGAGATTTTAGTTTTTTTTCTCTCCTTGTGTTCACTTGAGGTATGTTCTTGGGACATGGTTTATGAACTTGTTGTATTATTCAACAGTGCAGGAGGATGTCCCCATGCCCACTCTAATGCTAAGCAATGCAGCCGGAGAATGTAATTACATTACAAATATTTTAACATGCACTTGGCAGAACAGAGACTGCTCGCGCATGCACGCAAATATATACATATATGCATGCATGCACAAGCATGTTTGCACACATTCATATAGACAGTGACAGATTACATGAGAAGCGAAACACTGAATCTTCACTAGATAGATCAGATCACACACAAACACGCATACACACACACAGCTAAAGTCGACCTTAACAAGGGCCCCAGGAGCAGTGGAAGAAAAATAGCCCAATAACATCAAAGATCCATCACCACATTTTACCATAGGAATGAGTTACTTTTCTGCATATGCTTCTGTTCAGACCTTGTGGGCAGATCAGCGCATATTGAGACCAAGCAAGCTTGTTTTCTCCTCTACTATGTTTATCCCAAACAGGTCCATATCAATAAAAGGATTATACTTGGATAAAGGATGCATAGACTGACACCAACTTCCCATCTACTAACTTCCATAAAAAAAATGCCAAACATGTTTAGTAATCGGTTGAGATGAATGAGTAAATGATTACTGTAGAACTTCAATCAATTGCAGGTAACAGAATGCACACAGAGTTCACTCAGAACGGGTGAGGAGGGAAGGAGGGAGGTCTGCATCAGTGTATTGACTACCGGGGTCTAAATCAGATCACGGTGAGGTATAGTTACCCGCTACCACTCATAGCCACAGCGATAAAGTCAATGCACTGGGCGTGCTTCTTCACCAAACTAGATCTCAGGCGCACGTACAATCTGGTGTGTATTCGAGAGGGAGAGAGTGGAAGCCGGCTTTCAGTACCACCTCTGGGCACTATGAGTACCTCGTCATGCCGTATGGGTTGATGAATGCGCCATCAGTCTTCCAAGCTTTTGTAGACGAGATTTTCAGGGACCTGCATGGGCAGGGTGTAGTGGTGTATATTGATTACATTTTGATATACTCCGCTACACGCGCCGAGCATGTGTCCCTGGTGTGCAAAGTGCTTGCCCTCTGTTGGAGCATGACCTGTACGTCAAGGCTGAGAAATGCCCTCCCAGGTGGCGCAGTGGTTAAGGGCGCTGTACTGCAGCGCCAGCTGTGCCACCAGAGACTCTGGGTTCGCGCCCAGGCTCTGTCAAAACTGGCCGCGACCGGGAGGTCCGTGGGGCGACGCACAATTGGCATAGCGACGTTTGGGTTAGGGAGGGTTTGGCTGGTAGGGATATCCTTGTCTCATCGCGCACCAGCGACTCCTGTGGCGGGCTGGGCGCAGTACGCGCAAACCAAGGTTGCCAGGTGCACGGTGTTTCCTCCGACACATTGGTGCGGCTGGCTTCCGGATTGGATGCGCGCTGTGTTAAGAAGCAGTGCGGCTTGGTTGGATTGTGTATCGGAGGACGCATGACTTTCAACCTTCGTCTCTCCCGAGCCCGTACGGGAGTTGTAGCGATGAGACAAGATAGTAGCTACTAACAATTGGATACCACAAAATTGGAGAAAAATGGGGTAAAAAAAAAAAGACTGAGAAATGCCTGTTTTTACAACAGTCCGTCTCCTTCCTAGGGCATCGCATTTCCACGTCAGGGGTGGAGATGGAGAGTGACCACATTGCAGCCGTGCATATTTGACCGACTCCCACCACGGTGAAGGTAGTGCAGCGATTCTTAGGGTTTGCCAACTACTACCGGGTCGTCCCCGAGGTGGTGCTGAAGCACTGCTGGAGCCGCGCGTCGGGGGGGTTTGGCGGACTCGACTAAATTCTAGCTTACACACACACACACACACACACACACAAAGCATATCAAATAGAAAAATGGCATTGGAGCTCATCTCTGCCCTGAGCAGAGCACCATCAGTGGCCCAGGTCTCTTGACTGCCACCATTTGACATAAAACGCTTAATCTTTTGTATCATTACTCTGATTATTACAATAATAATAACACCAGTAATATGGTTTTATGATACGCATATCCTCCAATCTGCTCAGCCCTCCTCAGGTCCTGGCTTCAGATGACTCCATCTGAACTCCCTCCCTCTGCCATCTGGCCTCATTCACTAATCCCTCTCTCCCCCTCAAATCAAATCAAATCAAATTGTGTTGATCATATTTAGTATATTTAGCAGATGGGTTTGCGGGTATAGCAAAATACATGTGTTCCTTGCTCCAACAGTGCAGTATTATCTAACAGTACACAAAAGTACACGCAAATCTAAAAGTAAAATAATGGAATTAAGAAATATTAGGACGAGCAATGTCGGAGTCCGGAGTATAAATATATGCAGTACCAGTCAAAAGTTTGGACACATCTACTCATTCAAGGCTATGTCTTTTATTTTTTACTATTTTCTACATTGTAGAATAATAGTGAAGACATCAAAACTATGAAATAGCACATATGGAATCATGTAGTATCCAAAAAAGTGTTCAACAAATCAAAACATATTTTAGATTTTAGATTCTTCAAAGTAGCCAGCCTTTGCCTTGATGACAGCTTTGCACACTCTTGGCTTTCCCTCAACCAGCTTCAGGAGGTAGTCACCTTGTTAAAAGTTAATTTGTGGAATTTCTTTCCTTCTTAACGCGCTTGATCCAATCAGTAGTGTTGTGACAAGGTAGGGGTATACAGAAGACAGCCCTATTTGTTAAAAGACCAAAAAATGTCTGGAAAATGTCAAGAACTTTTAACATTTCTTCAAGTGCAGTAGCAAAAACCATTTAAGTGCTATGATGAAACTGGCTCTCATGAGGACCGCCACAGGAAAGGAATACCCATAGTTACCTCTTCTGAAGAGGATAAGTTCATTAGAGTTAACTGCACCTAGGGCAATGGCGATCAAGAATTTTCATAAGCTGGTGATTGTCAAGTAAATAACTGTCTGTCTCACGATAATTGACCGTTAATTAACATAAACACATTTAGCATCTCCTGGCTTCCATGCATAGCCTACAAGTAATATATAATATATGTAAAATAGTCAAATATATCCATGTAACATAGCCTACACCTTCACAATAAATCCATTATTTATTTTAGACAGGTGTAAAAAAGCATGATATGAAGAAAATGTAGTCTATTTCAGAACTAAAGAATTGCAAACTCTGAGTTGTCTTTATGTTAGGTCCTGATGTGGCTTTGCCAAATGGCTGTGGTCTACACTAGTTAATTTAGCATACAATATTTGTTTATAATTCCATGGCTTTATTTTACATTATTTTATAGAATGAAGAATTGCGGGAGAAAACACTTTAGTTTTGATACAAACCTTATTTAAACGTATAGGCCTACGGGCTAGGCCACATGAGGTGTGCGACTATGATTAGAAAAAGTTGTTAAAAAAAGGCATTGTTTCTTATGCTATGCATCATTCAAAAGAGATAAAATATCATTCACAAGTGATAGGCTAATATTGTCAACCTAATATTGTCACCCATCAGACTATTCTTGATTTAGTCTTGTATTTACATATACTAAATAATATATGCGTGACATTTGTGTAGGCTATACTCCTGTTGTAAATATCAGCAAGGTGCTTAATAATAGGAAAGTTGAGAAATAAATATAGTAGGCCTGGACTATAGAAAGCTGATGGGATCCTCGTCTTTGTATTACTGGCCATCCCTATGTTTTCTCCCGCAATTGCATAGCCTATAGAAATGTTAAGCAATATGAGCTCATGGGCTCTCGTGAAGTGTTTGATTAGATTTTAGATTACATTTGCATTGATTAGTGGGACAATGGAGTGCTTGAGTACCAGGCACTTAGCAAGTTTGGTAGGCTACTAATGATAATCAGCAGCATCAGAGCTTGGAGAAGCCTAATCACTGTGACCAAAGGGTCATGTGGAATTTGACTGCCTTCATGACTCGTGACTGCCGTTGTGTCAGTAATACGGTCACCGCAACACCCCTAACTGCACTTTAGATTGCAGCCCAAATAAATGCTTCACATAGTTCAAGTAACAGACACATCTCTAAATCAACTGTTCAGAGGAGACTGTGTTAATTAGGCCTTGGTCAAATTGGTGCAAAGAAACCACTACTATAGGCTAAAGGACGCAATAAGAAGAAGAGACTTGCTTGAGCCAAGAAACACAAGCAATGGACATTAGACCTTTGGAAATCTGTTCTTTCGTCTGATGAGTCCAAATTTGAGATTTTTGGTTTCAGCCGCTGTGTCTTTGAGACGCAGAGTAGGTGAATGGATGATCTCTGCATGTGTGGTTCCCGCCGTGAAGCATTGAGGAGAAGATGTGATGGTGTGGGGGTGCTTTGCTGGTGACACTTTCTGTGATTTATTTACAATTCAAGGCACACTTAACCAGGATAGCTACCACAGTATTCTGCAGGGATACGCCATCCCATCTGGTTTGCGCTTAGTGGGACTATCATTTATTTTTCATCAGGACAATGACTGTGTAAGGTTGATTTGACCATGAAGGAAAGTGATGGAGTGCTGCATCAGATGACCTGGCCTCCACATTCACCCAACCTCAACCCAATTGAGATGGTTTGGAATGAGTTGGACCAGAGAGTGAAGGAAAAGCAACCAACAAGTGCTCAGCACATGTGGGAACTCCTTCAAGACTGTTGAGCTGGTTGAGAGAATGTCAAGAGTGTGCAGAGCATTAATCAAGGTAAAGGGTGGCTACTTTGAAGAATCTCAAATATTAAATATATTTTAATTTGTTTAATGATTTTTTGGTTACTACATGATTCCATCTGTATTATTTCATAATTGTGATGTCTTCACTATTATTCTACAATGTAGAAAATAGTAAAAAATTAAGTAAAACCCTTGAATGAGTAGATGTGTCCAAACGTTGGACTGGTACTGTAAATATATAAACAGTCTATGTGATGGGATTTATAAACATGATGTACAGTATGTGGATATAATATGTATTATATCTGAAGAATACGTAGGATATATGTGCAGCAATAGTTTAATAGGATGGCCTTGACTAGAATACAGTATACAGTATACCTATGAAATGGTTAAAACAGCATGTAAACATGATTAAGGTGACCAGTATTCTATTGTTAAAGTGACCAGTGTCCCATGTCTGTGTACATAGGGCAGCAGACTCTAAGGTGCAGAGTTGAGTAATGGGTTGGTAGCCGGCTAGTGACAGTGACTAAGTTCAGGGCAGCGTACTGCGTGGAGGCTGGCTAGTGATAGCTATTTAACAGTCTGTTGGCTATGAGATAAAAACCTATTTTTCTGTTTCTAGTTCACAGCTTTGATGTACCTGTACTGACCTCGCCTTCTGGATGATAGCGGGGTGAACAGGCTGTGGCTCAGGTGCCTGAGGTCCTTGATGATCTTCTTGGCCTTCCTGTGACACAGGATGCTTTAGATGTCCTGCAGGGCTGGCAGTGTGCCCCCGGTGATGCGTTGGGCAGACCGCACTACCCTCTAGAGAGCCCTGTGGCTGGGGACGGTACTGTTTCCGTACCAAGAGGTGATACAGCTTGACAGGGTCCACTCAGTGGTGCGTCTGTAGTTTCAGACTCCTGAGGTCGATGAGGCGCTGTTGCACCTTCTTCACCGCGCTGATGTTGTGGGTGGACCATTTCCAGATGGTCAGTGATGTGTACACCGAGGATCTTGAAGCTTTTCACCTTCTCCACTGTGGCCCCGTCGATGTGGATGGGGGCATGCTCTCTCTGCTGTATCCTGAAGTCCAAAATCAGCTCCTTCCTTTGTTTTGTTGATGTTGAGGGAGAGGTTATTTTCCTGGCACCACTCTGCCAGGGCCCTCACCTCCTCCCTGAAGGCTGTCTCGTCATTGTTGGTAATCAGGCCTACCACTGTTGTGCAAACATCTGCAAACATGGAGTACAGGAAGGAGTAGAGCACGTACACTTGTGGGGGCCGTGTATTGAGGATCAGCGTAGAGGAAGTGTTGTTTCCTACCTTCACCAACTTGGGGCGACCCGTCAGGAAGTCCAGGATCCAGTTTCACAGGGCGGGGTTGAGATCCAGGGCCTCAAGCTTAATGATGAGCTTGGATGGTACTATGGTGTTGAACGCTGAGCTGTAGTCAAAGAACAGCATTCTTACATAGGTATTCCTCTTGTCCAGATGGGATAAGGCAGCGGTGATTGCATCATCTTTAGAACTATTGGGGCGGTATGCAAATTGCAGTGTGTCTAGGCTGTCAGGTAAGGTGGAGGTGATATGATCCTTAACTAGCCTCTCAAAGCACTTCATTATGACAGAAGTGAGTGCTAGTCATTTAGGTCAGTTACCTTTGCTTTCTTGGGTACAGGAACAACGGTGGACATCTTGAAGCAAGTGGGGACAGCAGACTGGGATAGGTAGAGATTGAATATGTCTGTTTACACTTCTGCCAGCTGGTCTGCACATGCTCTGAGGACGCGTCTAGGGATGCCGGCAGCCTTGCTGGGGTTAACTCACTTACTCACGTCGGCCACGGAGAACGAGAGCTCACAGTCTTTGGGAGCAGCCCATGTCGGTGGCACTGAGTTATCCTCAAAGTGGGCGAAGAAGGTGTTTACCTTGTCCGTGAGCATGATATCAGTGGTCAGACCAGCATTGAAAGACCTTAGCACGGGTACTTCATGTTTGAGGAAGAAGGAGCAGAATGGAGTCGTGATCTGATTTGCTGAAGGGAGGGCGGGGGAAGGCCTTGTAGCCATCCCGGAAGGGAGAGTAAGAATGGCTGAGAGTTTTTGAAAGCGAGTACTACAGCCAATGTGATGATAGATCTTCGATAGTGTTTTCTTCAGATTTGTTTGTTAAAGTCCTCAACTACAACAAATGCGGCCTCAGGATATGTGGTTTCCAGTCCAGTGTATTTCCTTGAGAGCAGTCGTGGTATTGGCTTGAGGGGGAATATACACAGCTGTGACGATGTATATAGAGAACTCTCTCGGGAGGTAATACGGTCGGCAGTCTCTATCTCGCTCCATCTCTCTCTTTGCTACAATGCCGCCACGTTCCATAATTGGCTTTGTAATTTGTTTATTTGTTTCGGTGTCTTGAGTGTTTGTTTTCGAGGTGTGTTTTTGTGTGGCCGTGTGTATGTCTGTGCGCCACAATTAAGGTGTTTGTGTGTGTGTCAGTCTGTGTGTGTCACACTGATTACTTTTCCTTTGATCAAATAAGGCTACTGAGTTACTGGATTACCATAATGAGTGGATGGGTGGAGTATGAATGCATTTATAGGCCTCACCTAGTTAGAATGCATTGCGTATTTCCACATATTGTTTCAAATGACAATATGAAATGATGGTGTGTTCTATCCAAACTCTAGTTTTGGTGTAACGCACATCATTCTCATACCGTATCTTAACAGAAACAGGGTTCTTCTTTTTTTTTTACGCACAGTAGCTTTAATATGATGATGTTTTCCAAAGATCTGGCATCTATTCAAGATGGAAATTTACTAACTTCGGCAAAGAAACAATTGATCTGAGACACTGGGACTTTAGTGAGCGTATCACTGAGAGAGAGTTCTGAAATAACCATACCCACCATCGATGGCAAGCCATGGATAAAATGGCTTCCTTAACAGGCAGGGAGTATGCTGCGCCACAGACGTCACAAGTGAGCTAATATCGCTAATGTTGGACGGGAGTGGAAGCTCCCGTCCAACATTATTGAAAGGTGGAACAATGTGTGCTCCCGTGCTGTGGTGGATGCTGGGCTGGAAGTGCATTGAGCATCCAGAATTAACAGGAAACCATCCCGGAATGTATAGGGGGGAAATTGTGTATTGTTTGCAAGGTGACAGAGGCTAGAATGAAACATTATTAGAACAAAAAACATTCTCTTCAATTGATGCAGTGACTATAGTCCCAATGGACTGTTCCTGCAATGTTTCTAGAGATAGCTTTCTGTTAACATAAAATATGTATACTGTTGCATTATTTCTTACCTAGCAGAAACCCATCTATGAATCAAAAGTTAAGTTGATCAGGTGTGGAACTCCAGTGACTAGAGTGTCTGCTTGGAGTTGGACGTCCCTGAAGGACACACACACAGGCGCACCGTAGCAGACACGTCAATTTCTTTTTATTCATGCTGTCGCAGGGGAGCATGGCCTAGCCTTCAAGGCAAAGGTTTACAAAGGCAAAGAACAACACAGAGGAAAGGAGGGATACCCAAGAGTGTTTTGCACATTTGAGTAGAGAGAAGTGCAGATTGGCTCTGTTCAGACATTTAAATATGTAGTGTGAGTGTGTACAGGTGGGGTCTGGAAATTATTGTATCCTTTGATCAAAAAATACCATTCCTTAGACCATTCCTCCATACAGAATATTTCCAGGTCCTTGATATTCGTCTGAGCTTATGGACTGCCCACTTCAAGTCCGAAGACTGAAATGGCCATTGCAAAATGTTGATTTTGTGGTCAAACAACAATTTCTTTGTAGATTTTGATTAGTGCTTGGGGTTATTGTTATGCTGGAAGATCCACTTACGTCCAAGTTTAAACCTCCTGGAAGAGGCAATTTCCATTCCAAACACAGTACAACGTTGATTATGAGGAAGAACAAGTGCTACTGTCAAATCTTAAAAGAGTTCACTCTTCCCGAGACCTTTTTGAACTTTACTATGTGTCTCCGCACAATTTCCTGAATGTAAGATCCTCTTTTCCTTTGAATTGCCACAGAGCAGCAATACTGCAATCATCTCTCCTTCAAAAGCAGCCTCCGATTTACGGTTGTCTGTGACCTATTTTTCTGACTGTCCCCAAAGAATGATTCACAGCGTGAGCTCTGTCTCTTCGTGTCCCATGAATTTTTCCTCACATGCAATTTATATGCCATCATATATATTTGACTTGGCTTTGGATGCTTCTGCTTGAAAGTGAGGCCATATGGCTATCCATCGAGGAGCCTTTGACAGTGATCTGTTGAAGAACCTCTGAGGCCAAATACTAGAGAGTCCCTAGGCCCAGAGGAAATGGACAAGGCAGGACGTTTTGTGCACCGTTGAATGGCTTTGAATGGGCAGGCGCCATTAAAGAGTTGTTATTGCCTGAATGGGGACTGTGGCCCTCAATGTGCTATCATTCCCTTTAAGCCAAGGGGGAAACTGAGGTGCTCAGGCTCAGACGAACCTGTCCTTGCATGGACCTTCCCTCGCATGGCCCATTTGGCCATACTCACTTTGGCCATAGGTGCGAATCCAGTATGCCCTGGCCTGAACTAATGCACCTGTGATACTTAATCAAGCCTCTGGCCTGCCATTTTGGGGACAGTTCCTTTTACCGTGGCAAATCCCACTGCCAATAGTGAAACCCAATTGAGTTGGCACACATTCAGGTGCCCCAGTCAGATAGAGGGATAGGGTTGACAGCCCTGATAGATGAGGAGCATGGGGAAGCTGAGGGCCTATTCAATCAATGTATGGAAACCACTTCAAAGGGAGACAGCAAACGGAGAAAATCCAATGTATTGTAAAGGTTTAGACAGGGCTGGCAGAGGTCACGGTTCTAATGTGGCCACTAGGAATCCTAGATCTTCTCCAAGGAGTACCTAACCTAATGCTTTCCTATGGATTCTGGATTATAATATGATTTAGTTCCATATTTCATAGTTCCAATGACTTTTTATTGTACATTTGGGATGTGGCTAATGTGCTCACTGCATAAGGTGTGGTTCTTTGAACAAGTGTCAGATGTTCTGTTACTAAATGGTCCCAATGGACACCTACAGATTGAGAATGAGCAGCTGTACTGTGAAACACTTTCTATATATGAACATACTAGACCTGAGCATACTAGAAATCAATATAATGGATAAATGGCATATACCACCCAAATCTTTTTATTTGATTTTCTAAATACAAATCCAGTTGTGCAAGGCCCAAATTATGGCCCAAGGCCTGATGCTATTGCTACTCTACTGCAAGCCGATAACTGAACTAAGCACAATTGACAGGGATGGTAATTGCATGGACAAAGATACAATATCAAGATCTAGTGCAGAGAGAATCCATATACACTTATTTTCCATGGCTTTGTTGTTATGAGGAGAGAATAATATGAGTTTGAATGGAGTTGTGTGTTACAGTTAATTCGTATTAGTGCCCACAGCTGTAGTAAGCAGTGTGGCAGAGTTGGCAGATAAGATAAGCACCAGCACATTACCCTCGAGTTTATCTTCTGTCCACGGGGGTTTGCAAAACATCACCACAACCTCTCACTAAAACATCAAATATTGTCTGCAAAAATGGAGAGAGTGCCTATCAGTATATTGCACTTGACTGAGACTAAATTAATTGAGTGCTGTATTGCTTTTCTGTTCAAATGTTTTTTCTTTATGGTGCTCTTCAGTATGTTATTTCTATCTACGAACATCTCAATGTGCAATACTGCATTATACAGACACATAAACTAATTAGCTCATTGCCCAGCAAATGCGTTATAATATAAGATTGAGAAAAGAAGGAAGTAGAACACTGGAATTTCTCTCTTCCGTCTTTTGTTTCACAGTTTTAATTTCACACTGGATTGTCCTATTCTTTGTTGTATAAGTACAGTTTGCTTATTCTTTCTAAAGCCTGGCTTACACAATTGACTCGAGCAATACGAGCAAAGCCCAAACACAATGCACTCTATGCCATTGGCCACAATCACAGCTGTTTGTGGAGGCTTTGCTCACTAAATGCTTGCCCTTGCCAAATTGCTGTGACTACAGTGCTTTGTGGCAGCTTTGGAAGGCGAAGCCACTAAACACAAAAACGGACTCCTCACAATTCTAATCTCTCACTTTGAATGCTTCAACAACGGACTGACATGACACCAATGCGGGTTTCCATGGGGTTTTGTATTTAAGAGATCAGTGATGGGCACAAGCTGTGCCAAAAAAAAAACTACAGCTGAAAAGCTTTAGGGTGAGTATCGAGTGATGGAGAGAAAAGTAGGAGGGGGGAATCAATTTCCGGAACACTGTAGAGTTTTTTAATTCAGGCTTTGCTGAGGTTTTCTATGAAAGAGCCTCCTGCTTAGGCTCGTCACTTGAAGCCCCCCCTCTCTCTCTTTGGACAGGATTTTGACAGTGACACCTCTTGGCAGGCCCAGTAAACCAGGGCTAAACCCAAACCGGCACTGAGGCTAAATAGTCATTTCACTTGACCCGGTCACAGAAGTTCTGTTCAACTTCGATTTCTGTGGCAAAACACCGTGACTCACTTTGAGAGAGGAACGTTGGACGTCTCATGCTATATTGGTAGCGTTGAATCATAACCTCATAACAACAACTAGATTCCTGTTTAGATGTTACAAGCATTCAGTCAGAAGATATTGCATCGCGGTATGATACAGAGAATGTTTGGTAAGAATGCCTTGCCATGAATCAAGGAAATCTGTCCCTGAAGGCAATATTCAGTCCAAAACAAAATGCACCATCAATCATGAGGCTACTTTAAAGATTATGGTATTTTGGTAAATAGCCACAAGCTATCCACAGATATTGTACTCTATGGACTCTTATTCTGGTGTATTTTACACATTTTACAGAATTAAATAAATATATATATATATATATATTTAACCTTTATTTAACTAGGCAAGTCAGTTAAGAACACATTTTTATGTACAATGACGGCCTACTTACAGATGCAATGTATCACATACTTATGTTGTGATTGAAGTTTTCTGAAATGTTTCCAAATATGCACTACTAGAACTTGTGGAATGACTCACTACCATGTAACTAAAAGTTTGATTTTCTGCAAAAAGCTTTCATATTTTGCTCTGTTATTTTCTGGACCCATTTAATTTACAATGTGATTTGTTGTTCTTGAACACAGATACCAGTCGCTATCGATTGACGGTCAAGGAGAAGCAATCAATAGCAATGCAGAAGACGGTTATTTGTTGTGGTCGCTCCAGAGAAAAAATTACAATTATTCAATCAGAGACAATGCAAACAAACACTCAATACCCCACTTAGTAACTGCCAATAAACCTGGGTCTACCACAGGTCCCAAACATAAATAACCATTGAACATCGGCACTCTCTAAGGGAGACAGACCTCTTGGTTAACCTTAACCCCTCTGATCTGTTTTGCCTGCCTGGAAGTATTTCACCCAAACCCATCCATTGATCCTTCCCAAATGCGAGTCTACCAACCCACACATTAAGTTTTGGAATCTACAAGTATAATGGATGAAGGATTTTTCCAATACATTAAACTTTTTAATAACATGCTTCTGGCAAATGTCCAGGCAAAATAAACAGAGGATTACATCACCCAGCAAGCATAGACCACCATCAATCCAAGAAGCGGTAGATGCAAGGTCATAGTTATTAGAATTCTGCCTCCTTCAAGGTTCCCTAAGGAGAAGGTTATGCCTCATACTGTAGGTTAAAGAACCAACATACCTCAGCATCGACAAACAAAGGCCCCATTTCTCAGTAGTCTTCACCTCTTGAGGGGTGAAGGAGGGGGAGGAGAAGAAGAATTGTAAATGTCTCGGGAGCAGTGCTCAGTCATATTGGGTAATTCATTAAAATGCGGCAGCCGAGTGTCATTTGAAATATATGGCTATAATTGTATACATTTCCAGGTGAGGGCCAGGGGTTGACCTCATTTAGAAAAGGGGTCTTGAGGGAAAGCACTGATCTACGGCAAATAGAAAATGTAAGGTGTCCAGCGATATTGATTCAGGTTGACATGTAATAACATGGCTTGCCTTAGGGATGAAGACATGAGGCAGAGCGCTGTGCCGTTGAATGACCATAATTACCATTGCCTCGCCAAAACGGTAAACAGGCAATTCCGGAGGCTGTGGTCCCACCAAAATATGTTCTTCATCATCTCTAAACTCTGAAATGCTGCTGGAAATATATTCTGCACAAAATTGAAAAAGTTGGGATATTAACAAGTACATTCCATTAAATGCTGAGGAGTACTGTGGAAGTTTGTTTTGTAGGATTTCTCCCTATTATCATATTAGCATATGATTTCCCAACTGCGAGGTACACAGCCACTAAAACCCACTTCCTAACTTTTTTTCTGTCACTTGAGACACTACAGCTGAATATGGCAGCTTTTTTAACTACCAGGTTATCTGTGACAGTGCACAGCCAACCTGGCTCCACTGTCAAAACCAAAATATTTACTAATGAATCCCAAAACAGAGGCATACTAGAGCACAGCCTCATGTTTTAAACTTTTTTTGGTGATATATTCCATGAAGAGTAGTCACAAACTCATATGGTGTTGTATATGATTGCCATGATCCCTCAAGACAGATCAGCATCATGTAGGTTTTATAATCCCTCAACCACAGTGTTGCCATACACTTCAATATTGTACATAAAAAAATGTGGGTGTTTTTTTTCTTCAATATACAGTATGTTTTTGTTAACCAAGAAAGTGAGAGAAAAAAAAACTGTGTTCACTTTCAGGTACAAATACACCCTGTGTGGCTCCAGAACACAAATTGCACTTCAAGGAGAGACAATTATGAAACAGGAGGGAATCAGTGATACATCTAAAGCGAGGTCTCGTTCAACAGTTGAGAACGATTTTAATTAAAGGCACAAAGGGAAAAGTGTTCAGGAGGGATGAAAGGTCGGCCCTGAATTCAGTTGACCATGGAGAAAGGGAAGAAAAAAAGTCTCTGCACAATACAAATGGAGATGGGTATCCTTGTGTGTTCTCTAATGGTTGCACAATGGGCTGCGTGTCAGGAAGATGTGTGTGTGTGAGGGTGGGCACTGTGGTTGGGACCATAGAGGTCATGCTAAAGACAACAAACAATGTACTTTGAGTTTAAAGCTGGCCATTCCTTTTGTGTGTTATTCCCCCACACGGACAATGGTAAATTAAGCGTATTTCATCCCCCTGAAAAGATAGAACAAATATTACAACAGATATTATGGCTGAACTCTAATGTGCTGGTTAATAAAATACCTGCATTTATGGGAAAGATGTTTGAAAAGGGTATTTTGTTTTTAAATGATATTGTAAATTGGAATGGTAGAGATACGTCTTTCATGGAGTTATCAGAATTGTACGGGTGTCACACCCTGACCATAGTTTGCTTGGTATGTTTCTATGTTTTGTTTGGTCAGGGTGTGATCTAATCTGAGTGGGCATTCTATGTTGGATGTCTAGTTTGTCTGTTTCTGTGTTTGGGCCTGATATGGTTCTCAATCAGAGGCAGGTGTTAGTCATTGTCTCTGATTGGGAACCATATTCAGGTAGCCTGTTTTGTGTTGGGTTTTGTGGGTGGTTGTTTCCTGTCCTTGTTGCACCAGATAGGGCTGTTTTGGTTTTGCCACGTTTATTGTTTTGTATTATGTTCATGTTGAGTTTTCTTATTAAAAAACATGACCACACTATAACCACTCTGCATTTTGGTCCGCCTCTCCTTCCCAGGAGGAAAGCCGTTACAACGGGAAAGTATGCTCAATCCAAGATTACAACCAATTGATTACCATATTACCCCAAAAATGGAGATGGCAGCGGGAGAAGGTAGGGAACTGGTCGGTCTGCCCAAGATCAAACTGGCAGAGGAATCAAAATAGCATAAATAGGAAAGCATACCAGTTTCATTTGAGTACCATGATGATCACAGCTGTGCCATACAGATTGCAAAATAGTTGGGAAGAGATTTTTGATGTACCGATTCCGTGGTACATGGTGAATGAGTTGATATATATAAAACGACACAAAATTCAAGACTTCGTGCTTTTCAGCTAAAATTATTATATAGAATTCCTGCCACCAACAAAATGTTGAATATTTGGGGTGTACAACCATCGAAGCTCTGCAGATTTTGTTGTGAGGATACAGAATCAATAGACCATTTATTTTGGTATTGCCCTCAGGTAGTCTGTTTCTGGTCTCAGCTTCAGGAATGGCTGAAAATAATATTAATTTATCTTCAACTCACCATCTGTGGATTCGATTAGATAGATTGAAATTGTATGTTAAACATCACAGCATATTTGAAAGATATACAGTGCTTAGAAATCTGAAGAGGGTGGCCAGCAGAGATTGGTGGGATGGGCTGAGGGAAGCTGAGTGTTGGGATGTAAAATTGGAAACAAGTGGGAGTGGAGAGGCAGCTCTTGGGGAACTGTGGGGGGGATCTTGGAGGGCTGGTGGCCTGGCGGTTGGAGCTTGGGCTGGTGGATCGCTGGTTCGGGTCCCCTTTTTTGACCTTGTAGGAGATCTGTCGACATGCCCTTGAGCAGGGCGTTGACCCTGGTTGCTTATGTGTGTCGCTCTGGATGTGAGTCTGTTAGATGACTAATGTGATGTAGTTGTTTAAATATTCAATGTTTTTTTAAATTAAAATTAAGCGTATTGTATTGACGATCACAGGCTAGTTCCATGTGCTTTCAGACATGCATTTCAAGAGGCTTCATGGACATAGTGCCCCACAAAAGGGTGACGGACATCTTATTTTGTCGATTTGGATCGATGAAACCTATTCTCTGTTCTCAGCTCCAATGTTACTTTACTGCATGTGCGAGGTGATGTTTCAGTGTTGTCTGAGGTACATGCAGTATAGGAGCAAAACCAGTAGCCTTGTACCACTGTGTTACTTAGCAACAGGCTTACTAAAAGATTCATCTTTGTTATTGACCTGCATGCCATGTGGCGACTGTCTGAAAGACCCAATGAAACAATCTCATTAGAGGAACGATCGTTGGACCTGACATCTATAAACTCACGACACTGCAGGAGAAACCTTTGTCAAATACGTCTGGGTGCTTCCTAGTGACACCGATATAACTGCGCTGTGAGGTTACGCCAAATGACACTGAACCTAGTTATTTTCCCATCATAAGAAACAACAATGTCTGCCTACTGCCTGTAGGATCCTTTCTGAGGGAGCATGTTCTCTGCCAGTGGTGGAAGATACAGATTTATAGTTACTGTTGTGTACCCTATGTTTGACTCTGAGCAACAGGCCTGAAAGGCTTGCTTTGCTGTCTCAGCAAGTGTTTTCTTATCAGATGTAAATGACTCGAAGCAGCATGGGGGATCTTTCATCACCGCCTTATTCATTTGTTTCCCAGGAGCATGCCATTACAAGTATCATATTGTAATCTTGACGCATCCTCTCACTACTAAGGCCCGTTGATTGAGACTGAGAGGTGCCAAAATCTTTTGAGGGAACGAGCTGCTTTTCAGCCGCAGAGGGCCAATGATGAATAATGATGTTGTTCACAGACACAAGACATTAGCTGACAGCTAAATAATCAGAGGTGATTGAAGAGCAAAAGAAAATTAGAGAAAAAGTGAGATGGAATATAATTTGAGCCATAGAATTACAATGCTTATTTCAATTTCATGTGGTATCATACTGTATTCATTTGAAACATTCCCAGCAATTGTCATGCTGCACAGTAACCCAGCAGACCCCACACAATGCATGTTAACGCCAGTTTCAAAAGGAATGACAGAGTAGGAAATGTGTGGAGGTGTCTTTCATCTGTTAGGACTCGTTGAAAGTTCACAAAAGGTAGTCTGGCTGTATATTATACAATAGGCCCGGGTTGTGTCCTCTGACATTTAAACTTGATTTCACAGGAAATACTCACATTTCCCGAATTCCAACAGGCTCCAGCAGCCATATTTCTTTAAAATAGTAAAATGTCCAATTTACAGTACATGCAGGCGCGACAGGTTAAGTTGAGGAATGCTAGGGAGTGGGCGAGTAGTTAGGGTTGTTGGGAGTTTGGGTTAGGTGTAGGCAGGCAAGCAAATGGTTAAAGGAATAGTTAAATTATAATTTGTAATTACTAAATTATAAATCCGTTTCCTTACAATGTTTC
The DNA here is from genome assembly GCF_045791955.1 of Oncorhynchus clarkii lewisi. Classification (NCBI taxonomy): domain Eukaryota; kingdom Metazoa; phylum Chordata; class Actinopteri; order Salmoniformes; family Salmonidae; genus Oncorhynchus; species Oncorhynchus clarkii. The sequence continues at coordinate 44,425,104 of NC_092158.1, forward strand.
CTTGTCCTGTATGACCGCAACTCATGCCTTGGTTAAGTTTCCCTGGCACTGTTTCTGAATGCTAACATTTTAGCATTTTTGGCACAATTCAAGTCATGGTACAGATATAATTTTTCATGAATCATGTTGAAATCATCTATAAGTGAATTTGTTGAGCTTCACATTACATTTGAGGTACTCTCGGACTGGGCTCTAAATTGCGACCATTTTTATTGCGTATGCGCCTAAATATTATTCTGTGAGCTGGAATGCAATAATTGTTGTAATGATTAGGCTTCACTGTACCACTATTTCCGTGTGGCTTAGAGAAAAAAGTGAACGTCATGATTGCCGTGGTTACACCATTACTAAATACAAAACTGCTTGTTTCTAGCCTAAACCGTTAAACAGTTGTACCTATATTACCATCACTACGTTTTTGTCCTTCAATCATGCTTTGGTGGACAAATGTTACATTCGTAAACCATGTCGTGGGGCTTTCTAAAACTAATCGTGGGCCATTAACCATTTGTTAATACCTTGTTCAGTCATGTTACCTCGCTAGCTAGCTAACAATCTTGTAATTTACAATTATATCCATTGATTTAATTCTTACTAATAACCCTTATAAATATTTGTCTAGTGGAGTATTTGCATATGATCTCAGTGGTCATTGTCGCATAGCGATACGAAACAGCAAAATACAAATCTGTCAAAGTTCGGCGGTCGACGTCACCGGTTTTCTAGTCACCACCAATCCATGTTTCATTTTCGATTTGTTTTGTCTTCATTATACACACCTGATTTTTCATCCCAATATCGTTGTTCCCTATTTAACCCTCTGGTTTCCCCCTTGGTTTTGTGCATGGTTGTTATTGTCAAATTGTCTTGTTTTGTGACCTGGATTATTTGTCTCCTTTATGGAATATTGTTTTTGGGTAAAGTAACGGTTATTACTCATCTCTGTGTCCTGCGCCTGACTCCGCCTTACCCTCATCACCTAGACATTTTGACAAAATCCTTATTTAATTAAGAAGATAACTTTAAAAAAATGTTTCTCCTCGCGTTTTTACATGATATTTTCTACTCTGATTTAGCCACTATCTCTTGTATTCACGACCCTGAGATGGCTCTGGAAAAATTATCCTCCATATCTAATTCTCTGGCATTTTAAACACACCTCTTTTTAAACAATTCAGAGTCAAAGATGGCTCTGAAGAAAACCAGTGGTTAGATCTATCTGAGCTCATTCAGATGAGAATCGGAAACCGCTGTGCAATCTGGTTTCCGAGCCGGTCACGGGTGTACCTCAGCCACGCTCAAGGTACTAAACGATATCATAACCGCCATCGATAAAAGACAGTACTGTGCAGCCGTCTTCATAGACCTTGCCAAGGCTTTCGACTCTGTCAATCACCGTATTCTTATCGGCAGACTCAGTAGCCTCGGTTTTTCGGATGACTGCCTTGCCTGGTTCACCAATTACTTTGCAGACAGAGTTCAGTGTGTCAAATCGGAGGGCATGCTGTCCTGTCCTCTGGCAGTCTCTATGGGGGTGCCACAGGGTTCAATTCTCGGGCCGACTCTTTTCTCTGTATATATCAATGATGTTTCTCATGCTGCGGGCGATTCCCTGATCCACCTCTACGCAGACGACACCATTCTATATACTTCTGGCCCGTCCTTGGACACTGTGCTATCTAACCTCCAAACGAGCTTCAATGCCATACAGCACTCCTTCCGTGGCCTCCAACTGCTCTTAAACGCTAGTAAAACCAAATGCATGCTTTTCAACCGTTCGCTGCCTGCACCCGCACGCCTGACCAGCATCACCACCCTGGATGGTTCCGACCTTGAATATGTGGACATCTATAAGTACCTAGGTGTCTGGCTAGACTCTAAACTCTCCTTCCAGACCCATATCAAACATCTCCAATCGAAAATCAAATCAAGAGTCGGCTTTCTATTCCGCAACAAAGCCTCCTTCACTCACGCCGCCAAACTTACCCTAGTAAAACTGACTATCCTACCGATCCTCGACTTCGGCGATGTCATCTACAAAATTGCTTCCAACACTCTACTCAGCAAACTGGATGCAGTTTATCACAGTGCCATCCGTTTTGTCACTAAAGCACCTTATACCACCCACCACTGCGACTTGTATGCTCTAGTCGGCTGGCCCTCGCTACATATTCGTCGCCAGACCCACTGGCTCCAGGTCATCTACAAGTCCATGCTAGGTAAAGCTCCGCCTTATCTCAGTTCACTGGTTACGATGGCAACACCCATCCGTAGCACGCGCTCCAGCAGGTGTATCTCACTGATCATCCCTAAAGCCAACACCTCATTTGGCCGCCTTTCGTTCCAGTTCTCTGCTGCCTGTGACTGGAACGAATTGCAAAAATCGCTGAAGTTGGAGACTTTTATCTCCCTCACCAACTTCAAACATCTGCTATCTGAGCAGCTAACCGATCGCTGCAGCTGTACATAGTCTATTGGTAAATAGCCCACCCATTTTCACATACCTCATCCCCATACTGTTTTTATTTATTTATTTTTCTGCTCTTTTGCACACCAATATCTCTACCTGTACATAACCATCTGATCATTTATCACACCAGTGTTAATCTGCATAATTGTAATTATTTGCCTACCTTCTCATGCCTTTTGCACACAATGTATATATAGACTCCCCTTTTTTCTACTGTGTTATTGACTTGTTAATTGTTTACTCCATGTGTAACTCTGTGTTGTCTGTTCACACTGCTATGCCTTATCTTGGCCAGGTCGCAGTTGCAAATGAGAACTTGTTCTCAACTAGCCTACCTGGTTAAATAAAGGTGAAATAAATAAATTTAAAAAAAAAAGGTCTGAACAAGGAAAACTGACTGAAGTGGACTGGCAATCTTTCAGAAAATTCTGAAACCGATGAACTATCTCATTTAAGAAACTAAATCAAGCTACTTTTTAAGCTATATCTTTGACTCTGCTGGTGATCCTAATAAATTTTAGAAAACACTTAATGCGCTGCATCATACAAATGTATCTTCTTCCCTGCCTAAGCATGTTCTGTCTGATTCTGACATCATAACTGAGAAGAATGCGATAAGTGTTGCTGTTAATCATCATTTTATCTCAGCAGGCTTTTTATTTGATAGAAACTATTCAGAGGATTTCCTCAATTGGCCTAGACCAGGCTGCCTGTAAATGGTTTAAAAAATACTTGACATATATTACTCAATGTGAATCAACTGATGGTGTTAAATCAGGTTTCCTGGATATTACAAAAGGTGTCCCGCAGGGGTCAATTCTGGGTCCTGTACTTTTAACTGCTAACATTAACAATATTGACTTGTCTATAAAAAATGTGTATGCCGATGATACTGTTGGGTATGGTATTGCCCCCACGGTTGACCATGCTCTATCTGAACTACAGTCTGCCTTCATTGTATTACAGAAAAACTTGATTGACCTGAAATTAGTATTGAATGCTGGTAAAACTAAGTATGTTTTTCTCTAGAGCGCCCAAAAATAAATAAATACGTACTTTGGATGGTGTCCATATTGATCGTATCCCTGCTTACAAATATCTGAGCATCTGGATGGATAGAAAAATGTATTTTAAAGGGAGAGTTGGTAAATAATGAGTTAGTAATGAGTTAGTAAATAAGCTGGGAATAAAATTTGGCTCAAATAGGTGCTGCCTCTCACTAAATAGTAGGAAGCTGTTTCACCTGTCCTTGTGATTGTCTCCACCCCCTCCAAGTGTTGCTGATTTTCCCCAGTGTATTTATCCCTGTGTTTCCTGTCTCTCTGTGCCAGTTTGCCTTGTATGTTATTCCAAGTCAACCAGCGTTTTTCCCGTTCTCCTGCTTTTTGCTATTCTCCTTTTTCTAGTCCTCCCTGTTTTGACCCTTGCCTGTTTCTGGACTCTGTACCCACCTGCCTGACCATTCTGCCTGCCTTGCCCACGAGCCTGTCTGCCACTCTGTACCTTCTGGACTCTGATCTGGTTTTGACCTTTTTGCCTGTCCACGATCATTCTCCTGCCTTTCTTTTTTTGGATTAATAAACATTGTAAGATTCCAACCATCTGCATCTTGTGTCTGCATTTGGGTCTCGCCTTGCGTCATGATAGAAAGCAGATTATTCAGTCTGCATTCCTATCGGTTTTAGATAATGGCGACATCATCTATATGAATGCAGTTGCCACTTCATTAAAGCCATGCAGTTTATAATCGAGCACTACACTTCATTACAGGCAACAATTTTAGTACTCATCACTGCATTCTCTACGAGAACGTTGGTTGCCCGATGTCACGTATGTTCATTCATTGCTATGTTTTCATTTATAAAGCCCTTTTACAAAAAGTCTCACTGTACCTAACATCTTTAATCAACTTTAAACATATGAGTTAACACACCTGGTCTCAGATGGTTAACTCTGGAAAGGATTTTGGTCTCTGAGTTAGGTAATTCTGTACCTTATTTGTGGAACAATCTTAATATTTTGACAATGTTTTGGTGCCTCTAGGGGAATTCAGAAAGCTGAAGGGGGACCTTATTACGGATGAATGTGTTTATGACTTTCTTTCTGCTTGAATTTTGTATTTATATTGATGTCTTTTCTGTAATTTATTTAATTCAGGGCTGATCTGTAAAAGAGACCTTGATCTCATTATGACTCCCTGATAAAATGTAAGTTAAATACATAAAAATCCAAACATTTAGGGGCACAGAAAGAAAGGAAAAGTATTAAAAAAAAGTAGCTAGAATTCTTACAGGCCCAATATAGGCTGTATCTCAATCAATTGAAACATATTTTCTGGTGATCTTAAATGTTGTGTTGCGCGCCTAACTTTTTAAAGTTTGGAGCACCAGTGCTACCAATCCAACATTTTAATTTAGAGTCCTGCTTTCAGATTTGGACATATTGACACTATGACTTGAATGGGATTTGTGCCACAAATGCTAAAACATTATCATTTGGAAACAGGAAATGAAACTAAAGCATGGATTGCTGTCATACATTGTCCATACAATGTAAGGAAACCAATGTTTCATTTTGTAATTTAGGTGCTCTATCACTTTAAGGTGAAAGGTTTGCCAAAAGCGAAAACAGGTTATTACAGAAAGCAGGATAATTAAGTTAGCCAGCTAACTTTGATAAACATCCACATATGAATTGATTTTCTGAATGAATTGATTTAAGAATGCTACATTTGTATATTGGTTGTTGAGTCAATTATACCTTGTACATTTTATGCCTTCTCTGGAAAATAATGCACAACACGCAAGGTGTTTGCCACGACACAGCTGAGTGGCACTAACCTTCTGTGGAGTTGCATTCTTTTCAGAAAATGCTGTGGTATAAACCTTATTTCACACACTTTTGGATAGTTAGCTGGCTGTCATCGATCCCTCTTTCTGGGAGAGCCACATGGTGCGAGAACTTGCTGGATACTCATGTTTACACCCCAAATAACCCCAAAACTATCACTTCATTAAATTACTTTTCAAAGTGTCCACGCCTTACTGGGCATCAAGAGTGCCTTCTCAGTTGGATATTGCAAAGGTACAGTCATTGTAAGTGAGATTTGCTTTTCTAAAACATTAACGGCACATCTTCATTGGTGAGTAAAATGTCTCTATTTAAACCCGCTTATTTCTCATTTTTGTATTGGCCCGGCAGTTCTCTCAAACTGATTTGATAGTCCTGCTTAAAGTAATTGTTTTGCAGCCTTTTGTGTTACATTGCTGGGCCTGCATCGCCTGGATGTTGTGGCAGTAGATTAGAATAAGCTTTTTTGGTCTGGTGGTGAAAGGGAAGTTTAATTTTGTATGGGCATCTGAGTGTACTTCCGGCGCCGACAGAGATGGCCGCCTCGCTTCGCGTTTCTAGGAAACTATGCAGTATTTATTTATTTAAAACATTTTTTTTTTTTACACGTGTTAACCTCTTGGATCTCTAGGGGCGCTATTTCATTTTTGGATAAAAAACGTTCCCGTTTTAAGCGCAATATTTTGTCATGAAAAGATGCTCGACTATGCATATTATTGACCGTTTTGGAAAGAAAACACTGAAGTTTCAGAATCTGCAAAGATATTGTCTGTAAGTGCCCCAGAACTCATTCTACAGGCGAAACCAAGATGATGCGTCAAGCAGGAAATGAGCAGAATCTCTGAAGCTCTGTTTTCCATTGTCTCCTTATATGGCTGTGATTGCGCAAGGAATGAGCCTACACTGTCGTTTCCCCAAGGTGTTTGCAGCATTGTGACGTATTTGTAGGCATATCATTGGAAGATTGACCATAAGAGACTACATTTTCCAAGTGTCCGCCTGGTGTCCTGCGTGGAATTCGGTGCGCAAACGCCAGCTGCTTGTACTTTTCCATTTGATTGAGGGGAGAAACCATGCTTCCACGAACGATATATCATTGAAGAGATATGTGAAAAACACCTTGAGGATTGATTCTAAACAACGTTTGCCATGTTTTCAGTCGATATTATGGAGTTAATTTGGAAAAAAGTTCGCGTTTTGAGGACTGAATTTTCATTTTTTTTTTGGTGGCCAAATGTGATGTACAAAACGGAGCTATTTCTAATACACAAAGAATCTTTTTTGGAAAAACTGAGCATCTGCTATCTAACTGAGTCTCCTCATTGAAAACATCCGAAGTTCTTCAAAGGTAAATTATTTTATTTGAAGGCTTTTATGTTTTTGTTGAAATCTTGCGTGCTGGATGCTAACGCTAATGCTAACGCTAAATGCTACGCTAGCTAGCCACTTTTACACAAATGATTGTTTTCCTATGGTTGAGAAGCATATTTTGAAAATCTGAGATGACAGTGTTTACAAAAGGCTAAGCTTGAGAGATGGCATATTTATTTCATTTCATTTGCGATTTTCATGAATAGTTAACGTTGCGTTATGGTAATGAGCTTAGGTCTGTAAATAGAATCCCGGATCCTTTGGTCGACGCAACAGGTTAATTCTTACATTGGTACCCCAGGTAATCTTAGGTTTCATTACATACAGCCGGGAGGAACTACTGAATATAAGAGCAACGTCAATTCACCATCATTACGACCAGGAATATGACTTTCCCAAAGCGGATCCTGTGTTCTGCCTTCCACCCAGGACAATGGATCGGATCCCAGCCGGCGACCCAAAACACCATGTCGTAAAAGGGGCAAATGAAGCGGTCTTATGGTCAGACTCCGGAGACGGGCACATCGCACACCACTCCCTAGCATACTTCTGGCCAATGTCCAGTCTCTTTACAACAAGGTTGATGAAATCCGAGCAAGGATAGCATTCCAGAGAGACATCGGAGACTAACGTTCTTTGCTTCATGGAAACATGACTCACACGAGAGACTCTATCGGAGTCGGTGCAGCCAGCTGGTTTCTTCACGCATCGCGCCGACAGAAACGAGCATCTTTAATTTTTTTAAACATTTTTTAAAATTTTACCCCTTTTTCTCCCCAATTTCGAGGTATTCAATTGTTGTAGTAGCTACTATCTTGTCTCATCGCTACAACTCCCGTACGGGCTCGGGAGAGACGAAGGTTGAAAGTCATGCGTCCTCCGATACACAACTCAACCAAGCCGCACTGCTTCAACACAGCGCGCATCCAACCCGGAAGCCAGCCGCACCAATGTGTCGGAGGAAACACCGTGCAACCTTGGTTAGTGCACACTGCGCACGGCCTGCCACAGGGGTCACTGGTGCGCGATGAGACAAGTATATCCCTACTGGCCAAACCCTCCCTAACCCGGACGACGCTAGGCCAATTGTGCGTGACCCCACGGACCTCCCGGTCGCGGCCGGTTACGACAGAGCCTGGGCGCAAACCCAGAGTCTCTGGTGGCACAGCTGGCACTGCAGTACATCGCCCTTAACCATTGCGCCACCCGGGAGGCTAAACAAGCATCTTTTTGGTAAGAAGAGGGGCGGGGGGATATGCCTTATGATTAACGAGACGTGGTGTGATCATAACAACATACAGTAACTCAAGTCCTTCTGTTCACCTGACTTAGAAATCTTCACAATCAGATGTCGACCGCATTATCTACCAAGGGAATTCTCTTCCATTATAATCACAGCCGTATATATTCCCCCCCAAGCAGACACATCGATGGCCCTGAACAAACTTAATTTGACTGTAAACTGAAACCACATATCCTGAGGCTGCATTCATTGTAGCTGGGGAATTTAACAAGGCTAATCTGAAAACAAGACTCCCTAAATTCTATCAGCATATCGATTGCTTAACCAGGGCTGGTAAAACTCTGGATCATTGTTATTCTAACTTCCGTGATGCATATAAGGCCCTCCCCCGCCCTCCTTTCGGAAAAGCTGACCACGACTCCATTTTGTTGCTTCCAGCCTACAGACAGACTAAAACAAGAAGCTCCCACGCTCCGGTCTGTTCAACGCTGGTCCGAACAATCTGATTCCACGCTTCAAGACGGTCACATGGATTGGGATATGTTCCGCATTGCGTCCAACAACATTGATGAATACGCTGATTCGGTGAGCGAGTTCATTAGAAAGTGCATTTACGATGTTATACCCACAGCAACGATTAAAACATTCCCAAACCAGAAACCGTGGATTGATGGCAGCATTCGCGCAAAACTGAAAGCGCGAATCACTGCTTTTAACCAGGGCAAGGTGACCGGAAACATGACCGAATACAAAGTGTAGCTATTCCCTCTGCAAGGCATTCAAACAAGCTAAGCGTCAGTATAGAGACAAAGAAGTCGCAATTCAACGGCTCAGACACAAGAGGTATGTGGCAGGGTCTACAGTCAATCACGGATGACAAAAAGAAAACCCGCCCCGTCACGGACCAGGATGTCTTGCTCCCAGACAGACAAAATAACTTTTGCTCGCTTGGAGAACAATACAGTGCCACTGACACCGCCCGCTACCAAAACCTGTGGACTCTCCTTCACTGCAGCCGACGTGAGTAAAGCATTTAAACTTGTTAACCCTCGCAAGGCTGCAGGCCCAGACGGCATCCTCAGAGCATGCGCAGACCAGCTGGCTGGTGTGTTTAAGGACATATTCAATCAATCTTTATCCCAGTCCCACATGCTTCAAGAGGGCCACCATTGTTCAAGTTCCCAAGAAAGCTAAGGTAACTGAGCTAAACGACTACCGCCCTGTAGCACTCACTTCCGTCATCATGAAGTGCTTTGAGAGACTAGTCAAGGACCAAACAAGCACCTCCACCCTACCTGACACCCTAGACCCACTCCAATTTGCTTACAGCCCCAATAGGTCCACAGACGACGCAATTGCAACCACACTGCACACTGCCCTAACCCATCTGGACAAGAGGAGTACCTATGTGAGAATGCTGTTCATCGACTACAGCTCAGCATTCAACACCATAGTACCCTCCAAACTCGTCCAAACCCTGGGTCTCGACCCCGCCCTGTGAAACTGGGTACAGGACTTTCTGACAGGCCGCCCCCAGGTGGTGTGGGTAGATAACATCTCCACCCCGCTGATCCTCAACACGGGGGCCCCACAAGGGTGCGTTCTGAGCCCTCTCCTGTACTCCCTGTTCACCCACGACTGTGTGGCCATGCACGCCTCCAACTCAATCATCAAGTTTGCGGATCACACTACAGTGGTAGGCTTGATTACCAACAACCACGAGACAGCCTACAGGGAGGAGGTGAGGGTCCTCTGAGTGTGGTGTCAGGAAAATAACCTCACACTCAATGTCAACAAAACAAAGGAGATTGTGGACTTCAGGAAACAGCAGAAGGAGCACCCCCTTATCCACATCGACGGGACAGTAGTGGAGAGGGTAGTACATTTTAAGTTCCTCTGCGTACACATCAGACAACCTGAATTGGTCCACCCACACACACAGCGTTGTGAATCAGGCGCAGCAGCGCCTCTTCAACCTCAGGAGGCTGAAGAAATTCGGCTTGTCACCAAAAACACTCGCACACTTCTACAGATGCACAATCGAGAGCATCCTGTCGGGCTGTATCACTGCCTGGTACGGCAACTGCTCCGCCCACAACTGTAAGGCTCTCCAGAAGGTAGTGAGTTCTGCACAACGCATCACCGGGGGCAGACTACCTGCCCTCCAGGACACCTACACAAGGCGATAAAGATCAGCAAGGACAACAACCACCCGATCCACTGCCTGTTCACCCCTCTATCATCCAGAAGGCGAGGTCAGTACAGGTGCATCAAAGCAGGGCCATCAGACTGTTAAACAGCCACCACTAACATTGAGTGGCTGCTGCTAACATACTGACTCAACTCCAGCCACTTTCATAATGAAAATTGATGGAAATTGATGTAAAAAATGTATCGCTAGCCACTTTAAACAATTGCACTTTAAACAATGTTTACATACCCTATATTACTCATCTCATATGTGTATATACTGTACTCAATACCATCTACTGCATCTTGCCTATGCCATTCTGTACCATCACTCATTCATATATCTTTATGTACATATTCTTTATCCCTTTACACGTGTGTGTGTGTGTGTGTGTGTGTGTGTGTGTGTGTGTGTGTGTGTGTGTGTGTGTGTATAAGGTAGTAGTTGTAGAATTGTTAGGTTAGATTACTTGTTGGTTATTACTGCATTGTCGGAACCAGAAGCACAAGCATTTCGCTACACTCGCATTAACATCTGCTAACCATTTGTATGTGACATATAATCAAATAAAATTTGATTTGATGTTATGCCTGCTTTGAAATAATAATAACTTGAGATCTTTAAAAACACATTGTAATAAATTACCCATGCTTTCTACCCATGCTTTCTATCCAGTCAGTAGTGCTTTCCCCCGGCAGTTCATCATATTGTGCTGCTGTTAAACATAAAGAGCACATCTGTTGCTCATTGAACATCTGGGCTTATTTGCATATTAATGAATAATTATGTTAATTTGATTGCCAGTGGCCCCTTGCATTGCGATGGATTAAAGATCTGCCCGTCCAACTGCTCCAAAAAATGTACTTTCATTTTTCCCTTTCACTTCTGCTCTCTTATTGATGATCGTTCATTAGGCATTTGTGGAACGGTGGAAAACAATTAGACATCTGTGATGTACAGGGTGGCTTATTGGAGTGACAGTTTTCAGAACAAAGGCCAATTTCTGAATATAACTAGATCATTTGAATATGTCTGCAAGTACCAGCACAATCTGATTGGAGCTACTGTGAAGGGTACAATTTCCAATCGGTTTAACATGATGTCAACAATAACACGATGTCAAAGATCATCCTGTAATGTATATTGATTGATTGTTTCTGGATCAACACCATGATGATGATGAGCAGAGCCACTGATCAAACCACCAGTAAACTGTGTATCACAGTATTTCTAGACTTCTGGGCTAGATCCTTTATGCCCACTGCCTGCCTATGTACTTATCTCGCCAACAGTTCTAAGTAAATCATGTGATCAATTCAATAGGCTAGGGCAGGGGTGTCAAAGTCAAATGGACGGAGGGCCAAATAAAAAAATCCGCTACAAGACGAGGGCCGGACTGTTCGAATGTTCATTGAAAAATTTTTAAATGACGCATATAGTCTAGTGAACCTAATTGAACCTACTGAAAACCTAACAAATATATTACAATATGATCAGATAAATAAAGCAATATTTTCTTATGGCTCTGTCAGTAATCTTTAATTTTCAACAGACACAAAAGACAAATTTCCTTTATATAAATATCCCCATAACATGAACATTAAATGAAAGAAACCGGTATTCAAGGCACCATCAGTAGACTATATTTTCTATTTTAGCAAAAGTGGGCTAAATTTACTTCAAAGAAAAAACAATAATAGCAATTTTCTATCATCCACTCAACTGAAATATTTTTTAAATATAATTGGATTGAAATACAAAAAAATAAAGTGCAAAAATCTATTAATCAAAAACAACACTTTGTTTAAGGAGAAGTAACATGCAGTGAAAACAAATATTAAATTTTAACTTTTAAACTTGAACTGAGTAAAAACTCTAAATATGTGATTGCACAGTAATGTTCACTTGTTTGAGGTTGAGGGTGATACTTGGTGGTGTCCCATCTTTTCCACAAGTTCATCAATGTTCGGGGTAAGGCTCTGAGCTGAAGAAATCCTCAGAATTGAGTGGAGGTGTTCAGCAGTAAGTCGACTTCTGTGTGATGTTTTGTTCAGGTTCATCAAAGAAAACAGTTGTTCACACAGGTATGTGCTGCCAAACATAGACAACGTTTGAGCAGCCTGGATGCGCAGCTGGGGCATTGTGCCGGGGAGGAAACGGGCGAACTCCGCAGCACCCACTGCCGCATATTTTGCCCTCAGTGCATCATTGCATTGGAGGTCAATCAACTCCATTTGGAGGTTTGGTGGTGAGCTTTCCACGTCAACAGCAAATGGGTTACCGAGCAGTTCCAACCTGCTTTTTTGTGCTTCAAAGTCAGCAAATCGGCGTCGAAAGTCAGCGGCAAGCATACCTATTTTATCAGCCAACTGTGTGCTCGGGAACGCACTGGTAGAGAGCTTCTCTTTCATGGTCTGGCAGCTGGGAAAGTGGCTCAAATTTTCTTTCCGCATCTGCGTCTCCCACAGAGTCAGTTTGGTTTTAAATGCCTTCACTGTACTGTACATATCAGAGATGACACGATCCCGACCCTGCAGCTGCAAGTTTATTGCATTCAGATGACTCGTAATGTCACACAGAAAAGCCATTTCACACAGAAACATTTCGTCTCGGAGTTGTGTTGTGTCTTTCCCTTTGCTGTCCAAGAACAGACAAATCTCCTCACGAAGCTCGAAACATCTTTGAAGCACCTTTCCCTGGCTTAGCCATCGCACCTCTGTGTGATAAGGCAAATCACCATGCTCCGTTTCTAACTCCGTCAGAAATGCCTTGAACTGGCGGTGATTCAAACCTTTGGCTCTGATAAAGTTAACTGTGCGCGTGATGATGCTCATTACATGCTCCATTTTCAAGGCTTTACCGCACAACGCTTCCTGGTGTATGATACAATGATAAGCTGTCAGCTCACCTGTCGCGTTTTCCTCTTGCATCTTTTCCCGTATCTTCGCCACCAGTCCGCTCCTGTGTCCACACATCGCAGGTGCTCCGTCGGTTGTCAAACCCACGAGTTTTTCCCAAGGCAGCTCCATCTCATTTACACATCTTGACACCTCTTCATACAAATCATGCCCCGTAGTTGTGCCATGCATAGGACGTAAAGCCAAAAACTCCTCTGTCACGCTTAGGTTGGAGTCCACTCCGCGGATGAAAATTGACAACTGGGCAATGTCAGAAATGTCGGTGCTCTCATCCACAGCCAAGGAATATGCAATAAAATCTTTTCCCTTTTTCACAAGCTGCTCTTTTAGATTGATGGACAACTGGTCTACTCTCTCGGCAATGGTGTTTCTGCTCAGACTCACATTTAAAAAGAGTTGCCTTTTTTCTGGGCAAACTTCGTCACAAACTTTAATCATGCAGTTTTTGATGAAATCCCCCTCCGTAAATGGCCGGGCTGATTTAGCGATCTCTTCTGCCAAAATAAAACTGGCCTTGACAGCAGCCTGGCCTTGTGATTTGGCTTTTTTGAACAGAGCCTGTCGAGATTTGAGGCCTCGTTTTAATTCCTCTGCCTTTTGTAGCCTTTGTTCCATGTCCATATTCTTGTTTTTGTCCGCGTGTTTCGTTTCATAATGTCGTCTCAGATTATACTCTTTCAGTACCGCCACACTTTCTCCACACAGAAGACACACAGGTTTTCCAGCTACCTTCGTGAACATATACTCCGACTCCCACCTTGTTTGAAACCCCCGGTTCTCAGTATCCACCTTCCGTTTTGCCATTTTTGATGGGTATCTGAAAGTTAATTTTACTGTGATGCTGACGACTGCTGTGCCAATAAATATTGAAATGAAGCAGCCTACTGCTCGGTGCGTCACCTTTGCATTGTGGGAAATGTAGTATTGGTGCGTGTAAAAGATCTGCGGGCTGCCGGCTTGCTGCGGGCCGGTTCTAATAATAAATCAAGATCATCCCAGGGGCCGTAAAAAACCTTCTTGCGGGCCGGATGTGGCCCGCGGGCCTTGACTCTGACATATGTGGGCTAGGGGAACAGTACACAATGTCCATGCCAGAATAGCCCTTTTAGAGAGATGCAAGGCTACAATATCTTACCTTTAGGAGTCCAGTAAGGCCAGGCAGAGCACCAAGAAAAATAAAGAGAAACAAATGAGTGCAATCTTAAATGTAATTACATTTTTATTTAACCGTTATTTAACCAGGAAGGGCTCATAGAGATTAGAAATCTTTTTCTCAGGCAGCACCAAGTCATTACACAGTTACAGACAAACAACATGAAAAAAACAAGTAATCTAGTAAAAACAAAGTAAGACACAATCATAAAACAGCCAATTAAAAATATTGACAGGTCAGGGAATCAGTCTCAAAATCATTAATCAGTGATTTAAAAATACCAATCGGGACACGTTCTTCCAGTTTTAAAAGTATTTTGTAAGGCGTTCCAAGACTATGGTGCAAAGTACATAAAAGCCCTTTTACCAAATTCAGTCCTGTGAACGAAGAGAGTACCCACCACATTTCTGAACAATAAAAATGCCCAAATAAAATAGTAGTAAACCCAAAATGGCTTTGCAAATAAAAGTATACCAGTGACTGAGCCTATGAGTGATTAGAGAAGGCCAGCCAACCCTGGTAAACAAAGTGCAGTGGTAAGGGTTTTGCAGTTTGAAATAAATCTCAAAGCGCCATGGTAAAGGGTGTCGATCTCACACTGAGCGGAAGCATTCATATATAAAATATCCCCATAGTCTAGTAAAGGCATAAATGTAGCTGATACTAGCCGCCTCCTGGCTTCAAAAGAAAAACGGTCCTTATTCCTAAAATAAAATTCTAACTTCAGCTTCAATTTTTTGTAAGTTGTTGAATATGCAATTTAAAACAGGCAGTCATCAATTAAAATTCCAATATTCATGAGGTTACAATCTCATTGCCCTGACAGGTAGTAATAGGTGAAAGGTTCAGATATCTATTTCTTGCTTTAGAAAACACCATTAGTTTAGTTTTGTCAGTATTGAGGATAAGCTTTAATTGACACAAGGTATGTTGAACCGTAAATTTGAGGGAATTGGGCTAACAACTCATTATTACAGAAGGCTGATTATTCTGAATGACCTCTTCTAATTTTCTATTGTATCACTTAATCAATCTGGAATATTAGATTGGTTCCTTGTATTGTATACCCAAACATATGAAAAATGTTCTCCATTGTACACTTTACTTTCAGTTGCAGACTACAAGATACACTGCCATGTTTCTGAAGGTCATAAATGTCACAAGATTGTATTGAGGATGTAGAAGACACTTTACCATCTTCAAGGACATTCTAGGGCACCCTAAAGATGATTACTGAAAATATTAAAGAATTAACTATAATCTGGAAAGCTACATGAGGTTATAGCATAGGTGTGAACATCCATACTAAACTATTCTTGTATGAAACATTTATCTTGCTTTGATTTATAAACACTGGCGCTTGTCTGTTGGAACTAGAGGTAGACCGATTATGATTTTTCAATGCCGATACCGATTACTGGAGGACAAAAAAAGGCGATACCGATTTAATCGGACGATATTTAAAATGTATTTGTAATAATGACAATTACAACAATACTGAATGAACACTTATTTTAACTTAATATAATACATCAATAAAATCAATTTAGCCTCAAATAAATAATGAAACATGTTCAATTTGGTTTAAATAATGCAAAAACAAAGTGTTGGAGAAGAAAGTAAAAGTGGAATATGTGCCATGTAAGAAAGCTAACATTTATTAAGTTCCTTGCTCAGAACATGAGAATATATGAAAGCTGGTGGTTCCTTTTAACATGAGTCTTCAATATTCCCTGGTATGAAGTTTTAGGTTGTTATTATAGGACTATTTCTCTCTATACCATTTGTATTTAATATACCTTTAACTATTGGATGTTCTTATAGGCACTTTAGTATTGCCAGTGTAACAGTATAGCTTCCGTACCTCTCCTCGCTCCTACCTGGGCTCGAACCAGGAACACAATGACAACAGCCACCCTCGAAGCAGCGTTACCCATGCAGAGCAAGGGGAACAACTACTCCAAGTCTCAGAGCTAGTGACATTTGAAACGCTATTAGCGCGCTCCCCGCAACTAGCTAGCCATTTCACATCACATTGTTACACCAGTCTAATCTTGGAAGTTGTTAATAACCTGTTATGACTGCGATCCCCGTACAGGGATCAACATCAGGGGAAATTTCAGAGTAACAACTAAAAATACAACTTCGTAACATTAAACATTCTTGAAAATGCAAGTGTCTTACACCCTTCAAAAGATTAGAATCTTGGTAATCAAACTACGTTTTCCAATTTAAAATGGCTATTAGAGAACAAATCCCATGCTTTTGTTTGAGAAGGGCAATCAACAACAAACATTTTCCGCCATGACAGTTTTTACACATTCACATCTGAAGGTAAAATTATGACTTCTGATATCTTGCTCTTATTTCTCTTCCTGAGGGTCCCAGTGATCAAATGAAGTGCCGTTTGATAAAATCCATTTTTATAGCCTAAATCGAAACATTTTGTAAACCGTTTGTGCCGTGAATTCCATCATTCGACATGATTACCCCCGTAAACAATTGTTTATCTAGTCATGGTTGGTTTCAGTGCATTCCTCTGGATGTTTGCAACACAGCCAAACGTCATTGGTTTTTTTGCGGGGAGTATTGACCGACGTGAACTGATTTGAAGACGAGCAATGACTGCCTTACGCACCAATAATTTTAGCGAAGCTTCATTGATTGACTATTTCTGCCCAATGACCACTGATCTTCTTGGACCACAATTCCTTGTTTGTAATCGCACGCGCAGGGAACTCCATTCTCGCCTTGACGATCAGAGGAGTTGCTGTAAGGCTTTTTACGCGCAGCTGTATTTCGGAAAGTTGTAGTTTCAACGATTTCATTGAAGATATCATGGCGAATAAATCAGGTAAAGCAAAGTCTAAAGTGAAAGTGAGACAGATTTTGTTTGTGGAATCTTTGAGTGTTATGATTCAAACGAACTGAGGAGCTGTTTCTGCAAGGACAGGACGTACTTCTGGACGGGTAAGTGCTAATGCCGTTTTATGAAATATATATATTTTTTTTAAATATTTTTTTGCAATGAAGTGTATGTATATGTATGTATGTATATATATATATATATAGTATATGTGTGTGTGTGTGTAATATATATATATATATATAATATATATATATATATATACACACACACACACAACAATGGTCGAAGTTGAATGGAACAGCACTTCACCTTAGTGACTGTTCCCTCTGCTCTATACAATACATATCTGTTTATTTTATGTGATGATAAAAGGCTCATATTAAAAAAATATTTGTATTGTGTTTTCTTTCACAGTGATAGCGACTCTGACTGGGAGCCCCCGGTGCCAAGCTGCCCGCTCTACCTGTGCCCCCAGTGGTGTTCATATGCCTGCAGTAATGAACTGTGGCATGACTGTGCCTCAGGGCCAAAAGGGCACAGCATGGAGGCGTCGTTGTGTTTCTGTGTCGCATGAAATGCACCACTTGTTCAGTTTGCCTCTGCTTTACATCAGAAAGAGACTGCTATGGGACATGGCACAGTGTTAAGGTTTTCTTCCTCTTCCTCTGAAGAGGAGGTGTAGCAAGGATCAGACCAAAATGCAGCGTGGTTATCTTCATACATCTTTAATAAAGATAATGACAATACGAAACAATAAACGTAACATGAAAAACCTAAACAGCCTTATCTGGTGCAAACAGAGACAGGAACAATCACCCACAAAACACTCAAAGAATATGGCTGCCTAAATATGGTTCCCAATCAGAGACAACGATAAACACCTGCCTCTGATTGAGAACCACTCCAGGCAACCATAGACTTACCTAGATAACTCTACTATACCACAATCCCATAACCTACAAAAACCCCAAGACAAAACACACCACATAAATAACCCATGTCACACCCTGGCCTGATCAAAATAATAAAGAAAATACTAAGACCAGGGCGTGACACACAGGCAGCAAAATATTGTGACGAGGACTTCCAAGGGGTGTACTGTTTTTAAGTAAATATATTTATTTTCTAATTATTATTTTTTTGTGTGTGTTAGAATTGCTTTTTGATATGTTGTATATAGTTATTTGCACTGCTGTATATAGTTATAGGTAATTTCACGAATTCGGTACATTTGTGCAACTTGTGTGGGACACCTGGGTGACTTCATGCTAAATGTCATGTAGCTCACCCATTCCTGAAGTTATCAGTCTGAAACTTTGCACACCTACAGTTGCCCTCTAATGTTATCCATCAAAATAATATCCAGCATCCTATCTGACTGTGTGGCTATTCTAGTACATGTGAAAGATGATACTACAACAATAAAAAACAGAACGTATGCTCTTTCTCTTTTCTTCCACCAGATCTACTGTGTTATATTCTCCTACATTCAATTAACATTTCCACAAACTTCAGAATGTTTCCAATCAAATGATACCAAGAATATTCATATCCTTGCCTCTGGGGCTGAGCTACAGGCAGTTAGATTTGGGTATGTCTTCAGGCAGAAATTGAGAACAAAGGGATGCAGCCATAGCAGGTTAAGGCTTGAAGTCAAAAACAGCAGAGCTGCTGGCAAAACGCATTAAAGTGCTGTTTGAATGAATGCTTATGAGCCTACTGGTGCCTACCATCGCTCAGTCAGACTGCTCTATCAAATCATAGACCTAACTTTAACATAAAACACATGCGAGCCATAGGTCATTAATATGGTCAAATCCGGAAACTATCATCTTGAAAACAAGACGTGTATTCTTTCAGTGAAATACGGAACCGTTCGGTATTTTATCTAACGGGTGGCATCCATCAGTCTAAATATTCCTGTTACATTGAAGGTTGTGCAATGTTATGTCATAATTACATAAAATTATGGCAAATTAGTTCGCAATGAGCCAGGCTGCCCAAACTGTTGCATATACCCTGACTCTGCGTGCAATGAAAGCAAGAGAAGTGACACAATTTCACCTGGTTAATATTGCCTGCTAACCTGGATTTCTTTTAGCTAAATATGCAGTTTTAAAAATAGATACTTCTGTGTATTGATTTTAAGAAAGGCATTGGTGTTTATGGTTAGGTACACGTTGGAGCAACGACAGTCCCTTTTTGCGAATGTGCACTGCATCGATTATATGCAATGCAGGACACGCAAGAAACTAGTAATTTCATCATCCATGTGTAGTTATAACTAGTGATTATGATTAAGTTTAATGCTAGCTAGCAACTTACCTTGGCTCCTTACTGCATTCACGTAACAGGCGGGCTCCTCATGAGGCAGGTGGTTAGTGTTGGACTAGTTAACCGTAAGGTTACAAGATTGAATCCCTGAGCTGACAAGGTAAAAATCTATTATTCTGCCCCTGAACAAGGCAGTTAACCCACCGTTCCTAGGCCGTCATTGAAAATAAGAATGTGTTCTTAACTGACTTGCCAAGTTAAATAAAGATTAAAGGTGTAAAAAATAAAAAATCGGCATCCAAAATGACCGATTTCCCATTGTTATGAAAACTAGAAATCGGCCCTAATTAATCGGCCGTTCCGATTAATCGGTCGACCTCTAGTTGGAACACCACCTTGACAACCACGTTTGCTTGGAAATCTTTACAAAGGCCATTTTTTTTGCTTCAAGTGAGCATGTAGTGAATGTGTTTGGAGCATTGTTATTCTTGAGATGTTGAATCCTACCTCAGTGACCACTGGGACATTGTTAGCCTGGCTGAGTGTGAAACAGCGAAGAGTCTAAAGTAGGATATTGGCATATCAAATCTCTCAGGGGTACTGTACTTTGCTATCTCAAGACACCTATATTATGACCAGGAAGCCCTACTCCAGGATGACAAGGAGGGAGGTATAAAATATGAATGACCGTGTAGGTATTGAAAAAGACATCTAGCAATGTTTATTCTGTGGTTACGTCTCTAGGGTGATGCAGTGGGTTCATTATATTTTTGCCCCGTATGATTCTGCTGTTGATAATGTCCCTGGATGAGTTTTCTCTCCATCTCTCCTGTTCTGACTTGTTTAAATGAACATTTCCCCATCCCTCAAGCCATGTTACAAAAGGATGTTCTGTACTGCAGTATACACTGAATGTACAAAACATTAAGGACATCTTCCTAACATTGCCCTCAGAACAGCATCAATTTGTCAGGGCATGAACTCTACAAGGTGTCGAAAGCGTTCCACAGGAATGCTGGCCCATTTTGACTCCAATGCTTCCCACAGTTGTATCAAGTTGGCTGGATGTCCTTTGGGTGGTGGACCAGTCTTGATACACATGGGAAACTGTTGAAGATGAAAAACTCAGCAACATTGCAGTCCTTGACACAGACCGTTTTGCGTTTAACCTGTCTCTTCCCCTTCTACTACACTGATTGAAGTGGATTTAACAAGTGAAATATATAAGGGATCAAAGCTTTCACCTGGATTCACCTGGTCAGTCTGTCATGGACAGAGCAGGAGTTCTTAATGTTTTATATACTCAGTGTATGAACATACGAACATTCACACTTACAGATAATGTGAATGTGTGTACAAGTGTGTGGGTGTGTTGGAATTTTTCTGAATGTCGGTGTGTGTTTCTGCGTGTTTCAGAATGTGTGCGTGAGCCTGCATCTGTGTTTGTGCGAGCATGCAAGCGTGGATGACTGTACCAAACAGTTCCTGCTTTGATCCTGTGCACTAAGGACTTACAAATCTCCATTGTTTACAGACAGGATATCAAAGCTTCTCTGTGTGAGACAAACGTTCATTTATTATAAGAGCAGTCAATGTGGAATACAGAAATAGCATTGAGCCAAATAATAAATAGATCGCTGAAAACAAAACAAAAAAAGGTAACAGATAATTTAATTTAATTTGCATGGTCATGTCACTCCCAAGTAATTCCACATTTGATCATGATTACCAACCACACATGTATATCAAATTGGGAATACGATGAACTTACTTCTTAACTTGTCTACAATCCTCTCTGCTATGAAAGTTGATGCAATAACGTGTAGGCCTGTAGTTAAGCAAGTCGTTGCTGTGACAAATAACGTAATTCTGTGACATGGCAACAAGCTGTATTGTTCTTTTGAAGCCCGGGAGGCACGTTATGCTGAATTTGCTGGGAAAAACACAACTAGAAAATGATGGGGGAAAAAACAACTGTCACGAACACAAAGATGGTAATGAAATTTACCAGAGGGACCAGAGACTTTACAGTCAGAATTTCACTCAGGATCACATCAATCGCGAGCAAATCCCCAGCCCAGTTACACTGTCATTCAGTTTCTCCCTCTCTGCTCTGTCACCCAGTTGATATTTCCATATTATCTTTAAACCCATTGACAAGAGAGACAGAAAACATGGACTTTCAGTCCCCTTCTCTCCCTCCAACCCCCACTCAAACAAGAGGCTTTTCTGTCATGACCCATCCCCTCCATGCTTTTTCCCCCCTTGTCCAGATTGTGTTTCACTCGGGGCCCCTGTCACGTTTGTGTGATGCTCTCTGTGCTAATTCCCCAGCTATACTATGGAATTTCTCCATTGAACCCAGATAAGTATATCAGACACAGCCAGAGAATGGACCACCAGCCTGCCCAGAACACAGCTTGCCTTTCTCATCAATCAGTATGAAAAGGCCCAGCCACAGAGTAAAGCCTCCCCCTTCCCCTTCCCCTTCCCCACCACCAAAACCACCACCACCATCATCATCATCATCATCCTGCTTTATTTCTGATATGAAGCCACTGCACCAAAATAGCAGCCAGAGAGAAGCTAAGAGAAGAAGGTATGTGTATGTGTTTGGTTTTACTATCCTTGTGGGGACCAGAAGTCCTCACAAGGATAGTAAAACAAGAAAAAGTCACAAGGAAAAAGGCTATTATAGGCTTAGGGGTCAGGTTTAGGGTTATATTTAGGATTAGGGTTAGAATTAGGGGTACGGGTTAGGTTTAGTAGATAGGTTTGAGTTTGAGGAGCCATGAAGGCCCACACTGTCGCCACGCTTCACGCAGGCGGCTGGGACACAGGGCAAAAGGAGCCGGTCTTATGACGTGTCCTGTGGCAGGACGCAGGTTTCACGGTGGTTGGGTATTTGGTATGGTATTGGTATGGTGGTATTTTCAACCTAACTTCCATTGTGGGAAGTGGGAATCCGCTCAGGTGTCTATCTATGCCTGCTACATTAGGTTAGAGAAGCCCAAACAGAGAGAGAGAGAATGTGACTATGTTGACTATGCTGCAACATGCATGGGCTGGAACACAGTCCCACTATCAGATCGCTGCTGTTCTGTGGAGAGCGATAGCGGCTTTGGGTACTGGATAGACTGCATTATCATTTCCTGTTTACTGCAGTAAGACATCCACAAAGTGTGTATTGAAAATATATATAAAAGCTCTTATACAAGATAAACATTAATGTGAACCGTCTTGATATTCAACTTGGGCGAGTCAATATAGCCCAACAAAAAATAGCGATTGTATAGGATAAATACAAGCACACACAACCTCTAGAGCAATGCATGATATCAAGGACCCTGCTGACTACAGTGTGTGTTCTGGTTTCCCCTGTTGCTATCGTAGGTCATTCATGAAGTGGATAGGCTGCAGTAGAGGAGGGGAGAACTAGTTACCTGAGTGTGTGTCAAAGAGTAGGCTCTCCCAGAGGATCTGGCATAGCGTAACAAAGGTTAGGGATGCTTAGCGCAAGCAAAAGGGCAGCGATACACACACACACACACACACACATACAAAGAGTCATGAATCTATGCATACGACTCAAATACAAAACATATAGGCAGCAATACAGAAACACACATGAACCTTACATTTCTATATATTTGTATGTGTATGTGTCAAACACAGAAAAGACACACACAAATACACATGTGCGCCAAGGCTCTCCTGGTCTACTGCCAAGCAAAGCAACCATTTTCTAGGATATAGCTTATGCTATAATCCCTACCCAGGAAAATGGGCACTGATCTAAGAATCACAGTTACAGTTGGTTGAGAATTCAATGCTTAGCTAATAATCCACTTTGTTTGTCTGTTAAATTATTCATTGTAATTCTGGGAAGCTCTGTGTAATCGTTGCTGCTAAGCTGATGACTGATGACCAAGAGCAGTTATTTTGAGGACAACCAATTTTTCCTTTTACTTTGGACAATATTCAATCAAACTGGCAATCGAGAGTTTCCGGCCAGGGTATGTCAAAATAAATAAATATAAATATTTTTATTTTGAGAGAGCTGGAGATTACGCAATAATTGCGACGGAGGACACCAAGCGACCACCTGGTATATGTAGTGTAAAATGGTCAATCTTCCAATGATATGCCTACAAATACGTCACAATGCTGTCGACACTATGGGGAAACGACAGAAAGTCTAAGCTCATTCGTGACCCATTCACAGCCATATAAGGACTCATTGAAACACAGCGCCTTCAAAATCTGGGGCACTTCCTGTTTGAAATTTCATCTTGGTTTCGCCTGTAGCATCAGTTCTGTGGCACTCACAGACAATATCTTTGCAGTTTTGGAAACGTCAGGGTGTTTTCTTTCCAAAGCTGTGAATTATATGCATAGTCGAGCATCTTTTCGTGACAAAATATCTTGTTTAAAACGGGAACATTTTTTTATCCAAAAATTAAAAGGGCGCCCCCTATATCCAAGAAGTTAAAAGGGATATCAACCATATTCCTTTTTCTATGGCTTCCCTAAGGTGTCAACAGTCTTTAGACATAGTTTCAGGCTTTTATTTTTGAAAAATGAGCGTGAAAGATCACATTGCGTAAGTGGATAGGTGGGGGCTCAGAGTGAGTTTTGCGCTACAGAGTAAAGCGGCCATTGTTTCTCCCGGTTTTATGGAAAAACCTACACACCCAGTTGATATATTATTGAATATATATTTTAAAAACAACCTGAGGATTGATTATAAAAAACGTTTGACATGTTTCTGTGGACATTACGGATATTATTTAGAATTTTCGTCTGCGTTGTCGTGACCGCTCTTTCCTGTGGATTTCTGAACATAACGCGACAAACAAACAGAAGTATTTTGGGTATAAAAATAATGTTTATGGAACAAAAGGAACATATGTTGTGTAACTGGGAGTCTCGTGAGTGAAAACATCTGAAGATCATCAAAGGTAAAGATTAATTTATTGCTTTTCTGATTTTCGTGACCTAGCTACTTAATGCTTGTACATAATGCGTACATAATGTTTTGTTATGCTATCGATAAACTTACACAAATGCTTGGATTGCTTTCGCTGTGAAGAATAATTTCAACATCTGAGACGACAGGTGGGTTAACAAAAGGCTAAGCTGTGTTTTGCAATATTGCACTTGTGATTTCATAAATATGAATATTTTTTAGTAATATTATTTGACTGTGGCGCTATGCTATTCAGCGGTTGCTGACGAAAATGGTCCCGTTAACGGGATGGGTGCGCCAAGAAATTAATAAAAACAGTTGAAGATGGGCCGGTGGCATAGGCTACATATCAGGCCTGGGTGCATATACAGTTCAAGTCAGAAATGTACATACACTTAGATTGGAGTCATTAAAACTTGTTGTTCAAACACTCCAAAAAAATGTGTTAGACTTTGCATGACACAAGTCATTTTTCCAACAATTGTTTACAGTCAGATTATTTCACTGATAATTCACTGTATCACAATTCCAGTGGGTCAGACGTTTACATACACTACGATGACTGTGCTTTTAAACAGCTTGGAAAATTCCATAAAATTATGTGATGGCTTTAGAAGTTGCTGAAGCTGATAGGCTAATTGACATAATTTGAGTAAATTTGAGGTGTACATGTGGATGTATTTCAAGGCCTACCTTCAAACTCTTTGCTTGACATCATGGGAATATCAAAATAAATCAGCCAAGACCTAAGAAAAAAATGTATAGACCTCCACAAGTCTAGTTCATCCTTGGGAGCAATTTCCAAATTCCTGAAGGTACCACGTTCATCTGTACAAACAATAGTACGCAAGTATAAACAAGATAGGACCACGCAGCCATCATACCGCTCAGGAAGGAGATGGGTTCTGTCTCCTAGAGATGAACGTACTTTGGTGTGAAAAGTGTAAATCAATCCCAGAACAACAGCAAATTACCTTGTGAAGATGCTGGAGGAAACGGGTACAAAAATATCTATATTCACAGTAAAACGAGTCCTATATCGACATAACCTGAAAGGCCGCTCAGCAAGGAAATAGCCACTTCTCCAAAACCGCCATAATAAAGCCAGACTACGGTTTGCAACTGCACATGGGGACAAAGATCATACTTTTTGGAGAAATGTCCTCTGGTCTGATGAAACAAAAATAGAACTGTTTGGCCATAATGACCATTGTCATGTTTGGAGGAAAAGCCGAAGAACACCCAACCGTGAAGCACGGGTGTGGCAGCATCATGTTGTGGGTGCTTTGCTGCAGGAGGGACTGGTGCACTTCACAAAATAGATGTCATCATGAGGTAGGATAATGATGTGGATATATTGAAGCAACATCTCAAGACATCAGTCAGAAAGTTAAAACTTTGTAGCAAATAAGTCTTCCAAATGGACAATGACCCCAAGCATACTTCTAAAGTTGTGGCAAAATGGCTTAAGGACAAAAAAGTCAAGGTATTGGAGTGGCCATCACAAAGCCCTGACCTTAATCCTATAGAACATTTGTGGGCAGAACTGAAAAAGCATGTGCGAGCAAGGAGGCCTACAAACCTGACTCCATTACACCAGCGCTGTCAGGAGGAATGGGCCAAAATTCACCAACTTATTGTGGGAAGGTTGTGGAAGGCTACCCGAAACGTTTGACCCAAGTGAAACAATTTAAGGGCAATGCTACAAAATACTAATTGAGTGTTTGTAAACTTCTGACCCACAGGGAATGTGATGAAAGAAATTCAAGCTTACATAAATCATTCTCTCTCCTATATTTCACATTCTTAAAATAAAAGTGGTGATCCTAACTGACCTAACACAGGGATTTTTACTAGGATTAAATGTCAGGAATTGTGAAAAACTGAGTTTAAATATATTTGGCTAAGGTGTATGTAAACTTCCGACTTCAACCTGTAGTTAAATCAATGGAACCAACAGAATAGTCCCAAAAGTGAAAACCCCACCTTTTTCTCGCACTACAGGCAGGCTCAATCAAATGCTCAGTTTTTGAAAGAAAACAAATAGGCCTACTATTTGAACCCATGTCTGTACTTAACCACACTGTTATTTTAAAATGCATCACCATGCTGAATAACTTACACTGATTGTACAAAAAAATAGGAACACCTGCTCCTTCCATGACATGAACTGACCAGGTGAATCCAGGTGAAAGCTATTATCCCTTATTGATGTTACTATCCCTTATTGAAAGAGACAATTGAGCCATGGATTCTGTATGTGTACCATTCAGAGGGTGAATGTGCAAGACAAAATATTTAAGTGCCTTTGAATGGGGTATGGTAGTAGGTGCAAGGCTTGAGGGTGTCAAGAACTACAACGCTGCTAGGTTTTCCACACTCAAAAGTTTGCTGTGTGTATCAAAAATGTTCCACTACCCAAAGGACATCCAGCCAACTTGACAGAACTGTGGGAAGCATTGGAGTCAACATGGGCCAGCATCCCTGTGAAATGCTTTCTACACCTTGTAGAACCCATGCCTCAACATTAAGGCTGTTCTGAGGGCAAAAGGGGGTGGAACTCATTATTAGGAAGGTGTCCCTAATATTTTGTACTCTCAGTGTATATTCTCTTGACTTGGCACACATGTTTAACCCTTGTGTGGTGTTCGGGTCTGTGGGACCCATTTTCAATGTTTACTAAAAGACAATTGATACAATGGATCATTTTTTCAACCTGAGACTCATTGGCCTTAGTTTACATGTTCTTCACAGAAAATGAGCCAACACATTTTCATTTAATTCACACTGTGCACCCCCCTACACATTTATATTACATATGTGGTGTTTGGGTCCACTAGAGCCAAGGGTAATAAAAGTGTGGAAAAGTGTACGTGTAGATGAAAACAAGTAAAAATGAAACAAAAGGTTTGCTGTGTGCCTTCACTCTGTCTTCCTCCTCTCTGGGCCTGCTGTTTCAACATAGCACGAATAACCTGTCTGTCTCCCTGCCGGTCTGCCTGTCTCCCGCTTTTTTCACACTATTTACCCTTTGTAGTGTGTGAAACTACACAATGTCTTGCGGGAACCTGCACAATGTTATTACAATACATTATTTCGATACATTGTGAAAACTTCTGTATTTTCCCACACTCTACCCTAGCCAGGTTCAAATTGGGGGAGGGACACAACAAATAAATAGCTTTGCATGTCCAGCTCCTTACCACAATAAATCAGTACGGCAAAATTCATCTCTGCTCGGAGGGCCATAGAAATAAGGAAGAGAAGCTAGTGTGGAAGGAGAGTGTCTTCCACTTTGGAAGATGAAGAATTTTCAGAATATGAGGATCATGTCTCTGTCAATTCAGAGTCTGACAGTGAGTTGGAAGAAGAGGATGAGATTGACCCTCAGCCAGCCCCAGGACCAGCTCGTCAGCAACCAGCTCATCAGCAGCCTGCAGGAGGAGAAATATGGATGTCAAAATATTTTGAAATTGAATGGTCTACTTGCCCAAGGTATGAGCAAGCCGCATGGCTGCCAATGTGATAAGGATGCAACCAGGGCCGACGTGGATGGCGGTTACTCATGTGCAGGACATAAAGTCTTCGTTTGAACTGTTCATCACAGACACCATTGAGAAAATCATTCTGGACTGCACTAATTTGGAGGGAAGGCATGTTTTTGGAGAGAGATGGAAGGAGAAGGGCCAAACTCAGAAACTGGCAGATAACTGGTGTCTCTGGAAACTCTCACATTATTTCCAGGATTATCCGCTTCGATAACCAAGACACCAGACCAGCTCGGCAGCAGAGAGATAAGCTAGCTGCAATCAGGTCAGTGTGGGACAAGTGGGTGGACCGTCTTCTCCTGTTTTACAACCCTGGGCCCAACATTACTTTTGATGAGCAGTTTATGCATTTAGGGGCCGTTACCCCTTCAGGCAATAAATACCGTCTAAACCTGCAAAATATGGAATCAAGATCTGGGCTGCCTGTGATGCTGCTTCATCATATGCGTGGAACTTGCAAGTGTATATGGGGAAGTCAGATGGAGGAGCACCTGAGGTGAACCAAGGGATGCGGGTTGTCCTGGACGTGACACAAGGACTCCGTGACCACAACATCACATGCAATAACTTTTTTACTTCGCACAAGCTGGGACTGGAGCTCCTCAAGAAGAAGCTGACGATAGAAGCTGACGTAGGAACAATACGAAAAAACAAGCCGGAGCTCCCACAGCTGTTGAATACATGGAACATGCCTATCCATTCCTCAAAGTTTGTGTTCACGATTGAGACGTCCCTAGTGTCCTACGTGTCAAAGAAAGGCAAAAATGTGGTACTCTTGCGTACGCTGCACGTTGATGGGAGAATCTGTGGCCAGGAACATCAAGAAACAGAAATCATAATGGATTACAATGCAACAAAAGGATGGGTGGACAATTTAGACAAGCTGGTGACTGGCTACAGCTGCAAAAGAAGAACCCTACGCTGGCCACTTGTGATATTCTTCAACATCTTGGATATCTCAGCACACAACGAGTTGTCATCTGGATGGCGTTGAACCCAGATTGGAACAGAGGGAAGCTCCAGAAGAGACGGCTCTTTCTCAAGGAGCTGGGCAAGGCATTGGTAAGAGGAGGCAACATTTCCCAAGGAATAATATGCAGCCATCATGAGGAGGATTCAGGAGGAGGATGCTGGTGCCCCATCTGCCACACCCACAGAACCAACAGCTCCAATACCAGAAGTAAGTGTGAGTGATGTTGTTGCATGTGTGTGTGTTTGACTCTCCTACCTTGGCCTGCTGTAACTATATATGTGAGTGAGATGTAAGTAAAATTCCTGAACTAAGTGTTTTCATTATTCTAGATTGCAGCCGGTAGCAACAAAAAAGAAGCGCTGTGAGGTGTGTGGACTCAAGAAGGACAGGAAGACACAGCACACATGCACAGTACAGACACACAGTAAAACTCTGTCCCTCGTGGTGTGGTGTGTAGACCTGCCTTAATTTGTGTTCAATGGTTAATTTATCATTTCCATAAAAAAATGTACAGTATGTAAAATGTGTCCTTCCAATTTGTTCAGTTCAAAGCAATAAACATCAATACTGATGAAAACCTTGTTTCATTATATTTGTTCAAGATAAACATGATTTATTCCACAAGTGTCTTGATTATAATAGATTTTTGTTTACAATAATCACTTTTTATTTTAAAATCAATAGCGCTTTTATTGATAAATGTGATGGCAAATATTAACCATGTACAGTACAACATGCTGTCTTTATTGCTTGTATATAATCAACATCTAAGTATGAAGTATTTTTACATTGCTATTATATTAAAAACCCAATAATGTTGTGGGTCCATCAGACCCGCAAACATTGTGTGAATAGCAAAAACATGAACACCACACAATGGTTAAACACACACTAAACTCTGCCCGTTGGTGGGAGCGCAGCAGAATGTAGGACATTATTTACCACGATAGTTCCCTTTTCAATGACTCCCTCCCTGCCTTCCTGCCTTTTGTGCACTGGGATAACACATAAAACATTTTAATTACTGTACAGTTCACTGGCAGAGGCAAAAGGAGTGAATGGAGGGCGAAGGACACACTGTACAAACGTGTTCTGGACGAATACCAATTAAGGGTTGGACAAAAGCCTTGGTTGCCTTGTATTGAACTCATGTTACGGTTTGTCAAACTTTGGACGGAATCAACAGTCAGACTCAGTTCAGTCTCAATGCCAGTGAACATTACAATTCGCTTTAGACGCTGTATTCTGTCCTATTCGGATGAAGACTCTAGTGGGCAGAGGTAACAGACTAAACTGCTAGCCTTGCCACTGACACATCATCAAATCAAACAATATGTTGAGAGTTGAGAGGGTGCTCTTGGCTCGTTTCCGGGATTTGATCAAGGCCAAATTCAGAATAGTAGGCTAGATGAATTGTGCCAACGTCTTCAATCCATGTTTTCTTTTTCATTTAAGAAATACTAGGAATGGACCAATGACCAAAACACATGTCAATAACAGGCAAAACAGTATTTCGCTTTTTTTTCAGTAGTTCCTCTTATCAACATCAACAATTAAAATTAACAAAACCTAATTTCAGACACAATATCTGTTTTAAAATGTGGGTCCAGGTTCCTGGACACAGATTAAGCCTAGTCCTGGACTAAAAGCATGATCAAGGGAAATTCTCCATTAAAAGTGTTTTTTAGTCCAGGACTGATCAGGATCAAAACCCAGTTTCCAGGTGCAACACCATCATCAGACCAACATCAGTCCATTGTCATCCAATACAGATGCTCCACAAAAGTATGTTTTTCCATTGTTTTACCATTACTGTAAAGCCTTCATTTGGCCAGACATATTGTAGCTAAAGAAAAATGTATTTTTCCAGCAGTCAGCCGTAGGTGCAGTGTAATACACCAGTAATTTCATCTGCGCTTCTTGAGAAATGTCTCATATCCCAACACTTTGACAAAACCGTCATGCAGTGTGACCCGACAAAATGGTCAATGTCTGGATTCTCCACAGGCAACATTGACTGAAAACAGCGGGAGAATGTGTGCCTTTGAGAGTCCACCTGGGTCAGTAAAAGTAGTTTGTGTTAAATGACTGCCTTAGTGCCTGTTGAACCCCCAGCAAATACACTGACATTGATTTGGCTTGTCGCCTTGGGAATGCCCTTGGCAATGCATTTGTGACTATTCAGCAAACCACTTATGCTGTGGCACAATTGTATGATAAGGTTCTATGCAAGACTAGCTTCCTCTCCTCTCACAGAGGCCAATAACACAAGTGAGGCTCAATGAATAGACGGGTGCCTTGCAAATTCCCCGATAATATCTATAGGAAGACTTCTGAGAAGGTAACAATTACATATTTGTAATGTCGAAGGGCATGGTTATTATACTTTGAGTTTGATGCCTCCATTCAGGTTGAATGTTTCTACTTCCTGAATTGGTGGGAAAATATTGCTGTGAAAATGGCGAATAAACTGTATTGAGAGGAGTTCAAAGCTTAAGTTACAGACTTATTGCAGCAAGTGAGCAACTGTTTAAAGTATTGATGTCTACATGTTTTACAATGATGGTGGGTATTTGTTGATATCGATATATAGTTTTTTGCTGTGTATGCACTAGGGCTGTGATGATACAAGTATAACAATATTTTTTTCATGGACAAAAAAATGAAAACATGAAGCAGACCTAACTCTTTGGTCCTTTAAAACCCTGCTGTAAATAAAATATTGTGTGCTATTGCTTGGAAAATAAATACATGTGACTCTGGTTGACAACATAACAATGTTTGTTTCCAACATTAGGGATGTTTTTCTAAGTGAAATCCGCTTCGTGTTTTGTTTCCTTGCCACGATCCTAACGAGTATTGTCCTGTCCCTATTATGCACTGCATTTGTTGAATGATCCATGTGTTTATTATTTAGTTTCCTTTTTTGGCTAGGTCTCCCTTGTGAAAGAGGTATTTTTTTTACCTCAATGGGAATCCCTTGTTCAAAGTTGAATAAAAAATTATTCAACCATTTTGAGAAATTAATGCTGTCTTCACTTAATACAAACAAATTCAAACTCTTTCAAAATAAGACTACTTTAGAGGTCTGAAAACATCTGACAAACTTTTATTTTGAAATGTAATGATCCTTTAAGCCTTCTTCAGGATTTGTTAATGGATGAGATCAATATAAGAGTTATTAGGTTCTACAGTTAAGACAAAAAAGCTCCAGATTGCACATACTAATTGAAAGGTTTACACACTGGGACCAATTCTTCCTCACAGACCAGTTCCTAATGGAACAAGTGAGACTTTTGCCACTGGCACTCGAAGTGAAACATGCCATTACAAATTACAGTCTGCCACTCCACAGTTAAAAATATATGCTGGCCTACAATCTGCCTAACAGATCCAGAGAAGAAAAAGGAGAAACAAAAAGCATGCACAGATCTCAAGAGATATTCTCCTCGACTCGCTTAACGGAGCAAGGTTAAAGCACACTCGTTAATCAGACATCCCAACATTTAAAAATGTCCAACGATAATAAAATATTCAGCAGTCACAAACTGGCGCAGAGATAATCTCGCCGTTCGAT
Organism: Oncorhynchus clarkii lewisi; assembly: GCF_045791955.1. NCBI lineage: Eukaryota > Metazoa > Chordata > Actinopteri > Salmoniformes > Salmonidae > Oncorhynchus > Oncorhynchus clarkii. Next base: position 44,457,510 of record NC_092158.1, read on the forward strand.
GAAAGGACAGAGAGAGAGAGAGAGAGAGGAGAAAGAGAGAGAGACAGAAAATAGAGAATGAGAGCAGAGAGAAAGAATGAGAGAGCAGAGAGTGAGAGGGTAGAGAGATCGAGGGATCAATTTGAGCCGGCGCGTTGTTGTCATCTTCATTAATGTCACCATGACCTGCACCTCTGATGAACTTCCCGCCGATGATGTCGTTCACCGGCCTGAGAGGAAATCGATGCAGATCACCATCAGTCTTGTTGGCTGGGGCCATAAGGATTCCAAAATGCCGGAGGAGAAAAGAGGAAGGGTGGTTGTGGGGGGATTGAAGATTCAATAGGGGACATACAGTATGACATAAATGACTCAGTATTGTTGGAGGGTTGGGGTGGCTGCTAGTTAAGTGACCCTCAGCGAGCAAAGTCCATAGAATAATAGCGGAAACCAAAATGACAGAGGGAAAGTGGCTGCTGCAGCCCCTCGCTTTCACAGTCTCGGCCCTCTGTTATTCCACCCAGCAGGGCTCTTATTGCAGAAGCACTGGCCGGACCCCCAGAGAGTAGCCCTAGTGTAGCGCTGGGAGCATGGCGGGTACAGAGGACAAATAGACAAACCGACGAGCACTTACAAACTGGCGTGCACACACACGCTCACCGGTGCACACAGACACATACACCATCTCACACACACATCGGCACCTCGTAGAGCAAATAAAGGTGTCCTGGAGGCTCACTCACACATGACAAGTGTCAGGGGACCAAGGGGGTCTGGCTGTGACATTGTCTCTTTTGTCACCCCCCAAGCCAGTGATTAGAAGAGAGGCACAGAGATTTAGAGCCACTAGAGACAAAGAAACCCACGACCACCGGCTTATAGGAAGGAGACATCTCTCAATGTAGACCACTCAGACATTGTTTCTCATTGCATTTTCCTTTCCTTTCAATGTTGAAATGTCGAATATCAAACCCCCAAAAAAACATCTACACCCAAACAATCACACTGATTAAAAAACAAAAAGAGTAGAGTGCTCGAGTAGTCTGTAATAGCTTTCTGTGTGCGATTCCCTCCCAGCATTACATTTTCCCCATACAGTCCCGGACAGTTCCTTTGATGCTCTTGCCACTTTAGAGCATATTTACAAAGGGTGCGAGAAGCTCCAGCCTTCTTTCCCATTTAAGTCAATCGTTGTGATGCTTGTGAATATCAGCGGGATGAAAGCTTCGCTACAGTTCAGTGAGACAATCACCACACCCGACCGACTCCAGATAGTGTTGTGCGTATCCCATCTGTAGACGGCCTTAGATACAGAACAGCAGTCTACCTCTGATTTATTTGTCCAATTAACGCATTTTGAAATGTAGAACGACTGCTTTTTACCATAGGCAATGGAGATGAAAAGAGACCAAATCAATCAGGTTTTCAAACTGAGCTCAAATACTAGTTGAAGTTGTGCTTCAATAAAGAGCTAGAAATGGGTTGTAAACTAAAGGGAATTTAAAAGGCTTGAATGTACGTGGAATCAGAGACATAGCTTGACAAGCAAGAGCAGAGTCTATAAAAAAAGTGGCTTATAAATTAAACATTTGGCTACTGAACAGATTGGTTATAGCATGACTTAAACCAAGAAGTCAAAGCTCTTTTCCATTCGAACCAGGAGAACATGATCTGTTTCTCTCGTTCAATTAAAGTGTGACATGCACAAGACACATCGCTATAATAAAACACAAATCGGTGTCCCAGCTCTCTCACACACACACACACACACACACACACACACACACACACATACGCACACACACACACGCATGCGCACACACACACACACACACACACACACACACACACACACACACACACACACACACACACACACACACACACACACACACACACACACCCATACACACACGCACACACACAGAATGAGCCGAGGCAGCAGCCCTGTGTCTCAGTGCAGCCTTATCATCTGTTATGTATTACTTGTATTCCAGTCAAAGTCAGGTCCTTAGTCCCACGTGCCAGCGTTATCACTCTGTGGATCTCCCCTGTCAATCAGCAATTACAATCAATCATGTTTCGTGAAAACCCACCACATCGAGAGTCCAGAGGGTAGTAAAATATTTACTGTGTAGAAATTGACTAGATATTAATCTCTTAAGTAATATTTGCCTACTTCATTTAAAAAACTGCTGAAATAATTGATAATGCAATGGCTTGACAGGGTCCTAGTGTACATCAGACCAGGGCCATGTCCAAATACCTGTACTTGCCTTCTAAATAGTAGAAAGAGTTCCTCTGTGGAGATGAGAGAACCTTCCAGAAGAACAACCATCTCTGCAGCATTACACAAATCAGGCCTTTATGGTAGAAGGGCCAGAAGGAAGCCACTCCTCAGTATAAGGCACATGACAGCCCGCTTGGAGTTTGCCAAAAGGCACCCAAAGGTCTGATGAAACCAAGATTGAACGCAGGAGTGGCTTCGGGACAAGTCTCTGAATGTCCTTGAGTGGCCCAGCCAGAGCCCGGACTTGAACCCAATCAAACATCTCTGGAGAGACCTGGAAATAGCTGTGCAGGGATGCTCCCCATCCAACCTGACAGAGCTTGAGAGGATCTGCAGAGAAGAATGGGAGAAACTCCCCAAATACAGTTGTGCCAAGCTTGTAGCGTCATACCCAAGTACACTTGAGGCTGTAATCACTGCCAAAGGTGCTTCAACAAAGTACTGAGTAAAGGGTCTGAATACTAAAGTAAATATGATATTTCCTTTTTTTTATATAATTTTCTTTTTACAAAAAAATTATACAAACCTGTTTTTTCTTTGTCATTATGGGGTATTGTGTGTGGATTAATGAGTGGAAAAAACTATGTAATCAATTTTAGAATGAGGCTGTAATGTAACATGATGTGCATAAAGTCAAGGGGTCTGAATACTTTCCAAAGCACTTAGAACAATAATAATTTGGTTGTGTTTATAAAGGTCTTAGGTAACATTTGAAAACTAAAAACTATTATTTCAAAGAACATAATAGCATTTTCATGAGTTTATGTTACCCTAGTCTATAAGTAAAAACCACGAGTTCAAGTCCATCACAAAGAAGTCCATTTAATTTCATTTTGGCAGGTCTAAAGAAACATTGTGGAAATAAGAAAATGTATTTAAAAGAAAACCGAATAGAGAATTTTACATGTATTATGTTACTAGTCTGCTTAGTAGCCAGAGCAATGCTGCCATGTGATTGGGCATGTGCTGAATGCATGAACAGCGCATAGATTCTTGAAAAAAAAAGACATTTGGAAACAGCTGCACCTAGGGCTGTTACGGTGACCGTATTACCGCCACACCAGCGGTCACAAGTCATGATGGCAGTCAAATTCCACATGACCGTTTAGTCATGGTAATTAGGCTTCTCTAAGCTCTGATGCTGCTGACGGTCGTTAGTAGTCTAGCAAACTTCCTAAGTGCCTGGTACTCAGCACTCTATTGTCTCTCTAATCACTCTGACATCAATGCAAATGTGATCGAAAATCTAATCAAACACTTCATGAGAGCCCATTAGCTCATGTTGTGCAACATTTATATAGGCTATGCAATTGCGTGAGAAAACAGAGTTTTGATGGCCTCTATTAAAAAGATGAGGATCCTATCAGCTTTCTATAGGCTAGGCTTACTATATTTATTTCTCACCTTTCCTAATATTAAGCTTATTTTTACAACAGGAGCATAGCCTACCTGGCTGCCATGACAATTAACTTCTTGACTATACTTGAGACGCAGATGTCTCAAGTAGACACCTGGAAATGCAAATGCGCTACGCTAAATGCTAAATGTACTCGTTACAACTCAAACCTTGATCAAAATTCACAAGCAGGGTATTGAATTAAAGCTACACTCGTTGTGAACCTAGCCAACAAGTCAGATTTTTAAAATACTTTTCGGCGAAAGCATGAGAAGGTATTATCTGATAGCATGCACCACCTGAAAATGCCTGAATGCGACGTAAACAAAGACTCTGCTTATCCGACGCAGCACAAAACGCAGAAATAAAATATAAAACATTCATTACCTTTGACGAGCTTCTTTCTTGGCACTCCTATATGCCCCATAAACATCACTATTGGGTCTTTTTTTCGTTTAAATCGGTCCATATATACCCAAAATAGCTTTCTATAGAAGCTGTGTCATTCAGAAAAAAACATCGTTTTTAAACGCTGCGTAATTTTTTAAAATTAAAAAAGTCGACGATAAACTTTCACAAAACACTTCGAAATCCTTTTGTAATCCAACTTTAGGTATTAGTAAACGTTTATAATCTATCAAAATGATTACAGGGCGATGTATATTCAATAGCTCCTCGTTTGCAAATCAATGGCTGCCAATGTCCACATTAACAACATCCGGGTGACAAATTTCACCCATATATGATTTAGTATATGTAAAGACAAGATTAAATCAAGAATAGTGTGATGGGTGATCCTATAACTTGTGAATGGTGCCCAGCTTTAGGCAAGAAACAATGCATGCTTTTTTTTGCAAATCATAGTTGCACATCTCAAGTAGCCTAGCTCATTTTTTTTTACCTTTATTTAACTAGACAAGACAGTTAAGAACAAATTCTTATTTTCAATGACGGCCTAGGAACCGAGCTGGCAGATTTGTACCTTGTCAGCTCAGGGATTTGAACTTGCAACCTTCCGGTTACTAGTCCAACACTCTAACCACTAGGCTACCTTGATAAGGTAATCACTATGAAAGTGGCCAAATAACTTCTTAAAATTAAGCACATTAATCGACTTTACAACAGGGGTAGAGCCTAACTGTTATTCATATGCAACATCTGAGTTTCAAGTTTGGGAAAGATAATTTCACCATAAAAATGTACCTTTATAATAAAGGCATTATATGCATAATCGCATTTGCGGTAACTTTTGAGAATGGTGTTTTCCTACTAATGGAACATTTGCGCTTATAGTCTACTGCTGTGTGCACATTGCTGCGCTTATAATGTGAAAGAAATTGCCTTATAGTTAGCAACATTTTAAGCTAAACATTCTGATCTGTTGCATCAGGCTCATTGCTTAAAACAGTTTTTTTGATGCTAGTAATGTTATTAATTTGGGATCTATCGCATCCCACAACTGTCCCAGAATGTGTTTGGAATATTTATTTCTCGCACTGTCATGGATTCCCCCAGTACTACTGCTCATTCACGTCTACGGCTTTCTAGGCGTCACTGAACTGGTTTCATTACCACCAACCCCGGACTGTCTCATTACGCACACCTGGTTCGCCTTCCCCCTGATTAGTATGATATACAGTGGGGCAAAAAAGTATTTAGTCAGCCACCAATTGTGCAAGTTCTCCCACTTAAAAAGATGAGAGAGGCCTGTAATTTTCATCATAGGTACACTTCAACTATGACAGACAAAATGAGGGAAATAAATCCAGAAAATCACATTGTAGGATTTTTAATGAATTTATTTGCAAATTATGGTGGAAAATAAGTATTTGGTCACCTACAAACAAGCAAGATTTCTGGCTCTCATAGACCTGTAACTACTTCTTTAAGAGTTAAGAGGCTCCTCTGTCCTCCACTCGTTACCTGTATTAATGGCACCTGTTTGAACTTGTTATCAGTATAAAAGACACCTGTCCACAACCTCAAACAGTCACACTCCAAACTCCACTATGGCCAAGACCAAAGAGCTGTCAAAGGACAACAGAAACAAAATTGTAGACCTGCACCAGGCTGGGCTAGACTGAATCTGCAATAGGTAAGCAGCTTGGTTTGAAGAAATCAACTGTGGGAGCAATTATTAGGAAATGGAAGACATACAAGACCACTGATAATCTCCCTCGATCTAGGGCTCCACGCAAGATCTCACCCCGTGGGGTCAAAATGATCACAAGAAGGGTGAGCAAAAATCCCAAAACCACACGGGGGGACCTAGTGAATGACCTGCAGAGAGCTGGGACCAAAGTAACAAAGCCTATCATCAGTAACACACTACGCCGCCAGGGACTCAAATCCTGCAGTGCCAGACGTGTCCCCCTGCTTAAGCCAGTACATGTCCAGGCCCGTCTGAAGTTTGCTAGAGAGCATTTGGATGATCCAGAAGAAGATTGGGAGAATGTCATATGGTCAGATGAAACCAAAATAGACATTTTTGATAAAAACTCAACTCGTCGTGTTTGGAGGACAAAGAATGCTGAGTTGCATCCAAAGAACACCATACCTACTGTGAATCATGCACAAAGAGGATGCAGTCGGGAAATTTGAGGCATTATCAAGTGCTTGTCAAATGGTGAATGAGAGACTGATGAAGTGTGTACAGCCTGCATAAAAAAAGCAATGATCATGCCTTTCATGCAACTTTTTTCAAACATAGAGCTCGACATTTGTATCACAACTGAAGTTACATAAATAACTCTAAATGAAGCATGTACCTCTTTCTTCGTTAACCTCTCAACACAGAATAGCTGCATGTGCACATATCCTTACTATTTTATTCAACTATGTTCAATTGTATTCTTCATACTATAAAATAATGTTACAAACTAGTGTAGCCTACAGCCATGTGGCATAGCCAGATCAGGGCCTCACATAAAGAGAACTGAGTATGCTATTATGTTCTGAAATTGACTACATTTTCTTCATATCATGCTTCTTTAGACGTGTCTAAAATAAATAATGGATTTATTGTGAAGGTGTAGGCTATATTACATGGATTTATTAGACTTCTTAAAGATCTGCATCAGTGGCATGTAGGCTGTGTGGAAGCCAGGAAATGCTACATTTGTTTATGTAATTAACAGTCAATTACCGTGAGACCGACAGTTATTGTCTTGACATACTACACCAGCTGACAAAGTATCATGACCGCCACAGCCCTAGCTGCACTTCTTGAATTTTGACAAAGGTAAGTGTCATAAAAAATGCAGAATACGCTCTTTCTGATACTATATAGAAATCAAAATGTTTTACTTGCATGTGAATCTGAAGGAGGATTTGATAAAGTAAGGCTCCATTCCCTGCACCTGTCAATTATAAGATGTGCCCTTCTCTTCATGTACAGTTGAACAACTGATAATACTGTCACTCAACAGACTATTGTCAATTTAATCTTGGCAATAAAACATTCCCATAACAGCTTCGTTTTACAAAGTAAAACGTAAAAGAGAATGGTATCAAGGCGCATGGTCAAATTATTAACATGAGCGCCAATAACGATAAATAGGCATAACACAAACTCATCACTGCACTATTGTTTTTCTAAATTAAATCAACCTCTTTACTCTCCTTATCATTCAGTTAGGCCTAATTTAAATTTGATTGTGAAGTAACATGCACAATTATTGCCCAATCGCCTATTTGTCATTCATTCAGTGGGCTGGCATCTTATCTTAGCTTCCTCTTCACTCATCAACTCGGATAGAGTCAAGGATATGTTTTTCATTATTCTAAAGGCCTATTGCAACACGTAGCATGTTTTAGTTTCCCTTATAATAAATGTGATTAGTCATAGAGTTATAGTGAATAAAACAGTCCCGTAACAGCTTCTTTTTACAAAGTAAAACGTAGAAGAAAATGATATCAATTCGCAAGGTGCACGGTCAAATTATTTCCTACAAACATGAGCGCCAAAGCTGATAAATAGGCATAACACAAACTCATCATTACACTATTGTCTTTCTAAATTAAATCAACCTCTTCACCCTCCTTATCATTCAGTTAGGCCTAATTTAAATTCAACCATGAAGTAATGTGCACAATTATCCCCCATTCATCCATTTGTCATTCATTCAGTAAGGAGAGGTTAAGTTGGAAATAGGTGTGACAAAAACAGTTAAAAAGGCTTTAAATACTTTGTGAGTTCAACATTTTGACAAATGAGCAATGCAAAATACAAACAGGAGAAGCATATAGCTTTTTTGGGGGGCTATAACACATCACAGTACAGTGGAGTTCAGTACAGTATATTATACTGTACTGAACTATACTCTACTTTTCTCTTCTTTACTGTATTGTACTCTACTCTTGTACTCTGCTCTACTGTACTGAACTCTACTGACGTTTATGTTTGGGCCAAATCAAAGCTGACCAAATATCAACGTCTGTGGAAATTGAAATCAAGGCCAGGACGGACTGACCAAATTTAAACTACTTGTCAACGTCCATGGATGTCCGAAGTCGATCGGTCCTCAGCAGTGTTGGGTAGGTTTATTTTATAATATAATCTGTTAGTTACTTGTTACCAGTCCAAAATTGTAATCACTAACATAACTTTCACTTGTGGACTTGCACAACACATCGGCTGTCTGTGACCAGATGAGCAAACTTTTCGAAGCCAAACCTTCATACCATGACCGCTAAACGCTACACACAGCCTCCATCATTGTCACGCCATAGTCAACATAGCTACAGAACCAACGCATTAGTAAACCCGCTACAATCATGCAGTACAGAGTACAGAACCATGAGCCTCCTAGGTTTTGTATTAAAGTCAATGTACCCAGAGGAGGATGGAAACTAGCTGTCCTCCGGCTACACCATGGTGCTACCCTACAGAGTGTTGTTGAGGCTACTGTAGACATTCATTGCAAATATATTTAGTATAGTCCTATGTAAAAAGACTATACGCAATTCACTGAGGAGGATGGTCCTCCCCTTCCTCCTCTGAGGAGCCTCCACTGATGGAAAGAGAGGGAGCTCATGGGTAGGTGTCAGTATGCCCCGGGAGAGGTAATATTAACTGGAGAAAGGGAGAAGAGAGTGGCAGAGAGAAAGAAAGAGGGAGGGAGGGGTTGTCCAGACTATTTTGACACTCTCATCTTGACCACCAAATGACAGAAGGAGAAAGAAAACAGTAATGACCTGAACATAACAGTATGCCAGTGGAAGGAAAGACGGTAACAGGTGACCCAACTGTGGTTTGTGACTACTTTGATTTCCCATTTTAGCCAATTAAATTGCAGTAATTCCATTACAGATGTTTCTGTAATTCTGTTCCCAATTTTTTTTATCCCTAATCATTCATATAAAAAATGTATATGAATAAAACACAATATGGGGTCTATTTTAACAATGCAATGTTTAATCTTACCTCTAGCAGCAGCGCTATAGGTTTGGGGGTGTGTCAGAAATATTTTGGCTATATTCACAACTGGAAATTAGGTGCAGTAGCTGTGTGAAAGGGCTGGGTTTTGAGGCATAAACAAGTTGTGGGTATGTCAAGCTTGACATGGCTAAATATGTGGTTGCTTCAAATTGTGTATTTACTGTATTTTATGGATTGCGTTGTCATCAACTCCAATTCAAATGTTAATTTGTTATAGCCTAGTTTGTTAAATAGATAGCCCCAAATTTGCTAAATATGTTGAAAATGTTTGCAGTCCACATTTTTCTAATTACATTCCTTCAATATGGAAATACATTGTTAACATAGGTGTATATAATCATAACATGATCTTCTTCATCTGATGAGGAGTATGAGAGATCGGACCAAAATGCAGTGTGGTAAGTGTCCATTTTAATGAAATATAACTGAACACTGAATACAAAATAACCAAAGTGAAACAATGAAAATCGAAACAGTTCTCTGTGGTGAAACACAGACACAGAAAACATAGAATGCCCACCCCAACTCACGCCCTGTCTCTCTGTACTTTGCTCTGTTAATCTTTCCCTCGATCCTGACTAGTCTCCCAGTCCCTGAAAAACATCCCCATAGCATGAAGCTGCCACCACCATGCTTCACCATAATGATGGTGCCAGATTTCCTACAGACGTGATGCTTGGCATTCAGGGCAAAGGGTTTAATCGTGGTTTCATCAGACCAGAGAATATCTTTCCTCATGGTCTGAGTGTCCTTTAGGTGGCTTTTGGCAAACTCCAAACTTATGTGCCTTTTACTGAGGAGTGACTTCCATCTGGCCACTCTACCATAAAGGCCTGATTGGTGAAATGCTGCAGAGATGGTTGTACTTCTGGAAGGTTGTCCCATCTCCACAGAGGAACTCTGGGGCTCTGTCAGAGTGACCACCCCAGATTGCTCAGTTTGGCCAGGCGGACAGCTCTGGGAAGAGTCTTGGTGGTTCCAAACTTCTGATGAAGGCCTCTGTGTTCATGGGGACCTTCAATGCTGCAGACATCTTTTGGTACCCTTCCCCAGATCTGTGCCTCAACAGAATCCTGTCTCGGAGCTCTACGGACAATTTCTTTGACCTCATGGCTTGGTTTTTGCTCAACTGTGGGACCTTATATAGAGAAGTGTGTGCCTTTCCAAATCATCAAATCATCCAATCAATTGATTTTACCACAGTTAGACTCCAATCAAGTTGTAGAAACATTTCAAGGATGATCAATGGAAACAGGATGCATCTGAGCTCAATTTCGAGTCTCATAGCAAAGGGTCTGAATACTTGTATAGATAAGGTATTTCTGTTTATTTTTTTTGTACATTTGCAAAAATGTCTAAGCCTGTTTTCACTTTGTCATTATGGGGTATCGTGAGTAGATTGATGAGGATTTTAATTTAATCCATTTTAGAATAAGGCTGTAATGTGGAAAAAGGGAAGGGGTTTGAATACTTTCCAAATGCACTGATATTCTGCAAAAGGTACAGGGATTGGACTGCTGAGGACTGGGGTAAAGTCATTTTCTCTGATGAATCCCCTTTCCGATTGTTTGGGGCATCCGGGAAAAAGCTTGTCCGGAGAATTTAAGGTGAACGCTACCATCAGTCCTGTGTCATGCCAACAGTAAAGCATCCTGAGACCATTCATGTGTGGGGTTGATTCTCAGCCAAGGGAGTGGGCTCACTCACAATTTTGCCTAAGAACACAGCCATGAGTAAAGAATGGTATCAACACATCCTCCGAGAACAACTTCTCCCAACCATCCAGGAAGAGTTTGGTGACGAACAATGCCTTTTCCAGCATGATGGAGCACCTTGCCATAAGGCAAAAGTGATTACTAAGTGGCTCGGGGAACAAAACATCGATATTTTGAGGCCATGTCCAGGAAACTCCCCAGACCTTAATCCCATTGAGAACTTGTGGTCAATCCTCAAGAGGCGGGTGGACAAACAAAAACCCACAAATTCTGACAAACTCCAAGCATTGATTATGCAAGAATGGGCTGACATCAGTCAGGATGTGGCCCAGAAGTTAATTGGCAGCATGCCATTGCGGATTGCAGAGGTCTTGAAAAAGAAGGGTCAACACTGCAAATATTGACTCTTTGCATCAACTTCATGTAATTGTCAATAAAAACCTTTGACACGTATGAAATGCTTGTAATTATACTTCAGTATTCCATAGTAACATCTGACAAAAATATCTAAAGACACTGAAGCAGCAAACTTTGTGGAAATTAATATTTGTGTCATTCTCAAAACTTTTGGCCATGACTGTAGACTAGTGCTGCCTTAATGACACCCTATATTAGAGCTCTATAACTAATTGGTAGGTCTACCTTTACGTGTTACTTCTGTGAACTTTCATTCTCCTCCCTCATGAGGGAGATAAATTACTGAATATCTTAAAGATATGTGGGCTTTTGGTAACGGATTTACAACATAAAAGGAAAATTTCGCCAACTAAATATAAATGTTGATTTTACTTGGCAGGGTAGAATGGGCACTTTACAGATGTAGGATTTTAATTTCCTGCAGTAACAGGAAAGGTAAATTATTATGTGGATTATAATTAATGGACGATTTTGTAGGGGTAGAAACATTTCTCGTAAGGGAAAATCAAGTCTGAAATTTCAAAGTGGAAATTACAATCTTCAGAAGCCTTTTTAAACCTCAAATGCACTACAAGTTTTAAATGTCCTGCATTGCAGGAAAGTTATCCTGAAAGTGGGTGATCAAATTAAGTTCCTAAGTATATACTTAAACATTATTGTGTTTTGAAGTATTTATAATACCTTTTAAGACGTTTTCTGGTAGATGTTTTCTGGTAGATGCTTTCTGTTTTTCTGTTTCCATCAGTTTGACAAGAAATCCACCCCTTACTTATGCCAAAACATTTTTATGGAAAATGGTTGAAAAATGTATCTATGCCTTCATTTACCAAAAATATAGACTCTTCGCTTTCATTTGACACCCAATTTGATATGCTCCTTTGAGCTTCACATGTTGGTACTCATAAGTCCTTTTACATGGAAAGGACCTATAACAACCAGTGTTCTCCTGTTCTAGATCTGGAGTTTGTGTGTGGGCTAATGTCTCAGTTTCACACTTCAACACGTAGTTCAACCTAATCAATTACTAATCAAGACCTTGTTGACCTGTTACAGGCTGTTCAGTGTTAATGCTGAATTGGGACGAATGGCCATGTAACATAATTATATAATTACACAATCTGAATAGTTCCCTTGCCTGATATTAGTGTACATTCATTTTGTTGTTGTAAGTGCACTTTTTAATGAAGCACAATTTCTTCTTCTTCTGCATTTCCCCTCATAAACCTCTTCCACTGTACTCATGTGGAAGAGCTAGGTAACTGTAAAAAAAAAAGAAGACTGAAAATCATAATCAGTCCTATCGACATGTTGGTTGTTTAGCAACAAAACAGATGGGTACGCAACTATGGGGCAAAACAGACGGGCTTGACAACATGTAAACTATATTTAGTCTCCAAGTGTTTATTGAAAATATAAATACATTTGCACAATGAGCACATGTTGTCTCTCATATACGTTACAGTTACAGTTGTTGATTAGTTAACTAGCGAAGTTTTGCCGTATTAGCATAGACATGACATCAGTCAAAACACCTCAAAAACAAGACATGGTATCAAGCTGAAACGAGCCACCTACGTTCCCCCACAAAGCTAGCAACAATGAGAAGAAGCTGCCATCGGACCGTTTATGATTAAAAGAACCCACACCTTCCGACCACATCGATGCGCGTTGTCAGCCATCCCACAATTATATTGTGATATGTGTGCATTTCAGTCATTTCTGGTTTGTAAATGTTGTACAGTACATGCTAGCTAGCTACTGTATTTTTTTCTGTAGATGTCATCATTGAGCTAGCATGGTTATTCTTGTCCCTTTTCATTGTTGATTTGTACTTTGTAGAGAAGTTGGCATATAAGGGCAGCACAGCATTTGTTTATGGAAGTTTTTCCTGTCATTGTCAGGTGGGTCATGAGTTTTTGTTTGTTAAGATACTTCTACGATATTTGACTTACTGACAGCTGTTCACATGTGCATATCATGTCACTGTACATAACGCCTGGCTGTCATTGAGAAAGTTGGTTAGCCTAGGCCCATAGACTATACTGTACACTTCTATGTCATGCTGTACATTGCATTTACCTTATATTGTACTGTTATGTGAGACACGTTTATTGTTCTATTGCACCCTGTCTACTATTCCCACGTGGGAGAGAGGAGTTGGTCTATAAGGGCAGCACAGCATTTGTTTATGTAAGTTGTTCCTGTCCTTATCAGAGAATAAAAGACACCAACGCTGAACCTATGCTCATATGTAAGCCGATCAAAACACAGCGCAGAGGCAATCTACGCCGGTCACACCAACACAGACACTTGACCACACACACACACACACACACACACACACACACACACACACACACACACACACACACACACACACACACACACACACACACACACACGCACACACACACTGCCCTCCTGGACCAGGGACAAAGAATACTCATATAGACTAAACTCCCACTGTTTAGTCTGTCAGGGCACAAAAAAACACCTTGGCGATCACTTTCAAAAGCCTGGGTAAACAAGGTAAGGGACATGTGGCACTTGGTAAAAAGTAGCCTACACACGATCTGATTGCCGTGGTTTGCTATCAGAATTGCTATCTACATCATCCAATATTGGTCTGTCTATTGGTTCTGCCAGTCCAAACATAGCTATACAGTAACTAGGTACACATGAGACAACACATATTGGGAACGGGGCGGTTATAACACCTTGGTTTTGGTATGTAACAAAAATGTGTTTGGTTATGAGAACAGCAGGCGTGATGGCTTGTTCAATTGATTTAATATAGTTGGTTAAAGAAAAGTGATGGCGTGGGCTTTGAGGTAGAATTCCCTGCCCCCTTAAATGAACGTACCTTGAGGATAGTTCTCCATAACAGCACGTTAACACATTCAACATTGCCGTAAAACCCATGCCTTTCCAATTCCTGCATCTAATCACATGATCGGCTACTCTAAAGACATGTCTTTTCACCACCAACTCCCCAACACACACACACAATCTCCCTATCTGTATGTTTTTGGGTGGGAGGGCCTGTTAAAAATCAGATTTCTCTGATGTCAACATAATAAAATGGATTATTTATGCAGTCATTCCTTTAGCCAACATTTTTCTCCAATAGTGACTTTGTGTCTAAATGAGTAAATGACTGAATAATCAACAGAGGATGGCAGTGCGTCCAACCCACCTCCCGCTACATGGAAGATGAATGGGTTATAAATCAAAGGGCCAAGGAGCCTGGGAGATATCAAAGTCGAAAACAAAGATTCAAGATTTCGAAAAGGATTCCACACTCCTTAACCTTATATGGTAGGAAACTATCAGCCGGTCTCTCCGTCTGTCTGTCAATTTATCAATCTTAATCTATCTATTTCAATCTCAATCAACCAACCAAAAAATACATCCATATATTTATCACAGATTTCCATAGCCCGATTAGACTTTAATTCAATGGCAGCATGATTCAAAGAACCAGCAGTCGAGGAGGACATGTTTACTACTTGCGGTACTGCCGATTACTGGTGGTGCTGATTACTTCTCATATTCACAGATCTCTCAAGTGTAAACAAGTATTTTGTTCCTGGTGCACATTAGGGTCCACTTGAAGCTGAGCTATAGTCAGTCTCTATTAACTCGGGAACAACGTCCCTCTGAGAGCTGCCAGCTGGGGTCCTCCAGGTTTGGCAGGGTTATCAGTGGGCGGCCGGCCGTGCTTTCAGCACGTTCCTCAGATTACTTAGGCAATGACAAATGAAATGCGGCACAGGCAGCAAGCAGGAGGGAGGTAAAGAGAATGAGAGAGAAATAGAGAAAGAGACTTGTGTGTGTGTGTGTGTACGTGCGAGTGTGTGCAAAAGGGGTTACCTGCACCCCGGCACGCCGCACGTGCCCAGCAGCAAGTCTTTGCCTCGGCTCCAATAAATCACCCCTGTGCGTTCATTTCATATGCCACAGGCAACACGTTGTGAAAAACACAGGCTGGCGCCGAGGTGTCAGTGTGATCACTGCTCAGATGTGTTTGAAGATCAAACCGGGAGATTATATTCCTCTACAATAGGGGGGGAGTAGCAATCGCAATGTGGTTTGTCTGTTGGACATTTAGAATTTGATTATCTCTTTTTAAGAACTGAGGTGGGGTGGGGGAAAGCTTGTTAAAATTCCATGAATAAATAGCATTGTGGTAACTGACACGGTATGCAACAGACAGAGGCTTGTGGTTTATACTTTTGTTATCATTGTGTGTTGGTTGTTTTCAGACTGGACCCCTAGCACAGAGTGATGTAGGATGATCATCCATCTTGGCAGTGACAGCACGGCGCACCTCTCTATAAAGCACACTGGACATTTGCTTCATATTGTGTCACGTGACACCATGAGCCTGTCCCGTCCTGCGTCGCCGTTGATTGATAGGTGCCACTTCTAGCCCTGGGCTTGTTGTTAAGTCCCTCTGCAGATGTGCATGTCCTTATGCCAGCCTGTCACATTTATCTTACACTAGCCCTCCCTGGCACAGGGAATCGCGCGTTGACAGAGTATCGCTAACTGATACTAGGCTAATCACAATGCATTTGGCCGCGTGCCTCTTCAACTTATCACTCCTCCCCTCAACAACCAGGGTCCCTCTGGCCTTCAGAGATTGATTGATCTGCTATCGGAGGGATGATGGGTGTAAGAGAGGGAGGGAGTAGGTGTGGGGTACGAAACATCTAGAGAATGTTGGGAAGTGGAAAGAGGGAGCCGGGGGGGACTGTACAAGGCCCATCTCTGGCGGCCGCTGGGCCGGTCTGCTTGTTATGACAGATTAGCCCTGAGAAGCTTAAATCAGGGGATAATGGGACGGTTATGGGGCCGCTCGAGTGATACATCTGGCGACGCAGTGCAGACCCATGAGTCATATCATCTGTTCCAATCTTCGACCTCTGCTGTGTGTAGCCTAAATTGGTACCGTGACAGCCAATTCAGAGCTGTAGCTACTACTACCTGTGACACCACAGAGGCAGTGTAATGGCTTAAGGATAGATAAACCTGGTAAATGTACAACCTGGGTTTCATTAAGCAGCAGGAGCAGCATTAGCAGCCTATGTCCATCTCTCCCGCAGTTTGTTGCCACGATACCCTCACAGGTTCAAGGCCTTCTTGGGGAATGATGTTGGCTGGGGGCCAAAAAGCGAGTCCTTTCTCGATGAGTTCCTCAGTCTGCTAAATATTGAACCAGCGGTGGCCACAGTCTATGAATCCCAAACAGAGCTGTTAAGGTGGTGTCTTGCCCATGCAAAGCAGCATTGGCCCGGGGACGTTTAGCTGAACGGCAAACGACTGTGGGGCCCGAGCATTTACTACAATGTCAGCCGGCCTTACTCAGCAATCCAAATCAATTCAACCACAACCGGGGTGGTAAACGGAGCCGACTCAGAGCCACTCAGATCTCCATTACAGTACCCTTTGTTAAAGGCAAATGGTCTGAGCCTCGGTGGCTGACCTTCAGGCCTTTCATTGACTAACAGTTAAACATATCAGCACGCAGGGTGCATATATGATTAGCCTTTGTCTAATTCATAAAAGCAATGTCAACAAAAAGATACAGGTATGTTTGACTGTACCTCTCATGATTATTGGTGACATTTCACCATGAGCAACAAAAAAAAGGCCTTTCAATGGAAAGTTTGAAAAGGTCAATAAAACTGACTAGGGCTCACAAATATGAAAATCTGTCATTTCTGTGGAACTTTTATTCATGATTATCGGCAAATCCAAACCTCTTTCCTGTCATTTTCCTCGCCATGCTTAAAATAAGATGTCTCTGTGTTTTCAGGTTAATAATCCCCATTAGGATGACGTAAGCAGTTAATCACTGTGTATTTTTAGTATGCTAAGTCTCTCCAGAGATATCCCATTGTGATAGACTGGCTATTTGAGGTCACTACTCATGCGCTATATAGTTCAATGTGACAGTGTCCAATATCTGATGGGTGATTCCAAGAAGCAGACAAGAAATTAATAGAATTAGCCTATTGTTATTCTGCTAAATCATGCAAATGTGTCCAGCACTTTGTCTAATTCTTTGAAATAAAAATAAAAAACCTATTTGGTGTAATGATGCTGTGTTATTGTTTTGTTTTACATTTATCTGGAAAAGTGTATTGGATTTGTGCCATTGTACACAATGTTATGTAAAATGGCCAAACACAGCAATAGTTATACTGTAAATTACAACGTATTAATCAGTGATTGCTGCTTTGGCACTTTCAAATCGTACCCTTGAACTGTGCAAGGCCTATTAAATTACAGTGCCTCCATTCAAGCCTGAGTGAACTTGGCTCCCGTTCACTACAACTGTCTGAGGAAGAAAAGAAGAGAACACACAATACCGAAGGCCACAGTGTCGCATTTGTTGCATCAACATCTTTAGCAAAACAGAAACGGTGACTTGAACCGTGATTAAGCGTGTGAATCACAAAAACGTCTGCTCGCACTGAGTCAGAAAATAATATTAGGAAAGGGGAATACAGAAACGCGTGTTGAGCTAGAGGTCAATTAGGTATGCTAAATAGGCTGGGCACCAGTTAACTCCCGGGTGCTCTTATGTATTCCGAACCTCGTCTCTCTCTGAGGATAATATTAGCTGGGGTGTAATGGCGGCATTGCTTTTGTATTTTTTTTATATCCTCCTCAGTTTAATGGGGGTAAATGTAAGACAATATTCCTACATGTTAGTGTTCTTCAATGGACCGCCACTTTTAGTGGGAGGTGTGTGAAAGAAATGTAAGAGGGCTCAAATGGGATGAAGATAAAGGTCAACCCTGTGTCACGCAATCAATCTATCAGACAACCGGGAGGTGCTTGTTCAATCCCACTGATACACCCGCCACATTCTTTTTCGGGCCCCACAGAAGAAAGAAAGCGCTATAAACAAGTGAGCATGATTTCCCATTACTCTGTCCAGGCACTTTAATAGGATGGCTTACACTGGGTGCAAGCAGTGTCGGCAGAGATCCATAGGTGCTAGAGCTGACTGTATTGTTCTGCCGGTTCAGAGTGGGAAAACTGCTTGGTGTGGTGATAGTACACGAAACACCTTTCTATGTGTATGTAGATTAGTGAGAATCCACTTCGACTGAGGATGACAGACATTTGTGTCGGATGAATACGACCATAGTATAATAATCAATCTGACTCCATTATCATGTGAATGCTATAGGCCAATAAACATGTCTATTGGATAGTAAGATAGCGAGTCTTATCGTCCCCACATGGAGTACTATAACTTGCATAGGTCTAGGTTTACCTTTATACAATTATTAAGAGGTTAAGAGACCAATAGCTAATATCTTGCGATGAATGTCCCAGCATTAAGTTATTGAGATAATCTTAGCTCAAAGCTGCACAGTTCGAGGCTGAAACATTTGGATTTGAATTTGAAAAGACAGCAGATGCAGGCACAATATTCTCCTCAATTTAAGGTAAGGTTTGTCCCTTGTATGATCTAATTGTATATTGTTTTATGATGATTCCATCTAGCTTTTCATATCCGTGCAAATCTTTCTAATACAGAAAATGGGCACAAATCAATGGATATCAATCAACAATGAGGTAAGAATATGTATGCTATAAAGGTACGCCAATTGGTATTGGTATGTTATGCAGATCACATGTACCATCCTCCTCTACCTTTTCAATGAAAATCCAATAGGCCTCTACATTATGGACAAGGTATGTGTATGAAAAGTGTTTTCATTCACATTTACCACAAAAACCAAGGTATGAATACTGTTGTGTGCATGTTTTGTTAAACATCTGTATAATAAAATAAATGGATTCACAGACTTCACCCTCCCTACACCTCTGAATATAACAGGAAACCTGTTTGATCACCATGCACTGCGAAATCATTCTGGCTATGGAGAACATCAACACTAACAACACGCCAGAGGATATACCCATTGGGCTTCGGGCTCTGCTAGGAGTTCACCTCATATTTTTATTTTTGTATTCTGCTTTTCCACAAAAATTATATTAAACACTGACAACTCAAATATTGTGTTATTGTTGTTATTGTCATGTATATTATTATTAATAATAATACAAAATAATAATAATAGGTGAGGTAATAAAAAAATGTACCCCAAAAGGTTCTTCAACAGGTTCTTCAAGGATCCATTAAAAGTTTTTTTTGAAGAACCCTTTTAAAGCATTCAACTGAAATGTGTCTTCCGCTAACTGCCTTGCTCAGGGACAGAAGGACAGATTTCTACCTTGTCAGCTCGGGGATTCGATCCAGCAACCTTTCGGTTCTGGCCCAAAGCTCCTACCTGCCAGGCTAGGAATATATTTTACCATTAGACCATACATCAAAGAATAATTCATGGAATATTACTCAGCAATATACAGACTATCGTGCGTATCTATTTAAAACTAATCTGATTTATTACAGTTAAGCAATGAGAATGCAATTATTAAATGGTACATACCAGAAGGCTACAAATGTGAAAAGATACTTTTATACGTAGATATTTTGTATAAAAACACACTGTGGTGTGACATAGGCTATACCGGGAGATTGGTTTACAATGACGTGCCGAATGAAATATCACTTCAATTTTTATCCTGACCACGGCGGGAACTCAATAACCCCCATCATTTATTTACCATCACTTTGCTTGGCCAAAATAAAACACAAAGGGCATAAAAACATCACACACATTCTTGAATCTAATCATCACAACTCTTTATCTAAATGAGAGAAGCGCACACATCTGAACTAACCGCCGTCTGGCGAGGAGATTATTAAAAAAGTAACTCTGTAAAAAGACATTGATAACTCGCACATTACAATAGAACATATACAAATGTGAAGCTCTTCGTGAACTCTTGAAATAAACCAAACAAGACAATTTAATTCACACGGTAACATTAATTCTGTCCATTAAAGTTGTAATCTGTCTTCATACCTCGAATGGTGTCCGTGCTCCCAGGGTTCTGTGGTAATATCCCCGCCCCGGAGAAAGCCACAAATAAGATGTGTTTGACTCTTGTGATAGCCGACATATGGTCAGCCATCAGCACAATGCCATAAATTGTGATTGAGTCATCACGTTGGGCCTCGGTGCCAGCAAGTCGCTAGACGCATCTTCATCACTGGCCTTCATCATCTTTCACATTTGTTCACTCTTTATTTTTCTACTACATGTATGACTACCATGTTTCTGATGAGCATCAACAATCATCAAAGTTGCATTAGTATAGGAGCAGAAAGAGACATTTCCTGAAACTGAATAAATACTGTGAATATCCTGGTTGGCCATAATGGATGGGCATAAAAGGGTTCATAATCTATGAATCAGGCCTAAAATAGCTAACCTAACACCTACATGTCAATCAGGGAATGAGAAAAATGTCACGTACTCAAAACCCCCCCAAAAATGTTTCAATTGATTCTGTAATCATCCATCAAATCGATGCCTGTATCTTCCCGCCACCACAGTCAATTGGACTAGGGGGAGAAATTAGCCGTTACCTTGTTTCCCATATTCAATTTTTTCATAAATCAGGGATGCAATTTGCTCAAGTTTCAGGACTCGTCTTCGATTTGGAGCAATTTAGCCAAGTGAGGGGTGTAATTTGTTTCCCGTGTCAACTTGCCGTTTGCATTTAAATTCATCATTACCAGCCATGTTTTCTCTAGATTTCCCCAGATCGTAGGTGTCAGGATGCTCTGTTGACTTGAATGTGAGAGGATCCATTATAAGATGCACTTAAGGATTCACAGTTTGCTGGTGCTGAGATCAAACGAAGGTGCCTTTTTTGGGGGGAGGCTTTCAGCACACAATTCCACTTGGGGACAGGGAGGAAACATTGGAGATGGAATGACTGTCAGAATGCCAGGGGTGTCTCCTCATGCACCATCATTCACAGGAATGGACAGTGAGATGAAGAGCAGTCTGAGATCTTACAGGAAACAACAGGGTAACACAGACTACGCTAGCCGGAACAAACTCCCACCAGTAACATCAGAGACATAGCACTAGGGCTGGGAATTGCCAGGGACCTCACGATACAATAGTATCATGATATTTAGTGCCGATATGATATGTATTGTGATTCTCATGATTCTATAAGTATTGCTATTTGATGTTCCAAACATATTGCTCACTATACAGTGTGTCTGCTGCAGAGAGACAAGAGAGAACATGAGAAAACGAGTTTTGAACAGCCAGAGAAATACATGCCCAATATTTAAAAAGAAGATGGAGAACAAGCTATATACTAAAAAATAGAGGGGTTTTGCGGCAGGTACAGCCAACTAGCTCTAGCTAACACTACCAACAGTTGCAAAATATATATATATATATATATATACAGTACCAGTCAAAGGTTTGGACCCACCTACTCATTCCACGGTTTTTCTTTATGTTTACTATTTTCTACACTGTAGAATAGTGAAGACAACACAACTATGAAATAACACATAAGGAATCATGTAGTAACCAAAAAAGGGTTAAACAAATAGAGAATCTTCAAAGTAGCCACCCGTTGCCTTGATGACAGCTTTGACCAACCTTGGCATTCTCTCAACCAGCTTCACGGGGTAGTCACCTGGAATGCATTTCAATTAACAGATGTGCCTTGTTAAAAGTACATTTCTGGAATTTCTTTCCTTCTTAATGCGTTTGAGCCAATCAGTTGTGTTGTGACATGGTAAGTAAGCATTTCACTGTAAGGTTGTACCTGTTGTATTTGTCACATGCGCCAAATACAATTTAATTTGATAAGTTCATTAGAGTTACCAGCCTCAGAAATTGCAGCCCAAAAAATGCTTCATAGAGTCAACTGTTCAGAGGAGACTGCATGAATCAGGCCTTGGTCGAATTGCTGCAAAGAAACCACCACTAAAGTACAACAATAATAGGAAGAGACTTGCTTGGGCCAAGAAACATGAGAAATTAGACCGGTGAAAATCTGTCCTTTGGTCTGATGAGTCCAAATTTGAGATTTTTGGTTCCAACCACCATGTCTTTGTGAGACGCAGAGTAGGTGAACGGATGATCTCTGCATGTATAGTTCCCACCGTGAAGCATGGAGGAGGAGGTGTGATGATGGGGGTGCTTTGCTGGTGACTGTCTGTGATTTATTTAGAATTCATGGCACACTTAACCAGCATGGCTACCACAGCATTCTACATTGTTACGCCATCTGGTTTGGAGGAGGGTGATGGAGTGCTGCATCAGATGACCTGGCCTCCACAATCACCCAACCTCAACCCAATTGAGATGGTTTGGGATGAGTTGGACCACAGAGTGAAGGAAAAGCAGCCAACAAGTGCTCAGCATATTTGGGAACTCCTTCAAGACTGTTGGAAAAGCATCCCAGCTGAAGCTGGTTGAGAAAATGCCAAGCGTGTGCAAAGCTGTCATCAAGGCAAAGGGTGGTTACTTTGAAGAATCTCAAATATAACATTTGTTTAAAACTTTTTGGGCTACTACATAATTCCATATGTGTTATTTCATAGTTGTGATGTTGTCACTATTATTCTACAATGTAGAACATATTAAAAATAAAGAAAAACCCTTGAATGAGTAGGTGTGTCCCAACTTTGGACTGGTACTACATAGCACTGTGGGTTTTGATTGGCAATGTAACCTGCACTGCCCTCATGAGAACCAGAAAATGGTGGGAAGTTTTATAACTCAGTTGAAAGTAATGGCACACACAAAGTCTGCACACAACAAATAATGTGAACTATCAGCTACTGGTGAAATGGCAATGATTTTCATGGGAGCCTAGTAATTGCATGTCAAGTGAAATGTAGCATTAATTATTGGAGTAAAGATGTCATTATGATCTAGATATGTCTTTTGTTGGAGTACTCTTCGACTTGTTATGCTAGACAGATATATTATGAAGGATGAAAGGGCAAGTAAAGAAGCCTTGAATTAGATGGCATTTGACACAGTTCATAAATATTCATTTTACAAGTCCCCATTGTCTTGCATTCATTGTTGTCCACTATCTCATATTGAGTGTGCCGGAGACTGGACTATGGCTAAGAAATGTATATTTAAGGCTGATGTTACCAGACTGGGACAGTCCACAATACTCAGTTTGATGTAACACATTTTCTTTGGAACTAAAGTCGTGGTGGAGGTGGTGCAAACAAAATTAGCCAGCATACAGGTAGGCAAACTGAGCCAGCATACATGTAGGCAAATTGAGCCAGCATACATGTAGGCAAATTGAGCCAGCATACAGGTAGGCAAACTGAGCCAGCATACAGGTAGGCAAACTGAGCCAGCATACAGGTAGGCAAACTGAGCCAGCATACATGTAGGCAAATTGAGCCAGCATACAGGTAGGCAAACTGAGCCAGCATACAGGTAGGCAAACTGAGCCAGCATACATGTAGGCAAATTGAGCCAGCATACAGGTAGGCAAACTGAGCCAGCATACAGGTAGGCAAACTGAGCCAGCATACAGGTAGGCAAATTGAGCCAGCATACATGTAGGCAAACTGAGCCAGCATACAGGTAGGCAAACTGAGCCAGCATACAGGTAGGCAAACTGAGCCAGCATACAGGTAGGCATTCTGAGCCAGCACACAGGTAGGCAAACTGAGCCAGCATACCGGTAGGCAAACTAAGATTCTGCTCTATTCAGGTCCAGGAAATGTCACCCAAAAATACTTTTGATGAATACGCTATAAAGTAAGGGGCTTAGTAGTTCTTTGAGGACCATCCCAAAGTACCCAAGCAACTTCCAGAAGCTATTCACCATTCTACACACAACCCATTTTTTTTTACACCACAAACATTTCCATTTAGTATAAATCCGGAACAACATATTGAAAATAATGTGTTGATATGAATTAAGTGGCAAAGATCCAGTGGAATCTGTCTCCTTGGCAAAGTGAAGAATAAGAAGCCAGAGCCATGTCCACCTACCACCATTGTCCATGTGCCCAAGAAAGCAAAGGTAACCTGCCAAAATGAAGTGCTTTGAAAGGCTGGTCATGGCTCATATCAACAGCATCCTCCCGGATTCCCTAGACCCACTCCAAATTGCATACCGCCCCAACAGATCCACAGATGACACAATCACACTCCACACTGCCCTTTCCCACCTGGACAAAAGGAACACCTATGTGAGAATGCTATTCAATGACTACAGAGCAGCGTTCAACATCATAGTTCCCTCAAAGCTCATCAATAAGCTAAGGACCCTGGGACTAAACACCTCCCTCTGCAACTGGATCCTGGACTTCCAGATGGGCCAGCCCCCAGATGGTAAGTGTAGGCAACAACACGTTTGCCACCCTGATCCTCAACACTGGGGCCCCTCAGGGGTGTGTACTTAGTCCCCTCCTGTACTCCCTGTTCACCCATGACTGCGTGGCCAAACATGACTCCAACACCATCATTAAGTTTGCTGACGACACAACAGTGGCCTGATCACTGACAATGATGAGACAGCCAATAGGGAGGAGGCCAGAGAACTGGCAGTGTGGTGCCAGGACAATTGCCTGTCCTTCAATGTGAGCAAGACAAAGGTGCTGATTGTGAACTACATGAAATGGCATACCGAACAGTTCCCCATTAATATGGATGGAGCTGTAGTGGAGTGGGTCGAGAGTTTCAAGTTCCTTGGTGTCCACATCACCAACAAACTATCATGGTCCAAACACACCAAGACAGTCTTGAAGAGGGCACAGGAGACTGAAAAGACTTGGCATGGGTCCCCAAAACCTCAAAGTATGGCAACTGCTCGGCATCTGACCGTAAGGCGCTACAGAGGATAGTGCGTACGGCCAGTACATCACTGGGGCCAAGCTTCCTGCCATCCAATACCAGAGAAAAGCCCATCAAATTTTCAGAGACTCCAGCCACCCTAGTCATAGACTGTTTTCTCTGCTACTGCACGGCAAGCAGTATTGGAGCGCCAAGTCTAGGACCAAAAGGCTCCTTAACAGCTTCTACCCCCAAGCCATAAGTCTGCTGAACAATTAATCAAAAGGACACCGGACTATTTACATTGAACCCCTATACTCGCTGTTTATTATCTAAGCATAGTCACTTCACCCCTACCTACATGTACAAATTACCTCAACCACACTGACTCGGTACTGGTAACCCCTGTATATAGCCTCGTTATTGTTATTTTATTGCGTTACTTTTTTATTATTTTTTACTTTTGTTTATTTGATCATTATTTTCTTAACTCTTCTTGAACTACACTGTTGGTTAAGGTCTTGCAAGTAAGCACTTCACGGTATGGTCTACACTTGTTGTATTTGGCGCATGTGACAAGTACAGTTTGATTTGATTTGATGCATAAATAGGTCCGTTGTTAATGCCATTTAGTAGAAGGATCAAGGACGAAGAGCTGAATCATACCAAACTTACAGTATAGTATTCCAAATGAACACATCCTTGTCAATGTGTCATCTTTCTTTTCCTTAATATAAACGGACTGCTTTCGTCAAATCTGTAGCTCAATGAATCAAATGACAAAACAAATGAATACTAAAGAATTATCTATGTGTGCATCACTTAAACATTGACATTTCACAGTCAAGCGTGTTTTTTGCGCAGTTGTGATAAGGACATTAAATTTCAATATGCCCTTTCTTGGTATTTTCCCTTTTATTGCCACTGTTGTGGCTTTTAAAATGTACCACGGTCACATACCATGCCATTACAAGTGAACAGTTAGTAGGCTAACAACATTTGATATCCTCAGCTTTATATTTAGATACTGTAGGTGCAGCTCACATCGCTTTCCTTATTTAAGTAACCATGAATGAAATCTGGTGGAATGTCTTAGCTGATATAAAAACATTTATTGTCTTGAAAGACTGACAGTATGCAGTATGGAGTTGGTGTGTGTGCGGGTGTGTGTGTGTGTGTGTGGTTAGGGGTACTTAAAGTGTAGTTTGTTATCAGATCCCCTGTGGTAACTAGAGTGATATTGTCCATGACCCGGCATACATTAATCTCAGCAGTTGGAATCTGAAGGTAACAAAATAGTCTATCTTCTCTTGATCAGGATCCTTTCTTTATGCACAGCAATCAGGTAGGCTATGCATGTAGCTACACTGACGTTCAATATACTGTACATTTATTTTTTTATTTAAGAAAAGGATCAAAAGAGAAGAAGCAGCTTCTGATTAAATCAAAGCCTCTGAATATTTATTTAATTTTGGTGGTCTGCTTATTCTTGTTATGGCAAGACTAAATAACTTCAGGATTAAAATATTGCTTAACACATCACATAATAAGTTGCATGGACTAATAGTGTGGGCAATAATATTGTTTAACATCTCTTTACCCCTCACATACAATAATCTGTAAAGTCCCTCAGTCGAGCAGGACATTTCAAACACAGATTCAACCACAACGACCAGGGAGGTTTTCCAATGCCTCGCAAAGAAGGGAAACTATATAAAAAAATGTTTTAAATTAATCCTTTATTTAACTAGGCAAGTCAGTTATGAACACATTTGTATTTACAATGACAGCCTACTGGGGAAGAGTGGGTTAACTGCCTTGTTCAGGGACAGAACAACAGATTTTTATCTTGTCAAATCAGGGATATGATCCAGCAACCTTTCGGTAACTGGCCCAATGCCCTAACCAGTAGGCTACCTGCCATCTCAAAAATAAAATAAAAGCAGAGATTAGTATCACTTTGAGCATGGTGAAGTTATTCATTAGACTTTGGATAGTGTATCAATACACCCAGTCACTACAAAGATACAGGTGTCCTTCCTAACTCAGTTGCCGGAGAGGAAGGAAACCGCTCATGAGGCCAATGGTAACTTTACAACAGTTACAGAGTTTAATGGTAGTGATAGGAGAAAACTGAGAATGGATCAACAACATTGTAGTTACTCCACAATACTAAGCTAATTGGCAAATGGAAAATAACAAAGCCTGTACAGAATAAAATATTCCAAAACATGCATCCTGTTTGCAACAAGGTACTAACGTAATACTACGAAAAAATGTAGCAAAGCAATTCACTTTTTGTCCTGAAAACAAAGTGTTATGTTTGTGGAAAATCCAATACAAGACATTACTGAGTACCACTCTCCATATTTTAAAGCATAGTGGTGGCTGCATCATGTTATGGGTATGCCTGTAATTTTTAAGGACTGGTGAGTTTTTCATGATATAAAATAAATGGAATGGGGCTAAGCACATGCAAAATCCTAAAGGAAAACCTGGTTCAATCTGCTTTTCAGACACTGGTAGATGAATTCCCCTTTCAGCAGGACAATAACCAAAAACACAAGGCCAAGTCTACACTGGAGTTGCTTGCCAAGAAGACAGTGAATGGTAGGGTTTGCGGGAAATTGTAATGACTTCTTCTGAAGTCGATGCCTCTCCTTGTTCGGGCGGTGCTCGGCGATCGACGTCACCGGTCTTCTAGCCATCATTGATCTATGTTTCATTTTCCATTGGTTTTGTCTGGTCTTCTTACACACCTGGTTCCAATCCCATTGTTGTGTATTTAACCCTCTGTTTCCCCTCATGTCCTTGTCAGAGATTGTTTATTGTTATGTTCATGTTTTATGGATTGGTGTGCGACGGGTTTCTTGTACCCACATTTATTTTATTATGGACTTTGGTTTTGGAGTTTGTTTTAAGTTATTAAAATACTCCAGTTATACCAAGGTTTGATTCTCCTGCGCTTGACTTCCCTGCCACCTACATACACGACGTGACAGAAATAATAAAGAAAAATATATATTTTTAAAGAGATATATATCTATATATGTATGTGCATTTGTATGTATGTATGTTTATATATGTGTGGGTATATATATATTTACCCCCAAAATATATTGTGGGTTGGAAATGATGCAGACAATTACATTTGATGGAAGCTACAATCTATCTGCAATATTAAAGCTGATCTACCCCCTAAAAAAATATTTTTAAAAATAAATTTGTTCAGTCTCCTTTCCACCAGACTGGTTGACGAATTCACCTTTCAGCGGGACAATAACCAAAACACAAGGTCAAATCTACACTGGAGTTGCTTATCAACAAGACAGTGAATGTTCCTGAGTGGCTGGGTTATATTTTTGACTAAAATCTGCTTGAAAATCTATGGCAAGACTTGAAAATGGTTGTCAAGTAATGATCAACAATTAGACAGAGCTTGAAGAATTTTTAAAATAATAATGGGCAAATATTGTACAATCCAGGTGTGGAAAACTATTACAGACTTGCCCAGAAAGACCCACAGATGTAATCGATGCCAAAGGTGATTCTAACATGTATTGACTCAGGGGTGTGAATACTTACAGTATGTAAATGGGATATTTCTATATTTCATTTTCAATACATTTGCAAAACATTTTAAAATCATGTTTTCACTTTGTCATTAAGGGATATTGTGTGTAGATGGGTGATATATTTAAAAATATATATTTTTAATCCATTTTGATTTCAGGTTGTAACACAACAAAATGTGTAATAAATCAAGTGGTATGAATAATTTCTGAAGGTACTGTGTAACTCTACAGTACAGTCCTTAAGAAATAATCCCTTCAGGCCCCTGTTTAATTCTCCTTATCCAGTCAAACGGTAAAGAAAGTTTTATCCTCCTAGAGGATGCCAAGCTCGCTCACTGCCACAAGGTTTTCATTTATCTTCTCTTGTTTGTCATTTTTTTCTGTTATTTTTACCTCTTTTATTTTTCACATTTTTTTCTCGTAAGTTCCTGGAACTCATAAAAAATCTTGACTCCTGGAGAGCCACATCAATCATGGGTCCCTGCTGTTCTGCCAGGAGGGTGGAAATTGCTCCGCGGCTCCTCCAAATAGAGGGGTATGGTGGGCTGGGAGGAGAGATCTCTGTACTGTATCCCTCTCAGAGAGGGATAGAGACAGGGCCGCTGGGTTTAGGGTGGGGAGTTCATGGGGAAAGGGGGAGGTTATGGGTTCATGTCAAAAGTCTCAAAGGCTGTATCATCAGTGTGCTGCAGATCATGTGATAGAGAGCTAGTGAGATGATGTGTGTATCCCACCACAGTCGATGAACTGGGGAGGGCTCTCCAATAACTACAGAGGGAGAGAGGGGAGGAGGCCTGGTGTGTGGATGGGAACGCATGGGAACAAACAACAGCCCACTGTAATGGCACAAACTGTTTCTCTGACATTTCTGTTCAAAGATGCTGACAACACAATGTGTGTCCATAACAGGTTTGTATGCAAGGGTTATGCAAAGGTCCTTCATTCCAAAAAAATATCAGAACATCATCACGTAGGCTTATGGCTATTTTCAGTCATGGAGTGAACATGAACACATCAAAAACAAAGCAATTAACAGGGAATATTGATTATTGCCTCTGTTTCATTTAGGTAGTCTTAAGTGGGTACAAGGCAACCATGACAGTCTATGTAGAACTGATGCTGGTGGTGGCAGTGGTAGAACTGGGAGGGCACACCAGTGGGCATCTATACCTGGGAGAATTATAGCCTACTCTTCACACTTCTACATCCCCCCAAGATGAGCTCCACAAGCCCACAATCTCTACTTAGCCTTCAAACATAACTGCGTACCAGCGTTGGTTATAGCAGAACATGAATCTGTCATATTTTCTAGGGAGCAAGACAGTATAATCCCAAATAAAGTTTGTTTGTAAATAGAGTTTGTATGATGTGTGCTCAGTTGCCGCCCCCCCTATCCCCCACCCCCACAGACACCCCTAGCAGACACTACTGGTGCCAACTGGCTTCTCCAGAGGTTTGGCAAATACATTGAAGGATCCCTTGGGTGTTACAAATTAGCTCTGCAGTTACCCCACTCTCAAAAAAAGCTTGAGGACAGGAAAATTGGAACTGTCTTTGCATTTATTTAGCATTTTTGTGTGTTCCTTTTTGTTTTCGTCTGTTCTGGGCCCTAATTAAATTCTGGATGTACCTACTGGAGTTATTCAACTATCTTTGAGAATGTTTTTGACGTGTTTGGAATTACCACAGAAATTCTATGAGGGACTGTTTTTTAAGTATAATTGACTTCAAGTAAAAAAAAAACGAAATATAGCACTTTGAAGTCGTTTGGCACAGACATCTACTCAATAATTTAAAAAAAAGTCTAGAGAAGATAAAAATGTACTTTACCAATTCGAGGCGAGGTAACCAGTCAAAATGACAACCCTCAGCTCTACTTTCAAACACATGCTATGGAGAACAAGGAATCCATTTAATTTAATTAACAATAATTCACAGCCATGTGTCACACTGTATCTGATAAGAAGACACCGTGTAATGCTATTCAATTTGACAGTGTAAGAGTCTTTGTCTAACTTCAATCCAATCTACAATGATTATATTATATTTTCGGAACATCCTTATCATTGCGTATGTTTATCTAGGACTGACTGAACATCTATTTTAAACAACAAACTGACACCTCAAAGTGTTTCTTGGCTTGATTATGGGTATTTCATAGAGCCGTCTATGATATACAGTCTACAATATTCCATTGGCCTGGCTCCCAGTCTGCGTTTCAATTCATTCCAAAGGTGTTCGATGGGGTTGAGGTCAGGGCTCAGTGCAGGCCAGTCAAGTTCTTCCACACCGATCTCAACAAACCATTTATGTATGGACCTCGCTTTGTACATGGGGTCATTGTAATGCTGACACAGTAAAGGGCCTTCCAAAAATGGTTGCCACAAAGTTGGAAGCAGAGAATTATCTAGCATGTCATTTTATGTTGTAGCGTTAAAATTTCCCTTCACTGGACCTAAGGGGCTTAGCCAAACCATGAAAAACAGCCCTAGACCATTATGCCTCCTCCACCAAACATTACAGTTCGCACTCCATTTGGGTAGGTAGCTTTCTACTGGGATCCGAGGAGATTCTCTTTCTAGGACTGAATTAACATCTATTTAAAACAACAAAATGACACCTCAAAGTGTTTCTTGGCTTGATTATGGGTATTTCATAGAGCCGTTTATGATTTACAGTCTACAATATTCCATTGACGTATTTCTACCAAATTAGTTATTGATGATGATTAATACAAATGCATATTTAACCTGTATTATGGACAACATCACTAAAAATTTGGATTTCAGATGAGGGGTATATGTTAAAGAACAAGAAACCTACAAAAACCGTCTCAGCCAGGTATTGCAAAGCTCAGCAGTAGAACATTACATTTCCATCTCACTGGTTCCTCTTCCAGACAACAGGTCCCCAACAGTGGAAAGACAATGCCCCACTTCAATTTCTCAGGCTCTTTCACACACTTCCTCTATCAAAGCAAACACAGTGAGAGAATAGGGAATTCGCTGGAAGAATCAATGGTAATCAGGCTACACAGCGCTTCTCCATCCATTAGTGATACCATGAAAGAGGAGTGAACTGGACGGTCGAATAAAAGTCTGTTGGCCTTGAGTGGGAGTGCAGCGAACTCGCCCTGAAACAAACTCGACAATGAATTCCTCCTCATCGCTCGTTAAGTGACATGCTTTTATCCTACGGTGCACCCAGTTTTTGGCGTTGTTCAAGCCAATTAGCCTCAAGTCATATCAGAGCTGCCTGTAACTCACTCTGTGTACGGTTTTCTCTGTTGCCACGTCGTTCTGTTGCTCAATGATACTCTTTAAGCCCTAACTCAGAGTCAGGCGGTGACAACCTCTCCCAGAATGAAGGGCGTCTGTGGTGAATGTGTGTAACTTCTTTTACGTCAGAAGATACATTAATGGGATGAGAAACCTATTCAGACATGTGTCATTGGAGTCTAATTGATGTCTCTGTTCCGTTGAATTTGTTGATCACAGTATGAGTGAGGCCCCATATCATTGGCACATGCAAAGACCTAAGTTTAGTACAGCTCTCAGCAATTCATCTCACCAACTGTACAGTCTCCTAATTTATTTCATATCCACCTTGGTAGCCCTTTAGATCCAGTGATTAGTTTTAGCTGTACTGAAAAAGTTACACCTCAAATGAAGACTGAAAGTGAATGTTTATATCATGAAGATTGAGGTCTCATCATAGATGCCTTCTTATTTTCTGCTTGCTCTTTAATTATACTCTAGGTATTTTCCTTTAAAACAGAATTCTCAGATGTACCTTCAAATGGTTGCTATGGTGCAATATGAATTGAGGACGAGCAAGAAATGACACTCAAAGGAGAGCCACGATGAGATATTCCGTAAGAGAAATAAGCAGACCATGTTATAGAAGACATGTCATTCTTAATCTTTCCAAAATGAAATGACATCTGGAGGCACGACAGAAACGAATGGGCACAAAGCAATGTTCTTGTAAGCAGCTGCTTGACTTAATCCAACGTATCATCATGAATACCAAAGATGTCTACAGGCAGGGTAGCCCATTATTAATGTACTAAAAACCGGGCCTAATTTATTTGGGAAATATGTATGCTCTTCCTTTGACAGATTAATGGATAAAGACCAAAAAGAGAAAGTGTTGTGAAAACAAAACTGACTGACTTTCTAAAGCACCTCCCAACATAAGAGCTTTACCATTCCACGGCCAATGGTTGAGCTCAGATCTATTTTAATGCTGATTGAAAGTCAGGCAGTGGTGCCACAGAATCTTTGAAGATTAGAAGTGAGGACCCTCTCAGTATGGATGAGTAAGTGCTGTTGTTTACTCCCGTGTACGAATATACAGTATTCTCGACATAGCTGATCCTAATATACCTACTACTGTAGATCAGTGTTGAACAGCGATATTTAAGATTAGGGGGGATGATTTTATTTTTATTAGCATGGCTTTATTTCTATTACAGCATATTGGATGACTGTCACTCATATTCCATTCACACAGCGGGGATGTGCATTGCTGCGGGATGTGCTTCCAATCAGCTACAAGAGCATTAGTGAGGTCGGTCACTGATGTTGGGCGATTAGGCCTGGCTCGCAGTAGGTGTTCCAATTCATCCCAAAGGCGTTCGATGGGGTTGAGGTCAGGGCTCAGTGCAGATCAGTCAAGCTCTTCCACACCGATCTCAAAACACCGAAACTGTTGCCACAAAATTGGAAGCACAAAATAGTCTAGAATGTCATTCTATTCTGTAGCGTTAAGATTTCCCTTCACTTGACCGAACCATGAAAAATAGCCTCAGACAATTACTCCTCCTCCACCAAAATGTACAGTTGGCACTATGTATTTGGGCAGGTAGCATTCTCCAGGCATCCGCCAAACCCAGATATACAAACTGACAGGTTGAAAGTCAATAAGCTTTTCAGTAAGGTCATATATTGCACTGGTCATCCCCAAAGCCAACACTCCCTTTGGCCGCTTTTCCTTCCAGTTATCTGCTCAATTTAATACAACTGTCAGCAATTCGGGAGGGAGAAATATCCTAATCCATGAATTTGAAGGGGTGTCACATACTTTTCTATACACAGTGCCTTCAGAAAGTATTCAGACTTCTTGACTGTTTCCACATTTTGTTACGTTTTTTTTTTATTTTATTTTTTTATTTCACCTTTATTTAACCAGGCAGGCTAGTTGAGAACAAGTTCTCATTTGCAACTGCGACCTGGCCAAGATAAAGCATAGCAGTGTGAACAGACAACACAGAGTTACACATGGAGTAAACAATTAACAAGTCAAAAACACAGTAAAAAAAAAAGAGAGTCTATATACATTGTGTGCAAAAGGCATGAGGAGGTAGGCGAATAATTACAATTTTGCAGATTAACACTGGAGTGATAAATGATCAGATGGTCATGTACAGGTAGAGATATTGGTGTGCAAAAGAGCAGAAACGTAAATAAATATAAACAGTATGGGGATGAGGTAGCTAAAATTGGGTGGGCTATTTACCGATAGACTATGTACAGCTGCAGCGATCGGTTAGCTGTTCAGATAGCAGATGTTTGAAGTTGGTGAGGGAGATAAAAGTCTCCAACTTCAGCGATTTTTGCAATTCGTTCCAGTCACAGGCAGCAGAGAACTGGAACGAAAGGCGGCCAAATGAGGTGTTGGCTTTAGCGATGATCAGTGAGATACACCTGCTGGAGCGCGTGCTACGGGTGTGTGTTGCCATCGTGACCAGTGAACTGAGATAAGGAGGAGCTTTACCTAGCATGGACTTGTAGATGACCTGGAGCAAGTGGGTCTGGCGACGAATATGTAGCGAGGGCCAGCCGAATAGAGCATACAGGTCGCAGTGGTGGGTGGTATAAGGTGCTTTAGTAACAAAACAGATGGCACTGTGATAAACTGCATCCAGTTTGCTGAGTAGAGTATTGGAAGCTATTTTGTAGATGACATCGCCGAAGTCGAGGATCGGTAGGATAGTCAGTTTTACTAGGGTAAGTTTGGCGGCGTGAGTGAAGGAGGCTTTGTTGCGGAATAGAAAGCCGACTATAGATTTGATGTTAGATTGGAGATGTTTGATATGAATCTGGAAGGAGAGTTTACAGTCTAGCCAGACACCTAGGTACTTATAGATGTCCACATATTCTAGGTCGGAACCATCCAGGGTGGTGATGCTAGTCGGGCGTGAGGGTGCAGGCAGCGAACGGTTGAAAAGCATGCATTTGGTTTTACTAGCGTTTAAGAGCAGTTGGAGGCCACGGAAGGAGTGTTGTATGGCATTGAAGCTCGTTTGGAGGTTAGATAGCACAGTGTCCAAGGACGGGCCGGAAGTATGCAGAATGGTGTCGTCTGCGTAGAGGTGGATCAGGGAATCGCCCGCAGCAAGAGCAACATCATTGATATATACAGAGAAAAGAGTCGGCCCGAGAGTTGAACCCTGTGGCATCCCCATAGAGACTGCCACAGGACCGGACAGCATGCCCTCCGATTTGACACACTGAACTCTGCAAAGTAGTTGGTGAACCAGGCAAGGCAGTCATCAGAAAAACCGAGGCTACTGAGTCTGCCGATAAGAATATGGTGATTGACAGAGTCGAAAGCCTTGGCAAGGTCGATGAAGACGGCTGCACAGTACTGTCTTTTATCGATGGCGGTTATGATATCGTTTAGTACCTTGAGCATGGCTGTGACCGGCACCCGTGACCGGCTCGGAAACCAGATTACACAGCGGAGAAGGTACGGTGGGATTCGAGATGGTCAGTGACCTGTTTGTTGACTTGGCTTTCGAAGACCTTAGATAGGCAGGGCAGGATGGATATAGGTCTGTAACAGTTTGAGTCCAGGGTGTCTCCCCCTTTGAAGAGGGTTGGAGTAGCCAGGAGGAAGGCATGGCCAGCCGTTGAGAAATGCTTGTTGAAGTTTTCGATAATCATGGATTTATCGGTGGTGACCGTGTTACCTAGCCTCTGTGCAGTGGGCAGCTGGGAGGAGGTGCTCTTGTTCTCCATGGACTTCACAGTGTCCCAGAACTTTTTGGAGTTAGAGCTACAGGATGCACATTTCTGCCTGAAGAAGCAGCTCTATCTAAAAATTGATTAATTAATTGATTTTGCTCATTTATAATAAATAATTTTTTTATCACATTTATATAATTTTTAAGACCCTTTACTCAGTACATTGTTGAAACATCTTTGGCAGTGATTACAGCCTTGATTCTTCTTGTGTATGACTCTACAAGCTTGGCACACCTGTATTTGGGGAATTTCTCCCATTCTTCTCCGCAGATCCTCTCAAGCTATGTCAGGTTGTATGGGGTGCATCGCTGCACAGCTATTTTAAGGTCTCTTCAGAGATGTTCGATCAGGGTTTGATGTCAGGGCTCAGGCTGGGCCACTCAAGGACATTCAGAGACTTGTCCCGAAGCCACTCCTGTGTTTTCTTGGCTGTGTGCTTAGGTCTTTGTCCTGTTGGAAGGTGAACCTTTTCCCCAGTCTGAGGTCCTGAGTAATCTGGAGCAGGTTTTCCTCAAGGATCTGTCTGTCTGTACTTTGCACTGTTCATCTCTCCCTTGATCCTGACTAGTCTCCCAGTCCCTGCCGCTGAAAAACATCCCCCCCAGCAGGATGCTGCCACCACCATGCTTCACCGTAGGGATGGTGCCAGGTTTCCTCCAGATGTGGCATTCAGGTCAAATAGTTCAATCTTGGTTTCATCATACCAGAGAATCTTGTTTCTCATGGTCTGATAGTCCTTTAGGTGTATTTTGGCAAACTCCAAGCGGGCTGTCATGTGCGTTTTACTTTTACTGAAGAATGGCTTCCATCTGGCCACTCTACCATAAGGGCCTGATTGGTGGAGTGCTGCGGAGATGGTTGTCCGTCCGGGAGGTTATCCCATCTCCACAGAGGAACTCTGGAGCTCTGTCAGAGTGACCATCTGGTTCTTGGTCACCACCCTGACCAAGGCCTGTCTCCCCCGATAGCTAAGTTCGGCAAGGCAGCCAGCTCTAGGAAGAGTCTTGCTGGCTCCAAACTTCTTCAGTTTAAGAATGATGGAGGCCACTGTGTTCTGAGATGCACTGTGAACTGTGGGAACGTATATAGACAGGTGTGTGCCTTCCCAAATCATGTCCAATCAATTGAATCTACCATAGGTGGACTCCAATCAAGTTGTAGAAACATCTCAAGGATGACCAATGGAATTATAGAGTATTGTGTGTAGATTTCTGAGGATTTGTATTTATTTAATCCATTTTAGAAT
Source organism: Oncorhynchus clarkii lewisi (assembly GCF_045791955.1). Classification (NCBI taxonomy): domain Eukaryota; kingdom Metazoa; phylum Chordata; class Actinopteri; order Salmoniformes; family Salmonidae; genus Oncorhynchus; species Oncorhynchus clarkii. The sequence continues at coordinate 44,494,326 of NC_092158.1, forward strand.
AAGTCTGTAACTTACCAAAATGTGGAAAAGGTCAACTTTGTGAAGGCACTGTATAGTGTAGATTAGGTTACGCTCTGCTGTAGATAGAGAAGCTTATGCATATGATGTGAAGAAGTATAAAGAGTTTTGACAGGTGTTTATCTGAATTAAAATGTCAATGCTAAGTCTCTAGGCTTAAGCGTTTTTATTTACTTAGTCGGTGGGTATACTAAGCTCTTAAATCAAATCAGTTCATTGGGCGCTTACACAGATTTGCTGGTGTAATTGCAGGTGCAGCAGAATGCTTGTGTTACTAGCTCCAACAGTGCTGTAGAAGCTCCACAGACATGTGACTAACAGAAATGGAACAATGTGTCCCTGAACAAAGGGGGGGGGGGGGGGGTCAAAATCAAACGTTACAGTCAGTATCACACTTATAGGTAGGACATTCAACAAGCACAGCACTTACACAAATGACTGAAGATTGGCTAAGAGAAATTGATGATAAAAAGATTGTGCGGGCTGTTTTGTTAGACTTCAGTGCGGCTTTTGACATTATTGATCATAGCCTGCTGCTGGAAAAATTTATGTGTTATGGCTTTACACCCCCTGCAATATTGTGGTTAAAGAGTTACCTGTCTAACAACACAGAGGGTGTTCTTTAATGGAAGCCTCTCCAACATAATCCAGGTAGAATCAGGAATTCCCCAGGGCAGCTGTCTAGGCCCCTTACTTTTTCAATCTTTATTTAACGACATGCCACAGGCTTTGAGTAAAGCCAGTGTGTCTATGTACGCAGATGACTCAACACCGTACACGTCAGCTACTACACCAAATTAAATTACTGCAATACTTAACCTCTCTAGGGTATGTGGGACGCATCCCACCTGGCCAACATCCAGTGAGATTGCAAAGCGCCAAATTCAAATACAGAAATACTCATCAGACAAGTCATTACAAACAGTAACCAGCCAAGAAGAAGAGTTACACAAGACAGAAATAAAGATAAAATGAATCCCTTACATTTGATGACCTTCATATGGTTGCACTCAGAAGACATTCATTTACTCAATAAATGTTCCTTTTGTTCGATAAAGTCTCTTTATATCCAAAAACCTCTGTTTTGTTTGCACGTTTTCTTCAGTAATCCACAGGCTCAAACGCAGTCAAAACTGGCAGACAAAAAAATCCAAATTGTATCAGTAAAGTTCATAGAAACATGTCAAACAATGTTTACATTCAATCCTCGGGTTGTTTTTAACCTAAATAATCAATAATATTTCAACCGGACAATAACGTTGTCAATATAAAAGGTAAACAAGAAAGGCACTCTCTCGGGATTGCGCATGAAAAAGCTCTGTGACACGGCAGAGTCCACTCATTCAGACTGGTCTTACTCCCTCATTTATCAGAATACAAGCCTGAAACAATTTCGAAAGACTGTTGACATCTAGTGGAAGGCATAGGAGCTGCAATTTGAGTCCTAAGTCAATGGATACTGTAATGGCATTGAATGGAAAAAATAGGAGAAAAAAAATACTTCCTGAATGGATTTCTCTCAGGTTTTCACCTGCCAAATCAATTCTGTTATTTTAAAAGTTTTGGAAACTTTAGAGTGTTTTCTATCCAAATCTACCAGTTGTATGCATATCATATCTTCTGGGCCCGAGAAGCAGGCAGTTTAATTTGGGCATGCTTTTCATCCAAAATTCCGAATCAAGAAGCTGATTAAACAGCATGATCAATACACAGGTGCACCTTGTGCTGGGGACAATAAAAGGCGACTCTAAAATGTGCAGTTTTGTCACACAACACAATGCCACAGATGTGTCAAGTTTTGAGGGAGCGTGCAATTGGCATGATGACTGTAGGAATGTCCACCAGAGGTGTTGCCAGATAATTGAATGTTCATTTCTCTACTAGAAGCCGCCTCCAATGTCATTTTAGAGAATTTGGCAGTACGTTCATCCTGGCCTTACAACCGCAGACCACGTGTAACCACGCCAGCCCAGTACCTCCACATCCGGCCTCTTCACCTGCGGGATCGTCTGAGACCAGCGACCCGGACAGCTGATGAAACTTTGGGTTTGCACAACCAAAGGATTTCTTCCCAAACTGTCAGAAATCGTCACAGGGAAGCTCATCTGTTTGCTCATTGTCCTCACCAGAGTCTTGACCTGACTGCAATTCGGCGTCGTAACCGATTTCAGTGGGAACATGCTCACCTTCGATGGCCACCAGCACGATGGAAAAGTGTGCTCTTCACGGATGAATCCCGGTTTCAACTGTAACTGACAGATGGTAGACAGCGTGTATGGCGTCGTGTGGGCGAGAGGTTTGCTGATGTCACCGTTGTGAACATGGTTCCCCATGGTGGCGGTGGGGTTATGGTATTGGCAAGCATAAGCTAAGGACAACGAACACAATTGCATTTTATCAATGGCAATTTGAATGCACAGACTGACAAGATCCTGAGGCACATTGTCATGCCATTTATCTGCCTCCATCACCTCATTTTTCAACATAATAATGCATAACCCCATGTCACAAGGATCTGTACACAATTCCTGGAAGCTGAAAATGTCCCACTTCTTCCATGGCTTACACAGTAATTATGACGACTTCTGGAGGACATTCTCCAACCTATCAGAGCTCTTGCAGCATGAACTGACATGTTGCCCAGCCAATCAAAGGATCAGAGAATGAATCTAGTACTGAAAGCATTAGCTACAGGTAGCTAGTACTGCAATGGTGAGTCAACTACTTAATGTGACAAAAAAATAATAATAATAATGAGAGAAAGACAATAGTTAAAAATGTTCTAACAAATACATTTCTTCAAAAATGGAGGAGAAGCAAGAGAAGCAAGAGAGCTAGCTATATTTCGTTGTAGTTTTTCACTTTCACTTACTTAACTAGCGAATGCAACTAGCTAGTTTAACCTACTCAAACACCAGGCTCAAACAGAGAGAGATGCGGTTCACAAGCATTTCGCTACACTCGCATTAACATCTGCTAACCATGTGTATGTGACAAATAAAATGTGATTTCATTGGGAGCTTCACAAAATGGGTTTCAATAGCCAAGCAGCCACACACAATCGTAAAATTACAATGCGCAAGGCCGAGCGATAGCTGAAGTGGTGCTTGCCGCAATTGGACTCTGGAGCAGTGGAAACACGTTCTCTGGAGTGATGAATCGCGCTTCACCATCTAGCAGTTCGACGGACTAATCTAGGTTTGGCGGATGCCAGGGGAATGCTACCTGCCAAAATGCATTGTGCCAACTGTAAAGCTTGGTGAAGGAGAAATAATTGTCTGGGGCTGTTTTTCATGGTTCGGTCTAGGCCCCTTAGGTCCAGTGATTGGAAATCTTAACTCTAAAGCATACAATATCATTCTAGACAATTCTGTGCATTCAACTTTGTGGCAACAGTTTGGGGAAGGCCCTTTCCTCTTTCAGCATGACAATGCTCCTGTGCACAAATCGAGGTCCATGCAGAAATGGTTTGTCGAGATTGGTGTGGAAGAACTTGACTGGCCTGCACAGAGCCCTGACCTCAACCCCATCGAACACCTTTGGGATGAATTCGAACGCCGACTGCGAGCCAGGCCTAATCGCCCAACATAAGTGACCGACCTCACTAATGCTCTTGTAGCTGATTGGAAGCACATCCCCGCAGCAACGTTCCAACATCTAGTGGAAAGCCTTCCCAGAAGAGTGGAGGCTATCATAGCAGAAAAGGGGGGGACCAACTCCATATTAATGCCCATGATTTTGGAATGAGATGTTCGACAAGCAGGTGTCCACATACTTTTGGTCATGTAGTGTATATGTTTGTTCATTAATTAATAATGTGTTTCTAGATCAATAATCAGTATTTTAAGAAGCTATATTTCCCCAGAGATTATAGAGAGTTTGTTATGAATAGAAACTATGGCAAAGGGAGAAAAATAATACAGAAAATCTTCAGAAACATTTCTCCTCTCACCAATATCATGTTTGAAGTATTGAGGTCATAGTACTATTTCCCTCAATAGACTTCTATTCTGGCGACATAACTTTTTGCTCAGGCTATTATTTGTGCCTTGAACCTAGCTGGCTTCGTAGTCTGCAAATAAATGAGGGAAAGGCACAAAGATTGCTAATCAACTTAAAATCTACATAAGCAGAGAGGCAGGTCCAGTTTGTATAAATTTGACAAGCCCCACTGACCTGGAGAATTAACTGTAATTGGTGTTGTGCGAGAGCATTGAGAAAACTAGCTATGCATCCTAAAATGATATCACGTCTTACCCAGTCAGATAGACTTCTCGATATTTCTGGGAAAATGTCTTGTTCCATGCTATCCATGCTATCTATCTGATAAAAGTCAAGTACATATTCCAAAGGGTTGAGTGGAGCTTTCTGCGGTTAACCTATTTCAGTTTCTATCAACACACATAATGTCAGTGGCTATACAAAGCTATTCTAATAATACACATAATAGCAGTTATACAACTCAAGTCGACGAACAAGTTTCTCAAGAATTACCTTTATGAAATACGACGATGAAGAATAATAAAAAGAGAGAGTAGTTCTGTCACACCCTGATCTGTTTCACTTGTCTTGTACTGGTCTCCACCCCTACCAGGTGTCTCCCATTTCCCCCATTATCCCCTCTGTATTTATACGCTCTATTGGCAGGATCACTCACAGTACGATTCCTACCAACCTGCGAATGTCAGTGAATCACAGTGAGTTCATGCAGTTTCTAGTCATTGTATTTCCTCATGCACTTGGGATTTTGGGGTTGTCATGGCTCCAGAGGCACAACTCCCTGATCAACTGGGCTACGGGTTCGATCAGGGGTTGGAGCCGATTCTCCCAAGCACATTGCCTCAATGCGGCGCAGCCCACCCTTGGATGTCCTCCTGCAGGCTTGGGTAAAGCCTCAGACCTCTCCGTTTCTGCGGAGTATTAGAACCTCCGGGAGGTTTTCAGGCCCGCACCACATCTCTTCCGCCGCATTGACCCTATGACTGCGCCATTGACCTCCTCCCTTGCACTACACTGCCTTGGAGGTGACTTTATTCCCTGTCTGGTCTGGAGACCAAGACCATCGACGGCAGGGACCATTCATTCTTCTTTGTGGAGAAGGACAAAACCCGTCTCCCTTGTATCAACTACCGGGACCTTAATGACATCACGGTGAAGAACTATTACCTGCTACTACTTCTCTCCTCTGCTTTTGAGCCTCTCCAGGGGGCGACTGTATTCTCGAAGTTGGACCTTCAGAACACCTACCATCTGGTTTGGATATGGGAAGAAGACGAATGGAAGACGGCCTTTAACACAGCTAGAGGGCACTACGAGTATCGAGTTATGCCATTCGGACTGATCAACGCTCCAGGAGTGTTCAAGGCTCTGATCAATGATGTGCTTCGTGACATGTTGAACCGGTTCTTGTTTGTCTACCTTGACGACATCTTTGTTTTTTCCTGTTCGGTTCAGGAGCATGTTCTCCACATCCGTTAACCTCAGCCAAGGAGACAGCCCCACTCATGGTACAGCATATCTTCTGAATCCATGGACATCCTGACGATATAGACTCCGATCATGGTCCTCAGTTCTCATCACGATTCTGGAAGGCGTTCTGCACCCTCATTGGGTCGTCGGCCAGCCTGTCTTCCTTGTTTCATCCTCAATCTAAAGGCCAGTCGGAGCATGCCAATCAGAACCTGATGATTCTTCGGTGCCTCGTCTCGGCCAACCCCCACCACCTGGAACCAGCAACTCGTGTGGGTGAAGTATGCCCAGAACTCCCTTCCCTGCTCGGCCACTAGTAGAGGAAAAGGTCAACATACCCCTTCGTCTGGGCTGAGAGTAGGTCTGTCACACTCTGATCTGTTTCACCTGTCTTGTGCTGGTCTCCACCCCCCACCAAGTGTCTCCCATTTTCCCCATTATCCCCGGTGTATTTATACCTGCGTTTTATGTTTGTCTGTTGCCAGTTCGTCTTGTCCCGTCAAGTCTTGCCAGCATTTATCTCTGTGTGTTTTCCTCTTTCTGGTTTTTGTTCTAGTCTCCCCTGTTGCCTGTCCTGACCCTGCCTGCTGTCTACGTCTGCCAACTATTTACCAGGATTATGAACCCATGCCTGTCCTTGACCTGCCTTTGGTCTGCCCCAGTGTACTCAATAAATCTGCCTCAAGTGTCTGCATCTCGGTCTCACCCGGAATCATGATAAGTTCATAGAATCTATAGAGTTCTTTGGAATCAGTTTTAATAATGCGTTGAACGCTCAAGCTTAATATGAGAAATTATTTTAGTTTGCCAAAATAATTAAGTCAGCCAAGACCATAGGAGAGGAGCATAGAGAATATATGGACACATGTATTTGAAATGAAATGCTAGTCTGAGGAGGTCTGATAGCAAACCAACTACCGCAGAGTCAAAAGGATATTAGCTCTGTAATATCACAATGATAACCATCAGTGCTGTTGTGATTGTTTTCTCCTCTATATCACTGATAGCCGTAACCCCTCCAGAGAACAACATGGTCACATTCCAAGAATTACATTTCTTATTCAGGACAGGCTTTGCTCACACAGCTTGATATACATGAACAGATAAACCTTGTGCAGATATCTTTGAGGAAAATCATGATTCCTCCCCTTTGCGCTTGGCTGATAATTTTATTCCAAGCTGAAAAACAAAGTTCTTTAAAAAAATCTCTAATTTGACATACGTATTTGCGAAGTAAATAACATTTGAAGGAAAGAAAAAAGCGGGAGAAAGAAACACAAGAATGTATCCCCTAACAAACCCTGGGACTTAAAACCTCCTTGAAAGAAGCAGTCTCACTATCATCTCCCTAAAGCAAGCATCATTACACCATAGAACAATAAAATACGTAATATGGAATATAGCCTAGTTCTGCGCATTCATGCACTGAGACTTAATGTAACAAATCATATTCCATTATTTATAGTGTTTACCTAGCTCAAAATGATCGTCTTGTTGGGAATACATGCCATCTCACTGTTCGAACAAGTGTCATTAATGCAATAGTTAGGCACTCCCCAAATTTGTTTTTTGTTTTACAACTCTCAAGAGGAATATTATTTAGCATTTGTTCCTTGCAAAACACAACACACAGTTTTGTTCATCAATGTTTGATCACTACTCCAAAATAATTAGTGGTAAGAGAGTATGTTGCTGTTATGGGCGGCATTATCTCCTTCATGGAATAGAGGCAGAGGCCTAATTGTGCAAACGGCTGTCGAAGAAGGCCAAAGCCACTACATACACACACACACGCATACACACATAGCTGCTTCCCACGACCAGGAAAACGATGGACCGATATAAAGCGAAGGGAAAGTGACCCTCATTTACTGACTAAAAAGTATCTTCAACAGAGTACGGCACTACCACCTGAGTCTGTCTGGGGTTCCACTGAACACAGTGCACAAAATATACGGTTAGGTGTTATACAAGTTATATTAATACAGAGCTCAAGAACACCTCCCACATCTGAGTAAATTGGGACACAGATGGTAGTTCTCAAATTCCAGCATCTGATAAAATTAACTCTGGGAGGTGTCAAGGACATGTCTGGAATATCAACAAGATAGGCCTACAGCCCACATAGCTCAGCCACTAACAGGGGCTCCTATATGTGCAGTATATAAAGAAAAGTCAATTTCTTATTTTTCCTCTCGCATGTCCTCTGTAATCCTAAACTAAGTGTTATTTGACTTGCTCAGAATGATAATATACCAGTTCCTGGTTGGCCTTTATCCACATGATCAAAGTACTGTAATTGGTAGATAGATGAAAGTACCGTAGGTCTGGCCAATCTATAGAACTCCATAAGCAAACAAAGGCCAGCTACACCTCAACAACTAAACCATTATGAACCCAATGGAGGAACGCCATTACACGGCTCCATCTTAGTGCGTAATGCAGTGCACCCTACATCTCTATTCTCCAGCTTCATCATGTAGAGACTCCTCATTTGTAGACATTACTTTGAAGGAACATGGGGAAAAAAATGTGACTTTGCTGGGATCTGCTGTCATGCAACATAAAAGAACGGGCCCTTTGTCCAAGTCCGAAGAGGTGACCACTACGCTGCAACAGCCTTAAGAACGACAAGGCTGTTATCAATAACAGTGTAACTTTCTCACTCATGATTATCTGCAATCATGGTACCATCCACATTAATGTAGAGGTGTTTAGAAACATTATTTTCTCATTTACAATAAAAGTGACTCCAAAATGACACAATACATTATTTACTATTCATCTCTATTGGGCACAAAATAATCTGAAACACAACCAAAACAGAGTCACAAGCTTGATGTAATCATTGCGTGCAAGGAATATGGGACCAAACACTCAAGTTTTTACTACTTTATGTATAAGAATCTTTAGAGGTATCAATAACTTTGACCCCTACCTATTTGAGAATTAGTTGTATTACTTGTTAAACAAAATGTACTTCTCTGAGCAATTGTATTAGTCTAAACTATTAGAATTTCAATTTTTTTTGTAGGATACAATATAGCTCAGATTTGGATTTTTTTTTATACAGTCATTATTGCTCATCTTTATCAAAGGTGTCAATAATTTCAAACCCCACTGTATGTATAGATGACAGTCAACATCAATGCTGGTGCCGCCTCTGTGTATTGTGCACTCGAGGCAGAGTGGATAATACAATGGCGTAGCACTTCAGATGGAAAAACACGTATCAAAACAACAACATGCACATAGAACATCTTTAAAGTCTGCAATCTCAAAAAATGTGTCTGTTTACAATATTCTCCCCATATGGCACACCGGTGTCACCGTCCCAATTTGCTTCCTGGGTTTTTGAAAGGGAGAGGCAGATTCTGAGGACCTGCTGCTATGCTAGCGAGATGAGATTTCTCTCACTGGGATTCTACTCCCACTGATATAATTACTTGTTTTTCTAGGGCACTGATGTATCATTTTTGCACCAGGAAGTACCACAACTTTTCCCCAAGAAAAGGAAGAGGAAGAAAATCCAAAACCACAGGTCAGCATGGTATCAATTTATCTTGTCAGCACTGGCAGGTATGACGAGGTCAGTCTCTCGAAATATGGGACAAGGAAACTCGACAATCAATGTGATGTATTGGAGAGGGTCTAAGGTGTCATGCCCATTGAAACAAATGTTATCCATATTTAGGATACAAAATACAAGTTGTAGACCATTTCACGCAGCATTAATTCAAAGATATGGAATTTGGCCATGAATCCCATCGGTGTCCCCTGAATTTGTCCTCCAGTTCCCCCTAACCCTCTCCAGGTGCCCTCTCCACCATGCCTTTTCTAGTCCCACACCAGAAGCTGGGAGAACACTAAATTAAGCAGAATTTTTATTTTCTTATGCTCCTCACATGGTGCACAAAATATAATTCTGAAGTGGGATTACAAAAAACTGCCTGTAATATGCCACAATGCTTATTACAGCATTACAGGATGAATGCATATCATTAAAAAAACTGCAGTCTGCACAACGTAATGGCTTGTAAAAATAAATGCACATACATTAACATTTCTTAGTATTTTATCTTGAGGTAGTATGCTTCTACGATTTTTGTCCTGACAAGTTTTAATTTTCACTGTGAGAAATAAACGGCAGTCTCCCTGAACTGAGAGTGTTGTAAAAATTGCAGGATATTCCTTATTCCTGTATGTTGGTAATTGGTCTTGTTTAAAGCATCGGTGTCACAGGACATCTGGTAGCCCCACAGGCTGTTAAGGCCCCGACATGGCTCCCTCTGGTAAATTGGTTTTCATATTCTCACAAGCAGTTAGTATGCACAGCAGAAGCAGTCAGCATTTTATTTAATATCGGTATTGGACTCTGGGTGTAGCCATCACCGCCAATACAGAAAAACAGCGCCAAGATGAAATTACTTTCAGGACTTGGAAAGAGAGAGCCTAAGAGGAATGCCATTTTAGTTTCTCTACAGATAAATGTAACCGACACTGGCACTATAGCCGTAATAGCAGCTATGTCTATCCCCTGGCTTCCCCTTGCTGTGAGATATCCAGTATCCAGGCAGAAATAAGGTCTTACAATTACTTTGAGGTGATACGATGACATCAAAGAATCATTTTCATTTCATTAGGAGTTAATATACTGAACTGTAAACTAAGCAGTATTTTAGTCAGTACAATCAGTGGGAAACAGACACGGGTTGAGAGCTAGGAGTCTCTCTTCCCAAAGGATCATCATTTTGAAGCCTATGTTTTGTTCGAGGGCCAAACACCTCTCACATCTGTTCTTGGAAAGCCTTTATAGAGCTGTAGTAGCAAGCTCATGAACAGCAGCAGCTTGTTATCACTGGGTGACTGATACATTTTTAATACCACCCTAGGCAACCATTAATGTAGTGCCTGCCTGGCTGGGAACAATAAGTTGTGTTTAACACACTCTTCTTCAAGTCTCCAATACTATGGTCTCTGAGAAGAGGTGTAGCATACAAGCATTACTGTGATGCTCCACAAATGCCTTATCATTGGCCCAAAGGCAAATTGAAGTTGACTGTCTCCCAGGGATCAATTGTGTACATGTATCGTTCTCATATGTAATGTCTCATTGTGGTTATATGCTCAAACACACACACAAGCATGCACACTTGTGCACACACAACTCTACATGTAGCTGTATTTAATCCAATCAGTGCACAGTACTCTCTTAATTATCCTTCCCCTTCAACCTGCTGGGTTAAAAACATGTATTTGTTTGACCAAAACTGACACTACAGATTGCAACTTGCAATAAATGCTAAGGAGGCCCTTCTCAGTTCCCAAAGCCTACAAGAGAAAAACAAAAGTGTGTGGGCTGCACTGTAGAGCCTCACCCTCCTCTCTCCTCTACACTCCCCTACTGGTATATCCTGTTCTAATTATAACAGGGGAGGAGAAAAGCCACTGTCATAACATTTATATCTATCGTGCCTCGTGCCTCAAGGTCACCCTCAGACAAGCCTATTCATAACACAGGGGATCACAATTCCACATTCTGACACCTGAGTTTGCCTCAGCTCTATCATTTACCAGACTCAGTCTCTTCTACTAAAATCTCCCTCAGGGGTAGAGTGGGGACACAGACAGGTCAGACACCAGGAGATTGTATTCAGAAATAACCCACTTAATCTTAGTAGTAAAGTCTACATTCTCAAAGAGAGTAAAAGACAGATGGCTTGTTAAATCAAAAGTTGTTGCACATCCCACAGCTTTAGCTGCAGCTACAAAATGGCATTTCTATTAATTAGGGTGTCAGGATTTCCTGTGGTGGACATCTTGTTATAGCTGTTGATAAGTTGTTGATAAAAATCTGATCCAAAAAGTATCATTACATTAACATGTTCCACATTTCATTGTCTTACAAGGTGGTATTAAAATTGATTTAATTGTCATTTGGTTGTCAATGATCTACACAAAATACTCTGTAGTGTCCTAGTGGTGCAAAAATTCAAACATTTGTAAAAAATAAAATTACACTAATCATTATCTTGATTACATACTGTAAGTATTCAACCCGCTAAGTCAATGCATGCTAGAATCACGTTTGGCAGTGATTACAGCTGTGAGTCGTTCTGGGTAAATCTCTAAGAGCTTTGCACACCTGGATTGTATAATATTTGCACATTAATATTTTTAAAATTCTTCAAGTTCTGTCACGTTGGTTGTTGATCATTGCTAGACAGCCATTTTCAAGTCTTGCAGTGTTTGGTTTTCAACAGACATAATGGGACCCATCTCATCCAAATAGTTGACTCAAGTTTGCCAAAGAGCACCTGGAAGCACCTGGATGATCATCAAAACTCTTTGAAGAATGTTCTATGGACAGGTGTAGTAAGGCCAGTGTTATTGCTTCTGTAATCAGCACAACAGTTTTCAGCTGTGCTAACATAATTTCAAAAAGGTTTTCTAATGATCAATAGGCATTTTACAATGATAAACTTGGATTAGCTATCACAACGTGCCATTGGAACACAGGAGTGATGGTTGCTGATAATGGCCTCTGTACGCCTATGTAGATATTCCATAAAAAATAAGCTGTTTCCAGCTAAAAAAAATCATTTACAACACTAACAATTACTACACTGTATTTCTGATCAATTTGATGTTATTTTAATGGACAAAGAATGTGCTTTTCTTTCAGAAACAAGGGCATTTCTAAGTGACCCCAAACTTTTGAACCGTATTGTATATTGTCAAGAACACTTGGCATCTAAACTGCTATTAATACATGAAACTCTACTGTGCTCATCCTCTTCTGTTCTGTTGTAAAAATAGCCATATCTACTTATTAATAATATAGGGATTGGCCCATGAAGCATCTCACAGTTACTCAATGATCACTTGGGTACTAGCAGTGAGAAGTATGTTGAGTACTAGCTAGAGTTCTGAGGGGCACTTCACACAGCCGAGCTTAGAGGAGGCTTTCCTGCAGGATGAGATGTAGTCTGCTGTGACCTGAACCACGAGGGATCCAGGGAGCAACCACCAATTTCCACAAGGTCAACAGTTGAGGAAATAACTAGGGCCTCAAACAGAGTGGGGAAACCATGATGACTGTTCTCAAACACTCAGCTAGCTGTCGTGTTCCCAGAGCGCTTTTCCCCATTGGTTTCAGAGTCAGTTGTAGCGTGTCTAGCTCCCTTTTCAGAGGGGGCATGGTGCTTGGAACAAAAGGACAAACACCAAGAAAATGATATTTTCTGACATAGATAAGTGAAAGCAAAGTCAAGAGACTATCATATTGAGTTTGAACACTGCTTGTGACTTGGCCCTGACTTTTCCAATATTTCATAATAGTCCTGCAGATGGCATATTTAATGGACACCTCCACCATTGCAGGTTTCGTCTACCCTTGTACTGCCATTCAAAATGTGCCAGAGCAGTCTCTGAGCTGACATGGATCCACCCTTTCCTCTGGCAAATATAAATTACAGGCTCGGCTAGGCCAATTGCTTGGACTTTGACTCAGTCCGGAGGGATCTCATTGTGAATTGGATTGCCCGATTGCAGACCGATGGATAAGGATCTATACCAGGCCGGTCTGTCTTCATGAAGAGAGAGGGGTAAGCCCTGACACATCCTCCCTTCAGTTTGACCCTGATTGACACCGCCTGATTCTTGATTACATCCTCTGTGAACCAATGGGTGTTGTACTTTTACAGTCGGTGCTGTGAGCGACCGAGTCCTTACATTTAGATTGTCAGCTGCCATGTTATTACAGAACAATACTAATATCATACTGGCAAGGCTCAATTCAACACAATTTGGGCACACTTTTATATGGTAATTTTGTGGAAACAACCACTCCCCATGTCCTGTCACTTGCCAACAGTCGGCGAGACATACACATATCCTTAAGCTGAGAGAGACCCTGAGTAGCAGTGATAAGAGGAGCTGTGTGTTGCTACCCGACCGTCAATTGTCACAATAAACGGAATAACTAAAAGAGGGCTGTGAAGGTTGAAAATTCAACATGGCTACTTTCATGCTTAATTCAAAATGTAACAACATTCATTCTCTTTTAAAAAATTACACAGATGCCCCTCTGCTTTTTTACCGCTTTCAATTCCACAGGGTCCTCGCTAACATATGCAGAAATGAGCTTGTTCAATTTGAGTTCTTTGATTAATAATTGATTGGGCCAAGCATTTGAACAAGGTTAAAGACCAATTTAAAATACTGGATTATTTTCAAACTTTGCATTGAAGTCAGCAGAGCAGCAACACGTTACTAGAAATGGGACAAAATGGGGAATTAGGACTTTCTGTATTGCAGGGAAGCGCATTTTATTTTGTGCTGATCTTGCTGTGGGCCATTAGAGAAATGTCAACATGCTCTCAATGGGAGTACTGTTTAAATATCTTTATCCTTTAGCTGCCAGTCCAACGACAGCTAGCTAGTCGTAAAGTATGTTCACAACATCAAGACATGTCAGTGTCGTCCAATGTTTTGGAGCCCTTATGGTCCTTCCCATAACATTTGGTATAACTTTAGAGTGGTGAGTGGAACATTACACCCATCAAGTTCTCTCAAGTCATTTGGCTCTTCAGTGCACTGAAAAGCAAATTTCACCCAGAAACCAGGCCAGCCCATAATTCCCTGCGGCCCTCTCTCAAATACACTTTCTTAGCAAAGAAAATAGAGAAAGCTGAGCAGCTGAGCTTCTGTATGATGAATGAACATGGCAGCCAGATGTAAGAGTGCAGAACTGCATTTGTTAATCCCAAAGTACCTCAAATTGATTGTGAAGCTCAACAAAGTCACTTATTGATGATTTGAACAGGGTGTGCAAAAAAATGCTACTATCGATCCCATGACTTGAATGGCATTTGTGCCACAAATGCTAAAACGTCAGTATGTGGATAAAGTGCCAAGGAAACTAAACCGATGCATGGATTGTTGTCATACCTTGTCCATAGACTGCTTACAGGATAAGGAAACCAGTGTCAATTATTTGTAATTTGGGTGATATATCCCTTTAAGGTGAAGAAACATTGCCCCGGCAGCTTTTATGATCCGTGCCTTGGCTCACAACACAATGTCAGACTCTCCCAAGGCAATGGGGTGTGTAGTGCACCTTGAGTGCGCCAGCAATCCTCCAACTCCAGCTGCCTCCACTCCTAGCAACAGCACCAAAGTGGCACCTTGCATGACAATTAACCGTGAATTATTTTGTTAACATGTTTACTTGGCAGCTTAAAGTGAAACTGTCTGCCAGAGGACCATTCATATGGTTCAAATGAAAACTGCTAATGTAGATTGACAGCTGTGGCGGTTAGCTTCCTTAGCCTATTTCAATTGTTCATTCCCCTCATTGATACCTGCAGTCAAACGTAGGTGGAAACTTCCAAAGGGGGTTAAAGATTAATGAGTATTGTGCGTATATGATACTCCCTTATTGATGCAAATTTAGATAACACAGCTCAATTAGGTTGCTCAATGCTATTGAATAACGGCAAACAATTGATGCATACAGTTGGGTTCAAGGATTATAAATGAATATGGATAGTTAGGAACTAACTGCTCAAGCTTATGCAGGACATTAAAAAAAAAACATTTTTCTCCGGTTCCAACCAATTGCAATCAACTATACCTACACATGTCCAAGAGAGGTTATCTATAAATTTAACGTTCAACATAAAGGTATTGGAGTATTTGTTTAAAGATAATGGAAAATAAATGTTTCTAATATCCACATATCGCTTTTTACAAGAGCGTGTGGTTGTAAATCTTGAATACAAATGGTATGTCTGGCTGTACTTGGCACAGCCTTCTCTGTACTGCTGTTGTGTCCAGCTCTCTCTCCTCCTCTTCCCTAAGCAGGAACTGAATTACACTAAATGAGCTGCTGATAATCTGGAAGCACTTTGTTGAAAACAACAGTATAGATATGATGCCGAGTGCATTATAAAACTGTCTATACAACTTTGCTATAACACAATTAATTATAGCTCATTGCCACATTTGTTTTTCTTTATAAAAGCTTTAAATCTATAAATGCATTCATAATACATTGCACAGAGAGGGTAAAGTGCATTGTAAAACGTGTCATAGTGCATTATAAACTGTTGGTTGACTGAACTTGAAAGAGCCACCAAACATATTTTATGTGAGGACATGAATATTACATGCAGTGGAGGGTAAGGGCTCTGGTACAATATATCACTCAGTTCAAGTGTGATTCAGTGGCCATAGATGGGGTCCAATGTGTTAGCAGGCACAATCTTAGTACCAGAGTTGGAGATGGATATGGATATTAGATAAATGAGGGGTGTGGGCGTATACAGCCAACGCAATGCAAACAGTAGGGTTTCCAACACAAGGTAACTCAAATCAACATGCCTGACATTCGGCCAGTGTGACACATCCATCATTGCTATACTGTCCAAGCGTGATTTACGATTTAATAAACCCAGCACCTTCAACTTGGTTCCCTTTTTGTCTCAATTACGAGATTGCATGAGGTACATGTAGTCTCGAGGCCATTTCCCGTGCTCATGCCGTCATCCATGAAAGTGCACTGTACAACTACATTTAAGGGGCAAACGGGCCGTGTACAGTTTGGCCAGTCTGTGGCAGAAAATTCCTGAGAGCGGTTCTGTGCTGCAAAATGACAAGGCTTATCTGTTCCTCAGTAGCCTACCTGCCCCTAGCAAGCTTTGTGGAATGCTTTCCCTGAGTGGAACACCTTCACAACTAGAACACATGATTTAAGGGATTCTGAGAGTTGCAGGCTGTTGCTAATAGTCTTCACGAAGCAGAAACATATGTGGCAAATGTGGAGTAATCACAAATAAATGAATACAAACTCAGCTTCAGCGGGTCTTTGTGAAATGAGAATTCCGTATTATTTTCAACTTGACCCAATTACATAATTTAAGTATTTAAATTGCAGAAGGGGAGGGTGCGTTTACTTCAAAGTTTGTGTAACAGATTACAATGTCATGAACATTTTATTAATTCATGCTGAGATATAATCTGCATCCCTAATATGATTACTAATGTACTGGCATAGAGAGAGCAGATCTGTTTGCCAATCATTTCAGGAAGACACAGTGCTTTTACAAGATATGTTTTGGACAGTTTTATTTCAGCATAGGCTTAAAATGAAAAATATTTTGAATACACTAGTTTGTATATTTCAAAATCGATTTTTGAGAGAACCAGGTATTCCCTGGGTGCCTTGTGACTAAACCTTGACACTAATAACTAAGAACCTGGCATCATGCTGTCAACAACTGTGTCATGCTTTCAATATCCATTAGCTGAACCCCTTGAGATCAAAGAGGGCCTCTTAGAATGACTCAGTGCCTAACACAAACAAAAAGCTCTTCAAATAAAGACATCTTGCCCATTTGACTTTTCAGATGGAAATATTTTGGAGACCAATTAACGGGTTTGACCCGGAGCATACAGTACCAGTCAAAAGTTTGGAAAAAAGTTCTTTATTTTTTATATTTTCTACATTGTAGAATAATAGTGAAGACACCAAAACTATGAAATAACACATATGGAATCATGGAGTAACCAAGAAAGTGTTAAACAAATCAAAATATATTTTAGATTTTAGATTATTCAAAGTAGCCACCCTTTGCCTTGATGACAGCTTTGCACACGATTGACATTCTCTCAACCAGCTTCAACTGGAATGCTTTTCCAACAGTCTTGAAGGAGTTCCCAAGTATGCTGAGCACTTGTTGGCTGCTTTTCCTTCACTCTATGGTCCAACTCATCCTGAACCATCTCAATTTGGTTGAAGTCGGGTGATTGTGGAGCCCAGGTCATCTGATGCAGCAATCCATCACTCTCCTTCTTGGTCAAATAGCCCTTACACAGCCTGGAGGTGTGTTTTGGGTCATTGTCCTGTTGAAAACAAATAATAGTCCCACTAAGCGCAAACCAGATGGGATGGAATATCGCTACAGAATGCTGTGGTAGCCATGCTTGTTAAGTGTGTCTTGAATTCTACATAAATTACAGACAGTTTCACCAGCAAAGCACCCTCACACCATCACACCTCCTCCTCCATGCTTCACGGTGGGAACTACACATTATATTTTCCGGATTGACTGACCTTCATGTCTTATAGTAATGATGGACTGTCGTTTCTCTTTCTCTGGTCTTTTGCCAAATAGGGCGATCTTCTGTATACCACCACTACCTTGTCACAACACAACAGATTGGCTTAAACGCAATAAGAAGGAAAGAAATTCCACAAATTAACTTTTAACAAGGCACACCTGTTAATTGAAATGCATTCCAGGTGACTACCCAATGAAGCTGGTTGAGAGAATTACAAGAGTGTGCAAAGCTGTCATCAAGGCAAAGTGTGGCTACTTTGAAGAATCTCAAATATAAAATATATTTTGATTTGTTTAACACTTTTTTCATTACTACAAATGTGTTATTTCATAGATTTCATGTGTTCACTATTATTCTACAATGTAGACAATAGTAAAAATAAAGAAAGACCCTGGAATGAGTGGGTGTGTACAAACTTTTGACTGGTAATGCACATACAAACCAAGGCGTGAAGAAGGAGGATGCAGGAAATGTTGGAGGAAGGAATGAAGAAAGGAAAGAGGACAGACGCAAATTAAGATAAATGTCCCAAGAAACAAGAAGTTGGAAGATGTTGTGCCAATGGGGCGGTAGGGTAACCTAGTGGTTAGAGAATTAGACTAGTAACCGCAAGGTTGCAAGTTCAAACCCCCAAGCTGACAAGGTACAAATCTGTCGTTCTGCCCCTGAACAGGCAGTTAACCCACTGTTCATAGGCTGTCATTGAAAATAAGAATTTGTTCTTAACTGACTTGCCTAGTTAAAGGTAAAATATAGATAAATACAGGAAGTCCACAGTGTTGGGGAGTAGTGAACCACCTGTATTTCAAAGACTAATTTAATTATATTTTGATGTGGCTTGGCGGTAAATTCTAATCTTGGTAGTGTTTTCAGTCATTTATTTATTTATTTTCCATGTAGTGATGTAACTACACATCTACTTTTTTAGCAGAAAGAAAAGAGGAGGCAAGAATCTTTTCCTTTTTTGACATCAGACGTGTCAAATTTTCACTTGTGTTTAAACTTCTCGTGACTCCCACACCCGCATGCGGGAGCGTAATCATCGCCTGAAACTAATTAGCATAAGGCAACGGACATAAATATCCCTAGAAAATATTCCTATTCATGAAAATCACAAATTAAATATATTCAGACACAGCTTAGCCTTTTGTTAACTTCTTCGATATAGAGGGCGCTCTTTTAATTTTTGGATGAAAAACATTCCCGTTTTGTCACGAAAAGATGCTCGACTATGCATATAATTGTCAGCTTTGGAAAGAAAACACTCTGACGTTTCCAAAACTGCAAAGATATTGTCTGTGAGTGCCACAGAACTGATGTTACAGAAAAAAAACAGATAAAAATACAATCAGGAAGTGCCGCATTTTTTGAAACCGCCTCATGGCAATGACTCCTTATATGGCTGTGGAGGAGCTAGGAGTCAGCTTACCTTTTCCACGTTTTCCCCAAGGTGTCTGCAGCATTGTGACGTATTTGTAGGCATATCATTGGAAGATTGACCATAAGAGACTACATTTACCAGGTGGTCGCTTGGTGTCCTCCGTCGCAATTATTGCGTAATCTCCAGCTGCAGTATTTTTCAGTTTTCTTCTGATGAGAAGCCAGCTGCCACCACTGATAGATTATCGAATAGATATGTGAAAAACACCTTGAGGATTGATTCCAAACAACGTTTGCCATGTTTCTGTCGATATTATGGAGCTAATTTGGAAAAAAGTTTGGCGTTGTAAGTGACTGCATTTTCGTTTTTTTTTCTTAGCCAAACGTGATGAACAAAACGGAGCTATTTCTCTTAAACAAATCATCTTTTTGGAAAAAATGAACATTTGTTATCTAACTGAGAGTCTCGTCATTGAAAACATCCAAAGTTCTTCAAAGGTAAATTATTTTATTTGAATGCTTTTCTTGTTTTTGTGAAAATGTTGCCTGCTGAATGCTAGGCTTAATGCTATGCTAGGCTATCAATACTCTTACACAAATGCTTGTGTAGCTTTGGTTAAAGCATATTTAGAAAATCTGAGATGACAGTGTTGTTAACAAATGGCTAAGCTTGTGTTTCAATATATTTATTTAATTTCATTTGCGATTTTCATGAATAGGAAACGTTGCGTTATGGTAATGAGCTTGAGGCTATGATTACGCTCCCGGATACGGGATTGCTCGACGCTAGAGGTTAATCACCCTGTCATCTCAGATTTTCAAAATATGCTTTACAGCCAAAGCTAGACAAGCATTTGTGTACGTTTATCGATAGCCTAGCATAGCATTTTGTCCAGCTAGCAGCAGGTAACTTTACATTTGATGAGCTTCGGATGTTTTCACTCACGAGACTCCCAGGTAGATAGCCAAAGTTCATTTTTTCCCAAAATATTAATTTTGTAGGCGAAATAGCTCCGTTTGTTCTTCACGTTTGGCTGAGAAATTGCCCAGAAATTGCAGTGACGAAAAAGGCGAAAAATATTCCAAATTAGCTCCATAATATCGACAGAAACATGGCAACCGTTGTTTATAATCAATCCTCAAGGTGTTTTTCTAATATCTATTCGATAATATATCCGTCAGGACAATTCGTCTTTCAGTAGGACCGATTGGAGTAATGGCTACCCTGGGAGCCATCATGTGACCACTTACGCAATGTTGCCGCCTACGGCTATTCTTCAACATAAATGCGTAAAACTACGTCACAATGCTGTAGACACCTTGGGGAATACGTAGAAAGCGTAAGCTCGTTGATAGGACATTCACAGCTCAATAGGGACTCATTGGAACGCAGCGCTTTCAAAATATGGGGCACTTCCGGATTGGATTTTTCTCAGGCTTTCGCCTGCAACATCAGTTCTGTTATACTCACAGACAATATCTTTACAGTTTTGGAAACGTTAGAGTGTTTTCTATCCAAATCTGTCAATTATATGCATATTCTAGCATCTTGTCCTGACAAAATATCCTGTTTAAAACGGGAACGTTTTTTTTCCAAAAATGAAAATACTGCCCCTAGAGTCGCAACAGGTTTTAATAGGCAAAATTAAAATTACACATTCTGTTAATATTTTACTCCAGCGCAATTTGTAGTCTATGACATTTTTTGTTTGTTAGGTAAACTACAGTGTCCTACATAATTATTGTAACAGTGACATATTTTTTGTTGTTTTGGCTCTGTACTACAGCACTGTAGATTTGAAATGCTACATTGACTACAAGGTTCAAGTGCAGACTGACAGCTTTAATTTGAGGGTATTTATATCCATATCTAGGGAACCGTTTAGAAATTACAGGACTTTTGCACATAGACCCCCCATTTTAGGGGATTGAAAGTCTTGGAACAAATTCCAGTTCCCTTCATTCGGAAATGCATTCGGAAAATATTCAGCCCCCCTTCCTTTTTTCACATTTTGTTACCTTACTGCCTTTTTCTAAAATTGATTAAACAATTTGTTTCCCTCATCAATGTACTGTACACACAAGACAGCAATGACAAAGCAAAAATAGGTTCTTATAATTTTTTTCAAATGTATTACAAAAACACTACAGAAATGCCTTATTTACATAAGTATTCAGACCCTTTGCTATGAGACTCAAAATTGAGCTCAGATGCATCCTGTTTCCATTGATCATCCTTCAGATGTTTCTACAACTTGATTGGAGTCCACCTGTGATAAATTCAATTGATTGGACATGATTTGGAAAGGCACACACGAGTGTATATAATGTCCCACAGTTGACAATGCATGTCAGAGCAAAAACCAAACCACGAGGTCGAAGGAATTGTCCGTAGATATACCCGAGACAGGATTGTGTTAAGGCACAGATATGGGGAAGGGTACCAAAACATTTCTGCAACATTGAAAGTCCCCCTCACTCTAAAATGGAAGAAGTTTGAAACCACCAAGACTCTTCCTAAAGCTGGCTGCCTGGCCAAACTGAGAAATCGGGGGAGAAGGGCTTTGATCAGGGAGGTGACCAAGAACTCTGACAGAGCTCCAGAGTTCCTCTGTGGAGATGGGAGAATCTTCCTTCCAGAAGGACAACCATATCTGCAGCACTCCACCAATCAGGCCTTTATGGTAGAGTGGCCAGACGGAAGCCATTCCTCAGTAAAAGTAAAACGCATATGACAGCCCGCTTGGAGTTGTCCAAAAGGCACCTAAAGTACTCTCAGACCATGGGAAACAAGAATCTCTGGTATGATGAGACCAAAATTCAACTCTTCGGCCTGAAAGCCAAGCGTCACATCTGGAGGAAACCTTGCACCATCACTACGGTGAAGCATGGTGGTGGCAGCATCATGCTGTGGGGATGTTTTTCAGCAGCAGGGACTGGGAGACTAGTTAGGATTGAGGGAAAGATGAACGGAGCAAAGTACAAACAGATCATTGATGAAAACCTGCTCCAGTGCTCAGGACCTCAGACTGGGGCGAAAGTTCACCTTCCAACAGGACAAGTACCCTAAGCACACAACCAAGACAATGCAGGGTGGCTTCGGGACAAGTCTCTGAATGTCCTTGAGTGGCCCAGCCAGAGTCTAGACTTGAACCAGATCAAATATCTCTGGAGAGACCTAAAAATAGCTGTGCAGCAATGCTCCCCATACAATCTGACAGAGCTTGAGAGGATATGAAGAGAAGAATGGGTAAAACTCCCCAAATACAGGTGTGTCAAGCTTGTAGCGTCATACCCAAGAAGACTTGAGCCTCTAATCGCTGCCAAAGGTGCTTCAATAAAGTACTGAGTAAAGGGTCTGAGAAATTATTTGTAAAAAAATGTGCAACATTTTCTACAAACCTGTTTTTGCTTTCTCATTATTTTTGCTTTCTTCATTATGGGGCATTGTATGTAGATTGATGAGGGGAGAAAAAATGTCATCCGTTTTAGAATAGGCTGTAACGTAACAAAATGTGGAAAAATTCAAGGGGTCTGAATACTTTCCGAAACCACTGTATGTGTATTAAATTATTCAAAAGTTTAGCACTTGGTCCCATATTCCTAGCATGCAATGACTACATCAAGCATGTGACGCTACACGCTTTTTTGGATGAATTTGCTGTTTGTTTTAGTTGTGTTTCAGATAATGTGGTGCCCAATAGAAATAGTAGATAATGTTTTCTGTCAGTGGTTCTTCCTTTAAAAGTTGCGTCATACTGCAGTACATCTTGCAGGCTGTTCCTAACTTCTGTCTTTTCTGGTGGATTAAACTGAAATTGCAACAAACTTTTATGGCTTGTTTAAAAATGTACTACATTATGGAGATGATTTCGTTAAAAAAAAAAAAAGAAAGTGAGCAGTTGTAATCTGAATAAATGGGAAAAGGCCATTCTTAAACATGGGGTGAGGCATTCTTACAAATTTGTTAATAAAGCCAGTTTGTAACTTATAATTATTTATTTATGTTTTTAGAGGGAGAGAAACCAAAAGCCCACTGTAAATATTTTTTGAAAATCGTCAGTCCACATGTCATGTGAATTTCCCCCATTGTATTTACCCAAGTTCTCTCTTAACTCAAGGACCACCGACAGTTTTATTGTTGTTGGCTAATGCAGGATTCTAGTGCCAGAGGAGATACTCAGACTGAAAACACCTCCATTAATTGCCACAGTTTAGACTACCAAAAGTTCAGCGTTCTACAGTGGCTTGCGAAATTATTCAACCCCCTTGTCACGTTCTGACCTCTATTTCCTTTGTTTTGTATTTATTTAGTATGGTCAGGGCGTGAGTTGGGTGGGCAGTCTATGTTCGTTTTTCTATGTTTTGGTTCAGTTCTATGTCTTCGGCCTAGTATGGTTCTCAATCAGAGGCAGGTGTCATTAGTTGTCTCTGATTGAGAATCATACTTAGGTAGCCTGGGTTTCACTGTTTGTTTGTGGGTGATTGTTCCTGTCACTGTGTGTGTTGTCACAGGATAGGCTGTATAGGTTTTCACGTTCCGTTTGTTGTTTTGTAGAGTTAAGTTATTTCATGTATCGTTCAGTTTCCATTAATTAAAGAACATGAGTAACCACCACGCTGCGCTTTGGTCCGCTTCTTCTCCTCCTATAGACGAACACCGTTACAGAATCACCCACCACAACAGGACCAAGCGGTGTGGTAATGGGCAACGGAGAAAGCAGCAGCAGGAGCAGCGCGAGGAGGTATGGACATGGGAGGACGTTATGGACAGCAATGGCATGGAGTATACTACTTGGGAGGAGATCGACAGGTGGGCGGCCGACCCAGGGAGAGTGCCGGAGCCCGCCTGGGATTCGATGGAGCAGTGCGCAGAAGGCTATCAGAGAATGGAGTTGGCGAAGCAGGCACCGCGGCGCGGAAGGAAGCCCGGGAGTCAGCCCCAAAAATTTCTTGGGGGGGGGCTAACAGGGAGTATGGCTACGCCAGGTAGGAGACCTGAGCCAACTTCCTGTGGTTACCGGGGGGCTAGAGAGACCGGGCAGGCACCGTGTTATGCTGTGGAGCGCACGGTGTCCCCAGTGCGGGTGCACAGCCCGGTGCGGTACATTCCAGCTCCGCGTATCGGCCGGGCTAGAGTGGGCATCGAGCCAAGTGCCATGAAGCCGGCTCTACGCATCTGGTCTCCAGTGCGTCTCCTTGGGCCGGCTTACATGGCACCAGCCTTGCGCACGGTGTCCCCGGTTCGCCTGCATAGCCCAGTGCGGGCTATTCCACCTCGCCGCACTGGCAGGGCGACCGGGACCATTCAACCGGGTAAGGTTGGGCAGGCTCGGTGCTCAAGAGCTCCAGTGCGCCTGCACGGCCCGGTCTATCCGTCACCACCTCCACACCCCAGCCCTCCGGTGGCAGCTCCCCGTACCAGGCTGTCTCTCCGGCCCATCCGTCCAGAGCCTTCCTCCTCTCCAGCGCTGCCGGAGTCTCCCGCCTCTCCGGCGCTACCAGAGCCTTCCTCCTCTCCAGCGCTGCCGGAGTCTCCCGTCTGTCCGGCGCCTCTGCCGGAGTCTCCCGTCTGTCCGGCGCCTCTGCCGGAGTCTCCCGTCTGTCCGGCGCCTCTGCCGGAGCCTCCCGCCTGTCCGGCGCCTCTGCCGGAGCCTCCCGCCTGTCCGGCGCCTCTGCCGGAGCCTCCCGCCTGTCCGGCGCCTCTGCCGGAGCCTCCCGCCTGTCCGGCGCCTCTGCCGGAGCCTCCCGCCTGTCCGGCGCCTCTGCCGGAGCCTCCCGCCTGTCCGGCGCCTCTGCCGGAGCCTCCCGCCTGTCCGGCGCCTCTGCCGGAGCCTCCCGCCTGTCCGGCGCCTCTGCCGGAGCCTCCCGCCTGTCCGGCGCCTCTGCCGGAGCCTCCCGCCTGTCCGGCGCCTCTGCCGGAGCCTCCCGCCTGTCCGGCGCCTCTGCCGGAGCCTCCCGCCTGTCCGGCGCCGCTGCCGGAGCCTCCCGCCTGTCCGGCGCCGCTGCCGGAGCCTCCCGCCTGTCCGGCGCCGCCGCCAGCGCCGCCCGTCTGCCCAGCGCCGCCAGCGCCGCCCGTCTGCCCAACGCCGCCCGTCTGCCCAGCGCCGCCAGCGCCGCCCGTCTGCCCAGCGCCGCCAGCGCCGCCCTTCTGCCCAGCGCCGCCAGCGCCGCCCGTCTGCCCAGCGCCGCCAGCGCCGCCCGTCTGCCCAGCGCCGCCAGCGCCGCCCGTCTGCCCAGCGCCGCCAGTGCCGCCCGTCTGCCAGGGGCCGCCAATGCCGCCCGTCTGCCAGGGGCCGCCAATGCCGCCCGTCAGCCAGGGGCCGCCAGTGCCGCCCGTCAGCCAGGGGCCGCCAGTGCCGCCAGTCAGCCAGGGGCCGCCAGTGCCGCCCGTCAGCCAGGGGCCGCCAGTGCCGCCCGTCAGCCAGGGGCCGCCAGTGCCGCCCGTCAGCCAGGGGCCGCCAGTGCCGCCCGTCAGCCAGGGGCCGCCAGTGCCGCCAGTCAGCCAGGGGCCGCCAGTGCCGCCAGTCAGCCAGGGGCCGCCAGTGCCGCCAGTCAGCCAGGGGCCGCTAGAGCCCCTCCGCCCGGAGCAGCTGCCCCTCTGTCCCGAGCAGCTGCCCCTCTGTCCCGAGCAGCTGCCCCTCTGTCCCGAGCTGCTGCTTCACCTCTGTCCTGAGCTGCCCCTCTGTCCCAAGCAGCCCCTCTGTCCAGTGGGGTCATTGAGAGGGGTGGGCATGGGGAGTAAGCCACGGAGGCGGACAATACGGCGGACTAAGACAATGGCGAAGTGGGGTCCGCGTCCCGCGCCAGAGCCGCCACCGCGGACAGACGCCCACCCAGACCCTCCCCTATAGGTCAAGGTTTTGCGGCCGGAGTCCGCACCTTTGGGGGGGGGTACTGTCACGTTCTGACCTCTATTTCCTTTGTTTTGTATTTATTTAGTATGGTCAGGGCGTGAGTTGGGTGGGCAGTCTATGTTCGTTTTTCTATGTTTTGGTTCAGTTCTATGTCTTCGGCCTAGTATGGTTCTCAATCAGAGGCAGGTGTCATTAGTTGTCTCTGATTGAGAATCATACTTAGGTAGCCTGGGTTTCACTGTTTGTTTGTGGGTGATTGTTCCTGTCACTGTGTGTGTTGTCACAGGATAGGCTGTATAGGTTTTCACGTTCCGTTTGTTGTTTTGTAGAGTTAAGTTATTTCATGTATCGTTCAGTTTCCATTAATTAAAGAACATGAGTAACCACCACGCTGCGCTTTGGTCCGCTTCTTCTCCTCCTATAGACGAACACCGTTACACCCCTTGGCATTTTTCCTATTTTGTCGCCTTACAACCTGGAATTAAAATGTATTTTGGGGGGGTTTGTATCATTTGAATTACACAACATATTTACCACTTTGAAGATGCAACATATTTTTTATTGTGAAACAAACAAAAAATAAGACTTGAGCGTGCATAACTATTCACCCCCCCCAAAGTCAATACTTTGTAGAGCCACCTTTCGCAGTAATTGCAGCTGCAAGTCTCTTGGGGTATCTAGCCACTGGGATTTCTGCCCATTCTTCAAGGCAAAACTGCTCCAGCTCCTTCAAGTTGGATGGGTTCCGCTGGTGTACTGCAATCTTTAACCTTTTCACACTTGAGTTCCAAAGATCTCTAACAGTCGCCCCCAGCGTGAGTTGTTTTATGCACGTGATGTCAGAATGCACTCACTGTTCCAAAATGTGATTATTACGCAACAGGGCAGTTAACACACACTGCCTGCTAATTATCTATAGGCTATGTTTCAACTTGTACATTTCTAAATATTTTCATAAAAATATGTATTTTCTAACAGTTTGAATTGAGGTGTGTTCCACCTCCTCATTAATTCACATAGAAGTAGCCCATTTCTGCATTGTGGACAATATATGTTTAAGGCTTTACTGAGCCGGATAAACTTCTCTCTTTGAGGAGAGCCCACTGCACTTCACTCATGCTTGCGCAGATCAAATATTTATATACAGTTGAAGTCGGAAGTTTACATACACTTAGGTTGGAGTTATTAAAACTCGTTTTTCAACCACTCCACAAATTTACTGTTAACAAACTATAGTTCTGGCAAGTCGTTTAGGACATTTAAATTGTGCCTGACACGAGTAATTGTTCCAACAATTGTTTACATATAGATTATTTCACTTATAATTCACTGTATCACAATTCCAGTGGGTCAGAAGTTTACATACACAAAGTTGACTTTAAACAGTTTGGAAAATTCCAGAAAATGATGTCAATGCTTTAGAAGCTTATGATAGGCTAATTGACATCATTTGAGTCAATTTGAGGTGTACCCGTGGACGTATTTCAAGGCCTACCTTCAAACTCAGTGCCTCTATTTGACATTATGGGAAAGTCAAAAGTAATCAGTCAAGACCTCAGAAAAAAATTGTAGACCTCCACAAGTTTGGTTCATCCTTGGGAACAATTTCCTGAAGGTACCACGTTCATCTGTACAAACAATAGTACGCAAGTATAAACACCATGGGACCACGCAGCAATCATACCGCTCAGGAAGGAGACGTGTTCTGTCTCCTAGAGATGAACGTGCTTTGGTGTGAAAAGTGCAAATCAATCCCAGAACAACAGCAAAGGACCTTGTGAAGATGCTGGAGGAAACAGGTACAAAAGTGTCTATATCCACAGTAAAAAAAAAGTAATATATCGACATAACCTGAAAGGCCGCTCAGCAAGGAAGAAGCCACTGCTCCAAAACTGCCATAAAAAAAGCCAGACTACGGTTTGCAACTGCGCATGGGGACAAAGATCGTACTTTTTGGTCTGATGAAAATAATAATAATTATAATGACCATCGCTATGTTTGGAGGAAAAAGGGGGAGGCTTGCAAGCCGAAGAAAACCATCCCAACCGTGAAGCACAGGGATGGCAGCATCAGGCTGTGGGGGTGCTTTGCTGCAGGAGGGACTGGTGCACTTCACAAAATAGATGGCATCATGAAGTAGGAAAATGATGTGGATATATTGAAGCAACATCTCAAGACATCAGTCAGGAAGTTAAAGCTTGGTCGCAAATGGGTCTTTCAAATGGACAATGACCCCAAGCATACTTCCAAAGTTGTGGCAAAATGGCTTAAGGACAACAAAGTCAAGGTATCAGAGTGGCCATCACAAAGCCCTGACCTCAATCCTATAGAACGTGAATACATGAAATCCAAATAAAAATAAATGCTTGCTATCAAGACACATGGTCCTGATTAAATTATTGTGCCAAACCCTGTAACTAAACTGCTTATTCATTTATCCTCAATGTTAGGTCTGGCACAATAATAGTATAATCGTGTAACAGACAATTATGGATAGTCATAATTGTCTTTAATGCATAATTGTCTCAACGTTATTTTCAAGTAGATATAGTTTACTCAAGCAGTTTAACATTTTTACATTAAGTAGTTAAAGTTGGTAATCATTTTATTAGCAGAACGACACATCAGGAGGTGAAGCTTAATTTCTAAAAGATCAAAAGCGGTCAAAAACATTTGTTTCTGAGACCAGTGGTGTCACCAAACTGTGTTATATTCAGTAGGTATGTCAAAGCTCATTTTAAAAGATGCATTATGATACATTACAAGCTTAAAACATTTGAACAAAAATGACATTTATGACAATAACCTTGCTATTTGCATGACAATTAATTATTACCCAAAATTCTATAATCACCACTCAATGTGTTAGCATTGCATCAACAGAACTGGATCTTTTGGTCTATATAGCAGTTACAAACAGTCATAAAATAAATATCAACATTTTTGGTTAAGTCTTAGGCAAATGTCCTTCACTTTTATTGTAGTGATACAAATGGACTCAGTCGTTTGAAACAAATTTGAAAAAGATAAAGGACCACTTATAATAACCCCTACAACAAAATGACTTGCGGAGGTCCTTGTCCTATATTTCTGTGGTATAATTGCTAGTTCAAATATTGGAGCAAATAAAGGGCTGGGGATATCATTGTCTTGTCTTTTTTCCTCTATTGCCAAATTAGACAACCAGAGATCTGCCCATTCATTTCCATTAGTGCCACAGAGAATAGTCTGACCCTCAAATCCAGGAACCAATTAGTAGCCTTACAACTGACCTTAATTCGGATGGATAATAGATTAAAATACGCAAATGAATGAATTTGTCTGTGTCGGGAGTTTGAGACATTTGAGGGATGTTGATATCTCAATCTATCTGCAAACACCAAAGAAGGACAAAATATGAGGTAAGAAGATGAGTTATGACTGCAGTTAGAAGGAGTTGGACAAAAGCTGGCTGGCATGTTTTGAATTACAATTTGAAGGTGGCTGCAACAGAAAACCATTTGTGAATTAAGTGAGCTTCTTAAGTAATACCCCCACCCCATGAGCTCAGTCCTTCGTTTCTCACTTTACTCTGCAGCGTGGCGGTAAAGAGAGAGAATTGGCAGTACCTGCCCGCCACTATCAAACCACCCACCTGCTTTGACCTTTTCATTATTAACAGGCTTTCAGCGCAGGCTCGGAATGTGCAATGTGGAAAGCTCTCAGATTCAGTGTAGAGCAGCTTGAGCCGTTTATCTAGTGAGAGGTTTGAGTCACAAAATTAACCATTCTCCAAAGATCTCCCGCAAGCCCAGTAATCCTTGCCAGACACATGAAGGATATGACCAAAGAGTGCTACTAAAGAGAGAAAGACAGCGGGATGAAGAATAGGTGGAGGTGGTGAGGATAGGGGTTTTACTGTTGGCATGTTCACTGATGGTTGATATTCTGAGACAAATGTATCAGATGTGTCATCTAATTCAGCAAAGTAAGCATTGATGAATTGTGTGAGTAGTTGGGTAACCTGCAGGCAGCATCTTGTAGTAGTAGAAAAACACTTCTTAGTTTTCATGGACCACTTAAAGGGGAAATCAGCAACTCAAACATAATATTTACCCTCCCCCCACTGTTTTGGTAAACAGCTGTGGTTTGGGGCAGGAGAAATGTAACCACTCTGAAGTTCATAGACAGTGAGGGTGTTGACCTTGTTTTGAGGGTATACAGTGTTTGTTTTCAATTCCATTGTTTACAAACAATGGAGTAAAACAAGCTTATTTTTGGGGTTCTGTTGGGGATATGACAGTAGAACTAAACTTATGAGGCATTTATAAGTTATATTCTTACAGCATCAATAACATTAATCTAAAAGTCCAAAATGTATGTTCCAAAGGCAGATTGCCCCTTAAAGGAAAAATATAACAAGTTACTTGCACCATTTTAAAACCAGTTAATGTATTATTGTAGACTGTTTTTCACTGTACAATAACCTGATTACATTGAACATGAAGGTCATGATGCAAAACACCAGTTGAACTATGCTATGCACCAAGGCAGCAAAATACAAATAATAGTGTTTGTTGATCTTTTGGGGACTATGCTTGGGCAGCTGCATGCCAATATCTAACCTACTTCTGTTGACCAAATGTAATCCACTTTTCTCGCTGACATGACATTCAACACCTGCCACCAATATCCTGACAGAACTGACAATGAGCAGCCAGTCCCCCCAGAAAATTATCAGAATAGACAGCACAAATGTCACAGCATGTAAAAACACTGTTCCTGCCGGGAGTCTTTAAAAGGGTGTCCATTTGTGGATGAAATGTTGATTTCCTCTCCTTTCCTCGCATGAAATTAACCTCCACATATTACCAACCCTTGTACTTGCTGACGAGGCGTGTCGCTTTTGTTCTGAATACTGCTGATTGAAAGTCATTCCATACAAGCCTATATCTCTTCATTACATCAGGCTCTGGCTTCTGCTTTTTACAGTCTAATTGACCGCAGGGTGTTTCCCTGGTGTGCCATTTACATATTACAAGAGATTATTCATACACCTTTTCAATTATACAAGCCACTGCTGTCTGTAGAATTGTGAAGGTAATTATGCAGGTGGTATGGTATAGGTTTAAAAAATAATACATTATTTTTTTATCATGATATTCACGCTAGTTATGAACTGTTATCTTTCATTATTGTTATTCCATTTCACATCAGCATCTGGATATTTTAGTTAAGCTACATGGTTGATAGAATGGATTCACTTCATAGCAGCCCATCTTTTCTTCATAGCAGCCCAGCCTACTTTTCTTCAATCCTTGATTGATATTGGATGCCAACAAACACCTACAACTGAATGTCAAATTCATCTCCTGAGAATCCAATAGAGCAGGTGTAGGTTTAAGAGGAAAG
The DNA here is from genome assembly GCF_045791955.1 of Oncorhynchus clarkii lewisi. Taxonomy (NCBI): domain Eukaryota; kingdom Metazoa; phylum Chordata; class Actinopteri; order Salmoniformes; family Salmonidae; genus Oncorhynchus; species Oncorhynchus clarkii. The sequence goes on from NC_092158.1 coordinate 44,525,567, forward strand.
CCAAATCAGCTAGTACAAGACCGCGAGCAACCATCAGTGTAATTAAACACCAGTACTTACATAACATTGCATATACAGAACTCGTCAGTATCCAAACTGTAGTTCAGGCAGCCATTTATTGCTCTCATTGGCGATGACAGAGGCTTGTTAATCATGTATCGTACATTACATGGGGGTGAACAGCAAACCCACTGGTCACCGACGTCAATTCAATGTCTATTCCACATTGGTTCAATGTAATTGCAATGAAATGTGGAAACAATGTTGATTCTACCAGTGTGCCCAGAGGGAAGGGCCTGGGCATTAATCACTAGTGTCTGAGAGTGGGTCAGGAGGTGCAGTAATAGCTTCAAAACACAGAGTGCCTCCCAGAGCTGGCATTTATCAGACAGTACAAGCCGATGGCTGATGGTTAGGAAATGGACTTCAAGTGGGGACAGTGAGCCTCTTGCCTTTATGACTGTGGAGTGATCATTGAGCAATACATTAAATTAGGGAACAAGGTGCCGGGAGTGACAGAAGGTAATCACGTTGACTGGAGGATTTGTAATTGTGTTCTCCATTCTAATTATGTGGAGAGAAAACATTGACCTATGATGATTAGCCAGCAGAGAACAAAGTTTTTAGGCCGAAAATTGGAATCCTCTGAAAAGATGTAGCCTAATCTTCATAGGCTTGTGTTACAGTGTGAATGTGAACCGTTGACGTGATATACAGAGTATACAAAACATTAAGGAAACCTGCTCTTTCCATGACATAGCCTGACCAGGTGAAAGCTATGATCCCTTATTGATGTCACTTGTTAAATCCACTTCAATCAGTTTAGATGAAGGGGAGGAAACAGCTAAAAAAAATATTTTAAAGCCTTGAGACAATTGAGACATAGTACTGTAGGTGCCAGGTGCACTGATTTGTGCCAAGAACTGCAATGCTGCTGGGTTTTTCACGCTCAACAGTTTCCTGTGTGTACCAAGAACGGTCCACCACCCAAAGGACATCCAGCCAACTTGACACAACTGTGGGAAGCAATGGAGTCAACATGGGCCAGCAGCCATGTGAAAAGCTTTTTACACCTTGTAGAGTCCATGCCCTGACAAATTGAGGGCAAAACGGTGGGAAGGCGTTCCTAATGTTTGCTATACTCAGTGTATACAGTCCGGTCCATAATTATTGGCACCCATGATAAAGATGAGCATAAACAACTGTATAAAATAAATAATACAAATACTGACCTATATTGCAAGCACAGATACATTTTTTTAAAGGTCAACAGCAGTCAAAAATTTGATTATTTTTCTAGGTTTTATATATATATATTTCCCAGTATGAGGTTATAATAATAAGTACTGTGAAATTTGGAAAATTATGATAAGGCCCTTTTAGTGTAAGAGCAGTTTGAAAAGACTGCCTGAAATTTCAGCCTGTTTTGATGGGATGGAGTTTTGGTTTTCCATGGTTGCATCACCAAGCGGTAAAGCTAATAGACCAATAAGAAAGAGAGTTCTAAACATCTCTGCCAATAACAGCTAATTTTCAGTGCCCCCCCCCCCCCCCCCAGATTGCATGAAAATAGAGCTTTTTGGCCACGCACACCAGTCATGGGTTTGGAATTGAAAAACAGATGCATATGCAGAAACGTACCTCATACCTACAGTGAAATATGGTGGTGGATCTTTGATGTTATGCATCTGTTTTTCTTCCACTGGTCCTGGGGCCCTTGTTCTACCCCCAAGCCATAACACTCCGGAACACCCGGACAATTTGCATTGATCCCCCTTTATTTTTAAACTGCTGCTCCTCTCTGTTTATTATCTATGCATAGTCACTTTACCTACATGTACATATTTGCCTCAATTATCTTGACTAACCTTATTTTGTTGTTGCTCTGTAATTATTTCTTCTTTTTCTATTTTCTTATTTTTTCATTTTTATTTCTTTATTGTTTACCTCAGTTTATATTTTTTATAGTAAATACTTTCTTAACACTTCTTTTTTCTTAAAACTGCATTGTTGGTTAATGCCTTTTAAGTAAGCATTTCACTGTTGTATTCGGCACATGTGACAAATAATTAGATTTTTGATATTATGTGTTAAGGTCAACGGAATCATGAACTTTACCAAGTACCAGGACATTTTATCCACAAACCTGGTTGCTTCTGCAAGGAGGCTGACACTTGGCCACAAGTGGATCTTCCATCAAGATAATAACCCCAAGCACTATTCAAAATCAACAAAGACATTTTGCAATGGTCAGTGGTCAGTCTCCGGACTTGAACCCCATTGAAAACCTGTGGTTTGACTTGAAGAGGGCAGTCGATAGGAGCAGACAAAGGATATCAAGGATCTGAACAGATTATGGATGGTAAATGGTCTAAGATCCCTCCCAATGTGTTCTCCAATCTCATAAAGCATTTTAGAAAAAGGCTGTGTCATTATCCTCATAAGGGGAGGGTGCTAGAGTATTATTGCCAATCATTTTGACCTCTATCTATTTCTCTTTAGCAATTATATTAGTATATCATAAAATCATTTCCCCCTTTTTTTGCATACAATATAGCTCAGTATTTGAATTATTTATTTTATACAGTATTTTTTGCTCATCTTTATCTAGGGTGCCAATAATTTTGGACCTGACTGTATGTGCCTTGACTGGGCTATACAACAGAGATTTTAATATCACAGGTGTTTATGTAACCTATACAGAGAATGATGAATATGGGCTAGAACTTATACCTGAGGTATCAGGAGGCCTGTGAAGTTTATTAGGCCTGAAAATGTTGACCTGGATATATTTTGTCCTCACGCTAACAAATATTACAATTATCAACCTGATACTGGTTATTTTAGGACTGTTTTATGCTGTTTTCAGCCTTCCTGCTGTTGAATGCTTTTCGGGGGAGCCTCATGCATAATTGTGAATTGTGAGTTCAAGCCTCCCAACAATGGAACCTACACAAAATGTATGATTCCTGAGAATATGCAGTACAGTAATTAGTGGCTGTGCTTTGGGCATCTGCATGGGTCTGGTCAAGCTTGCTGCCCATATTATCTCGCTATCAGCAGCTGGGCCCAAGTCCGACCAAAACAGAACATTTTACAATTCTGTTCACTATAACACCATATTTTCTTTCGCTCCCATTTCACCTGCATCCCCTTTTTGACAGGGGTTGCTATGGTAACTATAAACTTGCAACACTGATACTATAGGATAATGAATATGTATTTGGATTCAATTGGTTTGAGCATTGGATAGAGCATCATCTTACTCCTATACTTGAAGGAAAAAAAATCACATAACCAAATAAGTTTCCTGTGTGGACGACATCACAGTTGGAGGGGAAGAAAGGCGGGAAAGCCTCAGAGGAATACTGATTTCCACCTTTGGTTGGTTGGCAGCCCGAGTCGAAGCAGGCCGCTCCGGGCTATTGGGAAGAGGAGCCATGCGCAACAGCATTGAGCACAATAATCAGAACACTCTCTTCCCTCCAAGACCAGTCATGTATATGCCTCTCTCTCCTCCTCTCCTCTCACTTTCAAGTCAAAAACAGCGGAAAAAAAAGAGGCTTTATTATCTTTATGTATATAGAGGTTTGCTTTCCTGCGTATGAGATGCCGCACGTTAGATATGGAGGGACCAAATTTCATGTGAAGAAATATTACAGGGGGAATTTTGACGGGGGAAATTATTTTATTTTCCAAACCTCTATATTATAAATTGCAAATATAAATTGGACATTACTTAATCTCTCTTGCACACAAAAAAACATGCTGTATGGAATACAATATGTATTTCTTTGGGGAGAAGGTTATATTGTAGTAATGAAAGTATCCATTGAGGAACAAAATCCCATCATATAACCTAGTAATTACTTTGCAAAGTCATGCAGCACCAGAGATCAATAATGTTCAGAGTTTCAGAGGTATTAAGAAACAAATGGCAGCTCTGAAAGGATATTACTTTTAACCTTTTAGTCATTACTCTTTATTTTATGGGGTCATATCTCTATCAAAGCAGAGAGATTACTTTAGTTTGGGGGCTTATATAACAAAGCATTAGGCTTCAGTAGAAGAGTCAACCAGAGAATACCACTTTCTGACCACGGCAGAGCTCTTGCAGCCGTGATAGTGTGCCAAGAGCACTGCAAATGCTATTTATCAGTCTATTGAGTATTTAGCGGGTGCTCCGATCCATCTGCACACTCAAAGTGAATTAGCTTGGTGCGTGCAGGTCTCCGCAGACGGTAAACTGTCTACAGGAAGCCATTTCCCCCCACACATATGCATTGTGCGCACACACACACAGACAGATACACACACACACACCACTTTATCTGCACCCCTTATTTGAGACTTTGGCACTAAAGATTTGATACATCTTTATGTTAACTGGATTGACTGGTCTAGTATGAGAACCAAAATCCTCCTTCTGTTTCTTCAGTGCTGTATTTTTAGAAATATGATTTATAAGCACAATACAATAAAGTGTGTGTTTATTTTAGACTTGCATAAAGGTTCATGAACCCACATTCAATTACCCTGAAGTCATAGAAACGATCATTCAATAGGGCTCTCATCAAATGTATAGCATTGTGTTATTGTTGTTTATTCATCATAGAAAAGAAGGTCCAATTCCAGCGAGGACATCTCCTTTTGTTATATATTCACAGTTATAAAAAATACAACCAGGTGCTAAATGATATATCATTTAGCATGAGTTGTGGTTCTTATTAAGGCTAATCCGTTCCGTTTTAATTTGGTCTTGTTTTCAGAATGCAGGCAAAATAGTCCAAAGAAGTGAGAATATGCTTCTGAGAATTAACAGAATCAGATAGGTCGGGTGAATAAGAATCAGATGAAAGACCAAGTGAATTCAAATGAATCCAGCCAAGGTCACATGGACTGCCCCCGGAGGGCAAATACAGTTTGCAAAATTTTACACACAAACTATAATGCCACTGGACTTGGCAGGAAATGTGGTTTACTTGTCCACAAAAGATAACCGCGTCTGTTCTAGGTTGTCCGCTTCCATCTTGAGCGTTCTGTAAGGTTGAGCACGGCTACTGAATATGCCGGCGAAATCCCGTCCCATCACTTATCATTCCGCGGAGAGTGCTCCATGGTCATGTTTTCCAGGCCTCTCCAGGAGAACGCAGGTCCCAGAAAATGTCATAAGCACTGAGCTCTGCCACCCTTCACAGGCCACACAATTCAGCTTCCACTTGCCTAAAACCCAACTTAATCACAATGTACCATTGCCCCTCTCCCCCACCTCCCCCCTGCACTCCCTCTAAATGTGTATTGAATGTGTCATTGCTGAGAGAGAAAGAGAGAGAGAGAGGAGAATCTCCCCACCCCCAGAAGCAATCCTAAAATATCGTTACGTTGGGAGGCGGGGAAATCTGCCTTACCCATCAGCCCGGCGCCACGTTATCGCCGTAATGCAGTCGTCACGGCTCCGCAGTGTCCCCGGAAAGGTTTTAATTTTCCATTGGCTGACAGGCACTCGGAGCACATTTTCCTGTAACTGTGACTTCCGGTGGATTTAGGAGGGCTGGGAGGTGGTTGGATGGTTTAAGAACAGGTTGATAAACCCTGCATAGCGATGCAAGGCTGCGAAAGTGTGTTTGCCCTTTTGGCAGGAATCTGTTGTCTCAGACGAACACAGGTGACACATTATTTTCAAATCAGAGGGAAGGAGAAACAGACGACATGTTCTATTCATTAGGATTCTATGCTTTCTAAAACGTACTGAGGTCAACATCCAAAAGGTCAAACGTGACCATTTGATGAGTAACGTTTTCTGTACTCCCTTTTCTCTCCCTCTCTCTTGCAGGTAGGAGAGAGCAAACTTCCCCTCTACATTTGTACAACTAATCCGCCGTAATTATGCTTTTGTCCGATTGGTGGGCCGACAGTCAGAGTGCAGACATGTCATTTATTAAGGTATTTTTCCAGATAATGACAAGAGATCCACATTTGGATAAAAGGGGATTTCAGGTGCTATGTTTGACGTCTGTACTGATTTATTTTCAGAAGAGATTTATTGTTGCATAGACATTGCTTATTACAGAAAGATACACAGTGATGACTGATGCAGGCATACATTTTCAACACTTAATTGTGCAAATCCAAGTCGAAGAAGGATTGCAATAGTAAGAAATACACAGCACACAAATCACATCACCAGACCTGGGGCACTTGTAGTCCTTGGCGCAACTAGCTCTCACATAAGAATTAGACGTTCATCCATGTTACTCAAACATGAAATTTCGAAGTTGTTGCAAACATCAAATTTCGAAGTGTTGAAGGTTAAATTCATTGATTAACTCCAAAATCTTAAAGTTAGGCATTCACCCCGAATGGTTAAGGTAAGGGTTAATGTTTAGGATAGGCTTAAAACATATTTCTCAAAAACACATTTCTATAGCTGGATTCGGCGTTAAAACCTTTGGAATCAGACACAAATGCATCCGCCATCCCCGTCCACAACTCCCTAGCAAAACCGAAACCTACTTGAAGCTAACAGAGCTCACTGTTGCCCCTAGTCACCGGTTTCTGTGTCATCTCCTGACGTCATCAGACATGGATGGATGTCGAATACTGACTTGGGTGAACTGGCTGCCTTGAGCTCCCACTATTGCCAAAGCAATGTGCAAGCCGCAGGCATAGGTCACCACTTTCTACCATGTTTTATTTTAAATTTGTGACTGACCGCCTCGATTCAGAAGCAACATTTTATTTTATTTTTTTATTTTTTTACATAGGATAAATTAGACTCAGAGCTAGAAAATGGTACTGTATATCAAACACTGCAGTTGAAGAACAATGGGAAATAATAAACTTGTAACCCCACTTTTGAGAAAATGTCCCTTGAATGTTTTGGTACATCTACTGGAGCACCTTTCTTTGTCTACACCCATTCAGCGTCGTTCACACCCTCTTAAGCCTTAGCCCCAACCATCTCTTTAAGAATTCACGTGAGGCAATTTGCTAAACAAAGTGATTAGTTTAGTAAACAACCAAATATTTCAAGACTGAAAGTGTTGAAAGTAATAGCCTACAATAATGAATAACTCCAGGTAGAAGTTCACTTTATCTAGTCCTTGGCCTATATCCTAATCTGCCTTTGGTGCAGGTCATGTTCATGACATTACTGTCTCTGGTAAACACACACTATATCAAATAAACTAAAAAGTTGATTTGTCACATGCACAGGATACAGAATGTGCAAACGGTACAGTAAAATTGTTACTTGCATAGTAGCAATATCAAAAACAGAAGGTGTATTAGATGACACTTACCTGACACAATTGTCTAAATTGATGGGTCATGTGAAGGGAATGTTATAACCAACCACCAGCCACATCTAGCTAAGTGGATGGGTCACAATTGTCTAGACATGTACACATGTTCATTAAATACAATAGATGGCCGTAATCACCCCCAGACATACCTGGATAACTTGATGAGTCATGTAATCATCTGGCAAAGTGTTTTGTTTAGACATAGACTTTTGTCATTTGTTTAAATATGTAGCTAGCTAGCTAGCTAAACAATGAACCGGCATAGCCCAACTCATCCTACTAGCAACCAGTAGAAACATTGGCATAGCTGTACTATGAATCTGCAGTTAGCTAAAGCTAACCAACAAGGTTCAATGTTAGCTAGCTAACATTAGGCTATAACTAAGAATGCAAAATGGCTTTCTGATTAGAATAATATTACTACAAAGATCTTACATGTAATGTTAGCTAGCAAGCCAGCATGCTAAAGTTTGCTAGCTAGCTAACAGTATACTTTAACTTGCAATGAAAATGACTTTCTGACAAAGTTAGAAACGTATAATATCTGAAAATGTAGCTAGACTCTTACCAGTATACTTGGATGAACGCTTCACAGCTGACTGGACCATTTACAGTAACTCTGTTTTGTTTGTAGATATATCTTGTTTTGCCAGCATTGTGTCAAGTCACTCCGGATCACACTGACCGTGGCGTGTGCAGAAAATAGCAAATCCCTTTTTCCAACTGATCTGTCGATACCGACTGCTAAATACAAGGCATCAATGTTGTTAAGAAAAGTTCAAAACTTTTGTAGTTCTCGATGGCTAACGTTATATATTTCAAAAACAGCGTGGTAGAAAGCAGTATCAACACATACTGATCAGCTCACGTTATAAACAGAAGCATGCTACATGGCAGACCAATCTAAACTCATCTCCAGGCATGTCCAGCCCATTCATTATCTCAACCAATCATGGCTTACAGGAAGGTTCCTAACTTTATCCATGGCTAAACCAACTAGGTTTCGTAAAATTTTGCAATTTTATTTGTATTTATGGATGGAATACAAGTTTGTTATTAAGGCACATGAAAGTTCACATTTTCCAGAAAGCATTCCTCCCCAAAAATGCATTTTGATTAAAATATTTACGTTCAAATGCCTCTCCTGTGAAGTGCGACATACGCCTAGTTTCCTGAAACGAGTCACATATGTGTGTAATCCATTTGACATCCCCCGTGTCCAGTGGGACTGTGCATCAGGCTTCAGGTATCTCACCCTAGTCTAATCAGTCTCTCCTACTGAAGGAAATAATTCAGGGGGTTATCTCATAGTCAAAGTGCTGTTGACAGAGTTTATACAGCAGACAAAGATTTTCAGGGAGGGCCTCTGGCCCTGCTTTTGGCATGGCGGGTCACTTAAAAAAAACACCACCACACGGGACAAACAGCAGAGTAAAAAAATGATTGAACTCATTTGTATGATCTTTCTCTACGAAGGAGAGAAAGAAAATGCAGTCGACAAGCACCTAAATTCTCCTTTGAGCTAAAGTTTGCTCAGGGAAAAAAGTGCTTACGCTGGGAGCAGGGCCAGATTAGAATTGTGCAGGCAGAAGTCTGCTCATCTATTCGTCCTGTAATAGGATTAGGCTGCTACCTCCCGCCACGGACAGACGCTCTAGTGGTATGCAAAGCTAATTTCAATGCTAACACAAGGGAATGGGGAGGGAATGGGTATTTGTTTTTCCACTGTTTTCAGAACAGGGGAAGAGGGAGGCGTTTCAACCGCCGTCATCAGCAGTTTTTCCAATGTGTCGGCGGTGAGGGATGTGTCCCAACGAAGTCAGGCTGTGTCTTTGCTGTCTGCGTGTGTGTTGGCTCGACATGTCCATTGCGGGGACTGAGCGTTAAATAAATCATTGCTTCCAGCCTCTGCTATGGTTCTACCGGTCACAAGTTGATGGGGCATAGCTAAACTCTCATGTATCTTTAATGGGCAGTAAACAACCGTGTTGCATAATACATCCAAAACCTGATCATCTTCACATGACCTGTCTAGTTTGAGTGCACCAGACAAAGCATCAACATGCACAATTTAATACTGACAGATGCATGTTCATTTTGAAGTATGTGTTTATGTTAATGAATCAGGGTCGCGCAAATCCAATAGGAGATATTAAAAATCAAGTGTTTGGGTGGCTAGAAAAAAAAATGCTTTGTGGGTAGCCTACATATGGAAACCGCAATCTCATTTACCAACCTTCATGACACACAGAGGGAGTGACTTAACCATGTATTACATGCTCTTAAGCTGTTGTCTGACCTCAAGGAAAGGGCGACAAGTGGGTGTGTGTGTGTGTGTGGGGGGGGGGGGCAAAGTTAACACTAAGTGTTTTAAAGGTGCCACAAACACACTAAAGTGGCCCCTCCAGCTCTTCAAGCGCATTAAAGGGAGGGCAATGCCTGCTACTGCTCTAAATGCAGGCTACGGAGGACATGGAGAAATTAATCTGATTTCTCTCTTCCATCAAAGGGCATGGTGTTGATGTTGATATGTAGACTCAGCGAGATGACATTGCAACAAGCAGCAACGCAGATATTGAGATGAGCGGGATGCAAGTCTTCGCTCTCACACAGTCTCATAGAGTATCTTCACATGTGCACTTCACCATGGTAGCTACGGGACCAAAACAGAGGAGAAGTTAAGCCTCACGCTTTAACACTCTTATTGTTGCGAAAATTGACCCACTATTTGTGCAGGCAAAGTCATCTCGCTGAGTCTACCTTTAAGAATCATCTTTTCCTTCTCTCACTTTCCCATCTCCCAGTTTCTCCACAATGAACTCTGTTATCTGCAGCGGTTCAAACAGAATATGCTGTTTCTGTGGCTTATTTTATTTTTGGGAGATACAGAGAGAGGTTGAAGGGTTATCTATAGTTTAAAAAAATGTAATGCAAGTGCATTCGTTTTCTCAAGAAATGGTAGCCTTGGGGTAATTTTTGTATATTTTTGTCTTATGATCTAACTGTTTGACGTTATAACGTGACCTTGGTTGTTTCTCAATATGCATGCTACTGTGCTTCACACTCTCATGCTCGTTCTCCGAGAACGTTCTCTGGAGTACGTTCTTGTGAGCACAAGTGTGTGGAGAACGCATAGAAATGTACATTTGAGAAGCACTGCACACTACCTTGCTACTGCCTTACCGTTAACCAATACAGACAAAACAAGATAACTACATAAAGCAAACGCAAGCTTGTAACTTCATAATTAACAGCCAGTTGTATGTGAATCATATTAACCTTGCTAGCCAGCTAGTTTTACATGTACAAAATGACCTAAAACTAATGTTATGAAAGGTAGATGGCTAACATTAGTAACAAATCCATTGTGGGTAGCTAGCTAACTACCCATTCTTTGTCAGTTAGCCTACGGTCTAAGGTAGTTAAGCATCCTGAATCATAAGGTTGGCTGGACTTAAGGCCCGTAGATCTCTACATTTATTATTTACAAGGCCGTACTTCCTAAACTTACGTCTTATCCAACTTTGCTGTTGAAGTACGGACACCTGAGTTGCCTAACCCATTCATAGGATTGGGTTGGTAGGGTCTCCACAGAGCGGTTAGTAGAGTCTCCACAGAGCTAGGTAAATCTGTTTTTAGTTTAAATACACCTTTTTGCTGGAACAAAACAAAACTAATATTGATGTTCTGGTTCCGTTCGGCCAATTTAAAGTATTGATTGGGGACTTACTTGTGGAGGAATGTACCTGTTTTTCTGGGTGATTTGTGATGCTTTATTTGTGCTTCCCATAACTTTTTGTATTTTAATTTTTATATAAATATATATACACTGAACGAAAAAAATTACGCAACATGCAACAATTTCTAAGATTTTAGTGAGTTACAGTTCATATAAGGAAATCAGTCAATTTAAATTAATTAATTAGGCCATAATCTATGAATTGCAAATGACTGGGAACACAGATATTCATCTGTTGGTCACAAAACCTTTAAAAATAGGTAGGGGCGTGGATCAGAAAACCAGTCATAATGTGGTGTTACCACCATTTGCCTCATGCATCGCAACACATCTCCTTCATTAGGCTGTTGATTGTGGCCTATGGAATGTTGTACCACTCCTCTTCAATGGCTGTGCGAAGTTTCTGGATATTGGCTGGAACATGTTGTCGTACAAGTAGATCCAGAGCATCCCAAACATGCTCAATTGGTGACATGTCTGGGTGAGTATGCAGGCCATGGAAGAACTGGGACATTTTCAGCTTCCAGGATGTGTGTACAGATCCTTGTGACATGGGGCCATGCATTATCATTTTTGATTTAATCAAGGCAAGTCAGTTAAGAACAAATTCTTATTTTACAATGACAGCCTACCCTGGCCAAACCCTACCCTAACCTGGACGACACAGGGCCAATTGTGCACCACCCTATGGGACTCCCAATCACATCTTGTTGTGATACAGCCTGGGTTCGAACTAGGGTCTATAGTGACACCTATATCACTGAGATACAGTGCCTTAGAAAGCAGCGCCACTCAGGAGCTATCATGCTGAAACATGAGGTGATGGCACAAGGATCTCATCACGATATCTCTTTGCATTCAAATTGCCATCACTAAAACGGAATTGTGTTCGTTGTCCGTAGCTTATGTCTGCCCTACCATAACCCCACTGCCACCATGGATCACTCTGTTTACAACGTTGACATCAGAAAATCGCTCGCCCACACAACGCCATTCATGCTGTCTGCCATCTGCTCGGTACAATTGAAACCAGGATTAATCAATGAAGAGCACACTTCTCCAGCTTGCCAATGGCCATCAAAGGTGAGCATTTGCCCACTGAAGTCGGTTACGACACCCAACTGAAGTCAGGTCAAGACCCTGGTGAGTATGACGAGCATGCAGATGAGCTTCCCTGAGATAGATTGTGCAGAAATGATTCGGATTGTGCAAACCCACAGTTTCATCAGCTGTCCTGGTGGCTGGTCTCAGACGACCCCACAGGTGAAAAAGCCGGATGCGGAGGTCTTAGGCTAGCGTGGTTACACGTGGTCTGCGGTTGTGAGGCCGGTTGGACATACTGGCAAATTCTCTAAAATGACGTTGGAGGCGGCTTATGGTAGAGAAATGAACATCTGGCAACAGCTCTTGTGGACATTCTTGCAGTCAGCATACCAGTTGCACACTCCCTCAAAACTTGATACATCTTTGGCATTATGTTGTGTGACATAACTGCACATTTTAGTGTGGCATTATAATGTCCCCAGCACAAGGTGTAATAATCATACTGTTTTGATATGCCACACCTGTTTGGTGGATGGATTATATTGTCAAAGGAGAAATTCTCACTAAGAGGGATGTACTGCAAACAAATTTGTTCACAAAATTTGAGAGAAATACGATTTTTGTGTTTATGGAAATCGAAATGTATACAAATGAAGTAAGCATCTGAGAACTGCCCTTTGTGCTCCGTATCACATACTTTGATTTGGATTTATTCCAACTGTTCCCCGTGCTCCAATTTGCGTGCTCAGAGCACGGTGGTATGCATATTGAGAAACACCCCTTGTGAATGTTCTAAATTAGTACTGTAATCAAATCACATAACAAAACACAAACTTTCTGTAGTGCCTGCATCTTCTAACAAGCTTTGCAGCAGGAGTATGAAAGCTATTTCAAACCCCATTTCAACAGAGCATTGAGGGTCCCCAGGTCGATCTGATGCTGAGATTGTAATTAGAAAATAAAACAACCTTGCTTTCTCTCACTCTCCCTCCCCACTCTCTCAACCAGTTTGGGTTGTAAACTGGTTGTAATGATATCATATCAACCAGGTTCCCCTGCCACAGAGATAAGATCTAGGAGGGCCCTTTGTCACTCACTCATCCTCCGATGTTTATCCAATAAACAAAGACCAGTCGTCCAGCCAGGGCTGACATAAGCGAGTGTAGAAAGAAAGAGAGTGGTGGAGTATAAGGAGGAATGCCCACCCCCCGCGGGCGCCCATGCAAAGAATTCCTGGGTAAACTAATTGAATAACGACGGCCCAACTGACTGCTACCTGTGACTTTGCCTGGAAAGAAACAAGGGTCAGACTGACTGCCAACGCACTTGGAAGGGTCCCATGTTTTATCCCGTTGGTGGAGGCCGGACATCACTTTACAAATTCGCCACAAAAAGGCCCTGGCTTGTCCTATAACATGCCTTATGCATATTTAGCAGCAGCTCGACGGACGGAGCGTTGAGAAAACTTAATGGAAGAATTCACTCTTTAAGCTTTTGCTGCACAAACTGCAGCTCTCCAGGACCCTCCAGCATTATAGGGAGATGGAAAAGACAGAATGCTGGAGTTGAGTCCATTTTCTCAGTGACTCATTGTCCCTCCTAGTCTAAGGTCTTATTGCACTGTGTTTCAAAAGCCCTACATTACAAGAGAACAGACCATGTTTCAGGGAAGCAGGTGGTACTCTGCAGCCCCGTGGACAAAGACAAAATTACCTGTCAGCTCACAGTGTCTCGCACTCAGAGTTGTCTGGTGTTGGTTGGAGCATCACCAATCACAGTGGAAACGTGTGGGAGGACGACACAACTAATTCAAACAGAAAGGTTGTTGCCAATGATTACAGTTAACGTCAAAACAAGTTTTATTTTCTGCTATGTGCCACTGCATTATATTAAAATTCTATATGTATGTGGTATTGCTTGGTTAATACTTAGGTTTTTTTGCCCTATACCATTGAACAGTATGAGCCAATATCATAATACAGATAGCAATGCACTTCCTTTGGCTTCAGCAAATATTAATACATTAGGTTGGCTGTGCCCATTTGTTTTGCAAATGGATATGAGATAAATTGGAGGAAGTGGGACATGAATCAATTTCAAAGAAATAAAACTATTTTTGACAAACATCCAGAATGTCTGTAAACCAATTATATTTGTACATTGCTTGCTCCACACGCATTCCTCATCCTGCTCTGCCATTGTGTTTGTTGCCCAACTCAATGTATCGACCTTGATGCCTTCTTGACTTATTTATTCTGCAGGAATTGAGGGAGAAAAAGGTGATGGCGGTCTTAGATGCCAAGAAATCACAAAACAGAAGATCCATTTACATTTAATTCTGAAGGAAAACTATTGGACATTATCATTCTTTTTCAATTCCAGTCCAAATACTGCTGGGCTGTTTTAAATTGTAAATAAGTGACAAAGGTCCCACACATTTTCACATTGCCCAAAAATGTAATTGAAAGCCATTGAATTTGATGTAGGAAAAATGTTGGTTATGTCAGTTTAGTCCAGATCTCTGTCAATTATGACGAAAACAAGTTACGACAAAGAAAACTTTTGTTACAAAGGAAACACAACGTGACAAGGATACCAGAAGTCGTTTAAAGCTCCCATTAAATATTTCCTCCTCCATTATTCTAGAAATGGCTACTTTCACCCTATTGTCTTTCCACTTATTTTCTGACAGAGCCGGGACACAATTACACTGTTCTCACACACTGGAACTTACGTTTTTGACCGAAAGCAACATTATGGGAACTAAATACAACATTGACAAAGGAATACAGTGGCACATACGCCTACATTCCTAAAGCTGGAAAGATATACAGCCTGGATTGGAAAATAACATATTTACTTTCAATCTACACAAGCAATGTATAAAACATGAGTGTAATTCTAGGTTCCCCCGAAGGGGGGACTCCTTTTCTCGTTGCACCCATTAGTCTTGCTTTAATATCTCTCTGAATGGATTAGGAAGGAAAAAAGGCTAGAGTATAAGCAACATTAGAGCACATTGTTTGTTGTTAAGCCTACAGGGCCTAGCTGTGCCCTTACCTGCCGTCCCCTGTTAAGCTCTTCCTAAATCTGGAAACTCTGATGCATTTCTTAATTAAATCGGGGCTATCAGACCATGAATCATCCACAGCGGCAAATAAATCTATGAGATTGACGGAGAATACCTCTCTCAGTGATAATCACGCCCATGCCAGGAACAGACTGTAAAAATCGAATCAGATTTTATGCAAAGAAATGCTGCACCTCGCAAAGCGATTGCACAAATTGCGTTATGCAACGGCTAATAATTGTTAGTGTAGAGTGGGACGCAGGGGGGGACGGGACTGGTCATCAATCCCATGAATACTTTTGGGCCGTTGCTCTGAAAGTTTGCAAAAGGAAAAATCATTTAGGCGTTTCTATTTAAAGTTATGCATTTCAATGTGTGTGTGTTTGGAAATGCATCCAACACTACCTATCTAGGCCCTGAATCCCCATTATTTTGTAAGCATTGGTTGGTTTCGTCCATCAGAAACTTTTGAATTTAATTTATCAATCTCTGAAATTAATTTATCAACCCACACAGACACTGGCGGCATGATAACAGCCTCATACTGCTGATATAATACAATATTGTTTTTAAAATGAAATGCCTGTCACGAACTTCCGCCGAAGTCGGTCCCTCTCCTTGTTCAGGCGGCGTTCGGCGGTCGACGTCACCGGCCTTCTAGCCACCACCAATCCACTTTTAATTTTCCATTTGTTTTGTCTGTCTTACACACCTGGTTTCGCTCACCCAATTACCTGTTTTTTATTTAACCCTCTGTTCCCACATGTTTGGTTGTTTGTTGTATTGTGGGCTTGGATTTATCTTGTATTTTGATGACTTTGAGTAAAGTTACTTTTATTTACTCATCTCTGCTGTCCTGTGCCTGACTCCTCTGCACCAGATACAATGTCTGATAAAAAAAAAGTTAACTAGGCAAGTCAGTTAAGAAGAAATTATTATTTACAATGGTTACCTTCCAGGGAACAGTGGGGATTTCAGGGGATTTGATCCAGCAACCTTATGATTACTGGCCCAACTTCTTTGTTTTTTTTACTTTTATTTTACCAGGTAAGTTGACTGAGAACACATTCTCATTTACAGCAACGACCTGGGGAATAGTTACAGGGGAGAGGAGGGGGATGAATGAGTAAGCTGTTTTGTAAGCTGGGGATGATTAGGTGACCATGATGGTATGAGGGACAGCTTGGGAATTTAGCCAGGACACCGGGGTTAACACCCCTACTCATACAATAAGTGCCATGGGATCTTTAATGACCTCAGAGAGTCAGGACACCCGTTTAACATCCCATCCGAAAGACAGTAACCTACACAGAGCAGTGTCCCCAATCACTGCCCTGGGGCATTGGAATATTTTTTAGACCAGAGTAAAGAGTGCCTCCTACTGGCCCTTCAACACCACTTCCAGCAGCATCTGTTCTTCCATCCAGGGACCAATCAGGACCAACCCTGCTTAGCTTCAGATTAGCTGCTGGCTTGCTTCGAAAGCTCAAACCACTAGGCTACCTGCAGCCCCCAGAGAAATAAAAATATCTCGTTTTAATTATTTTGTTTGGGCAAATTCAAACAGTGAGTTACAAAGTAAATGGGCCCAAGTTATAGGGGGGAATGGCTAACCACCCTTTTGCAAATTAATAGCCATATTATTTCTTCCATTCTCACACACAGTACCTAGCGGCAAAGCAAAACACTTCTAAAAGGCGCTCCATCTGGAGAGAGAGATACAGTGTGTTGGGGTTTCTAAGAAGAGCACAGGAAAAATATGCTAAGAGACAGGAGTGATTCATTCTGTCTTGGATTTCCTGATTTAGATGTTATTTTAACCCCACTCCCCTCCACAACACGGTTTCAGACTATTGATGATCCAGTGTGGGCTTGTTTTTAGTGAAACGGCATGTACCTTGTACCCGGCGTATCGGCTCCACGTGGGAGTGGATACACAAAACCTACCGTCGTGAGAAATCATTTCACATAATTAAAACTGTGTGTCTGGTCTGAACGGGGTTTCGGCTAACAGTGGTGATATGGAGACATGGGACAGTTTATTGAAGGAAAGTGTCAGACGCTACTAGCCAATCAAGCTAAATAAACTCCCCTTAGCAACATCATTAGTAAGTGTATGTATCTCCACACCTGTTATCCCTGAGGAAACGTGGTAAATGTGCACATCTTACTGTTTTAAAAAATATATTGTTCAAAACAAGCTGGTCAGTTAGTACTCTGCCCCTCAGTGACTTCCAGCAGCGTCAGCTGTGCCTCCATGGGCGCATAGGCTGTGCGAACATTGCTTGGATATGTCTTGCCGGCAATTTGCTATGAGAGGGAACTGCCCCATTGAAATTGCAGGATTTCATAGTATAAATTATAACAGAACTTCTGGGTCTGCTCTAGTCTCTTCCCAATGAGTCTCTCGCGCCAGACAGCTTACTTTCGCACGTGAGACTAGAACTACTCCATCAGCTACATATGGAGCTAAGCTATGGAGCTAGCTGAGCCTGGGACCTGATAAAATGGATAACTACATCCAACAAAAGTCGACGGACAGAGGTATACACTAGCTAGAACCTTCTTATTGCGGATCTGGTAGGACAAAAATGGTGGATGGTGAGAATGGCTCCAGAGGGGATGGCTGCCGTTTTACGGGCTCCAAACAAACTGTGCTATTTTGTGTGTTTTTTCACATTGTTTGTAACTTATTTTGTACATAATGTTAGTGCTACAGTCTCTTATGACCAGGGCTGTTGCGGTGAGCAAATTACCGCCACACCGGCGGTCACAAGTCATGAATGCAGTCAAATGCCACATGACCATTTAGTCATGGTAATTAGGCTTCTCCAAGCTCGGATGCTGCTCATGGTCATTAGTAGCCTACCAAACTTGCTAATTGCCTGGTACTCAGCACTCTATTGTCCCTCTAATCACTTTGACATCAATGCAAATGTAATCGAAAATCAAATCAAACACTTCATAACAGCCCATGAGCTCATGTTGCCCAACATTTCTATAAGCTATGCAATTGCGTGAGAAAACAGAATAATGGCCTCTACTAAATGGAGGAGGATCCCATGAGCTATCTATGGGCTAGGCCTACTATATTTATTTATCAACTATCCTAATATTAAGCACATTGCTTATCTTTACAACAGGAGTATAGTCTACCAGTATGTACTCTGGCATGAAAATGAATCATGGGAAAAGCATCCTCCATCCACTATTTAAGTGGATAGATGACATGTTTTGAGAGAGGCACATGATAATGGTCCATTCTAAATCAGAACAAATTTCACACATATATTGTTCAGTATATGTAAAGACAAGATTAAATCTAGAATAGTCTGATGTGTCACAATATTAGCCTATCATGTGTGAATGATGCCCGGCATAAGAAACATACTTTTTTTGTTGTTTACTTTTTCGAATCATAGTCACACACCTCATGTAGCCTATATGTTTTGATAAGGTGTCACAACTAAAGTGCCTGGAGTAAGTTCACGGATGTGCTTCAGAGCAAGCAGCACTCAGGGAGAAGGGCATAACAAAGGCATGGATTTGTTTAGGGTGCATTATGGCCACAAAGGGGATGCCTCCGTGAAATTCAATGCATTATCATGTGCTTGTCAAATTGTGAGTGAGAGACTATTGGAGTGTGTACAGCATGCGCAAAAAAATAAAGCAGAGCTCATGCCTTTCAAGTGACTTTGCATCATTAGAGTGTAGGCTAAATTACATGGATTTTTTTTAAATGTTGATTTTCCAACGGTCTGCATCAGTAGCTTATAGGCTATGTGTGGAAGCCAGGTGATGCAAATGTGTTTATGTTAATTAACGGTCAATTACTGTGAGACTGACAGTTATTTGCTTGACCATTACCAGCTGATGAAATGTTGTGACCGCCACAGCCCTACTTATGACTGAAAAGAGCTTCTGGATATCGGTCACGGATCCCTCCGGAACTTTCATTGTGAACACCTGGCCTCGATTCCCACTGATTAGCACTTGTATAAGTGTGCCCTTTGACTTCCATTGGGCTGTCGATTAGCATGTGCTGTGTGTTTTGGGCTTTCGTGCTCTTGTGGTTTGCGCAGATGATTACGTTTCTCGTCCCGTGTGATAATCATTGTGTGCTAGTGTTATTTATTAGAGGTACTCCTCGCTCTGTTGTTTGGGTTTCAGCCCTGTGTTTTTGTTACGTGTATGTGTGGTCTTTGTCCCCGTGCCTTTACACAGCACGTCATGATTTGGGGCAAAAAAAAAATAATAATATTACGCATTCCTGCGGCTGTCTCCCGAATCATACAGTTGAAGTTGAAAGTTTACATACTCCTCGCTCTGTTGTTTGGGTTTCAGCCCTGTGTTTTTGTTACGTGTATGTGTGGTCTTTGTCCCCGTGCCTTTACACAGCACGTCATGATTTGGGGCAAAAAAAAACAAACAAATATTACGCATTCCTGCGGCTGTCTCCCGAATCATACAGTTGAAGTTGAAAGTTTACATACACTTAAAACTCATTTTTCAACCACTCCACAAATTTCTTGTTAATTAACAAACTATAGTTTTGGCAAGTCAGTTAGGAGATCTACTTTGTGCATGACACAAGTAATTTATCATACAATTGTTTACAGGCAGATTATTTCACTAATAATTCACTGCATAACAATTCCAGTGGGTCAGAAGTTCACATGTACTAACTTGACTGTGCCTTTAAACAGCTTGGAAAATTCCAGAAAATGATGTCATGGCTTTAGAAGCTTCTGATAGGCTAATTGTCATAATTTGAGTCAATTGGAGTTGTACCTGTGGATGTATTTAAAGGCCTACCTTCAAACTCTGTGCCTCTTTGCTTGACATCATGGGAAAATCAAAAGAAATCAGCCAAGGCCTCAGAAATAAATGTAGACCTCCACAAGACTGGTTAATCCTGAAGGTACCACGTTCCTCTGTACTAACAATAGTACGCAAGTATAAACACCATGGGACAACGCAGCCATCATACCGCTCAGGTCGAAGACACGTTCTGTCTCCTAGAGATGAACGTGCTTTGGTGCGAAAAGTTTAAATAAATCCCGTAACAACAGCAAATTACCTTGTGAAGATGCTGGAGGAAACAGGTACAAAAGTATCTATAGTATCTATATCCACAGTAAAACAAGTCCTATATCGACATAAAAGGCCACTCAGCAAGGAAGAAGCCACTGCTCCAAAACTGCCATTAAAAAGCCAGACAATGGTTTACAAATGCTAATGGGGATAAAGATTGTATTTTTTGGAGAAATGTCCTCTGGTCTGATGAAGTATATATAGAACTGTTTGGCCATAATGACCATCGTTATGTTTGGAGGAAAAAGGGGGAGTCTTGCAAACCGAAGAACACCATCCCAACCTGCTTTGCTACAGGAGGGACTGGTGCAGTTCACAAAATAGATGGCATCATGAGGTAGGAAAATTAAGTGAAGCAACATCTCAAGACATCAGTCAGGAAGTTAAAGCTTGGTCGCAAACGGGTCTTCCAAATGGACAATGACCCCAAGCATACTTCCAAAATTGTGGCATAATTGCTTAAGGACAAGTGGCCATCACAAAGCCCTGACCTCAATCCTATAGAAAATATGTGTGCAGAACTGGAAAAAGCGGGTGCGAGCAAGGAGGCCTACAAACCTGACTCAGTTACACCAGCTCTGCCTAGAGTAATGGGCCAAAATTCCCCAAACTTATTGTGGGAAGATTGTGGAAGGCAACACAAAATGTTTAACCCAAGTGAAACAATTTAAAGGCAATGCTACCAAATACTAATTGAGTGTGTGTAAACTTCTGACCCACTGGGAATGTGATGAAAGAAATATAGCTGAAATGTATCATTCTCTCTACTATTATTCTGACATTTCACATTCTTAAAATAAAGTGGTGATCCTAACTGACCTTAGACAGGGAAGTTTTACTAGGATTAAATGTTAGGAGTTGTGAAAAACTGAGTTTAAATGTACTTTGCTAAGGTGTATCAAGCTTCTTTCTTCAACTGTGTATACAGTGGTTCTTCCTGTAAAAGGTGTCATACTGATGCAGAATTCTATGGCATGTTATTTAATTGTCATCCATTGTTGCCATTGTTGCCATGCTAGTTAGTGCTAGTTTGACCACCAGAGGGCATCTTTGGGAAGCATTTGATAGTCTTCAATATTGGCTGTACTAGAGATTTTAAAACCTTTTTTGTATGAACATAGTATATGGGATTGATTTTAAGAAATTTAGCTTAATTCGTTTGATTAATATTTTGGTGTTTCTATTCCAAGAAAAGCGAAAAACTGTTAGGAAAATGTGGAGCTGTACAATCTGACGGACGGGAGTAGGCTACAGTACTAAGAGCATAACATTTCCACACCCTAATTGTAGTCTAACCAATACCCAAACTGACCTTTATTTAACTAGGCAAGTCAGTTAAGAACAAATTCTATGTACAATGACGGCCTACACCAGCCAAACCTGGATGACGCTGGGCCAACTGTGCGCCGCCCTAAGGGACTTCTCTACTATTATTCTGACATTTCACATTCTTAAAATAAAGTGGTGATCCTAACTTACCTAAAACAGGGAATTTTTACTCTGAATAAATGTCAGGAATTGTGAATAAATTAGTTAAAATGTATTTGATTAAGGTGTATGTAAACTTCCGACTTCAACTGTATCTTCAACTGTACATACCAGTGTGACAATATCAGAACAGCGATTACACAACTCAAACTGAACAAAGGTGTTATATTTAATGTGTCCGACGCGAAGGATATACTCTTTCTGCGAGACCAGACCCAAATCCCTGTCATTTGCTTGAAGAAAAGATGGAGGTACAGGGGGAGGAGATCGGGGTGCCTTGTGAGAATTGTCAGTTAGTGGGTAACCAGCCTCTACCATCTGTTCTATTGACCAATGTGCAATAACTGGAGAATAAACTGGATGAGCTCTGCTTGAGAATATCCTACCAATGGGACATTAAAAACTGTAATATCTTATGTTTCACTGCGTTGTAGCTGAGCGACGACACGGATAAAATGGAGTTGGCTCGGTTTTCCGTGCATCGGCAGGACAGAACAGCTACGTCATGTAAGACGAGGGGTTGTGGTGTGTGTCTATTAGTGTAAGAACCGACGCTGGAGATGAGAAGCCGGTACAGGGAGTTAAACATTTAATGAACGGACATGGAACAGGACAGGAACAGAGTCAGAACAGGGGGAACAAAACGACTGAAGCGGGGAACAGAGCTGGAGAATAGACAGATATAGGGCAGGTAATGAGAGCAGTTGATTGAATCCAGATGAATACAATTAATTGCTGACGCATGCATGAGAGCACCAGCTGTTCCGGATAACTGTGTGATCACACTCTCCGTAGCCGATGTGAGTAAGACCTTTAAACACGTCAATATTCACAAGGCCACGTGGCCAGAGAGATTACCAGGACGTGTACTCAGAGCATGCGCGGACCAACTGGCAAGTGTCTTCACTGACATTTTCAACCGCTCCCTGACCAAGTCTGTAATACCTACACGTTTCAAGCAGACGACCTCCTTAATCCCCTCCTGTACTCCCTGTTCACCCACAACTGCGTGGCCAAGCTTGACTCCAACACCATCATTAAGTCTGCTGACGACACAACAGTGGTAGGCCTGATCACCGACAACAATGAGACAGCTTATAGGGAGGAGGTCAGAGACCTGGCAGTGTGGTGCCATGACAACAACCTCTCCCTCAACATGAGCAAGACAAAGGAGCAGATCGTGTACTACAGGGAAAAGAGGGCCAAACACGTCCCCATTCACATCGACAGGGCTGTAGTGGAGCGGGTCGAGAGATTCAAGTTCCTTGGTGTCCACATCACCAACAAACTATCATGATCCAAACACACACCAGTCGTGAAGAGGGCACAACAACGCCTTTCCCCCCCTCAGAAGATTGAAAAGATTTGTCATGGGTCCCCAGTTCAAAGTTCTACAGCTGCACCATCGAGAGCATCCTGACCGTCTGGTATGGCAACTGCTCAGCATCCGACCTTAAGGCGCTACAGAGGGTAGTGTGTACAGTGCAGTACATCACTGGGGCCAAGCTTCCTACCATCCAGGACCTATATACTAGGCGGTGTAAGAAGGCCCCAAAAATTGTCAAAGACTCCAGTCACCCAAGTCATAGACTGTTTTCTTTGCTACCGCTAGGCAAGTGGTACCGGAGTGCCAAGTTTAGGTCCAAATGACCCCTTTACAGCTTCTACCCCCAAGCCATAAGACTGCTGAACAATTAATTAAATGGCCACCCGGACGGAACTATTTAAATGGTTTTATACTGCTGCTACTCGCTGTTTATTATCGATGCAGTCACTTTACCCCTACTTACATGTACAAATTTGTAGCTCCCTTCAGTAACCACGAGCACAACCTTTCCTTGATTTTAACTGGTGGCTTTATTCTGTAGTTTTAGTCAGAATTATCACCTTCCGTGAGAACTATAAAGTAAATGAAAAATACAGTTAAGCACACTCTTACAACCTTATCTTACGAGTGACTTATTAGCTTGGTATAACTCTGAAGTGCTTACATACATAACAGTTTAACCGGCGTTATAACGGGTTCAGATTAAACACATGAATAAAAAATACCTCATTGGCTGCTCATTACAGAAGGGAGAAAATCAAACGTCACACTTATTATTCCTGGCATGAATTCACACTTCATCCTAACATACAGTTTTCAACCTTTATGAACTACACCCGATGACATGAAAACTTAGCAGGATTGCCTTCCCTCCAAAAGTGTGTTGCTACAATAAGGATCCCCGTTACAACAGTATTAGCTACGTAGTTCCGCTTGTATTATAATTTCCCCCGCACAGCGGACACGTAAACAATTCAAACAAAAGACAACGACATACAGGTTAAGTCTAACTGTCAGTTACACTCCCACCAATCACCGGTGATTTCTGTGAAAGGGGTCTGCACGTTTCTTGATCGGCTTCCAGGAGGGTGACTGTCTTATGGATGGGCCTCTCTCATCTAGGGTTGAGTCGCTGATCAGTAACTTGAATCTTCTCACCCGGCCATCCTGTCCCGGATACCATTCTGTAACCTTTGCCAATTTCCACTGGTTGCGTGGTGCAGTATCATCTTGCAAGATGACAATGTCATTAATCCTTGCGTTTCTTCTGTCTTTACTCCATTTTTGTCTGTGTTGGAGGTTTAGGAGGTACTCTTTCTTCCACCTTGTCCAGAATTCATTGGCTAAGAATTGTACTCTGCGCCATCTCTTGCGGAGATAAAGTTCCTTGATGAACTGTCCAGGTGGCGGTAAGATAACTGTGGACTTTATTGTTAAGATGTGATTTGGCGTGAGAGGTTCTGGACCTAATGGATCATTCAGATATTCCGTAGTTAGGGGCCTACTATTTAAAATCGCCATGACTTCATAGAGAAAGGTATGCAGAGAAGCGGTGTTGAGTCTTCCGTCTGACTGATCAAGAGTGGATGTTAAGACACTTCGTATCGTGCGGATTTGCCTTTCCCAAACACCACCCATGTGACTTGAAGATCATGATTTGTTTTGCTACCTGACAAATTTACGGTTTTTACTTTTTAATTACCGTTTATATTTTAGTTTTTTCCTACTCAACTTTTTCACTCCGGACGCTTTTTCTGGACACGGTTCGTCAGGACCTCCAACAGCCGAAGCTAAGTAGTAACATTAACATGATGCCTTCTAATTGCAGTCGCTGTACTCGCCTTACGGCGAGGATAGCTGTGCTACAAGCCCAGCTTCAGACGCAATCGCTAGGCAAGGGTAATTTCAGTGTAGGAAAGGATGAAACCGCGTCTGTGCCACCAGTAAGTACAGATAGTAGTATAAATCCCCTGGCACAGTCCCCGCAGCCGGACAACTTTCTCACGGTTTCTGGAAGGAAATGCTGTAGGAACGCTCAACCGGTGTCGCTCATTCAGCCGACAGAAACTTTCAACCGGTTTTCCCCATTAAGCAGCGGGTCGGAGTCAGAGGCCGAGTCTTCTCTGGTCTCTACTCCTCCCGTTACGGGGTCTGAGACGCCGAAGCTTCCCACCATTAGCTCTGACAAATTGAAAACTCTAGTCATTGGCGACTCCATTACCCGCAGTATTAGACTTGAGAATCATCCAGCGATCATACACTGTTTACCGGGGGGCAGGGCTACCGACGTTAAGGCTAATCTGAAGATGGTGCTGGCTAAAGCTAAAACTGGCGAGTGTAGAGAGTATAGAGATATTGTTATCCACGTCGGCACCAACGATGTTAGGATGAAACAGTCAGAGATCACCAAGCGCAACATAGCTTCTGCGTGTAAATCAGCTAGAAAGATGTGTCGGCATCGAGTAATTGTCTCTGGCCCCCTCCCAGTTAGGGGGAGTGATGAGCTCTACAGCAGAGTCTCACAACTCAATCGCTGGTTGAAAACTGTTTTCTGCCCCTCCCAAAAGATAGAATTTGTAGATAATTGGCCCTCTTTCTGGGACTCACCCACAAACAGGACCAAGCCTGACCTGCTGAGGAGTGACGGACTCCATCCTAGCTGGAGGGGTGCTCTCATTTTATCTACCAACATAGACAGGGCTCTAACTCCTCTAGCTCCACAATGAAATAGGGTGCAGGCCAGGCAGCAGGCTGTTAGCCAGCCTGCCAGCATAGTGGAGTCTGCCACTAGCACAGTCAGTGTAGTCAGCTCAGCTATCACCATTGAGACCGTGTCTGTGCCTCGACCTGGGTTGGGCAAAACTAAACATGGCGGTGTTCGCCTTAGCAATCTCACTAGGATAAAGACCACCTCCATTCCTGTCATTATTGAAAGAGATCATGATACCTCACATCTCAAAATAGGGCTACTTAATGTTAGATCCCTTACTTCAAAGGCAATTATAGTCAATGAACTAATCACTGATCATAATCTTGATGTGATTGGCCTGACTGAAACATGGCTTAAGCCTGATGAATTTACTGTGTTAAATGAGGCCTCACCTCCTGGCTACACTAGTGACCATATCCCCCGTGCATCCCGCAAAGGCGGAGGTGTTGCTAACATTTACGATAGCAAATTTCAATTTACAAAAAAAAAAATGACGTTTTCGTCTTTTGAGCTTCTAGTCATGAAATCTATGCAGCCTACTCAATCACTTTTTATAGCTACTGTTTACAGGCCTCCTGGGCCATATACAGCGTTCCTCACTGAGTTCCCTGAATTCCTATCGGACCTTGTAGTCATAGCGGATAATATTCTAATCTTTGGTGACTTTAATATTCACATGGAAAAGTCCACAGACCCACTCCAAAAGGCTTTCGGAGCCATCATCGACTCAGTGGGTTTTGTCCAACATGTCTCTGGACCCACTCACTGTCACAGTCATACGCTGGACCTAGTTTTGTCCCATGGAATAAATGTTGTGGATCTTAATGTTTTTCCTCATAATCCTGGACTATCGGACCACCATTTTATTACGTTTGCAATTGCAACAAATAATCTGCTCAGACCCCAACCAAGGATCATCAAAAGTCGTGCTATAAATTCACAGACAACACAAAGATTCCTTGATGTCCTTCCAGATTCCCTCTGTCTACCCAAGGACGCCAGAGGACAAAAATCAGTTAACCACCTAACTGAGGAACTCAACTTAACCTTGCGCAATACCCTAGATGCAGTTGCACCCCTAAAAACTAAAAACATTTCTCATAAGAAACTAGCTCCCTGGTACACAGAAAATACCCGAGCTCTGAAGCAAGCTTCCAGAAAATTGGAACGGAAATGGCGCCACACCAAACTGGAAGTCTTCCGACTAGCTTGGAAAGACAGTACTGTGCAGTACCGAAGAGCCCTTACTGCTGCTCGATCATCCTATTTTTCTAACTTAATTGAGGAAAATAAGAACAATCCGAAATTCCTTTTTGATACTGTCGCAAAGCTAACTAAAAAGCAGCATTCCCCAAGAGAGGATGACTTTCACTTTAGCAGTGATAAATTCATGAACTTCTTTGAGGAAAAGATTATGATTATTAGAAAGCAAATTACGGACTCCTCCTTAAATCTGCGTATTCCTTCAAAGCTCAGTTGTCCTGAGTCTGCACAACTCTGCCAGGAACTAGGATCAAGAGAGACGCTCAAGTGTTTTAGTACTATATCTCTTGACACAATGATGAAAATAATCATGGCCTCTAAACCTTCAAGCTGCATACTGGACCCTATTCCAACTAAACTACTGAAAGAGCTGCTTCCTGTGCTTGGCCCTCCTATGTTGAACATAATAAACGGCTCTCTATCCACCGGATGTGTACCAAACTCACTAAAAGTGGCAGTAATAAAGCCTCTCTTGAAAAAGCCAAACCTTGACCCAGAAAATATAAAAAACTATCGGCCTATATCGAATCTTCCATTCCTCTCAAAAATTTTAGAAAAGGCTGTTGCGCAACAACTCACTGCCTTCCTGAAGACAAACAATGTATACGAAATGCTTCAGTCTGGTTTTAGACCCCATCATAGCACTGAGACGGCACTTGTGAAGGTGGTAAATGACATTTTAATGGCATCGGACCGAGGCTCTGCATCTGTCCTCGTGCTCCTAGACCTTAGTGCTGCTTTTGATACCATCGATCACCACATTCTTTTGGAGAGATTGGAAACCCAAATTGGTCTACACGGACAAGTTCTGGCCTGGTTTAGATCTTATCTGTCGGAAAGATATCAGTTTGTCTCTGTGAATGGTTTGTCCTCTGACAAATCAACTGTAAATTTCGGTGTTCCTCAAGGTTCCGCTTTAGGACCACTATTGTTTTCACTATATATTTGACCTCTTGGGGATGTTATTCGAAAACATAATGTTAACTTTCACTGCTATGCGGATGACACACAGCTGTACATTTCAATTAAACATGGTGAAGCCCCAAAATTGCCCTTGCTAGAAGAATGTGTTTCAGACATAAGGAAGTGGATGGCTGCAAACTTTCTACTTTTAAACTCGGACAAAACAGAGATGCTTGTTCTAGGTCCCAAGAAACAAAGAGATCTTCTGTTGAATCTGACAATTAATCTTAATGGTTGTACAGTCGTCTCAAATAAAACTGTGAAGGACCTCGGCGTTACTCTGGACCCTGATCTCTCTTTTGAAGAACATATCAAGACCATTTCAAGGACAGCTTTTTTCCATCTACGTAACATTGCAAAAATCAGAAACTTTCTGTCCAAAAATGATGCAGAAAAATTAATCGATGCTTTTGTCACTTCCAGGTTAGACTACTGCAATGCTCTACTTTCCGGCTACCCGGATAAAGCACTAAATAAACTTCAGTTAGTGCTAAATACGGCTGCTAGAATCCTGACTAGAACCAAAAAAATGTATCATATTACTCCAGTGCTAGCCTCTCTACACTGGCTTCCTGTCAAAGCAAGGGCTGATTTCAAGGTTTTACTGCTAACCTACAAAGCATTACATGGGCTTGCTCCTACCTATCTCTCTGATTTGATCCTGCCGTACATACCTACACGTACGCTACGGTCACAAGACGCAAGCCTCCTAATTGTCCCTAGAATTTTTAAGCAAACAGCTGGAGGCAGGGCTTTCTCCTATAGAGCTCAATTTTTATGGAACGGTCTGCCTACCCATGTCAGAGACGCAAACTCGGTCTCAACCTTTAAGTCTCTACTGAAGACTCATCTCTTCAGTGGGTCATATGATTGAGTGTAGTCTGGCCCAGGAGTGGGAGGGTGAACGGAAAGGCTCTGGAGCAACGAACCGCCCTTGCTGTCTCTGCCTGGCCGGTTCCCCTCTTTCCACTGGGATTCTCTGCCTCTAACCCTATTACAGGGGCTGAGTCACTGGCTTTACTGGGGCTCTCTCATGCCGTCCCTGGAGGGGGTGCGTCACCTGAGTGGGTTGAGTCACTGATGTGGTCATCCTGTCTGGGTTGGCGCCCCCCCCTTGGGTTGTGCCGTGGCGGAGGTCTTTGTGGGCTATACTCAGCCTTGTCTCAGGATGGTAAGTTGGTGGTTGAAGATATCCCTCTAGTGGTGTGGGGGCTGTGCTTTGGCAAAGTGGGTGGGGTTATATCCTTCCTGTTTGGCCCTGTCCGGGGGTGTCCTCGGAGTGGGCCACAGTGTCTCCTGACCCCTCCTGTCTCAGCCTCCAGTATTTATGCTGCAGTAGTTTATGTGTCGGGGGGCTAGGGTCAGTTTGTTATATCTGGAGTACTTCTCCTGTCCTATTCGGTGTCCTGTGTGAATCTAAGTGTGCGTTCTCTAATTCTCTCCTTCTCTCTTTCTCTCTCTCGGAGGACCTGAGCCCTAGGACCATGCCCCAGGACTACCTGACATGATGACTCCTTGCTGTCCCCAGTCCACCTGGCTGTGCTGCTGCTCCAGTTTCAACTGACCTGAGCCCTAGGACCATGCCCCAGGAATACCTGACATGATGACTCCTTGCTGTCCCCAGTCCACCTGACTGTGCTGCTGCTCCAGTTTCAACTATTCTGCCTTATTATTATTCGACCATGCTGGTCATCTATGAACATTTGAACATCTTGACCATGTTTTGTTATAATCTCCACCCGGCACAGCCAGAAGAGGACTGGCCACCCCACATAGCCTGGTTCCTCTCTAGGTTTCTTCCTAGGTTTTGGCCTTTCTAGGGAGTTTTTCCTAGCCACCGTGCTTCTACACCTGCATTGCTTGCTGTTTGGGGTTTTAGGCTGGGTTTCTGTACAGCACTTTGAGATATCAGCTGATGTACGAAGGGCTATATAAATAAATTTGATTTGATTTGATTTGATGATGAACTCGCATCCAAGTTCCTTCAGTCGTGTTTGATCCATTTCTTTCAGGGCGTCCACAAACCCGCGTCTTGCGCCAATGAAGTTGCTGCCTTGATCACATCTGATTTGACGAACATTACCACGTATGGCAATGAATGAACGCAGGGAATTGATAAAAGCGTTGGTGGTTAAGTCATCAAGCATTTCAATGTGAACTGCTCGGGAGCCCATGCAAGTGAGTAGGAGCCCATAACGCTTTAACTCTCTTCTTCCGTCCTTGGCATAGAAAGGTCCAAAGCAGTCCATCCCGCAGTATGTGAAGGGAGGCACGGTCTCCATGCGTTCCTTCGGAAGATCTGCCATCCTTTGCCCTTCTGTACATCTTCTGAATTTCCTGCATTTCACACATGTGTAGATGTGAGAGGAAACTGCATTGCTGCATCCTAGGATCCATATACCGTTGGATCGCAGCTCATTGATCTTCATTCCACGTCATTGGTGTCGTACTCTTTCATGATAGTGCTTGACGAGCAGCACTGACAAGTGGCTATCTCTTGGCAGGATTGCAGGATGCTTCAAATGGGAATGAAGAGTTGCATGAGCCAAGCGACCTCCCACCCTGAGGATACCTTGCTCATCCAGAAATGGACTCAATTTATGCAACTTGCTTGCTTTATCTTTGGTCTTGATGTCTTTCTGGTGCCTAAGGTTATGTATCTCATGGGAGAAGGCTGCTTCTTGAACCATCTTTATAATGGTGATCTCTGCCTCTCTCCTTTCTTCTATGCTTGTTGCTTCACTGGACCTCAATTTTAAGCCTATGGCTTCCTTGACACGTCGTTTGAGCCTGGCAATAGCTTTTATCACTCTTGCCCTGTCTGAGAACTTATGAAAGTGATCTAGTAATGATCTTTCTTCCTTTGCCTGGGTATCATGGACCAGGGATTTCTGCAGCTCTGGATCATTGTCTGAGAACTCTTCCCCCTTGACTTGTCCTTTGGGAAGTTCTTACTTCAGACAAGTTTTGTAGACCTTGGAGCCAGAATTCCCACTGGGAACGTAGGTCATCTGGAAGGGGGTCATCCCAGTCGATTTTGTCACGACACATCCGCTGCAAGATCTGTTTCCCTGCCAGGACAAAGGGTGCCACAAACCCAAACGGATCATATACAGAGGCTACTGTAGACAACACTCCTCTAGTTGGCGCAACCAGGAGATGAAGCTGAACCGAACAAGTGGACCTTCATACGATACACTGAGGGTTGAGACTCTAGATCTCCGTTCTCCCACCAAAGGAACCGTAGATAATCTTGGTCTTCTGCTTTCACATGAAACTGGTGGAACCCTTACGAAAACGACAAAGGACGCCCAGCAATGTGTTTGTCAACTCTGGACCGGTAAGGAGATGGTCACTCAAAACTTAGCTGAGCAGTCAAAGACGACTCGTATCTTCCCAGGCTTTTGTTGGTGATAAACCCCATGGTGCGGGATGTACCATGCTGGATGCTTGTTAATTTCCTCTTTAGAGACCTTCTCAGCATCTCCACAAGCTATGGTCTCTTCCATGAATGCTGTGTAGTCCTTGTAGTACTGCTTGTCTCTCCTTAGCCTCCTTTCCAGGCACTTGAGTCGGTGAACTGCACATGTTTTATTGTTCGGCAGATTGGGTCTTTCTTTCTTGAACGGCAGCGGTATCTCATAATGTCCATTGTCCTTGCGTCTGATGCCCTCTTTCATTTTTGTCAGGAACCGGATATCCTCTTGAGATATGAGGTCCTCTTCTGCAGCTCTCGCGTTGAAGTCAGATTCAAGCGTCTTGATAATGTCCAGTGTTGTGATTACCTCTCTTACACGTGTTCTACAAACATAGTGTACTTGATTTGTGAGGTTGGAAGAAGAAGATTGAAAGCTTGGCATCACCTGTCTAACGATAACCCGATGACTTACTCCAATAGGGTCGCCATAGTCGATACATGGATTTCCATAGCTGACTATGCTCCAGCCAAGATCTGTTCTCTGAGCAAAAGGCTGATTTCCCTTACCAGACACAATTTATCTTGGAAGGAGAGCCTGGGAGCAGTTGTAGCCAATTAAGAGACCAACATCACAGCTCTGTTGAGGAGCAATCTCCTCTGCAATGTGTTCAAGATGAGACCATGCCCTTGCAGTCTCTGGAGTAGGGATATGATCTCTGTTTGCAGGAATAAACTCTCTAGAGTAGGCCGTTGGCAGAGGGATTTTCTTCTCCAAGTAAAGCCCTCTAACCTGCAAACCAGACAGCTTCTGGCAGGGCACAATGGTATTCCTTGAGGCCATTGTAGAGAGTTTCAGTTGGACTGGCTCCTTCCTTGTATTGAGAGCTTTTGTTGTCTCTTCAAGGATAAAAGTGGTGTCGCTCTGGGTGTCAAGAAGTGCATACACAAGAACTTCACGATCTGGCTCACTTGTGGTTGACACCCATACTGGAATGATTGTGGAGGTGTGAGTGTTGGTAATGTCCCTTACGACTCTGTTAGATATGGCCTCACTTGACGCTCTTGTCCCCTTATCTTGTGAGGGCTCTGTCTTCCTATCCCTTAACCTTCTTTAGTACGATCTTTGTGCAGGCAGGATGGATGCCTCCTCTGACACATGCCGCAGGTGTTCCTGTTATCACAATCTTTCGAGCGATGCCCAGGCCTTAAACAGCCAAAGCACAATTTATTCTCTTGAACAAACTTCTGTCGCTCTGCGGTGGGGTTATCCATGAATTTCCAGCATTTGTGGAGACTGTGACCTGACTTCTCACAGAAGACACAACTAGTAACAGTATCTTTCTCATCAGAGTTAGTTGCTAATACCCTTGCTCCGGGGCTTTGAATCCTTGGCGTCTTAGGTTTTCCATCTTCGCTTGGTTTCAAAGCATGAAGGGATGTCACAGGATTGCAAGCGATCTTTGCTTCTCGTGAGAAACTTCACAAACTGACCGAAGCTTGGAAAGATCTCAGTTTCTTATAAGATGTCTATGACCTTTCTATTCCATCTTGAAGTTAGCCAATCTGGAAGTTTAGCGAGGATCTTTTGGTTTTCATTACAGTCATTAAGCACCTCCAGGCCCTTATTCTGAGACATAGCAGCCTCACAGCTGCGAAGAAAGTCTACAAGGTCTCTAAGTTCAAGACTGTCCTTGGATCCTATCTTAGGCCATGCATTGAGCTTATCTCTGAAGGACTTGGCGATGAGGAATTTGTTTCCGTACCTTTCTTCAAGAATGGTCCATGCAGCATAGTAGGCTGACTCTGTTCCTAACATAAAGTAACTTTCGATGGCTTTCTTGGCAGGCCCACCGATATATTTTCTCAAGTAATATATCTTCTCAGTTGCTGGTATGTTCTTCCTGTCTATCAGAGTCTGAAAAGAGACCTTCCAGTCAATGAACGAGAGTGGTTCTCCATTGAATGTTACTGGTTCTGGTATGGGGAGGCGGCTTTCACTGATTGATTCCACTAGTAACCTGAACATGGTCTTGGTGCCACCTTCTTGTTGTGTGCTTGTCACAACATGTTGTGGTGAGAGACTGTGAAATGAGCCACTTCTGTGCATGACTTCTTTCACAGATTTACAGTTAGAGAGTAGTTCTCTCTTCTCGTCCTCTGAGTTTTCATCTTGCTCATACACTTGCATTCGCGCCTTGGCAGCATTTAGTTTCTTGAGCACTTCTAGGCGCTCTAACTCTCTATGCTTGTCTTCTAGCGTCCTTCGTCTGGCAGCATTTTCTACCTCTAACTTGACTCGCAGCCTAGCTTCTTCTAAGCTGCGTTTCACAGCCTCAGCTTCTTGCTCCGCTGTCCTCTTCTTATCTCTGAAGCTCTTCTAGTTGGCGTTCTTGCTTAACCATTACTTCTAAAGCTGCTTGGTTAGCAGCAACTTCCGCCGCAGCCTCTTGTCTCTTGACAGATGACACGCTTGAGCATCTGGAGTTGACCTTTGAGTTGCTTTGAGACTGGGAGGAAGCACTTGAGGGCTGATAGTTGAGACTTGACTTATGTGAGATTTCGGACATGCACAAGGAATTGCTGTCCTTCCATTGCAACTCTATCTGGTTACTTTGACCTTCTTCCCTGCCTTTTAAATGACACCTTACAGTCTTGATAATAGACATTGTAACTGATTTACAAGTATCAACTCTGCGTCGTATATCGTTGTCGGGAATGTCGATTTGACGCAAATTTACATAGACAAGGTTTAGCTCTGTAGAGGTATGGCTAATCTTGTTTAACTTCTTGGATATAGGGGGCGCTCTTTTAATTTATGGATAAAAAAACGTGCCCGTTTTAAGCGCAATATTTTGTCACGAAAGGATGCTCGACTATGCATATAATTGGCAGCTTTGGAAAGAAAACACTCTAAGGTTTCCAAAACTGCAAAGATATTATCTGTGAGTGCCACAGAACTCATGCTACAGGCGAAACCAAGATGAAACTTCAACCAGGAAATGGGCAGAATTTTTGAAGCTCTGTTTTCCATTGTCTCCTTATATGGCTGTGAATGCGCCGGGAATGAGCCTGCGCTTTCTATCGTTTCTCCAAGGTGTCTGCAGCATTGTGACGTATTTGTAGGCATATCATTGGAAGATTGGCCATAAGAGACTACATTTACCAGGGGTCCGCCCGGTGTCCTTTGTCTAAATTGGTGCGTAATCTACAAGCTGCACGCAGTCATCCAGTGATTGAGAGGAGAGAGGAGGCTTTCAACGAACGATATATCATGAAGAGATATGTGAAAAACACCTTGAGGATTGATTCTAAACAACGTTTACCATGTTTCAGTCGATATTATGGAGTTAATTTGGAAAACAGTTTGGCGTTTTGAAGACTGAATTTTCGGGTTTTTTTGGTAGCCAAACGTGATGCACCAAACGGAGCAATTTCTCCTAAACAAAATAATATTTCAGGAAAAACTGAGCATTTGCTATCTAACTGAGAGTCTCCTCATTGAAAACATCTGAAGTTCTTCAAAGGTAAATGATTTTATTTGAATGATTTTCTGTTTTTTGTGAAAATGTTGCCTGCTGATGCTAACGCTAAATGCTACGCTAGCTGCGCTAGCTGTTACACAAATGCTTGTTTTGCTATGGTTGAGAAGCATATTTAGAAAATCTGAGATGACAGTGTTGTTAACAAATGGCTAAGCTTGAGAGCTAGCTTATTAATTTCATTTCATTTGCGATTTTCATTAATAGTTAACGTTGCGTTATGGTAATGAACTTGAGGCTGTATTCACGATCCCGGATCCGGGATGGCTCGACGCAAGAGGTTTTAAGAGGTCTTCTAGTAGGTCTTCAGAGCAACAGCATGTTAGTGACAGTTTTGCTTCCTTTACCAGAGCCTTCCACTTCTCATAGCTGACCCTGAAACGATGTTCGAGCTGTCTCCACCTTTCGTCGAGCAGTTCTCTGCCCTTTTCAGTTAACCTGCGGACCCTCTCACCTTTTCGTGGCTCTTGTTGTGCTATCTCATTAGCAGCCTCTGTATCATCATTCACTGGCCGAAGTGACTCCACACCAGTCTGGGCCTCTTCCTGCTGTTCTGTTTGTTCTGATGAAGGCTCGAAGTTTGTGAGGTGTTGCTGCAGCTGCTCAACTTGACCCACCCCATCTCTATCACCTTTAGTAAAACTACCTCTTTCTGACATTCTAAATCAAGTCAAATCAATTCTAGCTAAGGTTTGGATAAGTGAGTAGGTAATTTATACTCTAATTCACTGTCATTTAAACATTAGTATGTGGTATAAACATGTATAATGCTTGTAACAAAGGCTTGAACAAACACCTTACCAAACAATTACACTATTAACTTACAGGTGAAAATAGAATTAATAGGTGTACACTGACTCTTAATGTTTTGTAACTATATATATATATATATATATATATATATATATATATATATATATTATATTTTTTTTTTAGTAAGTATTAAAGAACATTTTTCCAGTAATACACATACCAACGATACATTAAGATAGAAAGAGCAAATGCATAATACCAGCGTCTTGAAATACACAACTATCTCCAGTCCTTACGACTTGTAATCTTAAAGTCTCTTATTAGCTGTTCACAAGGCTAGGACCACCTTCAAACACCTTGACTTGTACTTGCGTGTTTGACTTTCCTGTTAGTCTTGACCTTATGTTGCCTCACGATGCTTCCTTATGTGGAGATTTTCTTCTTAGTTTGCAGGTAGGTGCAAAACTCTTATCTGGCAGATGACAGGGTCTACCAGGATTTGGGAATCTTGTAGACGTTTTACAGCTGGATGAGATTCTTCTTTCTCTCTTGCTCGTGAAGAGCATTGAGTTCTCACTGTAGCTCCCTTTAGTAACCACGAGCACAACCGTTCCTTGATTTTAACTGGCGGCTTTATTCTGTAGTTTTAGTCAGAATTATCACCTTCCGTGAGAACTATAAAGTAAATGAAAAATACAGTTAAGCACATTCTTCAACCTTTATGAACTACACCCGATGACATGAAAACTTAGCAGCGCAGGATTGCCTTCCCTCCAAAAGTGTGTTGCTACAATAAGGATCCCCGTTACAACAGTATTAGCTACGTATTTCCGCTTGTATTATCATTTCCCCCGCACAGCGGACACGTAAACAATTCAAACAAAAGACAATGACATAGCCTGTAAGTATAACTGTCAGTTACAAAATTACCTTGACTAACCTGTACCCCCGCACATTGACTCGGTACTGGTACACCCTGTATATAGCCTCGTTATTGTTATTTTATTGTTACTTTTTTAATTACATTTTTACTTTAGTTTATTTAGTAAATATCTTCTCAACTCTATCTCAAACTCCATTGTTGGTTACGTGCTTGTCAAATAAGCAGCTAGCAAGCGAGCTACACATATATGGTAGCTTGCTGGTTAGCTCCATAGTCTTCTAAACTCAGAAATAAGAAGTTATTTCAGAACGAAAGTTACCTGGCTAGCACATCATTGTGACATTTTGTTAGCTAAAATAGGTATCCTCAGTTAGATAATGTGTTTCCACTTATTGCATCCATGCTTTTTGCGTTCTCCTTGCTTTCCATTAGTTACCACAGCCACGATGTCAAAATTTGCTATATTGTAAAAATGTATGAAAACAAACATTTATTTAAGGTTAGGGTAAGGCATAAGGTAAGCAGTGTGGTTAAGGTTAGGGTTAGGTTTAAATCAAACTTTAAGAAGAGAAATTGTACAAATAGGCAGGCTTTATGACTTTGTAGCTGTGGTAATGAGTGACGACCGTTCTCTCCGGTGCACTCGCTCGTTCGTGAGCTGGCTGCTCGTTCTTAACCTGTTGTAACTATGGGGGCGCTATTTCATTATTGGATA
The DNA here is from genome assembly GCF_045791955.1 of Oncorhynchus clarkii lewisi. Lineage (NCBI taxonomy): Eukaryota > Metazoa > Chordata > Actinopteri > Salmoniformes > Salmonidae > Oncorhynchus > Oncorhynchus clarkii. Next base: position 44,562,877 of record NC_092158.1, read on the forward strand.
AAAAAAACGTTCCCGTTATAAGCGCAATATTTTGTCACGAAAAGATGCTTGACTATGCATATAACTGACAGCTTTGGAAAGAAAACACTCTGACGTTTCCTAATCTGCAAAGATATTGTCTGTGTGTGCCCCAGAACTGATGCTACAGGTGAAACCAAGATGAAACTTCAAACAGGAAGTGAACAAAAATTCTGAGGCGCTGTTTTCCATTGTCTCCTTATATGGCTGTGAATGCGACAGGAATGAGCTTAGACTTTCTGCCGTTTCCCCAAGGTGTCGGCAGCATTGTGACGTATTTGTAGGCATATCATTGGAAGATTAGTCCGCCTGGTGTCTTGCGTCGAAATTGGTGCGCAAACGCCAGGTGCAAGTATTTTTCCGTTTGATACAGAGGTGAAACCAGACATCCACGAATGATATATCATCGAAGAGATATGTGAAAAACACCTTGAGGTGTCACGAATCCCGTTTCCTGAGTCTGTTTTTTGCCTGTGTTCTGTCCTGGAGTGTTTTTTCCGGCGTCCTGTAACGCACCTTGTCTGGTTGCCGGGCAATGTAGCCAGTTGGGAGTTTTGATTACCCGCACCTGTATCCCATCAGCTATCTGCACACCTGGTCCTGATCATCATCTCTCCTCTTCATAAGCCCGGACCTGACATCCATTCCCTGCCGGATCGTTAGCCATGAACAGTATGTTGTGCCATAGTATCAGCCTCAAGTTGGATAGAATTTGTTTTGTGGTTTTTTACGTATTGCTTGCCTTAAACTTACCTCCGTTTGTTCTGTCTTCAGTTACTCACCCGGATCATTTACCCCATTCCCGCCTGGTCGTCGGAGGATTCCGTTTCTCCATTGGATCCACCTATTTACTCCCATCAACTCACCACCGCTGCCCGCTACGCCACCTGGATATATCTACCCATTCACATTCACTTGTAAATAAATACTCACCTTCTTCCTACTCTCCTTGTCCTGGTCTGCTTCTGGGTTCGATTTTGAAGAACCGTGACAGAACGATCCGGCCAAGGATGAACCCAGCGGACCTGGATTCCGTTTGCCATGCCATTACCCAGCAGGGGAAGACATTGGGACAACACAAGACGGCGCTACAGGAGATAGCGGGTGCAATCCAGAACTTATCTGCTAGCTTGACACAAATCCAGGATCAGCTCAGTTTGCTGGCGATTCATTCACCACCTGTTTCACCCATCTCACCTGCCGTGTCTGATGCGGTTTCCTTCCGTGAACCCAAGGTACCGACGCCTGATAAATATGAAGGGGATTTGGGAAGATGCCCTTCGTTTCTTATGCAGTGTGGGTTAGTGTTTGATCTGCAGCCCCATTCTTACGCCACTGACAAGGCTAGGATAGCCTTTGTTATTGAACTGCTGCGTGGAAGAGCTCTGGAATGGGCTTCAGCCGTTTGGGAACGACAGGAGACCTGCATGGCTTCATACCAGGAATTCACGGGAGAGATGAGAAGGCTTTTTGACCAGCCAGTCCGAGGTAAGGACGCAGCTAAACGTTTGTTCACTCTTCGCCAAGGAGCTCGCAGTGTCGCAGACTTTATGATCGAGTTCAGGACATTGTCTGTGGAGAGTGGTTGGAATGAGGAGTCACTACAAGCGGCTTTTTACCAGGGGTTGTCGGAGCAACTCAAGGACGAGCTGATATCCTATCCAGAGCCTAGTGACCTAGACAGCTTGGTCACTTTATCTATTCGGGTAGATAATAGAGTCCGAGAGAGAAGGAGGGAGAAGCAGTGGGGCCCATCCAATCAATCAGCAACTCGGTTACCATTCGGTTCAGGAAGTGAACCAGAACGTATTGATCGTTATTCCCCACACGGGATTAGTGGAGGGGTCTTGCCACCAGATCCTGAACCAATGCAAGTGGGGCGACACGGGCTAACTAAGGAGGAGCGCCAACGTAGACGTGAGACCAACAGCTGTCTCTACTGTGGTAGCTCAGGACATTACATCTCCGCTTGTCCACAGCGCTCGTTAAACTGCCCGGCTCGCTAGTTTTGGGAGGAATTTTAGCGAGCCAGTTTCAACCTCTCAAGAATCCTGTCAGACCCCGTTTTCCTGCGACCCTTATGAATAAGGATCAGAGCTTAGAGATGAACGCTTTTATCGATTCAGGTGCCGATTGCAGCTTTATTGATGCCGACTTGGTGGAACAGCTGGGGCTTTCCAAGGAGCAATTGCCGGAAGCCATTGAAGCAACCACTCTGAACGGCAGTAGTCTGGCACGGATCACTATGAGGACTGAACCGGTTAAGATGTTGTTGTCGGGGAATCATTCAGAGTTTATCTCCTTCTTCATTCTGTCCTCGACCCATGTTCCTCTGGTTCTTGGTTACCCCTGGCTGAAGGAACACAATCCCTCGTTTGATTGGGTGACGGGTAAGGTAACTAGTTGGAGCATTGATTGTCATGCTAACTGTCTTAGGACTGCCTGTTCTCCTGCCGTTTCCAGTCAGGTCAGTGACTCTGCTCCTCCTGATTTGTCCCTGGTTCCAGAAACATATCACGAGTTGGGTGAAGTATTCAGTAAACAGAAGGCTCAGTCCCTTCCTCCCCACCGACCTGATTTTACGGTCAAGAACAAGTATCCCCTGCCCTTGATGAGCTCGGCTTTCGATTCTTTACAGGGTGCTACGGTTTTTACGAAGCTTGATTTACGTAATGCTTAGCATTTGGTTCGGATCAAAGAGGGGGACGAGTGGTTGACTGGGTTCAATACTCCGATGGGACATTTAGAGTACCAGGTGATGCCGTTTGGACTGACCAACGCTCCTGCTGTGTTCCAAAGTATGGTGAATGACGTTCTGAGAGATATGATTGGTATTTTTGTGTTCGTTTACCTGGATGATATCCTCATCTTCTCGAAGGAGCTTTCTAGCCACGTTCAGCATGTCAAGCAGGTCCTGCAGCGGTTATTGGAGAACCGTCTGTTCGTGAAGGCTGAGAAGTGCGATTTTCACGCCCACACGACGTCCTTCCCCGGGTACATCATCTCCAGGGGAGAGATCAAGATGGACCAAGAGAAGGTTCGGGCGGTTCGGGATTGGGTCCAGCCCGGTACGAGATTGCAGCTCCAGAGATTCCGGGGGTTTGCAAATTTTTATCGGAGGTTTATCCGTGATTACAGCCGGGTGGCCGCCCCTTTAACTGTACTGACGTCTTGCACCAGAAAGTTCTGTTGGTCTCCTGAGGCAGACCGAGCATTTCTAGATTTGAAGAGCCGATTCACCAACGCCCCGATTCTCTCTCAACCTGACACTTCCCGTCAGTTCGTTATAGAGGTGGATGCGTCTGATGTGGGGGTGGGCGCCATCCTGTCCCAGCGTAGCTCAACTGACGGTAAACTCCATCCCAACGCCTTCTACTCTTGTCGTCTTTCTCCAGCTGAAAGAAACTACGATGTGGGTAACCGGGAGCTTCTCGCTGTGAAGCTTGCCTTGGAGGAGTGGCGTCACTGGTTGGAGGGAGCGGAGCAACCGTTAGTGGTCTGGACTGACCACAAGAATCTGGCTTACGTGCAATCGGCTAAACGTCTCAACTCCCGTCAGGCCCGGTGGGCTTTGTTTTTTGGACGCTTCAATTTTTCCCTGACCTGGGTCGAAGAACGGGAAGGCGGACGCCCTGTCCCGGATGTTCTCCAAGACGGAGGAGAGTGGGGACAAGACTGAGACGATTCTTCCCCAGAACGTTGTTGTGGGAGCCGTTACATGGAGGATTGAGGAGGAGGTGATGGCGGCTCTTCGGACACAGCCCGGGCCCGATAACGGTCCACCCGGTCGGTTGTTCGTGCCTGAGTCGGTTCGTTCTGCTGTCCTTCAGTGGTCCCACGCCAGCAAGATAGCTTGTCACCCTGGTGTTGCTCGGACTATGGCGTTACTGCGCAGACGATTTTGGTGGTCTGCAGAATAAGAGTACCAATCGGGCCAGCTCTGGGCTTCTTCACCCCCTACCTATTCCCCGGCGACCTTGGTCGCATCTGGTCCTGGATTTTGTCACGGGGTTGCCCTCTTCTGTTGGTAACACGGTTATTCTGACCATTGTGGATAGATTCAGCAAGTTTGCCCACTTTGTTCCCCTCTCCAAGCTGCCTTCTGCCACTGAGACGTCCGAGATCCTGGTTAGGGAGGTGTTCAGGGTCCACGGGTTGCCCTGTGACATTGTTTCTGACCGTGGTCCTCAGTTTACCTCTGCTGTCTGGAAATCCTTCTGTTTGGCCATTGGAGCTACAGTCAGTCTCGCATCTGGATTTCACCCCCAATCTAATGGTCAGGCGGAGAGAGCCAACCAGAAGATGGAGTCCACGCTGCGCTGTCTTGTTTCCTCTGATCCCACCTCTTGGTCCTCTCAATTACCCTGGGTCGAGTATGCTCATAATACTCTCCCTTCATCTGCCACTGGGATGTCTCCCTTCCAGTGCCTGTACGGTTACCAACCTCCCTTGTTTCCTTCTCAGGAGCGGGATCTCTCGGTTCCTTCTGTCCAGGCCCACATTCGTCGTTGCCACCGCACCTGGCATCAGGCCAGGAAGGCCCTCCTTAAGGTTTCTGACCGGTATCAGATCCAGGCGAATCGTCGCCGTATTCCTGCCCCCGCATATACCGTTGGAGATAGGGTTTGGTTGGCTACACGGGATCTTCCTATACGGACTGAGTCGAGGAAACTGTCACCGAAGTTCATTGGTCCGTTTGTAGTGGAGAAGATCATTAATCCTGTTGTGGTCCGACTCAAGTTGCCTGCTACACTAAGAGTACATCCCACCTTTCATGTCTCCTGCCTCAAGCCGGTTCTCCTCAGTCCTCTGTTGCCCCCTCCTCCTCGTCCTCCTCCTCCTCGGATGATCGGAGGTGGTCCTGTCTACACGGTGCGCCGCATCGTGGACTCCAGAAGGCGGGGTCGAGGGTTCCAGTATTTAGTGGATTGGGAAGGATATGGTCCTGAGGAGAGGAGTTGGATTCCTCGGCGTCAGATCCTTGACGATGACCTGCTTCGTGACTTTTACCGCCTCCACCCTGGCGCTCCGGGTAGTCCGCCCGGTGTCACGAATCCCGTTTCCTGAGTCTGTTTTTTGCCTGTGTTCTGTCCTGGAGTGTTTTTTCCGGCGTCCTGTAACGCACCCTGTCTGGTTGCCGGGCAATGTAGCCAGTTGGGAGTTCTGATTACCCGCACCTGTATCCCATCAGCTATCTGCACACCTGGTCCTGATCATCATCTCTCCTCTTCATAAGCCCGGACCTGACATCCATTCCCTGCCGGATCGTTAGCCATGAACAGTATGTTGTGCCATAGTATCAGCCTCAAGTTGGATAGAATTTGTTTTGTGGTTTTTTACGTATTGCTTGCCTTAAACTTACCTCCGTTTGTTCTGTCTTCAGTTACTCACCCGGATCATTTACCCCATTCCCGCCTGGTCGTCGGAGGATTCCGCTTCCCCATTGGATCCAACTATTTACTCCCATCAACTCACCACCGCTGCCCGCTACGACACCTGGATATATCTACCCATTCACATTCACCTGTAAATATATACTCACCTTCTTCCTACTCTCCTTGTCCTGGTCTGCTTCTGGGTTCGATTTTGAAGAAACGTGACATGAGGACTGATTCTAAACAACGTTTGCCATGTTTCAGTCGATATTATGGAGTTAATTTGGAAAAAAGTTTGGCGTTTTGATCACTGAATTTTCAGTTTTCTTTGGTAGCCAAACGTGATGTACAAAACAGAGCGATTTCTAATACACAAATCTTTTTGGAAAAACTGAACATTTGCTATCTAACTGAGAGTCTCCTCATTGAAAACATCCGAAGTTCTTCAAAGGTAAATGATTTTATTTGAATGCTTTTCTTGTTTTTGTGAAAATGTTGCCCTCTCATTGCTACGCTAAATGCTACGCTAGCTATCAATACTATTACACAAATGCTTGTTTTGCTATGGTTGAAAAGCATATTTTGAAAATCTGAGATGACAGTGTTGTTAACAAAAGGCTAAGCTTGAGAGCTAGCATATTTATTTAATTTAATTTGCGATTTTCATGAATAGTTAACGTTGCGTTATGGTAATGAGCTTGAGGCTATAAATAGGATCCCGGATCCGGGTTTGCTCGTTGCTCAAATCTGTTCAAAACGGTGTCAGCATGTGCAGAAGTGATCGTTCAGTTTTTGACATGCTAAAGTGGAAGTGGTGTTTTTATGCTGTTGTTCAAATCCACAGATCTCTTTGTATAGCTTCTCAAAGAAACTACCAGTAGTTAGAAAACTTGGCATCATATTTCTGTTATGCTGCTTTATTGACAACTCCAACCACTTCGCAACCCGTTTATTCAGCCAATCAGCGGTCGCCAGTGTCTGAAAGTCTGTTTTGACAGTGCCTCATGTTTCCAACCCTAGCTCTTTTTGAAACCCCAGCAAATCTCAGCACACAGGTTCATCACATGACACTTTCATTAGCGCGGTGTTAGTTTATTGAAATTGTACAATGAGCCTAATGCTGGAGTCTTTATTATATCACAATTAATCTTGTTCTACACAAATCTCATTGTGCGCCTGTAATGAGATATTCAAGTCTAGTAGATGAGAAGTGAGATTTAAAATAAAAAGTGCTTTGACACGTTTGGCAGCAGAGTGCCAATGTCATATTATTTTATTGCCACCGTTTGCTTCATAATACCAGAGTAGGCTTATACTATACCATTTCTGCGCATAACTTACAGTACAGTTTAGATGAAAGATAAGACTAGCGACAAACACTACTCTAAGTGTCATCTACAACCCAAGATAGCTTATGGGTAAGCTAAACATGTATGCCGACAGGTTTGAAGTTTTGAAGTTGGATGCTGATATGTGAGGTTGGAAGTTCAATATAATCTGATGTTTAAACTGACAAATCAACTCAAGACAAATGTACATTGTTACGGCTATCATTGTATTCAAGTCTTATCTATAAACTGTATGTTTGAAGTCTCTTGGATGAAAGAGACATTCAACTCACTTGTACCCTGGTCACTAAAAATAGATACCACCACAGAACAGAACTAGCCTTTCTTGAAATACCTACAGGGAAAGGGATTCATTTTCTGATGATTGTGGTAAAAACACAGACCATATTTCCCCTTACTGTCTCAGTGGTCTCAAACCTTTAAATACAATTTTTACATCCATGTATTTAAAGAAAAAACAGAGCAATACCAGTTCAGAGGACAAGAAAAAATACAAATGTTTAATGTATGTTCAACCATCACTGCAAAATCCATTGGGGACATGAAAATGAGTGTGTTTCAAACGTTTGTCACTTACGTGTCAACTTTTAATGAGACGAGTTAGAATGAGGCCAAGTGCAATCGGCTATGATTAAGAAGAATGGGTGAATATATTACATATTTAGCATACCGAGGGTCTCATGGAAACGTTATACATATGAATTATAGACTGGCCCCCAATTGTAGACTGATATCATCAAATTATAATATATATCCAACTTTCAGGAGTGATGATATGCAGTACATTTCACTTTTTTAAATTGATGATGACTTGCATTTTTTTCTTACCAATAGACAAAAGTCCCGAGTCAAATCTGTGTTGGTTTAATAAGGATGAGCCAGAAAAAAATGAACAGTTAATCTATTTGTTCAAACAATAGGAACTTGACCGTGGTATGGAATTAATGTATTTTTACCAAACAAGCTCTAAGCTCTTACTTCCCAATAGACTCTGAAAGCATTACCATTTTCAGCTTTTTCGCCCCCCATTTTCAACTCAGACACCTGTTTAATGGTCAATCAAGAATCTTGCATGGGAATCTTTCAATTTTGCCTCCTGACTCAAATGGAAGCACCTTGGTGGATGAGTAGCCTACAGAATGACCAAGTGTAATTGCTTCACTTGATGGATAACTACTTACCACTGACTGTATTTAATGGCTAGAGAAAGGTGTCAAGTCTATTCAAATCCAAACCTTTGTAGTGTGAACTGATTGACTGACTGGCTAATTTTGTCCAATTATCTTGGATAATCAGGAGTAAAAACCACAGAGAGGGACTTTAATTAACACCCCTAATCTTCAATTTGGGCTGTCATTCACGTATGTTTTTCAAAGACACATGTCTGTTGTCGTGGAGGAATGAGCATTTTGCTAATATCATCTTCAGAATTAGTGTCAGTACTACTGTAGTGCCATCACTATAATGGCAGAGAGCCACACATGTGTAACGGCTTTAATTGCCCCCTCACTTGGGATGGCTAACATCCCAGTAGCTTCAGTCTGCAAAACTGGAACATGCTGCCAGCCCTTTTGGTGAGTGCTGATCATTAAAATACATTTGCATATGAAAATCAGTCTTGTGCTTTTGATTAAACCAATGATTTTTTTAAATGCAAAATGAGACCTGTTTCAAAAAAACGAAAACAAAATTTCAGATTGCACAATGCATGGCGATTTCTTTGTGGCCTAACTGAATGATGTGTTTTACTTACCGAAGAAAACCATTTTGGAGAAACCACAACAATGGGATTGTGATTAATGAGAAACATACATTTTTATATTGACCTCAAAAGGCCATTAAGATTACCACTCAAGCGTTGAACATTAATTATGAGGGCCCCCATAAGCTTCCATGAAATTCAATGAACAAAGTTTAAGATGGCGCCGACAGAGATGGTCGCCTCGCTACAGGTCCTTAGGAAACTATACAGTTATTGTTTTAATGTATTATTTGTTACACTGTTAGCCCAGAAAATCTCAAGTGTTTTTACATACAGCCGGGAAGAACTATTGGATATAAAAGCGATGTCAACATACCTACATTACGAGCAGAAATATGACTTTCCCAAAGCGGATCCTTTGTTCAATCCTCCATCCTGGACATGGGATCTTATCCAAGATGTCCTGGTCAGACTCAGAAGGCGAGCACACCATCCACCGCTTCCGAGCATATAACTCACCAATGTCCAATCTCTAGATAACAAGGTAGGCGAAATTGGGGCACAAGTTGCCTTCCAGAGAGACATCCGAGATTGTAACATTCTCTGTTTCACAGAAACATAGCTCACTCGGGATATGTTGTCAGAGTCAGTACAGCCACCCGGTTTATTCATGCATTGCGCCGACAGAAACAAATGTCTCTCTGGTAAGAAGATTTAATATTTCTTATTTAATAGGCCTTAAAACTGGTGTACATCCCATCCAGCGCACCTGAGTGTATGCCTTAAAATTAATGACTCATGGTGTAATCACAACAACATACAGGAACTCAAGTCCTTTTGTTCACCTGACCTAGAAATCCCTACAATCAAATGCCGACCGCATTATCTTCCAAGAGAATTCTCTTCGATTATAGTCACAGCCGTGTACTCCCCCCAAACAGATACCTCGTCGGCCCTGAAAGAACTTCACTGGACTCTATGTAAACTGGAAACCATACATCCTGAGGATTAATTTATTGTAGCTGTGGATTTTAACAAAGCTAACCTGAGAACAAGACTTCCTAAATTCTATCAGCATATCAAATGCGCGACACGAGCTGGTAGCATTCTGGATCCTTGCTACTCTAATTTCCGCGATGAATATTAAGCCCTCCCCCACCCTGCCTTCGGCAGATCTGACCATGACTCCATTTTGTTGCTCCCAGCCTATATACAGAAACTAAAACAGGAAACGCACGTGCTCGGGTCTAACCAATGCTGGTCTGACCAATCAGATTCCATGCTTCAAGATTGCTTTGGTCACGTGGACTGGGATATGTTCCGGATAGCCACAGACAATAATATTGATGTATATGCTGACTCGGTGAGCAAGTTTATTAACAAGTGCATCGGAGATGCCGTACCCACTGTGACTACTAAAAACTTTCCTAACCAGAAACCGTAGATTGATGGCAGCATTCAAGCAAAACTGAAAGTGCGAACCCCCACTTTTAATCATGGCAAGGCGACTGGGAACATGACCGAATATAAACAGTGCAGCTATTCCCTCTGCAAGGCAATCAAACAAGCAAAGCGTCAGTATAAAGACAAAGTAGAGTCGCAATTCAACGGCTCAAACACGAGACGTATGTGGCAGGGTCTACAGTCAATCACGGATTACAAAAGAAAACCAGCCCCGTTGTGGACATCAACGTCTTGCTCCCAGACAAATTAAACAACTTATTTTCTTGCTTTGAGGACAATATAGTGCCACTGACATGGCCCACTAGCAAAGCCTATGGGCTCTCCTTCTCCGTGGCAAACGTGAGTAAAACATTAAAACATGTTAATCTTCGCAAGGCTGCCAGCCCAGACGGCATCCCTAGCCACGTCCTCAGAGTATGTGCAGACCAGCTGGCTGGTGTGATTACGGACATATTCAATCAATCCCTATCCCAGTCTGCTGTGCCCACATGCTTCAAGATGGCCACCATTGTTCCTGTATCAAAGAAAGCTAAGGTAACTGTACTAAATGACTATCGCCCAGTTGCACTCACTTCTGTCATCATTAAGTGCTTTGAGAGACTAGTCAAGGATCATATCACCTCCACCCTACCTGATACCCTAGACCCACTCCAATTTGCTTACCGCCCAAATAGGTCCACTGATGATGCAATTGCCATCACACTGCACACTGCCCTATCCCATCTGGACAATAGGAATACCTATGTAAGAATGCTGTTCATTGACTTCAGCTCAGCATTTAACACCATAATACCCTCCAAACTCGTCATTAAGCTCGAGACCCTGGGTCTCGACCCCACCCTGTGAAACTGGGTCCTGGACTTTCTGACGGACCACCATCTGGTGAAGGTAGGAAACAACATCTCCACCCCACTGATCCTCAACACTGGGGCCCCACAAGGGTGCATTCTCAGCCCTCTCCTGTACTCCCTGTTCACCCATGACTGCGTGGCCATACACGCTTCCAACTCAATCATCTCATCAAGTTTGCAGATGACACTACAGTGGTAGGCTTGATTACCAACAATGACGAGATGGCCTACAGGGAGGAGGTGAGGGCCCTCAGAGTGTGGTGTCAGGAAAAGTACCTCTCACTCAACGTCAACAAAACAAAGGAGATAATCGTGGACTTCAACCTGAGGAGGCTAAATAAATTTGGCTTGTCACCTAAAACACTCACAAACTTCTAAAGACACACAATCGAGAGCACCCTGTCAGGCTGTATCACCGCCTGGTATGGCAATTGCACCGCCCTCAACCGCAAGGCTCTCCAGAGGGTAGTGCGATCTGCACAACGCATCACCGGGGGCACACTACCTGCCCTCCAGGACACCTACAGCACCCAATGTCACAGGAAGGCCAAAAAGATAATCAAGGACAATAACCACCCAAACCACTGCCTGTTCACCCCGCTAGCATCCAGAAGGTGAGGTCAGTACCACTGCATCAAAGCTGGGACAGAGAGACTGAAAGACAGTTTCTACCTCAAGGCCATCAGACTGTTAAACAGCCATCACTAACATCGACAGGCTGCTGCCAACATACAGACTCAAATCTCTGGACACCTCCTTGGGCTAGGGGGCAGTATTTTGAGATCCGGATGAAAAGCGTGCCCAAAGTAAACTGCCTGTTACTCAGGCCCAGAAGCTAGGATATCTATATAATTGGTCAAATTTGTAAAAAGAAAAAAAAAAAAAAAAGAGAAGAAAAAAAAAACACTAAAGTTTCTAAAACTGTTAAAAGCATGTCTGTGAGTATAACAGAACTGAAATGGCAGGCAAAACCCCGAGGACAAACCATCCCCCAAAAATTTCAGCCTACCACTATTTTCAATGACTGTCACTTTTATTATAAGGCAAAATCCTCCCAGATTGCAGTTCCTAAGTATTCCACTAGATGTCAACAGTCTTTAGAAAGAGTTTCAGGCTGGCTTTTGCAAAAATTAGGTAGAAGTTGTAGTTTTTCTAAGTGGCTCCCATTTTGGCTGTAGTGTTTCCATGCGCATGGAGGAGAGCGCGTTCTTTTTGTTTATCTCTGGTAAAGACAACGATTCTCTGTCTTAAATTTTGTTGTTTATTTACGTATTAGGGTACCCAAGGTTTGATTATAAACATTGTTTGACTTGTTTAGATAAGTTTTAGTAACGTTTGGGATTCATTTTGAATGCATTTTGATGGAGGGAAACCGGTGGATTATTGCACGCTAGCTAAACTTAGTTTTTATGGATATAAAGAAGGACTTTATAGACAAAAGGACCATTTGTGATGTAACTGGGACCTTTTGGAGTGCCAACAGAAGAAGATATTCAAAGGTAATGCATTTATTATATTGCTATTTCTGACTTTCGTTTCGCAACTGCCTGGTTGAAAAATTATTTTCATCCATTTCTATGCGGGGCGCTGTAAAGCCTTTTTGAAATCTGACACTGTGGCTGGATTAACAAGAAGTTAAGCTTTATTTTGATGTATTGCACACATATTGTCATGAATGTTTAATATTTATAATACTGTAGTTTGAATTTTGTTCTCTGCAATTTCATCGGATGATGTCGGTGTCCCGCTAGCGGCACGTCTAGCCGTAACAGGTTTTAATAAAGGAATCACTAGTCACTTTAAATAACGACACTTTAATAATGTTTACATAACCTATATTACTCATCTCATATGTATATACTGTATTCTATACCATCTATTGCATCTTGCCTATGCCGCACGGCCATTTATATGTACATATTCTTATTCATCCCTTTACATTTGTGTGTATAAGGTGGTTCTTGTGAATTTGTCAGATTACTTGTTAGATATTACTGCATTGTCGGAACTAGAAGCATTTTTCTACACTTGCATTAACATCTGCTAACTATGTGTATGTGACCAATAACATTTGATTTGATTTGACATTGCAGTCTGAAGTCACCCAAAGAGATCCGATGCAAATGAGGTGCTGAATCAACATCCACATTCAACTTTCATTGTTAGTGTGTTTTCAATATACACACCTACTAATGATATATTTTTCAGTATTAGGTCTAATATTTCTCTAGAGACATTGCAATTTTACTAACAAAACAGATGGAGAAACTTGAAAAAGATTTCCAAGGAATGAATACAGATTAGTTGAATCTCACTAATGTGAAACCATAGACAACAACTCGATGAGCCAATCTCTGTATTGATTGAGCATGCCGCCAATGACCCTTTTACCACAGGAGGACCACCAGTAACTAGAGCTGATTATTGAGTGTGGTCACCTTTGACAATGGCCTATTCATATCAAGATATCACGCAACCACAGCATTAAATCTGTTATCCATACATGCTATAACAATATTGTACTCTTCCAGTGAACGTAAAACCCATCAGTTGACAACATAATATCCCAGTGTTAGCTTAAGGAGATCTTCCTACACAATAAGGGCTCAGGGATGCCTGCTGAGGCAACCAATACAGATTGACAGCACATCCATATAAGCATCCCCACATACAGCCTAATTATGTTTGTAAATGCCATTGGGGCTCATCTATGACAGCTGTTGATATGATGATATAGTGCTAAAAAATATTATTAACATGATTTACCTGAGTAATGCTGGCGCTCCACTCTTGGGGGTGTGACACAAATCACTAGCATTGCATGATTCCACCACACACACGTACAGCTCCAAAAGTATTGGGACAGTAACACATTTTTTATTGTTTTGGTTCTATACTCCAGCACTTTGAATTTGAAATTATACAATGAATACAATAATGAGGGAGAAAGTTAGAGGGATGAATATCATACCTCTAACCTCCCAGGTTATTGTAATGGTGAGAGGTTAGCGTATCTTGGGGGTATGATATTAGTGCATCAGTAACTTTCTCACTCATCATTATTCACTATTCACTACCCGTCATCATAGTAGCATATTATATTCTTATTAACCTTTCTGATCTCCCCATCCCGGATCCGGGATCGTGAATACAGACTCAAGCTCATTACCATAACGCAACGTTAACTATTCATGAAAATCGCAAATGAAATGAAATAAATATGCTAGCTCTCAAGCTTAGCCTTTTGTTAACAACACTGTCATCTCAGATTTTCAAAATATGCTTCTCAACCATTGCAAAACAAGCATTTGTGTCACAGTATTGATGGCTAACGTAGCATTTAGCGTAGCATTTAGCATTAGCATTCAGCTGGCAACATTTACACAAAAAAACAGAAAAGCATTCAAATAAAATAATTTACCTTTGAAGAACTTCAGATGTTTTCAATGAGGAGACTCTCAGATAGCAAATGTTCAGTTTTTCCTGAAAGATTATTTGTTTAGGACAAATCGCTCCGTTTTCTGCGTCACGTTTAGCTACGAAAAAAACCCTGTATCCAGGATTGTGTAAATCTATCAGCAAGCTCATTAGCATAACACAACGTTAACTATTCATGAAAATGGCTAATGAAATGAAATTAATCTATTTGCTCTCAAGCTTAGCCTTTTGTTAACACTGTCATCTCAGATTTTCAAAATATGCTTTTGAACCATAGCTAAACAAGCATTTGTGTAAGAGTATTGATAGCCTAGCATTGCATTAAGCCTAGCATTCAGCATGCAACATTTTCCACAAAAAAACATAAAAGCATTCAAATAAAATAATTTACCTTTGAAGAACTTCAGATGTTTTCAATGAGGAGACTCTGTTAGATAGCAAATGTTCCGTTTTTACAAAAAATATTATTTGTGTCGACTAATCACTCCGTTTTGTTCATCACGTTTGGGTGAGAAAAAAATTAAATTTTTTTTAAAAAAAGTCATTAAAACGCGAACTTTTTTCCAAATGAACTCCATAATATCGACAGAAACATGGCAAACGATGTGTAGAATCAATCCTCAAGGTGTTTTTCACATATCTATCGACGATAAAATCCATCGTGGCAGTTTACTTTCAATTCTGAAGAAATGGAACGCGCATGGACTTACTGATTACGCACACAGGACACCGGGCGGGCCACCAGGTAAATGTAGTCTCTTATGGTCAATCTTCCAATGATATGCCTACAAACACGTCACAATGCTGCAGACACCTCGGGGAATATACAGAAAGCGCAGGCTCATTCCTGGCGCATTCACAGCCATATAAGGAGACATTGGAACACAGCGCCTTCAGAATCCGGGGCATTTCCTGTATGAAACATCATCTTGGTTTCGCCTGTTGCATTAGTTCTGGGGCACGCACAGATAATATCTTTGCAGTTTTGGAGACGTCAGAGTTGTGTCTTTCCAAGGCTGTCAATTCCATGCATAGTCGAGCATCTTTTCGTGACAAAATATTGCGCTTAAAACGGGCACGTCTTTTTATCCAACAATGACACAGCGCCCCTATAGGTTCAAGAGGTTAACAAAAACAGTGACCCCAAAATGACGCA
Source organism: Oncorhynchus clarkii lewisi (assembly GCF_045791955.1). NCBI lineage: Eukaryota > Metazoa > Chordata > Actinopteri > Salmoniformes > Salmonidae > Oncorhynchus > Oncorhynchus clarkii. The sequence goes on from NC_092158.1 coordinate 44,578,230, forward strand.
ATACATTATTTACCATTAATTTCTATTGGGCACAAAATAATCTGAAATACAACCCAAAAAAACAGCAAATGCATCCAACAAGTTTGTAGAGTTACAAGCTTGATGTAATGATTATGTGCTAGGAATATGGGACCAAATACTAAGCTTTGACTACTTTAATACAATAGTGACTCCCCATCCCGCATGAGGGAGCGTAATCATCGACTGACACTAATTAGCATAACGCAACGGACATAAATATTCCTAGAAAATATTCCTATACATGAAAATCACAAGTGAAATATATTGAGACACAGCTTAGCCTTTTGTTAATCACCCTGTCATCTCAGATTTTCAAAATATGCTTTACAGACAAAGCTAGACAAGCATTTGTGTAAGTTTATCGATAGCCTAGCATAGTATTTTGTCCAGCTAGCAGCAGGTAACTTGGGTCACGGAAAAGCAATCAAATTAAATCGTTTACCTTTGATGAGCTTCGGATGTTTTCACTCACGAGACTCCCAGTTAGATAGCCAATATTATTTTTGTAGGCGAAATAGCTCCGTTTGTTCTTCACGTTTGGCTGAGAAATCGGCCGGAAATTGCAATCACGAAAACGCAGAAAAATGTTCAAAATTAGCTCCAAAATATCGACAGAAACATGGCAAACGTTGTTTATAATCAATCCTCAAGGTGTTTTTCAAATATCTATTCGATAATATATAAACTGGGACAGGTGGCTTCTTGGTAGGATAGAGAGAAACAATGGCCGCATGTGTCCTTTACGCACCAAACACTCTGAGAGACTTCAGCTGACCACTGACGCAATGTTGACGTTCAGGCTCCTTTTTTCAAAATAAAAGCCTGAAACTATGTATTGTGACACTAGACACATTAGGGAAGCCATAGAAAAAGGCTTCTGGTTGATATCTCATTCACTGCTCAATAGGGACGCATAGGAACGCAGAGCTTTCTAAATAAGAGTCCCTTCCTGATTGGATTTTTCTCAGGCTTTCGCCTGCAACATCAGTTCTGTTATACTCACAGACAATATTTTTACAGTTTTGGAAACTTTAGAGTGTTTTCTATCCTAAGCTGTCAATTATATGCATATTCTAGCATCTTGTCCTGACAAAATATCCCGTTTACTACAGGAACGTTATTTTTCCAAAAATGAAAATACTGCCCCCTAGTCACAAAAATACACATGTAAGTGAATTTGTCCCAATAGAATGGGAGGAGTATTTACAAAAAGTGCAGTAATTTCTAATTGGTTCACCCGAAAGTTGACAGTCTGCACTTTAACCTCATAGTCTTTATATCATTTAAATCCATGCTGGAGTACAGAGCCAAAATAACAAAAAATGTGCTCACTGTATGTATCCACGTGTGCACATACGAATACACACACAATCTGTAAACTTCCACGCCTAACTAATTTCTGTTCAGCAATATACTCACATTTTGCATAATGCAGAAGATCCATATGTCAACACCACATTAACAAAATTAAGTCTCAATATTACAAAACAATATGTTGATTTTCCTGACAGGTCAGAAATACATTACCAAGACCAACATATCTGGACACATACAGTACCAGTCAAAAGTTTGGACACACCTACTAATTTCAGGAATTTTCTTTATTTTTACTATTTTCTAAATTGTAGAATAAGTGAAGACACCAAAACGATGAAATAACACATATGGAATCATGTAGTAACCAAAGAAGTGTTCAACAAATCAAAATAAAATACCGTTCAAAAGGTTGGGGACACTTAGAAATGTCCTTGTTTTTGAAAGAAAAGCCATTTTTTGTCCATTAAAATAACATCAAATTGATCAGAAATACAGTGTAGACATTGTTAATGTTGTAGATGACTATTGTAGCTGGAAACCGCAGATTTCTTTTGCACCTGGGCCTCCCACTCCTCTCTATTCTGGTTAGAGCCTGTGAAGGGAGTAGTACACATCGTTTTATGAGATCTTCAGTTTCTTGGCAATTTCTCACATGGAATAGTCTTAATTTCTCAGAACAAGAATAGACTGACGAGTTTCAGAAGAAAGTTATTTGTTTCTGGCCATTTTGAGCCTGTAATCGAACCCTCAAATGCTGATGCTCCAGATACTCAACTAGTCTAAATGACAGTTTTATTGCTTCTTTAATCAGAATAACAGTTTTCAGCTGTGCTAACATAATTGCAAAAGGGTTTTCTAATGACCAATTGGGCTTTTAAAATTATAAACTTGGATTAGTTAACACAATGTGCCATTGGAACACAGGAGGGATGGTTGCTGATAATGGGCCTCGTATGCCTATGTAGATATTCCATAAAAAATCAGCCGTTTCCAGCTACAAAAGTCATTTACAACATTAACAATGTTTACACTGTATTTCTGATCAATTTGATGTTATTTTAACGGACAGTGTGTTTTTCTTTCAAAAACAAAGACCTTTCTAAGTGACAGCAAACTTTTAAACGGTAGTGTATATTTTAGATTTGAGATTATTCAAAGTAGCCACCCTTGTTGACAGCTTTGCACACTCTTGGCATTCTCTCAACCAGCTTCACCATGAATGCTTTTCCAACAGTCTTGAAGGAGTTTCCACATATACTGAGCAATAGTTGGCTGCTTTTCCTTCACTCTGCAGTCCAACTCATCCAAACCATCTCAATTGGGATGAGGTCGGTTGATTGTGGAGGCCAGGTCATCTGATGCAGCACTCCATCACGCTCCTTGGTCAAATAGCCCTTCACAGCCTGGAGGTGTGTTTTGGGTCATTGTCCTGTTGAAAATCAAATGATAGTCCCACTAATGCCATGGGATGGCATATTGCTGCCGAATTCTGTGGTAGCCATGCTGGTTAAGTGAGCCTTGAATTCTAAATAAATTACAGACAGTGTCACCAGCAAAGCACCATCACACCTCCTCCTCCGTTGCTTCACCTACTCTGAGTCTCTCAAAAACATGGCACTTGGAAGCAAAAATAAAAATTTGGACTCATCAGACCAAAGGACAGATTCATACCGGTCTAATGTCCATTGCTCTTGTTTCTTGGCCAAAGCAAGTCTCTTCTTATTATTGGTCTCCTTTAGTAGTAGTTTCTTCGCAGTAATTTGACCACAAAGGCATGATTCATGTAGTCTCCTCTGAACAGTTGTTGTTGAGATGTGTCTGTTACTTGAACTCCGTGAAGCATTTATTTGGGCTGCAATCTGGGTCTTCCTTTCCTGTGGCGGTCCTCATGAGATCCAGTTCCGTCATAACACCTGATGGTTTTTGTGACTGCACTTGAAGAAACTTTCAAAGTTCTTGAAATTGACTGACCTTCATGTCTTAATGTAATGATGGACTCTCGTTTAGCTTACTCTCGTTTCTTGCCATAATATGGACTTTGTCTTTTACCAAATAGGGCTATCTTCTGTAAACAACCCCTACGATGTCACAACACAACTGATTGGCTCAAACGCATTAAGAAGGAAATAAATTCCACAAATTAACTTTTAACAAGGCACACCTGTTAATTGAAATGTATTCCAGGTGACTACCTCATGAAGCTGGTTGAGAGAATGCCAAGCGTGTGCGAAGCTGTCATAAAGTCAAAGTTTGGCTACTTTGAAGAATCTCAACTATAAAATATATTTTGATTTGTTTAGCATTTTTTGGTTCCTACATGATTCCATGTGTTATTTCATAGTTATGTCTTAACTATTATACTACAATGTAGAAAATAGTCAAATAAATGAGAAAGTAGGTGTGTCCAAACTTTTGACTGGTACTGTACATTTCCAAAGTTTGCTCTGTCAGCTTCAGGCATGTTTGGACGATGACAAGTTAATTGGAGTATCAATGTGAAAATAAAACTGTCATAGAGTGCAATGAAATAAAGGACAAACTCCAAAGTTTTGCATCACAGTAGCTACAGTTGAAGTCAGAAGTTTACAGAAGTTTACATACACTTAGGTTGGAGTCATTAAAACTTGTTTTTCACTCCACAAATGTATTGTTAGCAAACTATAGTTTTGGCAAGTTGGTTAGGACATATACTTTGTGCATGACAAGTAATTGTTCCAACAGCTGTTTACAGGCAGATTATTTCACTTATAATTAACTGTATCACAATTTCAGTGGGTCAGAAGTTTACATACACTAAGTTGACTGTGCCTTTAAACAGCTTGGAAAATTCCAGAAAATGATGTCATGGCTTTAGAAGGTTCTGAAGGCTTATTGACATAATTTGAGTCAACTGGAGGTGTGCCTGTGGATGTATTTAAAGGCCTACCTTCAAACTCAGTGACTCTTTGCTTGACATCATGGGAAAATCAAAAGAAATCAGCCAAGACCTCAGAAAAAAATGGTAGACCTCCACAAGTCTGGTTCATGCTTGGGAGCAATTTACAAATGCCTGAAGGTAACATGTTCATCTGTACAAACATTAGTACGCAAGTATAAACACCATGGGACCATGCAGCCACCTGTCTCCTAGAGATGAACGTACTTTGGTGCGAAAAGTGCAAATCAATCCCAGAACAACAGCAAAGGACCTTGTGAAGATGCTGGAGGAAACAGGTACAAAAGTTTCTATATCCACAGTAAAACTAGTCCTATATCGACATAACCTGAAAGCCCGCTCAGCAAGGAAGGAGCCACTGCTCCAAACCTCCATAAAAAAACAGACTACCGTTTGCAACTGCACGTGGGGACAAAGATCGTACTTTTTGGAGAAATGTCCTCTGGTCTGATAAATCAAAAATAGAACTGTTTGGCCATAATGACCATCGTTATGTTTGGAGGAAAAATGGGGAGGCTTGCAAGCCGAAGAACACCACCCCCAACCGTGAGGCACGGGGGTGGCAGCATCATGTTGTGGGGGTGCTTTTCTGCAGGAGGGGCTGGTGCACTTCACAAAATAGATGGCATCATGAGGTAGGAAAATTAAGTGCATATATTGAAGCAACATCTCAAGACATCAGTCAGGAAGTTAAAGCTTGGTCGCAAATGGGTCTTCCAGATGGACAATGACCCCAAGCGTACTTCCAACGCTGTGGCAAAATGGCTTAAGGACAACAAAGTCAAGGTATTGAAGTGGCCATCACAAAACCCTGACCTCAATCCTACAGAAAATGTGTGGGCAGAACTGAAAAGGCGTGTGCGAGCAAGGAGGCCTACAAACCTGACTCAGTTACCCCAGCTCTGTCAGGAGGAATGGGCCAAAATTCACCCAACTTATTGTGGGAAGCTTGTGGAAGGCTACCTGAAACGTTTGACCCAAGTTAAACAATTTAAAGGCAATGCTACCAAATACGAATTAAGTGTATGTAAACTTCTGACCCACTGGGAATGTGATGAAAGAAATAAAAGCTGAAATAAATCACTCTCTACTATTATTCTGACATTTCACATTCTGAAAAATAAACTGGTGATCCTAACTGAGCTAAGATGCAATTTTTACCCAGGTTTAAATTCAGGAATTCTGAAAAACTGAGTTTAAATGTATTTGGCTAAGGTGTATGTAAACTTCCGACTTGCAACGGGTTTAATGCTAATATTTTAAAATCTGCATCAAACAATTTGAAGTTTTGAGGATAAAAGGCTGTGCGTTAAGATGTAGTGCACAAAAAATTATCTTTGCCGTAAAATATATTTACATTCACATTGTACCGAATATTAAATTGAGTTTCCAACGCATTTTTAACTCTATTCATTGTTTTGTCACAGAAACTTTTGCAGTATATAGCAAATGTGCCCACTCAGGTCTGGGCATATGCGCTCTAGCCAACAGCTCGTAGATACAGTGCGGGTAGGCTATCTACATTATGAGATTATTATGGATAAGAGCAATATTTTTTGTATTTGTCAAACGATTCCAAGCATCAATCATCATGTCACCAGAATAAGACCTGCCCTTTCTCGCATAATTAATTTTACTTACAGAAAAAGGTCCCACCATGTCATACGAACTAATTGTCTGTCTGCCTTTATAATCTTGTACCGGTATTTCATGTTTCCATCAGCCCAGTCGTGACTTTTTTTCATGCTTTCAGGTAATTCATCCACATGAAATGGCTAGATGGAAACGTGGTTTGTGTCATCATCTCACAACTTCCAAACACTACTCTCAGTCTCCAGTGCCTCAAAAGCCTCCTAATGACACTCTCGCAGACTGCCAATGACAAAGCATTTGCCAAGAGATTTCCAGCACAATCAGTGATAGCACTAATTGAAATATCGGCCCTATCCCATTCCCTGTAACCAAATGGACCAGCGCTGGGCAGGCTCCCAGCAACCACAGACATATAGGGATTAACTGCACTGACCATGTGCTAGCAAACGGCTAACTCTGCCATTTGGTCCATGATAATGCTCACCTCTTCAGTCCCGCTTCACTAGGACAGATCCAAATGCAAAAAAGGCACTTTTCCCACTGTTAGGGATGTTCGGCTGACAGAGAAAAGTATTGAGTGAAGACGCCCAACTGCTCATCTCCCCACTTTCATCTATACTGAAAGACCTGAACAGATTACAACAATGGCTCAATATAGGCATCCACCATATTGCTTTGACCTATTCTCTGTGATGGTTGCTGATAACGGGCCTCTGTATGCCTATGTAGATACTCCATTAAAAATTTGCCGTTTCTAGCTACAATAGTCATTTACAACATTAACAATGGCTACCTGTATTTCTGATCAATTTGATGTTATTTTAATGGACAACAAATGTGATTTTCTTTAAAAAAACAAGGACATTTCTAAGTGACCCCAAAATGTTGAACGGTAGTGTATTTGTTGACTGAATATAAGCAAGTGGTGTCTACTAAATAATCAAGTTTATGGCGCAGTCATATAGCGTCGGCACCTACATAAAGCTGAGTGATTCGCGTATTCATGGCTTTTGATCAAAATAAAGAAGTGCCAACATTCTTTCTGATAGTCTTTAATAAAGCAATGTTTTGGTTATCCTGACCTGGACAACATGTATTATAGTCTCTAAAAAGAAAAATATTACCACCGTCTCTTGCGCATGTCATTTTCCATATGGATCCATACCGAATTATTTATTATGGGAATAAATATCACTGAATGACAGAAATATTGGAACAAAGTAGGCTAATGAAGGTAAACAAATTGTTGCTTACTGGAAAGTACTCTTTCACAATTAATGGAAAAGGCAAGTGGAATGGGGGGAAAAGACAGAATTCAGAGGCCAAGACAGAGGTGCTTTGAGACGAGCATGGGGACTGGTCTTAATAAATCAACAAGATTTTTTTTATTTTCACTGAATCTCTGTTTGTGTATTGGTAAGACTACAATTAGGGTGTGGAAATGTTAGGACTATTTTGCTCGTACTGTAGCCTACTTCCGACCGGTCACATTGTACAGCACCATTATGGCTATTAGCAGGACAATAGACTCTTGCCAACACCTCTTTGTATTTTGATACTTTGTGCAAGGCAATTGATCAGCATTAAAAACTTTGTGGATGGGGCCTCAATCGCTCACTTTTGGTTATTTGAAAACAAAATATTCTCAAAAATATCGTTATTCTTTAACAAGGAAAATTTATAATGAGATCGTGAACTCTGCAATCAACGTTTCCAGTCCGAGAGTGAGAATGATAAATGATTGTATTTAATACATTTGTTCAATACATCGGAATACAAAATAAGCCAACCATCCACCCATTATGACCCGGAGCTGTGAGGATCACCAAAATTAAGATATTTTGTTTTTAGTGCATTTTCATTAAAAAAAATATTATATTGCCTATCAATGTGTAGGCATACTGTGTAATACAATCGCTAATTGTGTACTAAAAATCGTGAATGCGTTTTTGGAGAGCATACCACCATGCCAACAACCATCCGTGGAGATCAGTGGACAAAGGGCTGGACATCGGGCCGCACTGAAAAAAATGAATGGTTCGACAGAATACCAACGAGGATGGATCCGGAGAAAAATGTGGCTTCTTCATCAACATCTTTATGCTTTCTTAAATAAAATAATGAAACAAATACTCTCGCCAGCTTTGATCCATGCCTGGGCCTGCAGGACACAAATGTCTTTGTTTGTCAGACGAATCATTGGGTCGTAACTACAGAACAGTAGAAAACAAGAGAACACACAAGGTTAATGTCCTGAAAAATATATATATATATATATATTGGTCATATTGGTTATGGCCCCCGAGTGGCGCAGTGGTCTAAGGCTCTGCATCTCAGTGCAAGAGGCATCACTATAGTCCCTGCTTTGAATCCAGGCTGTATCACATCCAGCTGTGATTGGGAGTCCATAGGTCGGCACACAATTGGCCCAGCGTCATCTGGGTTTGCCGGGGTAGGCCTTCATTGTAAATAAGAATTTGTTCTTAACTGACTTGCCTAGTTAAATTTTTAAAATGTTGCAATTTTGTAATGCGTTTGGTAAATTGTTTTGTAAATATTAATTCACATTTGTGGTGCAACTAAATAAACAATGAAAAAATACACTTTTTTTGTTTCTACTTGATCAGAACAAGCTGTAACTGGGCGGCAGGGTAGCCTAGTGGTTAGAGCGTTGGACTAGTAACCGGAAGGTTGCGAGTTCAAACCCCCGAGCTGACAAGGTACAAATCTGTCGTTCTGCCCCTGAACAGGCAGTTAACCCACTGTTCCCAGGCCGTCATTGAAAATAAGAATTTGTTCTTAACTGACTTGCCTGGCTAAATAAAGGTAAAATAAAAAAAAAATAAAAAAATAAACTGAACTGTAGTATAATACTTACTAAAACTGTTGTTATATTAAGGTTTTATCCTAAGAGAAATGAAAATGACCTAGATGCCATGTACAGTATTACAGTCTGTAAAAGGAAAAATATTACCACTGTTTATTTTTAATTACAGTAGTGATGGACAGATGGAGGCATTTAAAAACAGGTTTTCACAAGTGCACTGTAGTACTGTAGCAGGTATAGCCCATCATGCAAACAATGTTTCCTATTAGCAGGACAATAGACTCTTCATAGCCCAGCTACTGTAGGTGTGTAAATCCCACAATTTGGTTTGAGTCATTGTCTGCATTTGGAGGAGAAAAAAAAAACATTTAGCCTAACAGGTAACATTAGGTACAATACTAGAAATATACATGTAAATAGGCCTAAACATAACCAAATATTGCTAGAATCCCACCTTGAAAGAAACAATGTGGTCCGAGAAATACCTCTCTGACATAAGGTCCAGCATATCACTTGATGATTTCTTCCTCAAAGAAATCTCGAGCCATGATACCTGAAAAAGGAGGCAACAGTGAATTGCAGTCCGTGAGGTGTAGGCTACAATATTTTATGTACATTTTGCTTTGTAAATAGCTAAACTTACTATAAAAAAAATCTACTATGGGCCTGGTCCCTGGCAAAAAACTCAGCATGCTTGATCTTCTTCCTTTTTTCTGTAGCAATTTTGATGGCCTTTGCAGAGCACATCTTCATCCATTAGCGAGTTGATTGCTTGAATAGTCTTGCTATAAATGGAATACAATGTAACAATGTGCAGCATACAGTAAATACCAGCAGTCGATTTATTTAAGCATTTTTTTTTCACTATTAGGCCTACTTTACAGTATTGTAGTCTACTGTACCTGTTCATTTTCCCAGGCCTTTGCGTTCGGCGTAACACAAGCATCTGATTAGAGTGTTTACGAATAGCACTGTCCAAGACCAAAATCCCCAAGTCTACCAGTATTTTTGAAATGTCTCCAGTAGATTTCCCATTCCTCATGAAAGCCCTAGTCTGCTCACTTAAAACCTCTTTGGGATAGGCGGGACGCAAATGTCTCAACTGGCCAATTACCAGGGAAAATGCAGAGCGCCAGATTCAAATAAAATACTATAAAATTCAAACTTTCATTAAATCACACATGTAAGATACTCAATTAAACCTACACTTGTTGTGAATCCAGCCAACATGTCAGATTTTTAAAATACTTTTCGGCGAAAGCACAAGAAGCTATTATCTGATGATAGCACCAGCAGTAAACAAAGGGGTTAGCATATTTCAACCCTGCAGGCGCTACACAAAACGCTGAAATAAAATATGCATTACCTTTGACGAGCTTCTTTTGTTGGTACTCCAATATGTCCCATAAACATCACAATTGTTCCTTTTGTTCAATTAATTCCGTCCATATATATCCAAAATGTCCATTTATAAAGCACGTTTGATCCAGAAAAAAACAGCTTACAAAAAACGCAACGTCACTACAAAATATTTCAAAAGTTGCCTATGAACTTTGCCAAAATATTTCGAACTACTTTTGTAATACAACTTTAGGTATTTTTAAACATTAAATGAATAGAGATCCTGGTCATCCTGGTGCTACAGTATGTTGTTACAGCATAATCAAAGTGAGGACAATCGGCATTCTGCTGTATACTTATGGCCTATTGTAACCTGAAAGTCACACCTTTCCAGTACTCCTCACCCCACCCCAAACTCCCCCCTCAACATCCGAAAGAGAAACATTATCTGTGGGCAGAGATACGGGTGACAGCTGATGCATTGTCCTGAGCCAGGCGGTATTAGCGGAGAGTCACTCGTCATTGGCAGAGAGTCAGGCGGAGAATGATGTGTTGAAGAGGGCGAGGCACAAGCGCCATTACAGGATATTAGCAGGACAATAGACTCTTTCCAAGAAGGGGGGTAGGGGGAGAATTTATATCGTCAAATGTATTTCTTAGCTAGGTTGGCCGTGATTATCCCTTAGGGCAGCGCACAATTTTTCCTCAGGTTTTCACCTGCAATATCAGTTCTGTTATACTCACAGACAATATTTTGACAGTTTTGGAAACTTTAGAGTGTTTTCTATCCTGATCCGACAATTATATGCATACTCTACTTTCTGGGCCTGAGAAATAGGCAGTTTCAAATGGGTACGTTTTTTAGCCAAAAATGAAAATCCTGCCCCCTACACTCAAGAAGTTAATCAATCCCATATACTATGTTATTACAAAAAAGGTTTTAAATTCTCTTGTACCACCAATATTGAAGACTATCAAATTCTTCTCAAAGATGCCCTCTGGTGGTCAAACTAGCACTAACTAGCATGGCAACAATGGCTGAGAATTAAATAATGTGCCATAGGATTCTGCGGCAGTATGACACCTTTTACAGGAAGAACCACTGTATGTACAGTATATATAGGTAGTGGTAAAGTGAATAGGCAACAGGATAGATAAGAGACCGTATGTGGTGAGTGTGAAAGCATGTGTGTGTGTGAGTGTGTGTCGTCAGTATGCATGTGTGCACATGTTATGTGTGTGTGGGTATATGTAGTGTGTGTGTGTGTGTGTGTATTGGGGTGTCAGTGTAAGTATGTGTGGGTAGAGTCCAGCGTGTGTGCATAGAGTCAGTGCAAGAGAGTTGGTGCAAAAAAGGGTCAATGCAGGTAGCCCGGGTAGCCATTTGATTAGTTATTCAGCAGTCTTATTTAGCAGTCTTATGGCTTGGGGATAGAAGCTGTTCAGGGTACTGTTGGTTCCAGACTTGGTGCACTGGTACCGCTTGCCGTGCAGTAGCAGAGAGAACAGTCTATGGCTTGGGTGGCTGGAGAAAGAAAGAAATGTGGGGCCTTCCCCTGTCACCACCTGGTGTAGAGGTCCTGGATGGCAGGACTACATTGAGCATTCCTTTGACATGACAACCCATGAATGGCCTGCTCTGAAGTCGTCCTCTGCACGGATTATTAATCAGTCTTCCTGCTTTACTAAACATACCACACGCCAAGTGACCACACCACTGAACTTGACAATGTTTGTTAGCAACTACTGTAGGGCTGGGTATTGCCAGGGACCTCACAATACAATATTATCACGATACTTAGGTGCCGATAAGATATGTGTTGCGATTCGACTCTGTGATTTTATTGTGATTTGATGTTCCAAACAGTTACAGCCAACTAGCGCAAAATAATATTGCGACATTATCAAAACAATACGATATATTGTTAAAAAATAATATTCCGATATGTAACTGTATCGATTTTTCCCCCGTCACTATTAGCAGCCTGAAATGTGTGATTCAAAGTATTGTCGCCAGCTACTTGGTCCATGGTCACGTTGTTTTGCTATGTTTGTTTGTCTCAATCTGATATTTGCCATAACATACAGTTGCCAACATAAGGTTTCAGTTATTTATTGTATTCGAGTTCTTTCCTACATCTACAGTGGGGCAAAAAAGTATTTAGTCAGTCACCAATTGTGCAAGTTCTCCCACTTAAAAAGATGAGAAACGCCTGTAATTTTCATCATAGGTACACTTCAACTATGACAGAAAATGAGGGAAAAAATTTCAGAAAATCACATTATAGGATTTTTAATGAATTTATTAGCAAATGATGTTGGAAAATAAGTATTTGGTCAATAACAAAAGTTTATCTCAACACTTTGTTACAGTGCCTTGCGAAAGTATTCGGCCCCCTTGAACTTTGCGACCTTTTGCCACATTTCAGGCTTCAAACATAAAGATATAAAACTGTATTTTTTTGTGAGGAATCAACAACAAGTGGGACACAATCATGAAGTGGAACGACATTTATTGGATATTTCAAACTTTTTTAACAAATCAAAAACTGAAAAATTGGGCGTGCAAAATTATTCAGCCCCCTTAAGTTAATACTTTGTAGCGCCACCTTTTGCTGCGATTACAGCTGTAAGTCGCTTGGGGTATGTCTCTATCAGTTTTGCACATCGAGAGACTGAAATTTTTTCCCATTCCTCCTTGCAAAACAGCTCGAGCTCAGTGAGGTTGGATGGAGAGCATTTGTGAACAGCAGTTTTCAGTTCTTTCAACAGATTCTCGATTGGATTCAGGTCTGGACTTTGACTTGGCCATTCTAACACCTGGATATGTTTATTTTTGAACCATTCCATTGTAGATTTTGCTTTATGTTTTGGATCATTGTCTTGTTGGAAGACAAATCTCCGTCCCAGTCTCAGGTCTTTTGCAGACTCCATCAGGTTTTCTTCCAGAATGGTCCTGTATTTGACTCCATCCATCTTCCCATCAATTTTAACCATCTTCCCTGTCCCTGCTGAAAAAAAGCAGGCCGAAACCATGATGCTGCCACCACCATGTTTGACAGTGGGGATGGTGTGTTCAGCTGTGTTGCTTTTACGCCAAACATAACGTTTTGCATTGTTGCCAAAAAGTTAAATTTTGGTTTCATCTGACCAGAGCACCTTTTTCCACATGCTTGGTGTGTCTCCCAGGTGGCTTGTGGCAAACTTTAAACAACACTTTTTATGGATATCTTTAAGAAATGGCTTTCTTCTTGCCACTCTTCCATAAAGGCCAGATTTGTGCAATATACGACTGATTGTTGTCCTATGGACAGAGTCTCCCACCTCAGCTGTAGATCTCTGCAGTTCATCCAGATTGATCATGGGCCTCTTGGCTGCATCTCGGATCAGTCTTCTCATTGTATGAGCTGAAAGTTTAGAGGGACGGCCAGGTCTTGGTAGATTTGCAGTGGTCTGATACTCCTTCCATTTCAATATTATCGCTTGCACAGTGCTCCTTGGGATGTTTAAAGCTTGGGAAACCTTTTTGTATCCAAATCCGGCTTTAAACTTCTTCACAACAGTATCTCGGACCTGCCTGGTGTGTTCCTTGTTCTTCATGATGCTCTCTGCGCTTTTATCGGACCTCTGAGACTATCACAGTGCAGGTGCATTTATACGGAGACTTGATTACACACAGGTGGATTGTATTTATCCTCATTAGTCATTTAGGTCAACATTGGATCATTCAGAGATCCTCACTGAACTTCTGGAGAGAGTTTGCTGCACTGAAAGTAAAGAGGCTGAATAATTTTGCACACCCAATTTTTCAGTTTTTGATTTGTTAAAAAAGTTTGAAATATCCAATAAATGTTGTTCCACTTCATGATTGTGTCCCACTTGTTGTTGATTCTTCACAGTTTTATATCTTTATGTTTGAAGCCTGAAATGTGGCAAAAGGTCGCAAAGTACAAGGGGGCCGAATACTTTCGCAAGGCACTGTATATACCCTTTGTTGGCAATGACAGAGGTCAAATGTTTTCTGTAAGTCTTCACAAGGTTTTCACACACTGTTGCTGGTATTTTGGCCCATTCCTCCATGCAGATCTCCTCTAGAGCAATGATGTTTTGGGGCTGTTGCTGGGCAACACGGCCTTTCAACTCCCTCCAAAGATTTTCTATGGGGTTGAGATCTGGAAACTGGCTAGGCCACTCCAGGACATCTTCAATGCCCTTGCTGATGGAAGGAGGTTTTCACTCAAATTCTCACGATACATGGCCCCATTCATTCTTTCCTTTACACGGATCAGTCATCCTGGTCCCTTTGCAGAAAAACAGCCCCAAAGCATGATGTTTCCACCCCCATGCTTCACAGTAGGTATGGTGTTCTTTGGATGCAAATCAGCATTCTTTGTCCTTCAAACACGACAGGTTTTTACCAAAAATATCTATTTTGGTTTCATCTGACCATATGACATTCTCCCAATCTTCTTCTGGATCATCCAAATGCTCTCTAGCAAACTTCAGACGGGCCTGGACATGTACTGGCTTAAGCAGGGGACACGTCTGGCACTGCAGGATTTGAGTCCCTGGCGGCGTAGTGTGTTACTGATGGTAGGCTTTGTTACTTTGGTCCCAGCTCTCTGCAGGTCATTCACTAGGTCCCCCCGTGTGGTTCTGGGATTTTTGCTCACCGTTCTTGTGATCATTTTGACCCCACAGGGTGAGATCTTGCGTGGAGCCCCAGATCGAGGGAGATTATCAGTGGTCTTGTTTGTCTTCCATTTTCTAATAACTGCTCCCACAGTTGATTTCTTCAAACCAAGCTGCTTACCTATTGCAGATTCAGGTGCCATTAATACAGGTAACGAGTGGAGGACAGAGGAGCCTCTTAAAGAAGGAGTTACAGGTCTGTGAGAGCCAGAAATCTTGCTTGTTTGTAGGTGACCAAATACTTATTTTCCAAATAGCATTGACCAGATAAACACAATTTTTTCCAAAAGTTTACCAAGGGCTGATTGGTCAGCTATTTGAGCCAGTAAAGGGGGCTTTACTATTCTTAGGTAGGGGAATGACTTTTACTTCCCTCCAGGCCTGAGGGCACACACTTTCTAGTAGGCTTAAATTTAAGATATAGCAAATAGGAGTGGCAATATCGTCCACTATTATCCTCAGTCCTTTTCGATCCAAGTTGTCAGACCCCGGTGGCTTGTCATTGTTGTTAGACAACAATATTTTTTCACCTCTTCCACACTCACTTTACGGAATTCAAAAGTACAATGCTTGTCTTTCATAACTTGGTCCGATATACTTGGATGTGTATTGTCAGCTTTTGTTGCTGGCATGTCATGCCTAAGTTAGCTAATGTTGCCAATGATTCATCTGATTCAATGAATGATGGAGTTTGCTTTTTTGCCCAAGATTTTATTTAAAGTGCTCCAAAGCTTTTTACTATCATTCTTTATATCCTTTATTATTGTTTCAAAAAATTATTTATTGTTCTTTTTATTAGGTTTAGTCACATGCTTTCTCAATTTGCAGTACGTTTGCCAATCAAATGTGCTGCCAGATTTATTTGCACTACCTTTTGCCTCATCCCTTTCAACCATACAATTTTTCAATTCCTCATCAATCCAAGAGGTATAAACAGTTTTTACAGTCATTTTCAAATAAAATAAAA
Source organism: Oncorhynchus clarkii lewisi (assembly GCF_045791955.1). Classification (NCBI taxonomy): domain Eukaryota; kingdom Metazoa; phylum Chordata; class Actinopteri; order Salmoniformes; family Salmonidae; genus Oncorhynchus; species Oncorhynchus clarkii. Next base: position 44,593,923 of record NC_092158.1, read on the forward strand.
TAAAAATTGTCACGTGCCGAATACAAAAGGTGAAATGCTAACTTACGAGACCCTAACCAACAAAGCAGTTAAAAAAAAGAATAAGAAATACAAGTAACAAGTAATTAGAGCAGCAGTAAAATAACAATAGTAACACTATATACAGGGGGGTACCAGTAAAGAGTCCATGTGCAAGAGCACCAGTTAGTTGAGGTTATTGAGGTAATATGTACATGTAGGTAGCGTTATTCTGGCACCACACAGCCAGGTTTCTGACCTCCTCTCTATAGGCTGTCTTGTCATTGTCGGTGATCAGGCCTACCACTGTTGTGTCATTGGCAAACTTAATGATGGTGTTGGAGTCGTGCCTGACTGTGCAGTCATGAGTGAACAGGGAGTGCAGGAGGAGACTGAGCACGCACCCCTGAGGAGCCCCTGTGTTGAGGATTAGCGCTGCGGATGTGTTGTTACCTAACCTTACTACCTGGGGGCAGCCCGTCAGGAAGTCCAGGATCCAGTTGCAGAGGGAGGTGTTTAGTCCCAGGGTCCTTAGCTTATTGATGAGCTTTGAAGGCATTATGGTGTTGAATGCTGAGCTGTAGTCAATGAATAGAATTCTCACATAGGTGTTCCTTTTGTCCTTGTGGGAAAGGGCAGTGTGGAGTGCAATAGAGATTGCATCATCTGTGGATCTATTAGGGCGATATGCAAATTGCAGTGGGTCTAGGGTTTCTGGGATAATGGTGTTGATGTGAGCCAATACCAGCCTTTCAAAGCACTTCATTGCTAACAACGTGAGTGCTAAGTGTTCCTGGGTACAGAGATTATGTTCGTCTGCTTAAAACATGTTGGTATTATAGACTTGGACAGGGAGAGGTTGAACATGTCAGTGACGACACACGTCCTGGTAATCCGTCTGGCCCTGAAGCCTCGGCTGCAGAGAGCGTTATCACAGTCTTCCCAGAACAGCTGGTGCTCTCATGCATGTTTCAGTGTTATTTGCCTCAAAACAAGCATAGAAGTAGTTTAGCTCGTCTGGTAGGTTCGTGTCACTGGGCAGCTTTCGGCTGTGCTTCTCTTTGTCATCTAATGGTTTGCAAGCACTGCCACATCTTACAAGCGTTAGAGCTGGTGTAGTACGATTCGATCTTAGTCCTGTTGTAATGATGTACGCTGAGAGTCGGGAAGCAAGTTCAGGGAGTGAATACATTTAATTAATAAATGAACAAAACAAGAAACACAAACAGCGCACCGACATAGAACAGGAGCAATGACAACTGGGGAAGAAACCAAAGGGAGTGACATATATAGGGCATGTATTCAAGGAGGTTATGGAGTACAGGTGAGTGTCATTATGCACCTAACGCTGGTGACAGGTGTGCACCCTAACGAGCGGCCTGGTGACCTAGAGGCCGAAGAGGGAGCACACGTATTTACGCTTTGCCTGTTTGATGGTTCGTCGGAGGGCAATACAGGATTTCTTATAAGCTTCCGGGTTAGAGTCCCACTCCTTGAAACCAGCAGCTCTAGCCTTTTCCTCAGTGCGGATGTTGCCTGTAATCCATAGTTTCTGATTGGGGTATGTACTGTACGTACGGTCACTGTGGGGATGACATCATCAATGCAATTATTGATGAAACCAATGACTGATGTGGTGTACTCCTCAATGCCATCTGAGGAATCCCGGAACATATTCCAGTCTGTGCTAGCAAAACAGTGCTGTAGCTCAGCATCTGATTCATCTGACCACTTTATTATTGATCGAGTCACTGGTGCTTCCTGCTTTAATTTTTGCTTTTAGAGATTTGAGACTGTGACAGAGGTTCACCTTACAGCAGGACAATGACTCTAAGAATACTGCTAAAGCAGCACTCGAGTGGTTTAAGTGGAAACAATTAAATGTCTTGGAATGGCCTAGTCAAAGCCCAGACCTCAATCCAATTGAGAATCTGTGGTATGACTTAAAGATTGACGTACACCAGCAGAACCCATCCAACTTGAAGGAGCTGGATCAGTTAATCTTTGAAGAATGGGCAAAAAATACAGTGGCTAGATGTGCCAAGCTTATAGAGACAAACCCCAAGAGACTTGCAGCTGTAATTGCTGCAAAAGGTGGTTCTACAAAGTATTGACTTTGGGGAGTGAATAGTTATGCATGCTCAACTTTTCAGTTTTTTTGTCTTATTTCTTGTTTGTTTCACAATACAAAATATGTTGCTTCTTCAAAGTGGTAGGCATGTTGTGTAAATCAAATGATACAAACCTCCCAAAAATGAATTTTAATTCCAGTTTGTAAGGCAACAAAATAGTCAAAATTCCAAGGGGGTGAATATTTTCACAAGCCACTGTACTAGGGTTGGTTACAAACAGCACAGGAATGAAATCATCAACATGCATTGATCACATCTTTACTAATGCTGCAGAAAGTTGCTTTAAGCAGTATCCAAATCCATAGGATGTAGTGATCACAATATAGTAGCTACTACAATATAGTAGCCATTCACCCTCTTGCTGCAGTTGTAGCTCTTCTTGATCAGCACCACGTCAGGAATATGACTAGGGTTCATCTTGTTCAGAAACTTGTCAGTAACATTGGAATTGGCAAAGTCATGTTGAGCAGGTGACTCAGGTGGTTGCGACAGTGGTACTGCTGAACCGTGTCCATCTCTAAGGTCTTCTGCACTCACACCTCAGCTAGGCTGTGCTTACTGGACTTTATGCCTTCTCCCTCTCCAGCTTCTGGTTCCTGATGACGTCAGTACCCATGACAATAAACTCCTCCAGTTTCCGTGGGCTATCGAGGTTGTTGAATGGGTTGCGCCAGTATGTCCACCTCATCAATCTGCAGGGCGTTGGGGTCAATGGGGTAGATAGTGCTGGTGACTCAGGCACACACACACGGCCCATGTTCCCCAGGCTCTGAGCCAGACTATAACTTGATTGGAGCTATAACTTGATTGGAGTCCACATGTGGTAAATTACAATTGAAGGACAACCATTTCTGTAGCACTCCACCAATCAGGCCTTTATGGTAGAGTGGCCAGACGGAAGCCACTCCTCAGTAAACGGCACATGACAGCCTGCTTGGAATTTGCCAAAATGCACCTAAAGGACTATGAGAAACAAGATTATCTGGTCTGATGAAACCAAGATTGAACTCTTTGGCCTGAATGCCAAGCGTCACATCTGGAGGAAATCAGGCACCATCCCTACCGTGAAGCATGGTGCTGGCAGCATCATGGTGTGGAGATGTTTTACAGCGGCAGGGACTGGGAGACCTGTCAGGATTGAGGTAATGATGAACGGAGCAAAGTACAGAGTGATCCTTGATGAGAATCTGTTCTGTAGTGCTCAGGACTTCAGACTGGAGCGAAGGTTCACCTTCCAACAGGACAACAACCCTAAGCACACAGCCAAGACAATGCAGGAGTGGCTTCAGGACAAGTCTCAATGTCCTTGAGTGAACCAGCCAGAGCCCCGACTTGAACTCGATCGAACATCCCTGGAGAGACCTGACAATAGCTGTGCAGCGACCCTCCCCATTCAATCTGACAGAGCTTGAGAGGATCTGCAGAGAAGAATGGGAGAAACTCCCCAAATACAGGTGTGCCAAGGTTGTAGCGTCATACCCAAGAAGACTCGAGGCTGTAATCGCTGCCAGCGGTGCTTCAGCAAAGTCCTGGGTAAAGCATCTGAATACTTACACTACCGTTCAAAAGTTTGGGGTCATTTAGACATTTCCTTGTTTTTGAAAGAAAAGCACATTTTTTTGTGCATTCAAATAACATCAAATTGATTAGAAATACAGTGTAGACATTGTTAATGTTGTAAATGACTATTGTAGCTGGAAACGGCAGATTTTTTAATGGAATATCTACAAAGCTGTACAGGGGCCCCTTATCAGCAACCATCACTCCTGTGTTCCAATGGCATGTTGTGTTAGCTAATCCAAGTTTATAATTTTAAAAGGCTAATTGATCATTAGAAAACCCTTTTGCAATTATGTTAGCACAGCTGAAAACTGTTGTGATGATTACAGAAGCAATAAAACTGATCTTCTTAGACTGGTTGAGTATCTGGAGCATCAGCATTTGTGGGTTCGATTATAGGCTCAAAATGTCCAGAAACAAAGAACTTTCTTCTGAAACTCGTCAGTCTATTCCTGTTCTGAGAAATGAAGGCTATTCCATTCAAGAAATTGCCAAGAAACTGAAGATCCCGTACAATGCTGTGTACTACTCCCTTCACAGAACAGCACAAACAGGCTCTATCCAGAATAGAAAGAGGAGTGGGAGGCCCTGGTGCACAACTGAGCAAGAGGACAAGTACATTGGAGTGTCTCGTTTGAGAAACAGACGCCTCACAAGTCCTCAACTGGCAGCTTCATTAAATAGTACCTGCAAAACACCAGTCCCAATGTCAACAGTTTAGAGGCGACTCCGGGATGGTTTTGGAAATAATTGTTGATCATTTAGTATGCCCAACTGTTGTCTGCGAAGCTCTCAAAGCATATGTGAGAGGTTGTATGATGTCTTACTCTCCCCCAAAGAAAAAGACCCATAATGAATTAGAAATACTAGAACAGACTATTCACAACTTAGAAAGAAAACACAGTTAGATAGAAATGCTAGCACACTTCAACAGTTGATACTTTGAAGCTTGAATATAATACAATAAACACCTGATCTGCAGAGATTGCTGCCATGGGTTCAAAGCAACAATACGTTTAGCAAGGTGTAAATTCACCTTTAATTTATTAGCAAATTAAAAAAGAGGAAGAGGAACATACCATCCATAGCATTCAAATCCCAGATTTGGATCCTTCTGAAATCAACTCAGTCTTTAATAAAACATTTTATCACAAACTGTGTCAATCCAAAAAACAGAAGTTCAAAGGAGGATATAGACAATTTCCTTAATAAGGCCATTTTACCAATAAGTGAACAAGAGAAAATGTATATTGATAGAAACCCCAGGTGAATTGTCGGAGGCCATCAATAATCTACATAATGGGAAATCTCCTGGTACTGATGGATTCACAGTGGAATTGTATAGACACTTTCATCCCCAATTACTAAAGCCTATGTTACTTATGCTCATAGCAGCTTGACAGAAAAATGTACTTCCCCAGGCACTATGTTTGGCTACAATTACCCTACTTTAAAAGACAGATAAGGATCCATTGTCATGTGGATCCTTCCATCCAGTATTCCTCTTGAATATGGATTACAAAATCATTGCTATGGTATTGGCTTTTAGTATAGAAACAGTAATACAAAAGTCAATTTACTCAGATCAAACAAGGTTTATACGGAAGAGGATGTCTTCAATCAACCTCAGCGGTTTTTCCATATGCAGTGGGGCCAAAAAAGTATTTAGTCAGCCACCAATTGTGCAAGTTCTCCCACTTAAAAAGATGAGAGAGGCCTGTAATTTTCATCATCGGTACACTTCAACTATGACAGACAAAACGAGAAAAAAAATTCCAGAAAATCACATTGTAGGATTTTTTATCAATTTATTTGCAAATTATGGTGGAAAATAAGTATTTCCTAATAATTGCTCCCACAGTTGATTTATTCAAACCAAGTTGCTTACCTATTGCAGATTCAGTCTTCCCAGCCTGGTGCAGGTCTACAATTTTGTTTCTGGTGTCCTTTGACAGCTCTTTGGTCTTGGCAATAGTGGAGTTTGGAGTGTGACTGTTTGAGGTTGCGGACAGGTGTCTTTTATACTGATAACAAGTTCAAACAGGTGCCAATAATACAGGTAACGAGTGGAGGACAGAGGAGCATCTTAAAGAAGAAGTTACAGGTCTGTGAGAGCCAGAAATCTTGCTTGTTTGTAGGTGACCAAATACTTATTTTCCACCATAATTCATATACTCGGAAGTGGTGGATGGTGTGCACGCCTCCTGAGTTTGACTACAATCCACTCTGAATACCTTGTCTCCGCCAGGGGTGTTTTGGAGCATCCTCTGGAATCATTTCAATTGCCCTGGGGGATATGAACTTTCCAATTTGGGAAAGTTGTATATCTGGTTGTAATGCTGGTTAGTTACTGGCGCTCTGTCACGCCCCGACCTTAGTTATCTTTGTTTACTTTATTATTTTGGTTAGGTCAGGGTGTGACAAGGGTAGTTGGTTTAGTTTTTGTATTGTTTAGGTGTTTTTGTCCTGTCTAGGGTTTTGTATATCTATGGGGTTTTAATATGTCTAGGTATATGTAGGTCTATGGTGGCCTGAATTGGTTCCCAATCAGAGACAGCTGTTTATCGTTGTCTCTGATTGGGGATCCTATTTAGGTTGCCATTTCCATTTAGGTTTTGTGGGTTATTGTTTGTGTAATTGCATGTCAGCACACGGTTTATCATAGCGTCACGTTTGTTTTGTTAGTTTGTTAAGTGTCCTTCGTTTAATTAAAAGAAGAATGTATTCTTATCACGCTGCACCTTGGTCTCCTCATTATAACGACTGTGACTCGCTCTGATATCCAAAACGTATTTCCCGCTGTGTGTAATAACACAAAACAAATTCTGGGCTAATAATGCAAGAAATAACACACAAATAAACGAAATACTGCAAAGTTGCTTAAGAGCTGGAAGCAGAGCTGCCATATCTGTCGGCGTCATCTTACCTGTCTTATCTTACAACTCAGAAATATTTTTGAATTACCAAAAGAAGATGATTTCCAAGTTATATCAAGGGTTGATTGAAACTCTACCTGATGGTTCAGAACCTATAAGGAAAAAATGGGATACAGATCTAAAGTAAGAAATTGAGGAGAATCATTGGTCACAGATACTATATTTGAAATGAACAATCTAGCTATATACCGTTAGATTTTTGTATTCTGAACAAAAATATAAATGCAACAAGCAACAATTTCAAATATTTTACTGAGTTACAGTTCATATGAGGAAATTAGTCAATTGAAATAAATTCATTAGGCACTAATCTATGGATTTCACATGACTGGGAATACAGATATCTTTTTTTAAAAAATGGGCTTCACAATGGGCAACAGGATCTCATCACAGTATTTTTGTGTATTCAAATTGCCATCAATAAAATGCAATTGTGTTCTTTGTCCGTAGCTTATGCCTGCCATACCATAACCCCACCGCCATCATGGGGCATGTTGACATCAGCAAACCACTCGCCCACAAGACGCCATGCACGGTTGTGAGGCCGATTGAAAGTACTGCCAAATTCTAAAATGAAAAAATTATGCTGGAGGTGGCTTATGGTAGAGAAATGAACATTACATTTTCTGGCAATAGCTTTGGTGGACATTCTTGCATTCAGCATGCCAATTGCACACACCCTCAACATTTGACACAGCTGTGGCATTGTGTTGTGTGACAAAACTGCACATTTTAGAGTGGCCTTTTATCATGGCCAGCTCAAGGTGTGCCTGTGTAATGATCATGCTGTTTGATCAGCTTCTTGATATGCCACACCTGTCAAATGGGGCAGCAGGTAGCCTAGTGATTAGAGCATTAGACTTGTAACCGAAGGGTTGCAAAATCGAATCCCCGAGCTGGCAAGGTAATATCTGTCGTTCTGCCCCTGAACAAGGCCGTTAACCCACAGTTTCTAAGCTGTCATTGAAAATAAGAATTTGTTCTTAACTGACTTGCCTAGTTAAATAAATAAATAAATAAATAAAATGGATAGAGTATCTTGGCGAAGGAGAAATGCTCACTAACAGGGATGTATATATATATATTTTTTTTATATGGAACATTTCTGGGATTTTTTATTCAGCACATAAAACATGGGACCAACACTTTACATGTTGCGTTTAAGTTTTTGTTCAGTGTATATTATAAAGTTAAACACAACCCCAAAAGTTGGGAAACCATATGTTGATCACCTTGGGGAATGTGTTGTACAGTGGGATTTTTGTCTTTGTTTTGTGTTGTTTGTGGGGCGCTGTGGAAAAACAATAACAAAAAATAATAGTCCAAAAAGTAATAACAATAATAATGTGGCGTAATGACAGTGCAGCATTTTTTTCTTTCAAGGAAGTGCAGCGCCAATTGCAATGAGGACGGGGCTAATTCAGCACATTGATAATCCCGCGAAGACATATTTAACGGCTTCTGAATGCAATTTGTGCACACGGTAAATTAATATGGATTTTATGTGAAGGGTTTATGTTAATGAATTAAATGTCTTTGGTTTGGAAAAGCTGCAAGAAGCAAATATTTTGAATCTTTTCGCATCATATTTCTTAGCTATTTACTGATAAAATATCGACATCCCATTTGAATAGTGAGTATACTTTTATGGCAGTCAATAGCATTGTCAATGTCGTGCCAAAGGGTAGGCTTAAGCATTGTTGTCACGTTTTGACCTTTATTTCCTTTGTTTTGTCTTTATTTAGTATGGTCAGGGTGTTAGTTGGGGTGGGCAGTCTGTTGGTTTTTCTATGTTGGTTTTTGTGTTCAGCCTAGTATGGTTCTCAATCAGAGGCAGGTGTCGTTAGTTGTCTCTGATTGAGAATCATCCTGGGTTTCACTGTTGGTTTGTGGGTGTTTGTTTCCGTGTGAGTGTTTGTCGCCAGACGGTACTGTTTTGGTTTTCATCACATCGTTTATTGTTTTGTATTTCAGTGTTCAGTTCATTTTTAATAAATCATCATGAACACTTACCATGCTGCATCTTGGTCCGATCCTTACTCCTCTTCAGACAAAGAGGAAATCTGCCGTTACAATTGTGAATATTTTTCCTGATAACTATCAGATTCTATATGTGACCAACCAGGGTTTGTCTCCTGCGTGCCACAAGACTGTGTTAGTCCCCTGAGCTAAAGCTTAGACATTCACTCGGGGAGCTAACACAAGTCAGGTCTCAGACAAGGTTGCTCATCATGCAATCGGGATTACAGACCATCTCTGATGCATACCTGATGGTGTTTCAATAGACACATTTATATATGATTGGATTTAAATGACAAGGAAGTGTCTACAGAGCACAAGCACATCAACAAGTTACAATCAAGTATGAGTGTTGAAATACTGTGCTATAATACTGTAATGCTGCGACAATAAATTGTCCCAAACAACAGTGACAAATGTGCCACTATTATAACTATGACCTCTAAAAACATCTCACTTATAATTTGCGCCTTCAGGAAATGAGCAAGCCCTGTTGTTATTTTGATGAAACGGGCAAAGTGGCAATTTCACATCTGGGTAGTAACCGGTGTAAATTATTCACGATCCTCATCTGCACCTAATGCACCTAATTTGCTTAATAACATGTTGTGCTGGGAAGCACAGGGGAAGTGTCACTTTGGAAAAATGAGGGCGAACCCAATAAGATGGCACTTTCTTGCAACAAAATCGCACAACTTAAAGCAAAGGAAAATAATAGGTCATTTCTGGGGTTCTACAGTATAACGTCCTCACTTTTCAATGTGAATTGGTCATGTTCCTCTTTCTCGTCAAATTTTAAACATCACTTTTCAATGCAGATTGGTCCGATTTGGCTGGTAATAATGTTCCATCTGTGTGATATGCTCATTGATTAATTTTTCAAAAGCACTATAAGGTATTATGTGCATTGTGTACAAAGAGATGGGCACAGTGGGCATAGACTGACAGGGTGGCAGGTAGCCTATAGTGGATAAGAGCGTTGGAACAGTGGCTGAAAGGTCACTGGTTCAAATCCATTAGCCAACTATGTGAAAAATTGGTAGATGTGACCTTTGAGCAAGGCACTTAACCCTAAGTCGCTCTGGATAAAAGTCTGCTAAAATGTGCAAATGTAAACTTTTCACAGGGAGGCCGCACTAAAACAGATTTTGCCAGGGGAGGGGATCTCTGTTAAGTAGCCTTGTTATAAGAAAAGGACACTCCACCCATCAGCAATGATCTTCATGTCTTTTCACATGGGAAGCTTAACACCCTAACAATGCCCCCCCCCCCCCCCCCCCCCCCTCCCCTCCCACCCGCACTCTCGGTTGGAAGTCGAACAACAGCTGTTGCTCCAAATTTCGATTTAACAACCAATAATTCTCGCCTTTGGCTGAGGCAGGCTGGTGGAGGGACTGGAGGACACAATAGACAGGACCTGCGAGGATCTTGGCCGGAGCGCCACAGGAATATGTGCTGCATCCTGGCAACGCTCGGACAGATCTGCCTCGGAGCCACACAGAGAGGCTCAAGGGAGAGGAGGGAGGGGGTAGAGGGGAGGAAAACACAAGCCTGCTCAGCCTCCTAGACAACGAGGCACAGCCTTGCCACTTGTGCTCATCTAATGCACTCAATTCTCAACACACAGAGCCGAGTGCTTGGAGGGGGAAATTGTCATAGGGCTGTTTTCCACAAAGGACATCCCTGTCCTCTACACATTGTTGTGACTCTCTAATGTGCCATCATGAGAATGCCAAGGCAAGTGAGAATGGGATACATTAGGCAATGTAGGCTAGTGGATGAGCAGTTTGGTAATCTGCTTTTGTTTGTAAGTGGCATACCATATGTCACTTACACAAAAAAGCAGATTACCAAACTGCTCATCCACTAGCCTACATTGTCTAATGTATCCCATTCTCACTTGCCTTGGCATTCTCATGATGGTGCATAAGAAGACAGGTGATTAAATTAGATTTATGGAGTCTATAACATTTCCATTTTAGTCCATACTCTTATCCAGAGGGACTTGCAGGACCGATTAGGGTTAGCTCGGGGATTCGAACCAGCGTTCTTTCGGTTACTGGCCAAACACTCTCTAGGCTACCTACCGCCCCAGGTAAAAAGATTCTACTGTATTTACAAAAATATTAAAACATATGGACTATGTGAAGAAACAACTTGTTGGCTAATAGAAAAACATTCAGTGAAGCTGCCCACAACACTTAGGCCTACAGAGAAAGCATTAGAAGCATGCCACATGTCACTAATAAAGTAGGCTAGGATACTCCCTTAATAGCAAATGTCGTATTTCCAATCACGGGGGTTGCCTGTGAGGGCTAACACGGCTTAACTTCGATGGCCTGAACACGTTGTAGATGCGGATTAACCACTAATACTTAATGAACTTTACGCAAAGTCCTCCTGTCAGAGTGAGATTTACAATGCGTCAATAGGCGGTTAGAATCACAAGGTGCATCAAGAGACACAGACGAATTGCTGCATCAAAGAAGCAATGATAGGGGACATATTCATAATGTAGCCTTAATTGGGTTTTACAAGCCTTTGGAGCTATACTAGTGAGACAAACCTCGAAATTGCTTGATAACTACGGCCACCAACATCATGACAGTCAAGTCTCACACTAATCGCTTGGTCTACAATGCCACTTTTTTTGGCATGTGATGTCAAATCTCGGATCCACGCAATATGTAAGGGGTCTACAATAACCTATATCTCTAGAATAGGTGCGAGCTCACCTAATATATGCTACATGATAATGCAATAGCTATAACACTAATGGCACCTGCCATTTCTCCAGCAAAATTAAAATAGCCTACCTTGTTGAAGCAGAAGAATGGTCATTCCTGTCAGCAAAACCCAGAACATAGGATTCTTCATGGTGATTTGACCGGTCGTTTATCTGTGTAGTAGTAGAAGATGGTGTTGTCGCTCAGATACAGGCTACTACAAACGCAAATCCTGGGAAAAGTGAAGTGTACCAGACTAAGTCCCGGTCCCTCTGACTGTAAAGCAGCCACCAACACAAGCAGTACCAAGTCCCTCCTTCACTAATGTATTGGTCGTGATTTGTAAGAGGCTGCTTGGATAGGCTTCTAGTGGCTTACAAAGACGCTGCTGTCCAGGAGCCTCATTTATCAAAGGTGCGTGCGCACAAAAATACTCAAAATCTTGTGTGCGCCAGTTTTCCCGCAAAGGTTGGTATTTATCCGTTTTGAACTTGAAGGGAAGTGTGCATATCTCCACGCCAATCTCACACCATTCGTGCGCACAACTTCTAGAAGGTTTATCAGATGTATTGCAAGCAAAATGCTTATTGTTCGTTTGGGGGAAATGGGAGGTGTTTGATGGACAGGGAATTATAATAATTTTAGGCAAAAACATTCAAACGTAGGCGTAATGATTAAACAGATGCATTCGACATTGGTAGATCGCATAGCAGGATGTCGTCTAATATTTATTTTTCTTATATTACAGCCTATATGCCTAAATCATAATCATATTGCAGGACGTCTCTCCTTTGCTGACATAATTGGTTTAAATTATTCCGCATACACAACAAATTGATTAATTGGTCATTCAATACCCAAGCATGCTCTAAAGTAAATAGACGGGTAGCCTAGACAGTAGCCTACGTGACAATATGGGTAGGCTACAGAATTGCTGTGCGATATTAGGAGCGCGACATCACAGCCTAGTCTATTTAATTTCAGAGCCTATAGTATACTTACCAAGGCAGGAGATAGAAACACAATAATGTATTGATAAATAAAATATTGAACAACAATTCGTATTTTGCATAGAAGTGTAGAGTGTAGCATTTACTTTAAATTGTTCTAAAGGACAATCAATCATGCAGAATGCGCGGCCAGTGTTTGGTACAATAAGGCAGCATGCATTATTTTGGGGGAAAAGTCACTGCCACATGCTTCCCACACCTCTACAGAAATGTGATCAAATTTGCTATTGGCTTTTTTTTTTAGGAACTATCAGGTAGTGATGCGCAGGTTGACTCATAACTGATTCATAACCTGCTGTCCTCACGGATATATATCCGTAGGGTTGAATAAAGAAAAAACAATACATCAAAATATATATATCTATAGGCTACAATGAGGTTTTTCTTTCGTTATTTTTAGGCTATTTGGCATTAGTGTGTAAGCCTAAACTTTGGGGCCTAACTTTACGAGCCCCAAATAGCCTACATCCAAACGCTTTTGGAAACAGGCAGAAAAAAATAACGTAGTTACACTGAGGCAAAAAGGACAATGTCGGAGTTTCATTTAATAAGAGGAAAGCTGCGATACGGAGAGCTGAAAACAAAGAGAAAGAAGAGAGGCCCAGAAAAGTAATGTTTGAGAATGATTTGATGAAGTGGTAAAAGAGGATGATAATTGCATTGCCTATACCTGTGATGGTTGTGAGGTGCTATACAAATTCGACTGTCACAAGATGTGACTTCAAATAGGCATATGGCACGTCAAGGGAACTGTAGCCTCATATTTAGATTGGTTAAATGGAAACTGATATCTGGACACTGACTCTATGTCTATAACCTATTGTATTTTCTCCCTGGTCCCTAATCGTATTTGCTCCAAGAAATAAACAGAGATGACAGATAAAACATTACCGATGTCAACTAATTTGAAGCATTCATTCTATAACATTATTCTGGTGAGAAAATGTTTAGTTAGCCATCTGTGGCAACATTTAAAATGACAGAAGAGAAGCTGCATGTATTTAATTATAGACAAGTTGACTAACAAATAGCCTGCCAACATTTCTGAAATTATTAACAGAAACATATCGAAATTAGGCAAAAGAATATCCTGCACCCTTGTCGTTCTGCTGTCTCTAACTGTAGCCTACAGTACAGCGCATTTTCTATATTTTGTCGGTTAGGGTCGGGTGATGGCCTCAGATTTTCACTTCATCACATATATTTGGGCGGTTGCAGATCGGTTTGTAGCAATTGCAGGTGCAGCTGACCCTTGCACCACTAGGGGAGACTGGGGATGGTAACACTTTTCACCTTTTAGATCATTTATGGTAGTGTATTCAAAACTTGATACAAACAATGACATATGTCCTTTACAAACTGTAAATGCATAGTGTTGTCTTAAATACAAGGAGTGAAGTGTTACAATTTACCCCATGGTCTGGCTTAGTTGTAACAGTGGGGTGAATTGTAAAATAAAGAAAAAGTGCATAAATCATGATATTCAACTAATTATTGGAAGCCTTTATTGAGACCATGAGAGCATCATTGCCATGTTTAACATTTTGTTTGGCAGAAAAATAAAAATATATATATAAATAATAAAATGTAAACATTTTTACCCTCCACTAATTGGTCGTTCTCAACCAAACACCAACTAGGCTAAAATAAACACATGAAAGTTTGTGGTGTGTCTGTGTGTGTAACTGAATGTTGGACATGTTCACATTCAGTACCACAGTTGTGACAGTGGTACTGTATGGCTGTCCTGTGGTACAGGCTTGGTGGGCCCATAATATGCATTCCCAGCACTGCACCCAGACCTCCTTGGACTTGGAATTGTTAAAGTGCTCTATGCACACAATGCAGAAGTTTTCCTCGTTGGAGGAATCGGAATGTTATGGTTCAATCTGCTTTGTTTTGGCTTTTTTTCTTGAGCAGGACATTTTTTGTTGTTGTTGTTCAGTGTGGGTTGTCTTGGCTTGCTTCTTTCCAAATGTTTTTTAAGGCAGGGCAATTTTTGTTGTTGTTGAGTGCTTAACTTTTGATGCATTTCTTCCAATGCCTGCTTGACAGGTTTATCCGCCAAAATCACAGTTGTTCTCCTCTTCCAACCCCTTCTTGTAATTTTCCAAGGCCCTGCTTTTTGGAAGGGGCATACATCAACTGGGTTAAAATCAGAAGAGTAATCAGGTGTTTCCCAGCCACAGCCTGATACTGTACATGCGGGGTGGTGCCCTGTGAAGTGGCTGGAGAGGTGGCCTGGAAGGCAGTTGGAGAGGTGACCTGGGAGGCAGCTGGAGAGGTGGCCTGGGAGGCAGCTGGAGAGGTGAGCTGGGAGGCAGCTGAAGAGCAGTGGGCACAGTGGGCATAAATTATACACGAGGAAGCTCTCTCGACCCCTTCTCCAGTAGCTTCTTTCTCTCTTTGCAGAATCTGTACAGAGTCACATGACATATGCCATACAACTGTGCAAGTTATTACAACTAACCCTGACCCTTACAACCAAAAACCGTTAGCATTACTAACTTGCATGAAATATCTCTACACGGACTAGTTATTAACTTGATATAAGTTTTGTGAATGGAACTATGAAGCAGTTCATGTCATCACAAAGACAAATTTGGTCAAAATATTTATTTTCTTACTTCAAAATCAGATTTATGTCAATAGAATCTGCAGAGTTTATCACAGGGACTTACTTTTTCAAATATGGGTTCAGGACTAAACTGATCTTGTTCATTGACTACAGCTCAGCGTTCCACTCCATAGTGCCTTCAAAGCTCATCACTAAGTTAAGGACCCTGGGACTAAACACCTCCCTCTGCAACTGGATCCTGGACTTCCTGACAGGCCGCCCCTAGATGGTAAAGGTAAGTAACAACACATTTGCCACGCTTATCCTCAACACGAGGGCCCCTCACAGGTGCGTGCTCAGTTCCCTCCTGTACTCCCTGTTCACTAATGACTGCACGGCCAGGTATGACTCCAACACTGTCATTAAGTTTGCCGATGACACAACAGTGGTAGGCCTGATCACTGACAACGACGAGACAGCCTATAGGGAGGAGCTCAAAGACCTGACCGTGTGGTGCATGGACAACAACCTCTCTCTCGATGTGATCAAGAAAAAGGAGATGAATGTGGACTATAGAAAAAGGAGGACCAAGCATGCCACCATTGTCATCGACGGGGTAGTAGTGGGGCAGGTTGAAATATTCAAGTTCCTTGGCGTGTACATCACCAGCAAACCAAGACAGTCGTGAAGAGGGCATGACAAAACCTATTCCCCCTCGAGCACACAGCCATGCAATCTACATAGACAAACATTGGCAGTAGAACGGCCTTACTGAAGAGCTCAGTGACTTTCAACATGGCACCATCACAGGACGCCACCTGTCCAACAATTCAGTTCATAAAATGTCTGTATTACAACCACAATCCTTGGTTGTAATACTCACTACAGAGTTCCAAACTGCCTCTGGAAGCAATGTCAGCACCAGAACTGTTCGTTGGGAGCTTTATGAAATGGATTTCAATGGCCGAGCAGCCGCACACAAGCATAAGATCCCCATGCACAATGCCAAGAGTTGGTTAAAATAAAGCTCACCGTAAAGATCACTTCCATTGGACTCTGGAACATTGGACTCACTCTGGAGTGATGAATCACACTTCACCATCTGGCAGCCCGATGGATATATCTGGGTTTGGCGGATGCCAGGAGAACACTACCTGCCCCAATGCATAGTGCCAACTGTAAAGTTTGGGCTGGGGCTCTTTTTTCATGGTTCGCGCTAGGCCCCTTAGTTCCAGTTAAGGGAAATCTTAAAGCTACAGCATGCAATGACACTATTGACGATTCTGTGCTTCCACCTTTGTGGAAACAGTTTGGGGAAGGCCCTTTCCTGTTGCAGCATGGCAATGCCTGAGTGCACAAAACGAGGTCCATGAAGAAATGGTTTTTCGAGATTGGTGTCCACATACTCTTGGTCATGTAGTGTATACTCAGCATTATGGACCTACTTATAAGCCTACAGCTCAAAAACAGCTTTGCTCTTTTCCTGAGTTTACTTGTGTTAGAGAGCAGTATGTAAACAGTGGCATAGAACAGTTTCACGGGGCCCTGCTAGGTCCGAGCAAGGTCCCAGCCCAACCAAAGAAATATACACTGAGTGAACCAGACATTATGAACAGCCTAATATTGAATTGTACCCCTTTTACCCTTGGAACAGCCTCAATTTGTCAGGGCACGGAATATACAAGACGTTGAAAGCATTCCACAGGGATGCTGGCCCATGTTGACTCCAATGCTTCACACACTTGTGTCAAGTTGGCTGGATGTCCTTTGGGTGTTGGACCATTCTTGATGCACCTGGCACCTACTACCATACCCCATTCAAAGGCACTTAAATATTGTGTTCTACCCATTCACCCTCTGAATGGCACACACACAATCCATGTCTCAATTATCTCAAGGCTTAAAAATCCTTCATTAATCTGTCTCCTCCCCTTCATCTACACTGATTGAAGTGGATTTAACAGATGACATCAATAAGGGATTATAGCTTTCACTTGGATTCATCTGGTCAGTCTTCGTCATAGAAAGAGCAGGTGTTCCTAAAGGGGGTGGGAGGATTATTTATTTTTTGCCATGTGACATAGAGAAAAATGTGCTGTTTTATACGTAGAGATCCTATTAAATTGGCCCTTCACTAAGCCCGGCCCCAGAATTTGGGGCAACCAATCGCAGCGCTCCAATGGATAGCAACTGTTGTTGAGTCTGACACCTCCAACACCTCAGGTTTTAAATGCATGGAAGCCATTGAGGGTATTGCAAAAACAGTTTTCATCCTAAATCAAATTGTTTAAATGGGGTGCTTGCTCTTGTGATTCCTGAAATGCTGAGCCTGTTGATGCCAGCTGAGCTGGTTAGCTAGCTCCCAGTCAGTTTCATTGATCACACAACATTGCTAACACTAGCTAGCTAGCCAGTTAATATAACTCAAAATGTACAGTATGTTAGCTAGCTACTGTAAGTTACTCATGTTTGAATACAACTCATCTGCTGTCGACATCAGGATACAATTTGGATACAAGATGTCTACATTATTGAAGGTCCCCAAGAACACAGTGGCCTCCGCCCGGCCAAACTGAGCAATCGGGGGAGAAGGGACTTGGTCAGGGAGGTGACCAAGAACCCAATGGTCACTCTGACAGAGCTCCAGAGTTCCTCTGCGGAGATGGGAGACCCTTCCAGAAGGACAACCATCTCTGCAGCACTCCACCAATCGGAACTTTATGGTAGAGCGACCAGACAGAAGCCACTCCTGAGTAAAAGGCACATGACAGCCTGCTTGGAATTTGCCAAAAGGCACCTAAACAAGATTCTATGATCTGATGAAACCGAGATTGAACTATTTGTCCTGAATGCCAAGTGTCATGTATGGAGGAAACCTGGCACCATCCCTATGGTGAAGCATGGTGGTGGCAGCAACATGCGGTGGAATTTTTTTCAGCAGCAGGGACTGGGAGACTTGTCAGGCTCGGGGGAAAGATGTTACGGAGCAAAGTACAGATCATTGATGAAAACTTGCTCCAGAGCGCTCAGGACCTTAGACATCACAACGTTTCCCACTGAGCTTTGCTGATAGCGCTAATTTTCAGTTCTTTATGATATCTTTAAAAAAAGCTGCAGCAGACAGGATTATACACACATACGTAGCAGCTCATAGACAGAAGCATGCTACATGGCAGACCAATCCGAACTCATCTCTCGGCACGTCCAGCCCATCCATTATCTCAGTCAATCAACAACACCATCTGCATCGGCACATTTTGCTCTTCATTGTAATCAGAGGGCTGATATAAATACTATGCATGCCAGTCTCTCTTGGCTAAGAGTTGAGGAGAGACTGACTCCATCACTTCTATTTTTTATAAGAAACATGAATGTGTTGAAAATCCCAAATTGTTTGCATAGTCAACACACAGCTCTGACACACATACACTTATCCCACCAGACATGCCACCAGGGGTCTTTTCATACAGTAGTTCCTCCTTTAAAAGTTGCGAGCTTGCACCGCGGAACTTAGAGGAACCCAGCATCACGGCTTCATTGCTAAAGACCACGACAAGGGGGAGTGAGAGCACTCATTATGTATTTGGGTCCGAAGGTTTTTATATGACCAATCATATCGAGTGGTTCCAATGACGAATTTTGACGCGAGCCACCCTTGCCTTGTGTCGTTCTTCAACAAAGATGTCTGACAAAACATTACGGTGGAACCAGATGTAAGTTGTGATAACGTCATAACGAGTCAAGCAAAACATTTACAATTGAGAGGAATATGTTACTTAATGTAGAGACAAACATTTGTGCATATTTTTTGTCATAGAGTTAATTTACGAAAATAGCTATTTAGCAAGTTATCTGAATAGCTAACATTAGCCAGCTAGCTAGTGTTAGGAGAATGAATTTGAAATTCGTGTTCTATAATGTTTTAGGGACTCCTGAGAAAACCAGCAAACCAGGCTGTCGTCTTGTGAAACAGTGGATGAAAAGAATCTAGTGAGCTAAAGTATTTACTGAAAATTGAATGTACAATTGTGTAAGCTTGCCTTGCAATGCAGTTGAAGTTACATAGCTAGCTAACTATTTACTTGCTTATTGTGTAGTGGAGGATAAACATAACTGTTTGCCTATGGATGTGTAGCTAGCTACAGTATGTAGCCGATCTGTGTATGGTCCCTAAAACATTAGGTTCTGAATTAATATTCATACCAATCAGTGAATACTTAATTTGTTTAGGAAAAAAATTTGCTTTCAGAACAATTATTTTTGATTGAAAATAAAAAAGGTTTTGACGTGTGGAAGAGGGAAAGGAATGTGATGGGAACAGCAATTTGTTGCAAGTTGGGGAGGAGGGCTAATAGCTGAACAATAGACTATTCAACCTTTACTAAAGAATAGTCTAATAGCCAAACTAGGAGTGTACACCCCCTCCTATTACAGATCGACCAAGGGGTAGCTTGCTACTCAATGTAATAAAGTAATGACTTTTCAAATAAGTTACCTTACACGTTATGTTGGCTGACAATTTGTTAGCTACGCTGTCCTTACGAACCACATAGCATATCATTAAAGCAGTATGTACCGGTATGTTAGCTAGCTACCTAAAGTTAGTAGTTATACAAAGTAGTTATACGTTAGTAGTAATCAAACTTGCCAGTATATTAACTATAGGCTATCTAACTACCCAACATTTATTTACTTGATTATTCTCGTTATTCTTAGCTTAGCTAAATGGTATAGTCGTTGTGCTTTCTCAATGGACATTCGGGTGCTTTGATGACAAATGAGCTCGCTGCCCAGACTTACATAATTACAAAGACTAGACTCTACTGATTAAAATGGTGCCCGCGTAACATTTTTGCTTCCGTCCCTCTCCTCGCCCCTACCTGGGCTCAAACCAGGGACCCTCTGCAAACAGACAGCCACCCTCGAAGCATCATTACCCATCGCTCCACAAAATCCGCTGCCCTTGCAGAGCAAGGAGAACTACTTCAATGTCTCAGAGCGAGTTACCTCACCGACTGAAACACGATTAGCGCTCACCCCGCTAACTAGCTAGCCATTTCACACTGGTTACACCCGACTTGAAAAAATATATAAATATACACATTGCGAGATATTTGGCGAGATAGACAGACATGCCTAAATTTCCCCCATAGGAAACAGTGGGAAAACCGCAGAGTTCCAATATTATTTTTGTTGTTTAAATTTTAACTACAAAACAACGTGAGCAGGTTTAATTGCCAACAATAGCGAAGCAGGCAGTGTGACGTTGAACAATAAGCTGGGAATAGAACTTTCGAAAGGCGAGTTGGTTCCACGTTGCTTAATAGAACTAATAGGAGCTGGCAGGATGAAAAATGCAATAAAATAAGGCCTGTTTTTTCGCGATTACTTCAAAACAACGGCAATCAGCTGGGAAATATGGTCATATTATGAAACTGGGCTCCACGGTGGATGTAGAAAGTAAACATCCGCACCTCGATGGAGTCAACTGTGTTTATGTCTGCGTAATGAAAAAGTAGGGAAAAAATAAAACATATATTTCTGGTCTAGCGATCGATGACAAACGAGCTCGCTGCCCAGACTTACATAAATACAAAGAAGAGATTCTCCTGATTTAAAATGTAATGTGACAGTTTTGCTTCTGTCCCTCTCCTCGCCCCTACCTGGGCTCAAACCAGGGATCCTCTGCACACATAGACAACAGCCACCCTCAAAGCACCGTTACCCATCGCTCCACAAAAGCCTACTATCTACACGGATTTCAGAGCACTCTCACCTGAGTGTACCAGAGTGCAGAATAATTACTGTACAAGTGCTCAACACTCGTTGAATATGGCCGGTGTCAGTAAACGTCGGGAAAAAAGCGTAATTAAATTGTTTCCAGCAGCACATTTACAGTCACCAACGCTCTGGATAACACTAAAATTGCCTTACCAGCTCTGCTAGGGCGAGTAAAATGGTCAAAGTGGTCTCATTTTTGTCTGGAAGTAGCTAGCCAACGTTAGCTTAGGTGCTTGACGCCGTTGTAAGGTCAGAACGCTCAAATCAATCCTACTTCTCGGCCCGAACGTTTAGTGTGTCAAACGGTCTGAATTTACAAACTGACAATTTTGCTCTGAATGGAAACAGCATAATATTAATCAAATGAATCCCATATACTATGTTATTACAAAAAAAGGTTTTAAATTCTCTGGTAATGCCAATACGGAATACTATCAAATGCTTCTCAGAGATGCCCTCTGGTGGTCAAACTAGCAATAACTTGCAGTAACAGAAGCAATGGCTGAGAATTAAATGACGTGCCACAGAATGCTGCAGCAGCACGCAAGGTGTGCCACAATATGACTAAACTTTTAAAGGAGGACTCACTGTAGTCCACAAATCCAGAACAAATTCAAGAAAATGTACACTATTGTATAGAGTTCTTATTGCATGGAACTTCCTTCCATCTCATATTGCTCAAATAAACAGCAAGCCTGGTTAAAAAAAAACCAGATAAAGCAACACCTCGCGGTACAATGCCTCTCCCCTATTTGACCTAGATAGTTTGTGTGTATGCATTGATATGTAGGCTACGTATGCCTTTCTAAAAATGTATGTAGTTCTGTCCTTGAGCTGTTCTTGTCTAATGATGGAATGTATTATGTCATTCTGTGTTGTTTTGTGTGGACCCCAGGAAGAGTAGCTGCTGCTTTTGCAACAGCTAATGGGGATCCTAATAAAAATACCAAATACCAGCTGGTTCAACTGGCTGACTGAAGTGCAAGGTAAGATAGCAGTTCAATTGTTAGTCTATCGGCAACTGCATATTATTCCATTTGTGATTTGAATGTGTATTTTAAATGTTTTACTGTGTACTCCGTAGATGGAGAATGTCCTCCTCCAACAGTGGCATTGGAGTTTGCTACCGGTGCGACGGTGGTGCCACCCCTGGGGTTTGCGGAAACCCAGACCATAGAGTTCCTCCACACAGCGAGAGGCAGTCTCACTGGTCAGCAGAAGATAAAGTACCCAGAGGCATACACGTGTGCTGTGACACTAAGGCTCCCTCTTCATAGCAACTGTAATACCTTTAGGGAATTCATGACCTCAGTGTTGCATAAACACACCTTAGTGGAGAGTGACATAATAGTTAGAGCATTGGAGGGGGTCGGGCAGAATCAGAAATCTTTAGGTAACATTTATAGATAAGATGTTTTATTTTCATAATATGCTTGTGAGATACTTGTCATTTAGAATGTATCTTTTTGTACTATAGTGTTGGCCGTTTGCAATTCTCTGTCAGGGCTCAGTTACTTGGGCCCCAGAAAGGGGAGAGGTCAAGCTTGTCTTCATATGTAAACATATCTTTTAAACCATGAGAAGGGATGATTGAGGGGGAACCAATTACCTCTTGGCTCCACAATGTCTGTGTGCCAGTCACTCCCTACTTTTCCCATCGGGGAGAGGAGGATGGCAGTGTCTGGAACCATTCTATGTTCACTCTGAGGTTGCCCTTATCTTGACCTAGAGGCTCACTCTCCTCTCCGTGAGTTTGTCCAGGATGGGATGTATTTGGGATGGGAGTGTGTAAAATGACAATTGATATATACCATTGGATGAGGTAATGTCTTGGTACTATTTTGTACCAAGAACGAGATAAGAGCTTCGATTAGGAGACCAAACTGAACGATAATTTATAGCTAAATACTGTCTGGCGATGGGATACTCCTCTCTCAAGTAAAATCTTTCTTTGTATAATGTTCTTAAGATCTGTTATTTGTCATGTCGACTAGTGGGTTGGATCTTTGCTACAAAGGATCTCAGTTGCCATTATGTTGACACTCTCAGAGAATTCATTTATAGACACTGAATTGATCTGAGAGTCACAGGGCTATGGTGAAGTTCATATAATTAAAGATGGACTTTATGATAACTCTGACTTGTGTGTGGTTTTCTCCCTCATGATTTAGAAATACAGGTAATTTCCACGACAAGGGTGAATAACTTGTATTCACAAGTCTTGTTCTGCCTTTCCTCTTCCACCGTTTCATATATGTACAAGCTATGTCCTAAGACTTGTACATTTCCGACCCTGTTCTTTGAATAACTTAATGTACATATTTTCTGCCAACTTGTCAGACTAATCTGATACGTTTATGATACTTTTATGATACAGAATTTGTTGAATGTATACATTTTTATCTAGTACCACTAAACTACAGTAGCAACTGAGCATTTATGGGTATGGCATTTATTTATTTTGACTGCACATCAACATTTAACTATTTATCTACTTACCATCTATGTATTGATAGAATATCAGTATTGGCTGTTACTGTTCACGTAAGGATCATTCATCTGCAATTAAACTCATTATAGTCCATATTGTTGTGTTTGTCTTGGTGATTCATGGTTTAGTTGTTTTTCAGAAACACTATTAACCAATATCCTTTGCTGATATTGACTGATGTTGACTGAAATACTGCTGCCGTATTGCAGCCAACTCATCCAAATCTGATAATTTGATGTCCTACATTTAATAACAAATTAAATTAAACCATTATCCTTGAGTTAGAACTATATGCAATGATAAAGCTTCCCATCCATTGCATTAAGTGGCAGCTCCACTTCTGGGAATTGCACTATTGTAGTGACTTATCAAATTCCAAATGCATTGATATAAGAACTAGATCCACTAGTCCAAGGCTCTCCAACCCTGTTCCTGGAGAGCTACCCTCCTTTAGGATTTTGATCCAATCTCAGTTGTAACTAACCTGATTAATGTATTAACCTAGTATTATTAAAATCAGGTGCGCTAGATTAGGGTTGGAGTGAAAACCTACAGGACAGTAGTTCTCCAGGAACAGGGTTGGAGAGCTCTGCACCAGTCCAGCTTCAACCACATTATTCATGCTGTCACAATGTGTCAACAAGTTATGTTGGTAACTGTAATAGGCTGCTGTACGGGAGCCAAAACACTGGTCCGTTAGAATCCTTTATCTTGATTTTTTAAAATTGTGGTCTGTAGGGTGTTAATTTTAATAATTTATAAAAGTCCTGTTTTAATTTCCATTAAGAATGTTCTGTTGCCGTCCCACGCCAGGCACGCTCTGAATGCTTCAATCCAGTGTTTGCAGTAGGCTCTCCTGGGTCGTGTTGTACTAAGCAGAAGACAAATATTCTGTTAGCAGATGGCGCTGTTGTGCTAAAGAGCCATAGAGCAAAATACAATAGACCTCAACCATAGGCCGTATATCTTAAAAGTACCGGGCTCTCTCCAAATTTTATTTTTAAAAGTAGTGATGGAATGGAAGTACCTAACTTTTGTTATGGCCATCTCTTTCTAATCTCTGGTCCCAGTCCGTTAAGAGTTGAAGATGTCTGTCGTTCCTTTCTAGACACCCAAATCATATAGTGTGTATAGGGGGAGGGTGGAAGGTGTTTCCAAAAGAAGGGAATACAGTAATAGCAAAGCAAAACACAATGATGAAAAATGGTAGATAAATCCACAACCCAATAGGGAAATCAACAGAGCATGATAAAGTAATTCAAAATCAAAGGTAAATGGAGAGGCGGGGTATATGTTGAATGGAGAAGTACTTAGCTTTTGGGAAGGGCTCCTCTCATCCTTCAACTCTGGTCAAGGTAAGCTCCAGTTCAGCTACAGTACGAGTTGTCTAGTTACCTCAACGGTGTCAGGACCGCTGCGCACTGCCAACTCCAGTAGTACCTAAACACATAGATATGTCTCTGAACCCACTGAGAGGCCATAAACCTTGAGACTATTATTTAAGGACTGAAGATGTCTGTAGTAACTTTGTAGAGACCAAATCATACAGTGTGTGAAAGAGGGGGAGTGTTACCTCGGGTACTGTGCAAGGAGGAGGGGGTTTCCAAAGCTTTGGTTGATGAAAAGTTCACTGATGGTGGCGTCCTAATTGGTGGTGTTATTATTGGTGATATAAAAATGAACTGATTCAAGGACTGAAAAAACAGGAGTCGTTAACATTTCTAACAGTATTATAAAAATGAACTGATTCAAAGGAACGAGTGGCGCTGAAGATATAGCGTCCAATCCCTCGTCCCAGTAGGGGAGTATCAGGGGTGTAGTAAGTCACGTTGGAGAGTCGGAAAGAGTGGCGCTGAAGATATAGCGTCCAATCCGATTGTTCCAGTGACATTTTATTTTTATGTAGCTAACAACCCCTAAAGTATTTGATTGTTTAATCTGTGCCAACTCTCAGAGCCTCCGCCCTACTGTATGATAACAATCGTGCATTGACAGGCGATGCAGCTTTAACAAACTAGCAACAAAAACAAAAAAAATATTCAGACAAACATCACTATAGCTAGCTAGCTAGCTACAATAGCTGGCTAACGATTTATAGACGACTATTTTAATGTCAAAGGCAGGCAGATCTAGCTAGCTAATGTTGGTAGCTAGGTAACATTATATTATCTAGCTACTTTCTTTACAGCTGTTACGCCACTCTCACTCAACACATTAAGTTAACGTTACCTGGCTATTGATGGTTAAAGTCCTTCTCTTCTGTCCGTGAGCAGTTGTCTGGTGCAATCAAAGATGGTAAATTATATTATTTTGAGAAACTGGGCAGCCATTGTTAACTAGCTAGATATTTTTTTACCTCAGAAGAACAGTTAACAACAACATCTATTACTCATATTATACTTATAGTTGAATCACTGTGACATATGAAATACAAGTGATAGTGTAATCAATGTGTAATAACTATGTCAAAAAATGATGAACATTTATTTATGAATTATTATGTGACGTGCCATTTTTATGAAATGTTATCTGGCGTGTATCTTTTTTGACATACAAAGACCCAAACAGCATTCCATAGAGCTGTCCTTAAATCAAGGCATGCTGCATGCTAATTATCTATAGGCTACGTTTCAACTGGTCAATTTCAAATAATAAAAAATAAAAAAGTTTTATTTTCAAACAACATTTTGAAATAAACTATTCAACCTCCTTATTAACTGACATAGAAGTAGCCCATTTCACCATCTCACAGTTGCGGACAAGTTACACTTGAGGAATGCTACGCTAATGTAAGGCGAGAATTAGCTAGATGGGCCAAACAAACTTCTCTCTTCGATGAGAGCCCAAGTTTCCAGACATTTGCGCATCTCCATTCAGAACACCACCTACCTGAAATCTTTCCCCATAGCACATTGTTCGGTTGGTACCCACATTGCCTTCATTGTTGTTTTCTTTTTAATAATTACTTTGGGCATGTGTGTGTTCCTATTAAAGTAAATGCCTTATTACGTTATCATAATAGTTTATGTATATTGTGTTGTCGTTTCTACTGTACACCGTATGTAGCTATGTATGGAGCATAATGTAGTCTGTGTGTTTTCCTTTATAACTGAGGACACGAAAGGATGGATGGTGTTATACTCAATTGTGCTTATGTAGCAAGCTACATTATTCTATTAGCTCTGTAAAACAATGTGAATGGCATCAGAGAAGTATTAGCTTGTGCTGTATCCTTTGAAGCTGCCCTGGCCTTATCATGACCATGGCCTGTGTATTAATTTGTGAACCACAACCTGGATTCGGTCCTATGTAGCGAAATTTGAAATTGTGTTTTTTACTTTGGATAAAACTAGACACTCCGAGCTAGAAAATAAAATATAACATACACTGCAGTTGAGGAACAATGAGACAATAATTCTGCTTTCAAAGTTGATAAACTTGTAACCCCACTTTTGAGAAAATGGTCCATGAATGACTTTTTGCATCGTTCACACCCTCTTAAGCCTTAGCCCCACCCATCTCTTTAAGGATTCACAGTGTAGTAAACAAGCAAAGATTTGAATCCTACAAGTGGTGAAAGTAGTAGCAAAAAGTTGTACTAAAAATAACTTAATCTAGTCCTTGATTTATATCCTAATCTGACTTTGGTGCAGGTCATGTTGTTCTTCACATTAATGTATCTGGGTAACACCCACAATATCAAATAAAATATCAGTTTATTTGTCTCATGTACAGGATACAGAAGGTGTAAACTGTATAGTGAAATGGTTACTTGCTTAGTGGAGTCTTTTGTTTAGACAAACAACTGGGAACTCTGGATTTTTTAAAAACTCAAGACGGAATAATCGTTTTGAATGGTCATCCAACTCGGAATTCCAACTCGGGAACTCTGGCATCTTACTAGAGTTCCTACACAAATCATACACTTAATGTTAGCTAGCGAGCCAGCTAGTTAACCATAACTAGCTAGCTAGCTAATAGTATGTTTTATTAACTTGCAATGAAAACTAGTTTATGACAAAATTATAAAATTATAATATCTAAAAATGTAGCTAGAATACTTGGATGAACGCTTCTCCCTCTGTCGTGGATGCCATAATTGCCCTTAGTTTGAAGATGTAATCCGGAGACGGCTGTTTTATACAACAGCCTTCTTTCTATGTTCTGTTTTTGGACTCTTTCCGAATTTGGCAAACATCTCTCTGATTCCAACGGGCATTCCACTGATTTCGAAACTCGGTCAACTTCTTCTGTTATAACGACACCGTTCCTTCCCCACCATTTTCATCAGAAGACTCTACAATATCTGGTTTAAAGAAAATGTTTTTACCTAAATGAGGGATTTCTTCATTGCCTGATTCATTTTCAGAGTCAGCATGGCACGATCATCCTCTAGAACATGCCTGGGCAAAGGCCGGCCCGTGGGCCGTATGCCGCCACGACCTGATTCAATACGGCCCGCGGAATCATACACAGATCACATAAAGAATTTAAAACATTTCACCTTTTTCTCCTTGGCCCTGGATGAGAGCAGTGACACAGCGCAATTGTTGATATTCTTACGAGACATAACCCCAGACTTTGAAATTACAGAGGAGCTTGCTTCAGTGCAGTCAATGAAGAGCACAACCACAGGGAAATATTTTTTGGAGGTTAATAAGTGTGAGGCAAAACTGGGACTGAGTTTTGAAAAGTTATCCAGTGGGACCACTGATGGGTGCCCAAACTTGACAGGAAAAAACATTGGCCTTTTGAAAGGAAAACAAGATTAAGTAGCTGAGCTGAACACAGATCAGAAAATTATTTTTCTGCATTGCATTATTCATCAGGGGGTAATCTGGAAATGTGTTCTGGAAATGAGTCATGTTGTGGATACAGTCACTAAAGTGGTAAAATTCATAAGAGCAAAATCTTTAAACCACAGGCAGTTTGTCTCACTGTTGGAAGAGACAGAGTTGGGTCATACAGATCTCCCCTACCCAGGGATGCACTGAGAATGAAAAAGGGCCCAGACTTTTGGTCACCAAATCCCCCCCAGCGATACACCACCACCCACACAACCCAAGCCACACTTTATGTAAACAAGATTACTGAACAATATTTTCTAACAATAACTTTAGTAAAATATATGCAGAATAGAACAAGGATAACGTGTTGCTCTTAGGAGAAGGCTAGCTAGAAGGAGCACATATTGTCACAATGGTACTGGCAGCAAGGTGGCAAGAATCTGACGTGGTTGCAAGATCCGGGCTCTTCGCTGGCCTTGGCAGACACTGACATTCCTGTCTTGCAGGAAATCACGCACAGAACAAGCAGTATGGCTGGTGGCATTGTCATGCTGGAGGATCATGTCAGGATGAGCCTGCAGGAACACATGAGGAAGGAGGATGTCTTCCCTGTAACACATAGCGTTTAGATTGCCTGCAATGACAAGAGCTCAGTTCGATGATGCTGTGACACACCGCCCCAGACCATGACGGACCCTCCACCTCCAAATCGATCCCGCTCCAAAGTACAGGCCTTGGTGTAACGCTCATTCCTTCGACAATAAATGCGAATCCGACCATCACCCCTGGTGAGACAAAACTGCCACTCGTCAGTGAAGAGCACTTTTTGCCAGTCCTGTCTGGTCCAGCGACGGTGGGTTTGTGCCCATAGGCGACGTTGTTGCCAGTGATGTCTGGTGAGGACCTGCCTTACAACCGGCCTACAAGCCCTCAATCCAGCCTCTCTCAGCCTATTGCGGACAGTCTGAGCACTGATGGAGGGATTGTGCGTTCCAGGTGTAACTCGGGCAGTTGTTGTTGCCATCCTGTACCTGTTCTGCAGGTGTAATGTCCGGATGTACCAATCCTGTGCAGGTGTTGTTACACATGGTCTGCCACTCCGAGGACAATCAGCTGTCCGTCCTGTCTCCCTGTAGCGCTGTCTTAGGCGTCTCACAGTACGGACATTGCAATTTATTACCCTGGCCACATTTGCAGTCCTCATGCCTCCTTGCAGCATGCCTGAGGCACATTCACGCAGATGAGCAGGGACTCTGGGCATCTTTCTTTTGGTCAGGAAAATAAGAACAATCCGAAATTCCTTTTTGATACTGTCGCAAAGCTAACTAAAAAGCAGCATTCCCCAAGAGAGGATGGCTTTCACTTCAGCAGTAATAAATTAATTAACTTCTTTGAAGAAAAGATCATGATTATTAGAAAGCAAATTGCGGACTCCTCTTTAAATCTGTGTATTCCTTCAAAGTTCAGTTGTCCAGGGGCCTCCCGGGTGGCGCAGTGGTTAAGGGCGCTGTACCAAGGTGGCCGGGTGCACGGTGTTTCCTCCGGTGCATTGGTGCGGCTGGCTTCCGGGTTGGATGTGCGCTGTGTTAAGAAGCAGTGCGGCTTGGTTGGGTTGTGTATCGGAGGACGCATGACTTTCAACCTTCGTCTCTCCCGAGCCCGTACGGGAGTTGTAGCGATGAGACAAGATAGTAGCTACCACAACAATTGGATACCACGAAATTGGGGAGAAAAAGGGGTAAAAGTGAGTCTGCACAACTCTGCCAGGACCTAGGATCAAGAGAGACACTCAAGTGTTTTAGTACTATATCTCTTGATACAATGATGAAAATAATCATGGCCTCTACCTTCAAGCTGCATACTGGACCCTATTCCAACTAAACTACTGAAAGAGCTGTGCTTGGCCCTCCTATGTTGAACATAATAAACGTCTCTCTATCCACCGGATGTGTACCAAACTCACTAAAAGTGGCAGTAATACAGCCTCTCTTGAAAAAGCCAAACCTTGACCCAGAAAATATAAAAAACTATCGGCCTATATCGAATCTTCCATTCCTCTGAAAAATTGTAGAAAAGGCTGTTGCGCAGCAACTCACTGCCTTCCTGAAGACAAACAATGTATACGAAATGCTTCAGTCTGGTTTTAGATCCCATCATAGCACTGAGACTGCACTTGTGAAGGTGGTAGATGGCCTTTTAATGGCATCAGACTGAGGCTGCTAGACCTTAGTGCTGCTTTTGATACCATCGATCACCACATTCTTTTGGAGAGATTGGAAACACAAATTGGTCTACACGGACAAGTTCTGGCCTGGTTTAGATCTTATCTGTCGGAAAGATATCAGTTTGTCTCTGTGAATGGTTTGTCCTCTGACAAATCAAATGGAAATTTCGGTGTTCCTCAAGGTTCCATTTTAGGACCACTATTGTTTTAACTATATATTTTACTTCTTGGGGATGTCATTCGAAAACATAATGTTAACTTTCACTGCTATGCGGATGACACACAGCTGTACATTTCAATGAAACATGGGGAAGCCCTAAAATTGCCCTCGCTAGAAGCATGTGTTTCAGACATAAGGAAGTGGATGGCTGCAAACTTTCTACTTTTAAACTCGGACAAAACAGAGATGCTTGTTCTAGGTCCCAAGAAACAAAGAGATCTTCTGTTGAATCTGACAATTAACCTTAATGGTTGTATAGTCGTCTCAAATAAAACTGTGAAGGACCTCGGTGTTACTCTGGACCCTGATCTCTCTTTTGAAGAACATATCAAGACTGTTTCAAGGACAGCTTTTTTCCATCTACGTAACATTGCAAAAATCAGAAACTTTCTGTCCTAAAATGACGCAGAAAAATGAATCCATGCTTTTGTCACTTCTAGGTTAGACTACTGCAATGCTCTACTTTCCGGCTTCCCGGATAAAGCACTAAATAAACTTCAGTTAGTGCTAAATACGGCTGCTAGAATCCTGACTAGAACCCAAAAATGTGATCATATTACTCCAGTGCTAGCCTCCCTACACTATCCTCCCTGCTTCCTGTCAAGGCAAGGGCTGATTTCAAGGTTTTACTGCTAACCTACAAAGCATTACATGGGCTTGCTCCTACCTATCTCTCTGATTTGGTCCTGCCGTACATACCTACACGTACGCTACGGTCACAAGACGCAGGCCTCCTAATTGTCCCTAGAATTTCTAAGCAAACAACTGGAGGCAGGGCTTTCTCCTATAGAGCTCCATTTTTATAGAATGGTTTGTCTACCCATGTGAAAGACGCAAACTCGGCCTCAACCTTTAAGTCTTTACTGAAGACTCATCTCTTCAGTGGGTCATATGATTGGCCCAGGAGTGTGAAGGTGAACGGAAAGGCTCTGGAGCAACGAACCGCCCTTGCTGTCTCTGCCTGGCCGGTTCCCCTCTTTCCACTGGGATTCTCTGCTTCTAACCTTATTACAGGGGCTGAGTCACTGGCTTAATAGGGCTCTTTCATACCGTCCCTAGGAGGGGTGCGTCACCTGAGAGGGTTGAGTCACTGATGTGATCTTCCTGTCTGGGTTGGCGCCCCTCCCCCTTGGGTTGTGCAGTGGCGGAGATCTTTGTGGGCTATACTCGGCCTTGTCTCAGGATGGTAAGTTGGTGGTTGAAGATATCCCTCTAGTGGTGTGGGGGCTGTGCTTTGGCAAAGTGAGTGGGGTTATATCCCTCCTGTTTGGCCCTGTCCGGGGATGTCATTGGATGGGGCCACAGTGCCTCCTGACCCCTCCTGTCTCAGCCTTCCAGTATGTATGCTGCAGTAGTTTATGTGTCGTGGGGCTAGGGTCAGTTTGTTATCTGGAGTACTTCTCCTGTCCTATCCGGTGTCCTGTGTGAATTTAAGTGTGCTCTCTCTAATTCTCTCTTTCTCTCTTTCTTTCCTACTCTCGGAGGACCTGGGCCCTAGGACCATGCCTCCTTGCTATCCCCAGTCCACCTGGCCGTGCTGCTGCTCCAGTTTCAACTGGTCTGCCTGTGATTATTATTATTTGACCATGCTGGTCATTTATGAACATTTGAACATTTTGGCCATGTTCTGTTATAATCTCCACCCGGCACAGCCAGAAGAGGACTGGCCACCCCACATAGACTGGTTCCTCTAGGTTTCTTCCTAGGTTTTGGCCTTTCTAGGGAGTTTTTCCTAGCCACCGTGCTTCTACACCTGCATTGCTTGCTGTTTGGGGTTTTAGGCTGGGTTTCTGTACAGCACTTTCAGATATCAGCTGATGTAAGAAGGGCTTTATAAATACATTTGATTTGAATTTGATAATCACAATACCACAGGAATCTGCAGAGACTCAATTAGCAGGAAGGGGATCGTCTCACTGTGGTTCCCCGACACCCGTAGGTTGGTGGGGGTGGTATGGGGGGTGGGGTAACCCAGCCTACAGAGCGCCTGTCCAGTGCTCTAACATCCATGGGAATGGAGAGGGGTTGAATGGGGATGCCCAGCTCAGATGCCAGGGTAAGGTCCATAAGACTCATATCGGCCGTCGAGTATCTGGAGAGACTTGGACTGGTCGCCCCACCCCAGGGTGGCATGGAGAGGGGGGCGAGTAGGGGGAGAAGCAACATTATCCTTAAGACCCACCAGAGTACTCAGTCTCTTGAAGGGACAGGTAGACACATAATGACCAGCAGTACCGCAATACAGACAACTCTGGGTGTTAAGTCTGCATACGCGTTTCGGCTGGAGACAGCCTAGCCCTGCAGAGCTGCATTGGCTCAGGTAGGGGCAAAAGGGCGGTCTTCGGAGTTCATCAGATGCAAGGTGGGATCCTTGAGTGAGCAATTGTGACCGCAATCAGACCTCTTCTCCCTCCTACTTTCCTGTAGCCGACCATCGATCCAGATGTTTAACGTGATGAGTGAACCGAGATCCGTCGGTAGTTCCCGGGCTGCAAGCTCATCCTTTACTTCCTCCGATAATCTGTGCCGGAACGTGCCGAACAGAGCTTCCAGGTTCCAGGCACCCTCCTCTGATAGTGTGCGGAAATGCATCACAGTCTGCCACTCTGAGGGAGTCCTTCCAAAGCTGGAGTAACTTCCGGGAAGCCTCCTTCCCAGACACCGGAGCCTCAAACCTTTCTCACCTCCACCACAAATACCTCCGAACTGAGGCAGATTGTCACTCCCATGCCGCTGTGGCCCAAGCGAGTGCCCTCCCGGATATCAGCGTAATAATGTACACTATCTTTGAGCGGTCCCAGAGGAACAAAGAAGGTTGCAGCTTGAAAACAGAGCACTGGTGGGGGAAGGCTCGGCAGGTTCTGGAATCTCCATCGTAGTGCTCCGAGGGAGGTAAGCGGGGTTCCTGGGAAACCGGGGCGACGGCGCTGCAACCAGCTGGGTTACTGAGGGGCTGGGAGGTTACTGTTGTGGTAGGCTGCCAAGTATGCAACCCACGGAATTGCTTCCGCAAAGCGTCTAATGCTAGGTTGTGACATTCGGCCACGCCCTGGAACCCTTCCATCAGACCACGAAGCAACTCCTCACATCTACCAATGAGAGCTCCTTGGGAGGAGATGGCATTATGGAGCTGGTCCAAGTCTGCTGGGTCAGTCATGGCCAGTTTGTACTATCAGGGTTCAGGTAAGACTCAAGTGCAGACTGTGTTGAAGTAACAATATTTTCATGTAACGGGGTTGAGTTGGTCAGCTCAACGATTCCCACCTGACTTTAAAAAACATCATAATACAGATACAACACAATGTGATTACTTGCCTGTTTCTGTACTATGCAGTACCATGCAGTTGAAAATGGTTGAATGATGTCACTTCCTGTTAATGATGGCACATAAGGGTGGACTGACCATTTTTATTTTCTGAGTTTTGTTGGATTTTAATCAATAATCATGCATTTATTTGATAAAAATACTTTCAACAAAAGAACACAAATATATGTTTGCATTAATGATAAAAGTTATTAATTATGTGCAAATTTCAATATTAATTTCCCAAGTAAACATTTTGTAATGCCTGGGGGACATGACACATGTCCCCCAGGCATGGGGGATGAATGCTATATTTATTTCATATATTATACAGTGGGGCAAAAAAGTATTTAGTCAGCCACCAATTGTGCAAGTTCTCCCACTTAAAAAGATGAGAGAGGCCTGTAATGTTCATCATAGGTAAACTTTAACTATGACAGACAAAATGAGAACAAAAGCCCCAAAACATCACTGGTCTAGAGGAGATCTGCATGGAGGAATGGGCCAAAATACCAGCAAAAGTGTGTGAAAACCTTGTGAAGACTTACAGAAAACGTTTGACCTCTGTCATTGCCAACAAAGGGTATATAACAAAGTATTGAGATAAACTTTTGTTATTGACCAAATACTTATTTTCCACCATAATTTGCAAATAAATGCATTAAAAATCCTACAATGTGATTTTCTGGATTTTCTTTCTCATTTTGTCTGTCATAGTTGAAGTGTACCTATGATGAAAATTACAGGCCTCTCGTCTTTTTAAGTGGGAGAACTTTCACAATTGGTGGCTGACTAAATACTTTTTTGCCGTACTGTATTTATTTATTTCAATTCATTATACTGGACATTTCAATTTATATAGAAAATATTTTCATTTTGGTGACCCAATGTATATAATATAATATAAAAAGTCAGGGGACTGAAATATTACCCGAGCCCAAGAATGACCCTTTATAGTGTTAACATATCCATGCTTACTGTACACTTTTCTATGGTGCACCAAGTGTTGGGACAATTGCATTAAAGTAACTGTCCAGTGTTTCCAGATTTCTATGAAATATGACCTATAATTAATTGCAATATGAGTGAAATAGTTTGCCATCCGAAAAACAGTAAAAACAGTAATTAAGTATGTTGAAAAGCAGTTTTTCTGTGTTGGAATGGTGTGGGCGTACCCAAACAACAGAATGGCGTGGGCGTATACCGGTCATAAAAAATATTAATGTAAGTAGACCGCTGATTGGCCAGTTCATCCTCATCAGGAGGATGACATAATCCCCTATAAGGAAATAGCAAGCATTTTTTTAAACGGTCTGTTTGAGAGACAAGTTGGGGATTTTAAAATGTTTTTTTCTCCAATGTATGCTTTTGCACAAATACGAGTATACACTGCAGGATGAGTCAGCAACATTATTTTGGTATGTATTATCAGAATATTAACTTTTAAAAGTAGATTTTCACTGAAAAGTTACTTTAAGTATAGTTCCTTTGCAATGGGTTAAACATGTGCCCAATGAAGATGTTGTGCAGTCCCATCAATATCCTTGTGGGTGGACTGTGTGTGTGAGACTGTAAAATAACACAACATTACGTAAAGCATTAAATCAGTACCTACTCAGCAGATCCCACTCAGAACACACAATTGTCCTAAATGAGCCCCTCTCCTGTGAAAATCCATTAAAATAATTCCATATTGACAAACCTGCCCGGTCCAACACTTTGACGACCAAACAGTTCACTCGAGAGGCCATCAACTGCATTGCTAATGCACTCTAATTATATGTTTTTGCTTTGGAAAACTGTGCCATTTCACTACACTATGGTTACTGTCCAAAATATTAACTTTGATTATAATTTTTTTCACCATCGTTTTCAGGGCAATTTTCTGGGTATAGAAAAAGCAGAAGGCCAGCATTACATGCTATGTCCATGAGGGACTAAGAGCAGGTAAAAGGACATAAAGGAAAACTTGCCTTTTTTGGCCTGGCAAAGAAAACAGAATTGACTGTCAGACATTTCTTGTATACATTCTCTTTTCCCGCCTGTTCATCTAACATGCTGACCACACCGCTCCATTGCAAAATAAATGTACACATACATGTTATTCAATCATTGTCTGCGTGGCCATGCGCTAAAATAGAAATTGGTTCTATTTGTGATGCTCAATGCACTGCAATGCACCTCTCCCATCTTTGTCCTGGTATATAAACATTGTTTTTTAGGAGTATATACCCACATGCCATCTCCTCATTGGTTTTTAGGAGCATATACCCACGTGGGCGATTGAAAGATGAACTAAGGTCCACACTCCGGTCAGTTGTAGTAATGCTGTAAAGTTGGTAGCCAACTACCATATGAAGTCCAAAGAAGAAAAATAAACCTGAAGGAAGGAGGAGAGATGACGAGAAACAAATTCGGTTTACTGTTTTATCTGTTGATTAATTGTCGGAGTAGAGGACCTTGTGCATTTCAGGTACAATAAAAACCCAATGTTTATATACCAGGACAAATTTTCGAGCAACAGCAAATTGCTATACATGTTTAATGCTTGTTGACATGTTCCCAAATTAATAGAATTGGTCCAGAGTTGTTTTTATATTTCAACCTGCATGTCCTGATGTGGGTGAACAAAATCAACTTGCACACAATAGCGCAGGCGGATGCACGCGCAGTTTGGTCAGCATGTAAGCCTCTACAAAAGGGGAGCCACAGTACCCTAACCGGAAAAACAGGCTTCTGGCAAACAGTTGTGGCAAACCTTCAGCCAATTTGCAGCAAGCTCATATTTTCACATGCAAATGAGTTTTGTGACAAACTGTTGGGGTTAATTTACAGCAACTTGTGAACTTCTGGAAAACAATTATGGGAAACTTGTGACGAACGTTTTTGGTTACTGTGTGTTAAAAACACATTAAAATGTATCTACACTGAACAAAAATATAAACACAACATGTAAAGTCTGGGTCCCATGTTTCATGAGCTAAAATAAATGATCTCCAAAATTTTACATATGCACAACATGCTTATTTCTCTCTAATTTTGTGCACACATTTGTTAGTGAGCATTTCTCCTTTGCCAAGGTAATTCATCCACCTGACAGTTGTGGTATAATAATTGTATTTTCGAAAAACATAGGCTTAATGATATCAATAGTGGAGGGTGCCCGGGGGAACGCAGAGCGCAGCCTGGAGGAACGCATAGGCCTATATCTTTCATTTGATCATCTGCTACCTAGGCTGAAGGAGTGATGCAGCCTACAAGCATGCATGTTGAATTATTTCAATAGCCTATTAAACTTTTACAAATGTAGTCTATAGCCTATTATAATAGCTAAATAAATAACGACCATGACAGTCAATGAAAAAAATCATGGAGCTCGAAACATCATGATTGTGGGAAAAATAATGAATGCATACTGTCGCTTTGGAAAAAAGCATCTGCTTAATGTCACATGTATTATTTTTGCACACCTCATATTTGTGAGACATCGAACATTGGGCTATATGGGCTGCCTGCACATTCTGAGAAGACTAAATAAAATAAAACAATGTATGAAAACCGGATAAGTCAGGTATTGTATCCCCAACTGTGTAACTTTGTTACAGTGTTTCTTTATCATAACCCAAGGTTGCATGCCAAATTTTTGCTGAACCTACACATAGATAAAGCTTCATTTTGGATTGAGACCTGACACCAAGTCAAAAATATGCTACTATTTCTTGTCTGTTTTACAAATCTGTGATTGTAATTTTCAACATAGCAAATAGCAGCATACATGTATCGTCAATTGCCAACATCAATATTTTCTGAAGTATCCTTAATAGGTACCTAACATTACCTCTAAAGGAGCCAAAAACACACGATCCAGCAGTTGCTGCTCGAGCCAGACTCGGCGCCTGACTTTCCAAAGGTCGTTGGGGTTGTAACAGTTGGTTAACAGTCGAGGACAGCCGGAGAAGATACCAAAAAGTAAAAAATAGGGCATTGTCACTATTATATTTGTAGTAGTGTATTTTGTCGCTGTCGCTAATTAGTTTGTGACACTGTAGCTAGCTTCATTTCTGGACTGGTCATGGTTGTTGTCAAAGTTTCTAAATTAACATCAGCTAACTATCTTAGCTAACTGTTAGAGCAAAGGTAGCTAGCTAAGTCAATACGTTTATGGTTTAGCCTATGTGATATTAGGTAGCTAATTTAGCTAGCTAGTGTTTTTGTTTGTAAAACATCGGTAGTCTAGCTAAGACTAGGCAAGAAAGCACCCTGTTAACATAACTCGCTAGCTAACAGTCAGAGTTAGCTATGCTAGCTAGCTATGTCCAGTGAGTCACAAAGGAATCGTGCGACCCTAACTGGTCACGAGCTGAGATGGCAAAGAGCGCTTCAAGATTCAATAATGATGACAATGGTTTATTTCGTTTCATGTGTACTATGGAAGCTAAACGCTGAATTACAGTAACACATAAAATATATGTGTTTTTATATTTATGGTTCTGGTGGTTCTGTGTAACGTTAGCTACCTAAATTATTTGGATATAGTTAGTGGTCGACCACAAAATAATAAATAATTTTGCGAAACTATTCATGGTTGACCCTACACAGTCAATGGTGAATCAGCTGCTGCCTTCTTCATTGAAAATAAAATATATTTAAAAAAAGAAAATTAACTATAAGGAAAATGTAAAACAACATTCTATAGGTTGAATGATTAGTGTTTCCAGCTGATCCCATTCCTCACTTGAACCCCATTTAAAGCGATGTGCTTGACAATACATGTATGTCTTCTTGTTTGCAGAGGTGGGACCATGTCATTGTTTTACAAGTCACAAGTAAGTCTCAAGTCTTAGCACTCAAGTCCCAAGTCAAGACAGGCAAGTTCGAGTCAAGTCTCAAGTCAAGTCAAGTCTTAAACTGAGTTTCGAGTCCTAAACAAGTCATAATGTGCTCTTCACCAAATGTAATACCATTAAATATTTAACAAGCGTAATAGTATTTATGTGAATCATGAATGTTTTTAAAAATATATATATTTATTACTTTCCAAATAAACTTTAGATTTCCATGGAAATACATGGGTAGACATGAGAAAGACATATGACAACACAAAAATATTGTAGTGCTCTCTCTCTCTCCAGATATACTCTAGACACCTAAAACAATCCTGCCATAAAGTTACAATCATTTATTAAAACGTACATCAAAACAACTGACACTGAACTTCAAGTAGGCCTACAATTTGAACACTGGCCTGAATGTCTGAGAAAAAATACAGATCCCAAAGATGGGAGATAACCTGAACATGGAGACTACGTGTGTGTGTAATGCATAAACAGTTTCATTTTTTTGTCTTATCTCAGCGCCCTATGATGCATTGCGTTTGCAAAAGACCAAATTCGATAAAAGTCTGTCAGTCATTTGTGCAGGCCGCAGTATGATGCCACCATGGCTGAAGACACGCTCCACCGGAGCACTGGAGGCAGGCACTGCCAAGACCCTGATGGCCACTCGGGACAGTGAAGGAAGAGCCTTCCTGTTCATTGCCCAGAACAAGAGGGCATTCTGTCCTTCGCATTTGTCAAGGTAGTGACTTAGCTGTAGTGCTGGAGAGGTCCCGACAGCTTTCTTCTGCCTCTTACAGTATGCTGCAAACAGCGCTTCTACTTGTCCAAGACTTTGGTCCTCTCGCTCTTCCTCATCAACAAGAGGCCAAGCTTGCTCAGTCCCTGTAGCATCTTGCAGAATCAGTTCTGGCAAAACATGTAAAAGCATAGCAGAAACAAAAAGGTAGTATTGGTGATGCAGTGGGTTAAACTAAAAAAGTATTATTGTTGCAGTCAATTGGATTAAATTATGAGAAAAAGTTACATTAAACTCAATAATATTTACCTTTCACTCTTTGTGCCACCTCCTTGACCAGCACATGGTGCTCCACCCACATCAGAGAAAAAGCCGGATCCAAGGCAGGTGCTTTGAGGTAGGCTGGATCTGAAAAGGGGGCAGTGATTCCATCTTGTGTCCTGGCCATTTTCACATTGATGAAGATTCCAAGAAATCTTTTGTTCAGGCATGCCTGGAGACTTCTGACCAGGCCGCTCAGGGAATGGACTTGAGGCTTCCGCTGCTCCAGGTGGTGATTCAGGGACAGGACCGAGGGAACAACCAAACTGATTGTGACCCTCTTCACCCCCTGTGTCATATCTGTTGCTTCTCCAAATGGCTTCAGGATGTCCACCATCTGCTTCAACTTATTACACTCCCGTACTGTGAACAACAACTCCTTGTGCACAGCCTTTACTAGAACATGACTGAGCTTTAGATGGTCACATTGGATAACTGCCTTCACTTGTCTTAGTGTTGAGTTCCATCTTGTTGACAGCAGGAGGGATGCCTCTTTCCCCAAATTCAACCTCAAACACCTCTTTGAATGTTGTGCTTGTATGTAGCAGTGAGCTGATTTTTGCTAACTTTGAAAGAGAAGGAGTCATCACTTTTGTTTCTTTCAAGCCGTCTCCCACCACCAGCTGGAGAGTGTGGGCAAAACATTGAAAGTGCTGTTTTTTTGCAATAGCAGCATCCACTGTTTGCTGGTCTTCCAGGGTTAGGTCATTCCAGAGCTCTGGGTCATCAAGGCAATCTTCGTCATGTACTTCTTCTTGTTCAATGGGGAAGCACACTGTGAATGCTTTTCTCATGTTGGCAGCATTGTCACTAATGATATAGTCCAATTTATCTTTAATGCTGAACTCATCACATATGGCCTCAATTTGCTCACAGATTCTTTTGGCCGTGTGTGGGCCTTTGAAGTGGTCACAAGCCATGAGATTGGACTTGAGCTGTATCCTCTCTCCATCTTTCTCCATACAGTGCACAGTGACACCAAGGAACCCCCTCATCTTTCGGCCGGACCAAATGTACACTGTGACTGAAACATGGTCAGTGTTGCTCAACTGAGTTTTCAGTTTTGAACGTCTCTCTGTAGCGAGGTTCTCTACGTTTGATGTCAATGTTCTACGACACACTGGGCTGTACTAAAGTGACGAAAACGCTTGTTTTCCACAATAGACAGAGGCAAGTTGCAATCGATAACCAGGTTGGACAGTATTGCATTGTTGATGGCTTTCTGCTGTGGATTATTCATGCTGTATTGCCATAAAACGGGTCTCCATGAACTGTGAGATTGGAGACTGTCGTGGTTCTTGTGACACTTTTGTTCATCTGGTATTGTTGAAATCTGTAAGCATATAAAAAAAATAATTGAGCGGGGCAGTAGCACAATCTTGCCTGGTCTCAATCTTGGGTGCAATGATCACGTTTCCGCACTGGCTGACTGTGTGGAGGCTCATTGATTTAACGTTATGTTAGCCTACATGCTATACTAGCAAAGTTATATATAGCTGTTGGCTATATTAGCCACGACTTACTGTTCTTTGTTCAGCTTCAAATGTCAAACAAAGTTGGAAGTTGTTGCACCTCCATCTGTAATTTTCTTCCTGCATGTTTTGCAAGTTGCAATCCATTTTTTGTTGACTAATCCGTTAAATGAAGGGTTGATGCGCTGCACACTTTTTTTAATAGCATATTTTTTTTATATTTGGGCTTGGGGAAGGAATCAAGTCAGGGTGAGTCATAAGGCTCAAGTCCAAGTCAAGTCACGAGTCATTGGTGTTAAAGTCAAGGTCGAGTTGCAAATCATCATATTTGTGACTTAAGTCTGACTCTAGTCCAAGTTATGTGACTCGAGTCCACACCTCTGCTTGTTTGTCTTCCTGCCAGCAGACTCTCTCTCCACCCTCAGCTTCTCTGACGAACTGTCTCTACCTTACAGCACCATGCGCCAAATACTCAGACAGTTCACAGCCAGAAACGTATGTGGGACAACAGTTATCACTCATAATAACGTATTGTTTGTTGAACAACAACTAAAGTCCATCCATTCTGGTTATCAATCCATTTGAACCTTCCACTAATAATAACTATAAGTATAATGTAAAACAACATTCTATAGGTTGAAAGATGAATGTTTCCAGCTGACCCCATTCCTCACTTGAACCCCATGTAAAGTGATGTGCTCTTCAATACATGTCTTCTTGTTTGTCTCCCT
This sequence comes from Oncorhynchus clarkii lewisi, assembly GCF_045791955.1. NCBI lineage: Eukaryota > Metazoa > Chordata > Actinopteri > Salmoniformes > Salmonidae > Oncorhynchus > Oncorhynchus clarkii. Next base: position 44,635,765 of record NC_092158.1, read on the forward strand.
AACAGCAGACTCCGTCTCTCCACCTTCAGCCTCTCTGATAGACTGTCTCCACCTTCCACCACCGTGCTCAATATACTCAAACTGTGAATCTGAAGGCTGGCACCCTGAGCTTGAGATGGTGTGGCTGGACAATTAAAGGAGTCAATCTCAGATATGAAAACTGTTCAAGGGTGTGTTCACTAGGTTCTGTATATCCATTGATTCTTGAAGAAAATAAATTAGAAATGCTTGTTGAACTTAGTTTAACTGTTCTTCCCCATCAAAACAAACATAGGCATGTTTAACTGAAAACAAACACTGTACATTGTCTGGAAATAACGGACGACTTGGTACTACCCAAGTTTATTACTTCCAGATAATTTGTTTACATTCCTGGTAGTGAGTATTTCTCCTTTGCCAAGATTATCCATCCACCTGACAGGTGTAGCATACCAAGAAGCTGATTAAACAGCATGAACATTACACAGGTGCACCTTGTGCTGAGGACAATAAAAGGCAACTCTTAGTTGTGCAGTTTTGTCATACAACACAATGCCACAGATGTCTCAAGTTTTGCGGGAGAGTGCAGTTAGCATGTTGACTGCAGGAATGCCCACCAGAGCTGTTGCCTGATAATTGGATGTTCATTTCGCATTTCGGTTTCTGTGACCAACAGATGCATATCTGTATTCCAGTCATGTGAAATCCATAGATTAGGGCCTAATGAATTTCAATTGACTGATTTCTTCATATGAACTGTAACTCAGCTAAATCTATGAAATTGTTGCATTGTATGTCTTTTTGTTTTAAAATGAGAACTTTTTATGTTTATGTCATTAGTTCTGCTGATAGCTGCAATATTACTACCTTACATTTAATATAATATTACTACCTACATTTAATGTGAAAACATTTGAGTGGTGGGAGGAAATCGATTGGTCATTGTGGAGACACCCTTTTTCAATAAAACATATTAACACACTGGAACTTAAATAACCGTGACAAAGCAATGGAAAAACACTTAAGGTGCTCTAGAGCTCTTTAGATACATTCGCTCAGAGGTGGTTTAAAATAAACTGCATTCTAATGTCAACATTTCTTATGGATAACTGTATCAAGCGAAAGGTTTTACTCATGCTCAGTTCTAGGGTCTGGAGTGCTGCGAGAGTGTAATGAAAATCACATTAACTTTTTTATTTTACCTTTATTTAACTAGGCAAGTCAGTTAAGAACAAATTCTTATTTTCAATGAAGGCCTAGGAACAGTGGGTTAACTGCCGCCCAAACTTTGAAGAATGATAGGCTACATTTGCATTTGTTGGCCATCAAGTAGGCTATTAATTTCTATGCCATTGCAGGCAACTGACATTGTAGCCTACCATTTGATACAGTACAATAAATATATTGAAATTACGATATCACTGGAGTCATTGTAAATCAATTTGGTCCAATTGTGTAGCCTACCTGGAGCTGGATTTAATAAATAGCCTATAACTTCAGTTTGTTGTTGTAGCCTTATATTATTATGCAATTGTTAATGGCCATGTTAAGTTAAATAAATTGGAAGGTAATCAATTGTGATTGTGGTCACCGCTCTATCGTGAATGTATCATTCTCCACATTTAAATGTCAGTTTCATTGTAGGGCTTTCCCTCAAATGAGATGTTGGCCTATACGCTAACTGCATCTAGATCAGCAAACCATGGCAAAGTTGAATTGCAATTTAAAAAAAACGATTTTAGTCAATAGCCAATGCCTGTTAAATAACTAGTCAATCTCGTAAATAAGCCATGAGCCAATAACGGCACAATTGCCAGAAAATAGCCCAACATTCGTTTTTTGAAGTCCGTCCAAGTGTTTCTTGCACAGAGATTGAGATCCTCTGTCCAACTTTTATCACTCAAACTCTTCTGTCGGATTTATCTATAGTTATGCACAAGTGCAAACAGGATTTATTTACAATTATAAACTGGGTGGTTTGAGCCTGAATGCTGATTTTGATTTACCATGGCTTTCAACAAATCAAATTTGATTGGTGACATGGTTAGGAGATGTTAATGCGAGTGTAGCGAAATGCTTGTGCTTCTAGTTCCGACAGTGCAGTAATATCTAACAAATAATCTAACAATTCCACATGAACTAACTAATACACACAAATCTAAAGGGATGGAATAAGAATATGTACATATAAATATATGGATGCGCGATGACCGAGCGGCATAGGCAATATGCAATAGATGGTATAAAATACAGTATATACATATGAGATGAGTAATGTAAGATATGTAAACATTATTAAAGTGGCATTATTTAAAGTGACGAGTACTCCATTTATAAAGTGGCCAATGATTCGAGTCTGTATGTAGGCAGCAGCCTCTCTGTGTTAGTGATGGCTGTTGACCAGTCTGATGGCCTTGAGATAGAAGCTGTTTTTCATTCTCTCTGTGCCAGCTTTGATGCACTTGTACAGACCTCGCCTTCTGGGTGGTAGTGGGGTGAACAGGCAGTGGCTCAGGTGGTTGTTGTTCTTGATGATCTTTTTGGCCTTCCTGTGACATCGGGTGCTGTAGGTGTCCTGGAGGGCAGGTATTTTGCCCCTGGTGATGCGTTGTGCAGACCGCACCACCCTCTGTAGAGCCTTGCGGTTGAGGGCGGTGCAGTTGCCGTACCAGGTGATGATACAGCCAGACAGGATGTTCTCAATTGTGCATCGGTAAAATATTGTGAGGGTTTTTGGTGACAAGCCAAATTTCTTAAGCCTCCTGAGGTTGAAGAGGCGCTGTTGCGCCTTCTTCACCACACTGTCTGTGTGCGTGGACCATTTCAGTTTGTCCCTGATGTGTACACCGTGGAACTTTCCACCTTCTCCACTGCTGTCTCTTCGATGTGGATAGGGGGGTGCTCCCTCTGCTGTTCCTGAACTCCACAATCATCTCTTTTGTTTTGTTGACATTGAGAGAGAGGTTGTTTTCCTGACACCACACTCCGAGGGCCCTCACCTCCTCCCTGTAGGCTGTCTCGTCATTGTTGGTAATCAAGCCCACTACTGTTGTATCGTCTGCAAAATTGATGATTGAGTTGGAGGCATGCATGGCCACGCAGTCATGGATTAACAGGGAGTACAAGAGGGGGCTGAGCACACATCCTTGTGGGGCCCCAGTGTTGAGGATCAGCGAAGTGGAGATGTTGTTTCCTACCTTCACCACCTGAGGGCGGCCCGTCAGAAAGTCCTGGACCCAATTGCACAGGGCGAGGTTGAGACCCAAGGCATCAAGCTTAATGATGAGCTTGGAGGGTACTATGCTGTTAAATGCTAAAGCTGTAGTCAATGAACAGCCTTCTTACATAGGTATTCAGATGGGATAGGGCAGTGTGCAGTGTGATGGCGATGGCGTTATCTGTAGACCTGTTGGGGCGATGTGCAAACTGAAGTGAGGTCTAGGGTGGCAGGTAAGGTGGAGGTGATATGATCCTTGACTAGTCTCTAAAAGCACTTCATTATGACAGAAATGAGTGCTACGGAGCGATAGCAATTTAGTTAAGTTATCTTTGCCTTCTTGGGTACAGGAACAATGGTGGCCATCTTGAAGCATGTGGGGATAGCAGACTGGGATAGGGAGCGATTGAATATGTCCGTAAACACACCAGCAAGCTGGTCTGCGCATGCTCTGAGGACGCGGCTAGGGATGCCGTCTGGGCCAGAAGCCTTGCGAGGGTTAACACGTTTAAATGTTTTACTCACGTCCCCGCAGTCCTTGGTAGCGGGCAACGTCGATGGCACTGTATTGTCCTGAAAGCGGGCAAAGGTGTTTAGTTTGTCTGGAAGCAGGATGTTGTTTTCCGTTACGTGGCTGGTTTTCTTTTTGTAGTCAGAAATTGCCTGTAGACCCTGCTACATACTGTACGTCTCTTGTCTGAGCCGTTGAATTGCGATTCCACTTTGTCCCTATACCGACATTACGCTTGTTTGATTGCCTTGCAGAGGGAACAACTACTATATTAGGCCATATTCCCAGTCAAGTTTCCATGGTTAAATGTGATGGCTCAGACTGTGTACCAATGGAATTACCTTTTTTTTTTTTTACTATTCTAATTATATTGTTAACAAGTTCACAACAACAATAAGGCACCTCAGGAGGTTGTGGTATATGGCCCATATACCATGGCTAAAGAACAGCCCTTAGCCGTGGTATTTTGGCCATATATCACACCTCTGGCATTATTGTTTAATCATAACAGTCAAAACAAGTTAAATCGACATCCATGATGGAAAATTATCTGGAGAGTTTAAATGTCCCTTGAGATATATTCTTAAATTTGCAATAATTATTATTTTGATGGAAAACCACATTTAGCTTCTTAGCCTACGTCATTAAAACTGCAGTTGATATTCCTTCTTTATTCACTCTATAGCGTTATGAAAAAGGGGTTTCATGGATAAACGTGGCAACTCTTGGGCTAGTTTTCAGGCCTTGTGGGCAGGTTTTCAGAGGTCATTGTGCTAGACCTGGCAAACCTGGTTATGTGTGGCTGTGTCTGTGTGTCCTCAACTTGCAGTGAGCAGCAAAGTTTGCTGTCACTCAGTCAGAACGCGAATGAGTAAAATTTTTATTTTATCGACCTGTGCACCTATGTTGTAAACTTTCATTCATAGCTAGATTGCAGCAACCTCATAATGGGTATAGGGAAAATTAACGTATCATGTAGTTGCCTAAACATATTGATGTTACATTAAGCTGGGTGAATGGAATATGAATGACAGCCATCCAATATGCTGTAAGAGAAATTACTTACTTACATACTGACTTTATTGTCCCCATGGGGAAATTTTGTTGCGGTGTCATGTACACATTTAAAGTGGTGTTTAAATACAAAACAAAACTGACAATACAACTTTCATAACAGTTACGTACCAATAAAAAGAAGAAGAAGAAGAAATAAGAAATAAAACATTAAAAAAAAGAAAAGACTAGCCTGCTGGCCTTAGAGTTGAGCTATTTAGGAGGGATATCACACCTAGGACAAATTATTGTCTCGTTCTGTTTTTCCTGCTGAAGGATGCCCTATACCTGCGCCCAGAGGGGAGTAATTCAAAGTCCAGGTACAGGGGGTGGCTTGGGTCTAAAATGATTTTGTGAGCCTTACGGAGGGCCCTGACCTTAAAGATGTCATCCAGGCCTGTCTGTTTGACTTGCTTGCTGTGGTAATAATCCTTCTCAGCATATTTCTCTGGCTGACAGTGGCATTGCCAAACCAACAAACAATACAAAAAGTTAAAATACTCGCAATAAAGAATTTGTGAATATAGTAGTCTACATTAAAAGATCCCAACTTTTTGAGAAAGTACAGTCTCTGTTGGCTCTTTTTGTAGATCAGGTCTGTACATTTACTCCACTGAAGCTTATTGTCCAAAAGGACACCCAGATAATTATATTCCTCTACAATTTCTATATTCTGACCTCTGATAGATGTTGCAGAGGTAGGTGTTGTACGCTTCCTGAAGTCTATGTACATCTCTTTGGTCTTGTTGGTATTGAGAACCAAGTGTGATTCCTCACACCACTCTACAAAGTCATCTAGGACCGGGCCATGATGTTCCTCGTCATCATGCAACAAGCTGATCAAGGCAGTGTCATCAGCGAACTTAACGAGGTGTCTGTCAGTATGGGAACTAGTGCAATTATTAGTGTACAAGATGTACAGAAGTGGGGGCAAAACACATCCCTGAGGAGAGACTGTGTTGGTATTGCGTATATCCGACACGTGGGGACCAATTTTGACTCGCTGTGAGCGATGGCTCAGGAAGTCCAACAGCCACACAACCAGCCCCCCCATCTAAGGAGTAGTCCCAAATGAGTCTCTGTGCCAGAATGTAAGGCTGGATTGTGTTGAAGGCAGAAGAAAAGTAAACAAACAGAACCCTGACATGGGATTTGGCACCCTCTAGATGTCTATAGACCATGTTAAGGAGGGTAAGAATGGCATCATCAACTCCTCTGCTAGGCTGATAGGCAAACTGAAATGGGTCGAGGAGCTTCTGGGTGACACTAAGAATATGACTTTTCACAATTTTCTCAAGGCATTTCATTACTAAGGATGTCAAGTCGACAGGGCGGTAGTCATTCAGCACAGAGGGATTAGATGCTTTAGGAATTGGAATAATTATTGATTTTTTCCACAATACTGGAAAGTGTTGCTGGTTGAGTGAGGATTGGAAAATGTCTGTAAAAACACCAGCCAGTTGTTCAGCACAGTGCTTTAACACATGTCCACTTATTTTGTCTGGGCCTGGGCTTTTGTATGTGTTACATCCCCTGAACAACTTTATAACATCAGACTGTTGAACAACAACTCTCTCAAACATTTGTAATGATGCTTCCATTTGTTTTACCTCCGACACGAAGTTGTCTGATTCAAATCTTGAGAAGAAAACATTCAGTGCATTAGCCATGTTCTGGCCCTCATATCACCCAAGGTCAGCACTGGTTTTTCCCCTGCCTATATGGGGGGTACTAGCCATGGATTTAATCCCTTGCCAGGCCACCCTTGCGTTTCCTGAGGAGAGGGTCCTCTCCACCCTTTGCTTGTATGCCTCCTTGTCCACCAGTATGTCTTTTGAGCTCACGTTGTACATCTCTTAAAGCCTGTCTATCACCCCCAGCATAAACTGCCTTCTTCCTATCAAGTAGTGACTTTAGATGTTTTAATACCCAAGGCTTGTTGTTAGGGAAGCTTTTACAAGTCTTAGGAGGCACAGGTATTAGATGGGCCATTGGTATGTCCATCGTTTTTGTATTTGAGTTGCATTGTAGTAAGAACTCCCTGCTGTATTGGATTCCACTGCCAGCAGAGTTTTCATAATTTAGTCTGTTCATAGCAGGTATATACACGATCAACAAGATCAGTCCAACACCCCACCACTGTAAATCCATGGTTGGCAGATTGTTTGTAAGCTAACTGTACAAATTAAAAACATAAAATAACACCACATCAAACGTCACACACACTGCTGATCGCAACAGAGCCGCGCCCCTGTTGTGGACAGAAATAAGGCTGTCGTGGAAATTACCACCAGGGACAGCTGAAGTCAATCTTAAATTAATAATTATTAATTATCAGCAAGCTGAAGAGGTTCCAACAAGCTTACTGCACCAAGTAGTACACGTCTGTCAGGAGCTCCGTCAGGGCAGTCCCTTTAGGGGGGTGGGGGGCGGTCAACATAGACTGGTTACACAGACAAGTTATATTTGCATGATTTACATTGTTCATCCATGTGACCGACAAATATGTCACGAGGCCTCTTCTCTCCAACCTGAGACCTTGAAACTCAAAACAATGTTCTGGGCATAATGCCAAATTGCAGATACTGAGGATTCCTCCCAGGCACCATCAATCAGTCACTTGCATGAACCCAGTTGAATTGTTCATTATAAAATTAATATTTTCCTTCCCATTCCCTCCTCTTATCACTCTTATCACTCTGTGATAATAATCGTTAACCTGTTGCATCTCTAGGGGCGCTATTTCATTTTTGGATAAAAAACGTTCCCGTTTTAAGCGCAATATTTTGTCACGAAAAGATGCTCGACTATGCATATTCTTGACAGTTTTGGAAAGAAAACACTCTGAAGTTTCAGAATCTGCAAAGATTTTGTCTGTAAGTGCCCCAGAACTCATTCTACAGGCGAAACCAAGATGATACGTCAACCAGGAAATGAGCAGAATTTCTGAAGCTCTGTTTTCTAATGTCTCCTTATATGGCTGTGAATGCAACAGGAATAAGCTTAGACCTTCTGCCGTTTCCCCAAGATGTCGGCAGCATTGTGACGTATTTGTAGGCATATCTTTGGAAGATTGACCATAAGAGACTACATTTTCCAAGTGTCCGCCTGGTGTCCTGCGTCGAAACTGGTGCGCAAAGCCAGGTGCAAGTATTTTTCCATTTGATTGAGGGGAGAAACCATGCTTCCAGGAACGATATATCATTGAAGAGATATGTGAAAAACACCTTGAGGATTGATTCTAAACAACATTTGCCATGTTTTCAGTCGATATTATGGAGTTAATTTGGAAAAAAGTTCGCGTTTTGAGGACTGAATTTTCGTTTTTTTTTGGTAGCCAAATGTGATGTATAAAACGGAGCTATTTCTAATACACAAAGAATCTTTTTGGAAAAACTGAGCATCTGCTATCTAACTGAGAGTATCCTCATTGAAAACATCAGAAGTTCTTCAAAGGTAAATTATTTTATTTGAAGGCTTTTATGTTTTTGTTGAAATGTTGCGTGCTGGATGCTAACGCTAATGCTAACGCTAAATGCTACGCTAGCTAGCTACTTTTACACAAATGATTGTTTTCCTATGGTTGAGAAGCATATTTTGAAAATCTGAGATGACAGTGTTGTTTACAAAAGGCTAAGCTTGAGAGATGGCATATTTATTTCATTTCATTTGCGATTTTCATGAATAGTTAACGTTGCGTTATGGTAATGAGCTTGAGTCTGTATTCCTGATACCGGATCCGCGATGGGTAGATCAGAGAGGTTAAATGTTAAGGTAAGAATTAGATTACAGGTTCTATCAAAAGGAGTTTCTATACTTTTATTAAAGTAAGTGAAATCAACACATAAAACCAGACACTTCATCTTTTCAAACCCTTCACTCTGGGTTGTACAATCTAAAATACACACAAAGGATCTGTAGATTGTTTCCAAAGCTCTTACCTATAAAACCATTGCAATAGAATGTTTTAACCCTCCCGTTGTCCTGGTATTGTGTCTAGTCCCCGCGTCCTCCGGGTCACCCTGTCCCGTCCTGGCTAAAGGCCCAATGTGCGCAAGTGTGACAGTAGGCGTGTGAACAGCCTTTGGAGATGTATTTCTTACACCTGCAGCACACCGTGTGTGTCTTGGAGTCCTTCTTGGGTGGGCAGAGCTGACACCTCTTCCTCTTACTTGCCCCGGTGGCCGGGGCAACGAGCGGGGCAGCGGCCGTGTCAGCGGCGGGGCCCTGGCGCTGCTGATCACGAGGCGCCGCAGCCGCCGCCGCCGTAGCACTCTGTAGGACTTTGACAAGGGCTGACGCCGCTTCGGTGCGGGGCAGATGCTGCCATCTTTGGATCAGCGGCTTCACGAGTGCCTTTCCCAGCTGCTCGAGGAACACCCTGCGCTTGTTCCGCTTGCCAGGCATCCAGTCGGGCTTGATTTCTCGCCATATGACAAAGGCGTTGTAGGAGGACACGTCGAGGATGTTGTGGAAGACGACCAGGGGCCAGCGGGCAGTCATCCGTCTGCAGCTGTAGGTGCCCACCACCTTGTCTAGGTTGTCCACGCCGCCCTTGTTGCAGTTGTAGTCTAGGATGAGGGCCGGCTTCCTGTCGCGGCGATCGCTGACGTGGCCCTCTGTGTGCAGCGTGCTCAAGAGTAGCACGTTCTTGTTTCTCTTTGCCAGGTAGGACACCAGAGTGGCGGTGGGCGTGAAGGCGAACCTGGAGGACAGGACCTGTCTGCCCCTGGACTGGAGCAGCGCGGGCGGGAGCTCGGCCTTGTTCTTTCTCACCGTGCCCACCATGGTGAGGTTCCTCTCGAGGAGCCACTGGCCCAGGTCGTAGGAGGTGAAGAAGTTGTCGCAGGTGACGTTGCGACCGCTCAGGCCCGTTGTCAGATCGAGGACGAAACGCATCCCCTGGTTCTTCTCGGGGCCTCCGCCGGCCGCCTTGCCGGTGTACACTTGCATCTTCCAAGCGTAGCTGGACTTGGCGTCGCAGGCCACCCACGACTTGATGCCGTATTTGGCCGGCTTGCTGGGGATGTACTGACGGAAAGGACAGTAGCCTTTTGGAAAGGGGACAAGACACAAGGGCCAACTTTTGTGTTACACACGCTGCCAGCGCTGCTACAGCCGCTGCTTGTGCCGCTGCTACGGCAGCACTGCCTCTCTGTATAGACATAAGCACACGCGCGCGCGCGCGCACACACACACACACACACACACACACGAAGCAAGCGCAAGCACAATCACAAGCACAGTACCTCTGAACGGGACCAGTTGCTCGTCCACCGTCACCTCGGGCCCCGGGTTGTAGAGGGCCGGCAGCCGCGCCTCCCACAGGTCCCAGACCTCCCGTATGGCCGCGAGTTTGTCCGTGGCGAGTCTGGCGGGTCTCGACTGGCGGTCGTCGAATCGCAGCAGCCTCGAGTACCTGTGAAAGACCTTGAGCGGCATGGTGGCTCGGAACACGGTCCTGCCGCTCTCGGCGTCCCACAGGCTGGCCGCGGCCTCTCCCCGGGACCTGTAGACGCCCGCTAGGATCAGTAGCCCTACGTAGGCGCGCAGGTCAGTGGCGTCCATGGGTCGCCAGCCGTCGCCGTATTTGCTGGCCCCGTGCAGGTTCGTCATTTCCACAATTATCCTTTCTATCGCCGGTGTGACAAACAGGTGGAAGGCGGACGCGATGTCGCGGGCCTGTGTCGCGGCATAGGCCGTGGGGCCCGGAGTCTGGTCCGGCCCGACGTGGCAGATGGCGAGGGCCCCGCGGCGGCGGCCGTAGGCCACGGGGGACCACTCGATTTTGCCGTTTTTCGACAGCAACGGCGGCTCCCGTTGGTCCGGGGCCGAGGAGATCTCTTCCTCGCCGCGATCCTCGTGCTCGTCCTCGGGCGGCTCTTCCTCGGGCTGCTCTCCCTCAGAAGACCTCGCGGCGCTCGGGGTTGTATTCCTCCCCGTCTTTGTCTTCCGAAACCTCTTCCTCTTCCTCCTCCTGGCAATCCGAGTAGTCTTCTTGGTCCACGCTGGACAAGATCTGTTCTAGAACCTGCGCGGCCGTAAAACGCGCGGCCATGGCCGCTCGGCTCCACTGATCGGGTCCGCTGAGCTGCGGGCAAGAGCGCACTTGGCACGGGTGGGGCGCCGGTCACTTTGTGTGTGTGTGTGTGTGTGTGTGTGTGTGTGGGTGTGTGTGCGGGTGGGTGCCGCTGACAATATTAGTATCCTCTCTACGTAGGGCCGGCCGGGCCGGCTTACGCGGGAGACCGAGAATGCTCGAGGCTCGCTTGCGCGCTCCTGTGTAGCCGTGTGCAGTCGACCCACCCCAGCCGAGCAACAAGAACACTTGGCTGCTCTCTAGCACACGACGACCGAGCACGTCTGGACCTGTGCAGCGGCTGGCAGGGTCGCTCCGAGCCACGAGCGCAACGAGAACACTCGGCTGCTCTCTAGCACACACCGGGGCACGTCCGGACCTGTGTAGCGGCTGGCAGGGTCGCTCTGACCCACAGAGCGCACAGCCTCGCCACACTCGCAGACGCTCTAGTACGCTCCACGGCAGACGCCTCGCCAGTGGCTGACAGGGTCGCTCTGACTCGCAGAGAGCAGAGCGCCAGCCCTGGAAACACAGGGCCTGGGTCCCTCTGACCCACAGAGCGCAGAGCGCAACGAGAACACTCGGCTGCTCTCTAGCACACAGCTGAGCACGTCCGGACCTGTGCAGCGGCCGGCTGGGTCGCTCTGACCCCAGAGCACGTCCGGAACTGTGCAACGGCTGGCTGGGTCGCTCTGACCCACAGAGCGCAGAGCGCAACTACAACACTTGGCTGTTCTCTAGCACACGGCGGAGCACGTCTGGACCTGTGCAGCGGCTGGCTGGGTCGCTCTGACCCAAGAGCGCAGAGCGGCGAGGACAGAGCGCAGAGCACAGAGCGGTGAGCCCAGAGCACAGCCTCGCCACACTCGCAGACACTCTACTACGCTCGACGCCACACGCCTCGCCAGTGGCTGGCAGGGTCGCTCTGACCCGCCAGCGCAAGAGCGCCAGCCCTCCACACACAGGGCCTGGGTCACTCTGACCCGCGAGAGCAGAGCACAGAAAGGGGAGCCCCCCACACACAGGGCCTGGGTCACCCTGACCCCAGGACCACGGGAGGGTTAACTTAAGTCTTCGCTTCATACAGTTACACATATGTTTCATTACACAATTTCGTTTATGGATTCTGGCAATGACATTTTAGCTGAAGCTTTCTTCCCAAGTGGCATGTTAATGGCAGATCGATATCTCAATGCATTTTGTTTCTAAATTATTCCGAATTTCGCAGTATACAGACCTCCACAATCAATCTGATATGCCAAATAAACCATTTTGGACAATTCTAAATCAATTATGGGCACGGTTGACCACCTCCCTCCCTCCCGTCACTCATTCTTCTGGCATTTCTTCATTTTCTTCTTCAGATATTGTTTCAGTTTGTCCTCCCAATGGCATATGTTCAAAGTCGATGACCCTTGATAACGTCCCGATTTGAATATCTGGGGAATAATCAGATTTTCCAAAGCAAACGAACGTCTCACCTGAGCCGCCACTGTCCTTTACGGTCCATTATGTCTTGTCCATTTTCATACCAGTACACCAGCTTCGACTGGATGCTGTGCACAGGTTGCTGGCTCGGACTCAGGTCTCCGGGTAGAAGTGGTGAAGGACCATTTCTTCATTTTCTTCTTCAGATATTGTTTCAGTTTGTCCTCCCAATGGCATATGTTCAAAGTCGATGACCAGATTTTCCAAAGCAGAAGAAGTGGTGAAGGACCATTTCTTCATTTTCTTCTTCAGATATTGTTTCAGTTTGTCCTCCCATAGGGAACGCCACTGTCGCCATTACTTCAGCCGGTTACTTCTCGGTCGAATTATCTATGCATCTACAGTGGCAAGAAAAGGTATGTGAACCCTTTGGAATTACCTGGACTTCTGCATAAATTGGTCATCAAATTTGATCTGATCTTCATCTAAGTCACAAAATTAGACAAGCACAGTCTGCTCAAACTAATAACACGCAAACAATTATACGTTTTCATGTCTTTTTTTTAACACACCGTGTAAACATTCACAGTGCAGGGTGGGAAATGTATGTGAACCCTTGGATTTAATAACTGGTTGACCCTCCTCTGACAACAATAACCTCAACCAAAAGTGTTCTGTAGTTGCTGATCAGACCTGCACAACGTTCAGGATGAATTTTGGACCATTCCTCTTTACAAAACTATTTCAGTTCACCAATATTCTTGGGATGTCTGGTGTGAACCACTCTTCAGGTCATGCCACAGCATCTCAATTGGGTTGAAGTCGGGACTCCAGAAGGTGTATTTTCTGTTGTGGATTTACTTCTGTATTTTGGGTCGCTGTCCTGTTGCATCACCCAACTTCTGTTGAGCTTCAATTGGAGGACAGATAGTTTTACATTCTCTTGCGAAAATCTTGGGAATTCATTTTTCCGTCGATGATAGCAAGCTGTCCAGGCCCTGAGGCAGCAAAGCAAGTCAAAACAATGATGCTCCCTTCACCATAATTTACAGTTGGGATGAGGTTTTGATGTTGATCTGCTGTGCCGTTTTTTCTCCACACATAGTGTTGTGTGTTCCTTCCAAATATATCAACTTTAGCTTCATCTGTCCACAGAATATTTTGCCAGTAGCACTGTGGAACATCCAGATGCTCTTTTGCGAACTTCAGATGTGGAGCAATGCTTTTTTGGACAGCAGTGGCTTCTCCCGTTCTTGTTTAGTGTTTTAAGTATTGTAGACTCGTCAACAGAGGTGTTAGTATGTTCCCAGAGATTTCTGTAAGTGTCATGCCCTGACCTTGGAGATCCTTTTTATCTCTATTTTGGTTCGGTCAGGGCGTGAGTTGGGGTGGGCATTTCTATGTGTTGTGTTTCTATGATTTTCTATCTCTATGTTTTGGCCAGATATGGTTCTCAATCAGGGACAGTTGTCTCTGATTGGGAACCATACTTAGGTGCCTTGTTTCCCACCTGTCTTGGTGGAAAGTTGACTTTCTTTATGGCACTTTGCCTTTGAGCATCACGGTTTGTTTTTGTCTGCGTCATTTTGATTATTAAAGGAAAATGCACGCTCACCACGTTGCACCTTGGTCCTCTCCTTCAAACAGCCGTGACAGAACTTCCCACCCACATGGGACCAAGCAGCGTGGTAAGGAAAAATGGACATGGGAGGACATCCTGGACGGCAAGGGATCCTACACGTGGGAGGAGATCCTGGCCGGAGAGGATCGCCTGCCCTGGGAGCAGGTAGAGGCAGAGAGGCATCGTTATGAGGGAACACAGCTGGCAAGGAAGCCCGAGAGGCAGCCCCCAAAAAAGGGGGAGGCACACGGGGAGTGTGGTGGAGTCAGGTTGGAGCCTTGAGCCCACTCCCCGTGCTTACCGTGGCGAGCATGTGACTGGTCAGGCCCCTTGCTATGGGGTGATGTGCTCGGTGCCAGCGTCCCGCATTTGCCGGGTGGAAGCAGGCATCCAGCCAGAACGGGTGGTGCCAGCTCTGCGCTCGAGACCGCCAGTGAGCCTCCACGGCCCAATGTATCTGGTGCCTCGGCCAGGGAAGAGGCCTCCTGTATGTCTCCCCAGCCTGGTGAGTCTTGTGCCTGTTCCCAGAACCAGGTCTCCTGTGTGTCTCCCCAGCTTGGTGAGTCCTGTGCCTGCGTCCAGTCCGGAGCCTCCAGTGTCGCCCTCCTGTCCAGTGCTTCCAGAGTCACCCTTCAGTCCCGAGCTTCCAGAGGCGCCCTTCAGTCCGGAGCTTCCAGAGGCGCCCTTCAGTCCGGAGCTTCCAGAGGCGCCCTTCAGTCCCCAGTCCGGGGTCGGCGGCGAGGGTCCCCGCTCTTTTTTACCACCCGTCTTGGTGGAAAGTTGACTTTCTTTATGGCACTTTGCTTTGAGCTTTACGGTTTGTTTTTGTCGCCGTCATTTTGATTATTAAAGGAAAATGTACGTTCACCACGTTGCACCTTGGTCCTCTCCTTCAAACAGCCGTGACAGTAAGTCTTAAGCTGACACTCTAGGATTCTTAACCTCATTGAGCATTCTGGGCTTTGCTCTTGCAGTCATCTTTGCAGGACGGCCACTCCTAGGGAGAGTTCATAGACAATTTGTCTTACCCGCGGACTGATGAACATCAAGGCTTTTAGAGACACTTTTGTAACCCTTTCCAGCTTTATGTATGTCAACCATTCTTAATCTTGGGTCTTCTGAGTTCTCTTTTGTTCTAGGCATGGGTCACATCAGGCAATGCTTCTTGTGAATAGCAAATTCAAATGTTGTGTGTTTTTTATGGGGCAGCTTTAACCAACATCTCTAATCTCGTCTCAATGATTGTACTCCAGGTTAGCTGACCCTGACTCCAATTAGCTTTTGGGGAAGTCATTAGCTGAGGGGTTCACATACTTTCCCACCCTACACTGTGAATATTTAAATGTTTTCAATATAGACAAGATAAATACAATAATTTGTGTTATTAGTTTAAGCAGACTGTGCTTGTCAGTTGTTGTGACTTAAATTTATGACCAATTTATGCAGAAATCCAGATAATTCCAAAGGGTTCACATACTTTTTCTTGCCACTTGTCACGCCCTGGTCGAAGTATTTTGTGTTTATCTTCATGTATTGGGTCAGGCCAGGGTGTGGCATGGGGTTTTTGTATTGTGGTGTGTTTTGTCTTGGGGTTTTGGTGTGTATGTATTGGGATTGTAGCTAGTGGGGTGATCTAGCAAAGTCTATGGCTGTCTGGAGTGGTTCTCAATCAGAGGCAGGTGTTTATCGTTGTCTCTGATTGGGAACCATATTTAGGCAGCCATATTCTTTGAGTTTGTCGTGGGTGATTGTCCTTATTCCTGTCTTTGTTAGTTCACACAAGTATAGGCTGTTTCGGTTTTCGTTTCGTTCATTACGTTCTTTTGTTTTGTAGTGTTTGTATTAATTCATGTTTACGTTTGTTCATTAAACATGGATCGCAATCTACACGCTGCATTTTGGTCCGATCCTTGTTCCACCTCTTCGTCAGAGGAGGAGATAGAAGAAAGCCGTTACAGAATCACCCACCACAAAAGGACCAAGCAGCGTGTCAACAGGCAGGAGCAGCCCAAAGAGGAGATGCGCAATAAGGATTTCTGGACATGGGAGGAAATCCTCGACGGGAGAGGACCCTGGGCTAAACCAGGGGAGTGTAGCCGCCCAAAGGTGCAGCAGGAGAAGAGGCAACAGGAGCAGCCCAAAGAGGAGGACAGTATGGACTATATTTCTTGGGAGGAGACAGGTGGGCGGTCGACCCAGGGAGAGTGCTGGAGCCCGCCTGGGATTCGATGGAGCAGTGCGCGGAAGGTTATCGGAGAATGGAGTTGGCAAAGCAAGCACGGCGGCGCGGACGGAAGCCCGAGAGTCAGCCCCAAAAATGTCTTGGGGGTGGGGGCTAACAGGGAGTATGGCTACGCCAGGTAGGAGACCTGCACAAACTCCCTGTGCTTACCGAGGGGCTAGAGAGACCGGGCAGGCACCGTGTTATGCTGTGGTGCGCACGGTGTCTCCAGTGCGGGTGCATAGCCCGGTGCGGTACATTCCAGCTCCGCGTATCGGCCGGGCTAGAGTGAGCATCGAGCCAAGTGCCATGAAGCCGGCTCTACGCATCTGGTCCCCAGTGCGTCTCCTTGGGCCGGCTTACATGGCACCAGCCTTGCGCTCGGTGTCTCCGGTTCGCCTGCATAGCCCAGTGCGGGCTATTCCACCTCGCCGCACTGGCAGGGCGACCGTGAGCATTCAACCAGGTAAGGTTGGGCAGGTTCTGCGCTCAAGAGCTCCAGTGCGCCTGCACGGTCCGGTCTACCCAGTACCACCTCCACACCCCAGCCCTCCGGTAGCAGCTCCCCGCACCAGGCTTCCTGTGCGTGTCCTCGGCCCAGTACCACCAGTGCCAGCACCACGCATCAGGCCTACAGTGCGCGTCGCCTGTTCAGCGCTGCCAGAGCCTTCCTCCTCTCCTGCGCTGCTGGAGTCTCCCGCCTGTTCAGCGCAGCCAGAGCTGCCAGCCTGCATGGAGCAGCCAGAGCTGTCAGTCTGCATGGAGCAGCCAGAGCTGTCAGTCTGCATGGAGCAGCCAGAGCTGTCAGTCTGCATGGAGCAGCCAGAGATGTCAGTCTGCATGGAGCAGCCAGAGCTGTCAGTCTGCATGAAGCAGCCCAAACTGCCAGTCTGCAATGAGCTGCCAGTCTGCAAGGAGCTGCCAGTCTGCAAGGAGCTGCCAGTCTACACGGAGCCGCCAGAGCTGCCAGTCTGTAAGAAGCCGCCAGAGCTGTCAGCCTACATGGAGCAGCCAGAGCCGCCAGTCAGCGTGGAGCAGCCAGAGCCGCCAGTCGGCATGGAGCAGCCAGAGCCGCCAGTCAGCATGGAGCAGCCAGATCTTTCAGTCTGCCAGGATCCGCCAGTCAGCCAGACTCTTCCAGATCTGCCAGTCAGCCAGACTCTTCCAGATCTGCCAGTCAACCAGACTCTTCCAGATCTGCCAGTCAACCAGACTCTTCCAGATCCGCCAGTCAACCAGACTCTTCCAGATCCGCCAGTCGGCCGGGATCTGCCAGTCGGCCAGGATCTGCCAGTTGGCCAGGATCTGCCAGTCGGCCAGGATCTGCCAGTCAGCCAGGATCTGCTGAAACCACCAGCCAGCCAGGATCTGGTAGATCTATCTACCTGCCTGAGCTTCCTCTCACTCCCGAGCTTCCTCTCACTCCCGAGCTTCCTCTCACTCCCGAGCTTCCTCTCACTCCCGAGCTTCCTCTCACTCCCGAGCTTCCTCTCACTCCCGAGCTTTCTCTCACTCCCGAGCTTTCTCTCACTCCCGAGCTACCCCTCAGTCCCGAGCTGCCTCAGTCCCGAGCTGTCCTTCAGTCCCGATCTGCTCCTCAGTCCAGTGGGGTTCTGGGTGAGGACTACTAGGCCATGGTCGGCGGCGAGGGTGGACTATCCAGGGACGCGAGGAGAGGGGACTAAGACATTGACTGAGTGGGGTCCACGTCCCGCGCCGGAGCCGCCACCATGGACAGACGCCCACCCGGACCCTCCCTATTGTTTTGAGGTGCGTTTGGGAGTCCGCACCTTAGGGGGGGGGGGGGGTTCTGTCACGCCCTGGTCGAAGTATTTTGTGTTTATCTTCATGTATTGGGTCAGGCCAGGGTGTGGCATGGGGTTTTTGTATTGTGGTGTGTTTTGTCTTGGGGTTTTGGTGTGTATGTATTGGGATTGTAGCTAGTGGGGTGATCTAGCAAAGTCTATGGCTGTCTGGAGTGGTTCTCAATCAGAGGCAGGTGTTTATCGTTGTCTCTGATTGGGAACCATATTTAGGCAGCCATATTCTTTGAGTTTGTCGTGGGTGATTGTCCTTAGTGTCCTTGTTCCTGTCTTTGTTAGTTTACACAAGTATAGGCTGTTTCGGTTTTCGTTTCGTTCATTACGTTCTTTTGTTTTGTAGTGTTTGTATTAATTCATGTTTACGTTTGTGCGATCCATGTTTAATGAAATCTACACGCTGCATTTTGGTCCGATCCTTGTTCCACCTCTTCGTCAGAGGAGGAGATTGAAGAAAGCCGTTACACCACTGTATATTCCATCTGTGGTCACCTTCGCCATTACCCCGAGAGAGGACAGACCAGAACAACAGTTTAGTTTAGGGCATCAGGAAATCCAGACGAACTATTCACTCTATGACAAATTATTACTACTACCAATATTCTTAATACTAATGACCAAGACACATGTCAAAGAGAAAAACACACAGTTGAAACCATTTTTGAAAATTGGCTTATACTCACTCCCCTATCATCTTGGTTATCTTACCGCAGAGTTACAGAGTAAGGGAGTTAGAGCGAATACTTAGGGAGAAATCCAGACCATCCAGCAGACCCAATCTGGTGAGATTTGTATTGAACAAAACAAAAACACAAACAAAACAACAGAAATACAAACAAAACAACAATACACTTCTTCCCTTTTGACACGTGTCACATCGTGATTCATGGGTCCAAAAAACACCACCACCACCACTCATGGTCCGAGTCACACATACTATTTATTGATCCATTTTTAACTTCTTCCTAATTATCATTGTTTACATATGACATTTAAATCCCACTCAATGTCTCTAGCCTTTCTTGTGAGGGTGATCAAGCCTCATCAAAAAGTCAGAACAGAGGTCAGAGGTCATTCTTTCCCTGTGTCTCGACTCCTTATTTAGAAAAATTGTGTGTACCAGGCTTACATTGGGTTTTCAGTACATTTCTTATCAAAAGAATGTACATGTATGCAACCAAAAGTCGGACAATAGATACTTCAGAAAATTTTATTTGTTTGCCTATTTAACGTGCATCCTTTCTAACCAGTGAAAACCCCACTAAAATCAAATAAAAAAGACCACACACAATAAATCAAACACGGTATTAACACCACTAGCAAATATTCATAACAGATGGGTTGGCCAGGCCTTACTTAATGTGGGAGCTCCCTTTAACAGCCGGATCCATGTACCTTTATACTGTCTAGTACACGGTTTCAATAACTTCTCTCCTAAGGCACCTGTCTCAGGAAGCCATTAAAAGGGACAGAATTATTGGTAAACACGTCAAAACTTGGTAGTGGACATTCCATCAAATCAAATCAAATGTATTTATATAGCCCTTCGTACATCAGCTGATATTTCAAAGTGCTGTACAGAAACCAAGCCTAAAACCCCAAACGGCAAGCAATGCAGGTGTAGAAGCACAGTGGCTAGGAAAAACTCCCTAGAAAGGCCAAATCCTAGGAAGAAACCTAGAGAGGAACCAGGCTATGTGGGGTGGCCGGGCTGTGCCGGGCGGAAATAACAGAACATGGCCAAGATGTTCAAATGAGAGAGAGAAAGAGAGAATTAGAGAGAGCATACTTAAATTCACACAGGACACCGGATAGGACAGGAGAAGTAC
This sequence comes from Oncorhynchus clarkii lewisi, assembly GCF_045791955.1. Lineage (NCBI taxonomy): Eukaryota > Metazoa > Chordata > Actinopteri > Salmoniformes > Salmonidae > Oncorhynchus > Oncorhynchus clarkii. The sequence continues at coordinate 44,655,523 of NC_092158.1, forward strand.
TCCAGATATAACAAACTGACCCTGGCCCCCCGACACAAACTACTGCAGCATAAATACTGGAGGCTGAGACAGGAGGGGTCAGGAGACACTCTGGCCCCATTCGATTATACCCCCGGACAGGGCCAAACAGGAAGGATATAACCCGACCCACTTTGCCAAAGCACAGCCCCCACGCCACTAGAGGGATATCTTCAACCACCAACTTACCATCCTGAGACAAGGCAGAGTATAGCCCACAAAGATCTCCGCCATGGCACAACCCAAGGGGGGGCGCAAACCCAGACAGGAAGATCACATCAGTGACTCAACCCACTCAAGTGACGCACCCCTCCTAGGGACGGCATGAAAGAGCACCAGTAAGCCAGTGACTCAGCTCCTGGAAGAAAGAAAATAAACTTGAACTTAGTATTTTCACTATACTACATTTTAATCAATCCAAAAAAGTATTAATCTCAATCGAGCTTACTGCATATTGGACAGGAAACCTTGATAAAACCACCCATTTCCAGAATCATACTTGACACACATGAGATGATACAGTGTCCCGTTAAGCTGAATAGGCACCTTCTAAAGTAAACAATCCCAGAGCCCCTTTCTTATAATTTTATCATTTTGACCTGTTGCATTGACATATGTCTTGTACTGACTGTTATTGTGACATTATCTAGTCAAAATATGAAACTTGTTGTTTAACAAATCTGCTAGGTTCCTCAAAAAGTTGATGCTGGCTTATCAGTTCAATATTCGGTGATAAAAACAGATTGTTTTAGATGACATTACCTTCTTACTTAAATCACCGGTGTTACCCAAACTATAGAATTTAGTAATAATACTTGGAAAATGTCAAAGTCTCTTATTCAATTATTCATACCTCTCCCAAATGTCACCGTGTTTCTTACAGACTGTTTAATTTCACTGAGTACCACTCAGATCTAAATGGCAGCTTATCTATTTGTCCACAGGAAGCTTTTCTCTAACCCAAACACCAGATGGTGGCCTCTAATTTAATATCAGTCCCAAGGCTCTTATTCTATATATTAACAGGGCATGGGTTTTATTTAAAAATGTATTACATCCCATTACCATTTATAGTTTTATTGATTAGTGGTAAGTCAGGTCCCGTACTTTTACCAAAAGTGTACATGCACCAATCTTTGTCCGAGACCATTTCCCAGAACCTTTAGACAGTCATACAATGCTTTAATATTTATCAAATGACCAATATCTCACAAGGCCTCTTCTCTCCAAGTCGAGATCTTGAAACTGACACACTTTCAGTTCTCAGAACAATGTTCTGGGCATACGGCCAAATTGCAGATATTGATAGTGAGGATTCCTCCCAGGCACAATCAATTGGTCACTTGCATGAACCCAGTCAAATTGGTTATTAGAAAAGCACAAACATAACATTTTCGTCCGCAATACCATGCTCATAAAAACATTGATCGACTTCCCTCATTTTAAACCGCACCGACCACCACTGACACACACACACACACACACCATGCTGTTTTGCCATACAATAATGGTCTACATTTGGGTCTAGTTAAAACATTGTTACACAGAACAAGTGTAAAATATGTCAAGGTCACTCTACAAAGGACATCTACTAATGAGTCATTACTTGATAACTGTATTTCACTCATAAAGCACTTTTCACAATCCCCAAAATGTAACATTTGTATTTAAAATAAATTGTTGTGATAGAATGAAAGCATACCAGAACGTGCTTCAGGAGTTGAACTGTAGTTAAAAAGAAGGCGCAAATGCATAAAAAACAACTAAATGTCCATTTAACAGCATCGGAATTGAAAAATTAGCATTGGAACGAGACGCTCATGGCTCATCCATCCATTGATCTATTAATTCACAGGAACACATCAGCCGAAGGGCTGTGCTTCCTCCTGTCACTTCTCAAACTACATACAAGAGCAGATACTTATCCACTATTGTTCAGTGGAAGAAAAACATGCTCGCAACAGTATTACTGCAGGGGATTCTGTTTCTAGCAGCTGATACAGTGGGAAAGTTAATATCATACACATAATAGGACGTGAAGCACACATTCAGTGCCCCAAGCAGTGTACCTTGCTCTAATGCCGGTCCACTATTGAGTATACACATGTGAGCGTATCATACATATCAACCTACTCAGATTTACTATACACATAATTTCTTGCCTCAATTTTCGAACTGTGGCATTGGCTCAAAGACAAACAGGCAAGGGAATGAAACAAATTTTGCTAGAAATATTGCTAGATAAGGGGTGAAATAAATATAGCTAGTTATAATTGTAACAGTTTTAGCAGATTATAAAAAAGATGATCAGACTTTACGTGGCAAAAAGAAAAGGAATATAACACTGTTTACAGGAAACTCACTCTACATCCTTAGATGAAGTTGTGTGGATAAAGGAATAGGGTGGTAAAATAATTCTCTGTCATGGACAAAGGAACTCAAAAGGTGTGATGATATTAATTAACAAAAATGTTGATCTGAATGTGCAGGATTGATTCGCACAGAAGGTGGATGTTTTTGAATGTGATAGTGGATGAAAAACAGATTTGGCTCATTAATCTATATGGTCCAAATCGGGATGATCAGTCCTTTTTTCAAAAATATTTATACCAATTTATTGAATTCACAGGCTAAAAATTATCAAATCAATATGGTGGGAGACTATAACACAGTGCTCAGTACCTCAATGGACTGTAAAGGAAATCACTCAAACTACCATCACCCTGCCCCTAAGGAAATCACAAATAGTATGGAAACATTAGAAATAGTGCATATTTGGAGTCTTAAAAATAACGACCTAGTGAGATATACATGACTTAATCAAGCTAGTCGTCTTGACTACTTTTGTTTCTTTCTCTCTTGCATCAAAGGCTTCTTAGGGCTAGGCGTCCCACCAGCGGGATACAACCTCCGGTGAAATTGGAGGGTGCGCAATTCAAATAAATCATCTTAAATTATGGATATTAAACATTGAGGTACACACAACTGTCTTATATCGGTTAAAAGCTTAAATTCTTGTTAATCTAACTGTACTGTCCTATTTACAATAGGCTTTACAGCGAAAGCATGCCATGCGATTGTTTGGGGACGGCACCCCACATCAACATATTTTTCCACCGGCACAGGCTTCATAAAATCCCAAATATCGATTAAATGTTCACTTACTTTTTGAAAATCAACCTCTGATTTGCAATCCAAAGGGTCCCAGCGACAACATGCAATGTCGTTTTTTTAGATAAAATCTGTCTTTATATGGCCATCAAAACCAAGATGGCGATTTTCTTCTCATATTTTTTTATATTTTTCTTTACCTCAACATACTCTCCTGCAATCTGCCTCATCCAATGTGGTATGGATCTGCTATTTTCTTCACTTTTGAACCAGAACCCCCAACAGAAGCTAGCCAGATAACTAGCTAGTAGTCTGCTACCATTAGCCCGGACTTTCTCGCCAGTCTGCACAGCGCGACTCAAACCAGAGCAAATCGGACTTATTATTCTTCATATCTCCGGATATTCCTACCGCAAGCTTTAAACCTTTTCACCTGGACCATCGCAGCTAGCTAGCTGCTATCCGAGTGGCCACTCCTGGCTAACGTCTCTGTCGCAAAGCAAGAACCAATTAGCCTGGAGCTAGCCTTTGCTAGGCCCATCTCCTGGCTAGCCGAAGAGGTCCATCAGCCACTCCTTTTGGCCTGGACCCCGGGCATCCCATCACAACTGGACTACCGACGTAATTCGCCCGAGGGGGTTTATCAACTGGCTCCTCTGTCGCAACGTCCCCGGAATGCCCATCTGCTAGCAGGCCCGCTAGCTGTCTAGAGCATATTGGACTGTTAGCTTAAGAGTCCCACCGGACAAATTCTTTGGCCATTATACCTATTTTGGCAATTGGCCTGGACCCTTTTCCACACGGAGCCCTGTTGATCCACGGCGACTGGTCTGCCGACATAACAGCACGAGAGGGCTACAACAGACATCTTCCGTCACGACGTCCCTCTAAGGCCCTTCTGCTAGCTTGCTAGCCCCGGCCCGCTCGCTGCCTGAATCACCGTGTCTCCGGCCCGAGCCACTGGACCCTATGACAACTAGGCTACGCATGCCTCTCCCTAATGTCAATACGCCTTGTCAATTGCGGTTTTGGTTAGTGATTATTGCCTTATTTCACTGTAGAGCCTCTAGCACTGCTTAATACGTCTTAGTTAACCCTTTAGTTCCACCTCCCACACATGCAGTGACCTCACCTGGTATAAATGATGTTTCTAGAGACAATATCTCTCTCATCGTCACTCAGTGCATATGTTTACCTCCACTGTATTCACATCCTACCATACCTTTGTCTGTACATTATGCCTTGAATCTATTCTTCTGCGCCCAGAAATCTGCTCCTTTTACGCTCTGTTCCAAACGTACTAGACGACCAGTTCTTATAGCCTATAGCCATACCCTTATCCTACTCCTTCTCTGTTCCTCTGGAGATGTAGAGGTTAATCCAGGCCCTGCAGTGCCTAGCTCCACTCCCATTCCCCAGGTGCTCTCATTTGTTGACTTCTGTAACCTTAAAAGCCTTGGTTTCATTCATGTTAACATTAGAAGCCTCCTCCCTAAGTTTGTTTTATTCACTGCTTTAGCACACTCTGCCAACCCGGATGTCCTACTCGTGTCTGAATCCTGGCTTAGGAAGACCACCAAAAACCCTGAAATTTACATCCCTAACTATAACATTTTCCAACAAGATAGAACTGCCAAAGGGGACGGAGTTGCAATCTACTGCAGAGTTCTGTTTTACTATCCAGGTCTGTGCCCAAACAATTTGAGCTTCTACTTTAAAAAATCCACCATTCCAGAAACAAGTCTCTCACAGTTGCTGCTTGCTATAGATCACCTTCTGCTCCCAGCTGTGCCCTGGACACCATATGTGAAGTGACTACCCCCCATCTATCTTCAAAGCTTGTGCTGCTTGGTGACCTAAACCAGACCTGACTGCCCTTGACCAGCACAAAAATATCCTGTGGCGTACTTCATTAGCTCCGAATAGCCCCCGTGATATGCAACTCTTCAGGAAAGCTAGGAGCCAATATACACAGGCAGTTAGGAAAGCTAAGGCTAGCTTTTTCAAACAGAAATTTGCATCCTGTAGCACAAACTCAAGAAAGTTCTGGGACACTGTAAAGTCCATGGAGAATAAGAGCACCTCCTCCCAGCTGCCCACTGCACTGAGGCTAGGAAACATCGTCACTACTGATAAATCCACTATAATTGCGAATTTCAATAATAATTTTTCTACGGCTGGCCATGCTTTCCACCTGGCTACCTCTACCCCAGTCAACAGCCCTGCACCCCCCACAGCAACTTGCTCAAGCCTCCCCATTTCTCCTTCACCCAAATCCAGATAGCTGATGTGCTGAAATAGCTGCAAAATCTGGACCCCAACAAATCAGCCGGGCTAGACAATATGGACCCTCTCTTTCTGAAATTCTCTGTTGAAATTGTTGCAACCCCTATTATTAGCCTGTTCAACCTCTCTTTCGTATCGTCTGAGATGCCCAAAGATTGGAAAGCTGCCAAGGTCATCCTCCTCTTCAAAGGGGAGTCACTCTCGATGTTGATATAGACCTATATCTATCCTACCCTGCTTTCTAAGGTATTTGAAAGCCAAGTTAATCTCTTGCGCTTAGCCATGCCGGATCCGGTAGCGTAATGATAGCCTCAAGCTCAATACCATAACGCAACGTTAACTATTCATGAAGATCGCAAATGAAATGAAATTAATATACTAACTCTCAAGCTTAGCCTTTTGTTAACAACACTGTCATCTCAGATTTTCAAAAATATGCTTCTCAAGCATAGCAAACTAGCATTTGTGTAACAGTACTGATAACTAGCGTAGCATTTAGCATTAGCATCAGCAGGAAACATTTTCACAAAAACCAGCAAAAACATTCAAATAAATATTTTACCTTTGAAGAACTTCGGATGTTTTCAATGAGGAGACTCTCAGTTAGATAGCAATGTTCAGTTTTTCCTGAAAGATTTTTTGTGCAGGAGAAATCGCTCCGTTTGGGGTGTCACGTTTGGCTACCAAAAAAAAACGAAAATTCAGTTATCCAAACGCCTAACTTTTTTCCAAATGAACTCCATAATATCGACTGAAACATGGCAAACGTTGTTTAGAACCAATCCTCAAGGTGTTTTTCACACATATCTCTTCAATGATGCACACTTCCAGGAACGATACTTCGCTGTCTGAATCGCATGGTAAAATTTTTGCCGCTGAGAGTTACGCACCAACGTAGACAAAGGACACCGGACGGGCCCCTGGCAAATGTAGTCTCTTATGGCCAATCTTCCAATGATATGCCTACAAATACATCACAATGCTGCAGACATCTTGGAGGAACGGCAGAGCGCATAAGCTCGTTCACAGCATATTCACAGCCATATAAGGAGACAACGGGAAACGGAGCCTCAAAAATCCTGCTCATTTCCTGGTTGAAGTTGCATCTTGGTTTCGCCTGTAAGATCAGTTCTGGGGCACTCAAAGATAATATCTTTGCAGCTTTGAAAACGTCAGAGTGTTTTCTTTCCAAAGCTGGCAATTCCATGCATAGTCGAGCATCTTTTTGTGACAAAATATTGCGCTTAAAACGGGCACGTTTTTTTATCCAATAATGAAATAGCGCCCCCCTAGCTTCAACTGGTTTAACAAACAGATTACTGACCATTTAAAATCCCACCGTACCTTCTCCGCTATGCAATCTGGTTTCCGAGCTGGTCATGGGTGCATCTCAGCCACGCTCAAGGTCCTAAACAATATCATAACCTTCATCGATAAGAGACAACACTGTGCAGCTGTATTCATTGACCTGGCCAAGGCTTTCGACTCTATCAATCACCACATTCTTATCGACAGACTCAACAGCATTGGTTTCTCAAATGACTGCCTCGCCTGGTTGACCAAATACTTCTCAGAAAGAGTTCAGTGTGTCAAATCGGAGGGCCTGTTGTCCGGACCTCTGGCAGTCTCTATGGGGGCTTCCTATTTCGCAACAAAGCATCCTTCACTCATGCTGCCTAACATACCCTCGTAAAACTGACTTTCCTACCGATCCTTGACTTTGGCGACGTCATTTACAAAATAGCATCCAACACTCTACTCAACAAATTGGATGCAGTCTATCACAGTGCCATCCGTTTGTCACCAAAGCCCCATATACTACCCACCACTGCGACCTGTATGCTCTCGCTGGCTGGCCCTCGCTTCATATTCGTCACCAAACTCACTGGCTCCAGTTCATCTATAAGTCTTTGCTAGGTAAAGCCCCGCCTTATCTCAGCTCACTGGTCACCATAGCAGCACCCACCCGTAGCACGCGCTCCAGCAGGTATATCTCACTGGTCACCCCCAAAGCAAATTCTTCCTTTGGCTGCCTTTCCTTCCAGTTCTCTGCTGCCAATGACTGGAATGAACTGCAAAAGTCACTGAATCTGGAGACTTATATCTCCCTCACTAGCTTTAACCTGTCTAGGACTGGGGCTCCGCTAGCAGCCAATGAAATTGCAGGGCGCCAAATACAAATCAACAGAAATCTCAAATCAAATTTCTCAAACATACAAGTATTTTACACCATTTTAAAGATAACATTCCAAAAGTTATAAAGTTCAAAAAGTTATATTACAGGTCAAAGAAACTTGTCAAACTAAGTATAGAATCAATCATTAAGATGTTTTTATCATAAATGTTCCAACCGGAGAATTCCATTGTCTGTAGAAAAGCAATAGAACGAGAGAAACCTCTCATGTGAACGCACGTGACTGAGAACGAGGATGCTGCCAGACCCCTTAATCAAACAGCTGCCATTTGCTCCCACTTCATAGTAGAAGCCTGAAACAACATTCTAAATACGGTTGACATCTAGTGGAAGCCTTAGGAAGTGCAAAATAATATCCATATCCCAATGTGTATTCGATAGGGGCTGAGTTAAAAAACTACAAACCTCAGATTTCCCACTTCCTGTTTGGATTTTTTCTCAGGTTTTTGCCTGCCATATGAGTTCTGTTATGCTCACAGACATCATTCAGAGTGTTTTCTATCCAATACTATTGGATCTGGGACTGAGTAGAAGGCAGTTTACTCTGGGCACGCTATTCATCCAAAAGTAAAAATGCTGCCCCCTATCCCAAAGAAGTTTAAGCACCAGCTGTCAGAGCAGCTCAGAGATCACTGCACCTGTACATAGCCCATCCAACTACCTCATCCCAATACTGTTATTTATTCTATTATTTTGCTCCTTTGCACCCCAGTATCTCTACTTGCACATTCATATTCTGCACATCTATCACTCTATTGTTTAATTGCTATATTGTCATTTTTTCACCACTATGGCCTATTTATTGCCTTACCTCCGTTATCCTACCTCATTTGCACACACGGTATATATATTTTTTCTATTGTATTATTGACTGTACATTTGTTTATTCCATGTGCAACTCTGTGTTGTTGTTTGTGTCATTACTTTGCTTTATCTTGGCCAGGTCGCAATTGTAAATGAGAACTTGTTCTCAACTAGCCTACCTGGTTAAATAAAGGTTAAATAAAACTGTAAAAAAAATGTAAATATCCCAAATAGTCTGTTTAGTTGGCGCCATCGATTTGAGTAATCCACCTGTTCAACATGCAGAGAAAGGAATCCAAAAAGCTACTGCTAAACTTTGTTAAAAAATGTGAAAATACGTTTCTAATCAACCCTCAGGTACCCTAAAATGGGGCGGCAGGGTAGCTTAGTGGTTAGAGTGTTGGGCTAGTAACCGAAAGGTTGCAAGTTCAAATCCCTGAGCTGACAAGGTACAAATCTGTCGTTCTGCCCCTGAACAGGCAGTTAACCCACTGTTCCTAGGCCGTCATTGAAAATAAGAATTTGTTCTTAACTGACTTGCCTAGTTAAATAAAGGTAAAAAAAAATAAAAAAATAAATAATTAAACTATAATATTTCATACGGAAAGAAGTATGTTCAATAGAAAAACGATATTAGCAGGTGCGCGTCCTCTTCATTGTGCGCGCACAGACTGATTTCCAACTCTGAGTCCCAGTACTAAAACTCATAATTCTTCCTCATTTTGGAGGAAACAATCCTGAAACCTTGATCAAAGACTGTTGACATCTAGTGGAAGCCATAGGACTTGGAATCTGGGAGCTGGATTTTGATATGCCCCTATACTTTCCATTGTAAGAGCATGGGCTCTCAAAAAAGAAAAAATCTGGTTGGTTTTTCTTTGGATTTTCTCCTACCATATCTATTGTGTTATAGTATCATACATTATTTTAAGATTTCTACAAACTTAAGTGTTTTCTATACAATGGTACCAATTATATGCATACCCTGGCTTCTGGGCCTGAGTAACAGGCAGTTTGCTTTGTGCATGTCAGGCAGGGGGAAATTGAGAAAAAGGACCCTAGCCTAAAGAAGTTTAAAAACAGCTTTAATAGGAGACAGAATGCGACCGTATCATCATCTAATTGGCCTTCACATAACTCTTATAGAATTCCCATGTGGACGGGGATATTGCAAATTTACTGGAGGACAATTTATTTTTAACTAAGACAAAATAATTTATAACTGAATTTGTCCAGTACGATATAGGTTCAGCAAATCCCCTTATTGTTTGGGATACCTTTAAATGTACCTTCAGGGGTCATTCAATTCAATATTCATCAATAATTTTAAAAAAGCAGTTTCTGGCTAAAGGTACAAGACTAACAATGGAAATGAGTGAACTAATAGTACAGGTAGATAGCAATAAAAATTATACTACAGAGACACAAAATAAGTTAGAGGAAAAACAAAAATAACTGGAGGAAATTATTCACGAACAATCTAATGTAATTTATTACAAAAATTAAGCAAACTGGATGGAATATGAAGAAAAATTAACCAAATTCTTCCTGAATCTCCAACACAGGAAGGCTAACAAAAATAATTTGCAGAAACTCGTTACTGAAGAGGGAGACATCAACGATTATCCGATTTATATATATATATAATAAGCAGATGTTCTCTTTTCTGTCTCATCCTCACCCACTGAATGACGATTACTGTAAAGGAATTCTTTCCAAATAATAAAAAAATGGAAAATTAAGAAACGTACAGAAATAACTTTGAGGCTATTAAATCCTTTCAGTCTGGAAAAACCACAGGGCTTGATGGCATACCAGTAGATGTATATCAAGCCTTTGCTTATATACTCAAAGCTCCATTGTTTGAGTGTTTTAACTATTCCTATAGAAATGGTAGTCTGTCAGGTACTCAGCAGGAAGGTCTGATTTCACTATTATTAAAACAAGACCCAGATGGCAAATATAAAGATCCAGTCTATCTTAAAAATTAGAGGCCTCTTACACTTCAATGTTGTGATGAAAAAATACTAGCGAAATGCATAGCACTCAGAATTAAAAAGGTTTTACCAGGTATTGTTCATCCTGATCAGACATTTTTTTTTTTTACATGGACGATACATTGTTGATAATATACGACAACTAATAGAACATCATGAAACATCTAAGAAGACCTTTGATAAAGTAAGACTGTATTTTATTTGTAAATGTCTGTATTTTTTCAATTTCGGTGATTCTCTTATAAAATGGGTAAAAGTAATGTATAGCAACCCCAGGTGTAAAATAGTAAACAGCGGCTACTTCTCAGAGAGTTTTGAATTGTCAAGAGGAGTTAAACAGGGGTGTCTGCATATCTATTCGTTATGACCATTGAAATGCTAGCTAATAAAATCAGATCAAATAACAACATGAGAGGATTAGAAAGGCTTAAAAAAAGGGGTCCATGTATGCCGGTGACTCAAGTTTTATATTAAGTCTGCAAGCTAGATCCCTGCAATGTCTCATGGAAGATCTAGATACCTTTTTTGTACTCTCTGGACTAAAACCTAATTATGATAAGTGTACAATATTAAGTATTGGATCTTTAAAAAAAATACAACTTTTACATTACCCTGCAGTTTACCTATAAAATGGGCTGACGGTGAAGTAGACATACTTGGTATTCATATCATAGAATATATAAATGAGCTCTCCACAAAGAATTTCAAAAGAAAACTTGTGAAAATAGACAAGCTCCTGCAACCATGGAGGTAAATACCTGTCTATTTATGGAAAATTATTATATTCTTAGTCATATCTGTTTAATCACTTACTTATGGCGGTGCCTACTGTACTCCTGATGATTGGTTTTTCAAAACATACGAGCAAAACATATTTAGCTTTACCTGGGAGGACGCTAAACCAGACAAGATAAAGCGTGCCCATCTATATAATAGGGATCCCGAGTGGCGCAGCAGTCTAAGGCACTACATCTCAGTGCAAGAGGTATCACTGCAGTCCCTGGTTCAAATCCATACTGCATCACTTTGGGTGTCCCATAGGGCGGTGCACAATTGGCCCAGCATTGTCCAGGTCTTCTAGTTAAATAATGGCTAAATATAATAAATACGTAATATGAATTGGGTGGGTTGAGATTATTAAATTTATAAGCACTAAACTGCTTATTCAAAGGATTTACTGGAACCCTAAATGGTTCTCAATTAGATTAATAAAAAAGCTCATCCATTGTTGAATTTTTTTTTTCATTTTCGATTAATTGAAAATAATACTTTTTTCAAAGTATCCCTCTTTTTCAAACAAGGATTGCAGAGCTGGCTACAATTTCAATTTCATCCCCCCTGAAAAGATAGAACAAATATTATGGCTGAAGTCAAACGTTTGAAAAGGGTATAATACCTACTTCTGTTGTACCCTTAAGCACGGTACTTTACCCCAAAGTGCCCATGACCTGCTCCCTGCCTGTGATGTGTGTGTGTGTGTGTGTGTGTTGTGTCAGGTTGGTCACTATGACAGAATATCTGTGCAAATTACCAATAAAGCAAGTATGGTGAAATGGAGGCTTAGTCTGTCAAAATAACGTTAGCTGTTTTCCAGTCGTACTAGAACTACAATACCTGCAAGTATTCTGGTGGACTTCACATGCTGGTTGTGGGAGAATATCCATAGCCCAACCTTATTAACCCAGCACCAACAACCCAACCTTTCTGTATTTACAGAAAACAACCCAACTATTGACCCAATGCCTGCAACCCAGCAACTGGGTCATCCAAACAACTCACATTTTTGTATAACTTACAAAACTTACATCTCAAAGCCATGCATGTAAGAAGCCTTGATATGTCTGGTGCACACATATTTCTCTGTCCTCAGTTGGATTGAGGGCCTCAATCTGTATGCTTGCCTTGTAACTGATTGCTTCTAGAAAGAGAGAAGGAACAACACATGATCAAAATGAGCTATCTACTAGTTTAAAGCAATTAAAATCTGTTTGGGTGCATGAACCACTAGCAGGACACCAACGACAACATCCGGTGAAATTGCAGAGCGCGAAATTCAAAATACAAAAATCGTAATATTAAACTTTCATGAAAATACAAGTGTCATACATCATTTAAAAGCTTAACTTATTGTTAATCCAACCACGTTGTCAGATTTCAAAAAGGCTTTATGGCGAAAGCATACCATGCGATCTGAGGATAGCGCCCCACATCAAAATACTTTTTCAACCAGCACAGGTATCACAAATAGCGATTAAATAAATCACTTACCTTTGAAGATCTTCCGCTGTTTGCAATCCCAAGGGTCCCAGCTACACAATGAATGGTTGTTTTGTTCGATGAAGTCCTTCCTTATATCCAAAAAAGTCAGTTTAGTTGGCGCCAATGATCTCAGTAATCCACTCGTTCAACGAGCATACACACAAATCCAAACAGTTACAGGTAAAGTTCGTCCAAACAATATTTCTAATTAATCCTCAGGTACTCTAATATCTAAATAAACAATAATAGTTAACTTCTTTGGGATAGGGGCGGTATTTTGACATCCTAGATGAAAAGCAGGCCTAAAGTAAACTACCTGCTACTCAGGCCCAGAAGCTAGGATATGCATATTTGGTAGATTTGGATAGAAAAAAACACAAAAGTTTCTAAAACTGTTAAAACAATGTCTGAGTATAACAGAACTGAAATGGCAGGCAAAACACCGAGGACAAACCATCCCCCCCCCCCCCCCACAAAAATAATCCTACCACTGATTTCAATGGCTGGCACTTTTATAATAGGGCAAAATCGTGCCCGAATGCAGTTCCTAGGGCTTCCACTAGATGTCAACCGTCTTTAGAAAGAGTTTCAGGCTGGTTTTTGGAAAAATGAGCCAGAAATTGTAGTTTTTCTATGTGGCTCCCATTTTGGCTGTAGTGTTTTCAAGCGCGTGAATGAGAGCGCGTTCTTTGGTATTTTTCTCCGGTCGAGACAATAACGATTCTCTGTCTTCAATTGTATCATTTATTTGCGTATTAGGGTACCTAAGGTTTGATTATAAACGTTGATTGACTTGTTTGGATAAGTTTTTGGTAACGTTTGAGATTCATTTTGTATGCATTTTGAAGGAGGGAAACCAAGTGGATTATTGATTGAAGCGCACCAGCTAAACAGAGTTTTTATGGATATAAAGAAGGACATTATTGAACAAAAGGACAATTTGTAATGTAACTGAGACCTTTTGGAGTGCCAACAGAAAAGATCTTCAAAGGTAAGGCATATATTATATCGCTATTTCTGACTTTCGTGTCGCAACTCCCTGGTTGAAAATGATTTGTTATGCATTTGTTTGCTGGGCGCTGTCCTCAGATAATTGCATGGTTTGCTTTCGCCGTAAAGCTTTATTGAAATCTGACATGGCTGCTGGATTAACACGAAATTAAGCTTTATTTTGATGTATTGCACTTGTGATTTCATGAAAGTTTAATATTTATAGTAATTTGAATTTGGTGCTCCGCAATTCTCCGCAAAGTCCCACTGATCCGCAACAAGTTTTAAGATGGAGAATAGTATGTTTAATAGGGAAGATAAATAACGAAGAGCGCGCACCTCATTCACGCGCCAACAAGACTAATTTTCTAATGAGAGACACGTTGTAGTTTTTCCAACTACTTGCTCATTTTTCAAAAAACAAGCCTGAAACCCTTTAAAGACTGTTGACATCTAGTGGAAGCCATAGGAACTGCAATCTGGGTCCTATCTATTTGTATTTCGCATAGGCTAGCGCTGAGATGGCCTGTGACCTCAACAACAAAAAAGATTCCGGGGGGGATGTTCCTCTGGTTTTCGCCTGCCATATCAGTTCAGTTATACTCACAGACATTATTTTCTGAGTATTTTCTATCCAATGCTACCAAGTATATGCAAATCCTTGCTTCTGGGCCTGAGTAACAGGCAGTTTACTTTGGGCACGTCAAATTCCGAACAAAAACCAGTCTCCAAAACAGGTTAAATATTTAATTGTTACAAAGAATCAATGTATGGGCTACATTTATGAGAATAATACATGCATTTACTTGCAGTTGAAGTCGGAAGTTTACATACACCTTAGCCTAATACATTTAAACTCAGTTTTTCACCATTTAATCCAAGTAAGAATTCCTTGTCACTTTATTTTAAGAATGTGAAATGTCAGAATAATAGTAGAGAGAATGATTTATTTCAGCTTTTATTTCTTTCCTCACATTCCCAATGGGTCAGAAGTTTACATACACAAATATTTGGTAGGATTTTCTTTAAATTGTTTAACTTGTGCCAAATGTTTCGGGTAGCCTTCCACAACCTTCCCAAAATAAGTTGGGGGAATTTTGGCCCATTTCTCCTGACAGAGCTGGTGTAACTGAGTCAGGTTTGTAGGCCTCATTGCTCGCACACGCTTTTTTCAGTTCTGCCCACACATCTTCTATAGGATTTAGGTCAGGGCTTTGTGATGGCCACTGCAATACCTTGACTTTATTGTCCTTAAGCCATTTTGCCACAACTTTGGAAGTATGCTTGGGGTCAATGTCCAATTGGAAGACCCATTTGCAACCAAACTTTAACTTGCTGACTGATGATGTCTTGAGAGGTTGCTTCAATATATCCACTAATTTTCCTACCCCATGAAGCCATCTATTTTGTGAAGTGCACCAGTCCCTCCTGCAGCAAAGTTGCAAGCCTCCCCCTTTTTCCTCCAAACATAATGGTCATTATGGCCAAACAGTTCTATTTTTGTTTCATCAGAACAGAGGACATTTCTCCAAAAAGTACAATCTTTGTCCCTATGTGCAGTTTATAACCGTAGTCTGGCTTTTTTATGGCGGTTTTTGAGCAGTGCCTTCTTCCTTGCTGAGCGGCCTTTCAGGTTATGTCAATATAGGACTTGTTTTAATGCGAATATAGATACTTTTGTACCCGTTTCCTCCAGCATCTTCACAAGATCCTTTGCTGTTGTTCTAGGATTGATTTGCACTTTTCGCACCAAAGTACATTCACCTCTAGGAGACAGAACGCATCTCCTTCCTGAGAGGTATGATGGCTGCTTGGTCCCATGGTGTTTATACTTGCGTACTATTGTTTGTACAGATGAACATGGTACCTTCAGGCGTTTGGAAATTGCTCCCAAGGATGAACCAGACTTTCTGAGGTCTTGGCTGATTTCTTTTGATTTTCCCATGATGTCAAGCAAAGAGGCACTGAGTTTGAAGGTAGGCCTTGAAATACATCCACAGGTACACCTTGACTCAAATTATTTCAATTACCCTATCAGAAGCTTCTAAAGCCATGACATAGTTTTCTGGAATTTTCCAAGCTGTTTAAAGGCACAGTCAATTTAGTGTATGTAAACCTCTGACCCACTGGATTTGTGATAATAATCTGAAATAATCTGTCTGTAAACAATTGTTGGAAAAATTACTTGTGTTATGCACAAAGTAGATGTCCTAGCCGACTTGCCAAAACTATAGTTTAACAAGAAATTTGTGGAGTGGTTGAAAAATGAATTTTAATGACTCCAATCTAAGTATATGCAAACTTCCGACTTCAACCGTACCTTATCATTCTTGTAGACGATAGGCTCATTTATACATTCAAAAAAGTGTCAAGAGTGAGTCCACCACAAAATATTTCCAGGGTGTTTATGCATCCTCCTCCCAATACAGCCTCTTCCATCACCACGGGTAAGGGAAGGGTATTCATCTGCAAGTGAAGTTTGGCTTTGATGCCAGATCACCTCATATTGTTGCTAGCTACCTACCTTAGCTGTCGTGCTAGCTAACATGCTACTGAACCGTGACACTATACTATTGACATGCATATTGGTATTAATTTAAAGCAACGTATTCACCTAAAAATATAAGTGTCTAGGCAAATCTTTAGTTAGCTAGCTTCCAATCACCTGAACTCTGCCAAAAATATGATAGCTAACGTTAGCTAGCTAAGCGCTAAGCAGTCAGTTGCGCAGACAGTTTAAAACTGTTATCAACAAAATGTGTTTCACTCTATCCCATAAAACATGACATTACTAAATAGGCATCATTTAGGAAGTTTAATTAATAAGTTAGACACTCATATTATTGTTGCCACTAGTGGAAAATGTTTGCAAACATCTGACAACATTTTGTGCCACACTATTTAGATTGCAGCAAATTTGCCACAAACTTGTAGAACGTTTGCAGCAACAAATTTATTTTTGATGCAAAAGGAAAAAAATATATTAACCAGCTCGGGCAAGTGCAACTCCAGTCAGGTTCAGCGAAGTGCAACTGCAGTCAAGTCCAAGTGTCAATGAAATCCACAAGATCAATTGTCAAAATCTGAAGCCACATCCCAATAGGAATGGCAGGGCTGCTGCAGCAGAAAATAAGGCATGTGGGAAAAATAGATTATTTGACACTCCTGCTTAGCACCACACGTCAAAGCAAGCCATAAGGATTATTATTGTATTCAGTGGCATTCGCTGACACAAATACTCTGCCAGCCTGAGGGGCTTGGTAACAGGCAGGAATGGCAGTCGAGATAGAACCGAGAAGGCCCTGCGCCATGTGAAAGGACTCAGAGTAAAGGAGATAAGGATAGGGCTCCAATCTCTACTACTACAGGTGTTATGTGATGGAGTCAGATTTGGAGGTCAACTAGGATGGTGCCGGGATCATGCTGCGGCTAGCCAAGTATATTTCAACTCCACGACACTATGTCCTCGGAGGTGAGTGAAGAGAAAAGTTTTTGGTGTGAACCTCCGACTCCTTCGAGTTGCTGTTCAGTCGATACTTCAAAATGTACACCTTTCAGTTACTTACACCCTTACCGTGTACCTATGTTTGTCCTCTTGTTGCATGCCTTTCGTTGTTTGCTGAAATCCATACTTTTTTATAAAGCGTTAATCAAATACAATCACTGACTGTTTTCTTGTTGCTGTTGCTCTAAGATGCCTACTCAGCATGAATGTGCATGTACCGATTAAATGAAGGGATCCCTGAGCCGCCCGCTTGGCTCAGTGATCCCTTCATTTAATTTCTACATTCACTGGTCTGAGCTCCACCACTCGTCCATATACTTTATGAAGAGGGGAATGTGAGGAGCTAGGCAGGCAGGCAGGCAACTAGGCTACACCACGCAGTCCCTCATGCATATTTAAAGTTGTCTTCCACCAGTTTGCATTTTATACCTCATCTTGCCCCCATCTGCGATTAGACAGTCAGATGTTGATAAATTATCTTGTGTGCTGAAGCAAAGAAGGAAAAGTAGACATCCACTCTCCCTACTGAGTTATGAGTACGGGCATCCCCTACAAAAAGCAGATATATTGGGCAAGGGGCCGGCGGGGAGAAAAACTGCATATTTAAATCTAATTTTTATTGTAAACAACAGGTGGAGACTAACAGTGAAATGCGTATTTATTGGCCCTTCGTAACAATACAAATAATAAATAATAATAGTAATAGGAACAAAATTGTAACACGGGGACTAAATACACAATGATAGCTTGGCTATATACATGGTGTTACCAGTACCAAGTCGATGTGCAGGGGTACGAGAAAAATGTAGGTAGATATGTACAGTACCAGTCAAAAGTTTGGACACACCTACTCATTCCAGGGTTTTTCTTTATTTTTACTATTTTCTACATTGAAGAGTGTGCCAAGAGTGTGCAAAGTTGTCATCAAGGCAAAGGGTGGATACTTTGAAGAATCTCATATATAAAATATATTTGTTTAACACTTTTTGGGTTATTACATGATTCCATATGTGTTCTCATAGTTTTTATGTCTTCACTATTATTCTACAATGTAGAAAATAGTAAGAATAAAGAAAAACACTTGAATGAGTAGGTGTGTTCAAACTTTTGACTGGTACTGTGTGTTGGAGTGACTCTAGGACGAGAGTGGAAGATGAGAGGGCGGGGAATGTGGTACTGTACTGGGAAAGAGAGGGTTATGGAATTGGACAAGGAATTGAGAAGCTGATCACACAGTGAGTTTGTATTGCATCGCCGAGGTGTGCTACCGTTTGGGCTGTCGATGGGTTCCGCGCTCTGGCGGTCCTAGTCATAATTCATCATTTTTATGGTAAATGACACAGCGTTTCGGTCCCAGAGAGATGGATGAATGGCCTGACATTTATGGCATTTATTTTCTTTGGACTTTGGCATGATAATCAGCTTGGGCAATCTAATAGCCACCATATATTATGAAAATAACCACAAATACAGAGAGAATTTGAGAAAAAAAGGCTTAAGACGGAGGTTCATGCAAGCTAAGAATGAGACACCTAAAGACTATGACTCTTTTCCACTGATGTGGAATAACTATGCCATAGCAGATCTGTGGGTTGCACTACACTATTCATATAACCATTAAACTGTGGCCCCACTTATACCATATTCCGTTCTCATCAATAATTAACTTACCTCTCCCAGTTGAACACGGTACTACTCAATAGAGATCTAGCCAAAGGCTTTGGTTGGAACAGAGTATTGCAATGTGCATAATAGTAGTACTGCTGAATCCTAATGCGAGGACATTCATCTACATTCATGAAACAAAAGATGAGCACTGCATTACAATAGCCTTTGCTGACTGGGATAAAAATGGAAATATGGGTAATATTCAGCAGTAGAATATACTGGTCATGCTAAAGCTTTATCACGACCAACAGCAGAGATGCACAACTCCAGTTCCGGAATACAGACAGTTTTCCTCCCCATAGCACTTCATTGACCAATACATGTTACTGGTCAACTGAAGACCTAGAAATCAGTCGAGTCAAAAAGCAAGGATGAAGTCTAGTCAAAAAGCAAGGATGAAATCCAACAGGAGGGCAGTGATACAACAGGACCAGAGTTGTGCACCCCTGAACTGACCTACATTAGGCCTACCAACCAGATATTTAAGCATAGCAACTAAGAACTTATCTATGAACAATATATTGCCAACAACGTCTCTGTCACATTATGGAGGGTCATACTTTAGGTCAATATAAGACTTCTACTTTGAACAAAATTATTTTATGCAGCTGCATGGTGCCCTCTGCTGGATGTTGACTGCATGTGCTAATAGATCACAGCAAATTTTGCATGGGCTTATGAGAGAAGAGAATGTTGTGTGTTCAAAATGTTCTGCTTTGCTTGATTTCTGTTGTCTTACTTGAGAGACATTGGGGTGATACAGGTAGCAGTATTTAAATTTCCAGTATATAACCTGAAATCACAAATAGGCCTAATTTGATCATATACAGTGCCTTCGGAAAGTACTCAGACCCATTGACTTCTTCCATATTTGGTTATGTTACAGCCTTATTCTTCAAATGATTGAATCAAAAAAAAAAATGCAATCTACACACAACACCCCATAATGACAAAGCGAAAACCGATTTTTTGAAACGTATAAAAAATTTCAAACAGAAATACCTTATTTACATAAGTATTCAGACCCTTTGCTTTGAGCTCAGGTGCATCCTGTTTCCATTGATTGGACATGATTTGGAAAGGCACACACCTGTCTATATAAGGTCCCACAGTTGACAGTGCATGTCAGAGCAAAAACTAAGCCATGAGATCCAAGGAATTGTCCATAGAGCTCCAAGACAGGATTGTGTTGAGGCACAGATCTGGGGAAGGGTACAAAAAAATATCTGCATTGAAGGTCCCCAAGAACACAGTGGCCTCAGTCATTCTTAAATGGAAGAAGTTTGGAACCACCAAGACTCCTCTAGGAGATGCCTGCCCGGCCAAACTGAGCAATCGGGGGAGAAGGGCCTTAGTCAAGGAGGTGACCAAGAACCCAATGGTCACTCTGAAAGAACTCCAGAGTTCCTCTTTGGATATGGGAGAACCTTCCAGAAGGACAACCATCTATGCAGCACTCCACCAATCAGACCTTTATGTAGAGTGGCCAGACGAAAGCCACTCCACAGTAAAAGGCACATGACAGCCCGCTTGGAATTTACCAAAATGTACCTAAAGGACTCTCAGACCATGAGAAACAAGATTCTCTGGTCTGATGAAACTAACATTGAACTCTTCGGCCTGAATGCCAAGAGTCACGTCTGGATGAAACCTGGCACCATCCCTACAGTGAAGCATGTTGGTGGCAGCATCAGGCTGTGGGGATGTTTTTCAGCACCCGTTACTGGAAGATTAGTCAGGATTGAGGCAAAGATGAACAGACTAAAGTACAGAGATATCCTTGATGAAAAACTGCTCCAGAGCGCTCAGCACCTCAGACTTGGGGCAAAGGTTCAGCTTCTAACAGGTCAATGACCCCAAGCACACAGCCAAGACAATGCAGGAGTGGCTTCGGGACAAGTCTCTGACTGTCCTTGAGTGGCCCAGCCAGAGCCCAGACTTGAGCCCGGACCCAATCGAACATCTCTGGAGAGACCTGAAAATAGCTGTACAGCAATGCTCCCCATCCAACCTGACAGAGCTTGAGAGGATCTGCAGGGGAGAAACTCCCCAAATACAGGTGTGCCAAGCTTGTAGCATCATGCTTTTAAAATGTAATTTTATTTTTCCTTTATTTAACCAGGTAGGCTAGTTGAGAACAAGTTGTCATTTACAACTGCGATCTGGCCAAGATAAAGCAAAGCAGTTCGACACATACTACAACACAGAGTTACACATGTAGTAAAACAAGCATACAGTCAATAATACAGTAGAAAAAGTATATATACAGTGTGTGCAAATGAAGTAAGATAAGGGAGGTAAGGCAATAAATAGGCCATGGTGGCGAAGTAATTACAATATACCAATTAAACACTGGAATGGTATATGTGCAGAATGTGCAAGTAGAGATACTGGGGAAAAGATAAATACATAAATACAGTATGGGGATGAGGTAGTTAAATGGGTTATGTACAGGTGCAGTGATCTGTGAGCTGCTTAAAGCTAGTGAGGGAGATATGAGTCTCCAGCTTCAGTGATTTTTGCAGGTCGTTCCAGTCATTGGGAGCAGAGAACTGAAAGGAGTGGCAGCCAAAAGAGGAATTGGTTTGACCTGTGAGATATACCTGCTGGAGCGCGTGCTACGGGTGGGTGCTGCTATGGTGACCAGTGAGCTGAGATAAGGCGGGCTTTACCTAGCAAAGACTTGTATATGACCTGGAGCCAGTGGGTTTAGCGACGAGAGCGTACAGGTCGCAGTTGTGGGTAGTATATGGGGCTTTGGTGACAAAACAGATGGCACTGTGATAGACTGCATCCAATTTGTTGAGTAGAGTGTTGGAGGCTATTTTGTAGATGACATCGCCGTAGTCGAGGATCGGTAGGATGGTCAGTTTTACGAGGGTATGTTTGGTAGCATGAGTGAAGGATGCTTTGTTGCAAAATAGGAAGCCGATTCCGGATTTAATTTTGGATTGGAGATGCTTAATGTGAGTCTGGAAGGAGAGTTTACAGTCTAGCCAGACACCTAGGTATTTGTAGTTGCCCACATATTCTAAGTCAGAACCGTCCAGAGTAGTGATGCTGGATGGGCGGGCAGGTGCGGGCAGCGATCGGTTGAAGAGCATGCACTTAGTTTTACTTGCATTTAAGAGCAGTTGGAGAGCAAGGAATGAGAGTTGTATGGCATTGAAGCTCGTCTGGAGGTTAGTTAACACTAACACGCTCCTAACTTTCCTGAAAAGTTGCATATCACGGGGGCTATTCGGAGCTAATAAAGTACGCCACAGGATATTTTTGTGCTGGTCAAGGGCAGTCAGGTCTGGAGTGAACCAAGAGTATATCTGTTCCTGGTTCTAAAGAAGACTCAATGCTGTAATCAGTGCTTCAAAAATGTACTGAGTAAATTAGCAACAATTTCTTAAAAGCTGTTTTTGTTTTGTCATTATGGGGTATTGTGTGTAGATTGATGAGGGAAAAACTATTTAAATACATTTTAGAATAAGGCTGTAACGTAACAAAATGTGGAAAATGTCAAGGGGTCTGAATACTTTCCAAAGGCACTGTACAACAACACAGGTACGAGCAAGCAGGTACTATTTGACAACTCAGACTCGCAACACATGTGGCAAGGACTACATCACTGTCTACAAAGTTCTACATTGGAAATCTAGTAACTATAAGACTCGCTCTCAAGACTGGCTGGTACTAGAGGTTCCATGAGTTTCCTCTGAGTTAGGACAAACTGCTTTCAGTCTCTGTCCTGGAATGACCTACAGGTCACTTTTAAAATGTGATTCTTTGGTCACAAAAGGTGAATTTAGGGCTCTGATAAAACATGTGACCAATGAAACTGCACTTGTTTCGATTGATTGTATATATTAATTTTGAATGTAACGTGATTTATTTGAAATTACATTTTGTAGTTATCATGCTTAAATGTGTTGTTCACATTGCTTGAAGTGTTGTTCCCAAGGCACCATTGAAAATGAGAACCTGGTCTCAATGGGATCCCTTGGTTAAAAAGAAAGATAAATAAAAAAATCTAACACAAGCCTCTCTCCCAGACGAGCAATGCTCGCTTCGAGTCAGACAATACTGAGCCATCCAGGAAGACTCGCTGCTCTGGACAAACAGGTACTAATCGCTCTCCAAGGCTGCTGTGAGGAAAACTCTCAAAGGACTGAATACTCACGAAGCCGCCGGCCCAGATGGAATCCCTGGCAAGGTCCTCAGAGTGTGTGCTGACCAGCTGGTGGTCATCTTCTTGGACATCTTCAACCTGTCCCTGTCACATGCTGTAGTCCCCACCTACTTCAAGGAGACCACCATCGTGCCAAGGCCCAAGAAAAACAAAGTGACATGCCCAAATGACTATCACCCCGTCACACTAACCCTGGTCATCATAAAATGCTTTGAGTGGCTAGTCATGGCCCACATCAAGGCCTGCAGGCCAGGCACACTGGACCCACTGCAATTTGCATACCGCTCCAACAAAATCAAATCAAAGTTTATTTGTCATGTGCGCCGAATACAGTGAAATACTTACTTACAGGCTCTAACTAACAGAGCAAAAAAAGTATTAGGTGAACAACTACATCACTCCCAAGATGGCGTAGCAGTCAGACTTCTTTGTCCTCGTCCTGTCGTGTCCCATGTATATCTATCTTTTTATTTTATTTTATTTATCTTCTTTCTTTTTAATATTTTTCTAAACCTCAACTTCAAAATACTCTCCTGCAACCCACCTCACCCAATGTGGTGTGGATCTGCATTTTTCTAAAGTATTTCTCTTTACTTCAGAACCGGAATCCCCCAACAGAAGCTAGCCAGCTAACTAGCTACTAGCTAGTAGTCAGCTTACCACTGCTAGCGGTCGTCAGCTAACCTTTAGCTCGGAAACTCTCACCAATTTGCACAACGAGATTCAAACCAGAGCATAGCGGACCTATTTCTCTCCATATCCCCGGAGTCCTATCGCAAGCTCTGAACCTTTTCACCTGGATCATCGCAGCTAGCCCATGCTAGGCCCATCTCCCGGCTAGCTGAAGAGGTCCATCAGCCACTCCGGGTCTACAATACCTATTTTGACAATTGGCCCGGACCCCTTTTACTGCCGGTACGGAGCTCCTTCATGACTGGACTACTGATGTAATCTGCCCGAGGGAGTTATTCAACCGGCTCCTACGTCGCGACGTCCCCTGGATGCCCGTCCACTAGCTGCCTAGAGCATATTGGACTGTTAGCTAAAGAGATCCATCGGCCAATTTCTTGGGCCACTATACCTATTTTGCCAATTGAACTGAACCCCTTTGCTACACAGAACCCTACTACTCCATCACGACTTATCTATTCGACGTAACCGTACGTTGAGGCTATAACAGATATTCTCCATCGCGACGTCCCTCTAAGGCTCTTCTGCCAACTTGCTAGCCCCGGCCTGCTAACTGTCTGAATCACTGTGTATCCAGCCAGCCTAACTACTCACTGGACTCCTATGACAACTAGGCTACGCATGCCTCTCCCTAATGTCAATATGCCTTGTCCATTGCTGTTCTCGTTAGTGATTGTCTTACTTCACTGTAGAGCCTCTAGCCCTGCTCAATATACCTTAGCCAACCCTTTAGTTCCACCTCCCACACATGCGGTGACATCAGCTGGTTTAAATGTCTCTAGAGACTATATCTCTCTCATCATCACACAATGCCTAGGTTTACCTCCAATGTATTCACAAACTACCATACCTTTGTCTGTACAATATGCCTTGAATTTATTCTATCGCGCCCAGAAACCTGCTCCTTTTACTCTCTGTTCCGAACGTACTAGACGACCAGTTCTTATAGCCTTTAGCCGTACCCTTATCCTACTCCTTCTCTGTTCCTCTGGTTATGTAGAGGTTAATCCAGGCCCTGCAGTGCCTAGCTCCCCTGATATTCCCCAGGTGGTCTCATTTGTTGACTTCTGTAACTGTAAAAGTCTTGGATTTATGCATGTTAACATTAGAAGCCTCCTCCCTAAGTTTGTTTTATTCACTGCTTTAGCATACTCTGCCAACCCGGATGTCCTACCCGTGTCTGAATCCTGGCTTAGGAAGACCACCAAAAACCCTGAAATTTCCATCCCTAACTATAACATTTTCCGACAAGATAGAACTGCCAAAGGGGCGAAGTTGCAATCTACTGCAGAGATAGCCTGCAGAGTTCTGTCTTACTATCCAGGTCTGTACCAAAACAATTTGAGCTTCTACTTTACAAAATCCACCTTTCCAGGAACAAGTCTCTCACCATTGCTGCTTGCTATAGACCTCCCTCTGCCCCCAGCTGTGCCCTGGACACCATATGTGAATTGATTGCCTCCCATTTTTCCTCAGAGCTCGTGCTGCTTGGTGACCTAAACTGGGACATGATTAACACCCCAGCCATCCTACAATCTAAGCTTGATGCCCTCAAAGTAAGTATCAATGAGCCTACCAGGTACAACCCCAAATCCATAAACACGGGCACCCTCATAGATATCATCCTAACCAACTTTCTCTCCAAATACACCTCTGCATTTTTCAACCAAGATCTCAGCGATCATTGCCTGCATCTGTAATGGGTCTGTGGTCAAACGACCACCCCTCATCACTGTCAAACGCTCCCTAAAACACTTCAGCAAGCAGGCCTTTCAAATCGACCTGGCCCGGGTATCCTGGAAGGATATTGACCTCAACCCGTCAGTAGAGGATGTTTGGTTATTCTTTAAAAGTGCCTTCCTCACCATCTTAAATAAGCATGCCCCATTCAAAAAATGTAGAAACAGGAACAGATATAGCCCTTTGTTCACTCCAGATCTGACTGCCCTTGACCAGCACAAAAACATCCTGTGGTGTACTGCATTAGCATCGAATAGCCCCCGTGATATGTAACTTTTCAGGGAAGCTAGGAACCAATATGCAAAGGCAGTTAGGAAAGCTAAGGCTAGCTTTTTCAAACAGAAATTTGCATCCTGTTGCACAAACTCCAAAACGTTCTGGGACACTGTAAAGTCCATGGAGAATAAGAGCAACTCCTCCTAGCTGCCCACTGCACTGAGTCTAGGAAACATTGTCACCACCGATAAATTCACTATAATTGAGAATTTCAAAAAGCATTTTTCTACGGCTGGCCATGCTTTCCACCTGGCTAACCGTACCCCGGTCAACTGCCCTGCACCCCACACAGCAACTCGCCTGTTACGGATACAGGTATCCTGTGTCTGTGTGTGTATGTATACTGTGTTGTTTTCTCTCCTTCTCCCCTCACAGGTGAAAATCATCACTCCCCAATCAGTCACCAATCCAATCATCAATCAGGAGACACACCTCCTCCTGTTTCCTACCCAATCACAGTTCCTTTCCCTTGGTTTAAAAACCCTGTCAGTAGTTTGCTCTAGAGCTCAATCTCTCTGTAAATGCCATGGCTGTAGGTCTCTGTGTTTCACTCGCTCTTTGTGTATTAACCTCTCTTTTGTTTGAGCACCTCCATAGCACTTTGTCATCACCTGTGAGTATTTTTTTTGGTTGTGGTGTTTGTTTGCTGGTGGGAAAAGGGGAAACCAAGACAAGTCGCCCAAGGGCATACACTACCCGTAGGTAGACTTTGTTAAATACACTAGTTAGAACTGGGCGGACCACCCACTGTATTTTTGGTTAGTTAGTTAGCTGTTGTTAAAGTAGGCTAGTCTATCTTAGGGGTGTTTTTGAATACTTGTTGTTTCTTTTCTTGGGTCCAGCTCAGCCCCTTTTCCTGCTCCCCCCCCCCCCCCCCCCCCCCCCCCCTGCTTGAGTTATGTTACGGGTCTCATTACCATCCCCCCTAGACTGTCGGGCCAAAAGGGATTCGTAACATCGCCCAAGCCTCCCCCATTTCTCCTTCACCCAAATCCAGATAGCTGATGTTCTGAAAGAGCTGCAAATTCTGGACCCCTACAAATCAGCCGGGCTAGGCAATCTGGACCCTCTCGTTCTAAAATGATCTGCCAAAATTGGTGCAACCCTTACTACTAGCCTCTTCAATCTCTCTTTTGTATCATCTGAGATTCCCAAAAATTGGAAAGCAACCGCAATCATCCCCCCTCTTCAAAGGGGGAGACATTCTAGACCCAAACTGCTACAGACCTATATTTATCCTACCCTGCCTTTCTGTGGTCTTCTAAAACCAAGTTAACAAACAGATTATCAACCATTTCAAATCCCACCGTACCTTCTCTGCTATGCAATCTGGTTTCAGAGCTGGTCATGGGTGCACCTCAGCCATGCTCAAGGTCCTAAACTATATCATAACCGCCATCGATAAGAGACATTACTGTTCAGCCATTTTCATCGACCTGGCCAAGGCTTCGACTCTGTGAATCATCACATTCTTATCAGCAGACTCAACAGTCTTGGTTTCTCAAATGACTGCCTCGCCTGGTTCACCAACTACTTCTCTGATAGAGTTCAGTGTGTCAAATTGGAGGGCCTGTTGTCTGGACTTCTGGCAGTCTCTGGGGGTGCCACAGGGTTCAATTTTTGGGCCGACTCTCTTCTCTGTGTTCATCAATGACGTCGCTCTTGCTGCTGGTGATTCTCTGATCCACCTCTATGCAGATGACAACATTCTGTATACCTCTGGCCCTTCTTTGGACACTTAACTAACCTCTCCTTCCTTGCCTTCCAACTGCTCTTAAATGCAAGTAAAACTAAATGCATGCGCTTCAACCGATTGCTGCCTGCACCTGCCCGCCCATCCAGCATCACTACTCTGGACAGTTCTGACTTAGAATACGTGGACAACTCCAAATACCTAGGTGTCTGGCTAGACTGTAAACTCTCCTTCCAGACTCACATTAAGCATCTCCAATCCAAAATTAAATCTAGAATCGGCTTCCTATTTCGCAAAAAAGCATCCTTCACTCATGCTGCCAAACACCCTCGTAAAACTGACCATCCTACTGATCCTCGACATGACATTGGCAATGTCATCTACAAAATATCCTCCAACACTCTACTCAACAAATTGGGTGCAGTCTATCACAGTGCCATCCGTTTTGTCAGCAAAGCCCCATATACTACCCACCACTGCGACCTGTACGCTCTCGTTGGCTGGTCCTCGCTTCATACTCATCGCCAAAACCCACTGGCTCCAGGTCATCTACAAGTATTTACTAGGTAAAGCTCGGCCCTATCTCAGCTCACATAGCAGCACCCACCCGTAGCACGCCCTCCAGCAGGTATCTCACAGGTCACCCCCAAAGCCAATTCCTCCTTTGGCCGACAACCAGTTCTCTGCTGCCAATGACTGGAACGAACTGCAACAATCACTGAAGCTGGAGACTCATCTCCCTCACTAGATTTAAGCACCAGCTGACAGAGCAGCTCACAGATCACTGCACCTCAACATAGCCCATCTGTAAATAGCCCTTCCAACTACCTCATCCCCATACTGTATTTATCTTGCCCCTTTGGACCCCAGTATCTCTACTTGCACATTCATCTTCTGCACATTTATCACTCCAGTGTATATTGTAATTACTTCGCCACCATGGCCTATTTATTTCCATACCTCCCTTATCTTACCTCATTTGCACACACTGTATATAGTCAATAATACAGTAGAAAAAGTATGTTTGTTTGTTCCATGTGTATGTGTCGAACTGCTTTGCTTTATTTTGGCCAGGTTGCAAGTGTAAATGAGAACTTGTTCTCAAACTAGCCTACCTGGTTAAATAAAGGTGAAATGCAAAAAAATTAAAACAATTAAGTCCAGAAATAAAAACAACATTAAAGGATATTTACAGTAACGAGGCTACATACAGGAAACTGGTTAGTCAGGCTGATTGAGGTAGTATGTAGATATGGTCAAAGTGACTATGCATGTATGATAAACAGAGTAGCAGTAGTGTAAAAGAGGGATTGGGGAGGCACACAATGCAAATAGTCTGGGTAGCCATTTGGTTACCTGTTCAGGAGTCTTATGGCTTGGGGGTAAAAACTGTTGAGAAGCCTTTTTGTCCTAGACTTGGCACTCCGGTACCGCTTGACATGCGGTAGTAGAGAGAACAGCCTATGACTGGGGTGGCTGAGTCTTAGACAATTTTTAGGGCTTTCCTCTGACAATGCCTGGTGTAGAGGTCCTGGATGGCAGGCAGCTTAGTCCCAGTGATGTACTGGGCCGTATGCACTACCCGCTGAAGTGCCTTGCGACCGCAGGCCGAACAATTGCCGTAGCAGGCAGTGATGCAACCAGTCAGGATGCTCTCGATGTTGCAGCTGTAGAACCTTTTGAGGATCTGAGGACCCATGCCAAATCTTTTTAGTTTCCTGAGGGGGAATAGGCTTTGTCGTGCCCTCTTCACGACTGTCTTGGTGTGTTTGGACCATTCTAGTTTGTTGCTGATGTGGACACCAAGGAACTTGAAGCTCTCAACCTGCTCCACTTCAGCCCCGTCGATTAGAATGGGGGCGTGCTCGGTCCACCTTTTCCTGTAGTCCACAATCATCTCCACATTTGGACAAGAAGAACACCTATGTGAGAATGCTGTTTATTGACTGCAGTTCAGCATTCAACACTATTGTTCCCTCCAAGCTCAACACCAAGTTCAGAGCCCTAGATCTGGACACCACACTCTGCAACTGGATGCCGGACTTCCTGACGGGCAGAACACAATATGATCCCCACCACAGTGGCAACATTTTACATTCACAGACTCTTCACTAACATATTCCTTCCGTCTGCAAACACTTGACACATGGCCAAACTTTTTACACTTCTTGCATTGCATCGGGTTTTGCATGAACGCTCTTACAGCGTATCTTATAAATCCCAACTTTACATAGGGTGTTAAATGCTCATCAAACATCAATGACACAGATAAACGTAGCTCCTTTTTCCCCCTTCTCCATACGAGTCAAGTGATAGTGGGACCCCAGAAAGTGTGCAGAGCTGTCATCAAGGCAGGTGACTGGTGGCTACTTTGAAGAATCTAACATATATTTTGATTTGTTTAACACTTTTTTTGGTTACTACATTATTCCATATGTGTTATTTCATAGTTTTGATGTCTTCACTATTATTCTACAATGTAGAAAATAGTAAGAAATTAAGAAAAACCATTGAATGACTAGGTGTGTCCAAAGGTGTGTTCTACTTGCACAGTTCACGACCATCGCGATGAAGCTATTTGTCAACGCACAGTTTCTGAGGTCCACACGCTGAAATGGGAAAACTCACTTTTGCCCTTCTGTAACAGAGGCTGAGGGCGCGTTCTCTACCCTCAACCCTTCTCACTGCTTTTGCATATGTAACACCCTGTCCTACTCTGACTTTAGCTATCTGTATCTGTTTCACTTCTTCCATGCATTCTGTAGACCTTGCTTCATGACTACCTCGACAATTGCTACACTGGTGGGCCTTGTCCTCCAGACGTGTTTCCATTAAATGAAAACTTGGGAGGGGCCGCAAGCAAGGGCGGAGTGATGGGTAATGATGCTTCATGGAAGGCAGTTGTTGCTGTGTGCATTGGGTCCCTGGTTTGAGCCCAGGTAAGGGCGAGGAGAGGGACGGAAGCTAAACTGTTACATTGATGCTGTTGACCCGGATCACTGGTTGCTGCGGAAAAGGAGAAGGTCAAAAGGGGGCAGAGTGTAACCGATGTGAAATGGTTAGCGGGGTGCGTGCTAATAGCGCTTCAATCAGTGAGGTCACTTGCTCTGAGACCTTGAAGTAGTTATTCCCCTTGCCCTGCAAGGGCTGTAGCTTTTGTGGAGCGATGGGTAACAATGCTTCGTGGGAGGCAGTTGTTGATGTGTGCAGAGGGTCCCTGGTTCGAGCCCAGGTAGGGGCGAGGAGAGGGACGGAAGCTAAACTGTTACATTGACACCTCATACAGGTCAGACAAATCCCCATACAGTACCTTTCTATTTCTTTGAATCGTATTCCTATCAGCAAAGAATCACTGACAAAACTGTACTAAATATATTCACGTCACCAAATAATTGATTCAATACACTGTTTGCAAGGAAGGTCTACACTAGCCTTAACAGCACTCTGTAGAGTAGCACCAGGGTGTAGCCAGAGGACAGCTAGCTTCCGTACTACTCTGATTACATTGACTTCAATACAAAACCTAGGAGGCTCATGGTTCTCACCCCCTGCCATAGACTTTCACAGTAATTATGACAACTTCCGGAGGATGTCCTCCAACCTATCAGAGCTCTTGCAGCAAGAACTGACATGTTGTCCACCCATTCAAAGGATCAGAGAATGAATCTAGTACTGGAAGCTCTCTATCTAAACGTGAATCGATTGCGGTACGGTCCTAGAAACATAAAGCCCTTTCATATCACAGAATAATTTCACAAATTAAAATATACTCTTACTGTACAGTATTTTAACCAGTTTTAACACAGTTGCAGTCAACAGTATTTTTCAGTGCCAACACATTTTTGGCGTCCGTCTTCCAGCTAATTAATAAGGTGTCTGTTTTCGTCTGTTTTCCGTGAAGAAGCACTGTAACATGGAAATATGGCCATGTAGGAACACTATAAAGGTGTGTAGACATTTAACCTTTTTTTTATTTTTTATTATTTCGCAATGACATGAAAAATACATACCTTGTGTTTCCTAAACCGTAACTGATATGAAAGATACGTTCCTTATGTTTCCAGAACCGTACCTCAAGTGATGCATCTAGATGTAGACAGCATCTATGAATGAGTTAGGGTATGAGTAGCCTTGTAGGCAATGGAAGTGTTTTAACATATTTTTTTATTGGAATTTTTTATATCAATATATTTATGATATCAATAATTAAAAAATGTACAATACCGATCAAAAGTTTGGGGTTACTTAGAAATGTCCTTGTTTTTTAAAGAAAAGCAAAAAATTGTTTGTCCATTAAAATAACATACAATTGATCAGAAATACAGTGTAGACATTGTTAATGTTGTAAATGACATATTTTATTTGGAATATTTACATAGGCGTACAGAGGCCTATTATCAGCAACCATCACTCCTGTGTTCCAATGGCACGTTGTGTAAACTAATCCAAGTTTATTATTTTAAAAGGTGAATTGATCATTAGAAAAACCTTTTGCAATTGTTAGCACAGCTGAAAACTGTTGTGCTGATTACAGAAGCAATAAAATTGATATTCTTAGACTGGTTGAGTATCTGGAGCATCAGCATTTGTGGGTTCGATTACAGGCTCAAAATGGCCAGAAACAAATAACTTTCTTCTGAAACTCATCAGTCTATTCTTGTTCTGATAAATGAAGGCTATTCCATGCGAGAAATTGCCAAGAAACTGAAGATCTCATACAACGCTGTGTACTACTCCCTTCACAGAACAGCGCAAACTGTCTCTAACCAGAATAGAAAGAGGAGTGGGAGGCCCCGGTGCCAACTGAGCAAGAGGACAAGTACATAAGAGTTTCTAGTTTGAGAAACAGTCGCCTCAAGTCCTCAACTCTCAGCTTCATTAAATAGTACCTGCAAAACACCAGTCTTAACGTCAACTGTGAACAGTGAGGCAACTCCGGGATGCTAAAAAAAAATGTTTTTATATATCCAAAATTGAAATCATCATATGCATTTTTTATTGAAATCAAAAATAGGAAGAATATCTATAAATATTTCCGATATAGAAAAGTATATTGATAATATACGTATTATTGATATCGGCAATTTTTTTTTTTTTTTAATAAATACAGCTGAAGTATGAAGTTTACATACACCTACATTTAACCTCAGTTTTCACAATTCCTGACATTTAATCTAAATAAAAATTCCCTGTCTTAGGTCAGTTAGGATCAACGCTTTATTTTTAGCATGTGAAATGTCAGAATATTAGTAGAGAGAATGATTTATTTCAGCTTTTGTTTCTTTCATCACATTCACAGTTGGTCAGAAGTTTACATACACTCAATTTGTATTTGGTAGCATTGCCTTTAAATTGTTTAACTTGGGTCAAACTTTTCGGGTAGCCTTCCATAAGCTTCCCACAATGAGTTGGGTGAATTTTGTCACATTCAGCTCTGACAGAGCTGGTGTAACTGAGTCAAGTTTATATGCCTCCTTGCTCGCACACACTTTTCAGTTCTGCCCACAAATATTCTATAGGATTGAAGTCAAGGCTTTGTGATAGCCACGCCAATACCTTGACTTTGTTGTCCTTAAGCCATTTTGCCACAACTTTGGAAGTATGCTTGGGGTCGTTGTCCATTTGGAAGACCCATTTGTGACCAAGCTTTAACTTCCTGACTGATGTCTTTATCTTGCTTCAATATAGCCACATTATTTTCCTACCTCATGATGTCATCTATTTTGTGAAGTGCACCAGTCCCTCCTGCAGCAAAACACCCCCACAACATGATGCTGCCACCCCGTGCTTCACGGTTGGGATGGTGTTCTCCAGCTTGCAAACCTCCCCCTTTTTCCTCCAAACATAACGATGGTCATTATGACCAAACAGTCCAGAAGACATTTCTCCAAAATGTATGGTCTTTGTCCCCATGGGCAGTTGCAACCGTAGTCTGGCTTTTTTGTGGTGGTTTTGGAGCAGTGGCTTCTTCCTTGCTGAGCGGCCTTTCTGATTGTTGATATAGGACTCGTTTTACTGTGGATATTGATACTTTTGTACCTGCTTCCTCCAGCATCTTCACAAGGTAATTTGCTGTTCTGGGATTGATTTGCACTTGTCGCACCAAAGCACGTTCATCTCAAGGAGACAGAACGTTTCTCCTACCTTAGTGGCATGATGGTTGCGTGGTCCCATGGTGTTTATACTTGCGTACTATTGTTTGTACAGATGAATGTGGCACCTTCAGGCATTTCGAAATTGCTCACAAGGATGAACCAGACTTGTGGAGGCCTACACATTTTTTTCTGAGGTCTTGGCTGATTTCTTTAGATTTTCCCATGATGTCAAGCAAATAGGCACTGAGTTTGAAGGCCTATTGAAATACATACACAGGTACACTTCCAATTGATTAAAGTGATGTCATTTAGCCTATCAGAAGCTTCTAAAGCCATGTCATAATTTTCTGGAATTTTCCAAGCTGTTTAAAGGCACAATCAACTTAGTGTATGTAAACTTCTGACCCACTGGAATTGTGATACAGTGAAATAATCTGTCTGTTAACAATTGTTGGGGAAATGACTTGTGTCATTCACAAAACTATATTTGTTAACAAGAAATGTGTGGAGTGGTTGAAAAACGAGTTTGAATGACTCCAACTGTGTATGTATATGTGTGTATGTATATGTGTTTGTTTTATTTTTATTTATTTATTTATTTATTAGTGGCAGACCAGGGGGTTGGGTCAATGTTTACACAGATCAGACACTGACAGAGTAGGATTATCTCAGTTTCAAAGGTGTTTATTAAAATAATAGTTCAAAAGAATAGGTCTCCCCAAGAGACCCTCTCCAGGAAACCGTCTTCTGGGCTCCGGGTCGTACTGTATCCTGTAGTGATCAAAACTGAACTCCCTCCTGTTGCCTCTGGTACCGTCCCCAACTTTTCAGAAGTCCTTTCCTCCCCCAGTCTCTCCCAAGTATGCTGCACTTCTGGCAGCTTTATGGGACTTGTACAGCTGGTGAGCAATCAGCCCTTGATTACTCACCAATCCCCAATCAGCCCCAGCCGGAGATCCCATCGAGTCCTGGCATGTCCAGCAGATGGCGCCATCGCCTCGATGTATACTTCGTCTGTCACCAGGCCACCGAGTCTCCCCCGGTGGCTGACCTGCTGTACGCAACTATATATATATATATATATTACACACAACCTACTGCACATTTCTAAAGTGAAAGAAAAATTATAAAACATTTTCAAAATTAATTTTAAAAAAAATACATACGTGTCTTGATTAAGTACTGTCATATCACCCCATAGTTAATATGATATTTGGCTTGGACAATAGAAAGTGCTGCTGCTTCCACATAAATACATACAATTATAGAATCAACTGAGAATAACACCCCATCATTCACCTCCCTCCCCACACAAAAGGTTAAGTACATGTCTGTCGGCAGGTAGCCTAGAGGTAAAGAGCTTTGGGCCAGTAACAGAAAGGTTGCTGGTTTGAATCCCTGGACTGACTAGGTGAAAAAATAGCCAGTTTATTAAGTACACCAATCTTGCCACCAGAACAACCTGAATTATTTGTGGCATTTTAAAAGGTGTCGTAAACGTTCCACATGAATGTTGGTCCATGCTGACGCAATGGCATCACGCAGTTGCTGCAGATTGGACGGCGTTACATTCAAGTTGCGAACAGCCCGTTCCATCTCATCCCAAAGATGCTCTATTGGGTTGAGGTCTGGAGACTGCGTAGGCCACTGAACTCGCTGTCATGTTCCAGGCAATGTTTTTCCATTCCTTAATTGTCGAGTGTAGGTGACCGCGTACCCGCTGGAGCTTCTTCTTGTTTTGAGCTGGTAGGAGTGGGGCCGGTGTGGTCGTCTGTGGCAAAAGCCCATCCGTGACAAGGATTGATGAGTTATGCGTTCCGCGATGTTGTTCTGCACACCACTGTTAAACTGTGCCATTATTTGTGAGAGCTGCCTGTTAGCTTCCACGATTCTTGACATTCTCCTTCGACTGCTCTCATCAACAATATGTTTTTCGCCCACAGGACTAAGGCTGACTGGATGTTTTTTGTTTGTCTCACCATTCTCGGTAAACCCTAGACAGTCATGCGTGAAAAGCCCAGGAGGGTTGCCGTCTCTGATATACTGGATCCATTCTAGCTTTCAATCGAACAGTAACTGAATGCCTCGATGCCTGTCTGCCTGCATTATATAGCGATCCATTTTCGGGAATGGGGTCGTGTACCTTATAAACTGTCCTGTGACTGTACAGTATGTATTTAATTTTTACTAAGGATCCCCCTGCTGTTAAGCAGTTTTTTTGACAGTGGTGCAAACTAATGTTTATCTGTTCAGCCTGCATATAGGCACCCTGTAATGCCTCCTCGATGGCATCAGCTGGAACTCTGTGTTCAATGCATGTGTGGGGTCCGATATTACCTTTCTGGCCTGTCAGTGTCATGCCTATAATCTTCCCTGATGTCTTCGTCAGTCTCAAGATTTGGGCATTGAGCTGCACTGTCAGGTTACCCATCCATGTAACATTGCCGTGATTGACTCAATGGTGGATCTATACAAGAGGAGCATGATCTTCTGGTTGACTCCATAGACCCTGAGTCAATGCAAGAAGTGCAAGAGCTGTCGTATGCATGAGCACACGCCAGTGGAGGCTGCTGAGGGGAGAATGTATCATAATAATGGCCGGAACGGAGAACATGGAATGGTATCAAACACCTAGAAAACATGTGTTTGATGTAGTTGATACCATTCCGCTGAATCCCCTCCAGTCATTACCACAGGCCCGCTCTCCCCAATTAAGGTGCCACCAACCTCCTGTGGCACATGCTCTCCACATGGGTGTGCCAGCACAGCCCACTGTCAATGTGGACCCCCAGGTACTTATATGAGTTCACTTCAAATCAAGTCAAATCATATTTTATTGGTCACATACACATGGTTAGCAGATGTTAATGTGAGTGTAGTTGAAATGCTTGTTTGTCTAGTTCCAGCAGTGCATTTAATATCTAACAAATAATCAAACAATTCCCAACAACTACCTAATACACACAAATCTAACAAGTAATCTAACAATTCCCCAACAACTACCTAATACACACAAATCTAAAGAGGTGAATGAGAATATGTACATATAAATATATGGATGAGCGATAGCCGAGCAGCATAGGCAAGATGCAGTAGATGGTATAAAATACATGTGATATGAGTAATGTAAGATATGTAAACATTATTAAAGTGGCATTATTTAAAGTGGCATTGTTTAACGTGACTAGTGATCCATTTATTAAAGTGGCCAGTGATTGGGTCTCAATGTGGGCAGCAGCCTCTCTGAGTTAGTGATTGCTATTTAGCAGTCTGATGGACTTGAGATGGAAGCTGTTTCTCAATTTCTCAGTCCCAGTTTTGATGCACCTGTACTGACCTCGCCTTCTGGATGATAGTGGTGTGAACAGGCAGTGGCTCAGGTGGTTGTTGTCCCCGATGATCTTTTTGGCCTGCCTGTGACATCGGGTGCTGTAGGTGTCATGGAGGGCAGGTAGTTTGCACCCGGTGATGCGTTGTGCATACTGCACCACCCTCTGGAGAGCCTTGCGGTTGAGGGCTGTGCAGTTGCCGTACCAGGCTGTGATACAACCCGACAGGATGCTCTCAATTGTGCATCTGTAAAAGTTTGTCAGGGTTTAGAGATTTCTTCAGCCTCCTGAGGTTGAAGAGGCGCTGTTGCGGCTTCTTCACCACACTGTCTGTGTGGGTGGACCATTTCAATTTGTCTGTGATGTGTATGCCCAGGAATTTAAAACTTTCCACCTTCTCCACTGCT
Source organism: Oncorhynchus clarkii lewisi (assembly GCF_045791955.1). Lineage (NCBI taxonomy): Eukaryota > Metazoa > Chordata > Actinopteri > Salmoniformes > Salmonidae > Oncorhynchus > Oncorhynchus clarkii. The sequence goes on from NC_092158.1 coordinate 44,692,765, forward strand.
GTGATCAAGCCCACTACTGTTGTGTCGTCTGCAAACTTGATGATTGAGTTGGAGGCGTGCATGGCCATGCAGTCGTGGGTGAACAGAGAGTACAGGAGAGGGCTGAGCACACACCCTTGTGGGGCCCCAGTGTTGAGTGTCGGAGATGTTGTTTCCTACCTTCACCACCTGGGGTGGCCCGTCAGAAAGTCCAGGACCCAGTTGTACAGTGAGGGGTTGAGACCCAGGACCTCCAGCTTGATGATGAGCTTGTAGGGTACTATGGTGTTGCTCAACGTTCTCTCCATGTACCACTATGGGGCTGTGGTCCCCAATGGACTTAGGGTCAAGGATCATCTCCTCAGTTTTTTTCCCCACATTAAGTTATAGGTGATGTTCATTACACCATCTGATAAATCCTTCAATCTCTGCACTGTAGCCGTTGGTGTCAGAGCTCTTGTTTAAGAGCCTGAGGACAGTGGTGTGTCCAAAAACTTAACCACGTCATTGTTGGGGTGCATGCAGATGCAGTCGTTTGTATACAGTGTGAATAGAATAGAGGAACTTGGTGGAAGCACCATTGGCAGTCATTACAGGTGTGAATAATTTTGAATAATATGAGTATTGTGGCGGCAGCACCATGTTATGGGTATGCTTGTTACCGGCAGGGGCTTGGGAGTATACTATGATCAAAATAAATATGAAAGGAGCAAAGGAGAGGTAAAAAGTTTGAGGAAAACCTGCCATAGTCTGCTAAATCTGCTTGAAAATCAGTGACAAGCATAGAATATTGTTGTCCATCAATGATTCACAACCAAATTTCCTTGAGCTTGTGTAATTTTGACAAAAACAATGGATATGTTGCCCTAAGAGCTGTAAAATGTTTTATATAAATATATCCTTTTTATATCCCCTCCTGTCTCAGCCTCCAGTATTTCTGCTGCAGTAGTTTGTGTCGGGGGGCTAGGGTCAGTTTGTTATATCTGGAGTACTTCTCCTGTCCTATTCGGTGTCCTGTGTGAATTTAAGTGTGCGTTCTCTAATTCTCTCTTTCTCTCTCTCGGAGGACCTGAGCCCTAGGACCATGCCCCAGGACTACCTGACATGATGACTCCTTGCTGTCCCCAGTCCACCTGACTGTGCTGCTGCTCCAGTTTCAACTGTTCTGCCTTATTATTATTCGACCATGCTGGTCATTTATGAACATTTGAACATCTTGGCCATGTTCTGTTATAATCTCCACCCGGCACAGCCAGAAGAGGACTGGCCACCCCACATAGCCTGGTTCCTTATTCATGAGGACCATGTCCAGAAGCAACCACTAGCCCCTTGTGTAGATCTGAAAGAATTAGATTTGGATAGGTAATAGCTCTATTTTTCTCCTCTGATAGGCCTAAACCAGTTTAAATGTTTGCCATACCTAGAGCCATATGGCCATACCTATCCAATCTTTTCAGATCTACTAGTCAAGTGGATAGGCTAGGGGATAAGAGGCTAGGGTTGTTTCTGGAAGAGATAGGGAGTCCCTGACATAACATGGGGAATGGTAAGCATACAAACAGATGCTGGATTTACCAGTATTTTGTGTTTTAGAACATGGAGAATATTACACATTTGTACAATAGGTGGCAGCAATGTTCTTCAGTGGGATGCTATAAGAATTTACTAAAGGAGATGACGTATGGGAAATAGAGTTTATATATTGCCTACTGTATTTGTCAATACTGTAGCGAAGTCAGGAGGCAGTCCGAAGTGGGGCTTGAACCCAGGACCTTGCGAATGTCAACCAACTTAGCCGTTATGCCAAATGACCCAAACCTCTTCAGCTTGCTAGATGTTGGGTTAATGTCACTAGTACAAAATCCCCTTCCTTTGGAGAGCATGTCATTGTGCTTCAGCCCTGTATATTCCTCGCCATAAACGTATGGCCCTCTCAATTCTAAGGTTCAATTAGCAGGCAGTGTATTATTTCACATGAAGTAAAACAAACAAAAAACGACTAAAATATGTCCCTCAACCCTTATTCTGCCTGTTCCTCTTCCTTAAAGGATTCTTCATGAATGGATGTACAAATCCCAGATTGCCTCTTTAAACTACAAGCTATGGAAGAGAAATAAAGTGGAGTTGATTCGCAAGCTCCTCAACAGTGGTTAGCGATTTAGAAATCCTGTCAAGCCATTTTTTGGAGAATTGGGAGAATTGAATCAAACAAGAGCTTTTGAGGAGGTCTCTGTGTGTTAGTGTGATATCCTGCTTGCTTCATCTCTCTTAAACAGTGGGGTGTCGTCTCTGTTCCTGAGGGGAGTCATGGGAAGGCCTTTTCAAGGCAAAAAGCGAAAGATCTTTTGTGACAGCAGACTATCGCTATGCTCAGATATGACACTAATTTCCCAGGAGAGTAAGATCTTAGAGAGCCTTCATCTATCAATTACATTTCAGGAGATATTGGCCGGTTATTTCTACATCTGTAGCTATACTTAGTAAAAATCCTCACTGGTCAGATTTCTTTTTGTTGCAATTAGAGTGGACAGTTTGTCGACATATCATATTCAACAACATTCGTTAGTCCAAGAGTTTACATTTACAGTTTCAATGTTTTTGGGTATTCAGATGATTGCATTCATTTGGTCCTTTGTTGGTGACATGCTTTAGTTTTCTTTGATGTTGAAACATGATCAAACCCGGGTCTTCTACTTCTCTTTGACATCATTTATATTTTTGAGCATGACAAATTGTGGTGTTGTTTTGCTCGTTTCAATCTCCAAAGAGCCTCTGTGTAAGCTCATTATGGAGACGCTATTGGCAATGGGATTACTTTAATGCATTTGATGAATACACCACGAGGGGCTTAGACACAATGCCATGGGGCTATCCCAGTCAGTGATATTATTTCTCACATTGTCTCACTTTAACCACTACAGGCCAAAAGCTAAGACTCTTTTATTCCTCTTGTCAAGTCCATGTGCAGCATGTCTGTGTGTCATGTTGCTGGTAGGACTCATTTGAGCGTACGGGTCTAATCTTCATAGGGAGGGATGAAACCAGGAGGAACAAATCTGCAGTGATTACCTCGTAGTCCCTTTCTTCCCCTTCAGCCATTTCAAAGCACCTGCCAGAAACTCCTACAATGCAGTCCTCTGTTCCCTGCAGGTTTTCACCATTAATTCCAGATTAGCAAGCGTTGGTGGATACCCTCAGCCCCATCTCTTCTCTCTGAGGCTTCTGGAAAACTTGGGTACAGTATGCTGGGGTGTATTCATTAGTACACGCCAAGTTCAGGTTAGTCCCTCCCCGTTCCTGCCCATTTGCTTCCGTTTGGTTCCTAGTAAATACACCCCTGTTGAAAAAGAGCAGGGCGGTTGGGGTTTACATGGGAGAAAGGTCCTGTTGACTGCGAACTGGAGATGCTGGACCTCAGGCTCAGCCGGATCCTGCAGCAAAGCAGATCACTCTGGAGTAACCTTGACTAAAGGGATTTAGCGATAGATATATCTTATCCTTCTGCTACAATTGGTTGTTCGTTAAACCATTTTAATAAGCAAAGCATTTTTTCCATGTAGTGTGATCAGCTGCAGATCTCTAGGGTCCTAAGATGTTTTGCATCTATTAGGCTAGTTACTGTATTGGATAATGTACAGTTAGGTAAGTATGCTATTAGCTAGTTATTTTATAGACATTTGTAAGTTGTAACCATACTAATTTGATCAATTAAGATTTCCTAAAGTTTTCCACTAAATTGTTTTGTAGTATATGAGGGGTGTTCTTGGTACTAACAGTATTCCACTAGGTTATTGTATCACCATCATTCAGCAGCATCAACCACGTATGATTCTAAATTATCCAGCCCATGCTCTTACCAAATACCCGGCCTATGGGTGCGTATTTGTAACCTCTGGGGTTCATTCTGTTTCTATTTTACATACCTGTTGATGTCAACACAGACCTGCTTGTTGTACAGTAGGTAATCCTATGTCAACCTTTTTGAGCCAATGTAATAAAAGACATTGATTAAACAGTGTGAAAACAAACAGTAGACAGCAGGGGTCACTACTGCTGCAGTTTTGAGAATGATTAAACAAACCATTTAAGTGTGTAGGCTTTGTGGGTACTAACACACCAGACTTAACAAACCAAGAGCTTGATGATTTGTTGATCAGTTGTGTTAGTGTGTGGATGTCTGTGGATGTCCTGAACTGAGGTGTTCAGTTCACCAACATAGAAAAGTCACAGTAGTTATTAGTTCATCAAACATCATTAACACCAATACACCTCATTCAATAAATACAATACACCACTGGCTCAAATGGCCTTTGTAAGTTTACAAGAGCAGGAATTTCCTGTCAGACAATGACAAGGGTATAACTGCATTCACTATCATGGAAAAGTCTCTCGAAAGCTTATATGGTGTCAGTCAGGTACAGCCGAGAGTCGCTGTCTGTAGTTGTAGTCTTGTAGTCTTGTAACCAAACTAGTATTATGTGAACCCAGTAGACAGCGAATAACATGTCAGTCATCCAAAGTTATTTGTTACTTCTATAACTTTTAGGTAAGATGCATAGTTTATGGTGAAAGATATTTACAGACATTCACACAAGTCTTAGCACACCTGTCAAACATGGTTAGCTACCTGGAATAGGAAAGTGACCTCGAACAAAAAACTTGCCAGCGTTTGAGTGGTAAGGGGTGGGAGCGGTAAGAGGTCTGTCTCAATCATTTTGAAAGAGAAAGAAGCAAGCCAATTGAATGATATCAATGATCTGCAATCGCACACACACGCGCACACACACACACATACAGGATCGTCCTAATTTCTAGGGGTGCAAACACTCTCTTGTTTTTCAGTTATTCATCAGACTTGAACTACAGAATATGTAGCCTAATTATTTAAAATAGCAACTCTTTACTATACTATTTATTTAGATACAAACTATATAATAAACTGGTATGTGAAAAGTGGTTTTCTGAGAACAGCCCATGCATCAACCCAATCTGTGTGAATTTCCAGAACAGTTTTCAAAAGACGGTGTGGTGTGGTGGTAAATTTACTGCAGCAGTTTCAAAAACAACCCTCTTTGTGACTGACATAACACAAACTATTCTAATATTCTAATGTCTAGCTACAAGTGTATGGCCTTCAATGGGCATGATGCCTCTCTCATCTGATTGTCACTCAGTAATGGGAGAATCATATGGACAAACGGGGGTAGGGAAGAAAGAGTCCCCCAGCCCTCCACCCCTATCTGCACCTAGTCACCCGCCAGCAGCAGTTCATGCAAAGGACCGGAATTGGACACAAAGCCGTTCGGGGTGAGGGGGTTGGTGGGGAGTCGGGGTGAGGGGCAGAGGTGCATTAAGGGGAAGGCTCCACCATGAGAGCACTTAACTGGCTAAGAATGCTCGGACGAGAGAGGGGTGGAGATGGGCCCCGGTACCCCGCGAGTACAATGCCTTGGTAATAGGCACACGGTTTTTATGCTTGTTTGTCTCCTGCTTTAAAAGCTTTACAGTATATTTTTTCCTCAGGAGATGAATTGCATTGTATTGAAATGCTCCGCATCTAGAAGGACCCATATGGTCGGCCATTTGAAGGGAACCGGCTGCTAGTGGCCACCATGGCGAGGGGCCCGGCGCTAATCCCTGGCTTTTCGAGGCGCACACGGTGGTGCCCCGACCCTATTAGAGCCGAGGGGGCCTTGTGCCGGTGGGCCACCGTGTGCTGCCGTGGGCCTTGGGCGGAGCTCCTTGGACTAGAGCAGCCACACTCGTCTCCCTCTGCCATGATTTGCAGCTAGGCTCGTCCCCCATGTGAGTGGGCCCTGTCCTTATTGATTCCCCTCCAACTCCTAATTCCATTAATCAGAGCAATTTCCCTCTGGGCAGTGGTTTATTTCCGTCATCAAATGCCTGATGAAATCTTTAGACGGTGCTGTATTAGGGCCAATCCCCAACAAATAGCTGATAGTGTTAACCAGTCACAAGCTGCGCCGGAGCGCTGCTCGCCCCTCTAATTTGAAAGCAAGTGAGGTGATAATGCGGCGTGTCATCCTTTTGTGGGCTCGCATTAATGCCGCTGGCCGAGATGGCGATTGACGGCAAATCGACTCTTTCCAACGGCATCCGAACGAATGGGGAAGGGATGAGATGGGGGACGATATAGAAAATAAAGAACATTGACTGGCAAACTGTGGAGCGACTGCGGCCTTTAATACATTACAGCTCCTAACGGGGAGGGCCTAATGCGTCACCAGTGTAGATTGTATTTGCATTTCAGTCCCTCTCTACCTCCTTCATCCCCCTTTCTCCCTTGCTCTCGGGCTGAACTGGTGGTTGGTTGCTATGAGAGCGCTGCATCAGCATTGTGCTGAACGAACAGGCTTTAATTGATTCCTGTCGTGTTCACCTGGTTTTCCAGCCCTAAGTGGATAAATTTGTGTTAAGCTGCAGGAAATGTATGACATAAATAGTTTGGTAACACTTTATTTTAAATGACATAAACAAGACAAAAACAATGTTGTAAATGTCACCAAATGTCAAGGAACAAGAAAACACATCTTATTTCACTGAATGTCTGAAGTGACAAGATCGTGTCATGGTGCATGCATCGGAAACAGATATGACAGGTGACATATTATATGATGACATAACAGTTGGCACAAGATGTCATGCCATCTTATAACATTCTGTGCTGTTATGATGCTGGTATGTTACCATAATTTGTAAGGATTTGTATTTATTTTTTACCTTCATTTAACTAGGCAAGTCAGTTAACAACAAATTCTTATTTTCAATGACGGCCTAGGAACAGTGCCTGTTCAGGGGCAGAACGACAGATGAAGAACCTTGTCAGCTTGGGGGTTTGAACTTGCAACCTTCCGGTTACTAGTCCAATGCTCTAACCACTAGGCTACCCTGCCGCCCCAAAGAGACCAAAAATAACCTGGAAGGAGCTGCAAAGCTCCACAGCAGAGATTGGAGTATCTGTCTACAGGAACACTTTAAGCTGTACACTCCACAGAGCTGGGCTTTATGGAAGAGTGGCCAGAAAAAAAGCCATTGCTTGAAGAAAAAAATAAGCAAACAGATTGTGTTCACCAACATGCATATGGGAGACTCCCCAAACATATGGAAGAAGGTACTTCTTTAAGACAAAACCAACAGAAAAGGGATCGGTGGTAGCTAGTAGACCGGTGACGACGAGCGCCGAGCGCCGCCCGAACAGGAAGAGGAGCCACCTTCGGTAGGAGTCGTGACACTGTGGCTAGTTGTGCCAAGCTTATAGAGACACACCCCAAGATAGCAGCTGTAATTGCTACAAAGGTCTAGGGTCTACAAAGTATTGACTTTGGGGGGGTGAATATTTATGCACACTCAAGTTCTACTTTTTTGTCATATTTGTTGTTTGTTTCACAATACATAATATTTAAAGTGATAGGCATGTTGTGTAAATCAAATGATACAAACCCCCCAAAAATCTATTTTAATTCCAGGTTGTAAGGCAACAAAATAGTTAAAATACCAAGGTGGTTGAATACTTTCGCAAGCCACTATAAAGGTGAACCTCTGTCCCAGTCTCAAATGTCTGGAGGACTGAAACAGGTTTCCCTCAAGAATTTCCCTGTATTTAGCGACATCCATCATTCCTCCAATTCTGACCAGTTTCCCAGTCCCTGCCGATGAAAAACATCCCCACAGCATGATGCTGCCACCACCATGCTTCACTGTGGGGACAGTGTTCTCGGGGTGATGAGAGGTGTTGGGTTTGCGCCAGACATAGCGTTTCCCTTGATTGCCAAAAAGCTCAATTTTAGTCTCATCTGATCAGAGTACCTTCTTCCATATGTTTGGGGTCTCCCATATGCATTTTGGTGAACACAATCTGTTTGCTTATTTTTGTCTTCAAGCAATGGCTTTTTTTCTGGCCACTCTTCCATAAAGCCCAGCTCTGTGGAGTGTACAGCTTAAAGTGTTCCTGTAGACAGATACTCCAATCTCTGCTGTGGAGCAGCAGCTCCTTCCAGGTTATTTTTGGTCTCTTTGTTGCCTTGCCGATTAATGCCTGATCCTCTCCTTGCCTGGTCTGTGAGTTTTGGTGGGCGGCCTTCTGTTAGCAGGTTTGTTGTGGTGCTACATTCTTTCCATTTAATGGTGCAGCGTGGGATGTTCAAAGTTTCTGATATTTTTTTATAACCCAACTGTGATCTGTACTTCTCCACAACTTTGTCCCTAACTTGTTTGGAGAGCTCCTTGGTCTTCATGATGCCGCTTACTTGGTGGTGCCCTTTGCTTAGTGGTGTTGCAGACTCTGGGGCTGTTCAGAACATGTGTATATATACTGAGGTCATGTGACAGATCATGAGACACTTAGATTGCACACAGGTGAACTTTATTTAACTAATTATGTGACTTCTGAAGGTAATTGGTTGCACCAGATCTTATTTAGGGGCTTCATAACAAAAGGGGTGAATACATATGCACGCACCACTTTTCCATTTCTTAAAAAAAGTAATTTTTTTAATTTCACTTCACCAATTTGGACTATTTTGTGTATGTCCATTACATGAAATACAATTCCATTTAAATTACAGGTTGTAATGCAACAAATAGGAAAAACGCCAAGGGGAATGAATACTTTTGCAAGGCATTGTATGTATGATGATGTAGCTAGTGTTGAATGATACGTACCACCAAGCTTGGCAGTGTGATTCTGATCAATACCTTTAGTTAGTGTTGAATTCGTTTTTTAAAGCACTAATACTCTAGTACAGTGGTTCCCAAAATGTGGGGTTGGCAGGGGGTGGGGTGTGGTCCGGCTTTAAACTTACTCTTGAAAGTTGTAACGGTAGGATGCACAAGGTGCAATTTCGAAGTAGGGTAGTGCATCACCAGTTTTTCTCTTATCATGTCAGTCATTGCATACCTTAGACAGCTATTTATAACGTGTAAGCTTGGTTTTATAGCCCATAGATATTGTTGTAATGCTTGAGTCACTCAAATATCACATGAATACACATCAGACATGGGGAAAAAGTATAAAATAGCAAGAAAATTAGCTGTTAAACTGAAAAAAATTATCTGCATCCCATGACAAAATGTGTATAATTACAGGAAATAAGCTTTAAACCTGCAACATCTTCTCTTCACCCGCAAGAGGGGTGTGAACAGTCTGTGTCATGAACATTGGTTGTGCCAATATAAATAAATGTGGTGAGCGCAGGGGGGAGCTGAGTGAAAAAGTTTGGCAACCCCTGCTCTAGTACAACAGCACTAGAATTGTATATACAACACATTCAAGCATACAGCTGCCAATATTCCAATGACTGTAGCAATCACCATGTAAAATAGAAATTCATATCTTCATGTTCTTTGTAATACATTCCAATCAAACAACAAGATGGACACTGTATTCACTCACAACCCTACAAATTTACCTGTATATTGTTTCATTAGTGTATATACGGCTTCTTACCACCATGGCTTTTGCTCCATGTAGCCACCTTAAGGCTTTCCCATGTAGACTCTTGTCCCTTATTTCCCTACGAGAGCCATCTATGTAATAACCAATTGCTTCCACATCCCAACAAACAATCCGAACCTTGGCCAAGCAATTTACCATGACCCCTGCCTACATTTCATTGCACATCCCCATATTGAGTGTTTCAAAAACACCGTGTGGGTGATAGGGAAGGCTTTGTAAAATGATTACCGAAGTATGAAAGAAATATGCACAGGTCCTGACCTTAATTTGAACATACAAACTTCTGCATTTATAGAAAAAGGGGGAGAGGGAAAGGGAGGGGTCTTGTCTCTATGCTTTGGTATGTGTCGCTTCTTCTGCTCCGTGAAGGCAACAGCTGTTCATTTGGTGCTGCCTGCACCTTTGCTGACCCTGTTTCAGTCTGTGCGGTTACTGAGGCAGAGGAGAAATTAGTTGTATTACTGGTTCCCTGCTGCGACAAGGCTAGCTGTGATTCCGCCCAGATTCTGTCCATTACGGCGGCCCCTCTGTCTTATTAGCCTCAACACCCACGCTAACATGCCAAATCACTGCTTTGTTTGGCCACCGAGAGCTCCAATCGGAGAAGACAGGCAAGGTAACACAGGGTTCTACTTGACGCCAGACAGGTGGAGACATGGAGATGTGCCATGACAAGTGCTGCATGTCGTTGATAAGTATTTGCTTGGAAATAGTCAAAATGAGCTAACTTGTGATATGTGCAAATAACACGACCAATCCTAATATACACTAAAATACTATGCTTCTCCAAAATTTGCAAATGAAACAAAAAAGGACAAGTCAATAACCCCCATAAAGCATATTGAGCAGCACACACAGCCCACATTTTTGGAAAATGTATTCTTTAGCTCAATGATTACTTTAAGACAGGACTGCCCAACCCTCTTCCTGGAGATCTACTGTCCTGTAGGTTTTCAGTCCAACCCTAATTTAGCGTATCTGATTCAGCTAGTTAAGGTCTTGTTGAGCAGCTAATTAGTAGAATCAGGTGTGTTAAATTAGGGTTGGACTGAAAACCCACAGGAAGGTAGATCTCCAAGAAGAGGTTTGGGCAGCCCTGCTTTAAGATAATTTGTGTAGGTAATTTAAAGGGTGACAGCAGGCAGGTAAACAAAAACAAAGCTGACTGAAATTGTCCTTACAGGGTAAGAAATAAATATGCACATTTTAGTCAGATAGATAGATAGGCCTCGGCACAAACAATATGACTTTGGAACGTCTACATCATCTGCATTGTTGCTATTGTATTGAATGTGCTCTGGGATTGATTATTTGTGTGTGCTTGCATCCAGGTAAGGAGGTGATTGAGCACACCTGTGCCTCTTCTTAGAGATGAGGAACACATGGTGTATTCCAGGTGCAAGCCAGACCAGGGAGAGGTAGCGGCCCCAATGAAGGTTAAGCGTTAGTGAATTGTTGTTGGACATTTTGGTGAAGTAAAGTGTATTGTTTGTAACTAGGTATTGCAGCTTGGAGCCCAACAAGATTATATTTAATGTTTGTATTGTAGTTTTACCTTTTACAGGGCAAGGCTGCCATTTTGATTTTTGACTTCAGTCTGATTCATTGGTAGCTTTTATTAGTTTTAAATATATTGTAGTTTGTGGCATCCTCACGTGTGCTGGGCTAGTTTGCTGTGTATTCATTAAGCCCAACCTGAGTGCTGTGTTTATATAGTGGGGTCTGAAATGATTGAAATCCTTGATAAAGATGAGCAAAGATTACTCTATAAACCAGGGGTTCTTAAATAATTCATCCTGAGCTATGTTGTATGCAACATGAAAAAAAAAATGTTTTTTTACACTAATACATTTGCTAAGAGAAAGATGCCTCACCTTCAGAGGGTAATGGCACTGAGCATTTTTCTAAAAAAATTTTATGACTTGAACACATTGGGGGGGATCTTAGACCATTCTTCCATACATAATCCTTCCAGATCCTTTTGTCCTTCATCTGCGCTTATGGACTGCCCTCTTCAATTTAAACCATGGGCTTTTAGTCTGGTGACTGAGATGGCCATTACAAAATGTACACTTTTGTAACCAATTAAACATTTTGATGTGCGCTTTGGGTTGATTTACTAGAAGATACACTTGTGGCCAAGTTTCAGCCTTCTGGCAGAGGCAACCATGTTTTTTGGCTAAAATGTCCTGGTATGGGTGAAGTTTATGACACCGTTGACTTTTTTAACAAGGCCCCTATAACATCAAAGATCCACCACTATATTTTACACTAGGTATGGGTTACCTGCTTATGCATTCTAATTTCATCTCCAAAACCACAACTAGTGAGCGTGACCAAAGAGCGTTATTTTAATGTCATATGATTAAAGCATCGATGCCCATGCCATTTAGACAAATTCCAGGTGTTTACATTTGTAGAATGACATGAAAGTAGAGTTCTTTGGCCACGTACGGAGGAAGGGTCTAAGATCCCTCCCAATGTGTTCTCCAACTCAAACGTTTTAGAGAGACTCAGCGCCTTTATCCTCACAGGGTGAGGTATTGTAAACAGGGATGTCAATCATTTTGACCCCTACCTTTTTGAGAAATGTTGAGCATACAATATGGCTCAGTATTTACATTATTTTAGGAATTTTTGCTGATCTTTATCAAGGACGTCTATTTTAGAACTGACTATCTTTATTTTGAACATTTGGTGTAATTGATCTAGCTTCTGTGTAACAGTAAGAAATGTGTGAACCACCTCAGCCTTTCGTGCTTCATTTACTAACCTAAGGTATATTTTTTTTGTTATTATGGCATCTGTTTCCTGACCATGTAGTCAGTTAGTCTGATTGTTTGTTGCACACAGCATTAACAAGCCCCTATCCGTCCATTGACCTAGTTCTTATCCAAATTAAAAACATTTCAACCAGCATATTCTATTTGTTTTTCTTTAATATTCACTCGAACACAATGGTTTGCTAAGTCATTGATTGTGTGTCGTTTTAAAAGTACCTGAAGCAGGGTGTCTCTAATCCAACAGGTCTTTTAGGAGTCACCTGGTCAGACAAATGGGGCCTTTTCAAAGAAGTATAATGTGTTCTTAAATTATTTTATTGATGGGAAAGGGGATGGCCTCCACAGGTACCCATACAAACAGACTTAACATGCTGTGAAAGGGTCAATTTGGCCTCAATTTTCCATTTCTTCATTATCTGCATTTAGAGTCACACTGAGAGTCTCGATGGGGTTTCAAGAAACTTCAGCCCTGCCTGCATTTACCATTTCATCTAGCTGCTTCACAATGGACTAGTAAGTTGTTTTTAATTGCTTTTGATAGTGCAATAGACGATAGGGGAGGTTCATGCAGGTTGCTACTGTGCCCGAAGGCACTTATTGTTTAAAAACCAATGGAAGCTCATTCAATGGCTTTCTGTGTTTAGAGTTTGCTTAGATATTTTTGATATTTACAGGAGGACATGTACTTATACTTACTAGTATTACGACTAGTTATTGGAATACTATATGTCCATTACTGATAAATGACAATACTTAAAGTGGTAATATTGAGCGATTTGGCAATGTTGTAAGAGGGGAAACTGAGAATGTGGATATTGTGGCTGTGGATTCAACCAATATTTTGTCTTAAATAACCACATCCTATACTTGTACTATGGTGTCCAAATTAATGGAGAAATTCTACCTGGTTCTGTGCTTATAATCATGCCAACTGATTCCCCTTTGTTCCACTGCTAAACATATTTCATGAGGAAAAGCAACACATGAAGGAAGCGATGAGCTTTTTGCTCATATCAAGCCACACATTGTGAACCTGGGAAGGCTGGGCTACAGAGAAATCCTACTATAAAACAAAATAGGTGAGTTGGAATGATCATTGGCATGCTGTCTAGCGAAGGCTGCCAATCAATCTGAACTAAACCATCTGGGTGTTAGACTAGCCACACTACTTCCTATTTCCCTGCCATGATGTCCACGGCAAACAAAAACACTCAAAGAAAGAGACCAATGCAGTGTCCACAATACAACACCAACATGAATAACATGTCTTTCATAGCCATAAATCCCAACTCAGAAAAATAATTGCCTAATGATTTAAAGGAGTATGCAGAACAGGTGTGTAATATGTTTAAAATCAACCAACTGTACATGGGCAAAAAATGTGGGTTCGCTAATTGCATTGATGCTTGGGTAACCCCAGCTTAAGTACATGAAAGCCTACTTGACAGGCTAAATTGCATTGGCGGTAACATTTTAAAGGTCCTATGCAGGCACTCTGCTTTAATATAGCCGCCCAACATTTGTAAATGACTCCTCTTTTAGACTCCATTAGGAAGTTGAGCGACGAGCTGAACATTTCGTTATAGGATTCAGAGCCAATAGGCATGTAATCAGGAAGTCCAGAGTTTGCCATCGCCACTGAAGGGGATAATTAAAAAGATTGCCTTATGATCTAGTTAATTACTTTGCTGACTGTTGGCCCCGATTCTCCCTAAAGTGGCACATTTGTTCTTTAGCCGCCATCATTTCGTGATTGACGGAGGAGGAACCAGGAGAGGGGGGCTGGGGAAGGGGAAAAAAAAACGTAAATGCACACTCAATTATGCACTAACTGTGGGTTCCATTTACTAACGCAAAACAAGTTGTTAATTAATGTGGGTGATGATTAAGCTGTTTTACAAGGGAAAGTCAGAGTGCAGTGGCACTAACAAGCCACTTATATCGAGGACTGCAAAAACAACATGGAGGTCTCTCTGAATTAGTCGTCATTTCAGTTCTTGACAAAAAGTGAGCCTCTAAAAGCTACTTCTGTAACCGCTTCATAAAGCGTTGATAGTAGTTTTGAAATTAAATGCTATGTATTTGGCACGGAAAAAAAGGTTAAATTAAATGTTCTTTCTTGGGAAATGTTTTTAATCATGTCGTATGTGTTAAACATTAGTACATGGTAACTTACTGTATTGTTTCATTACACTACATCTGTAATTATTTTAAATGATTTTGCATAATACCTTCAGACATAACGGTAATCTTTCACATTTTGAAAGTGTTTTTTTTCTGAAGCCATATGCAACATTTCAATGGCAATACACAGGTAACTACTATAATAATGGAAACACTTGAGAAAATGAGGGATACAAAGTAGACTATTGAAAGCAGGTGGTTCCACACAGGTGTGGTTAATTAAACAATTAACATCCCATCGCCGTTGCTTAGAGTCATGTATAAAAATGCTGGGTAGGCCATTATTTTGGCAATCATTGCTATGCCCTGATAGGATGACAATGTCCCCATCCACATGACACGTAGTCACTGAATGGTTTGATGAGAATGAAACCGATGTAAACTATATGCCATGGCTGTCTCAGTCGCCAGATCTCAACCCAATTGAACACTTATGGGAGATTCTGGAGTGTGTGCCTGAGACAGCGCTTTCCACCACCATCAACAATCACCAAATGATATAATTTCTCATGGAAGAATGGTGCCGCATGCCTCCGATTGAGTTCCAGACACTTGTAGAATCTATGCCAAGGTGCATTGAAACTGTTCTGGCTCGTGATGCCCCAACACCCTATTAACACACTTTATGTTGGTGTTTCCATTATTTTGGAAGTTACCTGTAGATGTACCATGTGGTGGGCCCCAACTGGAGCAGCCTCAGCCCACATGTTGAAGGTGACAAAACACTTGTTTCACTTAACCCCTCCTCCACCACCATTTGTCTAGCCTGTTTGCTCATCTGCTTAACGGCCAGACTGGATAGAGTGAGGGGGCTTTAGGCTAAGCTAAAGGTGCTGGCGGGAGGCAGGAAGGAGTGGCGTTGTCAGGCTTTTCCCCCCAGATTCTCTCACCAATTCAGGGGTAATCCTCCCAACATGAGCCCTTGTACTTCCCTGGGTCTTGGTCATCCTGGTTGTTCTGGTTGTGAATATGGAAGGGGTCGGGAGGGGGGCATGTTTGCGTGGCTGCTTAAACAATTGTACATTCTGGGGAAGATCAAACCCCATCCATCCCCTCAGTAGGGGCAGAGTCACACACAAAACAGCCCCCCTGTCAATGGATGTGTCGCTGCTGACCCGTGACGACCTCACCATTCTGACGGCAACAAAGGTGGGAGTGAAAGAGGCATGATATCACACACATTTAAATCAACTGGGTGGGTGCTCTCATTCACTCAATCCCCACCGGGGTGAATACTGACAATATGCCAGTTGTGTGCCTGCCACTATTATAAAGTGATGGGGAGGATATAGTGACGGCTATATAACAAGTGATTAAGATACGTGTTGCTAGTCGTATCACTGTCATCAATTTCTGTGGTTGTTTTCATTGAAGGCAATCATAATACTTAGGCTACCATATACAATTTGGACACAAGCCTAATGAACATTGGTATTGAGTTGTGCATTATAGCATTAACAATCACATGACTATAATGTCAAACTACAAGAGTTTGTTTCACGTATACAATAAATTTACAGTAGATGGGAGCTCTTTTTTTCACACAGTTAGAGAGTGCTTGAGGAGCAGTGGGCCTGCGGGTCCCGTCGTGTGAGCAGAAAGAAAGGTGATCCATGGCTGTCTGGAGCCCTGCTGAAACGGGGCTGCCGGTGAGCTGCCCTAAATCCCCTCACCCCTCTCTCCTTCGTCCCATCCCTGTGGATTAAGTGGTGCTCGCTCCCTCCCTTTCCAGGGCTGGGAAACTCCTCACTTCCCCAGAGGAGGCAGCGAACTCATTTTTCTTCTTGCTCACTTAAGGGGAGCAAATGACCAGCGATAACTCAATTAGCAACATGTCTCCCCCCCGGCCGGGGGTCGATGCAGAGGCTTGTTTCAGGAGGCCTCGGAGATCAGCTTGGTCATGCAGAGCGACAGGGAAATACAGAGAGTGGCATCTGCCCCAAAACAGATTTGCTTAATTGAGTTTGACTCTTACAATTAAAGGGTAATAATGCCTTTTGAATAGTGCCAGTGAAAGGCTTGCAGCCCGGGCTTTTGCAATGTACTCCCATGTGTTGTCAGCTGGCCCGGGTTAGCCAGAGACAGACACACAGAGAGAGGGGAATTGCCAGTGGACTTTGGCTAAGCAGTGGTTATTGAGTCCTTGATAGGACCCCATGAGACCGGGGCATCAACAATGGCAGAATTAATGGGCAAGGCACGATGAGAATGTCAGCTCCACAGGGGGCGTGTGTGGCCTTTGAGCCTGCCTCCACCGCCAATACGATGGCGCTCTCCCAAAGCGCTTTGACGAGGCTTGACCTGTTTGTTTATGTGTTTACTTGTTTGTTTTGAATGCGTAAGTCTCTGTATTGGGTTTACAATTCCTCTCAGTTTGGGTTATTTGGTCGCTTACCCAGTGACCTGCACATCAAGGTCATCTTTTGAATAATAAAATATTGGGGCAGAGTATTTTATCAAATGTAGTTAAATATTCGGCATATCATTGATTTGACTTGCTATAATAAGAACACCATATTGAAACTATGTGCTTGCTGATCGTAAAACAATAAATACGTTATTCAAATGTTTATCTGACCAAGGGATCTTCCAAATTGTACATAATTTCTAGGTAGATTACACACCCTCCTGGCCTAAACTGATCGAAACCAAACTACTGAAAGTGGTTTCATGAACACATTCCCAGTCTTTGAAAATGTATTTTTTTGTATTATTATTAAAAATAACTCCAGGTCTATAGGAATATGTACATAACATAAACCTTGTTCCTCATTGGTTTAATTCTCATTGGTTTAGTTCCATAATCCAAGATTAAGCCCTTTAAATGTATCTCTATGTATTATTTATCTTTATTCAGTCTGTCCAAGGAACACACCCACAGTGTATCAAGATGTTTACTACTGTAATATGTCATTTGCTCACTCTGTGGGAATGTGCCGTAAAAAAAGGGCACCACGTATGCAAATAGATGCATGTTGGAAGGCCTTTATGCATTCAAAAGGTAGAAGGGAGTAAAACCATTTAAGAAAAAGGGTGTCTAACATGATGTATGAAGACGACAAAAACATTTGTTCCAAACAAAGTACATTCTTATGCTAATATTTTTTTGAAACGACTCAGAGGTAATAAACTATAAATGAAAGGAGAGTGTTTTATGTACAGCCATTTTAGCACAGGATCTGAACATAAAAGAACTGTAGAATAAAGTAATGTTCATTTACTGTCTGCCATTCTCACAATGGATCTTAAAATAGAGCTTTTAGTGAGATAGAAATACAGACTGTCGGTCAAAATTGTCTCACTAAAAGCTTTATGAAAAGATCACTTGTGGGAGCAGCAAAAGGTAAGCGGAAATTACTTTATTCTACAATAAAACCATCAAGCCATCACTTGAACTCTGATCACTCCTATACTCAAGGTTTTTTAATTCACAGCCCAAAAGTTTACACACATTTAATTAAAGGGTTAGTTCAGGCAAAGTATTTATTTGTTGCCTTTCCATAATAGTTTGTAGGACAAACCCTTTAGAGGCCACATACAATTTTGTGAGAAGACCAATATTCGGGATGTCTCATAGACTGACAAACACCGCTCTAGCTCTGTCACCTTTCACTGCAGATACAGAAGTGTGACAGGCGGATGCGGTGGATTGAGATGCCTCCAATGCAAAGAAAACAGATATCTCTATCTTAAACTGGCAGATTTTTATGGGGATTTTTTGTAATGCTAATTAGATTTCCACGGGTGTGCGGACATTGACCTTGGGGGGTTAAAGTAAACCAAAGATTTGGAAATGCATAATGCCATCTAACCAGTTATTTAATCATGTTAGTTATGTGCAATTATCTTAGCCAGCAAGCTAGCCAGCCAGCTAACGTTTGCTATTTAGCCAACTAGCTATTAGCCTAGCCTGCCTAGCCAACAACCACAGTTATGGTCAGCAAGCTAGTGCCCAACTAAAGGAGAACAGTTTGAACACAACTAACACAACACAACTAAAACTTGTAAAAGCATGCAGGCTGAGTTAGCTACCAAACCCAGGGGGAGGTGGTTGCTTCACCGGCCGATGGAGGGTCAGGGAAATCCCAAATAGATAGAGTCCAGATGTCCATCAGCTAGCGCACTAGCACAAAGCCAAGATGAGATGAGATAGTACCAACTTAGAGCAAGCAGGTAGGATTTTCTCTTTTGTTTTGAGCCCACGGGAAGAAGTCACCAGAGCCTGTTGTGCTAACAGGTTCCCACTAGATAACACAGTCACAAAGTATGTGAAGAGTATGCTTGGTCTGGAATGTAATTACATGCAGGCATGGCTAGTGGATAACGTTAGCCAGCTTGAGCTAGCTACCAAGCTAGCATACAAACTCAGTAGTACAGAGTAGATCCTCCATATGACGTTGAGAAATAGTGCATTGTGGGTAGTTTAGAAAATATCCAGAAATAAGTTAACAAATATATAATAACCCAAAAACATAACTATGTTTGTAGTATAGGTAACAAGATTGTGACTACAACTAAGTGTTTGACCACACTGTGTTGTTACATTGGTGAGTAAAAACTCATGCTTCCTACCCTTTAAAGCATCCACCTATCAATCATTATTAGGCCTAATGATGTCCCCATTTTGACACTTCAGAATCAGTGTGGGCAAATAGCCCAAGGAAGAGGAGCAACATGGAGCAAGATAGCTTTTTTCTGATATAATTTGAGGCAGTAATAATGTGCGAAGTCAAGTTTGGTGAGGGAGATAATTGGAAAATGTAGGGCTGTGTGCCACCCTAATGGATAACCTTGTAGTCGGGAGAAAATGGGACCCAATAATGTCTCCTTAATGTTCACAGCGGTGTTTCAGGGAAAATATCAGGAGAAATGTCCCCTGTAATTTCTGCAAGCAATCACTTAATGGGACCAGCAAATGTTGACAAAATGGACATGCACTGAGCTATTTTGGGGTTTGACAGAGGGAATGAATCTTTTGCTCTTGCAAGGGCGAAAATAGATAGAGACAGAGAAAAGAAAGGGAAACAAGCAACGGGGGAAAAAGGAAAAACAAAAACCTTTCACGATCCATTTGCCTCCGGTGTGTGTATGTGTGTGTATGTGTGCCGCTAAAGTGCAGACAGTGACAGGAATTTCAATTATTTCATTAGGGGGGAAATGAAAAGACTTAAGTGTTGTGATTTCTGCAGTCTTTCCTAGATCAATCTAATGTGCGCTCATATTGGAAATCAACCAAAATGGAAGAGGGAGAGTGAAGCAGCGTCTCCTTAAATCACGCAATTAAAATGGCAAATTAGTTTCTTGATATATTCATTTAAGTGGTTAAGTGGAAGGGTTTATCTCCCCATCCACGGCGCTGTCTAGCAGGATGGGGGGAGCATCGTCTGCATGCTCTTTTGATTAAAGCCACCACTTAAATGCTGAGGAAAACGCTGAAAGCACTTGCCATCCAAATTAGCCATCCGAAGGCTTCAAAATCCAATTAGAAAGAGTTGATTTAAGCATTTAAGCAGAATACGGCTAGCAACTTAAAGGATTCAGAAACATTTTCCCAGCTGCATTCAACAACTTTTACATGTCATGGCTAGCATGATGGTTTGTTATCATGCAATGCAAAGTGAGGATAGTGAATATAGAGTGAGGTCAAATGATTTAATATGTATTCCCACCTCTGTATAATAAGGTAAATATAATATCATCATAGCCTTTAAAATCTATTTGATAACAATAGAACATTAGGCTTTATTCCCTGGTTATTGTATAGGCCTACACTGAATAGATTTTCGTTTTACAACAATGTAACATCATCCAATTTTGTAATCAACAGTGCCTGTGTGTCACGTCCTACGTTTTCTCGTCAATAAGCAGTGCATAATATTGTTGTGATAAAGGCTGCAATATGTTTACCCATAGTTGTCATGATCCAGAATGGGAAAAAAGGCCAAGAAAATCTGATATATGCGAAGTACACTGTGCAAAATGATTTGTAGTCTCAAATAACTAGTTCACGTTTTTTTCTGCATCAGTTTAGTCAACTTAAAATGTTAAATTATCCCAGTTTACACTAAATCTATATTGACTTATTAAAGATAGTTAGGGCAGCTTAACTTCGGTATAAAAAAGAAGGCGCTCGAAAGATGGGAG
This sequence comes from Oncorhynchus clarkii lewisi, assembly GCF_045791955.1. Taxonomy (NCBI): domain Eukaryota; kingdom Metazoa; phylum Chordata; class Actinopteri; order Salmoniformes; family Salmonidae; genus Oncorhynchus; species Oncorhynchus clarkii. The sequence continues at coordinate 44,713,330 of NC_092158.1, forward strand.
TGATGTTGACCCTAGGCCCGGATTCACAAAACCTTCTTTTTCCTTAAGTTTATACTTAAGAAGAGACTTATGAAAAATGACTATTCCTCAAAAGTTACATAGAAATGTGATTATTGATAATGTTCTTGGATTTCTTCTTGGAAATGTTCGTAATTCAAAGATAGCCGGTCTTAAACTCAGGGCAGTGAAAGACAATGAAATACATTGAACATGTTTCATTCACTAACAAACTTAATCTGAAAGTTTCAGTACTGGTTGTTTTAAACCCAAGAACAAGTTTTAGAACAGTCATCTCAATAATAAATATGCAAGCATTATTGCCATTACTAGCTAGATAGCTAACTAAGTTGGTTGCCTAGCGACAATCGTCTAAGAAGATAGTTAAGAAGTTGGTAAGAAGCTATTTGAGAAGTTAATAAGAAAAACATTAACATTATTGTTGAGGAATTGCACTTACAAACTATCTTATTCACCTTTTTCTTTTCTTAAGAAGTGTTTTGTGAATCTGGGCCCAGTCCTGTATGAACACAGTGGCCAGGAAGCTCTATGTCACGTACCAGTAGAATGGCCACTGGTGATTTACAGACAGACTGGTCAGACCAGGGAAGTATATGGCTGGTGATGTTAGGCAGAGGGAGGCAAGCCAAAAGACTACGCAACAAGCGGAGATACAAGCCAATGGCATCGTAATGGACACATGCATGTAACTCTCAGTCAAAGCTTGCCAAAATTATAATTTCTAATTGCTTATGAAACCATTCATGTTATGAACCTCTCTTAAAACATTTTGTTTGATCGTTCCCCAGCTTGCATAAATGTGTGCTTTCCATAACAACATTCATCTGTCAAAAGCTAGATGGATTTGTAGAAGATGGATTTTCTCTTCCAGCACAGAGGTATATTGTCCACTTTGATGGTGCAGGATGATATCAAATACCCTCCTGGCTGCTGAGTTGAAATGAAAGAAAAATAGGCGGTGGTCTATAAAAATTAAGTTGGAAGTAAGTACGCCACTCACATCTATGAGGAGGAGAAATCCTTTTCCCAGGACATTTTGTAGTCGTCAATTGGTCTGTGCAACTTGCTGTAATGCAGGTAATGGAGCTACTCTTCTCCTTTCATCTTCAGGGTGAGTGTGTGCTGAGACGAGGGAAGGCCCAACAGGAGAGGCAGATCAGTCGTAACGGACATGCATGGATATATGAGGGAAAAACAAACCCTTATTCTAAAAAGAGCAATCAACTAGCCTAGCTAGTTTGTGTTTGTTTGTAATCTCTCATGATGGTGAATGATACAGAGGAAATGTGCTTTGATGCTGGGGGCAGTTTGTATCTTTTCGATGCAGAGTTACCGAATGATTGATTCTCTCACTTGGGGAGAGCTTCAGTGGTTGAGGAGAGCGATATAGCAGTCTGATGCTTTTTCTCTTGTTTTTAAGAGTACAATTTAAAGAAATGTGCATTAAAGGCACAGTGCAGTCAAAACTAAGATTTGTCTGTGTTTGATATATATTTCCACACTGAGCTTGGAATAATACTGTGAAAATGTGAAAATTATGATCATGCTCTTTTAGTGTAAGAGCTACTTGAAAAGACCACCTGAAATGTCAGCCTGTTTTGGTGATGTGGAGTTTTGGCCTTTCATGTTGCCATCATCAAGCAGTAAATTACTTAATTAAAAGATCAATAAGAAGGACAGTTCCAAACCTCTCTGCGAATAACAGCTAGTTATCAGTTTTCTCCTCCCCACGCAGACCACTCCCAGACAGTCTTAGCAAAATTCTTGCTTTAGAAATTGCTCTTTGCTAAGAAAACAATCACAGTAAGGTACTTCATTGTTACCCAGAAATGATTTGATATTGATAAAAAACGGTTCCATTACAACTTTAAAGTACGGCCAATTAAAATCAAACAAAAGTTTTGAATCCTGTTTTTATTACAGCCACAGATATTCATAACGTTTGAGTGTGCAAATTAAAACATCCATTTTTATTGCCGTGTGTTACATTCTTTCTTTCAGGAACTACCCTTTTGTGTTGAGGGTGCCCCAGGGCCCTCTATAGATGATAAAAGGATGTTGGGTGCCAAATTATTGGTGAATTTCCAGAAAAGGGGGTTAGAGGACCATGGTTCTCATACATATTGGTTCACTTTGGACATATTCTGCACCATTTTAGTTCAACATATCTTGACATTTTAGTGCTTTGTCTGGTTGACAAACCTATTAGTGGTGCAACTTTGTCGAACATTAATTATTATTGGCACAGTTGATAAAGATGAGCAATAAAGACTGTATACAATTAACTGCTATATATAAATAGCTATATTGTATGCTAAAAAAAAGGAAGTTATATTATTTTATATTTTATACTAATAAAATTGCTCAGAGAAAGTACTATTATATACATTTTTTTGATAGTGGTCAACATGAGTGGCACCTGTGTTTTCAATACTCCAGCACCCTCCCCTTGAGAGGATAAAAGAGCTCTATCTTCATGTCATCTGACAATAGCACTTCCTGGAGTTTTATAAACGGCATTGGCACTTGGATTGAAAATGGTGCTATGGTCAGATGACATGAAAATAGAGCTCCTAGGCCACGCACACCAGTGGTGGGTTTGGACATGAAAAACAAAAGCATATGCAGAAAAGTACCTCATACCTACAGTAAAATATGGTGGTGGATCTTTGATGTTATGGAGCTATTTTGCTTCCACTGGACCTGGGGCCCTTGTTAAGGTCAACGGCATCGTGAACTTTACCATGCACCAGGAAATGTTTGCCAAAAACCTTGTTACCTCTGCCAGGAGGCTGACACTTGGCCACAAGTGGATCTTCCAGCAAGGCAATAACCCCAAACACTAATCAAAATGGGTTTGAATTGAAGAGGGCAGTCCATAAGCACAGACGAAGGATATCAAGGATCTGGAAAGATTCTGTATGGAAGAATGGTCTAAGATCCCTCCCAATGTGTTATCCAATCTCGTAAAACATTTTAGGAAAAGGTTCAGCATCGTTACCTCGCAAGGGAAAGGTGCTAGAGTATTGAAAACAGGGATCACAATCATTTTTACCCCCCCCCCCTTGATATGTTTGTATTACTTGTTAAACTAAATCTCTTTCTCTAAGCAATTATATTTGTATAAAATAATATAATTTAAACAAAAAAATGCATAGAAAATTGCTCAGTATTTGTATTATTTATTTTATACAGTCTTTTTGGCTCATCTTAATCAAGGATGAAAATAATGATGGTCCTGACTGTATATAGAACCAATCATGGTAAACTCTCATATAGAGTATCTCTGGAAATTGTGAGTATGCCTCACAAAATGATATGAGTACCTTTTACAGCTTGCATCTATAAACAAATACCTTTGAATCAAAAATGGGACAAGGAAAGTCTAATTGGGAGAATATTTGCTGAATTTTCTGTGACTTTTGTTTGTTTTGGAAATTAAAATAAGCACTACTGGTTGAGGCAGAGTCTCTGATTTAACGCCTGGCCTGCTCTCCACTATAGCTGCTTCAGCCCTCCACTTTCAATAGAAACCATCCAGTCATCAGTATTAACTTCAACCTGCCAGCTTTAGACATTTCTGTTTTTTCAGCAGATTCCCAAACGACAAAACTAGTTCGCGCTGATTGGCTAGCTCTCCGCGGTCCCTTTGTCTGCCCTCTCCGTTTGTTCTATCCCCGGTTTCCCTATTCACCGACTCAAACGTTAGCGCTATTAGCCTGCTGGAAATCTGCCTGTCTTGGCATTATAGGGGCCTTGTTGTATTTTGTCAGGCAACCCGACTTCAATACAGAGTCACTTAGTCTTCATAAAAGGGGTCAATAAAGGTAAGCTCGTCAGCGTGTGGTTGAATTTATGCAATAATGACATCTTGGAAATAATTATTTTGTGTGTTTGTGTGTGACAGTCAAGCTCTGATTCTTTCCAGTATAAATGTAGATTTATATTCTAAAAATTAATGACTATACTACATAAATTCATGGGAATATAGATGTACATGTTGATATCACCAACTTGCATTGATAATATCGGCACATGCTATATTGGAAAAAGAGCAATACCATTATTTGCGTTTGGGAATACTCTGGTTATTGAACCACTGTGAGAAATATTGACCAAATATTTACCCTGTAAAATCAGTTATAGACCTTTTGTAAAATCCCCACCAAATCACAAACAGCCATTTTGTTGGTGTAAATAGGGTATGGATTTAATCTATATGGGTGACACCAAAAACAACTAGGTTGCCCTCTTCTGGCAAGTGTAAAACCGATAGCTGATTGATAGGAGTATCTATGGCAAATTAGTGTCTGTTCTCACAGTAAGAGGAAAAGTGGAGCTGACTTTGAGAGGGATGACATATTTAATGTTAATGTATTTTACAAATTCTGCTATTAGAACAACAACACAGAGCCACAAAAAAATCTGCATTAAAATGTGGATATACTATATTTGCAACGTTTATTAACAATATTTTACCAGACATAACCTGCCATGTAAATCTATTGAATTTGAAATAAATGGGGAAATTTAAATGAGAACAACTAGGGTTTGGTAGACAATATTGTTTTCAGGTGGAACAAGTAGACAATCCATGTATCAAATATCAAAGTTATCCTGAGCAGATGCCCTGAGTGAAGCTCGATAATATAAAAGGTGCCTGTGAGGGCCCATCCTTTCCCACTGATCTCCCAGAGAACAAAGTGGACCTCAGAGTAGACCCATGCCGGTGACCCCTCGATTCAATCCAGTGGAAATGATGTGTTCATTACAATGCAATTACAGACACTTTGGCCCTCTCTCCCTGAAGTGTGTGTGTATGTTGAGAGGGGGCCGCAGCTGACCCCCGTATGCTAAGTGACCTCATTCTCGTGTGTGTGTGTGTGTGTGTGTGTCAGTCTGCAGGTGCAGGATGTACAGCTTCATGGGCGGAGGGCTGTTCTGTGCAGGCGTGGGGAACATCCTCCTGATTGTTTCCACGGCAACCGATTATTGGATTCAGTACCGGCACTCCAACAACTACATGCATCAGGGCCTGTGGCGGTACTGCATGCCGGGGAAATGCTTCACACACAATGAAAGTATTGGTGAGGACTACGGCCAGTGCACACAATGATGTCATAACACTGTGATAGCACCCAACACATGTCATAACTGTTCATAACAAGCCATTACAAATGAGAGGTGCTATTTCAATTTTTTGTGCCACATCATTGGTACGGCTTGTCACTTAAGAATCCCGATATGTTGTGATTGAAGCTATGTCAATCACACCACATCTGTTTATAAAAAGACAAAGTCCAGGAAGCAAAGTGTAACCCGAAAACCCCCAAAGGATTGATTTGAACTTCCATTGACTAAAACTATTCTTATATCACGCTTTGTATCTAAACTGCATTTACGCCTTATCCATCAGTGAACAATTGCATTTGAATCGGTGATTTTGACACAAAAGAGTCATTATCCTAGTCACAGCATAAGCATCAAGGCATGCTTTCCATAATAAGATTATCATTTGCCAAGCACAATCCAAATGTTTTACCAATATGGGTAGTTTGTCAGGTCATAACAGGCCAGGGTCAGCCACTCTTGTACCCTGACGACCCCTGTTAACCTTTGACCCCTGCAGCCCACATGGATGCCACCCGAGCACTCATGATCCTCTCCCTCTTGGCATGTTTCATGGGCATCATCATCGGCATCATGGCCTTCATCCACTACTCGTCCTTCGACAGGTTTGACAAAACCTTTGCTGCAGGCATATTGTTCTTCATCTCATGTAAGTTTGGTTAATTTACTTATTTTCACTTATTTTACACATTTTACTGCTTGATTTTCTTTCCATGTCACTGTTGTAACTGTATGAGAAGTGATGTCATGTTGTTGTCCTTATTTGATGATCTATACACTTTATTGGATGATGAACTCCACTTTTAGTTGGGTGTATGATATTTATGCCTTTAACTTTCTCACTCATAATTATTCACGATTCATTCAGGATTATCAATAATTATGGTAGCAGCCACATTAATGTAGAAGTGCTCCAAAATATATTATATTGTTATTTACAATAAAAGTGACTCCAAAATTGACAATATATTATTTACCATTAATTTCTATTGGCACAAAAAATTCTGAAACACAACTAAAACCAACTGCAAATGCATCCAACAAGTTTGTAGTCACAAGTTTTATGTAGTCATTGCGCATTAGGAAAATGGGACCAAATACTAAACTTTTGACTACTTTAATACACATACAGAGTGCCTTCAGAAAGTATTCAAACCTCTTAACTTTTATTGTTTTACAGTCTGAACTATAAATGGATTCACTTCATTTTATTTATCACCCATCTACACACAATACCCCATAATGACAAAGTGAAAACAGGTTTTTAGAAATTGTTGCAAATATATTGAAAATGAAATGCACATATCTAATTCACATAAGTATTCATACCCCTGAGCGAACACTTTGTAGAAGCACCTTTGGCAATGTTGCACTTTCCACACCTGGATTGGGCAACATTTGTCATTATTCTTTTCAAAATTCTTCAAGCTCTGTCAAATTGGTTGTTGAACATTGATAGACAACCATTTTCAGGTCTAGCAATATTTTCAAGTACATTTAAGTCAAAACTGTAACTTGGCCACTCAGGAACATTCACTGTCTTCTTGGTAAGAAACTTCAGTGTAGATTTGACCTTGTGTTTTAGGTTATTGTCCTGCTGAAAGGTGAATTAATCTCCCAGTGTCTGGTGGAAAGCAGACTGAACCAGGTTTTCCCCTAGGATTTTGCCAATGCTTAGCTGCATTCCATCCCATCTTTTTTTGTCCTGAAAAACACCTCAGTCCTTAATGATTACAAGTATACTGATAACATGATTCAGCCACTACTATGTTTGAAAATATGGAGAGTGATACTCCGTAATGTGTTGTACTGGATATTGCCCAAACATAACACTTTGTATTCAGGACAAAAAGTAAATTGCGTTGCCACATTTTTTGCAGTATTACTTTAGTGCCTTGTTGCACACAAGAAGCATGTTTTGAAATATGTTTTATTCTGTACAAGCTTCCTTATTCTCACTCTATCAAATAGGTTAGTATAGTGGAGTAACTACAATGTTGTTGATCCATTCTCCATTTTCTCCTATCACAGCCATTAAAGTCTGTAACTGTTTTAAAGTCACCATTGGCCTCATTGTGAAATCCCTGAGCGGTTTCCTTCCTCTCTGGCAATTGAGTTAGGAAGGACGCCTGCATCTTTGTAGTGACTGGGTGTATTGATACACCATCCAAAGTGTAATTAATAACTTAACCATGCTCAATGGGATATTCAATTTATTTTATTTTTTTACCCATCGACCATTCTTTTTTTTTGGTGCCCTGGTCTTTGTGGTTGAATCTGTGTTTGAAATTCACTGCCCGACTGAGGGACCTTACAGATAATTGTATGTGTGGGGTACAGAGATGAGGTAGTGATACACTATTGTTGCACACAGAGTGAGTCCATGCAACTTATGTGACTTGTTAAAACTTCTTATGGAATAGGGAACGCTTGCGTCCCACTTTGGCAAAAGCCAGGGAAAATGCAGCGCTGCAAAAACATTTTTTAATTATATAAAAATCTAACTTTCATTAAATCACACATATAATATACTCAATTAAAGCAACACTCGTTGTGAATCCAGACGACATGTCAGATTTTTAAAAGGCTTTTCGGCGAAAGCATAAGAAGCTATTATCTGATGATAGCACAACAGTAAACAAAGAGGGTAGCATATTTCAACCCTGCAGGCGCTACACAAAACGCAGAAATAAAATATAAAACATGCCTTACCTTTGACAAGCTTCTTTTGTTGGCACTCCAATATGTCCCATAAACATCACAATTGGTCCTTTTGTTCGATTAATTCCGTCCATATATATACAAAATGTCAATTTATTTGGCGCGTTTGATCCAGAAAAAAACTGCTTCCAAAATGCGCAACGTCACTACAAAATATTTCAAAAGTTGCCTATAAACTTTGCCAAAATATTTCAAACTACTCTTGTAATAAAACTTTAGGTATTTTTCAACGTTAATAATCAATCAAATTGAAGACGGGTCTATCTGTGTTCAATACAGGAACACAACAAACCAAGCTACTTTTCAAGTCTTGCGCAACTCTCAACAGTGTTACGCAGTTCCTAGATGGCCGTACTTCTTCATTGCACAAAGGAATAACCTCAACCAAATTCCAAAGACTGGTGACATCCAGTGGAAGCGGTAGGAACTGAAAACAAGTGCCTAAGAAATATCCAATGTTTGCCAATGTTTGCCAATGAGAACTCACTGAACAGACAGAGACCTAAAAAAAGAAAAATCTGAACGGTTAGTCCTCGGGGTTTTGCCTGCTACATAAATTCTGTTATACTCACAGACATGATTCAAACAGTTTTAGAAACTTCAGAGTGTTTTCTATCCAAATCTACTAATAATATGCATATCTTATATTCTTGGCATGAGTAGCAGGAAGTTGAAATTGGGCACGTTATTTATCCAAAAGTGAAAATGCTGCCCCCTATGCCTTAAGCAAATTTTGATAACACTTTATTTCGCTCCTAGCGTCACAACACGTTATGCCACGGTCATAACCATGTCATAATATGTCATAACAGCTGACAAAACTTAACATATCCTGTCACAATATTGTAATAACACTGTCATGACACATATATTTAGACCTGTTGTGACATATATTGCATTATTTTATGGCTGGTTATGACACCTACATAAGAGTGTCAAAACCCACAAAACCTACCACACAAGGCAAACCTTTCCATTACACCATAGCCTAATTGTAAACAGTATGATTGTTATATAACATTTTCAGAAATGTACCATATTACATTATCGTTGTAATTGTGCATACATTGATGTCAGACATGCACCTATCCCAATGCTCTGTTTCTGATGACTGGGATGAATGCAGGAGCAGATTTCAGGAGCAGGAAAAGACACCCTCTTTGTGACTGATGCCTGACATAAGGGCATGTATATGATATACCTATCTGGCTTATAGGATTATGATGGTCATAATGCTTCTTGACAGTGCTATAAAGTGTATTTTCTTAGTCCAAGTAAAGTGACACAAGATGGTCATAATCAGGGTTGGGTAGGTTACTTAATACATGTAATTGATTACAGTTACTAGTTACCTGTCCAAACTTGTAATCAGTAATGTAACTTTTGGATTACACAAACTCAGTAACGTAATCTGATTACATTCAGTTACAGATTACTTTCCCCTAAAGACCCATTAGAAGAAGACAAAAATGTATGTTAACAATTGAACGACATCTATTGCAGGATAAATTAATGTTTAAGTTTACATAGCTGGCCATATATGGATGTTCAATTTTACTTTATGGTTTGGTTATGTAGGCTTCTTCTAACTCATCTCTTTTTACTACATATAATAGTGAAATTATATATTTACATTCAAAACCAAAGTCTATCAGAATTTCAGTCATTCTGATAAACGACCCCTTGATCTTCAAGAATAGGACTTGGAAATATGGAAGTATAGATTAGCAAAATTGTTTTACCTGAGCATAACCCCAGAACTAAGGACTTATTAGCCAGCCCTACTCTGTTGTTTATGATTTTGATGTCATGGAGGACTGATTGGGCTCATTGATTTGAAAAAGAAATGCTGCGCTCATGGAATGGCCTGCTTTGAGCACTACTGAAACATGCTATTTACATGTGAAAAATGAATGCCATATGCTGCATTTTCTATAGGCCGATTGCTTACCTTTATGTTGGTGACACTTTGATATCTTGATAATATGCAGCTGTTTAAAGGGTAAATCCACAGATGAAACAATGGCAAAATGGCTGCCGCTGACTCTGTTCAGATTAATCGACCTTCCATGACATCAAAATTATTGTTTTAACCATGTTATGACTATACCATGTTTGTTTACATTTACAATGTTTACAAACATTGGAGAAAAACAAGCTCATATTTTGGGTTCTCATGGAATGTGACAGTTGAACTAAGCTCATGGGGCATTTATAAGTTATATTCTTCAAGAATCAATGGATATACACCACCGTTCAAAAGGGGTCACTTAGAAATGTCCTTGTTTTTGAAAGAAAAGCACATTTTTTGTCCATTCAAATAACATACAATTGATCAGAAATACAGTGTAGACATTGTGAATGACTATTGCAGCTGGAAACAACTGATTTGCTTATGGAATATCTACATAGGTGTACAGAGGCCCATTATTCCAATGGCACCATTATTCCAATGGCACGTTGTGTTAGCTAATCCAAATGTATCATTTTAAAAGGCGAATTTATCATTAGAAAACCCTTTTGCAATTATGTTAGCAAAGCTGAAAACTGTTGTTCTAATTAACAAAGCAATTAAACCGGCCTTCTTTAGACTAGTTGAATATCTGGAGCATGAGCATTTGTTTGGTTCGATTACAGGCTCAAAATGACCAGAAACAAAGAACTTTCTTCTGAAACTCGTCAAGTCTATTGTTTTGAGAAATTAAGTCTATTCCATGCGAGAAATTGCCAAGAAATTGAAAATCTCGTACAACGCTGTGTACTACTCCCTTCACAGAACAGCGCAAACTGTCTCTAACCAGAATAGAAAGAGGAGTGGGAGGCCCCGGTGCACAACTAAGCAAGAGGACAAGTACATTAGAGTGTCTAGTTTGAGAAACTGAAGCCTTACAAGTCCTCAACTGTCAGCTTAATTAAATAGTACCTGTAAAACACCAGTCTCAACGTCAACAGTGAAGAGGCGACTTCAGGATGCTGGCCTTCTAGGCAGAGTTCCTCTGTCCAGTGTCTGTGTTCTTTTGACAATCTTAATCTTTTATTTTTATTGGCCAGTCTGAGATATGGATTTTTCTTTGCAACTCTGCCAAGAAAGCCATCATCCGGGAGTCGCCTCTTCACTGTTGACATTGAGACTGGTGTACACAGCATTGTACGGGATCTTCAGTTTCTTGGCAGTTTCTCGCATGGAATAGCCTTCATTTCTTAGAACAAGAATAGGCTGATGAGTTTCAGAAGAAAGTTATTTGTTTCTGGACATTTTGAGCCTCTAATCAAACCAGTGAATTCTGATGCTCCAGATACTCAACTAGTCTAAAGAAGATCAGTTTTACTGCTTCGTTAATCAGCACAACAGTTTTCAGCTGTGCTAGCATAATTGTAAAATGGTTTTCCAATGATCAATTAGCCTTTTAAAATGATAAACTTGGATTAGCTAACACAACATGCCATTGGAACACAGGAGTGATGGTTGCTGATAATGGGCCTCTATACGCCTATGTAGATATTCCATTAAAAATCAGCCATTTCCAGCTACAAAAGTAATTTACAACATTAAAAATGTGCCTTTCTTTCAAAAACAAGGACATTTCTTAGTGGCCCCAAACTTTGAACGGTAGTGTACAGTATATATAATTTACAGTGCCTTGCGAAAGTATTCGGCCCCCTTGAACTTTGCGACATTTTGCCACATTTCAGGCTTCAAACATAAAGATATAAAACTGTATTTTTTTTGTGAAGAATCAACAACAAGTGGGACACAATCATGAAGTGGAACGACATTTATTGGATATTTCAAACTTTTTTAACAAATCAAAAACTGAAAAATTGGGCGTGCAAAATGATTCAGCCCCTTTACTTTCAGTGCAGCAAACTCTCTCCAGAAGTTCAAGGGGGCCGAATACTTTCGCAAGGCACTGTATAAGTCCAAAAAAGGATGTAGCAACTACAGATTGCCCCTTTCAGTCTATCAAAACTGTGTGAGTTTGAGCATGTGTCCATTAGGCCTATGGATTTTTTTATCAACGTGAATTAGATTAAGCAACAAAAGCCTCATTTTTATTCCATAGGCTGGGATTCGCACTATGCAACTGTTGAAATAGTGCATTTTTCACTAGCTGTACACTGGTTTCAAAAACAATGATTGTTAGGCAGTTTAAACTTCTTGTATTATTGGGTTCAAATGCAAATTTAGATTTGTGAACAGCCATCCACAACAATCACAAGCCGTAAGGTACAAATAGCTAAATGAGAGAGCAGCAGTGTGATTCACATCAATGCGCTATGTAGATATCAATAATAAGTGATATCCGTATCGCCGTAGACTAAACCATTGCTGTCATCCTTACCTTCAAGTGTTTATTCAAGTTGGATAATCTTTGGATGCCGACAGCAGTCGCACCATTGGAAGGCATAACTTGGACTGTAGCCTACAAAAGCCAATTGGTCTCTGACTTATGGTCAGACTCACTCACATTGAACAAATTTAAACGTGCACATTTTTTCAATGCTGATTTGAATCACATTGAGAAAACAGAGAAGTGTCAAAGATTTTTTTTATGCAAACACCCTTTCGGGATTCAAAAGTAATCCTCAAAGTAATCAACTCGTTTTTCAAAAGTATCTAATCTGATTACAATATTTTTGCGGGTAAAGTAACAGATTACAGTTATAGTTTACATGTAATCTGTTACTTCCCAACCCTGGTCATAATGCTTCATGACAGTGTCATAAAGTGTATTTTCTTAGTCCAAGTAAAGTGACACAGGATGGTCATAATGCTTTATGGTGACAGTGTCATACAATTTATAAAAAATAGGATGACAAAAAAAAACAACAGCAACACCCAGGTGGCGACACGCATCTCTGTGTGCCTGGCAAACATCTCAGCTTGGACGTCAGCTCACCACATTAAACTCAACCTCGACAAAACGGAGCTGCTCTTCCTCCTGGGGGAGGCCTGCTCGCTCCAAGATCTCTCCATCACAGTTGATAACTCCACAGTGTCCAACTCAGAGTGCAAAGAACCTTGGTGTGACCGTGGACAACACCCTGTCATTCTCTGCAAACATCAAAGCAGTATCTCGCTTCTGCGGGTTCATGCTCTACAACATCCATAGAGTACGACCTTTCCTCAGACAGGCAGCGGCGCCGGTCCTAATCCAAGCACTTGTCATCTCCCATCTCTACTACTGCAACGCTCTGTTAGCTGGGCTCCCCGCTTGTGCCATCAAACCCCTGCAACTTATCCAGAATGCCTCAGTCCGCCTGGAGTTCAACCTGCATAAGTTCTCCCATGTCACCTGCTCCTCCACTGGCTTCCATCATCTTCAAGACCCTGGTGCTTGCCTACGGAGCAGCAAAGGGAACTGCCCCACCTTACCTTAAGGCTATACTCAAACCCTACATCCCAACCCGAGCACGTTTTGCCACCTCTGGTCTCTTTGCTCTCCCACCCCTACGGGAGGGCAACTCAAGTTCAGCCCAGTCAAAGCTCTTCTGTGTCCTGGCACCCCAATGGTGGAGCAACCTTCCCCTTAAAGTCAGGACAGCTGAGTCCCTGCCCATCTTCCAAAACTTCTGGAACCCTACCTCTTAAATAACGCTCACAGCACCCCTGTTAGACACACATTTCATTAAAAAGTAACCTTCTTAAATACATATCATTAGCGTGGTTCATATGTACTCATGTAAATACACTTAATACAAGCCATCTTTTGTCAAAAAATAAAACCATTTAAGAGCCAAAATGTTTTAACGAAAACACATTTAACCCGAGATGTCATCTTGTCTCATTGACTTACATACAAAGTTAGCTAGCTCATATGAAGTGGAAAATCTCACTCCATTTCCACTGTCAAAACACTTAAATTATCCATCAAAATGACAAGAAATCTCGTAATTTTGTAATAAACATGTTATCGCTATAAATGCTTATAAATGTTATAAACCAGAAGACAAGATGAATGAGACATGGACAATTAAACATTTTCCACTGGGCTTCTCATCCTGTTTCTCTTCTTCCAATGAATGAGGTGCGTGCCTGCTGCTAACAGTTTGAATGTCTCCCCCTAGTGGTAGCACTAATTATACATGTATATTAAAGCTACACCATGGAGGACTACAATAAAATTGTTGTGAACAAACTAACTTTGATTCCAAAATATGGACATTTATAGAATCTATCACAGAAAATGTGTTGTTGCTGTAAGGCTAATAATATAAGCCAGATAGGCCTATCACTTACATGACCATATGTCAGTCATAAGTCCCAAAGAGGGTGTTTTGTCCTGCTCCTGCATTCAACCCAGTCATCAGCGACAGAGCATTGGGCTAGGCAAATGTTGGACATCAATGTGTGTACAATTACAATGGTAAAAAATTGCCAATTTTAGGAAATTTTATATAACATATTATTTACAAGTAGATTGGAATGGTTTGCCTTTTGTGGTAGGTTTTCTCATAACCAGCCATAAAATATTGCAATATTTGTCACAAAAAGTCTGTGTCATGACAGTGTTATGACAATGTTATGACAGGTTATATCAGCTGTTATGACATATTATGACATGGTTGTGACCATGTCATGGTGTGTTATGATGCTAGGTGTTAAATAAAGTGTTCCCCCAATGTTTACTCCTGAACTTATTTAGGCTTGCCATAACAAATGGGTTGAATACTTATTGACTCAAGCCATTTCAGCTTAACATCTTTTATTAATTTGTAGATTTTTTTTTTTAACACAGTTCCACTTTGACATTATGGGGTATTGTGTGTAGGCAAGTGAAAAAATAAAACTAAATTTAATATATTTTAAATTCAGGCTGTAACTTGACAAAATATGGAAAATGTCAAGGGGTTTGAATACTTTCTAGAGGCACTGTAAGTAAATTTGTCAAAATAGTTTTGGTTCCATTAAATGGAAGGACTATGTACAAAAAGTGCTGTAATTTTCTAAACGGTTCACATTTTATGGATGAACATACCCTCAAATTAAAGCTGACAGTATGTATCATTTCAAATCAAGTATAGAAGTACAAAACAATAAAAAACGTGTCACTGCCCATGCTAACTTGCTAACTTTAAGTGTTACTACTTTATCAAAAACTGATTTAAAAATTTATCTCTAATCAAGTGAATTATTTATCTTTAGGCTCCCCCATGATATATATATATATATATATATATATACATTTGTGTATATATATATATATATATATAGAGATATATATATATATACACAAATGTTTACAGATTTAACTTAATTAGATTAAATATAACTTTTTCTAAATAACAAATATAAGAGCAATGTACCTCATCCTCGTTTTGTTGGAGTGACTTCCCAAGTTGAAATGAGACAGATGAAATGTATGAGGTGACATAAAGTGGTTTCTGTGAGAATTACATGCAGGTGAGTTTGCCCCAATGCAAACTGTTCACTAAATGATTGTACATAATAATTTCCATGTTAAAACATAACGCATGAAACTCTTTAAAGAATCAAAGAATGCAAAAACGTGGATGCCTGAGGATGCCATCATTAAATGATGTAATGTTACATTAAGTAGTTTGATCTCCTCTCTCTCTCCAGGCTTTTTCGTGTTGCTAGCAATGGCAGTATACACTGGTGTGACGATTAATTACTATGGTAAACGCTATGGCAACTGGAGGTTCTCCTGGTCCTACATCATCGGCTGGGTGTCAGTGGTGCTAACCTTCTTTTCAGGTAAAACCAAGACATCACTGGTCACACTCCCCACATAACATTCAGTTGTGAACAAATGTTTTATTTAAGAAAATGTATTATAGTCAATGGTCAATCCAGGGCCCATATTCACAAAGTGTCTCAGAGCAAATGACTGCTGATCTAGGATCAGGTTTGCCTTTTAATACTAATGAATAAAGTGGGGGGGGGGGGGGTCCTAAATCAGCATTCCTACTCTGAGACGCTTTGTGAATACGGACCCAAGAGTATTATAAAGGAATAATATATTTTTGTTATATTTATTTAACCTTTATTCAGCCAGGTAATTCATTGAGAACAAATGTGTGCTACATCGATTCCAGATTGAATATGTACAGCTCCTATTTACTTCAACATGCTTCAATCTCCTTACAGACTATCTGCTTTTTTGGAATATAGAATCTTTAATGGCAGCTGAATTGTGTTTTATATCATTTTGGTCTAGGTCCTTCAATGTATGTGTGTGTGCGCAAAAGTACAACATGATGTCTTTGTCTTTTTTTTATAAAGGTATATTCTATATGTGTGCCTATCGGATGCACGAATGCCCCAGAAACTCAAACTCTCACTAGAAGACTTCAGAAATGATCATCAATATCTTATGATTTTGAGAGCCACTGACTTGTGGCTGTTCCCCGTATTTGAGAGTCAAGATGGATCAACCCACTATTTACTTTTGGAACATGGATTATAGAATTTAAATTATATGAATAAAGGTCGTTGGGGGTAAACGTGTCACCTTTTCAATGATTAAATGCTTGTTCTTTTATATTTGTATGGCCCATTTTTACACGTCAGACATATTGCCCATTTTGACTCTACAGGTCTGATATGATATATACAGACAAACTATCCCATATCTGGTCAAGTTAAGAGATTCAAGTACCTAAAAGAAATTGTGACAGATGCACTGTCTCCAGGTATGACAATCCATATTGTGGAATAGCTATAACAGCAGAAAAACATAGTATTTTTCATGTGTACATCTTTTAAATTATTTTAGTATAGTATGTAGAGGATGCACAACAAGTTGCTATGTTGAACTATGTAAAAAAACATGTATGTGTTTGGATCATACACCAATGTTGTGTTCTTGTGGCAGGCATTCTTGTACAACATTATGAATTATATTTTGTCCAGGCTAACAGGATTGGTTAAGTGGAAGACCCAGATGTCATATAGGCTTACAAGGAAACCAAATATATTGCATGCAAGATGGTGTACTGGTGCCAGGTATACATATTCGCAAAACACATACTGTAGGCTGCGATTACACAGGCAGGCAAATTCTGATTGTTTTTCCACTAATTGCTCTATTGACCAACCAGATCAGCTCTTTTGCCAATAATTAAGGCAAAATATCAGAATTGGGCTGCCTGTGAAAACACAGCCATATTGTGTGTGAAATTTGTGTGAAGATGTCACTTCGATTGGTTAAACATTGACCGGAGTTAATTGATGGATGTCAGAAATGTTTAGGCCAGCGTTTCTCAAACTCAAACCTGGGGACCCCAAGGAGTGCACATTTAGTTTTTCGCCCTAGCACTACACAGCTGATTCAAATATTCAAGCTTGAGGATGAGTTTAATATTTAAATCAGCTGTGTAGTGCTACGGCAAAAAAAAAAACATGATGTGCACCCTTTGGGGTCCCCAGACCGAGTTTGGGAAATGCTGGTTTAGGCCTATAGGACCATGTTTTGAGATAAAGGTGTTGGAAAAATTGACACTTATTTAAAATAATATGACATAACACTGTCCTCTGGTGTTTCACAATCAATCATCTTATTGATGCCAAAAAGTCACTGAAACGTAATGATCTAATAGAACCTATCCATGCGCCCGAGCCACTGGTGCGTGATGTTAACCCTGACATGAAACAAAGATGAATTGCAACAACAACAAAAACTACTTATTTCCACTAGATTGAATTTGATTTCTCTTGTTACCAGATCAATAAATATTGTAACTGCTAAGAATGACCCGTCGTCTTTGAAGCTAACCGACGTATTACCAAAATGCAATGCTGCAAGCCTCTTTTCGAACGAAAATAATACGCCACTTACTTTAGAGTGACGCAATGGCTCCCAGGCACCACATTTTACTTGATGAAGTTGGCTGTTAAAGCAGCTTAACCCCACCTTAAGAACGGAACGGATCCTATTGACTATCCGTGCAAAGACGATGTAATTGTCATTTGTTCAATTACTTTCTCATTTTCATCTAAAAGCAACTAGTTACCCTGATGTCCCTTTAAGGATAGAGGAGATGCACGTGCATCCGAGGCCTTCGCGTATTAGTCCACAATTTATCTGGAAAGACTTTGACATTTAAAATAATAGGCCTAAAATGCTTTGCAAGTTTTTTTCAGACAGATAATTTGTCCTATATGCCAATTATCTTCAACAGATGTTTATCCAAATAGCCTTCTACAGATAGGCCATATATAAAAATGTAATACAATAGGCATCGAGAGCATTACCAAAGTGAGCTAAACTCTTCAAGTCATGTTATATTTACATCACTTAATGTCTCTGTTCACTCTTCCATTTCACTCCTTCAACTGTCTAATTGTGTGGTAGCCATAAAAGTGTACTCTATGATGTATGGACTCAGGGAAAGAAACACAAACTAAAACAGTGTCTAAATCTGTCACATTTCCAAAATCTTTAAACTGACATTTTGAGTAATTTGCAAGGTCTACACGCATTTTCCTTATATAAGCTCATGCATATGGAGGACGTGTTTTAGATTTGGCGCAGTAATGCACTTTCGTGAGTAATTGAATTCAGTAATTAATTTGTTATGCCTACCTGATCAAATGGAAATCCTGTCCTCGCGCCCAAGGATTACTACTTCCGCTCTAACATCTCCCCTAATTGCCTAATAGCATTGCAGCGAGAATACTGCCTGCATTAAGACACTTTCACATTAGCTAGCGTGATTGGAAATGTGATGACAACACGATATCAACAAATTAAGGCTTCCGTCGCTTAAATGGCGCAGGAGCACCACTTGTACTCTCCCAGATTTTAATACCAACAATTACAGCCAATTTATGGCGGAATTAGCAAATACACCTGTCCTCCCCCGCATCAGTGATCCGGGGGATGACTATGAAAAGATAGTAGGAGACAGACACCCTACTAGGTATTAGGGAAACAACAGGTAGGAACTGTTGCACAAAAATAAAATGCTATTCAGATCAGTAAATGTTTTCTGTCGTATATTTGGGAATGCCAACAGCAATCCCACCTATTGAGGTCATTTAAACATGCTACATATAGAACGTGAAACGTTATACAAATCACCTCCAGTTGTTAATCATTCGTGTTGCCTAATTGTGTAGCATATGCCTTGTTGTAAACGTTGATGTTGTTTATTTAAAAAAAAACACTGGTAATATGACAATATAAATAATAGTCTAACGGCTTAAAACAGTAGGATATATGTCTATAGTTTATATTCACTGGAAAGGGGACAAATGAAAGCAAGTTTGACTGAGGTGCAGGAGGGAAAGACTGCAGGGCTCCGGTGGGAAGGCTGTTTCAGCACCATGGCGAGCGACCCTCCCTCTCCGTCGTCACAATCATTAATCCATACACAACTAATTCCATTCTCCGCCCCACCGGCGTGCTATTGGCTGATTACAAATCAGTTTTATAATTTGCCACAGTCGCTCCACTTGGATAAATAGTAATCTACCTCCCTCTGAATAAATAGTAGGCTAATCTACCTGGCACCACTCACTGGCTGCCACACAGACGACCATTCTAGCGTTTGAGACTGAGGAGACGGAGGCAAGAAGTTTAGTGCTTCTCTTCCTTGGTTTGTTAGGGTGCACAGAAAATCAACACCACACGGACTCAATTGTGAAGGTGTTTTCAGAGATATAAGATGAATCTGAACTACACGTCCCCGGTGCCTCAGATGCCAGCCCAGAGGTCAACGTCGTTCTTCATCGAAGATATTTTATTACACAAACCAAAGCCCCTGAGAGAGGTATTCCACTTGCCGTTCTCAAGCTCTCTGGCTTCCCGGATGCCTCTCCTAGAATATGGATACCCACTGATGCCCACTCCGATACTAGCGCCTCACCCGCACCATCATCTACACAAGCCGGACCATCACCAGTATTTCTTCACGTCTGGTAAGTAGGAAGGCACTGGATTGGTTCATGCATTCAATGAAGCGAAGGCAGTTACAGAGTGCAAGAACAGCTAAGACAACGTCGACATTTCATTAGGCCTATAATAATTTAATTCCAAAAGGATGTTATTTCATAATGTTGGTGCATGTATAATTTCCATTTTAGTAGTCTACCAATCCTAACAGCCTGACAAAACGATGGAGTGGTCTTGGGCGTTTTGCAACAGGTACATTGGCCAATTCATGCGTAAAAGTTAGTGCAAAACGTGTTCGAATAAATCCAACTCAATCAGAAAAAAAATCATACTCCATTATATAATGTTATGCTAAATATAACGAGGCCTAAAGTAATATTCTACAGTGTGGAGAAATTGCATGGAGTACATTGAATTTAACTTAACAATTAAACTGTTAATATAATTGCAAAAGTTGTGTGGCAATTTCAATGTTGAATGACATATATTTCACAGGGATGCAAATGCCGGGGTTATTTCAGCATCATCCGGAGTTACCCGGCAAGCATTGCAGACGAAGGAAGGCGAGAACGGTCTTCTCGGATTCGCAACTATCTGGTCTGGAAAAGAGATTTGAGATACAACGATACCTATCCACACCAGAACGAGTGGAGTTGGCAACAGCGTTAAGTCTCTCAGAAACCCAGGTAAGAAACCTAAACTACATCACACTAATCATACCTTTCGGGATGGTCGCATTGTGCTGCAAAGCAAGTTTATGAAATATTCCACCTTTGTCACACAGGTGAAAACATGGTTTCAAAACAGAAGGATGAAGCATAAAAAGCAACTGAGGAAAACACAAGACGACCAGAAAAATCCGAATGACATAGATAGATCCATGGAGAACTCAAGTGAGAGTGAACTCAACGAAAAAAACACAGATGATGTTAACAGTGGAATCGACCCAGACTCATACATGTTAGAGGAAAATGAGGACGATGTTGATATCGAGGATGATATTTGCTCGCCAGAACGTTCACTATAGTGCAAGTGGCAAGTTGTTTTAAAAACAAATAGCCATAACCCAGTGTAAATGTCAATATTGAATCGTGTATTTTAGGCTACATATGAAATATATTGCTTTTTTAAACAAATCAATGACAATAATGCAAAGTATTATTTATTCAAGCGTATATGCGTAATATGTCACTCACTACACATTCCCTTTAGGCTGTCTATATTTATATTTTCCGTGGCTGTGTAAAATGCATCATGTCAAACAATTGTACATAGGCCTACAAAATATAATCTGAAGCCATGTTCATTATTAGGATATTATTATCATTATTATTAATATCATTTTCGAATCAAACAAAAAACAGTCATTTTCATTTTAAGATAGTTTTTTGGTGAATGTTTGAAGCCACCAGTTATGCAGACGACTTACGTTTACCCATGCAGGACCAGTTGATTATTTTGGGAGACAATCTGAGAAAATACATTTGTATGTTCCTACTTTGATAAACAAACAATTTAGCTCTTAATTTCAGCATGTCACATTTTTACCCTTTTTTTTGCACTTTCGTTCTGGTAATCGAAGTATGTTGCAGCATATGCCTTTTGAAGTGTTATTGCTTTACTATTAAAACGTGCATGATAAACATAACTAATTGTTTAGCCTGTACCATTTATCATGTACATTTGCCGGTTTATTATTAGGCTAAGGGATTGCAGTTGCATTTTCCTATAAACTTGGATGAACTGACCAATGTTTCAATTTAATGGCATTAATACTTTAGTATTAGTTAGTTATTAGTCAATAAGTCAATCTTTATAGGACACTAGAGATTTAACTATTTGAATAGAATATTTGTATTTCATTGAAATAGTTTCTTGGACTACCTATCCATAACTCATTATATTTCGGAAGTATGCCGAACCCTACTTTTGAAAAGCAATTATAGCCAATGATTATTTCCTGGCAGTCCGATTCTACGACCTCTTTGTACTTTAATAATATTTCGAATAATGATCATTAATTAATAATAGCTACGAATTATGGTTATAAGAATATTTTTAAGTAGCCTATTATTTTGCATAGGCCTTTCGACATTCACATAGCCAACCTTAGGCTTACAGGAAATTCCCCGGCCGTATCTTGAGAGGTCAGTTGTAATAGCATTTTACTAAAATAACCCACCTGCTTGAAGAATCAGGGCCTCGTTTCCCAGTTTCTGTGTAATTTAAGAATTTCGATGATCGTAGGCTACCCAATGCATCGTTATTTACGAGCTAAACAGTGTTTCCCAAACATGCACGTAGAGAAGCCGTTCGCTAAGTGCGTCATTAGACCATGTGTCGATATTGATAGGCTCGAAAGAAAAGTAGCGCTGCTCTCAGATCAGCTTTCTCCATTCAAATCTACCTTAACATTATAATTATTCAAAATTACCGACGAAGGATCAGCTCCTAGAGAAATATTACCACCTGTTGCTGCAAATATTGAGGCGGCTAATTATGCTTACCCAATACTAATGCACTAACTAACAGATTGGCATATCACTGCGCACATCTTGTCACACATCATGAACCGTATTGAAGCTACAATTACAGACAGTAGCCTATTGACAAAATGTAACTCAATAAGATTGAAATAGGCACATGTAGCCAATTTATCGTTTAACGAAGTCATGTCGGTTTTTATTTGAAGCATCGTTTAATCTTTCACTTTTTTTGTAACAAGTGCAAACACTGTGAGCTTTGTAATTGTAGTCAACTTCGTTCTGAGATTATTGCGGTCAGTCAGACAGATATAATAATCTTGATTCAATGTTTAGCGGATATCTTCTGTAGATAAAGTGATGCAGAAGGGCAAAACAGCATCTAACGATGCACTTTGGCTGCTCTACGAATAGTCTGGATCACCCATAGATGTGTGAAGGTTTTTAATTAAGAATCACGTTACTAACAAAGGCTATGTTAAACAGCTCGGCTACCAAAGATACATCGTAAGATCTTAACGCCACGAAGGCTCTGGGAAACGAGGCCATGGACCAGAAACCACTACTACAGGAGTCACTTAGCAGTGGAGGAGATGTTAATCGGAGGCTATCTGTTAAATTAGCTCATGCTGGGGTAGACGCCTTGGTAGCTGGGACCCCGCTGTGGAATAAAATAAATACTTCATCATACAATAACAAATAGTTGTTGCATGTAAACGTAGAGCGGTAGCTATTCATAAACATTGTCATGACTTTTATTGAACTTGAGTTAGGCTATTATTGGTTACTGCTAGGCCTACTGGATCACCACATGTCTTGAAAGGAGCAGTAAGAGAAGACGCGCACAAAAGGCTGATGAGGCACACCGGCACCAGTGAGGGGATTCGAATAATCTGTCCCGGGCGCCCGGGTAGGCGTGTTTTGCACCGGATGAAAGTTGATTGCTTTCGTTTCGGAACGGGCTGCATCTCTGGCGTGAAAGTGCCCCCTTCAAAGCCCACGGCGTAATCGGCTCAAAACAAAAGTGACGTAATTAAGCACAATGATTCATGAGTAGGATTCTGTGTTTTCACATGCGAAAGTGATTGATTTTGATAAAAACGCTTTATCTGTCTTCCCAACGAAAACTAATCAGAAAATGAAAACAATCGTTTTATGGGAAAGAGATGTATGTTTCTGGACGATACCCAATGCTGCCTTGTTGACAACATGATCAATCTGTGCAGATTACCTTTCGATTTGGGAAAGGTGCTCCTCCCTCACAGGTTTTGCCCGTTCACGTCAAGGGCCATAGACCGATGCCCAGCGGCTCAGCATAATAGAATTCGCCCACTGATTCAAGCAGCTGGCTCAAGAAAACATGGGTCTGTCACAAAAACATTGCGCTCAATGTAAGCTAATTTGGGACATTTGGAAAATTGGAATGCTAAGCTAAATGGAGACATTTGGACAGATATTTAACTCAAATAATGTGTGCACAATGTTGGGGAAATTACAAGTAAACCAACCATTGGTCTTTGCCTCTCCATGGTAGAATATGAATTGAGGCCACCAGCTCCAAACAAACAACATTTGACACCCAAGTCAGCTGATTTGTTCAGAGAATTTTATGAACATTTAAGGAATGTTGTAAAACATAATTTTTTTCTGGAAGTAAGGAAAGATTTCAGGATAAAAGCAAGTAATTCAGTAGCCTACAGTCCTGGAATTTTGTCAGCTCTTGCACACCACTGCCACACTTGAAAACAATATGCATTGATTCATGAAATCTTAGTGTGGCCCAGTAGGTCGATTTTATATTTTTGTATTATTAAAACTCTACATATAATTCATGGCTTGTGTTTTAAATGCTCAAGAGTGCAGTAAATGTGTAAATTTTTCTGTTTGCAAAATATATTGTTCACAACAAGCTGTTATGTTACTAACTACTCTGCCCCTCAGTGACTCTGCCAGCAACAGCAGCTCCACGAGCACATAGGCTGTGCGAACATTGCTTGGATTGTTTGGCCGGATTTCATAGCATAAAATGTAACAGTCAAAGTAAATGCACGGTCCTTGGTCATTCACATGTGCGCTCATTCAGAACTTTTGGGTCTGATCTAGTCTCCCTCCCAATGAGTCTCTAGAGCCAGATGGCTTACTTCTGCACGCGAGGCTAGATCTGCGCTATCAGGTACCGATGGCGCTAAAGCAAAAAGCAAGGTGTAATTAACTTGTAAATAAACGATTATAACAGTCATTTAAGCCTGCCATAACAGTCATCTACATCCAACAAGAGTCAAAGGACAGAGGGATACACTAGCTTGAACCTTCTCATCGCGGATCTGGTAGGACAAAAAAGCATGAATGTGGCTGGTAAATTTGATGGTTTCCCCCGTGGTGTTCATTAGGTTATATTGTACTGTAGGTGGCAGGGTGACATTTTGTGTGGACTAAAACAGCATAAAACAGGGTGTATCACAAAGCATGATCACATGAATTAGCCAGTTACAATCATTTTGAGAAATATTGAGAAATAGTTTGGTCGATTTTTTTGGTCAAATTAACCAGTTATCTAACTGATAAACAGCTAGAAAGCTACAGCTAGCTGATGTTAGCTCCCATGCCAATTTCAAGTCTATCTAAACTAATATCTGTCTAACTCATAAATATTAAGCTATTTCAGAATGAAAGTTAACTGGCTAGCACATCATGCTTTGTGACATTATATTAGCTACCTATCCCCAGTTAGATCATGTGTTTTCACTTATTGCATCTGCATGCTTGTTGCGTTCTCCCTGGTGCACTCTTTCCTTTGTGAGCTGGCTGCTCATTCTAAATGTTATAATCAATCTGTTCCAAACAGTGGCAGCATGTGTAGGAGGGGGTCATTCTGTTTTTGACATGCACAAGTGAATTCATTGTATTTATGCTGTTGTTCAAATGCATCATATTCTGCCATGCATCCATTTTTGACCCCCGCCTTGATCATTTTAATTTAAAACAATCGCAGTAAGGTACTTAACTGTTACCCAGAAAGGATTTGATATTGAGATTTTAAAAAATGGCTGCGTTGGACCTTAAACAGAAAAGGTTGGGACAAATTAGGCTAAGGGATTTGATAGCGCTTCATTGTATAATGAATGATACACAGAGATGTTACAGTAATAACACATAGCATGTTTTAATCGAAACACAACAGTAATTGTTGGGAGTTTTAAATCACAATATTGAAAATGTCCATGTCTTGGTGAAAGTAACTCCTTCGTAACACACCCATTTTTCATTTTCTCTGAATATGATAAGGATCAGTAGGGCCTTTGGCCCATTGAATTGGTTTGTTGTTTGTACACATTCTTAGAAGATACTCACCTTAGATAATACTCACCAATAGCATGCAAACACTACCCTTTAGGCCTACAGGTGAGTAAACATAGAAATATAATGATTTACATTTGAGTAACTACGCCAATTTCTTCTGCTATGGCAATGAGTGCTACATTTTTCCTTTGGGTATCACCTCTAGTAGAAACATACTTTCTTATCCATTTTCTTTTCAGACAATTTGCCTTTTAACCCAAACCCCAGAGAAGCACAAACACCTACACCAAGGAGTTGCATGCCAGGGTCTGCCCCTGGAGCAGATTATGGGTTAGGTGCTTTGCTCAAGTGTGCAATGGATTTCCGCATGCCACTTGCCACAAGATTTTCCTATCAGACTTGGGATTTGAACTGACGACCCTCCGGTTGCTGCACCGCCTCTCTAACCTCTAGATGACCTGGCACACCCAAAGTAGTAGTGTAACAAGAGTGAGTGGGTGGATTCCAATCCATAGAGGTCATCCCTGAGACCAAAAACCTAATCATGGAGAACCTGGCCAGAGCACTGCTCAGGGTACCACTGGGAACACATTGGTTTGATCAGAACGTAATGGAACTTCAATGGTCATCGTTCATAGCTCAATTAGTGAACTGTGATCATCTATAGCAGGCATGGGCAACTTTGATGGCCACAAAAATCTGAACTCATCATGAGGGGCCGCAGTGTCTAGCGGGTCTGTGTACCCACATCTATACCCACACTTGCAGTCAGAGCCGGCCTTAGCCTTCTGGGCCTTAGCCTTTAAAAGCATGCACATGTGTACACACCATACCCACACACACACGTACGCACTCACACGCACACAGGCCAAAATCATCAATACCAGCTATTATTTAATTTATTCAGTCATTTAAATGTGCACCAGGAGGCAGCTCCCCATCAATTTAGAAGGTTTACATTAACAGGCTCATCCAAACAGGATACACAGCACTCTCCCGCCCTTTGAAAAGCAAATCATGTCGTTTTCAAAACGTGATGCAGATTTACTGAGAAAATAAAAAGCGTTGAAGAGAATAGGCTGTGCGGAAGGTGATCAATTAAAAGATTAAGCGTTTTGCAACACATGGATGCATCTGCATTTGGGCCTAATAGTGGGGCCATCAGCTCATTTTCAGGGGCCTGCCGCCTACTTAGGCGCTGTCCTCACATCAAAGCGTGCGCGTCTGCCCCGGCTATTCCAATCGGCAGAAAGGGATGCTAATTTAGCCCCCTTCATGTGTGGTGGTGAGAGACTCCTTCAATTAACTGGATTTCTATGGCAAAAGAGGGGTGGGGGGAAAGATGCAAAGAGAGTTGGTCTGGATAGGCAGTGTTTCTCATTAATTCAAAAGGTCCGGTATTTATTATTACCCCCACGCATCTGAGGCTTAAACACTAAAAACACAGTGCATCAAAGACGCCATGATGGGTTAAATAGAGACTATAATCAAATTAAAATATTACATAGGAGTAAATAGCTCTTTTATAATGATCTGACGGTTCTATTAAAGAAATGGGGGGTGCTTGAGATTTGTTTTATTGGTGGGAAAATTATCACTAGTTTACGGAGCCCTAATCAGGTGGGCTTCAAAGGGTCATCTTTGTTTGACTCATTTGTATCTGGAAGTAGAGACTGGGGGATACAGGGAGAAAATAATCAGGCACAGAACAAAAAGAGCAGATTATTTCAGATTAACAGCAGCAACCAGGTGCGTGAGAGGGTGAAAGGGGGCAAATTGGAAATGTGGATAAAATGCCAACGTGTGAATTACCGACTAGTACCCCCCAAAAATGAGACAATATAGCCCGCAGTACCAAAAGCTTTCCAATTTAATGATGTATTGTTGAATTTACAAAGGATGTTTCAATGTCGAGTGCTATCAAAACTAAAAAAAAAAAGAGAAAAGGCGGAGAGCACCATGTTTTTAGTGTTTCCATAAGTGTCCTTTGTCATTATGACAACAATTTGACCATTAGATCTCTACCAATGGTCTAGCCATGGTCTTTGTACTCAGTTGCCGATTCCTTGTCATCAAACAACCTACACAAAGCTTTAGAAGGTGTACATGTTCTCTCAGATTGTATATAGTATTGTACTATTAACACTGTATGTGTAGTATTGTACAACAACAAACCATATGTGTTATGCCTGAATTGACTTGAGCAGCTGTATTAAACATTTTCAGGTCATGTGCACTCAAGTCATGACTCATGAGCAATTGTAAGGAATATTAGCAGAGAGATATTCAAGGAATTGTGGAATCATTGTCAATAGCAAGAGCATTATTTATCTGAAATGTGTACAAACATTTGCATATTATTCAAACTTCAATAAGGTATATTAATATATAGTCCATATACTGCCTTTCCCCAAAAGTTAAATGGCCATGTCAGCTGTAAGGGGAAACCTGTTGTTTCGTGACTCCAGTGTGTTGTAAAGTAACTGGGCCGGCGTAGTGTCAGATGGTGTGCACCACCTTGAAGTGGGCCACGGTCTGTTTCTCCTGCTCTCGCCGTTTCCTCAGGGCCTCCAGTGTGGCCAGCTGGGATATGTCGAAGCCCTCCAGGAGGCGAGTGTGGCCCCTGGGGCCCTCCTGGGCCCACTCTGGCTCTCTGGTCTTGGTCTGCTGAGGCAGGGGCGCCACCTTGGGCCACAGCATGCACCTGGCATACTCCAGGGCCTGAAACACAATGGAAATAAAGGTAACATTTGATTTATCACTGACAGGTATAATGACTATGCAGTATAATACCATTATAATTGATTGTAAGACTGTATGGTGCTCTTATAATTTCCTATATCAGGCCCATTGACTAAATAACAGCCACCTTGAGTCAATTGAACATTTGCTATAAAGACTTAAGATGACAGAAAAGCTCATGCTTATAGCAAGTAATAAAGCATTATACCTGTAGGCTTTAAGTAAAGTGTTACAGAAGAATAGTTTGGAGATGGAGGGGGAGGGAAAGGTACACCTGCAAGAGCTGATAAACAACTAGGCTTTCATATGGCTGAGTGAACTTGGCAATTCAACTTTGCGACAGAATGTTGACGTGTCCGTAATCGTTCTCAGACTCACAATCTCAGTGCATGGGGATTTAATTGTTATAGGTGCCAGTCAAAAGTCTGGACACACCTACTCATTCCAGGGTTTTTGTTTATTTTCAATACTTTTTTACATTGTAGAATAATAGTGAAGACATCAAAACTATGAAATAACACATGGAATCATGTTAAACAAATCAAAATATATTTTATATTTGAGATTATTCAAAGTAGCCACCCGTTTCCTTGACAGCTTTTCACAATCTTGGCATTCTCTCAACCAGCTTCATGAGGTAGTCCCCTGGAATGCATTCCAATTAGCAGGTGTGCCTTGTTAATTTGTGGAATTTCTTTCTTTCTTAATGTGTTTGAGCCAATCAGTTGTGTTATGACAAAGTACGGATGGTTTACAGAAAATAGCCCTATTTGGTAAAATACGAAGTCCATATTATGGCAAGAACACTTCAAATAAGCAAAGAGAAACGACAGTCCATCATTACTTAAGACATGAAGGTCAGTTAATACGGAACATTTCAAGAACTTTGAAAGTTTCTTCAAGTGCAGTCGCAAAAAACATCAAGCGCTATGAGGAAACTGGCTCTCATGAGGACTGCCACAGGAAAGGAAGACCCAGAGTTACCTCTGCTGCAAAGGATAAGTTCATTAGAGTTAACTGCACCTGAGATTGCAGCCCAAATAAATGCTTCAAGTAACATACACATCACAACATCAACTGTTCAGAGGAGACTGAATGAATCAGGCATTCATGGTCGAATTACTGCAGAGAAACTACTACTAAAGGACACCAATAAGAATATTTTTATTTTATTTAACTAGGCAAGTCAGTTAAGAACAAATTCTTATTTACAATGATAGCCTACCAGAGAACAGTGGGTTAACTGCGTTGTTCAGACTTTTACCTTGTCATCTCTGGGATTTGATCCAGCAACCTTTTAGTTACTGACCCAATGCTCTAACCACTAGGCTACCTGCTGCCCCAAGAAGTGACTTGCTTGGGCCAAGAAACACAAACAATTGGCATTAGACTGGTGGAAATCTATCCTTTGGTCTGATGAGTCCAAACTTGAGATTTTTGGTTCCAACTGCCGTGTCTTTGTGAGTCTATTTGTGAATGGATGATCTCCGCATGAGTGGTTCCCACCTTGAAGCATGGAGGAGGTGTTATGGTGTGGGAGTGCTTTGCTGGTGACACTGTCAGTGATTTATTTAGATTTCAAGGCACACTTAACCAGCATAACTACCACAGCATTCTGCAGCGATACGCCATCCCATCTAGTTTGCGCTTAGTGGTACTACAATTTTTTCAACAGGACACTGACCCCAAAACACCTCCAGGCTGTGTAAGGGCTATTTGACCAAGGAGAGTGATGGAGTGCTGCAACAGATGACCTGGCCTCCACAATCACCCGACCTCAACCGAATTGAGATGGTTTGGGATGAGTTGGACCGCAGAATGAAGAAAAAGCAGCTAACAAGTGCTCAGCATATGTGGGAACTCCTTCAGGACTGTTGAAAAAAGCATTCCTCATGAAGCTGGTTGAGAGAATGTCAAGAGTGTGCAAAGCTCTCATCAAGGCAAAGAGTGGCTACTTTGAAGAATCTCAAATATAAAATATATTTTGATTTGTTTAAAACCTCTAAGGGATCGGTGTCCCTAATCCGGGACGGTTGTTGCTCAATACGCGATAATGTGACTAGAATGACGTTGTAAACAACAGACAATTCCAGGACATAGACATAACGTATTTGGGCAAAAAGCTCCCGAGGGGCGCAGCATTCTAAGGCAATGCATCTCAGCGCTAGAGGCGTCACTACAGGCCCTGGTTAAATTCCAGGCTGTACCACAACTGGAATCACAATTGGCCCAGCGTCGTCCGGGTTAGGGTAGGTTGTCATTGTAAATAAGAATTTGTTCTTAACTAACTTGCCTAGTAAAATAAAAAATAAAAGCTTAAATTCTTGTTAATCTAACTGCAGTGTCCAATTTACAGTAGCTGTTACAACAAAAAAATACCATGCTATTGTTTGAGTGCACAACAACGAAACGCTTTTATCACGGCAACTGGTTTGCTACATTTACCTCTGAAGGTAAATAATGTACTTACTTTCAGTAATCTTGCTCTGATTTGTCATCCTGAGGTCCCAGAGATAAAATGTAGCATAGTTTTGTTTGAAAAAAATCTAGTTTTATATTCAAATGTTGGAACTGGGTTCTACAGTTTGACCCCACTGCTGGCTCCACCCGCCCCCGCCATCTAGATGTGTGGAGGTTAGTGTCTTTTCTGTAGGAAAGCTAATGATCCATCATGTATGACATTTCTGGAGGTGTAAACGTACAATTTTTATTACCATAGCATTTTTGTATGTTCTCTATAGTTGGGCTCCTAAGTGGCGCAGCAGTCTAAGGTAATGCATCTCAGTGCTAGAGGCGTCACTACAGACTCTGGTTTGATTCCAGGCTGTATCACAACTAGTCGTGATTGGGAGTCCCATAGGGCGGGAGTCCCATAGGGTGGTACACTCACTGGAGAGACGCTATCGGAGTCGGTGCAGCCAGCTGGTTTCTCCACACACCGACAGAAACAAACATCTTTCTGGTAAGAAGAGGGGCGGGGGCGTATGCCTTATGGCTAACGAGATGTGGTGTGGTCACAAAAGCATACAGGAACTCAAGTCCTTCTGTTCACCTGATTTAGAATTCCTCACAATCAAATGTCGACCGCATTATCTACCAAGGGAATTCTCTTCGATTATAATCACAGCCGTATATATTCCCCCACAAGCAGACACATCGATGGCTCTGAACGAACTTTATTTGACTCTTTGCAAACTGGAATCCATACATCCTGAGGCTGCATTCATTGTAGCTGGGGATTTTAACAAGGCTAATCTGAAAACAAGACTCCCTAAATTGTATCAGCATATCGATTGCGCAACCAGGGCTGGCAAAACCTTGAATCACTGCTATTCTATCTTCCGCGACGCATATAAGGCCCTGCCCCGCCCCCCTTTCGGAAAAGCTGACCACGACTCCATTTTGTTGATCCCTGCCTACAGACAGAAACTAAAACAAGAAACTCCCACGCTGAGGTATGTTCAACGCTGGTCCGACCAATCTGATTCCACACTCCAAGACTGCTTCCATCACATGGACTGGGATATGTTTCGTATTGCGTCAGACAACAACATTGACCAATACGCTGATTCGGTGTGCGAGTTCATTAGAACGTGCGTTGAAGATGTCGTTCCCATAGCAACGATTAAAACATTCCCAAACCAGAAACTGTGGATTGATGGCAGCATTCGCGTGAAACTGAAAGCGCGAACCACTGCTTTTAATCAGGGCAAGGTGACCGGAAACATGACCGAATACAAACAGTGTAGCTATTCCCTCAGCAAGGCAATCAAACAAGCTAAGCGTCAGTATAGAGACAAAGTAGAATCTCAATTCAACGGCTCAGACACAAGAGGTATGTGGCAGGGTCTACAGTCAATCACGGATTACAAAAAGAAAACCAGCCCCGTCACGGACCAGGATGCTCCCAGGCAGACTAAATAACTTTTTTGCCCGCTTTGAGGTCAATACAGTGCCACTGACACGGCCTGCAACCAAAACATGCGGCCTCTCCTTCACTGCAGCCGAGGTGAGTAAAACATTTAAACGTGTTAACCCTCGCAAGGCTGCAGGCCCAGACGGCATCCCCAGCCGCGCCCTCAGAGCATGCGCAGACCAGCTGGCTGGTGTGTTTACGGACATATTCAATCAATCCCTATCCCAGTCTGCTGTTCCCACATGCTTCAAGAGGGCCACCATTGTTTCTGTTCCCAAGAAAGCTAAGGTAACTGAGCTAAACGACTACCGCCCCGTAGCACTCACTTCCGTCATCATGAAGTGCTTTGAGAGACTAGTCAAGGACCATATCACCTCCACCCTACCTGACACCCTAGACCCACTCCAATTTGCTTACCGCCCAAATAGGTCCACAGACGATGCAATCTCAACCACACTGCACACTGCCCTAACCCATCTGAACAAGAGGAATACCTATGTGAGAATGCTGTTCATCGACTACAGCTCGGCATTTAACACCATAGTACCCTCCAAGCTCGTCATCAAGCTCGAGACCCTGGGTCTCGACCCCGCCCTGTGCAACTGGGTACTGGACTTCCTGACGGGCCGCCCCCAGGTGGTGAGGGTAGGCAACAACATCTCCACCCCGCTGATCCTCAACACTGGGGCCCCACAAGGGTGCGTTCTGAGCCCTCTCCTGTACTCCCTGTTCACCCACGACTGCGTGGCCACGCACGCCTCCAACTCAATCATCAAGTTTGCGGACGACACAACAGTGATAGGCTTGATTACCAACAACGACGAGACGGCCTACAGGGAGGTGAGGGCCCTCGGAGTGTGGTGTCAGGAAAATACCTCACACTCAACGTCAACAAAACTAAGGAGATGATTGTGGACTTCAGGAAACAGCAGAGGGAACACCCCCCTATCCACATCGATGGAACAGTAGTGGAGAGGGTAGCAAGTTTTAAGTTCCTCGGCATACACATCACAGACAAACTGAATTGGTCCACCCACACAGACAGCATCGTGAAGAAGGCGCAGCAGCGCCTCTTCAACCTCAGGAGGCTGAAGAAATTTGGCTTGTCACCAAAAGCACTCACAAACTTCTACAGATGCACAATCGAGAGCATCCTGGCGGGCTGTATCACCGCCTGGTACGGCAACTGCTCCGCCCACAACCGTAAGGCTCTCCAGAGGGTAGTGAGGTCTGCACAACGCAGCACCGGGGGCAAACTACCTGCCCTCCAGGACACCTACACCACCCGATGTTACAGGAAGGCCATAAAGATCATCAAGGACAACAACCACCCGAGCCACTGCCTGTTCACCCCGCTATCATCCAGAAGGCGAGGTCAGTACAGGTGCATCAAAGCTGGGACCGAGAGACTGAAAAACAGCTTCTATCTCAAGGCCATCAGACTGTTAAACAGCCACCACTAACATTGAGTGGCTGCTGCCAACACACTGACTCAACTCCAGCCACTTTAATAATGGGAATTGATGGGAAATGATGTAAAATATATCACTAGCCACTTTAAACAATGCTACCTAATATAATGTTTACAGTGCCTTGCGAAAGTATTCGGCCCCCTTGAACTTTGCGACCTTTTGCCACATTTCAGGCTTCAAACATAAAGATATAAAACTGTATTTTTTTGTGAAGAATCAACAACAAGTGGGACACAATCATGAAGTGGAACGACATTTATTGGATATTTCAAACTTTTTTAACAAATCAAAAACTGAAAAATTGGGCGTGCAAAATTATTCAGCCCCCTTAAGTTAATACTTTGTAGCGCCACCTTTTGCTGCGATTACAGCTGTAAGTCGCTTGGGGTATGTCTCTATCAGTTTTGCACATCGAGAGACTGAAATTTTTTCCCATTCCTCCTTGCAAAACAGCTCGAGCTCAGTGAGGTTGGATGGAGATCATTTGTGAACAGCAGTTTTCAGTTCTTTCCACAGATTCTCGATTGGATTCAGGTCTGGACTTTGACTTGGCCATTCTAACACCTGGATATGTTTATTTTTGAACCGTTCCATTGTAGATTTTGCTTTATGTTTTGGATCATTGTCTTGTTGGAAGACAAATCTCCGTCCCAGTCTCAGGTCTTTTGCAGACTCCATCAGGTTTTCTTCCAGAATGGTCCTGTATTTGGCTCCATCCATCTTCCCATCAATTTTAACCATCTTCCCTGTCCCTGCTGAAGAAAAGCAGGCCCAAACCATGATGCTGCAGCACCACCATGTTTGACAGTGGGGATGGTGTGTTCAGCTGTGTTGCTTTTACGCCAAACATAACGTTTTGCATTGTTGCCAAAAAGTTCAATTTTGGTTTCATCTGACCAGAGCACCTTCTTCCACATGTTTGGTGTGTCTCCCAGGTGGCTTGTGGCAAACTTTAAACAACACTTTTTATGGATATCTTTAAGAAATGGCTTTCTTCTTGCCACTCTTCCATAAAGGCCAGATTTGTGCAATATACGACTGTTTGTTGTCCTATGGACAGAGTCTCCCACCTCAGCTGTAGATCTCTGCAGTTCATCCAGAGTGATCATGGGCCTCTTGGCTGCATCTCTGATCAGTCTTCTCCTTGTATGAGCTGAAAGTTTAGAGGGACGGCCAGGTCTTGGTAGATTTGCAGTGGTCTGATACTCCTTCCATTTCAATATTATCGCTTGCACAGTGCTCCTTGGGATGTTTAAAGCTTGGGAAATCTTTTTGTATCCAAATCCGGCTTTAAACTTCTTCACAACAGTATCTCGGACCTGCCTGGTGTGTTCCTTGTTCTTCATGATGCTCTCTGCGCTTTTAACGGACCTCTGAGACTATCACAGTGCAGGTGCATTTATACGGAGACTTGATTACACACAGGTGGATTGTATTTATCATCATTAGTCATTTAGGTCAACATTGGATCATTCAGAGATCCTCACTGAACTTCTGGAGAGAGTTTGCTGCACTGAAAGTAAAGGGGCTGAATAATTTTGCACGCCCAATTTTTCAGTTTTTGATTTGTTAAAAAAGTTTGAAATATCCAATAAATGTTGTTCCACTTCATGATTGTGTCCCACTTGTTGTTGATTCTTCACAAAAAAATACAGTTTTATATCTTTATGTTTGAAGCCTGAAATGTGGCAAAAGGTCGCAAAGTTCAAGGGGGCCGAATACTTTCGCAAGGCACTGTACATACCATACATTATTCATCTCATGTGTATACGTATATACTGTACTCTATATCATCTACTGCATCTTTATGTAACACATGTATCACTAGCCACTTGAACTATGCCACTTTGTTTACATACTCATCTCTATATGTATATACTGTACTCAATACCATCTACTGTATCTTGCCTATGCCGCTCTGTACCATCACTCATTCATATATCTTTATGTACATATTCTTTATCCCCTTACACTTGTGTGTATAAGACAGTAGTTTTGGAATTGTTAGAAGATTACTTGTTGGTTATTACTGCATTGTCGGAACTAGAAGCACAAGCATTTCGCTACACTCGCATTAACATCTGCTAACCATGTGTATGTGACAAATAAAATTTGATTTGATTTGACAATTGGCCCAGCATCATCCGGGTTAGGGTTTGGCCGGGGTAGGCCGTCATTATAAATAATATTTTGTTCTTAACTGACTTGCCTAGTTAAATTTTTTGTATTTTTATGTACTTGAAAATTTATAAATTGACCAATTTCTCACATTTGGGCAAACTCCTGGCAGACCTGATACAAAATGTTGTGTAGTGTTGTAATTCTTCACTGGATTAGTATGAAACTTTGCACACACACTGCTGCCATCTTGTGGACAACATCTAAATTACACCTAAAAATCCTATCTGAATGTATGGCCTTTCTCTTGCATTTCAAAGATAATTTTTGTTGTTGAAAAATCATGTTTATTTGTTTGTATTATCTTTTACGATATCTAATGTGTTTTATTCTCCTACATTAATTTCACATTTCCACAAACTTCAAAGTGTTTCCTTTCAAATGGTATCAAGAATATGTATATACATGCTTCAGGTCCTGAGCTACAGGCAGTTAGATTTGGGTACGTCATTTTAGGTGAACATTTTTTTTAAAGGGGCCGATCATTAAGGGTAATGTTGGTTACTACATGATTCCATATGTGTTATTTCATAGTTTTGATGTCTTCACTTTTATTCCATAATGTAGAAAAAAAAATTAAAAAATAAAGAAAAACCCTTGAATGAGCAGGTGTGTCCAAACTTTTGACTGGTACTGTAAATAACTAAAAGTGTGGACTGGAGTTGCAATACACTGAAGCTGACAGATGATGGACAAATTGACTGAGGAAACTGGGATGAGATGGATGAACTTGTTATGAAGCAATGTACTCTCTCTCTCTTTCTGTTTGTTTTTTCTTTCTTTAACTCTCTCTCTCTGTCTGTCTCTGTCTCTTCACCTCTAAGTAATTTTCTCTCTATCTCTCTCTCTCTCTCTCTCTCTGATTCTCTCTCGGTCTCTCTCTCTGTTACCTTCCTTCTGGGAACCATGTTGTCCTTGTTGTCACTGCCCAATGGGTTCTTGGCGTCCGGCAAAAGGTAATCCTACTTATCTTCTTGTTCTGCTCACGGATCACATTTGAATACAGCTTCTGTCGTCTCATTTTCTTGTCCTGGGCCATGTTGTGAAAGAACAGAGAGCGAGAGCAGAGGGGGAGATTACAAAAGAGTGGGTTTAATTAACTGAGCCATTTCTCCCTTAAGGCCCTATTCTCTTTGTGTATACCTTGGCGGAGCCTCTCCACACCGCCCGACAAAACCAAATACAACAAACCATTCAGCGGGCCTATCAACATTTACACATATCATTCACTAATAGGGCCGGCCCTAGAGACAGAGGCAGCCTCAATCTAGTGCAAATTGGCCATACATGCTCACTTTTTACTCTCAGGGATTAACAAAAGATACATCAGACCCCAAATACCACTCAACCTTCCAGGGATACTCTCATTTGCTTTGTAAATCCAATTTAATCTGTTCAGAATGAGGCAAGTCATTAATGAGAAACAGGGACAGAGGGGCGGGGGATAATGGAAGCACAAAGAGACTATTGAAGATCATCAGCCAAATAAAATTAACTGGGTAAATGGATTTGTGGGTAGTCATTGCTGTTGTCTGTTTTATAACTGTTTTATTAAAACAAACACTTATTGTTTAAGTGTTAAAGTTAAATATGTGTTTCAAGTTATACGTGTTAAAAGTTATAATTTCTTCAAATGTTCAATTTAAGATTGCTGAATGAAGTAAAGCATAGTGTACAGGATTGCTGGAAGCCACACAACCATATTATTATGATGGTATGGCTACTGCTTATAAGGTGGGAAGAGGCACATTGTAAGTTCTGTGGTGGTGTAATCAGGCCCAAGGCAGCCAAGATTCACGTCCTGAAACAGCTGCTTGTAGTCCTTTAGGGAGGAGGCCTAAGACAATACATGTACACACACACACACACACACACACACAGGTAAATGCTAAATATTTGTCACGCCCTGACCATAGAGAGCCATCGGTTCTCTATGGTGTTTAGGTCAGAATGTGACTGGGGGGATTATCTAGTTTATAGATTTCTAGGTTGGTGGTTTGTGTGGTTCCCAATTAGAGGCAGATGGTAATCGTAGCCTCTAATTGGGGATCATATTTAGGTAGGCTTTTTCCCCACCTGCATTTGTGGGATGTTGTTTGTGTTAGTGTGTTTGGGCACTACGTCCTCACGGTCTTTGTAAGTTTTGTTATTTTGTTTCGTTCGTTTCACTTAAATATGTGGAATTATACTCACGCTGCGCCTTGGTCCGCTCATTTCCAAGATCGTGACAGAATATCCCACCAGCAAAGGACCAAGCAGCGTGAAAATGAGGTAAGGAAGTTTTGGACTTGGGAGGACATGAGACCCTTCCTTGGCGGGAGTCGCCAAGGAGCATGGACGGACAGCGACGACACCGGGGACCACAGCCACAGAAACCCCAAGATGTTTTGGGGGAGGGGGCACATGGAGCTGGCGGTCGAGCAGAGGAGGGTGCCAGAGCCTGTTTGGGAGTCGGAGGAGGAATTTGATGAAAGATTCTGGAGAGAGGTGGTAGCGATGAGAATGCTGCCGTACAGGCGTGCTGAAGAGCGTGACACGAGTCCGGTACCATCTGCACCGGTTTCACGCATCTGGCCTCCAGTGCGCCTTCCCAGTCCGGTACGTCCTGTGTCAGCTTCCTGCGCTCGCCCTGAAGTGCGCCTCCCCAGTCTGGTACGTCCTGTGCCTGCTCCTCGCACTTGCCCTGAAGTGCGTGTAACCAGTCCGGTGCCACCTGTACCGGCTCCACGCACTAGGTCTCCAGTGCGCATTCACAGTCCAGAGCTTCCGGCGACAGTTTACAGTCCAGAGCTTCCGGCGACGGTTCCCGGTCCTGAACCTCCCGGCGACTGTCCACGGTCCAGAACCTTCCGGTGATGGTCCACAGTCCGGAATCTCACGGCGACGGTCCCGGAGCTTCCAGGCAAGGCGTCCAGTCCTGTTCCAGGGTGGGAGCCTTCCTCTGCGCTGATGCCCAATCCAGGCACGGCGGCCAACCTCGCTCCATGGCCGGAGCCTTCCTCGGCGCCGGTGCCCAGTCCGGGTGCGGCGTCCAACCTAGCTCCATGGCCGTGGTCCTACTCTGCGCCGATGCCCAGTCCGGGCACGGCGTTCTACCTGGCTCCATGGCCGGACCCGTGGTCTGGGCGGGGGCAAAGACCCGCACCGGAGCCGCCACCGACACTAGTCACCCCCCCTACCCTCCCCATTTGGTTTCAGGTTTTGGGGCCGGAGTCCGCACCTTTGGGGGGGATACTGTCACACCCTGACCATAGAGAGCCCTCGGTTCTCTATGGTGTTTAGATCAGAGCGTGACTGGGGAGGTTATCTAGTTTATAGATTTCTAAGTTGGTGGTTTGTGTGGTTCCCAAATAGAGGCAGATGGTAATCGTTGCCTCTAATTGGGGATCCTATTTAGGTAGGCTTTTTCCCCACCTGCATTTGTGGGATGTTGTTTGTATTAGTGTGTTTGGGCACTACGTCCTCACGGTCTTTGTAAGTTTTGTTATTTTGTTTTGTTAGTTTCACTTAAATATGTGGAATTATACTCACGCTGCGCCTTGGTCCGCTCATTTCCAAGATTGTGACAATATTACTAGAGTATAGTTATTATACAGGCAGGTGATGAGAAACACACACATACATTAGACTTGGTTCCGGAAAAGATGCCTGCCTAAGTAGAAAAATATAACATTTTTCCTTTACACTGGTCACTCCTAAGTGCCTGTATGTTTGGGTCTTTTAGTATAAAGAGGGAGTGTGTATTGCACCCTGGGGAGTGGAGTCCAAGGGACAGGTTGACAGAGATGCTCTCTCTCTTAGGCAGAGAGAGAGGGTAAGCGCCTTAATCCGCTATGTACGTCTGAGGTGCACTCGAGAAGCAATCCACAAGCTGCCCCAGACAATAGGGGACTAATCATTCCAGATCAGACTGGCTCCTTTTAGGGGCTCAGGCCACTTTGGAATTAGCCATTGGTCATGGACACTGTGGGACGGCTTCTTGTTTTGTTTTTATCTTTCTTTCTTTTCAACCCCCTCCCCACTCTCATCCGCTTTCACTTTTGTGATACCCTTCACATTGGGGTGTTTTACAAATCTACCCTGTAATCTTGTCAGATGATGGTGAACATGGCAAAGTGGGGATACATGGAGAGAAAAGGGGCAGGCGGAGAGGCAAGTGGCAATTGTGGTGTAAAATGACCTCTAAATACACATACACTGATGGGTTAGGGGAAAAAAACTAGTCAGATCCAAACTTGGCAAACGTAACCATCGAAAAGAGCATCAATTACCTATCGATATCCTTTCATACAC
This sequence comes from Oncorhynchus clarkii lewisi, assembly GCF_045791955.1. Lineage (NCBI taxonomy): Eukaryota > Metazoa > Chordata > Actinopteri > Salmoniformes > Salmonidae > Oncorhynchus > Oncorhynchus clarkii. Next base: position 44,753,444 of record NC_092158.1, read on the forward strand.
TGGCCCGTACTACTATCACTGGGTTTCCAATCTATGCTTAAAATATGGTAATGTGATAAAATAAATTTTCTCTAACTAATTGGTACCTTAACTATCAGTAGAGTATCTATTTACGTTAGCTACCTACTAAATAAAAAATAGTAGTTTCGTTATAACATTAACTGAGTGTTTTGTCTTAAAGTGAATATCTACTACTGTATGTAGATGTCTGCAGTCTGTGCTACACTACCTTACGGGGCTGACTTTCTCTGTTCATCAGTGGAACACACCTGCTGGTGAATGACAAAGAGGCCGCCATTACATGCAAATGGACGTCTTTGCCTCACTTGCTCTCTTTTATTCACCTTATTTTCTAACAACTGGATTCCGGCCTGTGAGGGGGTTAAATCTGGACAGCGGGTGGTTTGATTTAAAAAATTAAACCACTGTGGGGGGAGGACAAACTCAATATACTTTAAAATGACTAAATCGACTGTGACCAGCTCGCTAATAATCACCTAAATTAAAGCTAGACAGTCAGGGAGTATCAAAAATACCAAAAACGAAGGATAGTGGAAAATCTTTATGACGGCAAAGAAATATAACAAATTTTCAGTGCGCACTGAAACACTACAAGAAACATTACGTGTCCCTGATTTATTCCACTGCAGTAAAAGGTTGTGCATCTTACAGGAATTAGACAATAATTGTTCATTATTAACCTGCTGTTTTGCATTCGTTGCCACTAAAGGGCCCCTCCTTTAGTAGTTCCGTTTGTAAAGGAGAATGTGAGGATATCATCTATCGTCAAAGCACATTGTTTGTGTGACTTGTGTGACTGATTATGCCCTTTGAGATTAGGCAAATGGCTGTTGTGTACTGTAATTAGCCCAGTAACCATATTGAGAAATGTAACACTAGCCTGGCTAGTTAGTGTGGCAATTACAGATTAACACACACACACCTTGTAAGTGTCTCTCTCATTTCAATTGTTTCTCTCTACTCATCTGTGCTAGGTAGCCCTCAGAGCTGCTTCTCTGCATGGAGGTAAATCTCTGTGCGGTTCTGTCACTGCCCAGCTCCCATCATTGTTTTACCTATAGAGGGCAGCACTGTGTAGGAGCCGGAGGAGCATTGCGTCTAGGAGGTGCAAGTAGACGTGTGACCATCCTCATCATCATACTGCATGACAATGCGGTTTTCACTGTGCCATGGGGCGTTCTCCTGGTGCCAGAGGTGCAGTGGTTCTCTGCTGCCTTGGGAGAGAGGTGCATCCCTTGGAAGCCCTACTTGCAGCGAGAGCCCCAACCTGGGCTTGGTGGAGACACAGCAGCCTGTGGAACCAAAGCGAGCTGTGCCCAACCGTCATGGTGGAAGGAGTGAGTGCTTGGGTGGGTGGGAGTCAGGTTTGACGAGGATGGTGTTCCTAAGCGGTACGTTAGCATTAGGCCTGTATCCATCTGTAGACTGGGGCTTCCATTGGGGCCCAGGACCGCTACAGGGTGAGGTTATGGTGATTACCACGTCCTGGTGACTGTTGCAGGAAAGGGAGAGGTGTTGAGGTTGATGTTGAGGTGGACGGTGGGGGGCTGTCTTAAGGATATGCGTTGGCACATGTGTGGCCAGTCTCCAGTATGCTAGACTGGAAGTCTGTGCCACTGTGCTTGGAGGCGGGGTTAATGCTGTGGTTAGTGGTGAGAGTAAGAGTGGGGGTGGGAGTAGGAGTGGGAGTGAGCCTGGATCCTGGCTGTGGGTCTAGGGATGTCAGTGGGGGGGCTCAGGTAGCAGTCTCTCTGTCTGGCTTTGCCCACCTGAGTTTGGGATTGACTGTCCACTGAGCTTTATTGTCTTAGGAGATCTGAGTAACCTGTGAGTAGGGGTTGTAAAAAACAGAACACACATGTGGAATAACATCACAGTAACCAATAGGCTAACAGCGATATGATCAGCTCAACATCGACAATAATGAAAAAACAAAGTACCAGTTCAGGGTTAGGTCAATATCAATGATGTAGGAAATGGAAATACCGCTTGATCAATGAGTCTTACAGTCTGAAATGCATCTAAGAAGGACCCTATCTGACCAAGGAAAATATGGTAATAATAACCAAATATTTCAAGAACCAGGAGGATTCCAATGTACTGGACACTTTCTTTAATTGATAAACAACCTCAATGTACTTCACATGATGGAGAAAAAACAAAAAGTACTTAAAATTATTATTTTGAAAAATACAACCTCATCATGTACTTCCCATGATTGAGAAAAACAAAAAATGCACTTAAAATTATTATTTTAAACCATCACATTTTCAAATTGTGAACAACATAAGAGGGGTATCATCTGTTCCTTAACTCAACGTATCAGTGGGACGATGGATGGATGATTCCACCCAAAATGCAGAAAAAATACCCCTCTTTCCTTATGTAACTGATGCTTTGTGGCTATTGTCGTGGCCATGTACAGAGAGGGCCTTTCATGTAATGTCGGAGCTCCTCTGAGCATGGCCCTCACAAATTATTCTGCCGGGCTCCAAGGCTGTGTGCCTCAGCATCTAATGCCTCTGATTTAGCAAACACCAGCTTTCCCTCATTCTAATGGGAAAATATTTACACTCCTCTCCTCTGCCAAGGCGGCATTAGGGTGACCGCTCAAGTGCTCAAAATAATGATGCTTCTCCATTCCCCTCGCTTTTTCCCGCCTGTAGAGGCTCCGTTTCAGGAGTGTTTTCGGGCGAAGGCCCTATTGTGCCTCGACAACTCTATCAGACGAAGATTGGGTCTGTCGTGGGGGTAAAATGAAAATCCCAGGTGACAGTAGTACACCCACTGTGCAGACATTTTCATCTTGAGCAGAAAGCCCCATGCTGGAAGTTATGCGTTATAAGGCAATGAGGGTGTTTTCGTAAGCAACCCCCACCAAAAACACACACAGGAGAGAAAATCAATGGGATCATAATGTGAAAAGGAGTGGAGAGGGTCCCACCTTGAGTTGCTGGGTTTTTTGGAGCCACCTCAGCTCTGGGTCTGAATTGTCCTCTTGGCTTTCCTTCTCCTGGCTCCCACCAATGGTAATCTCCTCAGTAGTATCTGAAATCTTTGGATAGAAATGGAGAAAAGATTAAGGAGAGTGGGGCAAAAAGTGTCATTCAAAATTAAAGAGCCCCTCATGGGACATATTGAAAGACATCAGGTATCTAGATGGGAACATTTTGGTCTGTGCTGTGTAACACTGTATGAATACATGGTTTGCGTAAGAGCAAAGCAAATTGGAGGTAAACATTTCAAGGCACGATAAACTGCGAGTTAATCAATGACCGTCCAGTCAGGTGCACAATACTCAAAACCGCCCAAAAAAATTCCTTATTTTCTCCAAATAATTACAAAAACACTCCAAAGACAAATACTATTTTGAGAGAATGCATTTTGAGGCACTAAACTGCATGCTTAAAATGTGTTACAAGAATACTGGGCAAAAACATAGTATTGATGCTTCGCTAGCCACCAAACCCACTCTACTCTGTCAAATCTGTAGCATAGGCCTAACCTATATATATATATTTTTTTTTTAGTAGTCTGCACAACAATCAATTCCCTCACGTTTCGGCCTAAGCTTCCACAAACCCTCACATTATATCCATTCTCCTTCATGTTGTCCTATAATGCACCGTTTTTGAGAGAGAATGTCTTCAGCTAATGCCGTAATGAAAATCATTTAGTTAACTTGGAGGCCTCCCTTGGCATCCTAAGGACAATCTGAGAGGATCGATGGTATTGACAGACTGAGGAGTTCCTCGTTGAATGCCACTAATTCTGGGAGAGTGAATAGGCGAAGGTCAGAGAGAGTGAGTGGATGGAGTTGTAATATATCCATCAATAAGTGTGGCGTCAAACTGTTCTGTCTATCTGCTGAAAGGCCAGGTATGCGGGGAGCTGGGCTGATAACACGATGCCGTGTCCTCCCTATCTGGGCAAGAAGGCACACAGATGATAGCTAAGCGGCGAAAAAGCAGAACTGGTGTTGCAAATGAAAGTAACTGAATGATATTTATTTTGGTCTGAAGAGGGACATTTTTGTATTACTATCATGGTGGGATTTGGTGCAGGATACATGTGACGTTTTGGCCGGTCCAATAAAACAGAAACTGGTGCTAAAATGGCTGCCAGCTAATAATCTAGGTGAACCAAAAGAAATCAGTAGAAATACATTATATGAGTAGTAGCCTAACTTCTCAATGTGAAACGAGGGGAAACTAGGCCTATATTGTATCATTTCAATGGCAAATATTTGAAAAACATGTCTCTTTAAATGCTGATATTTAAAGATTGGTTTTGTAACTAAGTTAGTTGTTGGTCATTTGGCACGTCAAACTCAAGGTGATCCTAACAGTGTCCAGGTGTGACACTGTTGGAGCAGCATTTGTTTTGTGTATAGATCAGTAACAGGTGTCAATGATTCCACCACATACACCATCCATCCACCCACCCACCCACCCACCTCTCTCTCCCCAGCTCTCCCATGGCAAGACGGGCCACAACCTCTGCCCGTGCCCCCTGCCACTGCCTTTTGTCACCCATTATAAAAGTCCCAATCAATTGGAGCCAAATGATCTAAGCCAAATTGCATTTTGAGCATCGTAAGCTGTGTAATATCTATTCTGCTAAATTGGGGTCGTAATTGTCCTCCTCTCGGCGAGATGGGCCACAACAAAGTCCAGGCAATCGCGGCATGCCATTTTACCTCGAGCCGCCCAGGAAATATCAGCTTTTGCAATGAAGACTTCAAAGGGCTGCGGATCTTGGATTGCTATTTGCTTGCTATTGTGGCCAGGCCCAGGCAATCTTGATTAGGTGTTTACACTGAGGTAGGGTATATAGTGGCAGAGAGCCCCCGGGAGGCTTTGGTCTAAAGCTATTAAGAGATTGTACATTATGTCCCATGGCTTTGAAGTGAGGGCCTGAGAGACAGGCGAGGGACTCGGCGGGCTGAGTGCAATAGCTGAAGATTGCTGCTGCTACTTCTGTCTTTATCAAAGGGGGCCACTGCTGGAGCCCATCGTTGCTCCTGCCACTCGCCGGCTAGAAAGTTGGCGCATTACAAGATTGTGTACATTTAATAACACTGCTAATTATCGCAAGTTGGTTTCGAATGGTCTCGTCGGTCAAATACCAAATTGGGCCTTTTAAAGAGAGCCCAAGGAGCATGCTTAGCTGGGCTTGGATAATGATGGTGGTGAAACTGATGCGATTTGGCTAGGGAATTGGCTTCTTTTGAAGGACATTGTGGACAAAGAGAAGGAAGCGCAAAATGTGCAGCAGAAGTATCCAAACCTTAAATGATATCAGAACAGAATGAGTAGGCCTGGTAATTGTGACTTGTGTTTGTTCTGCTTTTTTGGCTGTTTGAAGAGTGCAACTCCATCTTCGCCGAATGGCTATCCTTATACAAATTATACAACAACAAATCCTTCTACAAATGTTCTAAGAATGTTGGACTGCTTCATTTCATGGTGCTGAGTTTCATCAAGGAGGCGGTAAAACCCACAAGCTGGATCATTCTTGAATGTACTAAAATAGGATTTAGTCTACACTACATGCAAATGGTTGACCAAAACTTTTATCCACAATGTCAGCCCTTGAGAAAAATATGTTGTGTAGTCAGTAGTAGCAATTTGAAACTAACAAGCTAAGTCAGAGGAGACTGGCAAAACAGACAGTTTTGGGGAGGGAGAAGGCCTTTTGCTGTACAATGCTAACGGCTCTTGACTATGCTAATCTGGATGATACAAGACATTGTGACAGGCCTAGGGGCTCAGATGGATAGATGGTAGATGGGGGGAAAAGGGTTCGGAGATATAGCAACCAGAGAAGCATATACCCCAGCACAGAGGGAGCAGGTTACCGTCCTCAGCCAATTATGCCCCTGTGCCAGGTGCAGGGGGATATCTAAGAGGCTATTGGTAACCATGCCTCTCTGATGTTCTTAATAGCTACTGTTGTACAGATCAACTCATAATAGGCACTACATAGCCAGACATGGCTCCCTTTCCCTTCTCAGAGTGGATGGCAATTGAAAACAGCATTGCTCCTGCCAAATTAATTTTCCAGACTGGGTCAGAGACCGCTGCTGCATATTCTTGTTTCCATGTGAGCCGAAATTACATATTCATGTTTTGGATGATAGAAATGGACGGGCGCGAGTCTGGTTAGATAAAAGTTTTTGCCTTTTGCTTTCTTTTATTTAAAAAGATATGAGGATAAACTCGGGAGATGTGTTCAAATATTCTGGTTTAAGGAAAGGCAGTCTATAATTTTGCTCATATTTGCCATTGAGAGGATTCAAAAGATAATCGAAATTTGAAGCTGACTATTGATAATGGCAACGTTTAATATTCAGGAACACAATGGATACATTTAGAGAAGCTATTTCCAAAGAATCTGACAATCTTCACATCAGGAGAGTGTGAATACTAAGGTGTTGGATCATGTAATGTTAAGACACTGTTTAGCCTTTATCTTCAACAGCCAATTGTTGTTGTTGCCTGAACGAGTGTCTGCTATTCTCATAACAATTTAAAAACCAGTGACAAAAAATAATTGAATATATTATATATTTCAGTGAGATGCAGTCTACTCTGACCACTTATATTGGAATATAAGTGATTGCAATGTCAAAGCCTCCGTCTGCGTCATAAATGCCAAACTCGGCGTAATATATATTTTTTTTAAGCAGGAAAGTATACGTTTACAGACCTAGCACATGTAAATGACTTCTCTCCAGAGACGCCGGGCAGCATTTAAAGTCAGTACTATGGAATTAAAAAACACATAACAGGTATCCTCATAGGTATCAAATACCAGTGTACTACGGTGCAATAAAATTTAAATAAAATAGACATTGACCCAAGACCAAGACAACCCCCTCCCATCCCCTATTCCATAGGCGAAATTGCCACAGGGTACCCCACAAGACATGCCACCAGAGGACTCTTCACAATCCCCAAGTCCAGAGCAGGCTATGGGAGGCACTGGGTATTACATAGAGCCATGGCTACATGGAACTCTATTCCACATCAAGTAACTGATGCAAGCAGTTGAATCAGATTTTTTTTAAACAGATAAAAATACACCTTATTGAACAGCGGGGACTGTGAAGAGACACACACACACACACAGGCACAGACACATGTATACACATAAACATGATGACACATGCACTCTACACACGTACACCAGTGGCAGTCAGTGGCCTTATTTCTATTACAGCATATTGGATGACTCTCATTCATTCATATTCCATTCACCCAGTTCAATGTGACAGCGATTTAGGCTGCTAGGTTTAGGCTACTACATAATACTCTAATTTCCCCTATACTCATTATGAGGTTGCTACAAACTAGTATATGAATTAAAGTTTACAAAGTAGGTGCACACAGGTCGAGAAACTAATTTGAGGTGGCAGACAGTGACATTCTATACCGCCTTGCACACTAGATTCTTGTCTGCATCTAGCTGATGTTGGGTGTAATCATTAGTCCAACAGTTGCAAACAATAGTTTCTATTGTACACATGCAGGTATGTTTATCCCCGTTTTTGTTCTGTTTGCTTTCTTTAAAAGAAAAGTTTTTCAACAGAATCGGCGGAATGAATACACCCCTGATCACACGTAAACAGAGTTGACTCTCATAACAGCCACGTTCACTTTCATAACAGGACTTCAATGCACAACACATCAGCTGTATGTGACCAGGTGAAAAAACTTTCCAAGCCAAACCACTACACACAGCCTACATAGTTGTCACCGTTTTAGCTAAAGTCACGCCATAGTCAGCATAGATAATCGAACTAGCGCATTAGTACATCTGCTACAATCATGCAGTAACGTTAGTGTACAGTCAGTAAGCAGTTACACCGGCGGGCCCCGTTGGCAATAAATTAGTAATACCAAAAGCTTACCTTGACTTGGAAGAGTTCCTGTGTTGTGTTGGAAAGTCATAGTAAGCCAGCTAACATGGCATCACTCTGTTTGAGCAGGGTGTTTCTGTAGGCTAAACTAGCCAACTGCATTTGCTAGATCAGTAAGTGAAACTGAAAAAAAATGACAATCTCTTGCTCCCTCTGTTTCTCTCTTGCTTCTCCTTCATTTTGGAAGAAATGTATTTGTTCAAAACTGTTCAACTATTGTCTTTCTCTCTTTTTGAGTCAACCACTCACCACATTTCATGCACTGCAGTGCTAGCTAGCTGTTGCTTATGCTTTCAGTACTAGATTAATTCTCTGATCTATTGATTGGGTGGACAACATGTCAGTTCATGCTGCAAGAGCTCTGATAGGCTGGAGGACGTCCTCCGGAAGTTGTCATAATTACTGTGTAGGTTTATGGAAAGGGATGAGACCTATGAGCCTCCTAGGTTCTGTATTGAAGTCAATGTACCCAGAGGATGGAAGCTAGATATCCTCCGACTACACCATGGTGCCACCCTACAGAGTGCTGTTGAGGCTACTGTAGACCTTCATTGCAAAATTGTGTGTTTTAATCAGTTATTTGGTGATGTGATTATATTTAGTATAGTTTGATCTAAAATATATTTTTTTTAATGTTTTACAATAAATAAATAAATATGAGTAGTGTGGTGGTAGATCAGTGGCCTGAGGGCACACACTTAATGTGTTGTGAAAAGTGTTATGAAATGTAATATTTTTTATTGGATGTAACTACCTTGCCAGCAGCCAATGGGGATCCTTAATAAATACAAATATGTAATTTCACAGGATTTGTTTTTGGACGGAAGCTGTAGAGATTGATAAGAATGGCACTTCTGTAGCCAAATATCGTATTCATATTTTATTTTGTTTCTAAGTATTAAAATGACCTGCTATTATGGTGCATCGATCAGTTATACAGTTTAAAGCCGTTATTTTAGCATTTTTGCCCTAAGTCAACCTTTAAACCCAGTGTTTCCAGAGTACTATCAAATATGACTTATAATTAATTACAATATGAGTGAAATATTTTTCCTTCCAAAAGTTTTTAATTAAGTATGTTAAAAAGAAGCGTCCTGTGTTGGAATGGGCGTACCCCAACAACAGAATGGTGTGGGTGTATACCGGTCATTAAAAATATTAATGGGACTAGACCGCTGATTGGCCAGCTCATCCTCCTTAGTGTTTTTTTTTTTATCCAATTTATGCTTTGGCCACAAATGCTAGTATAGGATGAGTCAGCAACATTATTTGTGTATGAGTTAACAGAATATGTACTTTTAAAAGTGAGATTTTCACTGGATAGTTACTTTAAAAGTGCAAAGTATTTTCTCTCAGCCTCATGGCAAAATGTGTAGAGTAGCAAGAAATTTGCTTTAAAACGGCAGAATTATCTTTGATCCTTATAGCAAAATGTGAAGAATAGTACGAGATGAGCTATAAAACTGCAAATTTTTCTCCATGTCTATTGTTTGTCCACCCCAATATCTATACCACACTTTCGCCATTGCCCTATACAGAGACACAGCACCTTACTACAAGAATTTCAAAACGACTAGCCCAAATGTTAATTTCCACAATACAAAATGCCTTAGTGTATGAGTGGTATGGGACATGGCCTTCACTAATCCAGTGAGAGTGTGAACTATCCTAACCGTTGGAAATTATCATTATCCAATAGCAAATAGCCTAAGTCCGTAATGGCATGTAATAGGTTACAGTGAACAGTGGGGATTTATAACTAACATTTTCTCACTCATTTTCAACAGTAGAATCTCTTCATTCTGTAGGTCTATGAGTATAATATGATTTGTTTTTCACTATACCGGTGAGATTGTGTGATTTTATTGAAATTGTCATTTTATTAAAAAATTAAAATAATTGTCTATTCTTGTGTAAGTGGTATTTATTTTGTAAATAATCATGTCTTGTGCAAAAACAAAAACTCCCTTTGAGGACAACGCCATTTTCTGCTGCTACATCTAAGGGAACTGGAAGCTTGTAAAATGAAAGACATGGGAGACTTTCTTTTTCCATTCGCCATGTGTATATCTTTGCGGGAAAAAATTTACATTTCACATGTAAATGTCTGTTGGTTAATCCCTCTCAGCCCATTTAGTACAGAACAAAGAATTAAACATCCTGTTGATTTACACTACACACACATCAGGTAGTGAGTGGGTTTAGTAGAGATTAGGTGAAAGGACGTGAATTTATCACTATGTTTGTGCAGCTCCTAGTGACAGATTTTATAACTGCAACCTATTCAAGGAGAGAGAGGCAAACATAATGGAGCAAGGGAGTGAAGGGAGTGAGTGAACAGCAGGAGAGCCCACATGTGGTCTTATTTCTCTTCAACCTAGAATAACTGCTTACCAAACCACCGATTCAGAAACCTTGTAATGAAAAGCTTACCTCACCAAATAAATCTAACTGATTTGAGCTATCTGATTTCACCTCCTTCTGGCTGAGTTGATCCCCAGTGTCACTCTGTTGCATTCAATGATGTCACCGATCTCGACAAACCATTTGTGTATGGACCTCACTTTGTGCACGGGGGCATTGTCATGGTGAAACAGGAAAGGGCCTTTTGCAAACTGTTGCCACAAAGTTGGAAGCACAGAATCGTCTAGAATGTCATTGTATGCTGTAGCGTTAAGATATCCCTTCACTGAAAGTAAGGGGCCTAGAACGAACCATGAAAAACAGCCACAGACCATTATTCTTCCTCCACCAAACTTTACAGTTGGCACTGCATTGGGTCAGGCATCCGCCATACCCAGATTCTTCCGTTGGATTGCCAGATGGTGAAGTGTGATTCATCACTCCAGAGAACGCGTTTCCACTGCCCCAGAGTCCAATGGCGGCAAGCTTTACACTACTTGGCGCTTGGCATTGCGCATGGTGATCTTAGACTTGTGTGTGGCTGCTCGGCCATGGAAACCCATTTCATGAAGCTCCCAATGAACAGTTATTCTGCTGACGTTGCTTCCAGTGTCAGTTTGGAACTCGGTAGTGACTGTTGCAACTAGGGCTGTTGCGGTGACCGTATTACCACTACACCGGAGGTCACGAGTCATGAAGGCAGTCAAATTCCACGTGACCGTTTAGTCATGGTAATGCTGCTCATGGTCATTAGTAGCCTACAAAACTTGCTAACTGCCTGGTACTCAGCACTCTATTGTGCCTCTAATCACTCTGACATCAATGCAAATGTAATCGAAAATCTAATCAAACACTTCATGAGAGCCCATGAGCTCATGTTGCGCAACATTTCTATAGGCTATGCAATTGAGTGAGAAAACAGAGTGATGACCTCAACTAAAAATAGGAGGATCCCATTAGATTTCTATAGACTAGGTTTACTATATTTATTTCTCAACTTTCCTAATATTAAGCACATTGCTTCTCTTTACAACAGGAGTATAGCCTACCTGGCTGGCATGATAATGAACCACAGGAAAAACGTCCTCCATTCGCTATTTAAGTGCATAGATGACATGTATTTTTTCCCGCTGCCCCTGTTTCTAGACAGGTGCATGATAATGGTCCATTCTAAATCAAAACAAATTTCACACATATTATTTAGTATATGTAAAGACAAGATTAAATCAATAGTCTGTTCGGTGACAATATTAGCCAATCACTTGTGAATTCTATATTATAATTTGTGAATGATGCCCAGCATAAGGAACTGCCTTTTTTTGCGACTTTTTCTAATCGTAGTCACACACCTCATGTAGCCTAGCCCATTGGCCTATATGTTTTGACAAGGTTTGTATCACAACTAAAGTGGACAAATAACTTCTTAAATTGAAGGACATTAATCCACTTTACAAGGGGTTTAGAGCCTAACTGGTATACATAAGCAGTGGTGAGTTTCAAGTGCAGTCACTTTTGATTATGGTGTTTTCCCTCTAATGGAACATTCACGCTTATAGCCTATTGCCATGTGTGCATTGCTGTGCTTATAATGTGAAGAAATAGCCTAATAGTTTATCAACATTTTAAGCTAAACGTTCTGATCTGTTGCGTCAGCCACATTGCATAAAACATTTTTTTTTTATTAATTTGGGATCTATAAGGACACGCACAGTTGCGTCCCTGATGTGTCTGTCTTCACTTGTAGCCTGTGAGAAAGACCTGATCACCTGATGGAGAGCCATGTGAGTGAGAGGCGCTTCGGATTCAGAGAGAAGGGCACTCAGAGAGAAACGCACAACCCAGCACTCCGAGCCACAAAAGACATGGATTCTTTTAGTTTGCATTACGGCCACAAAGGGGATGTCACTGGGAAATTCGACTATTGAAGTGTGTACAGCCTGCGCAAAAAATAAGTGACTTCAAGTGACTTTTTTTCAAATCATCATTAGTCTTATCATGCAGTCTTCCAATGTATTTAAAATCAAAACATATAGCCCAACGTTTGTAGAACAATTAAAGTTATATTAATATATCTAAATTAAGCATATAGGAGTAGCTATTTCTTTGTTAGCCGCATGTGCGCACTCCCTCAAATCGTTTGGAGAAAATATTTATATTATATTCAGCTTTGTTCAATTTGTATTCTTCATACTATAAAATAATATAAAATAATGCCATGGAATTCTAATCAAATCTTGTCTGGTAAATTAACTAGTGTAGGCCACAGCCATTTGGCTTAGCCACATCAGGACCTAACATAAGAACAACTCAGAGTATGCTATTCTTTTCTTCTGAAATAGACTACATTTTCTTCAAATCAAGCTTCTTTAGAACTGTCTAAAATAAATAATGGATTTATTGTGAAGGTGTAAGCTATAGTACATGGATTTATTGGACTTTTTAAAATGTAAATGTTCCAATGGTATTATAGCTTTTAGGCTATGTGTGGAAACCAGGAGATGCCAAATGTGTTTATGTTAATTAACGGTCAATTACCATGAGACTGACAGTTATTTGCTTGACAATCAACGGCTGACAAAATTGAGTGACTGCCACAGCCCTAGTTGCAACCAGGGACAGGAGATTTTTTACGTGCTACGCGCTTCAGCACCCACTGGTCCCATTCTGTGAGCTTGTGTGGCCTACCACTTTTTGGCTGAGCCGTTGTTGCTCCAAGACGTTTCTACTTCACAATAACAGCACTTACAGTTGACTGGGGAAGCAGGGCAGAAATTTGACGAACTGACTTGTTGGAAAGGTGGCATCCTGTGACAGTGTCAAGGTGAAAGTCACTGAGCTCTTCAGTAAGGCCATTCTACTGTCAATGTTTGTCTATGGAGATTGCATGGACGTGTGCTCGATTTTATAAACCAATCAGCAACGGGTGTGGCTGAAATAGCCGATTCCACTAATTTGAAGCGGTGTCCACATACTTTCTATAAATAGTAGAACTAGAGGAATTTGAATTGTCTTTAGTTACCAACCTCAATCAGAACACTATAATGCCAAAGCTCAATGTGACTGATTAAAACATCATCAAAGGTACAATAGGCTGGCCTATGTTAAAATAAAATAGAAATGGAAGATCCTATTATTGTCATTGAATTCAAAAGTATTGGGACCATGTAGGCCACCATCCCTGAAATAAAGATTTTGGGAAAACTAGAACACAACAAGCTTTGAAAGGTCAGAAGTACAAGAGGTGTTACTGTACACCGCAATGATGCTGATGGTGTCCTTAAGCAATGCGAGTGAGTCCTACTTTGAACAGACAAGCCGCTGTTTCAAATTGAATTTGACATCAGCACATTATCTGCCTGTATTTCTACCTAATCTCCGTATTTTCACCTCCTTATCCACTAATGAGGGAGTGTCTGAAGACTACTACTGGTGAATGGTTCACAAATGGACATTTTCAGCTGATAAAATGGACTGGAATTGCTACCTAATGTGCCCCTTCTAACGGTGATGAAAAGATCTCATTAAAATAATTAGCAGAGTGCCTCTTTGTTGTGCTGCTTTGCAGATGAGGGGAATCATACTCCTCATCTCATGATGCCCCTGCGTGGGGCTTCCTAGGTGTAGGGCACTTCACTCAATGAGGCCAAAAGGGTAAGGGATGGCTCAGTAATGACTCAACTGCAACAAGCTGGAGAATGTTTTATGGATGCAACACAGCTGGGCGACACCTTCTTTACCGTGCACAAAACAACACCCATTGGCTATTATATGGCAGCCGAGATACAGACCAGCCACACAACCACTACCACCATGCACAATAGGTACTCGGTTGCTTTCATGAAACAGTTTAGACTAAAAACTGAACTGTGTGGGAAGTAAAAAGAGATGATGTGTTTCTTCATCAGAATTCTAAAGAAATTGCGAGGTAAACATAAAAGCATATTGCACTTAATGAATAGAGGTGCTTGAATGGGGACATTGGGGAGGCTTTTGATTGAATGACAAGTAGGCTATACATGGGTGTAAAATGCCCACTGTCAAAGGGGAAGCCCGGCTTTGAGGACAGAGCCGGTCAATTGTGAGACTATGACGCTGGGAAATAGGGACTATTCTCAGGCCAGACAATCTGAAATGGACCCTTTTGTGAGGATCTGTCATGGTCATTTTCACTGAAACAATGTGGGCATACATGGTGAAGGGGATCACTTGGCAGGCATCAATCTACCCTGAAACAACAATGAGAGGATAGCCTGTCACTGTTTAGGGTGAAATTATTATTGTGAGGCAAGTGAGGAAACAATTTGAGTAGATGGGGAGAGTGAGAAACAGATGTGGGGGTCCTCTCTTCAGATTCCTGCATCAGGGAGGTCTCTGGCGTGTTGACAATTCAGCCAGTTAATGGACAGGAGAGTGACCGCTTATTGTGATAACCTCCAACAAAATGAAATCAAATTTGACTTACGACGGCAGTTACTCGGAAAGCACCAAAATTAGCCTAGTCGTCTGCTGACAGCACAATTCATTTTCCAATATGTGAATAAGGCTCAATTACCTGCCTTGTACCATTGTTGAGTGAAGAATGAACACAGATTCGTTTTTTGTGCTTGTAAGTGAGGGAAATGAGTTTTCCTTGTCTAAATTTACATAAGCACTGTATTATCTTCTTAATTTTTGATTAATTTGTGTAATTGAAAAATAGTCCGTTTCCAATGCAGTAATCAGATTAGGCCTAATTAAAATGTTGTAATGTTTTTTAATTATTTTTTTTAATTCAAGGGAATTCCTTGGCTCATTTTAAAACAATCACAGTTGGTTGTAACATAATTATCAATAAATTATGTCCTGTACATCCCCTGTAGCCTTTTTGTATTTTGGACACTTCTGATTATGATTTAGTGCAGTGTTTCCCAACCCTGGTCCTCGAGTACCCCCTACAATACACATTTTTGTTGTAGCCCTGGACAAACGCACCTCATTGAGGGCTTGATGATTAGTTGACAAGTTGAATCAGGTGTGCTTGTCCACGGTTATAATAGAAATGTGTACTGTTGGGGATACACAAGGACCTGGTTTGGGAAACACTGATTTAGTGTACAACATAACATGTTCCAGGCAAAATTGTAATAAATACTTTGCATATCTAGCTAAGCTAAACCCAAATCTGATCAGCTTCTTCATACATTACAAAGGGCAAAAAGATACACTAACGTTATAGGCTACACAAGCCTTTGAGATGCACAAAGGGTTGAGGAAGAAATACATTTGAGGTGCCACTTTGCATGATCTACTACTGCCACCTACTGACCAAACTGAATATGTCTTGAAGTTTAGTTTGGGAAAAGATAAGATAACAATGTTAATGCCTAATGCCAGTGATACCATGCATCTAGACAGGTCACATTAACTGTTGGCCTATTTCCAGTTGCTGAGAATCTGTCAGAATACATAATAGAACTTGTATGAACTTGGCAGATTGACTAAATCTCTTAGTCAGACCATGAGTGGTCTTTGCCTCATTGTATCTGCATCACGAGACTGATAAAAGGTAAACAGATTTGTTGAAGAGTTACGTCGATATTCAGCAAAATGTCTTAGAGGAAATCTATTATTTCCCCCCTTCTGGATCTCAAACCTCATTACTTTCCATGCACTTACACATGTGGTTATTAAGTATAGGCAGAGTCATGCAAATTTTAACAACATGGTTCAAGACATGATCTCTACACTAATGTTTGATATGGGAAATGAAAATGGTCCTGACAAAGCTATTACATTGTAGTTGCATGTGTATTGTCTAGGCCTACTATGGTTGTTGTTATGTGTAGACTAATCTCTGAAACCCAGAACAGAAATGTTGCGCAATTGTGTGATGCTCGATTAAGTTCTCGGGGGAGATGTGTTAGAACAGATACTACAATGAGAAGTGGATTAGGGCAGGAGCTCCACCCTCCTCTCTCTGCAAATTTGTGACAAGTCTATGAGTTAAATGTCCTCAACCCTTCCGAAATTCGAAAGATGTGTGCACCTGAGAAATCGTTATTTCTCCAAATGATCAATCAATCAGTCAATCAATCAAATGTATTTATAAAGCCCTTATACATCAGCTGATGTCACAAAGTGCTGAACAGAAACCCAGCCTAAAACCCCAAACAGCAAGCAATGCAGGTGTAGAAGCATGGTGAACAGATCAGGGTTCCATAGCCGCAGGCAGAACAGTTGAAACTGGAGCAGCACGACCAGGTGGACTGGGGACAGCAAGGAGTCATCAGGCCAGGTAGTCCTGAGGCATGGTCCTAGGGCTCAGGTCCAGAGAGAGAGAGAGAGAGAGAGAGAGAGAGAGAGAGAGAGAGAGAGAGAGAGAGAGAGAGAGAGAGAGAGAGAGAGAGAGAGAGAGAGAGAGAGAGAGAGAGAGAGAGAGAGAGAGAGAGAGAGAGAGAGAGAGAGAGAGAGAGAGAGAGAGAGAGAGAGAGAGAGAGAGAGAGAGAGAGAGAGAGAGATATCAGTGATGGAGACACCGGAACTAATTTCCTTCTTAGTCGTCACATTTCAGTCTGTTGACAGACACTGCGATACCATTTATAAGCCTGCTTCCATGCAACAGTACAGGGCACAATTTGTTCAGTTCCTTTAGGTTATGATTATAGTGTTGCAACCTCAAATTCAAATATGGACCTCGAAGCCAGTTCCGTTGCATTTTTTCATTCTTCCCCTCTTATCAGGGACTGATTTAGACCTGGGACACAAGGCAAGTGCAATGAATATCAGGTAATCAAATCAAATGTTTTATTGGTCACATACACATAAGACAAGGAAACAAAACCTGCAGTGCTCCGGACCTTGTAGGGTAAGATTTGAATACCCCTGGTATAGCCTAACCATCACCATAGAGCAGTGCTAAAAAAAGCAAAGTTTTAGGGCCTACCTGGACAACTCTTTGTCTCTGCTCTGCTGCTGGATTTCAATGGGCCTCGGATTTGCGTTCTTTTTGTCCTGCCCAAGTGCTGATACCTCGAGACTATCATAGACATGAATGTTCCCCCTCATCCTGCTCCTCCTCTTCTTCCTCATCCTCCTCTTTCAGACATGAGCTGTCTGTATCTTCCTCTTGGGGTTATGTTATGTTTTTGTCGCCAGACTCGCCACCAATTCGCCTCTGAAGCTCATGCTGGTAGGCCCTCTCCTGGACCAAGCTCTCTGTGTCTGATTCAGTGGAGTCCCACAGGCTTAAACCAACATCTGGTTTTGTTGGGGAGGGTTTCCTGTGTTCATCCTTCAACCTGACATAAGTCTTTCCATTCTCATGTCTCTTCTTACCTTCCATTTTGTGCTGCTGTGCTGAGGAAAAAGTTGAAAGCTTTGTTGTTGTTGAACTGTCCCTGTCAGTGTGCTGATTTCATTACAATAGGTGTGAACATATGTTTTCTGCACTGATGGCTACTTGTCCTCTTGCAAAACCTCTGTATCAAAAAGACAAATGACATATTCAGGGAAGAACAGAATATTAGGCTTAGCTGCTAATGTTAGCTGTCAACAGCTGACATGGCCTTCAACTTTAATTGTGGAGAATAAGCTTGCCAGCTAATGTTAATTCAATGCACTTTGTTTAAAACCTTGCAAAGAACAAAGGACTACTCTCTGACTGTAGGTAATTTGTTGCACGTGTTGCCAAATTGTAACTTTTTAAGTTTTGCCAATCACGATAATAGGAGGGATGAAAGAAGAGTGATTCCTCATCCTGATTTTAGAGGTTTTCACGAAATGCAATCCATAGAAAAGTCATTTGGAGGAAAGATTGTTGACATATATTTGACATTTGAATCTAAAAGTATAATTGAGAAATAATTTATCAAAGTTGGCATATTTATGAATTGTTGGCATTACCCAGGCCTCCTTTTAGGTGCTACAAAGTGAACATTGATGTCATATGAAGCTTTACTGCTTCCTCTGTAATATGAGTAGTATTTGGATTTGAAAAAACATATTTTTTATATTCATTTGTGAATATAAAAAAATATAAACATGAATATTGAAAATATAACATTTTTGATTTGGCAATTTTTTCTATATATTGTTGAACATAATATACTCTATGGGCATAGCAAAGTCATAGAGTGGGATCTCTGCTACTTTTAGTGTTATGATCCAATTTGTAAGCATTACCAACAAAGTGAACGTGAAAATGGATTCAAAAGGTCGCCCTCTTCTGGTGATTTGCAGGAAGTGCAATGATACAAGTAAAAGGAGGGCTGTGATTGGTTACATTGCATACTAGGGGAGAGTGGGGTAGATTTTTTTTACATTCAGCATCACTCCGTCAAGGCAAATATAGTATTCTTTCTAACAAAGATATCTACGTATATTTCAGGACGTTGTGTATTCATATAATTAATAATAATAATTCAAGAATTAACGTAAACATTACAGTTATGAAAACATAGCTTGTCCAAAAAAAGTGGTCTCTTGGCATAATTTTCGAGACAGGGTAAGTTAAACCACCTACAAATGTTGTACTGAATGAAATATCAACATTACCTTTTTAAAACCATGTCTAGGCTTATCTTTATTTCACAAACACAATTCGACACAATCATAATCACGTTTTTGTGTTTTAATCATTTTAAGAATCTTTTAGCATAGACTTACAGCTAACAAACACTTTTTACTGTTTTAATAATATCCAGGCCCTGTTGCTACTTCATATACCAGCGATAATGCCTTGCATTTCGAAAATAAAATACTTACATTTGCTCAACTCGTTTCAAGGCCATTGGCTCAACTTACCCCAAGGCAAACATTCTGACTATATTAGCCCACATAGCTACAAGGATGCATGCTAGGTTTAGGACCTCATATTGAAGCTTTTAGAGACCCCAAATGATGTATAGAACAATCTTAAAAGTATCTACTTTGGTTTAGATACAAGCATCATGAAACCTCTAACACAATACATTCATTTGACTTGCTTACCGGTTTTTCCATGTGGTTTCTTCTTCACAGACTCTTTGAAATTATGAGCTCTTCCTAAAAATTTTGTCAAATTACACATTTTGTGTATGGTATCCAGGAAATAAGGGTGGCTCAATTTACCCCACTTTCCCCTATGACATTTTCTCTGTATAAAATGGGCCATAACTTTAAAACTAGCAGAGATTCCACTCTGGAACTTTGATATGCTCGTACAGTAAACAGTGCATTTCAGAAGGTATTCAGACCCTTGACTTTTTCCACATTTTGTTACGTTACAGCCTTATTCTAAAATTGATTAAATGTTTTTTTCCCCCTCATCAATCTACGCACAATACCCCATAATGACAAAGCAAAAACCGTATTTCCTTCAATCTTTGTAACTCTAGGGACATCTCTAGGACTCTAGGATCTTCACAAAAACTGAGCCCGATGACTCAAATTTGGGAGTCTAGCTCATGGACTATAATTGATTAAATTCACCCAAATTACAAAATGGCACATTGGTTTCCTTACCCTGTAAGCAATCTATGGACAAGGTATGACAGTGCTTTGGTTTAGTTTCCCTGGCACTGTTTCCACATGCTAAAGTTGCCATTCTCTCTTGGGGAATGCTGCTTTTTAGTTAGCTTTGGGACACAATCAAAAATACATTTAGGATTGTTTTTATTTTCTCAATTTAGTTGGAAAAGTAGGCTGAAGTGAAGGCTCTTCGATATTGCACGGTACTGTCTTTCCAAGCTAGTCAGAAGACTTCCAGTTTGGTGGAGCACCATTTCCTTTCCAATTTTCTGGAAGCTTACTTCAAGGCTCGGCTATTTACTGTATAACAGGGAGCAAATTTTTTGTGACAAATGTTTTTAGAGGTGCAACTGCATTTAGGGGTATTATGCAAGGTTACATGTAGATCCTCGTTGGTTAACAGATTTTTGTACTCTGGCATCCTTGGATAGGTGGAGAGAGTCTAGAAGGCCATCTAGGAATCTTTGGGTTGTCTGAGAATTTATAGCGCAGTTTTTGATAATTCTTTGTTGGAGTCTGAGCAGAGTATTTGTTGCGATTGCAAACAGAATAAAATGGTGGTCCGATAGCACAGATGTCACAAGGTGTACATGTGCTGCTCTGTCTCCATGACTCAGCTGCCTGCTGCAGAGCTCTTTCAACCACTGCTCTGAACACACACACACACACACACACACTTCCCTCCGGCCCTCCCCCTCCCCACTCACTCACTTAGTAACAGCATCTTCACTGCCTGATAGTCAGCAGCAGGTCACTTTGAAATATGAAAAAAATAAAGAGAAATATCATGAAGTTGCAATTTAGAAGCAGCCATAAACCCGCTACCCGCGACCAATATATTTTCACCCGTGACATTGTTTTCATAGTCCAATTTGCCTAGAAAACTGTGAACATGACAAACTTGGCAGTGCATGTTGACAGTGCATGTCAGAGCAAAAACCAAGCCCTGAGATCGAAGGAATTATCCTTAGAGCTCCTAGGCAGGATAGGTTGAGGCACATATCTGGGGAAGGGTAGCAAAAACAATTCTGCAGCATAGAAGGTCCCTAAGAACACAGTGGCATCCATCATTCTTAAATGGAAGAAGTTTGGAACCACAAAGACTCTTCCTAGAGCTGGCCCCTGGCCAAATTGAGCAATCGGGGGAGAAGGTGACCAAGAACCTGATGGTCACTCTGACAGAGCTCCAGAGTTCCTCTGTGAAGATGGGAGAACATTCCAGAAGGACAACCATCTCTGCAGCACTCCACCAATCAGGCCTTCATGGTAGAGTGGCCAGAAGGAAGCCACTCCTCAGTAAAAGGCACATGACAGCCCGTTTGGAGTTTAACGCAAGGAATCTAAAGGATTCTCAGATCAGATTTTCTTTGGCCTGAATGCCAGACCTGGCACCATCCCTACGGTGATGCATGGTGGTGGCAGCATCATGCTGTGGGGATGTTTTTTAGCGTCATGGACTGGGAGACTAGTCAGGATCGAGGGAAAGATGAACGGAGCAAAGTACAGAGAGATCTTTGATGAAAACTTGCACCAGAGCGCTCACCTTCGAACAGGACAATGACCCAAAGCACACAGCCTAGTCAATGCAGGAGTTGCTTCGGGACAAGTCCCCGAATGTTCTTGATTGGCCTAGCCAGATTCACACACACCGTCAAAATTAGGTTGATAAAAAAAAGGATGATCAAAGTGGAAGAAGGCTGCGTGGGATCGGCATTGAATAGCAATGGAGATTTGGCATTCATTTTCTGATTCCGCTTTGTTCAAGTTTATTTGCTGCTAGTCTGTGAATCAGGTGTAGCCTATGCATGCCAGCTAGACTTTTCGAGTTTGATAATGCTCAGATTAAGAATGCGCAAAACTGAATGCCCAGGATGCGCTGTTCCAAGTTGTCAAATGAGGTTTCTTATGGTCATGAACATCATAGAACATTTTTATATTGTGTTTTCCTTTTTAAATATATTTGCAATCACTTAAAGGGGCAATCAGCAGTTGCTAAAATCCTCATGACCTTAGCTCAACTGTTGTACCCCAACAGAACCCAAAATACAGTGACTTGCGAAAGTATTCATCCCCCTTGGCATTTTTCCAATTTTGTTGCCTTACAACCTGGAATTATATTAGATTTTTGGGGGAGTTGTATCATTTGATTTACGCAACATGCTTTGTGTAACTTTGAAGATACTAAATATGTTTTATTGTGAAACAAACAAGAAATAAGACAAAAATACAGAACTTGAGCGTGAATAACTATTCACCCCCCCAAATTCAATACTCTTTTTAGCCACCTTTTGCAGCAATTACAGCATGCAAGTCTCTTGCGGTATGTCTCTATAAGCTTGGCACATCTAGCCACTGGGAGTTTTGCCCATTCTTCAAGGCAAAACTGCTACAGCTCCTTGAATTTGGATGGGTTCCACTGGTGTACAGCAATCTTTAAGTCATACCACAGATTCTCAATTGGATTGAGGTCTGGGCTTTAACTAGGCCATTCCAAGACATGTAAATGTTTCCCCTTAAACCACTCAAGTGTTGCTTTAGCAGTATGCTTAGGGTCATTGTCCTGCTGGAAGGTGAACATCTGTCCCAGTCTCAAATCTCTGGAAGACTGAAACAGGTTTCCGCCAAGAATTTCTCCGTATTTAGCGACATCCATCATTCCTTCAATTCTGACCAGTTTCCTAGTCCCTGCCGATGAAAAACATCCCCACAGCATGATGCTGCCACCACCATGCGTCACTGTGGGGATGAGGTTCTCGGGGTGATGAGGGATGTTGGGTTTGCTCCAGGCATAGTGTTTTCCTTTTTGACCAAAAAGCTACATTTTAGTCTCATCTGACCAGAGTACCTTCTTTCATATGTTTGGGGCCCAGTCTCCCACACTCCTTTTGGTGTTTGCTTATTTTTTTCTTTAAGTGATAGCTTTTTTCTGGCCACTCTTCCGTAAAGCCCAGCTCTGTGGAGTGTACGGCTTAAAGTGGTCCTTTGGACAGATACTCCAATCTCCGCTGTGGAACTTTGCAACTCCTTCATGGTTATCTGTGGTCTCTTTTTGCCTCTCTGATTAATGTCCTCCTTGCCTCGTACGTAAGTTTTGGTGGGCGGCCCTCTCATGGCAGGTTTGTTGTGGTAACATATTCTTTACATGTTTTAATAAAGGATTTAATGGTGCTCCGTGGGATGTTCAAAGTTCTGGATATTTTTTTATAACCCAAACCTGATCTGTACTTCACAACTTTGTCCCTGAACTGTTTGGAGAACTCCTTGGTCTTCATGGTGTCACTTGCTTGGTGGTGCCCCTTGCTTAGTGGTGTTACAGACTCTGGGGCCTTTCAGAACAGGTGTATATTCCCTGAGATCATGTGACAGATCATATGACACTTAGATTGCACACAGATGGACTTTATTTCACTAATAATGTGACTTCTGAAGGTAATTGGTTCCACCAGATCTTATTTAGGGGCTTCAAATCAAAGGGGGTGATGCACGCACCACTTTTCCATATAATTTTTTTTCATTTCACTTCACCAATTTGGACTATTTTGTGTATGTCCATTACATAAAATAAAAATAAAAATCAAATTACATTACAGGTTTTAATGCAACAATATAGGAAAAATGCCAAGGGGGATTTGCAAGACTAAGCATGTTTTACTCCAATGTAAACAAACACAATATAGCCTCAAAACATGATTAAATCTATAATTTGGATATCATTGATGGTCAATCCTTGCATCCATTGCTCTGTTTATGAATTTGAGAGTGATTACATTTATCCAGCTCCAGGCTGCTTTGTTATTGTTTCTTCTGCTGATTGCCGCTTTAAAAATCGACATATCTGCAGTGATTAGAACTAGGCCGATAACCTTTAGCGTGTCTCTGTGTTCTGTGCATCATCTGCATTTGTGCCAGTGCGAGAGTAGACCGTTGCCCGAGGAAAGAGACATTTCAACAACAGGTAACCTATAAAATAATGATAGACTATATTGCCAATTCAAAACATAGCTTGTAGAATGGCTAGTTATCTCGACTAGTTCACTATTTAGTTACAAGCATTAATGTAATTGTCACCTTTGCACCGGCACTGTTGATAAATACATCTGACACTGTTTTTGGAAAGCTGGGATTCCCCTCTTTTAAACAGTAGGCTAGTTATGTAATTCCGACAACGTAAACAAATATTGAATAGCCTAATTGACGAATAACTTCCATGCTGTGCATAGATCTCCACTGAAACATTAATATTTTGACCTTGTAAGGTTATCGATAAACATGTCTTAGCTACCTTGCTTTGGAGTAGTCTACCTTATCTATTTTATCCCTGATTCATTGAATGAGGGAATAATTGTATAAAGACATTCAAGTATTTGGTTGTAATTCTGCAATATTTTATATCAAGGGTGGTCAACCATACTCCTGGAGAGCTACTGGGTGTGCAGTCTTGTGTTTGATCCCTGCTCTAACACACTACATTCCCACTTGGCACACACTTGAATTAACATTGTTTCCACGTCCTTTCAATGAAATGATGTTGAACAGACGTGGAATAGAAGTTAAACTGACGTCTGTGCCCAGTAGAATAAACATCAGCTACTCAACAGGACCTTGATAATGCAGACTCGGGTGTGTTTCAGGGCTGGATCAAAAGCCTGCACACCCAGTCGCTCTCCAGATTAGAGGTCGACCGATTAATCGGAATGGCCGATTAATTAAGGCCGATTTCAGGTTTTCATAACAATCGGAAATCTATTTATTTTTTATTTTTTATACCTTTATTTAACTAGGCAAGTCAGTTAAGAACACATTCTTATTTTCAATGACGGCCTAGGAACGGTGGGTTAACTGCCTTGTTTAGGGGCAGAATAACAGATTTTCACCTTGTCAGCTCAGGGGATCCAATCTTGCATCCTTACAGTTAACTAGTACAATGCTATAACCATCTGCCTCTCGTTGCACTCCACAAGGAGACTGCCTGTTACACGAATGCCGTAGAAGCCAAGGTAAGTTGCTAGCTAGCATTAAACTTATCTTATAAAAAACAATCAATCATAATCACTAGTTATAAACTACACATGGTTGATGATCTTACTAGTTTATCTAGCGTGTCCTGCGTTGCATATAATCGATGCAACGCTGGGGGATGATTTAACAAAAGCGCATTTGCGAAAAAAGCACAATCGTTGGACGACTGTACCTAACCATAGACACCAATGCCTTTCTTAAAAACAATACACAGAAGTATATATTTTTAAACCTGCATATTTAGCTAAAAGAAATCCAGGTTAGCAGGCAATATTAACCAGGTGAAATTGTGTCACTTTTCTTGCGTTCATAGCACGCAGAGTCAGGGTATTTCCATAGTTTGGGCAGCCTGGCTCATTGCGAACTAATTTGCCAGAATTTTACGTAATTATGACATAACATTGAAGGTTGTGCAATGTAACAAGAATATTTAGACTTAGGGATGCCACCCGTTAGATCAAATACCGAACGGTTCCGTATTTCACTGAAATAATAAATGTTTTGTTTTTCGAAATGATAGTTTCCGGATTTGACCATATTAATGACCAAATGCTCGTATTTCTGTGTGTTATAACTAAGTCTATGATTTGATAGAGCAGTCTGACTGAGCGATGGTAGGCAGCAGCAGGCTCGTAAGCATGCATTCAAACAGCACTTTCATGCGTTTTGCCAGCAGCTCTTCGCAAGCACAGCGCTGTTTATGACTTCAAGCCTATCAGCCTAATGGCTGGTGTAACCGATTTGAAATGGCTAGCTAGTTAGCGGTGTGCGCGCTAATAGCGTTTCAAACGTCACTCGCTCTGAGACTTGGTGTAGTTATTCCCCTTGCTCTGCAAGGGCCGCGGCTTTTGTGGAGCAATGGGTAAAGCTGCTTCGAGTGTGGCTGTTGTCAATGTGTTCCTGGTTCGAGCCCAGGTAGGGGTGAGGAGAGGGACGGAAGCTATACTGTTACACTGGCAATACTATAGTGCCTATTAGAACATCCAATAGTCAAAGGTATGTGAAATACAAATGGTATAGAGAGAAATAGTCCTATAAATACTATATTAACTACAACCAAAAACCTCTTACCTTGGAATATTGAAGTCTCATGTTAAAAGGAACCACCAAGCTTTTTTACACGGCACATATTGCACTTTTACTTCTCCAACACTTTGTTTTTGCATTATTTAAACCAAAATGAACATGTTTCATTATTTATTTGAGGCTAAATAGATTTTTATTGATGTATTATATTAAGTTAAAATAAATGTTCATTCAGTAGTGTTGTAATTGTCATTATTACAAATACATTTTTAAAAATCGGCCGATAATCAGTATAGGCTTTTTTTGGTCCTCCAATAATTGGTATCGGTATCGGCGTTGAAAAATAATAATCAGTCGACCTCTAATCTGGACAAGAGGAAAACCTATGTAAGAATTATGTTCCTTTATTACAGTTCAGCATTCAACACCATAGTACCCTCCAAACTCATCATTAAGCTTGAGACCCTGGGTTTCGACCCCGCCCTGTGCAACTGGGTCCTGGACTTCCTGATGGGCCGCCCCCAGGTGGTGAAGTTAGGAAACAATATCTCCTCTGATCCTCAACACTGGGGCCCCACAAGGGTGCATTCTCAGCCCATTCTCACCCTCTCCTGTACTCCCTGTTCACCCACAACTTCATGGCCATGCACGCCTCCATCTCAATCATCAAGTCAGGAGGCTGAAAAAATGTGGCTGGAAACAGCTTTTTTTAATGTATTTTTTTTAAATGGAATATCTACATAGGCGTACAGAGGCCCATTATCACCAACCATCACTCCTGTGTTCCAATGGCACGTTGTTAGCTAATCCAAGTTCATCATTTTAAAAGGTTAATTGATCATTAGAATACCCTTTTGCATTTATGTTAGCACAGCTGAAAACTGTTGTGCTGATTTAAAGCAGCAATAAAACTGGCCTTCTTTAGACTAGTTGAATATCTGGAGCATTTGTGGGTTCGATTACTGGCTCAAAATGGCCAGAAACAAAAACTTTCTTCTGAAACTCGCCAAGTCTATTGTTTTGTGAAATGAAGGCTATTCCATGCGAGAAATTGCCAAGAAACTGAAGATCTCGTACAATGCTGTGTACTACTCCCTTCACAGAACAGCGCAAACTGGCTCTAACCAGAAAAGAAAGAAGAGTGGGAGGCCCTGGTGCACAACTGAGCAAGAGGACAAGTACATTGAGTGTCTAGTTTGAGAAACAGACACCTCACAAGTCCTCAACTGGCAGCTTCATTAAATAGTACCCGCAAAACACCAGTCTCAACATCAACAGTGAAGAGGCGACTCCGAGATGCTGGCCTTCTAGGCAGAGTTGCAAAGAAAAAGACATATCTCAGACTGGCCAATAAAAAGAAAAGATAAAGATGGGCAAAATAATACACACACTGGACAGAGGAATTCTGCCTAGAAGGCCAGCATCTCGTAGTCGCCTCTTCACTGTTAACGTTGAGAGTGGTGTTTTGCAGGTACTATTTAATGAATCTGCCAGTTGAGGACTTGCGCAGTTCTGTTAAATTTCTAAGTGACTACGAACATTTGAATGGCAGTGTATATCATGATTTCATAATAGTTTAATATCAGCAAATTATGCTCATTAATGCACACAAAGGGCATGATCCAGTAAAAAAAATACCATTCTGCTCAGGCAGGAAAGGGCTCGAACTGATAAAGATAAGCCTGAAAACATGCTTTTTTAAAGGGGTGGGCTCTAGAGAGTCAAGACGATCCTATCAGCAAATAAAGTCTTTGTATGTAAATATATTCAAATATGGTAGACTGAGCATTTCAATGGCAAAAGGAGGCTCATGGAAATCCAGTGGCGGATTTAGGTGTAGGTGACATGGGCAGCATCTTGCCAGGGCTGCACGGGGCTCCCACACATTTTGTTTTGGAATAGTGACATTTCCGCGAATGGTTTTCTATCACTGATTTGCACGTCACGTCACGTCAATAATTTAATGTCACCTTGTGGGACTGTGGGTCAATTAATCTTGTCAGAGTGGAAGGCCCTGATTCTAGTTTGTGAGATAGACAGGCTACTGCCTGGAAAGGTCTCCCACTCAGAAGTAAGAGATGGGGCGGAGGTAGGTTGACCTCAGGTCTCCCCACTGAAAGCCGCCTGAGGTAGGGGGAGTGGGGGAATCTATCAAATAGCACACCTAAAACTTTATACAGTACTAATGCAATTAGTAAAATCAGTCACACTCCGAAATGCTACCAAATAAACCACAATTAATTTATAATACTGTGAATATATAGTTTCACAGACATATTGTTGCATTGTTTTCTGGTTTGTGCAAAATCGTTAATAATATAAAACCAGTCTGCACACCACCAAGGTGAATTGGTTTAGTCTTGACTCTTGGTTGACAGTGTTGGGTGATGGGTAATGTATTGATGCCCGAGTACCAAATCAACACAAATTTGTTTCTTTGTTCTTTTTGATATTTTTGAGTCTTATTTTTGTATATGTTTTTATATTTCTATAGTTTTAAATGTATTGGGGGGGGGGGGGGGGGGGGTTTCGCTAGCTAGAACTGGGGAAATCAATGATAAAAAATATATATTTTGGAGTTATTTTCATGAAATAAACACACACAGAGATTTATTAGCCATATAGTGATGATTTAAATGTTTTACTAAAAAGACTGAAAGGGGGCTTTAACTAGTTCATGTCTGATTCATGTCAATCAAAATATGATTATTTTCTTTACTTTAGGGCGGCAGGGTAGCCTAGTGGTTAGAGCATTAGGCTAGTAACCAGAAGGTTGCAAGTTCAAATCCCTGAGCTGACAAGGTACAAATCTGTCGTTCTGCCCCTGAACAGGCAGTTAACCCACTGTTCCTAGGCCGTCATTGAAAATAAGAATTTGTTCTTAACTGACTTGCCTGGTTAAATAAAAAGACCTGTGTTTGGCAATCCTCTATCATCCTGATGAACTCCACCCTGGCCAAGAAGCAGAGATTAAACATTAATGACATAGTAACCAGGCTAACAGAGTAATATGCAAATGTTTAAGCAGACTACAGTATAATAAAGGTAATGAAAAGTCTATTTTTTGTTCAATAAATGCATTAAATTTATAACACAATTTCAACAGTGTTGAATCCTTTCAGTCATCTTCAGGACAGTGGGGTGACAAGATAAATCAGAGAAATCTACACTAGTTGTTTGGTCTTGAATAGGCGAATGATACATCATGATCATGAACAGTTTCAATGGGCATGCCGACCCCGAGTCTCAAGCCAAATTAGTAACACTGTCACACTTCAAAATGTTGGTTTGAAACTTAAATTGCAACTCATTAACTTATTGGGCAAAGTTCCTTCCACAAGTACAAACACAGTGCAAATTTACAGGTTGTTCATAAAACTTAGGGACACATAATATATGTTAAAAATAAGGTGCTTTAATAGCGTATTGGTCTATATAATATATAACTTCCCCTTTATCAATACTGTTTACTTCTGCTCCATATCTTACCAATAATCAAGTTAATGGCATAGTCATATAGCCTCGGCACCTACATAAAGCTGAGTGACTCACTCATTCACGCTGTGCTCCCATCCGATTCTCGTAACACCCGATTTTCACGTGCCAATGTTGGTCCAGACGGATGCATGTGACATGCCCCAAACAATCGGAAAGGGGATTCATCAGAGAAAATGAATTTACCCCAGTCCTCAGCAGTCCAATCCTTGTACCTTTTGCAGAATATCAGTCTGTCCCTGATGTTTTTCCTGGAGAGAAGTGGCTTCTTTGCTGCCCTTCTTGATACCAGGCCATCCTCTAAAAGTCTTCATCTCACTGTGCTTGCAGATGCACTCACACCTGCCTGCTGCCATTCCTGAGCAAGCTCTGTGCTGGTGGTACCCCGATCCCGCAGCTGAATCAACTTTAGGAGACGGTCGTGGCGCTTGCTGGACTTTCTTGGGCACCCTGAAGCCTTCTTCACAACAATTGAACCGCTCTCCTTGAAGTTCTTGACGATCCAATAAGTGGTTGATTTAGGTGATTCCAAGCACCACCCTCCTTTTGAAGCTTCCAGTCTGTTATTCGAACTCAATCAGCATGACAGAGTGATCTCCAGCCTTGTCCTCATCAAGACTCACACCTGTGTTAACAAGAGAATCACTGACATGATGTCAGCTGGTCCTTTTGTGGCAGGGCTGAAATGCAGTGGAAATGTTTTTGGGGGATTCAGTTCATTTTCATGGCAAAGAGGAACTTTGCAATTAATTGCAATTCATCTGATCAGTCTTCATAACATTCTGGAGTATATGCAAATTGCCATCATACAAACTGAGGTAGCAGACTTTGTGAAAATTAATATTTGTGTCATTCTCAAAACTTTTGGCCACGACTGTACAGTGTTTGTCAAGTATTGTATTGTCACTAAGCAACTATGAAACATTGGTTAGACTCTGTTGTGCATTTATGTTGCCTTTAAGTCTGAGCCGCTCCAATAAGAAACATTTTCTGTAGTGTTAGTTTTACACTGTTTCAACTATAAAACTGGAGGTTTATGAAAAGCCTATCCCTGACTCTGGTTCAGTTCTTCATTGGAGTTTGGCTGGCTGTCAAATTATGATTGCATACACCTTAAGGAGGACAGTACAAATGCATGTAATTTATTGTGTAATTTCAACAGTGTTGAACCCTTTCGGTCATCTTGAGGACACAGGATAAGTCAGAGAAATCTACACTAGGAAACTGAAATGTCTTTGGGATTTAACCCAACCCCTGTGAATCAGAGAGGTGCATAGGGGTGCCATAATCGCCATCAGCGCCTGGGGAACAGTGGGTTAACTGCCTTGCTCATGGGCAGAACAACTGATTTTTACCTTGTCAGCTCGGTTATTTGATCCAGCAACCTTGCGATTACTGGCCCAACGCTCCTACCCGCCATGGTCTTGTTATGGTCTTGAGCAAGCAAAAGATACATCATGTCAATTGGCATGCCAACCCTCGGTGTTAACCCAAATTGGTAACACTCACACTTGAATATTTTGTTTTGAAACATAAACTGCAAATCACTCACTTATTGGGCAAAGTTCCTTCCACAGTGCGAACACAGTGCAAATTCACACGTTGTTCATTGCTGTTGGCATCAACAGCAGGCTATTGTGGTCTGATACATAGGCTACACTTGTTGCTGACCATTGTATTTGGCTGGCTGGTATAAAGAGATTGTTTGCGTGATGATAGCTAGCTAGCCAATCTAGCGTTTGTAGTACCAAGTGTTGACTTGGTGTGTAAATCAAGTAACTTGAGGTAAAAACTCACAGCTATGCTTATCTTTTATCTTCAGGGGAATGTAAAAAGGGTGGTACTTCAATGGTTGGGCAACCCACTTTAACACTAGAAAAGCCTGGCCTCGAGCCATCCCGTTCTGAACCAATTACATTTTAGAAGTTTAATAAATACATTTTTATGCTGTCGCAAAAATAATACTTTGGTTGTGTTTATGAAATTCTTAGATAACATTAGGTTATAAAGCATATATATTTCAAAGAATACAATAGCATTTTCATTAGTTTATGTTACTCAGACTATATGTTAAAAACAAAAAACACAAAAAACACCCCCCTTCAAATGTTAAATCCATCACAAAGAAATCCATTATTGTTTTATTTTTGCAGTTCTTAAGAAACATTATGATAGAGATTCACCAATACACATCAGTCCCCGTTCAGATTTTTTAAATACGAGTGCATCGGTCTGTGGGACCTCAAACCGATTCAAATGTAGTATGCATTGCTCAGGAAATCGATTCTAACGTAACGAATCGCCAATTCACTAAAATGTATTGCTTAAATTACTTGTGTACTCTCCTACATTATCTAACTAATCATGTAACCTGTTGACAGTCATCGATCTACATTCCGAACAACCCCAGGCAATATCAGCAGCCTAGACAAACAACTCTCATCTGGCTATAGCCTACGTGCTGATTGGAATTTACATTAGATTTTGGTTGTTTAAGTTCACCATCAGCAATAGTTTTAGTAGTTTTGATTGAAACAATCAGTTAGTCATTTTTAATTATAAACTTGGTGGTTAGAGCCCTAAATGCTGATTGGCTGACAGCCGTGGTAAATCAGACCGTATACCACGGATATGTCAAAATATTTATTTTTACTGCTTTAATTACATTGATAACCAGTTTATAATAGCAATAAGGCACCTCTGGGGTTTGTGGTATATGCCCAATATACCACGGCTAAGGGCTGTGTCCAGGCACTCTGCGATGCGTCTTGCATAAGAACAGCCCTTAGCTGTGGTATATTGGCCATATACATAGGTGGCCATATATACAGTGGGGCAAAAAAAGTATTTAGTCAGCCACCAATTGTGCAAGTTCTCCCACTTAAAAAGATGAGAGAGGCCTGTAATTTTCATCATAGGTACACTTCAACTATGACAGACAAAATGAGAAAAAAATACAGAAAATCACATTGTAGGATTTTTAATGAATTTATTTGCAAATTATGGTGGAAAATAAGTATTTGGTCAATAACAAAAGTTTATCTCAATACTTTGTTATATACCCTTTGTTGGCAATGACAAAGGTCAAACGTTTTCTGTAAGTCTTCACAAGGTTTTCACACACTGTTGCTGGTATTTTGGCCCATTCCTCCATGCAGATCTCCTCTAGAGCAGTGATGTTTTGGGGCTGTTGCTGGGCAACACGGACTTTCAACTCCCTCCAAAAATGTTCTATGGGGTTGAGATCTGGAGACTGGCTAGGCCACTCCAGGACCTTGAAATGCTTCTTACGAAGCAACTCCTTCGTTGCCCGGGCGGTGTGTTTGGGATCATTGTCATGCTGAAAGACCCAGCCACGTTTCATCTTCAATGCCCTTGCTGGTGGAAGGAGGTTTTCACTCAAAATCTCACGATACATGGCCCCATTCAATCTTTCCTTTACACGGATCAGTCGTCCTGGTCCCTTTGCAGAAAAACAGCCCCAAAGCATGATGTTTCCACCCCCATGCTTCACAGTAGGTATGGTGTTCTTTGGATGCAACTCAGCATTCTTTGTCCTCCAAACACGACAAGTTGTTTTTTTTACCAAAAAGTTATATTTTGGTTTCATCTTACCATATGACATTCTCCCAATCTTCTTCTGGATCATCCAAATGCTCTCTAGCAAACTTCAGACGGGCCTGGACATGTATTGGCTTAAGCAGGGGGACACGTCTGGCACTGCAGGATTTGAGTCCCTGGCGGCGTAGTGTGTTACTAATGGTAGGCTTTGTTACTTTGGTCCCAGCTCTCTGCAGGTCATTCACTAGGTCCCCCAGTGTGGTTCTGGGATTTTTGCTCACCGTTTTTGTGATCATTTTGACCCCACGGGGTGAGATCTTGCATGGAGCCCCAGATCGAGGGAGATTATCAGTGGTCTTGTATGTCTTCCATTTCCTAATAATTGCTCCCACAGTTGATTTCTTCAAACCAAGCTGCTTACCTATTGCAGATTCAGTCTTCCTAGCCTGGTGCAGGTCTACAATTTTGTTTCTGGTGTCCTTTGACAGCTCTTTGGTCTTGGCCATAGTGGAGTTTGGAGTGTGACTGTTTGAGGTTGTGGACAGGTGTCTTTTATACTGATAACAAGTTCAAACAGGTGCCATTAATACAGGTAACGAGTGGAGGACAGAGGGGCCTCTTAAAAAAGAAGTTACAGGTCTGTGAGAGCCAGAAATCTTGCTTGTTTGTAGGTGACCAAATACTTATTTTTGTTTAACACTTTTTTGGTTAGTACATGATTCCATATGTGTTATTTCATAGTTTGACGTCTTCACTATTATTCTACAATGTAGAAAATAGTTAAAATAAAATAAAAACCTTGAATGAGTAGGTGTTCTAAAACTATATATATATATATTTTAACTATTTTCTACATTGTAGAAATATATATACATATACACATATATGTTTGTACATATAAATAATATTATATAGTTATAATATATAATTTATAAGTCAAAAAATTGATGTAGCAACTACAGATAGACATAAAGGGGCAATCAAAAGTGTGCGAGTTTGAGCATGTGTCCATTAGGCCTATGGATTTGCATGAATTAGATTGAGCAATAAAAGCCCCACTTTTATTCCATAGGCTGGGATCCGCACAATGCAGCTGTTGCAAGAGCACATTTTTCACTAGCTGTCCACTGGTTTCAAAAACAATGATTGATAGGCAGTTTCATCTTCTTGAATTCAACCATATTATTGGGTTCAAATACAGATTTAGATTTGTGAACAGCCATCTACAACAACTTCAAATCGCAGCAATAGTTTTATTGCAAAAATCGCTGAAGTTGGAGACTTTTATCTCCCTCACCAACTTCAAACATCTGCTATCTGAGCAGTTAACTGATCGCTGCAGCTGTACATAGTCTATCGGTAAATAGCCCACACATTTTTACCTACCTCATCCCCATACTGTTTTTATTTATTTACTTTTCTGCTCTTTTGCACACCAATATCTCTACCTGTACATGACCATCTGATAATTTATCACTCCAGTGTTATTAACCTGCAAAATTGTAATTATTCACCTACCTCCTCATGCCTTTTGCACACAATGTATATAGACTCCCCTTTTTTTTCTACTGTGTTATTGACTTGTTAATTGTTTACTTACTCCATGTGTAACTTTGTGTTGTCTGTTCACACTGCTATGCTTTATCTTGGCCAGGTCGCAGTTGCAAATGAGAACTTGTTCTCAACTAGCCTACCTGGTTAAATAAAGGTGAAATAAAAATAAATTTAAAAAATTAAAAAATCCGTAAGGCGCAAATATCTAAATGGGAGCAGCAGTGGGATTCACATCAATGCAATGTAGATATCAATAATAAGTGATAGCCGTATCGCCGCAGACTACACCACTGCTGTCATCCTTACCTCCAAGCGTTTATTAAAATTGGATCATCTTTGGAATTTCCGACAGCAGTCGTACCATTGGAAGACATACCTTGGATTGTAGCCTACAAAAGCTTATTCCTGCTCTTTTCCGGCGATCCATCAAATCCATTTGCTCTGTCATAAAAGTTGTCTCTGACTTGTGGTCAGACTCACTCGGGTGAACCAAACTTAAATTTGCGCCTTTTTTCAATGCTGCTTTGTATGTCACTGTGAAAACAGGTGTCAAAATATTTTTTCCCGCAAACATCCTTTCTGAATTTCAAAGTAATCCTTGAAGTAATCATCTACTTTTTCAAAAGTATCTGTAATCTAATTACAATATTTTTGCTGGTAATGTAACGGATTACAGATACAGTTGTTTTGTAATACCTTACATGTTATGGATTTCATGTTATCCGTTACTCCCCAACCCTGTATACAAGTTAAAGTTTATAATTACATAACGAGGACAGCAATCACTTTTGCTACCTGCACTGCATGGTCGAAGGAGGAGAAGAAGAGAAGCTCACTCCAAGGATGTCAAAACTTCCAAATGGTTGGTTATGAGATGGGGTGAAATACAAAGTTGTGCTATATTTTTATTGGCTATGTCATGGCACATTTTTCAAGATAACTAATAATACATTACTATCTCTAACACTTTTAATCTGCAAAAACGGCAAATGAATTAGTCGGTAGTGGTGACATCAGATCAAAAATGTAGGCGGTGGGGCTCAGCTCAGATACCTACACAGGCCTACACCATATACATAATTTACACACACACGCACATACACACACACATCAGCACAGACAGATCCAGCTCAGATAGGCCTAGCTCATGAGCTCGACCAGCAGCAGGTTTTAATTTGGAATGGAAAATGAATGTGTTTATTCAATAGATGTCTCTTCATTCACAGTTTAACAATTTTAAATATTGCCACCCATCAGACTATTGTCAATTTAATCTTGTTTTTAGGCTACATCTATTATTACATGTGTGACATTTGTTTCGAAATACACTGTGTACCAAACATTAGTAGCACCTTCCTGATATTGAGTTGCACCCCCTTTTGTCCTCAGAACAGCCTCAATTCATCAGGGAATAGACTCTACAAGGTGTTAAAAGTATTTCACAGGGATGCTTGGCCAATGTTGACTCCAATGCTTTCCATAGTTTGGGTGGTGCACCATTCTTGATACACACAGGAAACTGTTGAGCATGAAAAACCCAGCATCGTTGCAGTTTTTGACACACTCAAACCAGTGCCCCAGGTACCTACTACCATACCCTGTTCAAATATTTTCTTGCCAATTCGCCCTCTGAATGCACACAATCCATGTCTCGAATGTCTTAATGCTTAACAATCTTTCTTTAACCTATCTCCTCCCGTTCATCTACACTGATTGTAGTGGATTTAACAGGTGACATCAATTAGGGATCATATCTTTCACCTGGTCAGTCTATGTCATGGAAAGAGCAGGTGTTCCTAATGTTTTGTATACTCAGTGTAGTTATATGTAGTTTCAATTGGCCATTATCAGATGGGCAGCCAGCTGTCGGGTGAAGGAAGAGCGGGGGGGGGTGACATGTCCTGCTATAACTGTTTATCAAACAAACATTTTAACATCAGTGTGTTAAATATACTTTAGGAAAAGTCAGGGACATGACACTTAAAATGGCAAAGATATTACAATTTTAAATTAATATCTTCTATCTGCACTTCTAGTGTAGAAGAAGAAACAGCACCTCTCATGTTAGCCAAACAAACCGAATGGGGGGGTTAGACCAAAGGTTGCTATCTATAACCATGTGTGGTGACGTTAGCTAACTAGGACACTCGACAGTTCAGCTAGCCAACTCTGAAAGGTGGGAACCGACAGAGCTAGAGCCCACTAGTAGAAGTTGCTAAAACTAGTGGAAAATTGTTATTAGCGGGATATTAAAGCAGTGGAACTAGCAAGCTAGCAGCACTAATTGCGTGAAGGCTAGGCTACAGAGGTACTGTAGCTAGCTGACAACAAACAATACTGCTAACAAGCTACCTTAGGTAACTTCACTCTGTGTAGGTGAAGTGGTAACCCATACCAAATGGAACAGTTAAGCTGAGAGATAGGTTTTCTTTAAAAAAGCTCTTAAACAGGTTCAGAATCAACAGAGGTGAAAAATGAGGGGAACCAGGGCAATGCATGGTGTTATATAGACTGGTGGGGCTTAACTCACAATGCCCTAATTGGCCTGTTAGGCGTGATTGAATAAGGCTTCAGCGAATGACCTGCACGAGGGTATGTCCCATAGTGAGATGTTGAACCGAGGCCACTGGAAGAGAACCCAGGAGTAGCATATCCTCCTCACTTACTACAGATCCAGTGGTAGGGTGGTGACACAACGAGAGTTCCAGTATATTCTGAATAGCAAACACCAAGTTAGAGATCAGTGGATACTACAGGACAAAAAAAGAGAATGAACGTGGAGACTCAGGAAGGGAAGAGGGAACAGTGGAGCTCTAAAACAGAGTTCCTCCTCACAGTTTGTGGTAACGTGGTCGGCCTGGGAAATGTATGGAGGTTCCCCTATCTCTGCTATAAGAACGGTGGAGGTGAGTTATATTTGGGGAATCCCCCATATGGGTCGTTCTATAAATTAGGGTGGCAGTGAGGATTTATTGTAGTGGACATCTTTTTAGGGCTGTTACAAAGTAATTGATAAACATCTGTAACTTCTGAAACATCTGTAACATCTGTAACTTGTTGATACTGTAATTATTGTTACAACATTAAGATTTAAAGAGGTGCTTCTACACCTGCATTGCTTGCTGTTTGGGGTTTTAGGCTGGGTTTCTGTACAGCACTTTGAGATATCAGCTGATGTACGAAGGGCTATATAAATACATTTGATTTGATTTGATTTGAAACAGGGAACATAGTTGAATCAAAACCTGTTTACACCCTTTCTCACAGTTGGAGTTTTCACAGATTTGGCAAAAATCATGTGACATAAAACACTACCTTTCTTTCCTTACATTTTTGACAGTGTTATTTGTCGTTTTTATACATTAAGTTGCTCCAGCATCTGTGTTAGAGATGTCGACAATGACTATGGTGTGTATGGTGTGTCTCCTCTCTAACGGCTAGGAAGCTCAGATTCAAACTCCCATTAGACAGCTCTGCAAGCGTTATAATGTCAAAATACTTTCCTTACTCACCAAATATGGAGCTTCACTGAGCAATTAGGAATATTTTCAGGCTTTTTATTAAGACCTTTTTTGGAGGTACATACCAGCCATAACCGGAGTAAATGAAGATAGTGAGTAACAGTAATATTTGGTGAGGAACAAACGTATTTTGACATTATAACGCTTGCAGAGCTGTCTAATGGGAGTTTGAATTGGAGCTTTGTGGGCATTAGAAAGGAGACACGTCACACTCATCGTCGACAAATCTCTAACACACAGATACTAGGTCAATGTTGAGCATTTAACAATTGACTTAGACATTTAACTTCAACTCTGAATGAACCATGGACCTTGCTGTCTGACAGTTTTTTAAATTCAAATTCAAATGTATTTATAAAGCCCTTCTACAATCAGCTGATGTCACAAGGTGCTGTACAGAAACCCAGCCTAAAACCCCAAACAGCAAGCAATGCAGGTGTAGAAGCACGGTGGCTAGGAAAAACTCCCTAGAAAGGCCAGAACCTAGGAAGAAACCTAGAGAGGAACTAAGCTATGAGGAGTGGCCAGGCTGTGCCGGGTGGAGATTATAACAGAGCATGGCCAAGATGTTCAAATGTTCATAGATGACCAGCAGGGTCAAATAATAATAATCACAGTGGTTGTCGAGGGTGCAACAGGTCAGCACCTCAGGAGTAAATGTCAGTGGGCATTTCATAGTCGATCATTCAGAGTATCTCTACCGCTCCTGCTGTCTCTAGAGAGTTGAAAACAGCAGGTCTGGGACAGGTAGCACGTCTGGTGAACCGGTCACGGTTCCATAGCCGCAGGCAGAACAGTTGAAACTGGAGCAGCAGCACAGCCAGGTGGACTGGGGACAGCAAGGAGTCATTAGGCCAGGTAGTCCTGAAGCATGGTCCTAGGGCTCAGGTCCTCCGAGAAAGAGAAAAAGAGAGAGAGAGAGAATTAGAGAGAGTATACTTAAATTCACACAGGACAGCAGATACGACAGGAGAAATACTCCAGATATAACAGACTGATCCTAGCCCCCCGACACATAAACTACTGCAGCATAAATACTGGATGCTGAGACAGGAGTGGTCGGGAGACACTGTGACCCCATCTGACGATACCCCCGGACAGGGCCAAACAGGCAGGATATAACCCCACCCACTTTGCCAAAGCACAGCCCCCTACACCACTAGAGGGATATCTTCAACCACCAACTTACCATCCTGAGACAAGGCCGAGAATAGCCCACAAAGATCTCCGCCACGGCAATCCCAAGGGGCGGCGCCAACCCGGACAGGAAGATCATGTCAGTGACTCAACCCACTCAAGTATTTACCCTTCCTTGGGGCAGCATGGAAGAGCACCAGTAAGCTAGTGACTCAGCCCCTGTAATAGGGTTAGAGGCCAGTGGAAAGAGGGGAACCGGCCAGGCAGAGACAGCAAGGGCGGTTCGTTGCTCCAGTGCCTTTCCGTTCACCTTCACACTATTGGGCCAGACGACACTCAATCATAGGACCTACTGAAGAGATGAGTCTTCAATATCGACTTAAAGGTTGAGACCGAGTCTGCGTCTTTCAAATGGGTAGGCAGACCATTCCATAAAAATGGAGATCTATAGAAGAAAGCCCTGCCTCCAGCTGTTTGCTTAGAAATTATAGGGACAGTAAGGAGGCTTGGTCTTGTGACCATAGCGTACGTGTAGGTATGTACGGCAGGAGCAAATCGGAAAGATAGGTAGGAGCAAGCCTATGTAATGCTTTGTAGGTTAGCAGTAAAACCTTGAGCATTGCAGTAGTCTAACCTAGAAGTGACAAAAGCATGGATACATTTTTCTGCATCATTTGTGGACAGAAAGTTTCTGATTTTGTTGGATTAGATCAATGTTGGAAAAAAGCTGTCCTTGAAACAGTGTTGATATGTTCGTCAAAAGAGAGATCAGCGTCCAGAGTAACGCCGAGATCCTTCACAGTTTTATTTGAGACGACTGTACAACCATCAAAATTAATTGTCAGATTCAACAGAAGATCTCTGTTTCTTGGGACCTAGAACAAGCATCTCTGTTTTGTCCGAGTTTAAAGGTAGAACATTTGCAGCCATCCACTTCCTTATGTCTGAAACACAGGCTTCCAGGGAAGGCAATTTTGGGGCTTCACCATGTTTCATCGAAATGTACAGCTCTGTGTCATCCACATAGCAGTGAAAGTTAACATTATGTTTCCGAATGACATCACCAAGAGGTAGAATATATCGTGAAAACAATAGTGGTCCTAAAACGGAACCTTGAGGAACACCTGAAATTTACAGTTGATTTGTCAGAGGACAAACCATCCACAGAGACAAACTGATATCTTTCCAACAGATAAGATCTAAACCAGGCCATAACTTGTCAGTGTAGACCAATTTGGGTTTCCAATCTCCCCAAAAGAATGTGGTGATCGATGGTATCAAAAGCAGCACTAAGATCTAGGAGCACGAGGACAGATGCAGAGCCTCGGTCTGACGCCATTAAAAGGTCATTTACCACCTTCACAAGTGCAGTCTCAGTGATATGATGGGGTCTAAAACCAGACTGAAGCATTTTGTATACATTGTTTGTCTTCAGGAATGCAGTGAGTTGCTGTGCAACAGCTTTTTCAAAGATTTTGGAGAGGAATGGGAGATTCGATATAGGCCGATAGTTTTTTATATTTTCTGGGTTAAGGTTTGGCTTTTTCAAGAGAGGCTTTATTACTGCCACTTTTAGTGAGTTTGGTACACATCCGGTGGATAGAGAGCCGTTAATTATGTTCATCATAGGAGGGCCAAGCACAGGAAGCAGCTCTTTCAGTAGTTTAGTTGGAATAGGGTCCAGTATGCAGCTTGAAGGTTTAGATGCCATGATTCTTTTCATCAATGTGTCAAGAGATATAGTACTAAAAAAAATGGAGTGTCTCCCTTGATCCTAGGTCCTGGCAGAGTTGTGCATATTATATGGAGATCTCGGAAATGCATTGTAACTACTTAACATTTAGTGTCTCCTTATGTTACACCGTGAAAACGGTTTTCATGGGCACACAAATACAAATAACCCAGTAAGCTCCGACCGTCACAGGACATCCATGGACGTTCGAAAGTGGATTTTTGATTTCAACTTTCACATATGTTGATTTTATGTCCGGTCCGCCCAAAAATAAACGTCTATGATTGGTTCAGATTTGGTCCGGTCCGGCCTTGATTTGGCCCAAATGTAGACGTCTATAATGTACTGTGCTGTACTGTACTGAAATATCCTCTACCTTACTGTACTGTACTGTACTCTACTCAAATGTACTCTACTGCTGTATTGTGCTGTCCAAACTTGTGAAACATTGGTTCAGATTTGGTCCAGTCTAGGACATTTTGTCAGCCAGTTATTGTCATGCAAAAGACTACTGGTCTCATGGCATTTGACCGTTAATTAACATAAACATGTTTAACATCTCCAGCCCTCAATGCATACAAGCCACTGATGCGCACCTTTGGAACGTCTACATTTAAAAAGTCTAATAAATAAATTTAATACATCACCATAATAATAATACATCCATCATTTATTTTAATCAGGTCTAAAGAAACATTATGACATGATGAAAAATGTATTTCAGAAGAACAGAATATGAGTTGGCCTACTGTAGGCCTATGACCTATGTTATCTGGTTATGCTCCATTACATAGGCTAGGGACGCACTTTCACTGGGGATGGGGGGGACATGTTTTATCATTGGAATGTGATACAAAATGAGGCAACGGTA
Organism: Oncorhynchus clarkii lewisi; assembly: GCF_045791955.1. NCBI lineage: Eukaryota > Metazoa > Chordata > Actinopteri > Salmoniformes > Salmonidae > Oncorhynchus > Oncorhynchus clarkii. The sequence goes on from NC_092158.1 coordinate 44,795,194, forward strand.
ACAGGTAGTCCACCTGTGGTAAATTCAATAGATTGGACATGATTTGGAAAGACACATACCTGTTTATATAAGGTCCCACAGTTGACAGTGCATGTCAGAGCAAAAACCAAGTCATGAGGTTGAAGGAATTGTCCGTAAAGATCTGAGACTGGATTGTGAGACACAGATCTGGGGAAGGTCACCAAAACATTTCTGCAGCATTGAAGGTCCCCAAGAACACGGTGGCCTCCATCATTCTTATATGGAGGAGGTTTGGAACCACCAAGACTCTTCCTACAGCAGGCAATCCGGCCAAACTCAGCAATCGGGGGGGAGAAGGGCCTTGCTTGGTCAGGGAGGTGACCAAGAACCCGATGGTCACTCTGACAGAGCTTCAGAGTTTCTCTGTGGAGATGGGAGGACCTTCCAGAAGGCCAACCATCTCTGCAGCACTCCACCAATCAGGCCTTCGTGGTAGAGTGACCAGAAGGAAGCCACTCCTCAGTAAAAGGCACATGACAGCCCACTTGGAGTTTGCCAAAAGGCACCTAAAGACTCTCAGACCATGAGAAAAGATTCTCTGGTCTGATAAAACCAAGATTGAACTCTTTGGCCTGAATGCCAAGCATCACGTCTGGAAGAAACCTGGCACCACCCCTATGGTGAAGCATGGTGGTGGCAACATCATGCTGTGGGGAGGATTTTCAGTGGCAGGGACTTGGAGACTAGTCAGGGTCGAGGGAAACATGAACGGAGCAAAGTACAAAGATATCCTTGATCAAAACCTGCTCCAGAGAGTTCAGGACCTCACACTTGGGTGAAGGTTCACCTTCCAACAGGACAATGACCCTAAGCACACAGCCAAGACAACGCAAGAGTGGCTTCGGGACAAGTCTCTGAATGTCCTTGAGTGGACCAGCCAGAGCCCAGACTCGAACCTGATCGAACATCTCTGCAGTACTGAAAATAGCTGTGCAGTGTCGCTCCCCATCCAACCTGACAGAGCCTGAAAGGATCTACAAAGAGGAATGGGAGAAACAACCCCAAATACAGGTGTGCTAAGCTTTAGTGTCATACCCAAAAAGACTTGAGGCTGTAATCGCTGCCAAAGGTGCTTCAACAAAGTACTGAGAAAAGGGTCTGAATACTTATGTAAATATGATATGAGTTGTTGTTTTTTTATAGATTTGCAAACATTTCTTAAAAACATGTTTTTGCTTTGTCATTTGGGGTATTGTGTGTAGATTGATGAGGGGGGAGGGATCTATTTAATCAATTTTAGAATAAGGCTGTAACATAACAAAATGTGGAAAAAGTCAAGGGGTCTGAAAATATTTAAAGTTAGAAATTTGGCCATAGAAACCATGACCAAAAACAGACGTCTTATATACAGTATATCCGTAAAATACAGCACCATTCAAGTTTGGACACCTCTTTATTTTTACTATTTTCTACATTGTAAAATAATAGTGAAGATAATAAAACTATGAAATAAAACATACGGAAACATGTAGTAACCAAAAAAAGTGTTAACAAAATCTAAATATATTGAATATTTTAGATTCTTTAAAGTAGCCACCCTTTGCCTTGATGACAGCTTTGCACACTCTGGCATTCTCTCAACCAGCTTCACTTGGAATGCTTTTCCAACAGTCTTGAAGGAGTTCCCATATATGCTGAGCACTTGTTGGCTGCTTTTCCTTCACTCTGTGGTCCAACTCATCCCAATTGGGTTGAGGTCAGGTGATTGTGGAGGCAAGGTCATCTGATGCAGCACTCCATCACTCTCCTTCTTGGTCAAACAGCCCTTACACAGTCTGGAGGTGTGTTGAGTCATTGTTCTGTTGAAAAACAAATTATAGTCCCACTAAGAGCAAACCAGATGGGATGGCGTATCGCTGCAGAATGCTGTGGTAGCCATGCTGGTTAAGTGTGCCTTGAATTCTAAATAAATCACTGACAGTGTCACCAGCAAAGCACCCCCACACCATCGCACCTCCTCCTCCATGCTTCACGGTGGGAATCTCATGTGGGGATCATCTATTTGATCGGACCTACTCTGCGTCTCAAAAGACACAGTGGTTGGAAACAAAAATCTCAAATTTGGACTCATCAGACCAAAGGACAGATTTACATTGGTCTAATGTTCATAGCTCATGTTTCTTGGCCCAAGCAAGTCTCTTCTTATTATTGGTGTCCTTTAGTAGTGCTTTGTTTGCAGTAATTCGACCATGAAAGCCTGATTCAAGCAGTTGATGTTCAGATGTGTCACGGTTTTCCTCCTCTTCGTCTGAAGAAGAGAGGCGAGAAGGATCGGAGGACCAATATGCGGCGTGGTAAGTGTCCATGGTTTTAATAGGAAAACTCAAACATGAACACAACTACAAAACAAGAACCGTGAAAACCGAAACAGCCCTATCTGGTGCAATAAACACAAAGACAGGAAACAATCACCCACAAAATACCCAAAGAATATGGCTGCCTAAATATGGTTCCCAATCAGAGACAACAATAAACACCTGCCTCTGATTGAGAACCACTCTAGGCAACCATAGACTTACCTAGACAACTAAACTGAACACAACCCCATTAATCGAATAAAACCCCTAGACAAGACGAAACACAATAAATCACCCATGTCACACCCTGGCCTAACCAAAATAATAAAGAAAACAAAGATAATTAAGGCCAGGGCGTGACAAGATATGTCTGTTACTTGAACAATGTGAAACATATATTTGGGCTGCAATTTCTGAGGCTGGTAACTCTAATGAACTTATCCTCTGTAGCAGAGGTAACTCTGGGTCTTCCTTTCCAGTGGCGGTCCTCATGAGTGCCAGATTGATCATAGCGCTTGAAAGGTTTTTGCAACTGCACTTGAAGAAACTTTCAAAGTTCTTGACATTTTCAGGATTGACTGACCTTCATGTCTTAAAGTAATGATGGACTGTCCATTTCTCTTTGATTATTTGAGCTGTTCTTGCCATAATATGAACTTGGTATTTTACCAAATAGGGCTATCTTCTGTATACCACCCCTACCTTGTCACAACACAACTGATTGGCTCAAACGCATTAAGAAGGAAATAAATTCTACAAATGAACTTTTAACAAGGCACACCTGTTTAATTGAAATGCATTCAAGGTAACTACCTCATGAAGCTGGTTGAGAGAATGACAAGAGTGTGCAAAGCTGTCATCAATGCAAGGGTACTTTGAAGAATCTCAAATATAAAATGTTTGCTGATTTGTGTAACACTTTTGGGTTACTACATGAGTCCATAGTTTAGATGTCTTCACTATTATTCTACAATGTAGAAAATAGTAAAATAAAGAAAAACCCTTGAATGAGTAGGTGTGTCCAAACTTTTGACTGGTACTGTACTTTTCAACTTTCGTTTACAACCGAAAATTAATGGGAGTTTAACTTCCGTAAAATACGTATGTTCAACGTAATTTTGTTCATTGAAGTTGATCATTTGCTATTTTCTGCTTGATTTATAGCAGGGTCTAGAAATATTTTTTACAGAGAAAGCATAAAGGTAATGAGGTAATGTTTTCATGTTTCTATGAGTCGGCTTGGACACAGAGTCGAGCTGTGTGCAATTGTGTAGGACGCAGGTTAATGTTTATTGTCACGAGTCTTGTCCTGGAGGCAGAACTGAGCGGCCAGCTGCAAAGTCAAAATTGTCTATGTCGTAAAAATGTATGAAAACCAAAATGAGCTTATTGGTCTTAATTTAAGGTTAGGCATTGGAGTTAGCAGTGTGTTTAAGGTTAAGGTAACGGTTAGGTTTAAAATCAGATGTTATGACTGGCTGTGCCAGCTAGTTACCAAGCTTCCTCAAGATCAAGATTCATGATGAGAAACGCTAACCTGTGTGCAACATACCCAATGCTTTTTGCTTCCATTATTCAGGATATTTAGAATGACAACCCATGACACAGTAGCCTAGTACGCTTATTCACAAAATTATCTTGTGATCAGGCAATGAAATGACAGGACAAATACATTTGTGTCCATGTTACACCTGGAATGTTAAAGGACACAATGCCTTCAGAAAGTATTCATTCATTTACTTGATTTATTCCATATTTTATTTGGATTGTACAGTCTTTGCACATTATTCTTGAAAAAAATATTCAAGCTCTGTCATGTTGGTTGTTGATGTTTGCTAGACAGCCATGTTCAAGTCTTGCCATAGATTTTCAAGCCGATTTATGTCAAAACTGTAACTAGGCCACTCAGGAACATTCAATGCTGTCTTGGTAAGCAACTCCAGTATATATTTCACCATGTGTTTTAGGTTATTGGCCTGCTGAAAGGTGAATTTGTCTGCCAGTGTCTGTTGGAAAGCAGACTGAACCAGGTTTTCCTCTGGGAATTTGCCTGTACTTAGCACAATTCTGTTTCTTTTTATCCTAAAAAAAAATCCCTAGTCCTTGCTTATCACAAGCATACCCATTACATGATGCCACCACCACCATGCTTGAAAATATGAAGAGTGGTACTCAGTGATGTGTTGTGCTGGATTTGCCCCAAACATAACGCTTCGTATTCTGGACATAAAGTTCATAAATATTTTGTTTGTTGCAGTTTTACTTCAGTGCCTTATTGCAAACAGAATGCATGTTTTGGAATATTTGTATTCTGTACATGCTTCCTTCTTTTCACTCTGTCATTTGAATCAATGTTGTTGATTCATCCTCAGTTTTCTCTTGTCACAGCCATTGAACACTGTAACTGTTTTAAAGTCACCATTGGCCTCATGGTGAAATCCCAGATAATTGTTTTACCCAACTACCAATAGGTTTCCTTCTTTGCGAGGCATTGGAAAACCTCCCTGGTCTTTGTGTTTGAAATTCACTACTCGACTAAGGGACCTGACAGATATCTGTATGTGTGGCGCACAGAGATGAGGCAGTCATTCACAAAGCATGTTAAACACTATTATTGCACACAGAGGCCATGTAACTTATGTGACTTCTTAAGCAAATGTCTACTCCTGAACTTATTTAGGCTTGCCATAACAAAGGGGTTGAATACTTATTGACTCAAGACATTTTAGCTTTTCCTTTTGAATTACTTTGTAAAAATGTATAGAAACATGATTCCACTTTGACATTATGGCGCATTGTGTGTAGGCCAGTGACACAAAATCTAAATTTAATACATTTCTAATTCAGGCTGTATCACAACAAAATGTGGAAAAGGTCAAGGGGTGTGAATATTTTTTGAAGGCACTGTATAGTTCTAGGCCTTTGTCGTTGTTAGGAGTTATTGACCAATTTGCCATATTTTTCATTTCATTCCTGTAAGCACACACTTGAAACTACATAACAAGTGTTTTTATTTTTGTTTAAACCATTTTGAAATGTTTATCCCATATCCCACATTGGCCCTTTAATTAATAGAAAGATCTATATTGCTCTAAAAAGTGGGTTAAGTAAAGATACCAGTTACCAGTATGAATATAAGTTAAAAAGGGAGCTTGATTAGGGTCTGTAGGGCACAAAATCACTAGTAGCCTGCCTATATCACAACATACATATTTATATATGTCTGTTCTTAGGTGCCTTCCTTGTGCCCTACCTGCTGTACGTTGGGCTATGTGGTCTTCCTCTGTTCCTTCTCGAGACATCAATTGGTCAGTACACCCAACAGGGCATTGTCACATGCTGGAGGAGCTTATGTCCGCTTGCTGAAGGTGAGATGTTGCTATACTCCTTCATTCTACTACAGGCAAAAAGGTTAAAGGGATAATTCACCCAAATTACCAAATTACACATTGTTATCAATACCCTGTAAGCAATCCATACATTTTCCTGGTCCAAAGTCTTATGCAGAGAAAATAAACCAATATTTAATTTTGTAATTTGAGTGAACTATCCCTTTAATGTCCCACCTCATATTACCTGTTAATTCTCCACAGGTGTTGGCAGGGCAGAGCTTCTCATCCTGATCTATGACTCTATCATTTACCTCGTGATCCTGGCCTGGACTCTATTCTACCTGGTGTTCTCTTTCAGTTCTCAGCTACCCTGGGCCAGCTGTGGTAACACCTGGAACACAGGTTGGTAGGCCTACATTTTCTGCATGGGGGTAAAACAGGTTATATTTTACCAGAAAACAATGATACATACACAAAGTTACTGTATATATGTTTTTGGGAGAGAATTACATTTGACTTTAATTACTTTTTGATTAGATCAATGTGTGGATTTCTCTTCAATAAACCATACTGCCAACTATACCTCCAAAATCACCACTACTTCTGCTGCCACTGAGTTCTGGGAGTAAGTAGCCTGCCCCACACAACACAAAGCAGCATAAGATAAATACTGTATATGAAAACTCTGCAAGACTTCCCTTTAATAATTATCTTACACTAAAATGATGTACAGTATCTGAAATGGCACCTATTCCCTAGAATAAAAAATTGTGCACAACTTTTGTCCAGTGCCCGTATGTCAAATGTATTGCATGATATAGGGAATAGGGTAACATTTCAGATGCAACTTAAATGTAGCTTGAACTGAAAGTCTCCCTCTATCCCTGTTTATACCTGGTGCTAACATGTGTCCTTTGTCCTCATCTTGTCCATATGCTGATTGTGCCCACATTTTTAGACAGATTTAGATGATTAAAAGACGCATTGATCTTTCTGACCACCTCCGGAGGAAGTCAGGCACTGTGTCTGGATTTCTTACAAGATGGATATGGACAGTGAAACCATATAAATCATCATTATCCCAACCTCTAAAATCATTGACAGGTGACACCATTTATGAAATCAATATAGGCCTATGGCCTAAAATAAAATAAACAATTTCAAGTAATATCTGGCAAATAATTTGCATACAGGGAGGGACTAGGAAATCTGTTCACAATTTGGACACAGTGAACAGCATACCATGTGTAGACGCATGTCTAAAAATGTGGGCACAATCAGAATGTGGATAAGATCAGAACAAAGGATGCATGTTCGCCGGTAACCAGAATCCCGATATTTCCCAATTCCCAAGAAAAAATAATAATATGAGAACTCGGACAAGTAGTAACAATTTATATGCTGCAGTAATGCAAAAACACAAAATAAGCAGGTGAAAATAGCTGTATAAAACAACATTAACTCTCTGGCTTCATTCATACATTAGACCAGGCATCACAATGCTAGCAGTCTACCATATTGACTCAACATAAAGTCCCCAATAGAAAACATCTCTTACTTGCATGGCTTCTATGAATTGCATTGCTGACTATCATGTGTAGGCGACCTCTCGACGCAGTTACGAATCTCCAACCTAACTGTGTGGAACTGGCAAAGGCTTCAAAATATAAACTGTGGCTAGGCTACTCACTGTTTCCAAAATGGCTGATAGATTGTGTCCACAAAAGTATCTAGGAAACAAACATTTGCAACATTGTTCCATGTAACACTAACAAAAGTGAGAGCACGGGCTTGACTAGTCACCAGGTATAAACGGGGCTTCTGTTGCCCTCCCCCAGGCGTCGTGTGTTGGCTATCTCTGGAGGCATTGAAGAGGTGGGCAGTGTAAGATGGGAGCTGATGCTCTGTCTCCTCGCCTGTTGGGCTGTCTGCTACTTCTGTATCTGGAAAGGAATCAGGTACTCAGGAAAGGTCTGTATAAGAGTTTATGTATATCTTACTACTACACATGATTACACCAGTAAATGTTAAATTACTTCACACATCCATGGAACTACCATAAATCTGATTGTTTAGGTACAGGTGGTAATTGTGCTATGGTGGTAAGTTTTGTTTTTGTCCATACTGGTCCATTTCATTAGGTGGTGTATTTCACTGCCACATTTCCCTATCTGATGCTCTTGGTGTTGCTGGTGAGAGGGTTGACTTTACCTGGAGCTTGGGAGGGTATTCAGTTTTACCTGTATCCAGACCCAGTCCGCCTTGCAGACCCCCAAGTAAACATTTGCACCTTTTCATTTGCACATTCATTGAAGAACAAGTTCCAAGCTAAATATGATCAAGTCTTTGCATTCCACCTCTCAATTTCGTGCTGTCGAATTTCTACATGCACTAATGAATCTCTCGCCAACCAGGTCTGGATGGAAGCAGGAACGCAGGTGTTCTTCTCCTACTGTATTGGACGGGGAAGTCAAACTGTTTTGGGAAGCTTCAACAAATACAACAATAACTGCTACATGTAAGACTGTTCCGTTTTAACAATACATTTTGTTTCTTAAAACATCTATACTTCAATGGATATGTAGAATTTAATAAAGAACAACTTATTCCAATTGTATTAGTTTGAGCACAGTTATAATTAGCATATTTTATTTTATGTCCATTCAGGGACAGCTTTTGGCTGTGTCTGCTGAATGGTTGTACCAGTTTTGTGGCTGGATTTGCAGTCTTCTCGGTGCTGGGATTCATGGCACAGAAACAGGGTGTTTCTGTCGCGACGGTGGCAGAGTCAGGTATGGTGTGGCCGTCACAGTGGACTTCTGTTACAGCTTTGTGCTTGTTAAAAACGTGTCAACATGTTTTACGGATGCAGTCAGTTCAGTATGTCACAGCATTATTTAGGGTTATAATTAGTGTCTTAAATGCAATGCTTAAATGCTCAATATGAATGTGAAAATTATAAATGCATTTACCATTTTCACATTCCAATTGAGGATACATGCACTGCATTTCTACCTTTTACATTCCAATTCATCATTGCATTTTAGAATTGGCACTGATAATGATCCATAATGTTGTAGCATATTGTGCCATGACATGCACACAAAAAACTGCATCTGTATCATATGCTAAGAGCATAGTTATTAAGTTATTTTCCTCCAATTCTTGTTTACTGTTGCTCCTAGGTCCTGGTTTGGCATTCATCGCCTTCCCCCAGGCAGCAGCCATGATGCCCTTGCCACAGCTCTGGACGGTCTGCTTCTTCATTATGCTTCTTCTGCTGGGAATTGACACACAGGTTATTTACCATACCTAAAGACCATGCCCAGCCAACACAGAATGTTCTTGTAACATTCCCTTAAGGTTCTCTTTTGGTTATTTGACAAATAACTTTCCCACAACAACTTTCCCACAACGTACTGGGAACCAAACTTTGTTAGCTGGATGTGGTCTACATGCAAGGGTTGATAAAAAAATGGGTTGTGTTGATCCCACAATGTACTGTATCTTGATGTCACTTTTATCTTCCTTTTTTTATTTTAGTTTGTCATAATGGAGGGAGTGATAACATCTTTCACAGACTTATTTCCTGTTACACTGCGAAGGCCCAGATATCGAGAGGGCTTTGTGCTCCTCTTCTGTCTCTCCTGCTTCCTTATACAGCTGACTCTGATCACAGAGGTGAGACATTGAATTAGCTCCTAATCAACTGTTTTAGACAATGTCCAGAATGATAATGAGTTTAGTTTAACTGTACATAATAGAGTGTAAGGAAAAGGTCAAAGAAAAAATAGAACTTCTGTGCAGGTGAGGTAAATTATAAAGTCCTGCCCTCCGCACACTGGCGTGCACACTAGGCCCAGACTGCAAGGTATAGGATGTTTCATAACAGCAGGTCGTCATTGTAAATAAGACTTTGTTCTTAACTGACTTGCCTAGTTAAATAAAGGTTAAATAAAACATTTAAAAATCTGGAAGTGTTGCAATGACCACAGTGTTGATTTACTGACTTCATTAATCTAGCTATCTTCAGTGATATTGTGTATGATTGCTTCCATGTGCTCCATCTCTGATTCTACACTTCACATATGAATATCAATAGGATCAGCTTTAATATTGCAGACAGATTGTGGCTTCCATCAATGTAATTGTCTCCAACATTTCCAATTCCTCATATATTTTTGGGGTATATATACACTACCGTTCAAAAGTTTGGGGTCACTGAGAAATGTCCTTGTTTTTGAAAGAAAAGCACATTTTTTGTCCATTAAAATAACATCAAATTGATCAGAAATACAGTGTAAACATTGTTAATGTTGTAAATGACTATTGTAGCTGGAAACGGCAGATGTTTTATGGAATATCTACATAGGTGTACAAAGGCCCATTATCAGAAACCATCACTCATGTGTTCCAATGGCATGTTGTGTTAGCTAATCCAAGTTTATCATTTTAAAAGGCTAATTGATCATTGGAAAACCCTTTTGAAATTATGTTAGCACAGCTGAAAACTGTTGTTCCTATTAAATAAGCAATAAAACTGGCCTTCTTTAGACTAGTTGAGTATCTGGAGCGTTAGCATTTGTGGGTTCGATTACAAGCTCAAAATGGCCAGAAACAAAGTACTTTCTTTTAAAACTCGTCTATTCTTGGTCTGAGAAATGAAGGCTATTCCATGCGAGAACTTTCCAAGACACTTAGGACACTAAAGAGGCCTTTCTACTGACTCTGAAAAACAACAAAAGAAAGATGCCCAGGGTCCCTGCTCATCTGCATGAACGTGCCTTAGTCATGCTGGCCAGGGAAATAAATTGCAATATCCGTACTGTCAGACTCCTAAGAAAGCACGACAGGGAGACAAGACGGACAGCTGATTGTCCTCGCAGTGGCAGACCACGTGTAACAACACCTGCACAGGATCGGTACATCCCTACATCACACCTGCGGGACAGGTACAGGATGGCAACAACAACTGCCCGAGTTACACCAAGAACACACAATCCCCCCATCAGTGCTCAGACTGTCCGCAATAGGCTGAGAGAGGCTGGACTGAGGGCTTGTAGGCCTGTTGTAAGGCAGGTCCTCACCAGACATCACCGGCAAAAACGTTGCCTATGGGCACAAACCCACCGTCGCTGGACCAGACAGGACTGGCAAAAAGTGCTCATCACTGACGAGTCTCGTTTTTTTCTCACCAGGGGTGATGGTCGGATTCGCGTTTATCGTCGAAGGAATGCGTGCTCCACCGAGGCCTGTACTCTGGAGCGGGATTGATTTGGAGGTGGAGAGTCCGTCATGGTCTGGGGCTGTGTGTCACAGCATCACCGGACTGAGCTTGTTGTCATTGCAGGCAATCTCAACGCTGTGCGTTACAGGGAAGACATCCTCCTCCCTCATGTGGTACCCTTCCTGTAGTCTTATCCTGACCAGACCCTCCAGCATTACAATGCCACCAGCCATACTGCTCGTTCTGTGCCTGATTTCCTGCAATACAGGAATGTCAGTGTTCTGCCATGGCCAGCAAAGAGCCCGGATCTCAATCCCGTTGAGCACGTCTGGGACCTGTTGGATTGGAGGGTGAGGGCTAGGGCCATTCCCCGCAGAAATGTCCGGGAACTTGCAGGTGCCTTGTTGAAAGAGTGGGGTAACATCTCACAGCAAAAACTGGCAAATCTGGTGCAGTCCATGAGGAAGAGATGCACTGCAGTACTAAATGCAGCTGGTGGCCACACCAGATACTGACTTTTACTTTTGATTTTGACCCCCCCCTTTGTTCAGGGACACATTATTCCATTTCTGTTTGTCACATGTCTGTGGAAATAGTTCAGTTTATGTCTCAGTTGTTGAATCTTATGTTCATACAAATATTTACACATGTTAAATTAGGCATCTACTTCCAGCTTATACATATATACAATGGGGCAAAAAAGTATTTAGTGAGCCACCAATTGTGCAAGTTCTCCCACTTAAAAAGATGAGAGAGGCCTGTAATTTTCATCATAGGTACACTTCAACTATGACAGACAAAATGAGAAAAAAAATCCAGAAACTCACATTGAATGATTTTTTATGAATTTATTTGCAAATTATGGTGGAAAATAAGTATTTGGTCTTTTGTTTGTTTTTAGTCCCATCCTTCAGCTTCCCTCAACCTCTCCCATCTATCTCTGAACACCATCCAGTTTTGATTTCTGAAGGACATTTTTTGGTTCTTCTAATCTACAGGGTGGGATCTTTGTGTTCCAGCTCATTGATTACTACGGCTGCAGCGGAGCATGTGTTCTCTTTGTGGCTGTGTTTGAGTCACTGGCAGTGGGATGGATCTTTGGTAAGTGTAAATCCACTGTGACTGCAGACTTTTTTTTCGCCCCGGCCACGATGGTGGAAAAACATGAGTTTTAGCCTTCATCTCAAGCACTAGAGTTGTAGTGGTGAAAAAGCCCCATTATACTATACACAACCACTCAGTTTTTGTAATCATTTGGTTTGTAAACTGCCTTTCTCTCATTGTCTCCTGGACTTGCGTTTATAGCCGTGGGGAAGGAAATCTGAATAAAAAATGTGTCTCTCTAGCACTGGGCCTTTACTAGTATTAGTGGACCGATATAGATGTCTGTACATAGGCTGGTCATCCAGGTTTGTACCTGCACAATACAGCAATTGAGTACATTGAAACATCAAGTGGTTTATGATGATGTGATGTGGCTCAGTTGGTCAAGCATGGTACTTGCTTTGCTAGGGTTGCGTGTTCGATTCCCACAGGGGACCAGAATGAAAATGTATGCACTCACTACTGTAAGTTGCTCTGGATATGAGCGGCTACTAAAAAGGACTGCAGCACCCCCACCCCTAAACTACTTCCCGTGGCTATGCGTGAGTTGACAGTAAATCTGTTTTAAAATCCTCAGGGGCAGATCACATGGAGGATGCCATTAAGGACATGACTGCACAGAGACCGTGTGTCCTCTTCAGACTGTGCTGGCGTTACTTCACCCCACTTGTGTCTCTGGTGAGTTAGATTGGTGCTTGTAAATATTTAAAAGTAGACATATGGCTAGACATTTAAAGGTAATTTCTGATTGAACCAACATTACTGTATACAGCCTCCACCCACGCTGGAACGTTGCCTTTACATGTAAATTGCGTGGATCGTCCGTGCTATGGCTTGAGTCTAGGTCTTACTCATTGGGTGCTTTGCTTTTCCTTCATATCATCCCAGAGTTCCTTTATTTTACACATGGTGGACTATAAGCCTCTCAAGTTTAACCGCTGGTACATGTACCCAGACTGGGCCTATGCACTGGGCTGGGCCATGGCCCTCTCCTCCATCCTCCTGGTGCCACTGTGGGGGATTGGCAAGATCTGCGTTGGCACAGGCAGCCTCAGACAGGTTTGTACTTAAGTCAAATACACATGCTCTTATCCAGAGTGATTTACAGTAGCAATTAGGGCTAAGTGCCTTGTCCAATGGCACAACAGATTTACCACCAAGTCAGCTCTGGGATTCAAACCAGCCCAACGATCCACCAGACTACCCTGCCACTCTTGTAAAATACTATATAGAACAGGATGCAGAGAATTATACTCTTAAAGGGACACCAATTCTGGCATTTAAGGTCTTGTTCTACTTACCCAGTCAGGTGCTTTTGGGTAATATTGCATTAATACTAGCATTGACTTGTGAAAATTCATCAGGTGTGAATGAAACTACACATACAAAATGGTATGATGCAAGTGTGAAACAAGGCTGCATATGTAAAAGTATAGTTTAACATGTTTGATCTATTCAATCTCTTTCTTTACTAGCGCTTGGCTGTCCTTTGTCACCCTGATGATGACCTCCCTCTAACCCGGCAGGGGAAATGCCAAAACTCAGAAATGGAGGCATTGCAAGATTAACCGCATATGAGCTTCATTTTGCTTACCAAGGAGACAGCTAAGCGTTGGGCATTAGCAGTGATATTGTTTGAAAGCTTGTTTATTAAAACTCTCATGCAGTGGCAGTTCTTGTATTTATCAACTGACCAATTTTTATGTTTCCATAGGCCAGGGCCTTTTTCACTTTGGTTAGGCACACGAGGATAATTCACCAAAATGACTCGGTAGTCACTTACTACAAAGCAATTGATGTCTGTTGCCAATGGTATAGATATGAAGCACTAGCACAAAAAAAAAAAATTGGTCAGGTATGAATGGACGCAGGACCTCAAGACATCTTTACACTGGTCTAGCAGCTGGAAGTTTGTGGGAAGCTACAAGCAATATTGAACTTTGTCATGACAATATTCACCAAAATATGGCCCTTCCTAACATCTTCCCTTGTCCAAAGTAGTGTAAAGGACCCAAACACTTAGAAGTAAAGGTGGAAGGTCACCGTATATTTTATTTTGTCCTAAAGGCATTGTGACAAAGGCAGATGACAACTGAGAAAATACACATTTGAAATTTGACAGCTTAGTTGTGCTAACAGAAAATTAATGTTCCCTGTTGCGTAGCAAACAAAGTTGAAAAATATGTGATCCCAACCTTTATTCAAATTTCACTCCTTGACAAGTCACGAGACTCAGACACAAGAGGGTAGAACACATTTCAAACTTCGCTTGTTAGGGGGAGGTAGTTGCAGAAACAATGGAATGTTTAGTCGACTTCCTCAATGGTTGGTCCAGATGATCCACCACCTCCAGGAGCAGCACCACCAGCTCCAGGGAATCCACCAGCCATGCCCTCAGGCATACCGCCGGGCATCCCACCAGCACCCTGGTATAGTTTGGTGATGATGGGGTTGCACACCTTCTCCAGCTCCTTCTGGTGGTGCTCATACTCTTCCTTCTCAGCAGTCTGAGAAATGCAAAAAATTAGCAAAACATACAACTTGAAGATCTCAATATATTTCACTTATGTCGCTCAGACATCCAAGGAAGGTATTGGGCCATCTTTGGTCTTTCGACCTCTGGTGGAAACTACGAATGGCAGGAGTAAACTTCATCACAGCAAGTGGTCCAAGACAGTACAAGTCACCCCAATTAAATTCTTACCTGGTTCTTGTCCAGCCACCCGATGACCTCGTTGCACTTCTCCAGAATCTTAGTCTTGTCCTCGTCACTGATTTTCCCCTGCAGTTTCTCATCCTCCACAGTAGACTTCATGTTGAAAGCGTAGGACTCTAGGGAGTTCTTAGAAGAGACCTTGTCACGCTGCACATCATCCTCACACTTGTACTTCTCAGCCTCCTGGACCATGCGCTCAATGTCCTCCTTGCTCAGGCGACCTAATGGAAAATAATCAAATCAACCAATGTTTTACCTAAACTACAATTAACTGTGCTAGATTTGTCGCTCAGACATCCAAGGAAGGTATTGGGCCATCTTTGGTCTTTCGACCTCTGGTGGAAACTACGAATGGCAGGAGTAAACTTCATCACAGCGAAACTATTGGGGCCAGGGCTAGTAACCATAGCCCATTTTCCAGTGTTAAACTACAATGCCATCCAACATTACCCTTGTCATTGGTGATGGTGATCTTGTTCTCCTTCCCAGTGCTCTTGTCAGCAGCAGACACGTTCATGATGCCGTTAGCATCAATGTCAAATGTGACCTCAATCTGAGGAACACCGCGAGGTGCAGGGGGGATTCCAGTCAGCTCAAACTTGCCCAACAGGTTGTTATCCTTGGTCATGGCCCTCTCACCCTCATACACCTGGAGGATACAGTCAATATTAGCAAAACATACATGTCTTCAAATGAGAAGTACATTTCACTAAAAGCCGCTCAAGACATCCAAGGAATGTATTGGGCAATCTTTGGTCTTTCAACCGCTGGTGGAAACAAATAGCAGGAGTAAACGGCATCAGATAGTGGCCAAAGGAATGAGGAAACATTGCCCTGAAATGGACATTTCTTGCAGGCCCCCCTCACCTGAATGAGCACACCAGGCTGGTTGTCTGAGTAGGTGGTGAAGGTCTGGGTCTGCTTGGTTGGGATGGTGGTGTTACGTTTGATCAGGACGGTCATGACACCTCCAGCGGTCTCAATACCCAGGGAGAGGGGTGTGACGTCCAGCAAAAGCAGGTCCTGGACATTCTCAGACTTGTCACCTGAGAGTATGGCTGCCTGGACAGCTGAAAATGAGAATGGGAGGTTAGACACATGGAAAAACATTACTGTAGACGCACTGTGCCATTGTCGCTCAGACATCCAAGGAAGGTATTGGGCCATCTTTGGTCTTTCGACCTCTGGTGGAAACTACGAATGGCAGGATTAAACTTCATCACAGCGAAACTATTGATTTAAGGCTCATTATAGAAGCCCATTGGCCACAGAGCAAACAAGATTATCAGTGATTCACCTGCGCCATAGGCCACAGCTTCGTCGGGGTTGATGCTTTTGTTGAGCTCTTTGCCGTTGAAGAAATCTTGGAGCAGTTTCTGGATCTTGGGGATACGAGTGGAGCCTCCGACCAGGACGATGTCGTGTACCTGGGCTTTGTCCATCTTGGCGTCGCGGAGGGATTTCTCCACTGGGTCAAGGGTGCCACGGAAAAGGTCTGCATTGAGCTCCTCAAAGCGAGCCCTGGTGATGGAGGTGTAGAAGTCGATTCCCTCGTACAAAGAGTCGATCTCGATGCTGGCCTGGGTGCTGGAGGACAGGGTGCGCTTTGCCCTCTCACATGCGGTGCGGAGACGGCGAACAGCCCTCTTGTTGTCGCTGATGTCTTTCTTGTACTTGCGTTTGAACTCCGCGATGAAGTGGTTGACCATGCGGTTGTCAAAGTCTTCTCCACCCAGATGAGTGTCTCCAGCAGTGGACTTGACCTCAAAGATGCCATCCTCAATGGTCAAGATGGACACATCAAAGGTGCCGCCACCCAGATCAAAGATAAGAACATTCCTTTCAGCACCGACCTGAAACAGGAGAGAACATTCAGTATTTGCAATGAATACAAGCCCTGATCTATGACATGGTTAAATATTCGCTCAGACATCCAAGGAAGGTATTGGGCCATCTTTGGTCTTTCAACCTCTGGTGGAAACTACGAATGGCAGGAGTAAACTTCATCACAGCAAATAAGCGCTGCATTGCAGTCCTTTTCAACAGAAAAAATATCAAGTAATGGAGTTAACCTTCTTGTCCAGGCCGTAGGCAATGGCAGCAGCAGTTGGCTCATTGATGATACGCAGCACATTCAGCCCCGAGATGGTACCAGCATCTTTGGTTGCCTGGCGCTGGGAGTCATTGAAGTAGGCAGGTACGGTAACAACAGCATTGTTGACAGTCTAGGGAGAAAAAATGTACATGCATTTGAATAATCCAATAGACCAGTCATGGTAAACTAAAAACACCTTCCTGTTACAGAACCAGCCACACAACACTTACTTTCCCAAGGTAGGCCTCAGCAATCTCCTTCATCTTGACCAGAACCATAGATGAAATTTCTTCTGGGTAGAAGGACTTAGTCTCTCCTTTGTATTCAACTTGGAGCTTAGGCCGAGTAGAATCATTGATAACTTCAAAGGGCCAATGCTTCATGTCCGATTGAACAACTCCATCATCAAACCTGCGGCCAATCAGTCTCTTAGCATCTGCAACAAGACAGCCAGTTAGATTTAGCATTTTCTACAGCGATAGAGTCAAGCGAGTTAAATGGTGTGTCACTCAGACATCCAAGGAAGGTTTTGGGCCATCTCTGGTCTTTCAACCTCTGGTGGAAACTACGAATGGCAGGAATAAACTTCATCACAGTGAACAAGCGTTGCCACAAAGTCAAAAATTATAAATACCAATCTACCTATTTTAGGAGACATTACCAGAACGTAAAAACGTACCGAATACTGTGTTGCAGGGGTTCATGGCAACCTGATTCTTAGCAGCATCACCAATGAGCCTCTCAGAGTCAGTGAAGGCAACGTAGCTTGGAGTGGTCCTGTTGCCTTGGTCGTTGGCAATGATTTCAACCTTGCCATGCTGGAACACACCCACGCAGGAGTAGGTGGTCCCGAGATCGATGCCGACTGCTGGTCCCTTAGACATGTTACCTGGACAATGAAGAACAGCATGGTGTTAGGTAACAAATGGACACTATGCAAGAATACAACAAACGCAGTAAAAATATTAGCAGTCACTAGAAGCCAATGTGGTCATCAAAATACATTGGTCATTTGTAAACATTAATTACCCCTCTAGGCCCAACTGCACATTGTGAGACTCAAGTACCATCCTAGGAATGTTCCAATGAGGGACAGGTCTTTGAAAACTGCTAAATTCGTGTTCACATTAGCAATGGTATTCCTCAACCTAACCGAGTAAGATTGATGCGACATTGTATTGGCAAGTAGTATGGTAGAGTCCTGACTTTGTTTCATGGTCATTGGACATCTTCACCGAAAAAGCAAAACACCTCCACTCCTGTCATTGTTCCGAGACAGGAAATCATTGTACGAAGTTGCACCTTGTAGCTACATTGACATTGGTTGTCAGGGATAGTTCCAGATTTACATTTTGCAACATCAGGCACTCCATAGTGCCATTTGCCTCAGGGGCAGGGATAAATGTAGATAAGCAATTAGTCATTGTAGTTAATTACCACATGTTCTCAAATGTGTAGGAAATTGACCCGTTGGAAGTTACAAACTACCTACTACATGGCACAGTTCAGACTGGATCTGATTTCACCCAAGAAACAGCAGCGAGCGCACTGAGCTCACAGGGGAAAATATTCCTCAAATAATTGAACCAACTTCAGTCAATTAGTGGTTTGAAATACTATCAAGTTAAATTTAAAGCCACTACGCATAAACCGCAGCCATTTCCTGGTTGCCAAAACTGATATTTCCCCAAATACAGTTTATGCAACAACTATAGGGTAGACTGGTCGCACCATCGAAACTACTGAATTATTTTCCAAAGCCAAAAATACTTTCAGAAAATAGAAAGTAGAAGCAGAAAGAAGCTTGTGACCCGGAAGCATAGAAATGGCGCACCTATATCGACCTACCGCTTTTAAGACTTTCAATGAGAGCTCTATAAAACGCATGCGAATTACCGTTAGGTCGCCCAAAAAGTTAATTCAATTAATTTGATACCATTGACTAAACAATAAACTTCCTTTATTTTAAGTCCTACGCTCAAAATAGTGATCGCTATAAAGAGATCATAAGATATAACACAATAACCAAAGTTAAATATTTGTCCCCCGAACAGCCTATGAGAATAAGGTCAGCAAAACTAAAGTATCGACTAACCAATAAAACGGTTTAATTCAAGATACGGTGCTCATGTCGACACCAACTTCAGCAACAGATACCGGTATGTACCGGTATTACACTTCAGAAAGAACTACAGACGTCCTTTTGTGCGTCACATCACGCGGGGTGCAGAGTCTCTAGAACGTTCTAGAACTAGGCCGACCACGAGGGTGGTCGCGCGCCATATCCTGGTATACCGCATACAACCGTTGTTACCTAGCGCAGTGACAAAAACTGTTTGAAACTGTCGATCGAATGTCAATCAAATAAATTTTAGCTGTGATATTAACCACGACATTAAAGGTTGACCGATTAGTTAGCAAGCAAAGGCCAACTAAAAGCTAACTAGTTGCCCAACGTTAACAGTTAAATGATATCAAATAGGATAGAACATGTAAATATATTGCAGTAATTCCGAGTTAAAGCTAGATCAGTTAGGTAAGTTTTACAAGGTTTAATTTGTCGACTAGGTGATATTAGTTAAAACTACAAGGCCAAGTAATTAATTTACGTTAGCCAGCCTTGTCTTCCGGATATAAAATGTACCTGCTTGTGGTCAGCAAAATAAATTACGGTGAACTAAAAAAAACGCTTTCATTATTACATTACTATTAAATTAAACTATTTCTTACTTACCGAATAAATTATTTGACCGAAGGTGATGCTGATGTTGATCGGAGTTGAACAATGGCGAAGCCTCCCTTTCTTCGCCTTGTGTGTTGTAAGAGAAAGAAGGAAGGATAAGTCTACCATTACTATATAAACGGCAAGGCAACCAATCATAGCTCAGGATTCAACTTGACATTCCAAAATACCAATAAAAACACAGGCTGTTGCTCCCTCCCACTTCCCATGAAGACGTCGGGTTGCGTTCGCACCGGATACACTTTTTATTTATTTATTTTTTATTTAACCTTTATTTAACCTTTATTTAACCAGGTAGGTTAGTTGAGAACAAGTTCTCATTTGCAACTGCGACCTGGCCAAGATAAATCATAGCAGTTCGACATTTACAATAACACAGAGTTACACATGGAATAAACAAAACATACAGTCAATAATACAGTAGAAAAAGAATGCAGAGAGTGCAAATGAGGTAAGATAAGAGCGTTAAGGCAATAAATAGGCCATGGTGACGAAGTAATTACAATATAGCAATTAAACACTGGAATGTTAGATGTGCAGAAGATGAATGTGCAAGTAGAGATACTGAGGTGCAAAGGAGCAAGATAAATAAATAAATACAGTATGGGGATGAGGTAATGCAATCAGTCGATATATTCGACAACTATCATCAGAAATCATGGGATTTAAATCAGACCGTGGGGCCCGCCTGATTCACAAGTGAGTCAGAAGGTTCAAATCAACGTTTCATATCGTGGTGTAGATGTACTGTATTGACAATGGCACAATAACGCGAGATCACATTTCCAGCATGGCCGACAACCAGACCTCCCTTGCCCGCCATAGGAAGCAAAATTGTAATTATTAAATTATAAGTGAGCATTGCATTTGCAGTTCTTAAATTATTTAAAACACATTTTTAAACTCTGAAACACTGAACGAGCTTCGGCAACTCGTGGTCCAGGTGACTAGCTTTACTGACATTGCTAGCCCTTGGTTGCGTTGCTAGCCCTCGGGCGCGTTCCAGGATGCAGGTCGACAGGTCGATTATTTGATGATTTATTGGCCTCTACTTTTATTTATTTTTTTACAAATCCCAAATCACTATTGCAGGGCTGACCAACTCTGTTCCTGGAGAGCAACCATCCTGTAGGTTTTCGCTTCAAACCCAGCAGTAACTAACATGATTCAATTTATCAACCAGTTAGTTAGGTGCGCTAGATAAGGGTCTGAACAAAAACCTACACTCCCATTCCAACCCAGAATTCCTTACTGGATTTCTATTGACTTCCAAGACAAGATTTGGAAGGATGGCCACACGAGGCTAGTGTTGAACATATCACCTAACCACATATTGGTGGTGTTCCTGCCTGATTATGTTGAAGACTTTGCGTTGCATAAACCAATGTTTGCGCGCCACGTCATCAAGTGTCGTGAAGTACATTCCTATATCATATGATATTAGTTAGCTGATATGTTAAACACCTATCCAAGCTTTGCGTGATCTTGCAGGCATCTGCAATGTAGTCAGGCAGGAATGCCATCCATATGATATAGCAGAGCAGTATAGCAATCTATTGGTTGATGCAATACATTATCTGCAATTTGCAATTCATAATCCAAGATGGCGTAGCAGTCAGGCGTCTTTGTCCTGTCGTGTCCCTTGTATATATCGTTTTACATATTTTTTGTCGCATATCCTTTAAAATATTTTGCTAAACCTCATCATCTAAATACTCTCCTGCAACCCGCCTCACCCAATATGGCGTGGATCTGCTTTTTTTCCCTAAAGTATTTATATTTACTTCGGATCTGGAATCCCTCAACTGAAGCTAGCCAGCTAACTACCAGATATCAGTCAGCAAACCATTGCCAGCGGTCATCAGCTAACCTTCAGCTCGAAATGCTCTCGCCAGTTCGAACAACATGACTCTAACCAGAGCATAACGGACCTGTTATTTTTATCCCCGGATTCTACCACAAACTGAACATTTTCATCTGGATCTTCACAACTAGCTAACCACAATCCCGGATGACTAATCCTGGCTAGCATTTCCATCCCAGAGCAAGCACCAATTTAGCTTGAAGCTAGCCCGGCCAGGGCTCCTGTGCTACCACCGAAGCATACTCCAGGGATACAATATCGGCCTGCTAGCTACCTAGAGCTACTTGGAACCTACTTGGAATAATTCCACGACTGGTCTATCGACGTCACCGCATGAAGAGGCAAAAACAGACTTACCCCCATTGCGATGCCCCCCCCCCCCCCCCCAAGGCTAACTTTCTAGCCCCTGCTATCTTCTTGCTTGCTAACCCGGTCTGCTAAACTGCCGGGCCCTGGTCTGCTAACTGCTAGCTTGCCTGTCCGGTCTGCTAACTGCTTGCTTGCTAACCCGGCCTGCTAACTGCTAGCTTGCCCTGTTTTACTAGCTGCTAGCTTGTTTAGCTCCGGCTTACTAACTGTTAGCTTGTTAGCCTGCTAACTGTCTGAATCGCCGTGTCCCCAGCCAGCCCAACCACTCACTACGCATGCCTCTCTCTAATATCAATATGCCTTGTCCATTACTGTCCTGGTTAGTGATTACTGTCTTATTTCACTGTAACAAGACTCCCTAAATTGTATCAGCATATCGATTGCGCAACCAGGGCTGGAAAAACCTTGGATCATTGCTATTCTAACTTCCGCGACGCATATAAGGCCCTGCCCCACTCTCCTTTCGGAAAAGCTGACCACGACTCCATTTTGTTGATCCCTGCCTACAGACAGAAACTAAAACAAGAAGCTCCCGCGCTGAGGTCTGTTCAACGCTGGTCCGACCAATCTGATTCCACACTCCAAGACTGCTTCCATCACGTGGACTGGGATATGTTTCGTATTGCGTCAGACAACAACATTGACGAATACGCTGATTCGGTGAGCGAATTCATTAGAACGGACACAAGAGGTATGTGGCAGGGTCTACAGTCAATCACGGATTACAAAAAGAAAACCCGCCCCGTCACGGACCAGGATGTCTTACTCCCAGGCAGACTAAATAACTTTTTTGCCCGCTTTGAGGACAATACAGTGCCACTGACACGGCCCGCAACTAAAACATGCAGACTTTCCTTCACTGCAGCCGACGTGAGGAAAACATTTAAACGTGTCAACCCTCGCAAGGCTGCAGGCCCAGACGGCATCCCCAGTCGCGCCCTCAGAGCATGCGCAGACCAGCTGGCTGGTGTGTTTACGGACATATTGATTTATAAAAACACATGTGGTAGCTGTGCCTTGTTGCTTTACATTGTTGATATTCAAGTAAGCAGATTTCTGGATCACTGGTAGAAGCTTGGAATAATGTGTGTACTTGATCTTCTTTCACTAAAGCCTTCTTTCGGTTTCTGTTTAGATGAAGCAGATGGACAGGGCAGAGTTCCATGTATGACTGTGGCTGCCAAGCAGGTGGTCATTGAAGTAGAGGTCATGCCAGCTGGGATAGAGTTGAAAAAGCCCTCCCACTATGGCATGGACCAACTATCTTCCATTTTGGAGGCAGGCTGTGGCATCAAGTTCACAATAAGTAAGATGCAATGAATGCTCTCTACAATGTTTCAATGCAGAATTGTAATGTCTTGGTCATTGATATGAACAACATTGACATGTACAGTACAGGTAGTGACTTGGCCCATTACTTTAGACAATCAGGACATTCCCTTTGAACAGATACCCACTGTGGTCATTGCTCTCACTAAAGGGCAACGGTGGGCTTTACTATATATGGCCATCCACCACTTGTTATTGTTTTTTTTCTGGGTTAATGTGTCTGCTGATTAAGAAAAGATAGAGTAAATGTTTTATTTTAGAATATATTTTTGCAGCTAGGGGTGGTGCTGGGCCTAGAGCTGGAGATGGGAGTGGAGCTGGGCCTTGAGATGGGAGTGGAGATAGAGATGGGCCTGGTGCTGGAACAGTGCCTGTAGTTGGTGCTGGGCCTGGGCCTTTACTGGAGGTTGGGCTGAGGCTGGAGCTGAAGGTTGGACTGCACCAGGACCTGTCTAATTCCCTGGAGGTTGGTAATAATATATACATGTACGCAGAGTATTCAAAACATTAAGGACACCTGCTCTTTCCACAACATAGACTGACCAGGGGGATGCTATGATCCCTTATTGATGTCACTTGTTTAATCCACTTCAATCAGTGTAGATGAAGGGGGGAGGAGACAGGTTAAAAAATGATTTTTACACCTTGAGACAGTTGAGACATGGATTGTGTATGTGTGCCATTCAGAGGGTGAATGGACAAGACACATTTTTTAAGTGCCTTTAAATGGAGTATGGTTTTAGGTGCCCGGCTCACTGGTTTGTGTCAGGAATTGCAACGCGCTCAAATGCTTCCCGAGTGTATCAAAAATAGTCAAACACCCAAAGGACATCCAGCCAACTTGACACAACTGTGGGAAGCATTGGAGTTACAATAGGCCAGCATCCCTGTGGAACGCTTTCGACACCTTGTAGAGTCCATGCCGGCGAATTGAGGATGTTCTGAGGGTAAAGGGAGGGGGGGGAGCAACTCAATATTAGGAAGTTGTTCTTAATGTTTTGTAAACTCAGTGTAATTAGATGTTATGTAGTTACAGTATGTATGTTTGGATGTATACTGCATGATAAAAGAGTAAATATAAAAGAGTAATTGTAGTCAATGACCAGAATCTTTGCTGGCATAGAAAGAGTCAGTTCAGAATTCGATTTTGGGTACATATGTGGAAACTCATTTACCACACTACGTAATGAATGAGGTGTTTCAGTGCAGACACTATACTAAAAACACATCTGTTTGATGCTATTTTTTCAATACTGATGATGGTATAAATATGGTATATAATATGGTATATTTGATGGTATTTTTGATGGTATTTTTTGTACTGTGAATGTAGCCAACAAGTCAACCTGTATTTTGTCTTCGATTATAAAGAACATACCTTACAATTTATCACTTTGTAATTGTGCCTCTGTATTTCTTTTCTCCCAGACATCCTTGCAGTTGCAATGAACTCCATTATTACTTAGCCACAATGAATTGTTTTATAATAAAAAATGTTATTCCACGTTGTGTTGGGTGTAATTACATTGATATATCTAGTGAAAACTGGATAAGCAACACTGAACTGCACTGTCACGACTTCCACCGAAGTCGGTTCCTCTCCTTGTTCAGGCGGCGTTCTACGTTCGGCATCACCGGTCTTCTAGCCATCGTCGATCCACTTTTCATTTTTCATTTGTTTCATCTTGTTTTCCTACACACCTTGTTTTCCTACACACCTTGTTTTCATTTCCCTCATTAATTGTTGTGTATTTAACCCTCTGTTCCCCCCCATGCCTTGTGTGGACTTGTTTGTTGTAAGTGCTTGTGCACATGTTTACTGGTGCACGTCAGGTTTTGTATCGATGTTGGTTATTTCTTTATGCAGTTGGTTTTGCAATTAAACTGCTCTGGTTATTACCTAGTTCTGCTCTCCTGCGTCTGACTTCCCTGCCACCAGTTACGCACCCCTGACGGAGAGAAGTTGTCATTACAAGCTTTACATCAAAGTTGCCTGAAGCTGAATGGAAAGGCTATGCCCATTCCAGTTATTCAGAAGAAAATCCTCTTGTCTAATTTACAGTTGAAGTCGGAAGTTTACATACACTTAGGTTGGAGTCATTAAAACAAGTTTTTCAACCAATCCACAAATTAATTGATAACAAACTATAGTTTTGGCAAGTCGGTTATGACATCTACTTTGTGCATGACACAAGTCATTTTTCCAACAATTGTTTACAGATTATTTCACTTAGAATTCACTGTATCACAATTCCAGTTTGTCAGAGGTTTACATACACTAAGTTGACTGTGCCTTTAAACAGCTTGGAAAATTCCAGAAAATTATGTCATGGCTTTAGAAGCTTCTGATAGGCTAATTGACATCATTTGAATCAATAGGAGGTGTACCTGTGGATGTATTTCAAGGCCTACCTTCAAACGCAGTGCCTCTTTGCTTGACATCATGGGAAAATCTAAAGAAATCAGCCAAGACCTCAGAAAAAAATTGTAGACCTCCACAAGTCTGGTTCATCCTTGGGAGCAATTTCCAAATGCCTGAAGGTACCATGTCCATCTGTACAAACAATAGTACGGAAGTATAAACACCATGGGATCATACCGCTCTGGAAGGAGACACGTTCTGTCTCCTTGAGATGAACGTATTTTGGTGCGAAAAATGCAAATCAACCCCACAGCAAAGAACCTTGTGAAGATGCTGGAGGAAACCGGTACAAAAGTATATATCGACATAACTTGAAGGCCGCTCAGCAAGGAAGAAGCCACTGCTCCAAAACCGGCATAAAAAAAGCCAGACTACAGTTTGCAACTGCACATGGGAACAAAGATCGTACTTTTTGGAGAAATGTCCTCTGGTCTGATGAAACAAAAATAGAACTGTTTGGCCATAATGACCATCATTATGTTTGGAGGAAAAAGGGGAGGCTTGCAAGCCGAAGAACACCATCCCAACAGTGAAGAACGTGGGTGGCAGCATCATGTTGTGGGGGCTTAAAATGGCTTAAGGGCAACAAAGTCAAGGTATTTTAGTGGCCATCACAAAGCTCTGACCTCAATCCCATAGAAAATTTGTGGGCAGAACTGAAAAGGCGTGTGTGAGCAAGGAGGCCTACCAACCTGACTCAGTTACACCAGCTCTGTCAGGAGGAATGGGCCAAAATTCACCCAACTTATTGTGGGAACCTTGTGGAAGGCTGCCCGAAACATTTGACCCAAGTTAAACTATTTAAAGGCAATGCCATCAAATACTAATTGAGTGTATGTAAACTTCTGACCAACTGGGAATGTGATGAAAGAAACAAAAGCTGAAATAAATCATTCTCTCTACCATTATTCTGACATTTCACATTCTTAAAATAAAGTGGTGATCCTAACTGACCTAAAACAGGGAATTTTTACTAGGATTAAATGTCAGGAATTGTGAAAAACTAAGTTTAAATGTATTTGGCTAAGGTGTTTGTAAACTTCCAACTTCAACTGTATATAAGGTTGGTTAACTTACCGGCCTGGACCCAAAACCAACACATGCTACACATTTATATACTACCCTTTTAAAGTTTTATTGCAACCATGGTGTTCATTTTCACTGAAGCATATACAGTATATCAAATAACATGACAATGATTCACATTATATGGGTCAGACTGTCCTATACTACTTTGCCCAACACGTTATACCCCAGAGGTTGTAAATAAACCTTTAAAGGTTGGTATGACTTGCATTATTGTGTTAGGGCTTTGAAACCCATAGCCGAATGCCTTCAGACTGAGTATTTCACACAAAATGGCTGCCGACAGTGAACTCAAGTTAGGGTTAGGGGTTATATTTAATGTCAGATTATCCTATACCACTATGCCCAACATGTTATACCCCAGAGGTTGTAAATAAACATTTAAATGTTGATATGACTTGTATTATTATGATAGGGTAATAAAAGCTATTAACCGAATGGCTTGAAACCATGCTTGAAACGGAACAGGCCATTCGGCTATATGGCACAAGCCACAGCTATAAGAAACGAGCCACAATTGAAAGTTATGGTGTAGTTTACAATGCACTGCTGGAATGGGTTAATTAAGTGTATATTCGATTCATTAAATGATTTTCATCGATACACTAGTTCACATTTATTTGGATAGTCTGGATTTTCCGTCTGTAGATGCTCTGCAGACAGTCATACTATCAAGAAATTATGTGTTGATAAGCAACTCCTTGCTACGGTTGGAGTTATGTTTAGAATAAGGGTTGGGGTTCGAGTTAGTAGATTAGTAGTTGAAATGTTACCATACACTGTAAACATATTCATTTTGGCAAACAGAGAGACAAGTTATACTGTAGTAGGATGTCAATGGGATTGAGTAACATACAAAAGCATGCTCCTGGTCTCCCAGGGTGTTTTATTACATTTATTTTTCAATCACTGGTGCAATATTTTACAAGTATGTGGTTCATTTTCACAACTATTAGCACATAAATCAACAGATCATCAAAATGGGGTATAACACTGACTTGGCTGCAGTACCTGCATACTTTCTGACCAGGCCACAATAGAAAGAGCGCTCCAGGACAAGTCTATGGATTGTGGCCAGCAGACAGCGAGTCTTCTTAGTCTGCAGACTTTCCAAAATTGCTGCACAGTGTTGAAGAGACCAGCATACAATCCGGTTTCTCTTCTCCATGCCCTTCAACCTTTTCTCCAGGCTGAAATGTGAATATTTATGTTAAAATGTTTAAAACCTATATTGACTAGCACCAATATAGTGGTACAAATAAACTCAACAGAAAAAGAAACGTCCCTTTTTCAGGACCCTGTCTTAAAAATCCAAATAACTAAACAGATCCTCATTGTAATGGGTTTAAACACTGTTTCCCATGCTTGTTCAATGAACCATAAACAATTCATGAACATGCACCTGTGGAACGGTCGTTAAGACGCTAACAGCTTACAGACGGTAGGCAACGGGTCACAGTTATGAAAACTTAGGACACTAAAGAGGCCTTTCTACTGACTCTGAAAAACAACAAAAGAAAGATCCCTGCTCATCTGCGTGAACGTGCCTTAGGCATGCTGCAAGGAGGCATGAGAACTGCAGATGTGGCCAGGGCAATCAATTGCAATGTCCGTACTGTGAGACTCCTAAGACAGCACTACAGGCAGACAGGATGGACAGCTGATTGTCCTCGCAGTGGCAGACCACGTGTAACAACACCTGCACATGATCGGTACATCCGAACATCACACCTGCGGGACAGGTACAGGATGGCAACAACAACTGCCTGAGCTACACCAGGAATGCACAATCCCTCCATCAGTGCTCAGACTGTCCGCAATAAGCTGCGAGAGGCTGGACTGAGGGCTTGTAAACCTGTTGTAAGGCAGGTCTTCACCAGACATCACCGGCAACAACGTTGCCTATGGGCACAAACCCACCGTCGCTGGACCAGACAGGGCTGGCAAAAAGATCTCTTCACTGACGAGTCTCGGTGATGGTCGGATTCACGTTTATCGTTGAAGGAATGAGCGTTACACCGAGGCCTGTACTCTGGAGCGGGATCGATTTGGAGGTGGAGGGTCCATCATGGTCTGGGCATCATCGGACCGAGCTTGTTGTCATTGCAGGCAATCTCAGCACTGTGCATTACAGGGAAGACATCCTCCTTCCTCATGTGGTACCCTTCCTGCAGGCTCATCCTGACCAGACCCTCCAGCATGACAATGCCACCGGCCATACTGCTCGGTTTGTGTGTGATCCCCCCCCCCCCAGGGACACACTATTCCATTTCTGTTTGTCACATGTCTGTGGAACTTGTTCAGTTTATGTCTGTTGTTGAATCTCGTTATGTTCGTACAAATATTTACACATGTTAATTTTTGCTGAAAATAAACACTGACAGTGAGAGGACGTTTCTTTTTTTGCTGAAATTATGATGGAGACAACATCCTAAAAAAAGCTATTTACTTTTCAAGCTGAGTAGTCAACTGAGCATTCCTATCATTGGTGATTGACGGGGACATCATGTCATACCTAGAAAATATATGAATATATAAGCAAAATATAACAGTATGAAAGCATCTCAACATAAAACTAACCAGTTAGGAAGGCAACATCCATTTGAGTGTAGATTTGAGTGTAAAGTGGATTATGCAGAGTGAAGTGTTGGCACAAAGGTCAGAAGACTTCATGTAGAACAGATGAAGCAGAGGAGGGCGGAACTCATGTTTCTGGGATATGTAGTGGAAAGGGGCAGGTGACAGCAGGAGGTGGTGATAAGAGTGTACAGTAACAGGAAGTAGCTATGCAGATCCAAGAGAAGGTGAGACTAGGACACAGAACACGGGAACGTGGCAGTCATGACTGGTAGGGCTAAGCCAGACAGAAAGGGGTTTAGAGATGGGATAAAACCTTAGGTCAGAGATGTGGCAACTACTTATGCGACTCAATGTTGCTCTGCGAGAGAATCCACGTATCTCTCCTGCCAGGTAAGGAACAACGTCCTTTTGTCTGTGAGGGTCTCCGTTATCTGACAGGTCCAAACTTCCACGTCTGACTGTGTGCTGCCCTCAACATAATCAAGGGCCTAATTAAATCTATTGCAGAACAAAATAAACCACACTGGCATTCGTGCTGAATTATACATAGACAATGCTCACAAGTTATTGAAAAATATCTTATGGACAATGTTTGGAATTTTACTAAAATATCAAATTGTCAGTGAAACCACAGCAAGGATTTCATCATCAAATCAATGAAATGTATTTTATAAAGCCCTTTTTACATCATTAGTTGTAAAACAGCATCACAAAGTGTTTTACAGATACCCTGCCTAAAACCCCAAAAGAAAAAGCAATACAGAAGCACAATCCAAGCAGTTCATGGTGTGCATGCTTGTCAGACTGATCGATAATCAGAACAGGATAGAGCACACAAAAACACTTTCAAATGTTCGTAGATCACCAGCAGGGTCAGGTAAAGACCACAATGGCTATAGAGGGTGCGAACATTTCAAGACTCTAGGGTCAGATGGCTTTCATGTTTGAGGAAGTCAAGGTTTATGGGTGGGGTGGGGTGGGTTGTGGGGGCTCGTACCTTCCCATTCACCTTCCCACCCATGGGCCAGACTACACTCAATCATAGGACTGACAGAAGAGAAAAGTCTTGAGTCTAGACTAGAAGGTTGAGACTGAGTCTGATTCTACTGAATAGTAGCCCTGCTTCCAATTAATCTGATTGAATTAGCAGAAAAGGATCATTGTAATGCAGCAATGGTATTGCTGCATTACATTACTACTGTTTGGCAAAGCAACGATAGAAGATATATGAGAAAGACAACTGAGGTTGGATATATTTCCCCTCATCAATTATGAACAACACTCAATGCAAATAAGAATCCTAGCTTACTGAGACGTTATAGTTGTTCCTTAATTGTTATCATTGACATACCTGTGGACAGAGAGGACACTTTGTTCCGTCCGAGGTCAGTGGCGCCAACTTTCTGACAGTCTCTCATTCAAACTGCCAGTGTTTGAACTGCTCAAATGACTAATTTGTGAGCTTCTGGTAGAGCTCAACTGTCTGTACATAGAAAAAATAAAACTACTCATCATAGTAAAAAATGTATGATTTTATTTCCAATTTAAAATACAATAACTACCTTCCAGCATGCATTGGATTTATGGAAAGTCAAGGTAATCCCCCTCAAAGACACCCCACACTCCAGTTGCAGGGGTGCAAACTGGCGCAGGAGGCCCACTGAAATTGCTGTTTGTGGCAGATGGGGGTTGGCTGGCCAGATTCTGCAGCGGATTAGGGTGACAGGATCCAGCTTACAGCTGCAAAACTGCAGCCAGACGTCATGAGCTCTTCCTGAAATGAGGCATTCCGTTTCTTAATTGCATTGCTAAACTTTACATCCGATGTTGTTGAGATGCACGTCTCTAAAGAACTTTCAAAATGACTCCATATTTTCAATGTAACAACTGAGTGAACCGGGTTATGGTAGACTAGATAAAATGAAATCAAAATTAAAGTTGTCATTTGAACACAGCATAGTGTACAAAACAAAGGGGGGAGAATACAGCATAGTGTACACAATACAATGAAATAAGTAGATAACTACAGTATATGAAGTAGAGGAAACAAACTCTCCCTCAATGTGAGGAAGACAAAGGAGCTAATCATGGACTATAGGAAAAGGAGGGCCGAACAGGCCCCCATTAACATCGGCGGGGCTGAAGTGGAGCTGGTCGAGAGTTTCATGTTCCTTGGTGTCCACATCACCAACAAACTATCATGGTCCAAACACACTAAGACAGTTGTGAAGAGGGCATGACAACACCTTTTCCCCTGCAGGAGACTGAAAAGATTTGGCATGGGCCCTTGGATCCTCAAAACGTTATACAGCTGCACCATCGAGACCATCTTGACTGGCTGCATCACCGCTTGGTATGGCAAATGCACTGCCCTTGACCGCAAAGCGCTAGAGAGGGTGGTGCGGACAGCCCAGTACATCACTGGTGCCGAGCTCTCTGCCATCCAATACCTCTATATCAGATGGTGTCAGAGGAAGGCCCCGAAATATTGTTCACTCTGCTGCCATCTGGCGAACTGTACCAGAGCATAGGCTCTTGGACCAACAGGCTCCGAGACAGCTAATACCCCCAAGCCATAAAATTGCTAAATAGTCAATTTATGGTACCCAAACTATCTGCACTGATTCTATCTAAATCAAATCTAAATCAAATTTTATTTGTCACATACACATGGTTAGCAGATGTTAATGCGAGTGTAGTGAAATGCTTGTGCTTATAGTTCCGACCATGCAGTAATATCTAACCAGTAATATAACCTAACAATTTCACAACAACTACCTTATACACAAGTGTGAAGGAATGAATAAAAATATGTACATAAAAAATATCTTGCACTGACCCAATGCACACTCACTCACACACACTACATTGACACTCCCACACAAAAACACTACATACGCACACACACACACAACTCACACGAGCTTATCGACAAAACACACACTGTACATACACATTACACACACACATACACTTTCACACTCATAATTTGCTGCTGCTACTCTGTTCTTTATTTTATTATTATTATTATTATCTATGCTGATGCCGAGCCACTTTACTCCTTCTTCATGTACATATCCACCTCAAATACCTCATACCTCTCTCTGCACATTGATCTGGTAAAGGTACTCCCTGTATATAGCTCAATTCTTGTGTATTTCATTTGATTCCTCGTGTTACTATTTTAGCATTTCACAGTAAAGTCTTCACCAGTTGTATTTGGCAAATGTGACAAATCATATGTATTATTATTATACATGAATCAATGGGATGCAACGTTAGGTAGCTACATTGCTAAGCAGGCCAGGTTGAGTAGTTTATGGAGTTAACGTTAGATAAACAATGCCCATTGCATGTATTATACATTAGACAGCGTAGCAGTTTCCCAAAGTTTGGTGTTGACTATGAACTTTACTTAGCTGTGCTTTGTGGAAGAATGTGGGAGATATTGTCAGCTTCTGAAAGTACCATCCAAGTGAGAAAATAAACGCACTAATACACCAGAGTATATATCTGTAATATCTGCATAAAGTTGTCACTAGTTGTTACACAGGATTTAGCTATTTAAAGTGAAGTGTATAACTTTATAGTTACCTATGAGCAATTTCTATATAATTACTTATTACCCATTACCAAGCGATAGTAGTAGTATAGTATACCTACAAAGTAGTAGTATAGTAAATAGTATACCTACAAACAAAAGATGCAACATGTAAAAATACAGTACATTTCTTGCAAAATAATAAAGATTTATATTGTTAAGATTAATAAATTGTATTAAACAAAGATATAGGCCTACTCAATAACACAAAAATAACTATTCTAGTGGTGACTAATCTGTAGCCTATAGTAGGACTAGCCTAGATAGCTAATTTAGTAAAATGGGATTGTCTATTCCTTCCCCTTTTAACAAGGGAAATTGACAACTCTGACTTTGTTCATATGTTTCTTTCTTGTAAGCATTTCCCATCCTGAGACCTTGTGGGAATCTGTAGCTCGTTGTTGTGTTATCCAGCTAGCATTAATAGTACTTGCTAACACTAAATTGGCAAGTGTTTAGCTACATTGAAAAGGAACTACGTTATTCAGTGTATTAACACACGTAGCTAGCTAGCTCACGTTAACATGCTGGGTGCGTCTTACGTAATACCCTTGGGTAACATACCCTGAGAACAAGGTTCAGGGAAGACAATCGAGCCCAGCTAACGTTAGCTAGCGAGTAGCAACCATAGCATATTTGCCAAACTTGGTAGCTAAACAGATTGTATAGAAAGGATATTCTGTAGACAGTAACTAGCTAGCTCGTTAGCCTAGATGGTAGCCCAACAATAATGCCAGCTAGCATTTGCTAGCTAGCCAGCTACAGTTAGCTGTCTAGCCAACACTAGGCTAGCTAGCCCAATATTGGACTAAATCTTACTTTCTCTCATTTGCAGCTGTTTTTGACCTACAACACCTTTTTTCTTTCGTGGCAATCATTTGTTGTAGACAATCTTATTAATTGTTTAGCCCTGGCTATATGATTGTGTCTATTGGTTGCAATACATATTTGCTATATGACATGTTTTATAATTAATTTTATAATTACATATATAATTACTGTAACTAAGTGTAACGGATGTGAAACGGTTAGCTTAGTTAGCGGTGCGCGCTAAATAGCGTTTCAATCGGTGACGTCACTTGCTCTGAGACCTTGAAGTAACGTAGTTCCCCTTGCTCTGCAAGGGCCGCGGCTTTTGTGGGTGTTGTTGATGTGTGCAGAGGGTCCCTGGTTCGCGCCCGGGTGTGGGCGAGGGGACGGTTTAAAGTTTATACTGTTACATAATGACCCCTTAAAATGAAGTGTTACTAAACTTTCCATAGCAAAATATAGCTAGCTTCCTTTGCTTGTAACTTGCCTCATCTGACTGGTGTTCGCTAGCTACTAGTGCTGTGGCTCTTGTTTTAGAACTCTTAAGATTCAGCTGAAAATATGTCAACATTGTCAAAAATGCTACAAATAGGTAGCACATAATTGGTTCTCAATGGACAGAATGAGCACGTGAGAGCTATAAATTATAAATGTAATCAAAACTGTTGCCCCTACAAACTAATACAGCTCAAAAGATAGCAATTCTAATGGTCACTTTATGGACGCTGTAGTCTTGTTTTTATCCAACGCCTAGATATTGAGCTAGGTCGGGGCAAGAAATTGTATTTTCTTCCTAATGCTAACGAACCTGTTAAAAATCTGGTATTTGGTTCTCGGTAACGGCTGGATAGCTCATGACAAGAGAACGGGGAGTGTTGTGTACCTCTGATCAAGTTGATTTGCACATTTTCATCGTCATTGGTGTCAAATTGACTTAGTTATGATAGTAGGGAGATTTGAATTTAACATTGAGCTTCAACCAATGCATATACTATTGTGGGGTCGATACAATAAATACAACAATCTTTGATTTTGCATGAAATGGATCAGTTGAAACAGTTTGTGTTGTCATTCTGTGACTATTGTTCCAACAAGTTTACTATTTGTTACACATACCACCACAGTGTAGCGCACCATTTTCCAGTCAATTTATTTGTGAAGTACAAAACGGTTTCCCTCGGTAGCTTACAACAGTATTTCTCTTGAACTCATTTTTAGGAGACCCCCAGGAGGGTGCATGTTTTGTTCTAGCCGAGCATTCAACTGGCAGGAGACAGTTCATGGTATTTGTTATTCAAAGCAATGTGGCCCAATAGAGAAATCACCAAAACAAAGACAGTTTGTGATAAGATTGTATTGTATTTACACACTCTTATACAATATTTCCAGAGAAAAATCCATATCCTTATGTTGTATATTCTTCATTGTTTTTCAGTATAAAAATAAACTTTGATAAAACAATGAAATCATACATAATAATCCACCATATCAAAGTACATGTTTTAAAACAACATTCCTTCCCAAAATATGGTGTAACATCTTTGTGCTTATGATGACTTAGAATTCAATGTGAATTCTCTATACGATAACACTGTAAAATGTTACAGTTCCCTCTCCTTGATCTGAGGGCTTTGGGTTGCTCCATTTTTCTGTGGGATGACTTGAATTTCAGGATCCTCTTCTGTTTTGATGTTTGTTGTTGTCGTCATCGTCTCTGTTGCCATGGGTTCCTCAACGACATACTTTGTGAATCTGATGTTAAAGAGTCCTAGAAAAACAGGCATTTTTACCAGGTGGAACATATAACATGTCTTACCATTTGAGCACATATTAGACATAGGCCTTATAATTGGTCTTTTTTTGTAATTGTGTTGTTTCATTGGCTGCAGTCTTTATTTTATATGGCATGTCCAAGAAATCACACATTGTAGGATGCAAATTATTACCGTTGCCCCTTCTTCCTCGAGATTGTTTCTCTTCATTGCTTGATTTTGATCTGTTGCTTTCCACAGATTGATCCGAGTCGTCATTTTCTGTAATGATCAAAACTATGATAATTTCAGAATAATTACTTAGTTTAAGATTAAGAATAATTAAAAGTTTAAGATTTAGTGGCAGGCATACATATAAACCATAAATCAGGGGCGCACAACTCAAGTCCTTGAGGGCAGCAGGTCTATGTGTTTGGTTAATATCAACTGATCCAAGTGCCAGGGAGAAAGGACAACCAACAGGAGCAAAATTCCAGTTGAGGACTAGAGTTATGCACACCTGCCATAAACCAAAGATGATAGGTAAAGATGACCAAACATGATAAGTCATGAGGAGATCCTAAACAGTGAGGTGTCCTGGTCTCTAGTTACCTTTCTTCCAGAGTATGTGAGCCCTCCTCAGCTTGATCACGAAGAGCGAAACAACCACGAGCAGACCAAGGATGAGGCCTGTCACAAGGAAGATGAGCAACAGCGCACTTCCTCCAGTTCCTTTCTGCGTCTCCGTATCATTGAAGAAGCTTCCTGTGAATGAGACCATCAGTGCAACTTTAGCCTCTTCTACTGTAGCCTTACATCCATGTCTGGCTTATACAGCACCTGAACATGACTCACTTAACCGGATCTGTATGCACTTAGAAAAATAGTAAGACTGTCTTACCTTTAGCATTGCTGGAGTTGTGTCCTGTGCCATTATGAGGTGTGTTCTCTGGTGTCTGGGACACTGACAACCAATCTACAGGGAATTGCAGGGGAATGAATGGCAGCTGATCTAGACAGCACAGTCACATTATTCGGGAGGATATGGAGGGTATTTGTGGATAAAATGTGTGATTCAATTGGAACTAATAAAATACTATTGGATGCTGGTATGATGCCCATCTGTAGTGATAGAGAGTCACCACTAGGTGGAGAAGCAGCCTACTGAGTAACTATTAAGCCTAGCTGGCGAGGATACTTAAATTGATTCCCATACAATGCTAGCTACGATTTGTCCTGTTCTTAGCAGCAGTGTTGCTGCTGCCGCTGCTGTCATTAGCAAGTGTGTACCCTGTAGCTTCGTAAACTGGCTGACCTGAATGAGGAAATTCATTTATTGTACATTTTACATGCCGCCCCATTACAGTGTATTTCATTTTCACTCACTGATTGTACCACAGATGAAAATGTTCTAATTCAAGTCAATATGTATAACAACAACCTTAAATTAACTACAAATAAAAGCACAAGCCGAAGTTCTGCCTGAAACTTTTACTGAGATTCACTATTGAGGACCTACAGTGCATTCGAAAAGTATTCAGACCCCTTGACCTTTTCCACATTTTGTTACATTAAAGTTTTGTTCTAAAATTGATTTAAATATTTTCCCCTCATCTATCTGAAAACAATACCCCATAATGACAAAGTGAAAACAGGTTTTTATACATTATTGCAAATGTATAAAACCTGTCAAAACAGAATAACCTTATTTATATAAGTAAAAGGTAATATACATAAGACCCTTTGTTATGAGACTTGAAATTGAGCTCAGGTGTATCCTTTTTCCATTGATCATCCTTGAGATGTTTCTTCAACTTGATTGGAGTCCACCTGTGGTAAATTCAATTGATTGGACATTATTTGGAAAGGCACACACCCGCCTATATAAGGTCCCACAGTTGAAGGTCCCACAGTTGACAGCGCACGTCAGAGCAAAAACCAAGCCATGAGGTCGAAGGAATTGTCCGTAGAGCTCTGAGACAGGATTTTGTCGAGGCACAGATCTGGGGAGGTGTACCAAACAATTTTTGCAGAATTGAAGGTCCCCAAGAACACAGTGGCCTCCACCATTCTTAAATGGAAAAAGTTTGGAACCACCAAGAACCCGATGGTCACTCTGACAGAGCTCTAGAGTTCCTCTGTGGAGATGGGAGAACCTTCATCAGGCCAAAGGACAGATTTCCTCCATCTAATGTCCATTGCTCTTGTTTCTTGGCTCAAGCAAGTCTCTTTCTTCTTTATATTGGTGTCCTTTAGTAGTGGTTTCTTTGCAGCAATTTGACAATGAAAGCCTGATTCATGAAGTCTCCTCTAAACAGTTGATGTTCAGATGTTACTTGAACTTTGAAGCATTTATTTGGGCTGCAATCTGAGGCTGGTAACTCTAATGAACTTATCCTCTGCAGCAGAGGTAACTGGGTTTTCCTTGCCAATGCTGCCCCTCATGAAGTTGGTTGATAGAATGCTAAGAGTGTGCAAAGCTGTCATCAAGGCAAAGGGTGGCTACTTTGAAGAATCTAAGATATAAAATATATTTTGATTTGTTAAACAATTTTTTTGTTACTACATGATTCCATATGCGTTATTTCATAGTTTTGATGTCTTCACTATTATTCTACAATGTAGAAAATAGTAAAAATAAAGAAAAACCCTGGAATAAGAAGGTCTGTCCAAACTTTTGACTGGTACTGCATGTAAATATAATATAAGTTAATTTTGTATAAATTAGCAACAATTTCTTATAACCTGTTTTTGCTTTGTCATTATGGGGTCTTGTGTGTACATTGATAAGGGAAAAAAGCGATTTAATCAATTTTAGAATAAGGATATAACAAAATATGGAAGAAGTCTGAATACTTTCCAAATGGACTGTATATTGTTAATATTGCTATTGACTCCCGTTTCAGGAAACAGACTGCTGTGGTTTTGCACCTAACCAGTGTTCACAAAACATGTGTAGATTCAACCTCAAGGCACCATGGCTGTTCTGTTCTTCCGTATATGCATTGTCTGTCTTGTCATGTCAAAACGATCAGTAAGTCGTATAGTTTGTTTTTAATAACGAATATGAATATTTTTTACTTACTGTGAGTGCTGAGTTGTAAATCAGGGGTTGATGCTGGTGATCCTTCTGTATTGGGCCAATTTAAGGCTGTAGCTGTTGGTGTTTCTGTTGACACCTGTGTACTATGCCAACGGGAGACTGTTGTTGTTGTTACCTCTGTTAGACCTGTACTGAGCCAATGAGAGGCTCTCGTAGTGGAGTGTGATTCCTCAGTGGCTATAAGATAAAAGGGAATTTCAGTTGTTGTACAATTCAAACCATGTTCACAAATGACAATTGTATCTTGCTAAGACTTTTGGTCGCTATTATGAAGTGCTTGTATATATATAGTTATAGTGCAGTTCAAATAACTTGAAGTGAATAATACGATCTATCTGAATATATTTGTAGAAATGTGACTTTGGGATGCCAGTGTATTCCTCCCTACAGAGAGAGTAAATCACACGATGTTTGTGTTGTCAAGATACCCTAGTGTGGCGTTCTCATGGCATATTTTAAAGTGAGGAAAGTACCAACAGTGTGACTGTGCACTGAAACCACAAAAGTAAACACTTTCCTTTCAATGTTCCTCAAATAGACCATTGCAAGCAGAACTACATTTAAAAATAAGGTAGACTTGCTTTTTATTCTTTGTTGGATATTTCCACCTTACTCTCAAGGAGGTAATCTGAGCTTTATGTATTGTCATTGATCGTACCCTTATAAATTCAACCTCCCATCGTGTGGATGCCATCTCGACAACTAATCAAATAAAAGGTCAAAAGTGGGACCAAAAAAAATGTAGTACTTACGATTCTGTCCAATTTTCACAAAATTCATCAGGGATGAATTGTGTAAGGCTGGATGGCGAACAATGCATTTCAATGTAACTCTCCTCTTGTAGGACTGAACATGCAAGATATCCAGGGAGGAATATGTGTTTTTGTCCAACAGATACTGAGGCTGAGCTAAATAACAGCAGAGAGGTTCAATTAACTTTTGACTGAAAGTGTAAAAATTGAATATGTAAAAGAACATCAACAACCATCATCCTTATAATAGCTGGCCTGCACTTTACAGGGACAATACAGACATTTCACTTCTCTTTATTTTGGAAGAGATAAAGGGGAATGTGTGTGGGATTTGGTTTCACAGGGGAAGTCTAAACCATTTTAAGGCATTTCCTTTTTTAAATGTTCTATATCTCATCACAAAATTCTCAGTCTCCTACTCCAAGTCTTTTCCTATTCTATTTTTCACTTGTTTTATATTTATAATTCCCGCAAGCCACGACAATGGCTGTTATTATTTGTCAAATACGGTAGTGAATGACAGGGCAGGGAAGCGAACCCAGGTTAGTGGCATGAGAGGCAAACACCCTACACATCGTGCCAACATGGTTAATCCACTTGGTGGGAAATTGTAATGTGGCTCATATAGCAAGGAGTGCTACTCTGCCCCCTCTGAACGGAAAGGCACATCTTTGTGTTTCAACCTACCGCTGACCCTTCATACGTCCGGCCGTGTGTTACGATAGCCTCACAGCCGTCATTGCACTTCTGACACCAATGTAGGAAAACGTGACTCATATAGCTAGGATCAACACAATACTAGTATGGGACTACACAATTCAGTTTGACTCTTCACTTTTCCTAATTGTTATGGAATAGATTAGGTAGTTTAGTTCTTAGGAGCACAATTAGACACTACACTACCCCTTCCACACTCCATCCCCAGGTGGCAGTAGCAACTGGGTCAGGGGGTGTGCTCTGATAGGAAGTCTTAAGTGTTGGTTGTGCACAGGTGTGCACAGTAATCGATTCTAAACAATCTGATAGCTGCATAGATTTTTTATGAACTTGCGATAGTTCGAGTTTAAAGTGGAGAGAGTGCAGGGTTTAGCAGGTCTCTCAAGTAAGCTAAAAAGAGGTTTCGGATTGGAAAAGTTTAATATTTTCAGAAGAAGTCGGTAATTGGTTAAGGGAGGAGGATTTGGAGGGAAAGAGAGGAGGCTGAAAAGACTGAGGGAGGCAGAGAATGGGTTTATATTTGTTGAAGCTAGCAATAACAAGGGAGAGGGTATGT
The DNA here is from genome assembly GCF_045791955.1 of Oncorhynchus clarkii lewisi. Taxonomy (NCBI): domain Eukaryota; kingdom Metazoa; phylum Chordata; class Actinopteri; order Salmoniformes; family Salmonidae; genus Oncorhynchus; species Oncorhynchus clarkii. The sequence goes on from NC_092158.1 coordinate 44,835,669, forward strand.
TGAGGAAGATTTGTGTCAAGATCAAACAGAGTGAGCCAGATGCCAGTTTTGAGTTCTGGAGGAAAAATGGAAGGCGTAGAAGGTGTTGTAAGACATGGTGATGATAAAGACAAGGGATAGGCCAATGAGTGATCTATGTTTCAGTAAGGTAGGCTTCTTAGCGTTCATAGCAATGGTTATCAACTGTACCGCAGAGATGGAACTTAAGTCACAGAAAATAGATGTTGTGGTGGCAGATGCAGAGAAGTACTTGGGGCTGCGTGATTTGACTTTAGACTGCGTGGCAGGTTGACCAGCTGTTACTCGAGTGCAGCAAGGAGCCAAGGTAAATTGCTAGCTAGAATTAATCTTATCTGATAAAAAACAATCAATCTTAACATAATCACTAGTTAACTACACATTGTTGATGATATTACTAGTTTAACTAGCTTGTCCTGTGTTGCATATAATTAATATGGTGCCTGTTAATTTATCATCGAATCACAGCCTACTTCGCCAAACGGGCGATGATTTAACAAAAGCGCATTCACGAAAAATGCACAATTGCTGCACCAATATACCTAACCATAAACATCAATGCCTTTCTTAAAATCAACACACAGCTATATATTTTTTAAACCTGCATATTTAGTTAAAAGAAATTCATGTTATCAGGCAGTATTAACTAGGGAAATTGTGTCACTTCTCTTGGGTTCAGTGCAATCAGTGTCAGCGTATATGCAGCGGTTTGGGCCGCCTGGCTCGTTGCGAACTGTGTGAAGACCATTTCTTCCTAACAAAGACCGTAATTAATTAGGCAGAATTTTACATAATTAAGACAAAACATTTTTTTTAACCTTTATTTAACTAGGCAAGTCAATTAAGAACAAAATGTTATTTTCAATGACGGCCTAGGAACAGTGGGTTAACTGCCTTGTTCAGGGGCAGAACGACAGATTTTTACATTGTCAGCTTGGGGATTCAATCTTGCAACCTTTCAGTTACTAGTCCAACACTCTAACCACCAGGCTACCTGCCGCTCCAACATTGAAGGTTGTGCAATGTAACAGCAATATTTAGACTTAGGGTTGCCACCCGTTCGATAAAATATGGAACGACTCCGTATTTCACTGAAATAATAAACGTTTTCGAAATTATAATTTCCGGATTTGACTATATTAATGACCTATGGCTCGTATTTCTGTGTGTTTATTATATTATAATTAAGTCTAAGATTTTATATTTGATAGAGCAGTCTGACTGAGCGGTGGTAGGCAGCAGCAGGCTCGTAAGCATTCATTCAAACAGCACTTTCCTGCGTCTGCCAGCAGCTCTTTGCAATGCTTGAAGCACAGCTCAGATTATGACTTCAAGCCTATCAACTCCCGAGATTAGGTTGGCAATCATCCAATAGTATATACCCAAAGGTATATAATTCCTATAATAACTACAACCTAAAACTTCTTAACTGGGAATATTGAAGACCACCAGCTGAGCAAGGAACTTAGACGTTAGCTTTTTTACATGGCACATATTGTACTTTTACTTTCTAATCCAACACGGTGTTTTTGCATTATTTAAACCAAATTGAACATGTTTGATTATTTATTTGAGACTAAATTGATTTTATTTATGTATTATATTAAGTTAAAATAAAAGTGTTAATTCAGTATTGTTGTAATTGTCATTATTTCAAATATATATATATATATATATATATATATATATATATATATATATATATAAATCGTCTGATTAATCGTTATCAGCTTTTTTTGGTCCTCCAATAATCGGTATCAGTGTTGAAAAATCATAATCGGTCGACCTCTAGTCGGTAATGCAACATATTGGATGCCAACTGTCGTTAAACTCCACCAAAGAAGAAGGTGTGGCAGCTGGCAGAGCCATGAGGCTGCTGGAGTTTAGTGCCCATGTGAACCTTTGGTTTGACTCTTTATGTATTCGGCATGCCATGTTTTGTTTTGTTTTTTGTGTATACAATTATTTGTTGGTCATGCACCGTTTTTGTTTACATAAATCACTTGGGCTGGCCGACCAAGGAGTCAAGACAGAGCTGGCCCTGAACTTTAAGTTTGCCGTCTCCTGGAGCACATGCATTCAACACCTTTTCACATTAATGCACACATCAAATCAAGTTATAGACCTACAGACCCTTTATTAACTAGGCCTAAGGCCCCAGAATCAGCCGTAACATACAGTGCCTTGCGAAAGTATTCGGCCCCCTTGAACTTTGCGACCTTTTGCCACATTTCAGGCTTCAAACATAAAGATATAAAACTGTATTTTTTTGTGAAGAATCAACAACAAGTGGGACACAATCATGAAGTGGAACGACATTTATTGGATATTTCAAACTTTTTTAACAAATCAAAAACTGAAAAATTGGGCGTGCAAAATTATTCAGCCCCTTTACTTTCAGTGCAGCAAACTCTCTCCAGAAGTTCAGTGAGGATCTCTGAATGATCCAATGTTGACCTAAATGACTAATGATGATAAATACAATCCACCTGTGTGTAATCAAGTCTCCGTATAAATGCACCTGCACTGTGATAGTCTCAGAGGTCCGTCAAAAGCGCAGAGAGCATCATGAAGAACAAGGAACACACCAGGCAGGTCCGAGATACTGTTGTGAAGAAGTTTAAAGCCGGATTTGGATACAAAAATATTTCCCAAGCTTTAAACATCCCAAGGAGCACTGTGCAAGCGATAATATTGAAATGGAAGGAGTATCAGACCACTGCAAATCTACCAAGACCTGGCCGTCCCTCTAAACTTTCAGCTCATACAAGGAGAAGACTGATCAGAGATGCAGCCAAGAGGCCCATGATCACTCTGGATGAACTGCAGAGATCTACAGCTGAGGTGGGAGACTCTGTCCATAGGACAATAATCAGTCGTATATTGCACAAATCTGGCCTTTATGGAAGAGTGGCAAGAAGAATGCCATTTCTTAAAGATATCCATAAAAAGTGTCGTTTAAAGTTTGCCACAAGCCACCTGGGAGACACACCAAATATGTGGAAGAAGGTGCTCTGGTCAGATGAAACCAAAATTGAACTTTTTGGCAACAATGCAAAACGTTATGTTTGGCGTAAAAGCAACACAGCACATCACCCTGAACACACCATCCCCACTGTCAAACATGGTGGTGGCAGCATCATGGTTTGGGCCTGCTTTTCTTCAGCAGGGACAGGGGAGATGGTTAAAATTGATGGGAAGATGGATGGAGCCAAATACAGGACCATTCTGGAAGAAAACCTGATGGAGTCTGCAAAAGACCTGAGACTGGGACGGAGATTTGTCTTCCAACAAGACAATGATCCAAAACATAAAGCAAAATCTACAATGGAATGGTTCAAAAATAAACATATCCAGGTGTTAGAATGGCCAAGTCAAAGTCCAGACCTGAATCCAATCGAGAATCTGTGGAAAGAACTGAAAACTGCTGTTCACAAATGCTCTCCATCCAACCTCACTGAGCTCGAGCTGTTTTGCAAGGAGGAATGGGAAAAAATGTCAGTCTCTCGATGTGCAAAACTGATAGAGACATACCCCAAGCGACTTACAGCTGTAATCGCAGCAAAAGGTTGCGCTACAAAGTATTAACTTAAGGGGGCTGAATAATTTTGCACGCCCAATTTTTCAGTTTTTGATTTGTTAAAAAAGTTTGAAATATCCAATAAATGTCGTTCCACTTCATGATTGTGTCCCACTTGTTGTTGATTCTTCACAAAAAAATACAGTTTTATATCTTTATGTTTGAAGCCTGAAATGTGGCAAAAGGTCGCAAAGTTCAAGGGGGCCGAATACTTTCGCAAGGCACTGTAATCCTTTGTCATTTTGGCGTCATAAAATCTATGAAATCAATCTAGAATGAAGGACACTTACCATACATTTCTAACCCACTCTCCAACAGCCATGAGATTTTGGGAGGATGGCCATTTCCCACTGCAGAACATTTTATGGCAGTCTTTCCATTGTGTTCTGTTATCTCCAATTTTGGCTTACCTTGACAATGACAACAAGAGTGATGTTATGATTTTTGGTTTCAACTTAATTTGTTGGAAGTGGGAACAAGCCAAGCACTCTACCTCCTGTGCCAATATGAATATTCTACTAAATTAAGGGGAAGGCTGTTTGCTTTCTTAACCCCTATAAAACAGTGCTATTACAATATGTTACACTTACCCAAAACTGTCACATTAACCCACTTCACTACAGGCACTTTGTGAATGTAATGTAAACATGTGTAGAGGCCTCCATCTTTGAAGGTGACATCAGACACACTGACTGAAAAAACGGAGTCAGACAAGTTTATTATCTTGTAGCGCTTGTCCTTCAGGGCTGTTAGTGAAGATGGGGGAGAGAGGAGGCATGTCACAATATAACTCAACTACTTAAGATCTGAACAAAGATGTTACAATATGAGTAGGAACAAACATATTTACTTGTATCATGTACAACTATTATCATTCTAGACAGCATTTCATGGTAAAGTCTACACCCGTTGTATTCGACACGTGACAAATACAATTTGATTTTGATTTTAATCAGCTGTCGACATTAATAAAATAAAATCCTGTATGTCTCATTTACTGGGCATCCAGTCTACTTTCGAATTAAGATACTGCTTTGTTTTAGTATATAAAATACATAATAATAAATATCTATAGGTGGTATTATAAGATCCTCACCCTTCTGGTTATTAAAAAACATAACATGCCCATCAGGATTCTTCCATTCCACATGGCTCCCTTTGGCATTTCTAATGCGACACTTCATGGTTAGTGTCTCACCCTCCATCACGGTCAAATGTTGCACTGCAATGGATCCTGCAATGGCAAATACCAAGGATTTAGTATAGGACATACTTTGATTGACATGATGGAAGGTTCCAACATGTGTGAGAGCAAAATTACAAGATTATGTTATAAATACTGTTATTCCATCAAATGGTTGTTTTATGCAACAGAATAGGGGGTTCTTAGAACTCTATTGTGTCTATGTGAACTGAGATTGGGCCTCTGGGGGCTTAATGCTGACAGAAGATGTACAATGCGTTAGGTGATAAACCTAACAAAGCAAACAATTCCATAGCATGAGTTAGTGTTTGTGTGCTGGGAGGTACCAGGGTAGAGATGACTCCAGTATGGATAAATATGAGAGGAACCTTGTTTTGGGAGCCAGGCCCTGGTTTCTACACAATGAGAACAGTCTTAACAGCAGATGCTGTCTGCTGTGAATTATTAGTATCTTTCATAGGAATCCCAACCTTGTGACCCATTCCACACTTATTTTGTTTGTCATGTAGACTTTGCTATAAAAAGGTGTTGTAGTCTTTGTGTCGGGGCTCTCAATGAATCATCTAAGAGTGATTCGTCGACCAGCCATCGTTATTGTAGAGCACTCACATCATTCACTTGTGGTTGTGGTGTGACATGCTTTCCTTATAAATACGTGAATAAAGATTTAGTTTAAGTATAACTCTGACTTGTGTGATAAGTTTGTCTCTCCTCATTTGATAATACTAAAATTAACCCCCACAAATGATTTCAAGTTCACCTTACCTTTCAACAGCCCTTTCCTCTTTCTTACACATGCACAGTATGCCATGAACAATATGATCATGGATGGACTGTATTGAAAAGCAATCATAAAGAGGAGATTTAGGGGTCGTAGACAGATGAATAAGTGGGCAGTGTAAATGAACTAGTTAAGACCTGAGTCAGACCCTTCATTTCTCATAGCTCTCACTCACAGCACTGTCCTACTTCTCGGTCTTCCCCTGGTCTCAGACTCTACCACTGGGGGCTACAGGGGAAACTGAAGGAGGTCGAGCTACCATTGTCAGGCTTGAGGTTATGGGAGGTGTGACAAACAACAACTTGAGGGGGGTGCATTTCCGCTGCACATACACCTACAGATTATGCAGCCAACCTTCTCTACTGCGACTGACAGGAAGTCAAATATAGTGTGGACAGTCACCGAAAACATGAGGGGTGTAAAAGAGAAAGCAAGGGGTTTGTGGTTTTCTTCACACTGTCTGTGTGAGCGTCATGTGTTCCTTTTTCCTATGCTACTGGTATGATGACTAGTGATAGGCCTACTTTATTTGGAAACATTAACTGTGGGGGCAAATTTACACTGATGTTGTTGGTGGGCTTGTAATGCTTTAAAGGTTAACTGTTTTCATACATTGTGTGGGCTAGCAGAATATCACCTTATGATAGGGTCATGCTGTATATAGCACCGACTGAACAAAATAAATTCCATGTGGGTGGTCTACGGGGGTCCATGGAATTAGTGTATTTTATAATTAACCATAATGATTTTTAGACTTGTCTGCAATGATTGAATTCAAGGTTAATTATTTAATTAGGTATTTGAATCCCAATGAGAGCTGATGACCACCTAATGGTTGAAACGTTAGAGCATGTATTGCAGTATGCCGAGTCTTCCTTTTTGACAATTCCGAATAAACTGAATGACTAGACAATTGCTATCAATTTGAAAACCATCCTATATGATTAAAAAGTCACAATTTGGTGACTTTTTAATCATATAGGATGGTTTTCAAATTGATAGCATTTGTCTAGTCATTCAAAGACAATAATTTCAATGTCAGCCGCCAAACATTTAAACAAGACCACAACAAAGCAATAAGTACACATTTTCACTGTGATACAATCCTCAGAGCATTTGATCATGTCTATTATTTTTGTGTTGCCACAACTTTCAGTCTGTTTACAAGATGGTTATTTTAGCCATAAGACCTCAGGGGGTGTGGTATATATTCAATATACCACGGCAAAGGGCTATTCTTATGAACAGTACCAGGACATTTTAGCCAAAAACCTGGTTGCCTTTGCTAGGAAGAGGAAACTTGGCCGAAAGTGGATCTTCCAGCAAGACAATAACCCCCAAGCACTCATCAAAAAATGAGCCACAAAATCAACATTTTACAGTGGCCATCTCAGTCTCCGGACTTGTAACCCATTGGGCATACGATATAGCTCAGTATAGCAAGGGTGTCAATCATTTCGGACCCCACTGTAAATGCATCACAGCATCCGTCAAGAAAAAAGCAGTTCCATTCTAATTGATCTCACACACAGATGTAAAGAATTAGTAAGGAAACGTATAAAACGTAAAACATATATACAAATATGAATACAGCAAACATTGATTTGTGATATCTTACAACAAAAACATTGAATGTCATTTCAAAGTTGTGATCAAAACAGATCAGGCATAATCAACTCTGTCAAGCTGTATTGTATACATCTACCCTGCCTGGGTACTTTGTACTTCATTGTCTCAGAAACAATTACTTTCAGAGAAGTAGCCTACTCACCCCTTACAAACAAGACTAGGAAGCAAAGCTGCCGCATTAGTGCCATCTTGACTCTGTCAGATTCAGATGTGGATTCTCACAGCCACTTCCTCTCGTGTCTTTATATGCTACATACACTACACTGGCTACAGTAAGGGGCCTTCCGTGACATCACAGCACAATTCATGGGGTTTCCACGCAACATTGAATACATTTAGTTTCGAGGGCATCCCGGGTCATAGGTTGTTGATATCATGGGAAGAAAAATAATACAATGTTGATTGGATCATGAATTGACATATTTTAGGAATGTCTATTTCCTTTTCAATATGACATCTCTCTTGAAAGACATCACCATGCACCAATGTTGTAGCCTGGTGGAACTGTTTATTATTTTATTTTGTATTTACTTTTATTTTAACCTTTATTTAACTAGGCAAGCAGTTAAGAACAAATTATTCTGCCCTGAGCTAAAGTGTAGAGCTGCCTCTTTCAAGGAGCGGGACTCTAACCCGGAAGCTTATAAGAAATCCCGCTATGCCCTGGACTTCCTGACGGGCCGCCCCCAGGGGGTAAGGGTGGGTAACAACACATCCGCCACGCTGATCCTCAACACGGGGACCCCTCAGGAGTGCGTGCTCAGTCCTCTCCTGTACTCCCTGTTCACTCACGACTGCATGGCCAGGCATGACTCACCACCTGGGGTCAGTCCGTCAGGAAGTCCAGGATCCAGTTACAGAGGGAGGTGTTTAGTCCTGAGGTCCTAAGCTTGGTGATGAGCTTGGAGGGGACAATGGTGTTGAAAGCTGAGCTGTTGTCAATAAACAACATTCTCATGTAGGTATTCCTCTTATCTTGGTGGGTGAGGGCAGTATGGAGTGCAATTGAGATTGCGTTGTTTATGGATATGTTGGGGCAGTATGAAAATTAGAGTAGGTCTAGGGGTATCTGCGATGATGGAGTTGTGTGCTATAACCAGCCTCTCAAAGCACTTCATGATTACAGATGTAAGTGCTACAGGGCGTTAGTCATTGTGGCATGAATGCTTAGAGTTCTTGGGAACAGAATTGATGTTGGTTATCTTAAAACGTGGGGATTACCGACTGGGACAAGGAGACATTGAAAATTACAGCGAATATGCCTGCCAGCTGTTCTGCGCATACTCTGAGAACGCTCCATGGAATACCTTCGGGTCCGCAGCCTTGCAGGTGTTGACCTGATTAACCTTTCTGGGATATGTGGGACGGTAGCGTCCCACCTCGCCAACAGCCAGTGAGAGTGCAGGGCGTCAAATTCAAAACAACAAAAATCTCATAATTAAAATTCCTCAAGCATACAAGTATTTTACACAATTTTAAAGATAATATTCTCGTTAATCCAGCCACAGTGTGTGATTTCAAAAAATGCTTTACAGCGAAAGCACCACAACCGATTATGTTAGGTCACCACCAACTCACAGAAAAACACAGCCATTTTTCCAGCCAAAGAGAGGAGTCACAAAAAGCACAAATAGAGATAAAATGAATCACTAACCTTTGATGATCTTCATCAAAGGACTTCATATTACACAATACATGTATGTTTTGTTCGATAAAATGCATATTTATATCAAAAAAATCCAATTTTACATTGGCCCGTTATGTTCAGTAGTTCTAAAACATGCGGTGATTGTGCAGAGAGCCACATCAATTCACAGAAATACTAATCATAAATGTTGATAAATACAAGTGTTATACATGGAATTACTCCAATTTGCTTACCGCCCAAATAGGTCCACAGACGATGCAATCGCAACCACACTGCACACTGCCCTAACCCATCTGGACAAGAGGAATACCCATGTGAGAATGCTGTTCATCGACTACAGCTCGGCATTCAACACCATAGTACCCTCCAAGCTCGTCATCAAGCTCGAGACCCTGGGTCTCGACCCCGCCCTGTGCAACTGGGTACTGGACTTCCTGACGGGCCGCCCCCAGGTGGTGAGGGTAGGCAACAACATCTCCTCCCCGCTGATCCTCAACACTGGGGCCCCACAAGGGTGCGTTCTGAGCCCTCTCCTGTACTCCTTGTTCACCCGCGACTGCGTGGCCACGCACGCCTCCAACTCAATCATCAAGTTTGCGGACGACACAACAGTGGTAGGCTTGATTACCAACAACGACGAGACGGCCTACAGGGAGGAGGTGAGGGCCCTCGGAGTGTGGTGCCAGGAAAATAACCTCACACTCAACGTCAACAAAACTAAGGAGATGATTGTGGACTTCAGGAAACAGCAGAGGGAACACCCCCCTATCCACATCGATGGAACAGTAGTGGAGAGGGTAGCAAGTTTTAAGTTCCTCGGCATACACATCACAGACAAACTGAATTGGTCCACTCACACAGACAGCATCGTGAAGAAGGCGCAGCAGCGCCTCTTCAACCTCAGGAGGCTGAAGAAATTTGGCTTGTCACCAAAAGCACTCACAAACTTCTACAGATGCACAATCGAGAGCATCCTGGCGGGCTGTATCACCGCCTGGTATGGCAACTGCACCGCCCTCAACCGTAAGGCTCTCCAGAGGGTAGTGAGGTCTGCACAACGCATCACCGGGGGCAAACTACCTGCCCTCCAGGACACCTACACCACCCGATGTCACAGGAAGGCCATAAAGATCATCAAGGACATCAACCACCCGAGCCACTGCCTGTTCACCCCGCTATCATCCAGAAGGCGAGGTCAGTACAGGTGCATCAAAGCTGGGACCGAGAGACTGAAAAACAGCTTCTATCTCAAGGCCATCAGACTGTTAAACAGCCACCACTAACACTGAGTGGCTGCTGCCAACACACTGACACTGACTCAACTCCAGCCACTTTAATAATGGGAATTGATGGAAAATGATGTAAATATATCACTAGCCACTTTAAACAATGCTACCTTATATAATGTTACTTACCCTACATTATTCATCTCATATGCATACGTATTTACTGTACTCTATATCATCGACTGTATCCTTATGTAATACATGTATCACTAGCCACTTTAAACTATGCCACTTTGTTTACATACTCATCTCATTTGTACTTACTGTACTCGATACCATCTACTGTATCTTGCCTATGCTGCTCTGTACCATCACTCATTCATATATCCTTATGTACATATTCTTTATCCCCTTACACTGTGTACAAGACAGTAGTTTTGGAATTGTTAGTTAGATTACTTGTTATTACTGCATTGTCGGAACTAGAAGCACAAGCATTTCGCTGCACTCGCATTAACATCTGCTAACCATGTGTATGTGACAAATAAAATTTGATTTGATTTGATTTGATTTGAATTAGAGATATACTTCTCCTTAATGCAACCGCTGTGTCAGATTTCAAAAAAACTTTACGGAAAAAGCAAACCATGCAATAATCTGAGTACAGCGTTCAGACAACAAAGCAGCCAAAAGATATGCGTCATATTGTGTAGTCAACATTAGTCAGAAATAGCATTCTAAATATTCACTTACCTTTGATGATTTAAAAAAAAAAATATATTATTATTTTTTTTTTACATTTTACCCCTTTTTCTCCCCAATTTCGTGGTATTAGCTTGTAGTAGCTACTATCTTGTCTCATCGCTACAACTCCCATACGGGCTCGGGAGAGACGAAGGTTGAAAGTCATGCGTCCTCCGATACACAACCCAACCAGCCGCACTGCTTCAGCGCGCATCCAACCGCACCAATGTGTCGGAGGAAACACCGTGCACCTGGCAACCTTGGTTAGCGTGCACTGCGCCCGGCCCGCCACAGGAGTCTGGCCCATTGGCGGATGTTGAACAGTCGGCTGGCCACTTCCCTTCCACCGACAGGGTGGTCAAAGTCTCGTTGCAGCTCGGTAGTGAAGGCTTATATGGAGCTGCAGGATGGTGGCTGCTGTTCCCACACCGCCGTTGCCCACACCAGGGCCTTGCCCGAGAGTAGAAAAATTATGTAGGCTAGCATGGCCCGATCGGTGTGGAATGAGGAGGACTGTAGCTCGAACACCAGACAGCACTGGGTGAGAAACTCCTTGCCTCCTCCCGGGTGGCCGTCTGATAAGGGAATTATATGCTTAAAGGTAACGATTATCGCGCCCAGGCTCTGTCGTAACCGGCCGCGACCGGGAGGTCCGTGGGGCGACGCACAATTGGCCTAGCGTCGCCCGGGTTAGGGAGGGCTTGGTCGGTAGGGGTGTCCTTGTCTCATCGCGCACCAGCGACTCCTGTGGCGTGCTGGGCGCAGTGTACGCTAGCCAAGGTGGCCAGGTGCACGGTGTTTCCTCCGGCGCATTGGTGCGGCTGGCTTCCGGGTTGGATGTGCGCTGTGTTAAAGAAGCAGCGGCTTGGTTGGTTGTGTATCGGAGGACGCATGACTTTCAACCTTCGTCTCTCCCGAGCCCGTACGGGAGTTGTAGCGATGAGACAAGATAGTAGCTACTACAACAATTGGATACTACGAAAATTGGGGAGAAAAAGGGGTAACAATTCAAAAAAAATAAAAAAAAGAAAAGAAAAGAAAAAAAAAGGTAACGATTAAAATATTCCACCCTGAAACCATATAATTGTAAAAAATTTATTAGAATCATAAAACTATAATCTGATGATGGGTGTAGTTTTAGTCAGAATTAGAACAAGGACCTTTTTCTCCTTGTTCGTATGTAAGCAGGCTGCAAGTGTGAAACAAATGATAAGAAGAGCAAGTTGTACTACTGTGTTCCTTACAGGACATTCTGTCCCCACCTGTGGAGTGGAGAAACTGTTAGGTTTGCAGAAGATTATGAAACATGTTGCAGATGAAAGAAACAATGTATCTGTGTAGTGGAAAAACACTGACTGTCTGAGCAAGGCATGGCTTAAGATTTGAACTTGTTTGTGTGTGTGTTATAAAGACTGTTTGCATTCTTGACTTTAGAGCGCTCTCGTGAATAAACTGTACTAACCTTTTGCATAAACTGAGTCTTTGAGGATTATTATTAAACACAGGGTCTTACAAATCAAAGGGATTGGGCAAAGTTTGATTGTTAGTTATTATCATTGTGATTGAAAATTCTCGTGACAGCTTGGTCCTTCGAAGCCGGATTTCAATACCTGTTTTCTGTCGTCCCATGGGAGCGCCGAAAATCAAATCAAATCAAATGTATTTATATAGCCTTTCGTACATCAGCTGATATCTCAAAGTGCTGTACAGAAACCCAGCCTAAAACCCCAAACAGCAAGCAATGCAGGAGTAGAAGCACGGTGGCTAGGTAAAACTAGGCTATGAGGGGTGGCCAGTCCTCTTCTTGCTGTGCCGTGTGGAGATGATAACAGAACATGGCCAAGATGTTCAAATGTTCACAAATGACCAGCATGGTCAAATAATAATAATCACAGTAGTTGTCGAGGGTGCAGCAAGTCAGCACCTCAGGAGTAAATGTCAGTTGGCTGCACGGATGGATCTAAGATCTGTAAGTTAAAGACCTGACCTCTGGAAATTGAGGTTCCATTTCAGGCCGGTGGCAAACTGGTACGCGACAGAAAGCGGTGACGAAATCCAACCAACATTGAAACCTCAGCTGCAAAAAATAAGGTCAGTGCTTTTTATTCACGAATATATATTGGATAATATCTGTTTGATTGCATTAAATGAGGTAAAGGATTTTAAGGGAATGCAGGAATTTAACCAAAGATGAGTAAAGCATTTTAATGTATTCTGGGTGTTAGACGCTAAAATATCCGGAGGAGTTTATATCTGGTGACCTGTCTTCAGAATTTTGTGTGGAGAAAATTGTTTTAAAGGGAACCAAGTATTCTGTGCAAATGGAAGATAGGAATCGGGGTATAAATTCAAATAGGAGGAGGGGGGTCCGGAATGATTCCAAGATATCTGTGGCCACTACCAATATAAACTATATATAATCTAAATGTTGAGACCTTAAACGTAAAATTGGTTGAAAGGCAAAATATAATAATATAATTATGAGAGAGGAGGCATAATTATATTAATATAGGTTGCCTGTCTAAATACACTTAGGAGGGGATGGTCAGATCTTTAGGAGGCGCCCATCTAGGTCTGATTGAGGTGAGGTGAGGTAGGAGATATTAACGTGTCAAAATCACAAGGAACAACAAAAAAAATAGGCTGTTAACTAGGACTTTACAAACCCTGGGATATAGCTTATAAGTTGTATACGTCTGAGACCTAATGTCGATCGAAAGACAGCTCTATAGATAAAGTTTCAAGAAAGGAAAAAGCACACACATAGGAGGGACATACATACAGATCAATTGTGAGACACATAGATTGTGAGAAGAGATCAGAGTTTTAAAAGCACACACATAGAATAAGAAGATAATTATTTGCATGTGAGAAATATATATTAATCAGTGAAAAGTCACAAGGAACAACAAAGAATAAGTAGAACTTATGGTTGTATACGTGTGAGATAAAAATAATATATCAGGATTCATACAAATAATGATTCTAAAATTCTAGGAAAGATTAACGGGAGGTATTTATCAACATAGGTTAAGGATAATAACGGTAGAAAGCACACACACATAGAAGGTAAAAAGCACATACACATAGATTGTGAGAAGAAGCAGAATAAGAAGGAAAGGTAATTGAATAACATGGGTGGTAAATCCTCAAAGGAGGTACAATAATTAACCGGGGATGAGAGGTACATCTAATGCCCAAAATGGAGAAAGAAGTACAACTTTGAGAGACGTCTAGATGTAGAACAATTTGAATTAATGATAAAGTAGATACATAGGACATGTGTAGATAGACAAGGGAAACAGCGGGTTGAGGGTTAGATACCTGGCTGTCTGAAGCCCGGAAAAAAGAAGGTAATAAGGCAAGTGTAGAGAAAGGGTGTATTGAGAATAGGAGTCGTATTTAAATAACTGAATCACAGAAGAGACAGTTACCTAAATCTAATGCAGATAGGTAATGGCGATAGAGTTGTGTCCACCGAAATGTTTTTATTCTAAAGGGTTGACTGAAGTATGTTATAAATTTGGCGATTTACATGTTACTTTTAAGTCTTGGACATTTCGTAAGTGTGAAGCCGAAAGAGAAGAGAAAGTTGAAAAGTTTGGTTTTACGATAGAGGTAAGGCAGAACGTTGTTTGAGTAGGGGTTATATTTTCGCCTACTGGTAAGAATAGGTGAGTTAGTTGTGCTCGCTGGGCTATATTTGGCTGTAAGGGATTCAGGTCTGAATAGTTTAATCGTAAAAGTTTTGTGATAGTTTCTGATTATGAGTTAATTTTATTTTACAGGGACAGTGCACATTAATCACAGTTGTGTGTGTCTAATGGCAGGGGATCCCTATCAAGCACTTTGAGAGCCTGTTTGAAGACAGACAATGGGTTTTAATGTTGTAAAGCAAGCTTGGGCCAAATTAGTCAAGTAATATGTAAATTAGGGGAACTTCATAGATTTGAAGTACAGTATTGTATCCAAGGGTAGTGAATGTTCAATTAAGTACCAATTACCATTGAGGAAGTTTAAAACTAATGATTGGAGGGAGTACAATGCAATTATTATTATTATTAGGTTTTGTTTGTAGTCAATGTTTGGGTTTCTGAATTGGTGTAGTATAATGAAATGCTGACCAAGTGGTTGTGTTTTTTTTTCTGGGAAAAGGAGTGCTTCATTGTCTCTCTTTGGAATGTTTTCTGGGGCTGTAAGATAGAGGCATATTTCTACCAAATTTAAGAAACCTGGAAATGTTTGTTGTTTTTAACCTAGGGGTTGCAAATACCCACACGCAAATAATAGTGTATTACTAGTAGTTTATATATTAAAAAAAAATACTATGTTTGGATTGGTATGTTCCAATTCCTTTGGGTTTGAGGAGTTTTCCATTTTTTCTATAACCACGATATCTTAAAGGGGTACACACACATATGGAATTTTCGAAGTTTTATTTTCTGAGTTTTAATTAAACAAGTGAATTATTTTGATAAAGGAATGTTCTGGGAACCTGGGATACAGGTTGCACTGCTAAGACCTTGATGGTTTGGGAGTAGCATGAGGAGAGAAGATAGAAGGGACACAGAATGGGTAGATAACAATTACTGAGTGGAGACCAGCATAGTTCAATTATAAACAGGATTAGATGGCAGAGTGTAAGGCTCTCCCAAGAAATGGGGGACATAAATAATATTGTGACAGACAGAAAAGACAGAATAAGAATAAAAGGGGAAGAGAATTTGGTTCACTTAGCTTTAGGATATTAATTTGTGGAAAGACTTTCTGCTCCATTTGTTTTAAAAATATGACAAGTTAGCAGGGCAGGCAGGTATTTCAGTTTTTATTTTAAGTGTATGTTTAGTAAATTCGCTAGGAAGAGATATGATGATTTTGTTGAAAGTAGTTGTTACCCTAACTAAAAGAGAAAACTTAGTTGGTTTCAGGAATGAAGGTGTTAGACACTGAACCATTACCTAGAAATTATTCTGCACAACGGGCCGAAATAGTAGCATTGACTAGAGCCTGCGAAATAAGAAAGGAGAAAAAGGTTACCATTTACACAGACAACACATATGCATTTAAAACCATACAAAGCAGCACAGATAAATCTTAAAAGTAGATAAGACACTTGACAGAGAATTGTTACAGGATAGCCAAGAACGAACGCCCCAGGGAGAATTGGACATGTGGAAAATGAAAGAGGCGATCCTACAAGATAATGTCAGACATAAGGCAAATTTACTAATCTTACCTAAGTCATTGTTTAGATATGCAGCAGTATTGACACATGGGCAGAGCCATGTGCCAACAGGAAGAAAGGATTGTAGAGCAGGTTAGGAAACACCAGGTGGTAGAGCAGGTTAGGAAACACCATGTGGTAGAGCAGGTTAGGAAACACTGCAGGTTAGGAAAGACTTAGTGGCCTAGAAGATAACTACTTTAAAAAATTACAATTGTAGAATATCCATTCCAACATTTGGAAATGGACTTCATTGAACTATTCCCGAAGTGAAGGGAAGAAGGGGTGTTTAACAATAATAGATAAGTATAGCAAATGGGTAGAAGCGTTCCGAACTTACTTGGCGGACACGATTATGGTAGCTAAAATATTAGGTCAAGACATTATCCCTAGAGTTGGTTTACTAGGATCTATTTCTTTAAATAATGGATGACATTTTAGCTAATCAGGTAGAACAAATATAATGCCAGAGTTAGGGACCAGAACAGGACAGGTAGACATAGAAGTTGAAGATATACTAGCAGAACACATGAGAAGACTGTTTGTTAACCAAACCCGTATGTCCAAGATTTTGTGTCCAACAGGTGAATTACAGGAGAAGGTGATTCACTCAATCCAACCAGGAGACTGGGTGTGGATCCAGTCCCTGAGGAGAAAAGACTGGAAGCAGCCCCGTTGGGAAGGCCCATACCAGGTTCTGTTAAACCACCAGCTTTGCCATTAGAATAGCTGAGAGAGTCACTTGGGTCCACGTTACCCACTGCAAAAGGGTATGTACACATACAAGCACTGCTGCTCACACACAGAGTTAGGAGAAGAACCGAGTACCAACAGGGTCCAGGGGTCACCTCCTTAACGAAGATTCCTTATCCCGACCTTTCATCACTGTGTGTGCTCCTAGAGGCGTGAGTAAGGGGTGGTACCTAGCAGATCGACTAAGGGCAGGATAGGGTTGGCGGTTTTTGGGAAGACTAGGAACTCTGAGCTGCATCATAGTCTTGGTAACCTTTCTGATACATCCAGATCCACCACCTTCTGGTACTAATTATATGACGCCGTTGTCATTGATAAGAAGTAAAAGATAAACTATATAATACACTGATGAGTGACTTACAGAATAAGGAGTCAAAGAAGATCAAGAAGGTAAACATTAAACAATTCCCTAGGAAAGCAAATAACTTTACAGGGATTGGGTTGGCCAGATTGAAGTACTCGGCCAACCCACCTCGGTTCACTTTAACTCCTGATGAGTACCAGTGTTATAGATACAAGAATGGCACCGAGATTTTAATGGCTGAAAGTTAATCGTTAATGTGACTGACTTAGGTTTGGAAGTACAGGAGAAAATTCTTAACTTCTCTGAACAATTATCCGCCACCTCCCTCATGACCTGGTAAAATAGACTGACTCTCGATATGTTATTGGCAGAAAAGAGCGGGGTATGTAGAATGATTGGGGTTCATTGCTGTACGTTTATTTTTTAATAACACAGCTCCAGACGGATCAGTGACCAAGGCCCTGGCAAGTTTGACCACATTAGCTCATGAGTTAGCAGAGAACTCTGGGGTGGATACTTCCCTGACAGGGTGGTTCGATTAGCATGTTTGGGAAATGGAAAGATATCGTAAGTACTGTATTGTGGGCTGCTTTCACCTGTATGAGTGTGTTGGTGTTGTGTGGATGCTGTTTGGTCCCATGTGTGAGAGGTTTAATCACCAGAACTCTAGAGAGATCGATGACGCAACAGATGGTGAGATATGGACCGATTCCGAGCTCCGACCAGTGGGATGACAAATACAGGCGTCCAGGCCTAGGGAATGGCTCCGTTTCTTTTAACCACGAGGAGCCAATGTTAGATGAGACTATCTTCAATGTTTAGACAGACTGTTCCTTTAATGAAGATTATAATAAAAATCCTAAAAAGAAGAGTTATAATTAGATATAGGCCTAGAGCAGTCGATGATAAGAATCTGATGTAAATACATGTATTCGTTTTGTTTGATTTTGTGTAACATTTTTGATTCCATATGACGGTGGATGTATCAGTGTGTATTATTTAGTCATTAAGGGTGGATCGATAAGGGAATTCATATGCTTAAAGGTAATGATTAATATTCAGCAAAGAACAACAGAAAACACTTATTTTTATAGGGAAATCATAATTAGTAAATAGGACACACCTGACTTTCATTAATGTCTCTAGGACAGTCTCTGCCGCCCTCTGGTGACAGGTGGAACCATGACAGGTTTACAAATGCTGTTTTTGAATTAAAGAAAATTGTACCTACACACTGAAGAAGGCTGTAAAGCCTAAAAGTCTGTGTACATAGGCTTTACAGCCTTCTTCAGTGTGTAGGTACAATTTGATGCAGTCAAAAAAAAAAAAATTGAGGTGAGCTTTATGCAACATATTTTTATTGCGAACCCAATACACCTCTTTGTTTGTCTAATGAATAACATCACCATGCTCAAAGGGATATTCATTGTCTGCTTTTTTTATTCTTACCCATATAGGAATATTTGACCTTCTTTGCGAGGCATTGGAAAATATGCCTGGTCTTTGTGGTTGAATCTGTGTTTGAAATGTACTGCTGGACTGAGGGACCTTACATATAATTGTATATGTGGGGTACAGAGATGAGGTAGTCATTCAAAAATCATGTTAAATACTATTATTGCACACAGAGTGAATCCATGCAACGTATTATGTGTCTTGTTAAGCAAATGTTTACTCCTGAGCTTATTTAGCCTTGCCATAACAAAATGCAAGAGTTGAATAGCTATTGACTCAAGACATTTCAGCTTTTCATTTTAAATTGATTTACAAAAATGTCGAAAAACATCATTCAACTTTGACATTATGGGTTATTGTGTGTAGGCCAGTGATCCAAAAATCTAAATGTAATCCATTTTAAATTCAGGCTGTAACACAACGAAATGTGGAATAGTCAAGGGGTGTGAATACTTTTTGAAGGCACTGTATGTTAATATACAGTATGTTAATTGCATGCAAATAAAGGTTGCTTCTCTACCACACCCATAACAGAAGCACAATCATGGCCTCGGTTATGTAGGTGGAGGACTTCTGTGAGAGGTCGCTGTCACGCCTGAATTCGACCCTACGATGAAGACGTCAAGCAAAGCTCTTAAATCTTAACCATGCCAGCCCGCTATCAATTTCTATTCAGTTCAACTCGCCATAAATTCGGCGTCTGAACTGTGTATTAGACAGGTAAATTGCTGAACCTGGTGCAAGGGGTGGAAGATGCCAGAGGGACAGTTTTTACAAGCTGAAATTGCTAACTGAAGTGTTTCACAATAGCCCCACCCTAGCGCGAAACTAGCAGAAAATTGAAATGTTTATGACACAAACTTAGAGGCGAAGCCACGGCAGTACCCGGCTGGGCAGGGTGCCTGCTAGATTGATCAAGATGGCACCGACAGACAGCTCTACTTATGGCTCCACAAGCATTTCTTTACACCAGCAATAACATCTGCTAAATATGTGTATGTGACCAATAAAACTACACATTTTATTTTATCTGAACATTGACCACCCAGTCAGGCTGGCTTAAAATAAAATAAAAAATTAATTAAATTATTTTCATTTGTTTTTGTATTGTCTCCTGACTAATCAGAAATGTAGTTGCTGGGATCTAATTGGTTATATCACAATCATATGGTAACACCCCCCTATTTGAATATGTTGGTAACCGGTTTGAATTTATGAAATTGCTTGGTCAAAGGTTGACATGCAGAGCCACCATTACCATGTGACACTAGCTATGTTTCTATTAACTTCTCCATTGATATATTTTGTAAACTTTTCGAAAGTTCGCATTGAAAATAGATGCGACAATATCCTACTGCGGTGTGTTTTCATTTTAGTGATTAGGCCCAAGAAGCCAGTGTTCGGAGGATATATTGGCACAGCTGTTAGTTAGTCAAGGGCCAGAAAACCGTGCCAATATATCCTCCAAACACTGGATTCGAGGGCATTATCATTTCAATGGAGACGCACTGCATTTTCTATGCAAACTTTCTATACACGTACAAAATAAATCCCTGGACACGTTAATGGAAACTGGTGGCTCTGCATGTCAACCTTTGACCAACCTATTTCATCAATTCAAATGGGGGGGGGGGGGGGGTAGTGTTACTTTTGTACAACGGGTTACCAACGTATTCAAATAATGATTGACATATTTTTATTAAAATGTTATTTCACCCTTCCACAAAATAATGTCCCAACACAATCTAGGGTTGCTACCCAAGCCAGCTGATCGTTCATTCTATTGGTAAGGTTGCCAGAGATGCGACCCAATCGTGAAGTCTTTTTGTTCTATATCTAAGGACACAACCTAGAAGTTTGTTCTAAATATTCCGTTGCCATGCTGGCTGGCAATGTTCTTATCCCTTGCTTGCTAGCTAGCCAACTATGTCTAACACAGTCACATCAAACAGTGCAGCCAGAATAACAGCAAAGTAGCTGCATTTTGAGAATGGCTTTGCAATGTATAGAAGCTGTTTTACAGGCTCCTGACCAATTTTACTATATATACACTACCGTTCAAAAGATTGGGGTCACTTAGAAATATCCTTGTTTTTGAAAGAAGGGCGAGGGGCCTTCAGTATCTTGTGGAGTGTGAGGGGTACAGTCCAGAGGAAAGGTGCTGGGTTCCGGTCAAGGACGTGTTGGACCCTTCAATGCTGCAGGAGTTCCACCGTCTTCGTCCGGATCGGCCCACGCTTCGCCCTCCTGGTCGTCCCCGAGGCCGGTGTCGGTGCGCTGCTGGAGCCGCATCAAGGGGGGGTACTGTCACAACTTCCGCAGAAGTTTTTATTATTAAACTGCGCAGTTGTAACACAGTTTTTGCTCTCCTGCGCCTGACTTCTCTGCCAACAGGACACACCCCTTACACTAATCCAAGTTTATAATGTTAAAAGGCTAATTGATCATTGGAAAACCCTTTTGCAATTATGTTAGTACAGCTGAAAACTGTTGTGCCTATTAAAGAAGCAATAAAACTGGCCTTCTTTAAACTAGTTGAGTATCTGGAGCGTTAGCATCTGTGGGTTCGATTACAGGCTCAAAATGAAACTCGTCAGTCTATTCTTGTTCTGAGAAATGGAGGCTTTCCATGCGAGAAATTGTCAAGAAACTGAAGATCTCGTACTACGCTGTGTACTACTCCCTTCACAGAACAGCGCAAACTGGCTCTAACCAGAATAGGAAGACGAGTGGGAGGCCCCAGTGCACAACTGAGCAAGAGGACAAGTACATTTGACAAGTCTAGTTTGATAAACAGACGCCTCACAAGTCCAAATAATAACCGCAAAACACCAGTCTCAACGTCAACAGTGAAGAGGCGATTCCGGGATGCTGGCCTTCTAGGCAGAGTTCCTCTGTCTAGTGTCTATGTTTTTTTGCCGATCTTAATATTTTATTTTTATTGGCCAGTATGAGATAAGGCTTTTTCTTTGCAACTCTGCCTAGAAGGCCAGAATCCCGGAGTCGCCTCTTCACTGTTGACGTTGAGACTGGTGTTTTGCTTACAAGCAAAATCTCAAACAGGAAGTACCATTGACGCGCTCAACACAAAAGTGATATGTTGAAGCAGTTGCTAAGCTACAGGACTGTTTCGCTAGCACAGACTGGAATATGTTCCATTATTCATCCGATGGCATCAAGGAGTTTACCACATCAGTCACTTACTTCATTAATAAGTGCATTGATGATGTCTTCCCCACAGTGACCTTACATACATATCCCATGGATCCCATGGATTACAGGCAACATCTGTACTGAGCTAAAGGCTAGAGCTGCCGCTTTCGAGAAGTGGAACACTAATCCGGACCGCAAAAACGGCTACCTGGAGCTCGTCTGAGCGATTGGCTGGATATGCCTCACCCACTAGTAACTTATGCTGATTCACTAAGATCTGCCCACTATAGTGTTGTGCTGTCTGAACTTGATGTTGAAGCCCAATACTATACACTTTGTCATCACCACACACACACACGGACACATCTGATTCCAAATGTAGATATTATGTTCAATGGACGCACAACATTTCAAGATAGAAAACCAGCATGAGCCATTGAGATGGTCAATAACTTAAAATTCCTTGGGGTACACATCTCAGAGAAGCTGAAATGGTCTAATCACAAGGACACCATAGTGAAGAAGGCATGACAGTGACTCTTCAACCTCAGGATGGTGAAGAAATTTGGCCTGTCCCCAAGGGCACTCACAGAACTCTGGAGCTCTGTCAGAATGACCATCGGGTTCTTGGTCACCTCCTTCTCCCCCGATTTCTCAGTTTGGCCAGGCGGCCTGCTCTAGGAAGAGTCTTGGTGGTTCCAAATTTCTTCCATTTAAGAATGAAGGAGGCCCCTGTGTTCTTGGGGACCTTCAATACTGTAGAAATTTCCCCAGATCTGTGCCTCGACACAATCCTGTCTCAGGGCTCTATGGACAATTCCTTTGACCTAATGGCTTGGTTTTTGCTCTGACATGCACTGTCAACTGTGGGACAGGTGTGTGCCTTTCCAAATAATGTCCAATCAATTGAATTTATCACAGGTGACTACAATCAAGTAGTATAGCAAAGGGTCTGAATACTTATGTAAATAAGGTATTTCTGTTTTACTTTATTTGATCCATTTTAGAATAAGGCTGTAATGTAATAAAATTAGGAACAAGTCAAGGGGTCTGAATATTTTCCGAATGCACTTTTGTTCATTGTAGTTGCCTACACCTGTTTTAGACAAACCCCAACTGTTGCAAACCAAATGCTATTCTATAGATGGGTTGGCTGTAAATGTTACAAAAATTATGTGCAAGCATCGACTTGGCCGGAAGGTGTGCATTGTTATGATTCTGGTCAGATAGCTAGCAACAATGACAAGAAGCTGCCTTGTGGGGAATCGTAGGTGGCTCGTTTCGACAGTTGTAGCTTCTTATTAATACCATGTCTTGTTTTGAGGTGTTTTGACTGATGTCATGTCTATGCTATTATGGCTCAAATTCGCTAGCCAGCTCACTAACAACTGTAACGATGTATTTGAGAGACAACATGTGCTCTTTTTGCAAATGTATTTATGTTTTCAATAAACATTTGGAGACTAATTATAGTTCACATGTTGTCCACAGTCTAAGCCAACCCCATCTACCCCATAGTTGTGTACACTTCAGTTTTGTTGCTAAACAGTTTTGTTGCTAAACAACCAACAATCTATTAGCATGTGGAAATATTGTCTAGACATTTTTTTCCAGGGGGGATTAAGTTCATAAATTGACAGGCTGGGCTGTGGGACGGACAGTGGGTGCGCATTGATACATCTAATGGCACTGTTAACGAGTGGATAATTACCCGGATAATTTTTTGGTTTTTAATTTTTTTTTTACCACTTTTTCTCCCCAATTTCGTGGTATCCAGTAGCTACTATCTTGTCTCATCGCTACAACTCCCATACGGGCTCGGGAGAGACGAAGGTTGAAAGTCATGCGTCCTCCGATACACAACCCAACCCAACCAAGCCGCACTGCTTCTTAGCACAGCGCGCATCCAACCCGGAAGCCAGCTGCACCAATGTGTCATCATGCACCTGGCAACCTTGGTTAGCCCCCACTGCGCCCAGCCCGCCACAGGAGTCGCTGGTGCGTGATGAGACAAGGATATCCCTACCGGCCAAATCCTCCCTAACTCGGACGACGCTAGGCCAATTGTGCATCGCCCCACGGACCACCCGGTCGCGGCCGGTTACACAGTTGCACAGCTGTCTAAGGCACTGCATTTCTGTGCTAGAGGCGTCACTAAAGAGACCTTGGTTCGATCCCGGCTGTATCACAACCGGCCATGATCGGGGAGTCCCATAGGACGGCGCACAATTGGCCCAGCGTCGTTCTGGTTAGGGGAGGGTTTGGTCTGGGTTGACCGTCATTGTAAAATTATATTTTTTTCTTAACTGACTTGCGTAGTTAAATAAAGGTTAAATACAATTTTAAAAGTGTTTACATTACCCATTTAGGCAAAAAAAGCGGTTATGCCTTTCCACCTATCTTTCATGTATCGGGTAGCCCACGAAAACCAGCATTGGTAGAATGCAAGAATGTACTAATATTTGCCATATTCTAATAATTCACGTGCCAACGTATCACCAAAGTCCGTGCCATGATGAAATTTGCACTCCTAAAATAATTGGATTGTGAAACTTACATTCAGCCAACCAGAAAAGCAAGGCAAAGCAATTCAGGCATTCTTGAAAGTCGGGACAATCCTTGTCCTGCAAAGACATTTTTTTGTGGGGAAAATGTTGATATTGAAAGCAGTAGGCATTTAGAATAAACATTTCTGCACTCCTTCCTACAGGCGGTAAATCATTGGATCTAATTATTTTGATTCAATGCAATTCATTCTTTGAGGACTGAAACATAATTTATTTTTGCCTATTAATAAGCCTTTGTCAACTTCCCGCCTAGTTATTTTGCTCACAGCTCACTGTCAATTGCTCACTATCGCCCTATGTTTACATATTAGGTTATGGATTTCTTACAGAAACTGGGGCCGTGACATCCCATTAAGCGTTTACCGATGGCGACGTCTTTTTGACATCTTTTTTTGGTGCTGTCCAGACCAGCTGTCTTTTTTTTGTGCAGTCTGGACTGGCCTTGGTTTCAACGTCCAAGGACGTAGATTTTTGATTCGGTCCAGACTAACTCTAAAATGCACTTATATTTCAACGTCCGCAAAATACATATTTTTTGACATGTGGAAAAGGCACCTTTTCACCTATGATTCAGCACGCAAAATGCATAGGATGTCCATGTCTGGAAAATATGCCTAAAATGCGTCATTTTGCTTACTGGGAAACGTAATTTATTATAAAAACGTTTCCAAAATTTGACAAACGAAAAATCCACCCATGTAAAACAAAGAAATATGTTGTTGATCTTTCAAAAATGTATCCTATATCTGCCATTTCCATTATATTTGTTCTTTTTTTTTAATACATTGCTTTTGTGGAATATACCTGGGTCAGTGGTAACCTGCATATTGTTATATTTCCTTCCTCAAACATTTTAGTATTGATGTTATTTTGATTTTGTTCAATAAATGCACAGTTCAAACTCAATTTCAGGGACTCAAATGTGCTATTTAAATATAGGCCTACAGTTCAGTGGGTCAGACTATTTTGACACCGTGCCAGTAAATTGATTAGGACAGCTCTGGAATATTCTCTTGCTATTTCCGGGATTCTATCATCCTCAACCGACCTTCGTCTTTTTTCAAGTGATTTATGCAACACACGAGCTAGATTTCAACCAATCAATGCGTTGAGGGGTATAAACATTTTTACAACTGATCCTAGTGCTGGTTGATTCCTTACATGTGGCCATATAACGCATTCCGCATTGAACAATAGTGGTTAAATTCTGATTGTAGATCATTTTGACTGCTAGAACGTACTAGAAGTGCAGAATTTTACAGGCAGGTGAGAGAGGAGTTCTTGGAAGCTGATTGGTTCACAAGTTATCCGGAAGATACATGAACGCTTTCGCCGGCATCTTCTTTTCTCATTCATCGGGTAGAGGAGACTGAACAGTTTTCATACAGAATTGCCTACATCACATCCAGGTAATAAAAGGAAACATATTTTAATCTGTTATAGCCTACGTCATTGCCAGTTATAGGCATATGTAACGTGATGTATTTTTCCTACAATTGTTTATATATTCGCTTCGGTATCAGTGTGTCCTTATTAGATGTAATATACTTATTTGTCGATTAAGATCATTTATGTTAATATTGTTATGTTCACTGTAGGTCTATTCAACAATTCTACGAGACGACAGCCTTTGATGCCAGATTAGTCTGTAGAAAATGTTATAGCCTACCAGTGAAATGGCCGCAATTTTAATGCGCTTGGCTGCGGAGCCAGCTGTACTGCAGCACTCAGGGTTGTCCTTCAGGAGCCGGGTTGGGGAGGGTGTAAAGCACGTGCCTCCCCCTTCCCAGATGGTCAGGGATCATCCTAGATTAATCGCGTTGACGAACTATGCCAACCTGGGTGAAAGGGGAATGATGCCAAGGCAAGACATAACAGATAATAATATTAGGCTGAATGGTGGTGTGTTCACTGGTATTGAGAAGTTGTTCTATTAAATGGAGACCTATACGTGCGCCATTACACACAGTCTTTACCTACGGGCTTGTATGCCATTGGATATTACTCTTCCAACTGCCATCACAATTATATGAACCTTATGCTACATGGTGAATTCCTCCATGGAACTGCAGTAGCGGAGCTCTCGCAAACCTTTCTCTCCATAGAGTTTTCGGCGCCAGCTGCTGGCCACTTGTGAAGTACAATGCCGATGCTGTGTTTTAACGTTTTAGGAAAGTCAATCATCGCTTGCGAAAGTTTTTTTTGAAACGGATGGTCCTTCTTTCATATAAGCAAAACATAATATATCCTCCAGCAGATGAACTACACTTCCGCTACACTTCCTCCCAGTTACCCACAGGTGTTTGAGCATGCTAGATGGTTAAATACCTGTGTGTCGTCTGTCTTCCGTAAACAATCGCTGTAACATGGAGATATGGCTGTGTGGGAAGACAGCCTATGAAGTTGTAGTAATTACAAAAACAATATTGAAGTCATTTGTTTTATTAAAATTATTGCTGATATGAAATATATTTTCCGCAATTGACGCATGTTCATGTTTAGAGCACGCGTCAGGACTCTTAACAATAGTCCTCCAGGTAGAAGATGCCTTCATCAATAGGCGCTAACGGTAGTTAGTATCTATGAATAGGCTAACGGTTGCCTAGCCTTTACAATGGTCCGTTGGGAATCCCAAACCACCCCCTCGCTCGGAAGGTGTGGCTGATGAAACGGAGGGTGACTTCCAACGAGTGGCGATTGGATCAAGAAACCCATCAAATTTGGGACACACCTGACTTGAATGATACAGTTAATGTTCCACTTTTTAATAGTAAAACCAGCATGAAATTCAAATGAACAAATCCCCCCTGTCATTTTACAAGCTATAAACCTCAGTAACATTTAATTTGGGAAGTGTTTCATATTTTATTTAACTAGATAAGTCAGTTAATTACAAATCCTTATTTACAATGACGACCTACCCGGCCAAACCCGAACGACGCTGGGCCAATTGTGCACCGCCCTATGGGACTCCCAATCACGGCTGGATGTGATGCAGCCTGGATTCAAACCAGGTACTGCAGTGATACTACTTGCACTGAGATGCAGTGTCTTAGACCACTGCGCCACTCGGGAGCATCATTCATCAGTTACATGTGTCATGTCTCGAGATCAGACATGAACAAATGCACGTGACATAATTAGGCACGTCTCTCCGTTCTTTTTTATGAAACTCTAAATATATTGCAGTGCCTGTCGGGATAGCACTGAGGCTGCCTCTGATCGAATTGGCCAACTGAGTGTCTAATTAGCCCCTACACCCTC
This sequence comes from Oncorhynchus clarkii lewisi, assembly GCF_045791955.1. NCBI lineage: Eukaryota > Metazoa > Chordata > Actinopteri > Salmoniformes > Salmonidae > Oncorhynchus > Oncorhynchus clarkii. The sequence continues at coordinate 44,863,219 of NC_092158.1, forward strand.
AATAATTTTCACTCCCTCAACTTTGGGACGCTTGTGCAAATGGCGGCGGTGAACGCGCAGGTGGGGAGGCGAAGTGGGTGAATTGGGATTCAGCCTGGCAGGGCATTTTGCCCTGCCTAAGATGTCTGTCTGGCCCATCCAATGCCAGCGCAGGTATGACACTGAATGCCTATTACTTTTCCTCGAACAGGATTAGTCACCATTCTTAGGAATTGAATGAGTCAGCGTATTTCCCCATATAGGAAGTTGCTCTATGATCTTTGGTGTGACTCATAATCCACACTCCAAGTCTCATACTTTACCTTGAGTGATCATGACTGCCACCTATTGATAAGACTTCTCAGCATTACATATTTATTTATCTCGTCACAGTAACCATGTCTAAGGGAACAGCGGTCGGCATCGATCTCGGGACCACCTACTCCTGCGTGGGTGTGTTCCAGCATGGCAAGGTTGAAATCATTGCCAACGACCAGGGCAACAGGACCACTCCAAGCTACGTTGCCTTCACTGACTCTGAGAGGCTCATTGGTGATGCTGCTAAGAATCAGGTTGCCATGAACCCCTGCAACACAGTTTTTGGTAAGTTTGTTCTGCTAGATGTCATTGAAGGTGTGTGTTTTAATGATGGTTAAATTTGACGATATAACTTGGTTCACATAGTTTCAGTTGATTCCTGACATTTGTTGTTTCCACTAGAGGTTTTATAACCAAACATGGTTCTAGTATCTTCCTTGGATGTCTGAGTGAGAAACCAAAGGTCAGTTGGTATGATTGGAGTATGTCTAATGCAATCATTAAGACTTTTATTTGTGTATTCCAGATGCTAAGCGTTTGATTGGCAGAAGGTTTGAGGATACCGTGGTTCAATCCGACATGAAGCACTGGCCTTTCAACGTCATCAGTGACAGCGGACGCCCCAAAGTGGAGGTTGAATACAAAGGCGAGACCAAGAGCTTCTACCCTGAGGAAATCTCCTCCATGGTGTTGGTCAAGATGAAGGAGATTGCAGAGGCCTACCTCGGGAAGGTGAGTTTGAAATGCATTGCCCACTGGGCACAAACTGGTTGAATCAACATTGTTTCAATGTAATTTGTCAATGTATTGTGATGTGGAAACTTCAAATCCAATGTATTAAGTCATCAACTGTTTTGATGGTGAAATTTCAACCACAGGATTATGGTAACCAATTTTCAAATAGACAAACCTTGTATAAAATATGTTGCATTTGTACCTTTGAGAAAATGGCGCCGGTAGAGAGGGCAGCCATGCTTCTAGCCCCTAGGCAACTTTGCAGTATAATTTGTTTATTTCTTACATTAGACCAGAATTGTTATTACATATAGCCAGGATTATTTATTTTTTTTAACTCAAGCATTTTGCTACAATAACATGTATGTGATCAATAAAATTTGATTTGAAATAATCTCAGATTTTCTACATTTTATTCACAATCAGAAAAAAACAGGCTGGGCAGCACCTCCTACTGGCGAGTTAATCTATCTACAGCTATCCATTTGGTCTCCCATCTAGGGTTTTAACCAAGCAACCCTTTGGTAGTAATTGTCTGTGACAATTATCAATGTGCTATCGTGAGATTTGGGATTTCCCTTAACTAAATGGATGTACTGTTGCTGTCCAAGTCATTCTAAACGGTAGATTTAACAAAGCAAATGTAGCGTAACCATACTTTCATTAATGATATGTATACTATTTAGGCCTATATAGCATTTGCAAAGTCATCAACAGCTACTGATTTAAATTCAACCCAGGGTTCAACAAAAAAAATAGACAATACATATTAGGGCTGGCAATTGCCAGGGATCTCGCATTTGCATTGCGATTCGATGTTCTGAACATATTGCTCACCATATGTCTTCTGCAGAGGGACGAGCGCGCCATGAGTTTTGCTGGAAATAAGTGCTGAAATCATGCTCCCAGTTAACCTTGATTGAGAACAAGTTATGAATGGAACTACTGGAGTTTGTCTAGCCGAACCTAGCGTATCATTAGCACAATACTATCTCTTAAAGAATATGCTGATATGTAACTGTATATCTATCTCTCAGCAAAAAAATAAATGTCCCTTTTTCAGGACTCTGTCTTTCAAAGATAATTATTAAAAATCCATAACTTCATTGTAAAGGGTTTAAACACTGTTTCCCATGCTTGGTCAATGAACCATAAACGATTAATGAACATGCACCTGTGGAATGGTCATTAAGACACTAACAGCTTACAGACAGTAGGCAATTAAGGTTACAGTTATGAAAACTTAGGACACTAAAGAGGCCTTTCTACTGACGATGGGGGGGAGATGCCCAGGGTCCCTGCTCATCTGCGTGAAAGTCCTTTAGGCATGCCGCAAGGAGGCATGAGGACTGCATATGTGGCCAGGGCAATAAATGGCAATGTCCGTTCTGTGAGACGACGGCGCTACAGGATGGACAGCTGATCATCCTCGCAGTGGCAGACCACGTAACATCTGCACAGGACCGGTACATCCGAACATCACACCTGCGGGACAGGTACAGGATGGCAACTGCCTGAGTTACACCTGGAACGCACAATCCCTCATCAGTGCTCAGACTGTCCGCAATAGGCTGAGAGAGGCTGGACTGCGGGCTTGTAGGCCTGTTGTAAGGCAGGTCCTCACCAGACATCACCGGCAACAACGTCACCTATGGGCACAAATCCACCGTTGCTTGACCAGACAGGACTGGCAAAAAGTGCTCTTCACTGACGAGTCGCGGTTTTGTCTCACCAGGGGTGATGGTCGGATTTGCGTTTATCAATGAAAGAATGAGCATTACACTGAGGCCTGTACTCTGGAGCGGGATTGATTGAGGTGGAGGGTCCGTCATGGTCTGGGGCGGTGTGTCACAACATCACCCGGGCTGAGCTTGTTGTCATTGCAGGCAATCCCAATGCTGTGCATTACAGGGAAGACATCCTCCTTCCTCATGTGGTACCCTTCCTGCAGGCTCATCCTGACCAGACCCTCCAGCATGACAATGCCACCAGGCATATTGAGCGCTCTGCCTGATTTCCTGCAAGACCCGGAATGTCAGTGTCCTGCCATGGCCAGTGACGAGCCCGGCTCTGAACGTCTGGGACTTGTTGGCTCGGAGGGTTATGCTCAAGGCCATTCTGTGTCCGGGAACCTGCAGGTGCCTTTGTGGGGGTATGACATCTTACAGCAATAAATGGCAAATCTGGTGCAGTCCATGAGATGCACTACAGTACTTAATGCAGCCCCCCCCCCCACCCCTTGTTCAGGGGAAACAAAAACATTTCTGCGTAACTTGTTCAGTTTGTCTCAATTGTTGAATCTTGTTATGTTCATGCAAATATTTACACGTTACGTTTTCTGAAAATAAATGCAGTTGACAATGAGGAAGTTATCTTATTTTTTAGCTTTTTTTTTTGTCTTGACCCACTGGGTGCATTTTGGCACATTCATCCTGACCGAGCTGGTGTAACTGAGTCAGGTTTGTAGGCCTCCTTGCTCGCACTTTTTTTTTCTTCCAGTTCTGCCCACATGTTCTATAGGATCTTTAAGGTCCTTTGCTGTTGTTCTGGGATTGATTCGCACTAAAGTATTTTCATCTTTAGGAGTGGTATGACAGCTGCGTGGTCCCATGGTGTTTATACTTGCTTTCTATTGTTTGTACAGATGAAAGTGGTACCTTCAGGTGTTTGTAAATTGCTCCCAAGGATGAACCAGACTTGTGGAGGTCTACAAAAAAATATTCTGATGTCTTGGATGATTTCTTTAGATTTTTTTCCCCCCATGCTGTCAAGCAAAGAGGCACTGAGTTTGTAGGTAGGCCTTGAAATACTTCCACAGGTACACCTCCAATTGACTCAAATGATGTCAATTAGCCTATCAGAAGCTTCTAAAGCCATGACATTTTCTGGAATTTTCCAAGCTGTAAAGGCACAGTCAACTTAGTGTATGTAAACTTCTGACCCACTGGAATTGGTGATACAGTGAAATGATCTGTCTAAACAATTGTGCATGAAAAGTAATTTTTCCAACAAGGTAGATGTCCTAACAGACTTGCCAAAACTATAGTTTGTTAACAAGAGATTTGTGGAGCGGTTAAACAAGTTTTAATGACTCCAACCTAGGTGTATGTAAACATCCGACTTCAACTGTGTGTGTGTGTGTGTGTGTGTGTATATATATATATATATTTTCACTAATGCGTATCGTCCTAGGGTTTCAAGCGTTGGTTCACTTCTAATTTAGTCATGGTAACTTGTTGGATTTTCGTCTCCATCTCAACCAAAAAGATAAAGAATATGACTAAATCTACCTTTTTTAAATGCACTTTAAATACAGTAGTTTGATTTAGTCCTATTCCTTATTTTTGATTGAGACGTGAATCCAACATCTCAATTATACATTTGTTGACAAACTGGAATTAAGCCAGACTGTCAGTGGCACAAAAGATACATCTCCTTCAAATGTTGATATTTTTTGCTTTGACAACCAAACTCAATTCAATATAACTTTTGAATCCAGTAAAGGGCCTATTAACAGAAGTTACGTCTATTTTACAAACTAATATAACAGTATTTATTCAACCTTAAATGAGTAACCCATCCATGGCCACATTTTGAGGCTACTAACTATAAATGTCTTGTGTAATCATAAAAAGTGTGGAAAGGTTGGTGAATCTTCACAATCGCTATAATAATCTGCGCAGAATCTAGATCAGCATTGATGACTCGCAATCCAGGTCATTTGGTTGTGCTATTATATGAAGCACATTTTATTCCCATTTGAACTTTTAAATGGTTGAATGTGCAGTGATGACACATTTAGATGACAACTTAACCAGAAATTAGACACTTTTTGTTGCAATTTGGTTACGCTTTAAGACCTTACACATGGTTAGATGGTTGAAAGCATAGTGATAACACATTGGGAATTCAAACTTCTGGCTGTCCTTTTTGAGTGGGTGAAAAGGTTGAAATCAAATTGATCTCATCCAAAAATGTTCCACTTTGAAATTGTGGTGTGCCCAGTGGGTTCAGTCTATTTCAGGGTAATATTGACAATAAGTCTATTCATTCCCACCCTTTCTCCCCCCCATCTTTCTTTGTAGACTGTATCAAACGCGGTTGTAACAGTTCCAGCTTACTTCAATGACTCTCAGCGCCAAGCAACCAAAGATGCTGGAACAATCTCTGGTCTGAACGTTTTGCGAATCATCAATGAGCCAACTGCTGCCGCTATTGCTTATGGCTTGGACAAGAAGGTGAGACCCATATCTTTGAGGTTAAGTTATGTTTTATTGAAATTGTAATGATCCTTTAAAGATAATTTGTTCATTTCAATTAGTTGATAGCACATTAAATCTAGTTTGTCCCTATGGTTAAGTTTATGCCTGCCATTCATAGTTTCCACCAGAGGTTGTAAAACCAAAGATGGCCCAACACCTTCCTGGATGTCGGAGTGAATACATCAGCTAGGGTCGATTTTGATGGCGGTTAATTCAGGAAGTGATAAAAAAAATAAAAAAAATAGTTTAAACTCAATTGAATAACTTTTGAAATAAAAAGATTCTACTCAATTTTTTGAGAAATCAATGAAAATAGATGCCTTTTTTTGTGTTAAATTTCAGTTTTAATTGACCCCAGCCCTGGAATGCATAGCCATTTGTCATTTGGTTTCTAGTTTGTTTTTATAAGTGCAAATACTGAATGTTCTCTTCTGTTTCAGGTTGGTGCTGAAAGGAATGTTCTTATCTTTGATCTGGGTGGCGGCACCTTTGACGTGTCCATCTTGACCATCGAGGATGGCATCTTTGAGGTCAAGTCCACTGCTGGAGACACTCATCTGGGTGGAGAAGACTTTGACAACCGCATGGTCAACCACTTCATCGCGGAGTTCAAACGCAAGTACAAGAAAGACATCAGCGACAACAAGAGGGCTGTTCGCCGTCTCCGCACCGCATGTGAGAGGGCAAAGCGCACCCTGTCCTCCAGCACCCAGGCCAGCATCGAGATCGACTCTTTGTACGAGGGAATCGACTTCTACACCTCCATCACCAGGGCTCGCTTTGAGGAGCTCAATGCAGACCTTTTCCGTGGCACCCTTGACCCAGTGGAGAAATCCCTCCGCGACGCCAAGATGGACAAAGCCCAGGTACACGACATCGTCCTGGTCGGAGGCTCCACTCGTATCCCCAAGATCCAGAAACTGCTCCAAGATTTCTTCAACGGCAAAGAGCTCAACAAAAGCATCAACCCCGACGAAGCTGTGGCCTATGGCGCAGGTGAATCACTGATAATCTTGTTTGCTCTGTGGCCAATGGGCTTCTATAATGAGCCTTAAATCAATAGTTTCGCTGTGATGAAGTTTAATCCTGCCATTCGTAGTTTCCACCAGAGGTCGAAAGACCAAAGATGGCCCAATACCTTCCTTGGATGTCTGAGCGACAATGGCACTGTGCGTCTACAGTAATGTTTTTCCATGTGTCTAACCTCCCATTCTCATTTTCAGCTGTCCAGGCAGCCATACTCTCAGGTGACAAGTCTGAGAATGTCCAGGACCTGCTTTTGCTGGACGTCACACCCCTGTCCCTGGGTATTGAGACCGCTGGCGGTGTCATGACCGTCTTGATCAAACGTAACACCACCATCCCAACCAAGCAGACTCAGACCTTCACCACCTACTCAGACAACCAGCCTGGTGTGCTCATTCAGGTGAGGGGGGGGCCTGCAAGAAATGTCAATTTCAGGGCAATGTTTCCTCATTCCTTTGGCCACTATCTGATGCCGTTTACTCCTGCTATTTGTTGTTTCCGCCAGCGGTTGAAAGACCAAAGATTGCCCAATACATTCCTTGGATGTCTTGAGCGGCTTTTAGTGAAATGTACTTCTCATTTGAAGACATGTATGTTTTGCTAATATTGACTGTATCCTCCAGGTGTATGAGGGTGAGAGGGCCATGACCAAGGATAACAACCTGTTGGGCAAGTTTGAGCTGACTGGAATCCCCCCTGCACCTCGCGGTGTTCCTCAGATTGAGGTCACCTTCGACATTGACGCTAATGGCATCCTCAATGTCTCTGCCGTTGATAAGAGCACTGGCAAGGAGAATAAGATCACCATCACCAACGACAAAGGTAAACAACAGCATATGTGACCAAAGTGAAATTTGATTACAATATGCACACTTGTATAGTGTATGATCCTTAACTTAACCCTTCAAAAAATGTCTACCCAGGTCGCCTGAGCAAGGAGGACATTGAGCGCATGGTCCAGGAGGCTGAGAAGTACAAGTGTGAGGATGATGTGCAGCGTGACAAGGTCTCGTCTAAGAACTCACTAGAGTCTTACTCTTTCAACATGAAATCTACCGTGGAGGATGAGAAACTGCAGGGCAAGATCAGCGACGAGGACAAGACTAAGATTCTGGACAAGTGCAATGAGATCATTGCCTGGCTGGATAAGAACCAGGTACAGTATATTGATGTGCCCATCATTATTTTAAAACCAAGTTATTACCATAACGTGACAAGAAGGGAAATCAATTAATCTTAATCTGTGTATTTGTTTCAGACTGCGGAGAAGGAAGAGTATGAGCACCAGCAACAGGAGCTGGAGAAGGTGTGCAACCCCATCATCACCAAGCTGTACCAGAGTGCCGGTGGTATGACAGGCGGTATGCCCGGAGGAATGCCTGGAGGCTTCCCAGGTGCTGGTGGTGCCGGTGCTGCTCCTGGAGGTGGTGGATCCTCAGGCCCCACCATTGAGGAAGTCGATTAAACCCAATGTCATTATCCTGTAAACACAAAGCACATAACCCCAGTGGCCCAATCTGTAAAGCCAAGGCTGGTCAGTAATTTGAATTGATAATAGCTGCTATGTATGTTTTAGATACTTGAAGATGTACACTGTCCAAGACAGTGAGATTTTAAGGAACAAAAGTTTGTCTACATTTTGAGTCCTGGAGAATAAATTATTTGTCATTGGCCTTGACTTTTTTTTACATTTGTTTTCACACCCAATTCCTCAATTCAATGAAGGGAAATTAAGTAGGCTTCCCTTATACACAGATTGAGAAGGACAGTTATTTTATTTTTTGTGAGGGGAATTATCTAAATAAGAGGGTGTGCATAAGTCAAATTTGTGCAAGGCACATTCCTACTAGTGCCTGATAATGGAATCCGGTGACTCATCGAAGTCGCATATATCATAGCTAACACTCTGATGACCCACTGACAATGTTTTGAGGCCCAAATCTCACAAAGAAACTGCTTTGTTTAGTTTACCATATGAACAGTTTCCATTAAATAAAGATGCAGTGAGTAGACCATTTGGTTATATTCTTGTCTGAGGTCTGCCAGAAATAAGTAGAGTTTTGGCATGGAGGTTTGGTACAGACCAAACCTCCATGCCACATACCCACTTCCATACCTCACTCTCCCCCATATTGCAAGCAAAACATTGTAGTGGACTCCCTCTTGCTACTGGAGAGACATTTTTAGAGTTAATGTTAATGCAATTCTCCACATTTTTGTCATGGGGTGTAGAGAAAATGTTTCAGTTTTAAAGCAAATTTGCTTCAGTTTTACACATTTTGCAAGGGGCAGAGGATTTTGCAATTGTATTACTAATTACCTGCATTCTACACATTTTGCCATAGGTTGGAGAGAAATGTTTTGAATATATCTGAGTGAGACTGCCTAACAAAATCAATGGGGCCAGTAGTTTGATTTTGATAACACGTTTAGATAGTGGTCAGCTAATTTAGCAATCTAAAATATTTGCTGACATGGGCTAATTGACTATCAGTGACTGACATGAGGAATACTGCTGATGCACAACCATATTTTTCAATGGAACCTTGTTTATTCTAACTCGCCACAGTTGAGACTAAGACTAAGTGGGAGATTTGATCCGAGGGCCTTCAAAAGGCCTAAAATGTGCATACTCTGCCTACCTGGGGTATCAGGTTATGCAAAACGTATTTTCCCTAGTTCTTGATAGAGCTGGAGGACTCTAGTGCCAAAAAGTTTGCTTTCGCATGGGCAGCACAATTGAGGACTTTCACAATTTTTAAGTAGTCAACTGGGTGGAACTCTATGGGTTAAGGATCACATAATTCCATCCAGGGTTCTGTTCAAAATTGAGATGGCCTCAATGGCGCTGTCCATGTTCTCACAGACACCATCATGGGACAGATACAATGTGTCCTCTTAACTATTTCTATGGGATATTATATGTGAAAGAGACGTCGGAAGGAAGTGAGACATCCTACTCGATTATTCTTACTGGTTCATATCGAATCAATTAACTAAGCAGACCAGACCCAGCTGCTATCACATTGGTGCCAATGGGAGAGCCATCCCGTTAAGCGGACAGACGTATATATAAAAAAAAAAAGGGTTAACAGCCTGAGTGGGACATCTTAATTGATTCCCCATCTTTCGTGATGACATCTTCCACTTTACTTCCGGGTCATGTCCCCTAATCTTTTGAATGTGCTTGACGATTATACCATTACATTCGTGAAAAAGTGGTCATTCAAGATATATATAAAATTATATTTGTTAATTTACTTCTGTCTGGGGCCTTTTATGGCGCTTTTGGCTTGATGACCATTGCGCTACATTTTTGCACATTATTCATATTATTTTTAAATTGACACAAACAATATGTATGGGCTCCCGAGTGGTGCAGCGTGCTAAGGCACTGCATCTCAGTGCTAAGGCACTGCATCTCAGTGCAAGAGGCGTCACTACTATGGTTCGAATCCAGGCTGTATCACATCTGCGACGCTCTCCATCCAACCTGACAGAGCCTGAGCAGATCTGCAGAGAAGAATGGGAGAAACTCCCCAAACTCGTGATTGGGAGTCCCATAGGGCAGCGCACATTTGACTGAGTAGGGTGTCAATTGTAAATACGAATTTGATGTCAACTGACTTGCTTAGTTAAAGAAAGGTTAAATAAATAAATAACATTTAAAAAAATGGGACGTTCTAAGGATCCCGTTTAGACGCTTTAAATAACTAACAAGGCCACTTCCTGCAAAATGACGAAACATTCATTGACGCATGCGCGCATAACATGTGACATTTTCCACCAAAGAAGTAGATGTATTTCACGTTTATTTCTGGGACAAGGAGAAACGCAGAGTTGAAACGTGCGTTTTGAACCGCACCTTCGGTTGTAATAGAAAGTTCCAGAAACAGCGGACGGCATATACAAAATAACAGTTCATTTGTTATCGACAACTCTCGTGAAGTGAAATAATGTCCGTCATCGCAGAGGAAAATGTCCGTGGCGGTAGTGTTTTCAAGGAGATCAATGCTGATGATGAAGACAGTCAACCCACCGAAATCGAGAGTCTGTGCATGAATTGTTACCAAAATGTAAGTAGCTAGCTAGGTAACGTTAACGAGCTAGCTAACACACAGACCAGTTAAGTGAACGTATTGAATTGTCTAATTCTGTATGATTGACTGTCATCCAACATGTTTTCTCTCACTCTTTGTAGGGAATGACACGTATTCTTCTTACGAAGATTCCTTTCTTCAAAGAAATTATCGTCAGTTCTTTCACCTGCCCCAACTGCAGTTGGTCAAACACTGAAATCCAATCAGCTGGTCGCATACAGGATCAAGGCATCACCTACACACTCAATGTCAAGTCAAAACAGGTAGCCTATCTAACTAGGGAGGGGAAATTAACTAACTGCTACACGGTCACTCACTATATATGGGAAGTAGCTAGCAGATTGTAATGGGCTATTGTGATGCTCCATTTTTGCCGTTACATGATCGGTACTGTGGCGTAGAACAGAATTTGACTATCTTGTAACAGCTAATGGAGCATTACATTAGCCCGTTACAATCAACTAGTTATGTATGGAAACTCTTCATAGAGCCAGTAAAATTTAGCATTAAACATTTTCAAAAAAAAAAAAAAATGGTTAAACTAGTGAAATATACAATGCCTTCAAAGTATTCATACCCCTTGGCTTATTCCACATTTTGTTGTTACAACCTGAATTCAAAATTGATTCAATAATTTCTCAGCCATCTACACACAATACCCCATAATGACACATTTTTGGAAATAAATTAGAAATATCTAATTTGCGTAACTATTCACAGCCCTGAGTCAATATCACCTTTGGCAGCGAATACAGCTGTCTTTCTGGGTCTCTAAGAGCTTTCCACACTTGAGTTGTGCAACATTTGCCCGTTTCTTCATTTCAAAATTGAAGCTCTATCAAATTGCTTGTTGATCATTGGTAGACAACCATTTAAGTCTTGCCATAGATTTTCAAGCAGATTTAAGTCAAAACTGGGCCACTCAGGAACAATCAATGTTGTTTTGGTAAACAACTCCAGTGTAGATTTGGCCTTGTTTTAGGTTATTGTCCTTCTGAAAGGTGGATTCATCTAGAGTCTGGTGGAAAGCAAACTGAACAAGGTTTTCCTCTAGGAATATGACTACGCTTAGCTCCATGCGGTTTATTTTTATCCTGGAAAAACTCCCCAGTCATTAACGATTACAAGCGTACCCTTAACATGATGCAGCCACCACTATGCTTGAAAATATGGAGAGTGGTACTCAGTAATGTGTTTTGATTTTGCCTGAATATAACACCTTTTTTATTCAGGACAAAAAGTGAATTGCTTTGACACATTTTTGGCAATATTACTTTAGTTATGTGTTGCAAACAGGATGCATGTTTTGGAATATTTTTATTCTGTACCGGATTCCTTATTTTCACTTGTTGCTGCTGAATGAGTCTAAAAAATGTGCTGGGATTTATTTAGATGATATACCCAAAATCCCAATTCTTGGTATACAGTCTAAAACAAAACTTGGTAAGTTTCCTTACAAGCCAGAATGTTTAGAATTACACTAATTTACTCTACTGGTTGTCTGAGGTTGGTAGAAATAATTTGAGACAATATCTATAGGAAAGTATTATTACCCAACATTTTAGAGCACTGGTACTGCTGTTGAAATTTCAATCACTTGGCACTTGTGCAAAACCATAAACACCTGCAAGACCTGTTAGTATGTGTGCATGTACTTGCGTCTTGTGCATATGCTTTTGGTCACGAGCAAAGAAATCTTATTTGCCACACAGAGACCCTTTTTTTGAAGTCGGTTTAATACTTTCCTGTTTATATTGGCAAGAATTTCGACCCTCTAGGACCAACCCAATCCGCAGAGTAAATTCAAATATAATTTTATTTGACATTTGTGACCAACAAGGGATGGGTTTTTTTTCTATGTATATGTGCGTGGCTAGCAACAATTGGGAATACTAGCTAGCCTGATTGCCTGTCTGTGCTAGCTGTCATGTCACTCATTGTCATGCCAAACATTAATGGAGTTGGCATTGGCAAGAGGAGAAACAGATCTGCGACTAGGCAAGCTCAAGATGAGCTGTTAAGGAGTGTGGGCTAGCCTATTCCTTTACTGTCCAAGATCAAATGTTTGTCAAATGCACCAAATACAACAGGTGTAGGTAGCCCATACAGTGAAATACTTACAAGCTCTTTCCCAATGTTGTAGAGTTAAATAATAAAAAGAAAAACATGAGAAATAAACCATTATGTTCAGAGGTAAACTGGCTCTGGCAGCCGAAACAGCCTGATACTCAATCTAACCTCAAATAGATTTGCAATTTTGAAGCAGTTCTAGAAGCACGTCTATGAACAATTTTAATATCACATCAAAATAATTTTACAAATACAAAATATACACTGTTACACACAGTTGCAGCTGATTTAGTATTTTTTTCTGGCGTCCTTCTTCCTTTACACACAGGTGTTTAGAGATGCTAGAAAAGTTGAGGATTTAGGCCTACTCAAGTGTTTTAACACAAAAGTCTGAGGCTTTTTTGTTTTCACCTCTCTTACCGGGCGATGTCCTCTGGACCTGCTCTGACTTGGGGCCAAGGTGAGGCCACTGGTACTTTTCAGCTTGTATTTACATAACAATGGCTAACTCTTAACCTTGGTTAACTTCTCTGGGATATGTGGGACGGTAGCGTCCCACCTCACAAATAGCCAGTGAAATTGCAGGGCGCCCAATTCAAAACACCAGAAATCCCATAATTATAATTCCTCAAACAAGTATTTTACACCATTTAAGATAAACTTGTTGTAAATCCAGCCACAGTGTCCGATTTCAATAAGGCTTTACTACGAAAGCACACCAAACGATTATGTTAGGTCTGCACCTAGTCATGGAAAAACAGCCATTTTTCCAGCCAAAGAGAGGAAAAGGCAGAAAGAGAGAATGAATCATGCAACTGCTGTGTCAGATTTCAAAAACTTTACGGAAAAAGCACACCATTCAATAATGAGTACAATGCTGAGACACAAAAACAAACCGTACAGATACCCGCCATGTTGTGGAGTCAACAGAAGTCAGAAATAGCAATATAAATATTCACTTACCTTTGATCTTCATCAGAATGCACTCCCATGAATCCCAGTTCCACAATAGTTTTTGTTTGATAAAGTCCATAATTTGTCATACCTCCTTGTTGTTCGCATTTAGTTCACAAATCCAAATGCATGAGTCGCGATCAGTAGGTCCAGACGAAAAGTCAAACATTTCCGTTAGTCCGTAGAAACATGTCAAACGATGTGTAGAATCGATCTTTATGTTTATAACATAAATCTTCAATAATGTTCCAACTGGAGAATTCCTTTGTCTTTAGAAATGCAATGGAATGCAGCTACCTCTCACGGGAGCGTGCGTGATCAGCTCATGCCAGACACCTGGTTGAAACAGCTCTCATTCTCTCGCCCTTCAAACAAGGTTCTAAAGACTTGACATCTAGTGGAAGCCTTAGGAAGTGCAATATGACCCCATAGACACTGTATATTCGATTGGCAATGACTTAAAACTACGAACCTCAGATTTCCCACTTCCTGGTTGGATTTTTTTCTCAGGTTTTTGCCTGCCATATGAGTTCTGTTATACTCAGACATCATTCAAACAGTTTTAGAAACTTCAAAGTGTTTTCTATCCAAATCTACTAATTATATGCATATTCTAGCTTTTAAGCCTGATTAGCAGGCAGTTTACTCTGGGCATCTTTTTATCCAAGCTACTCAATACTGCCCCCCAGTCCCAAAGAAGTTAACCCCTTCCACTGTTAACACCTCGCAAAGCAACTATGGTGATAATGCAGAGGTGGTTGATTCTGTTCATCACAGGTATTGTCACTCTGTGACACACACAATTCCTCCAAAAATAACACTAGAGCCAACATTAACATAATCACTGTTGCTGTAATGGAAAAACCGTTCAACGGTATGGCTGTGTGGGTTTCGTGTAAAAAAAAGAAAATTAGGTTTAGATTAATTTTACCTTTGTTTTTCGACAATTATTTCTTGATGATAGGAAGCCTTTGGAATGTTACTTTCATATCTAAAACTATCACAAGTAAGAATTGTTAATGTTTAGACAGATTGTCGGGACTGTTGTACATATTGTTTGTGCCGTCGTCAATGTTTCCCATGAGAACCCAAGAGGGTTCACTTAGGACCGGGCTAGATGCAGCACACGGATTTTATATAGATTCATACTGTTTTCTTAGTTGGCTAACTTTATTTGATGATCTTTTATTGTATATTTAGTCTGTTTTGTTATCGTGTTTTGTAGGATATGAATCGAGAAGTTGTCAAAGCAGACAGTGCAACCACCAGAATCCCTGAACTGGATTTTGAAATACCCCCATACACACAAAAGGGCTGTAAGTACTCCCTCAACTTTTTGTTGATTTGGATAACAATTTTCACTTTTCAGGCATATGTACCACTGTCAGGTTGCCACTGATTCCAGAAATTAGGGTCACCTGTTGTCGGCCTTAGAATTGCTAGCTTGGTCTCAGATCTAGAGAATTTCCCCGTCTGTTCATCCAATAACTGTATTTTACTGTTGAGATTCCTCTTAGCTATATTACTGGAATCATTTATCCTTTTTGTTTATACAGTAGGAATGTAACAATTCACCAATATGTATTGGTCAGCTGTTCAAATGTTTAAGATATGAGTGCGTCAGTCTGGGCATCCATAACGATCCAATTGTAGCATGCATCGGTCAAAGTCGGTTCAAAATCTGATTCACTAAAACAATTGGCTCCAATTACTTTCTACCTTCTGAAAATACCTAATTTTGTGACAACTGCATCCTCTCCTTCAGTGTGGAACTAAGCATGTAATCATGTTGACAGTCATCGATCTCCAAGTAATTTTGCACGCATAACAACCCCAGGCAATATCAGTAGCCTAGTCAAACTGCGCAGCTTTGTGTGCTGACCAACGAAGGGTAGGTTTTTTCTGATCTGGCACATCTGTGCATCACCTTCACCATTCAAATATATGTTAAATGGCTTGTGCTTAATTAGTTGAGTGACAGCCAATGTCATTTGCCGACAACCAATGTCATTTGCTATGTCATTTTTTAAATCAAATGTACTGTTAAATTGTGTTTTACCGGAATAAAAGTAGCCTATGCTACCCCTGGAGAGACTACTCATCTGGCTATACTGTAGCCTACATGCTGATCGGGGCTTACATTGCATTGTATTTTATTATGATTGTTCCGGTTCACCATAAGCAATAGTTTTGGTAGTTTTGCTTGAAACAATCAGTATATATGGTCATTTTTATGTAAGCAATTTCATGAGGACAGCAATCACTTTTGCTACCGGCATTCAATGTTGCCTCCATTTTTTCCGGCACTGAGCAAATTTCAGGTCAGTTGCGCACACTTCAATGTTGTCAAAATTCTACTGTGAACACTGAGGCTGTACCCGTTTAAGTTAGTTATAACAGTCGCCAATTGATCAGTGGCCTACCATTTAAAAAAAATAAAAATAATAATAATTTAAAGGACAAAATGCATCCCATCAAATTTGAACATTGAAATAGAACCGCTATCATTCAGCCAATGTGTGGTGTTCAATGTAGGCCTACATTCATAAGAATTCCAAAAAACATGTAGGGATTGACATTAACCTGTTTTTCCACTGGTCATTCAGACAAGGTGACTGAAAATGTTGTGGTGGTTGATGCAAGAAACCTTTTTACATTATTATTCCCATACCATTTATTATTAAGAATCAGACAAATGATGCTACCACCTGCCTATTGGTTACTTGGTTTATTCAAGCCTGTCTCAAATTGTAACACTGCCCCTTTAAGACAGAAAAAGCTTTTTACCAGACTTGCTTTTCAAAGGATAGAAATGCACACGTTTTGTGCTCTTGTAGGAAGCAACCACTCTACCATTGCTGACAAGCAATTAGCTATAACTGGGCTAATAGCTCACTTACTCGCAAAGAATATGAACTGTGTGCACACGTGACTACATGCAGTTCTCGCTTTGATCTTAAAACAAGCGCATCTACTCGTGACCACTTATGCTGTAAAGACAGTCCAGATCAAAGTGAATGGCACAGATCCATGTATGGCAATGATTTATTTGCGTATAGAGATACTGCAGCTCTGATTGGTTAACTTTGTACGGCTGAAATCCCACTAACAGGATCGATATGACAACAGCCAGTGAAAGTGCAGGGCACCAAATTCAAACAAATCTCATAATTAAAGTTCCTCAAACATACAAGTATTTTACACCATTTTAAAGATATACTTGTTGTTAATCCCACCACAGTGTCCGATTTCTTAAAGGCTTTACGACGAAAGCACACCAAACGATTGTTAGGTCAGTACCTAGTCACAGAAAAACAGCCATTTTTCCAGCCAAAGAGAGGAGTCACAAAAAGCAGAGAGAATTAATCACTAACCTTTGATCTTCATCAGATGACACTTATAGGACTTCATGTTACGCAATACATGTACATCACAAAAGTGACAACACTGAAGAAATGACACTTTGCTACAATGTAAAGTAGTGTGTACAGCTTGTATAACAGTGTAAATTTGCTGTTCCCTCCAATAACTCAACACAGCCAATAATGTCTAAACCGCTGGCAACAAGTGAGTACACCCCTAAGTGAAAATGTCCAAATTGGGCCCAAAGTGTCAATATTTTGTGTGGCCACCATTTTCCAGCACTCCCTTAACCCTCTTGGGCATGGAGTTCACCAGAGCTTCACAGGTTGCCACTGGAGTCCTCTTCCACTCCTCCATGACGACATCACGGCGCTGTTGATGTTAAAGACCTTGCACTCCTTCACCTTCCATTTGAGGATGCCCCACAGATGCTCAGTAGGGTTTAGGTCTGGAGACATGCTTGGTCAGTCCATCACCTTTACCCTCAGCTTATTTAGCAAGGCAGTGGTCGTCTTGGAGGTGTGTTTAGGGTCGTTATCATGTTGGAATACTGCCCTGCGGCCCAGTCTCCGAAGGGAGGGGATCATGCTCTGCTTCAGTATGTCACAGTACATGTTGGCATTCATGGTTCCCTCAATGAACTGTAGCTCCCCAGTGCTGGCAGCACTGATGCAGCCCCAGACCATGACACTCCCACCACCATGCTTGACTGTAGGCAAGACACACTTGTCTTTGTACTCCTCACCTGGTTGCCGCCACACACGCTTGACACCATCTGAACCAAATATGTTTCTTGGTCTCATCAAACCACAGGACATGGTTCCAGTAATCCATGTCCTTAGTCAGCCTGCAAACAGTTTGCTGAAGACAAGCATTCTTGTGCATCCTCTATAGAAGAGGCTTCCTTCTGGGACGACAGCCATGCAGACCAATTTGATGCAGTGTACGGCGTATGGTCTGAGCACTGACAGGCTGACCCCCCCCTCACCCCTTCAACCTCTGCAGCAATGCTGGCAGCACTCCTGTCTATTTCCCAAAGACAACCTCTGGATATGACGCTGAGCACGTGCACTCAACTTCTTTGGTCGACCATGGCGAGGCCTGTTCTGAGTGGAACCTGTCCAATTAAACCGCTGTATGGTCTTGGCCACTGTGCTGCAGCTCAGTTACATACAGCCCAGGCCATCTTTATGTAGAGCAACAATTATTATTTTTTTCAGATCCTCAGTTCTTTGCCATGTTGAACTTCCAGTGACCAGTCAGTATGAGGGAGTGGGAGAGCGATGATACCAAATTTAACACACCTTCTCCACATTCACACCTGAGACCTTGTAACACTAACGAGTCACATGACACCGGGGAGGGAAAATGGCCAATTAGGCCCAATTTGGACATTTTCACTTAGGGGTGTACTCACTTTTGTTGCCAGTGGTTTAGACATTAATGGCAGTGTGTTATTTTGAGGGGACAGCAAATGTACACTGTTATACAAGCTTTACACTCACTACTTTACATTGTAGCAAAGTGTCATTTCTTCAGTGTTGTCACATGAAAATATATATACTCAAATCTTTACAAAAATGTGAGGGGTGTACTCACTTTTGTGATGTACTGTATGTTTGGTTCGATGAAGTTCATATTTATATCCAAAAATCTGTTCACATTAGTGCTTCCAAAACATCTGGTGATTTTGCAGAGAGCCACATCAATTTACAGAAATACTCATAATAAACATTGATAAAAGATACAAGTGTTATACATGGAATTACACATCCACTTCTCCTTAATGCAACCGTTGCGTCAGATTTCAAAATAACTTTACGGAAAAAGCACACCATGCAATAATCTGAGTACGTCGCTCAGACACACAAACAAGCCATACAGGTACCCGCCATGTTGTGGATTCAAGAGAAGTCAGAAATGGCATTATAAATATTCACTTACCTTTGATCTTCATCAGAATGGAATCCCAGTTCAACAAATGTTTGTTTTGTTCGATAAAGTCCATAATTTATGTCCAAATAACTCCTTTTTGTTCGCGTTTAGTTCACAAATCCAAATTCACAACGCGCAGGCCAGACAAAGTCAAAAGTTCCGTTACAGTTCGTAGAAACATGTCAAATGATGTATAAAATCAATCTTTAGGATGTTTATAACAAATCTTCAATAATGTTTCAACCTGAGAATTCCTTTGTCTTTAGAAATGCAATGGAACACGCCTCTCACGGGCGTGCGCCTGATTGAGCTCATGGCCTTCTGGCAGACTCCTTAGTCAAACAGCTCTTATTCTCTCCCCCTTCACAGTAGAAGCCTGAAACAAGGTTCTGTTGACAGCTAGTGGAAGCCTTAGGAAGTGCATTCGGACCAAATTTACACTCTTGGATATAAACTACAAACCTCAGATTTCCCACTTCCTGGTTGGATTTTTTTCTCAGGTTTTTGCCTGTCATATGAGTTCTGTTATACTCAGACATCATTCAAACAGTTTTAGAAACTTCAGTTTTTTTTAATCCAAATCTACTAATAATATGCTTATCTTAGCTTCTGGGCCTGAGTAGCAGGCAGTTTACTCTGGGCACCTTACTCATCCAAGCTACTCAATACGGCCCCCCAGCCATAAGAAGTTAAAGCACACGGGTCTGTGTAGTGTATGGGCCTTAGTCACACCTGTCAATGCAATATAATCCTACTCCAATGCGCTCTGCGTACAAGAACATCTCTTGCATAGTTATTTTATTTTCTCTGTATGTTGCATTGAAAGTGGCTGATATTGCATTGACTCGATCACAGTTCCCACAGTAAAGGGAAACATTGATAGTGTTAACTATAAAGTTCTCTTGCTATTTCTTCTGTGCTGCAGTCCCGGGGGGAGAGGGAACATTGCACACTGCATGGTCTAATCTGAGAAGGAAAGGTCACTCGAAGTCTGTCAACTTCCAAACGGTCTCAGGGGTGAAATCCAAAGTTGTGCTATATATTCATTGGCTATGTCATAGAAAACTAGCTAAGGTAAATATTGATACATTATTAGCGCTAACAATTTTTTTTCTGGTAGTTGCCCAGGTTCCCTAATGGCTTCTCTCAGGTGCCTACATAAACTAAAGACCTAGACAGTACATAATACATACACACACACACACACAGATCCAGCACAGAGAGGCCCAGCTCCTGAGCTCCATCAGCATCAGATTTTAAAATTGGAAAATGAATGTGTTTATGCAACAAAAGTTGCATTGGTTCGTTCCTCTAATCAAACCAAATTCCACTGAATCGTTTCAAACTAAAAACCCATCTTTCCTGTATCGGAGAATTGTCTGGAAAGATGCATATCCGTACAGGTATTTTCCGAAGGCAGCACAGTGTTGTAGGCTAAACTTGACTTAATTAATCCAACTGTTGTAGTAAATGAATCTTAGGAGATGAAGAACAGTTGTACAGTAGCCATTAACTTTTCCTCTTGCTCCCTAGCACTCTCTACCATCGAAGGCCTCTTAGACCGTGCAGTTGCAGGGTTGGAGCAAGACCAGCCACTAAGAAATGTATAAGCTTGGTTTACTTTGATTTTACTAAATGCCATACGTACACTACAGTTCATAAGTTTGGGGTCACTTAGAAATATCCTTGTTTTTGAAAGAAAAGCACATGTCTGTCCATTAAAATAACATCAAATTGATCAGAAATACAGTGTAGACATTGTTAATCTTGAAAATGACTATTGTAGCTGGAAACAGCATATTTTTAATGGAATATCTACATAGGCGTACAGAGGCCCATTATCAGCAACCATCACTCCTGTGTTCCAATGGCACGTTGTGTTAGCCTTTTAAAATGATAAACTTGGATTAGCCAATAGTGCAAACTGTCTCTAACCAGAATAGAAAGAGGAGTGGGAGGCCCCGGTGCACAACTGAGCAAGAGGACAAGTACATTAGGGTCTAGTTTGAGAAACTGGCGCCTCAAGTCCTCAACTGGCAGCTTCATTAAATAGTACCCGCAAAACGTAATTCTCAATGTCAACAGTGAAGAGGTGACTCTGGGATGCTGGCCTTCTAGGCAGAGTTCCTCTGAGTGTCTGTTCTTTTTCCAATCTTTTTTGTTTTTATTGACCCGTCTAAGATAGGGCTTTCTTTGCAACTATGCCTAGAAGGCAAGGATCCCGGAGTGAAGGCTATTTTCGCCTTCACTGTTGACGTTGAGACTGGTGTTTTGCGGGTACTATTTAAGGAAGCTGCCAGTTGAGGACTTTATCCGTCTGTTTCTCAAACTAGACACTAATGTACTTGTCCTCTTACACCGGGGCCTCCCACTCTTTCTATTCTGGTTAGAGCCAGTTTGCGCTGTTCTGTGAAGGGAGTAGTACACAGCGTTGTACGAGATCTTCAGTTTCTTGGCAATTTCTCACATGGAATAGCCTTCATTTCTCAGAACAAGAGAATAGACTGACGAGTTTCAGAAGAAAGTTCTATGTTTCTGGCCATTTTGAGCCTGTAATCAAACCCCAAAAATGCTGATGCTCCACATACTCAACTAGTCTAAAGGCCCGTTTTTGTTTCTTTAATCAGAACAACAGTTTTCATCTATGCTAGCATAATTGCAAAAGGGTTTTCCAATGATCAATTAGCCTTTAAAAATGATAATCTTGGATTAGCTAAAACAACATGCCATTGGAACACAGGAGTGATGGTTGCTGATAATGGGCCTCTGTACACCTATGTAGATATTCCATTTTAAAAAATCAACTGTTTCCAGCTACAATAGTATTTTACAACATTAACAATGTCTAATAATTTGATGTTATTTTAATGGACAAAAATTGCTTTTCAAAGACGAGGACATTTCTAAGTGACCCCAAACTTTTGAACAGTAGTGTACTTTAATGCGTGTTGACTAAATCATGTTTATGCTTGAAGGAAACTGCACCAGAAGTTGCTGTGAAAATCAGTGAGTTCATTGATAAATTGAAGAAGTTGAAAGAAGGTGAAAGTGGATTCACACTGGTATGTCCAATCGTATCGCTCAAGCCTCTTCATCTGTGTACAAGATTGAAGTTACATGCAATAAAACATTTCTAGCAATACAATCAAGGCACAGGTTTAATAAAAGTATAATGTTCTTTCTTTACTCGATTTCTTATAGAATGATCCTCTGTTTAAGATGCATGAGTATGTGTGTTATTGTAGGTCATTGATGATCCATCTGGGAACAGTTTTGTGGAGAACCCCTTTGCTCCGCAGAAGGATGAGGCTCTCTCAGTCTGCAACTACACAAGAACTCCGCAACAGGACGCCCAGTTAGGAATAAAGGCGAGTAGTTTGACTTGACACATCACTACTCCTGTAAGGGGACATATCTGTGTTAGAAAGGCAGTGCCTCGGTTGCTGTCCTCATGTCTTGTGCCAATGCGTGTGGAATCCTCACAGGGTAGAAGAAAACAAGACTGCAGATGCCATTTTGTAATTTGGCCCATGTTCACCAATAAACTTTCATCTAGCATAAGAATAATGCGACTTACATTTTTTTAATTTTTTTTATTCAGGCTGAAGACGAGGAGGAAGAAGAAAAGCCCATTAATGACATTGACAGTATGAGAAATGAGGTGATTTCCAGACTTTATGCCTCAATTTAGGTTGAGTTTTTCCTCAATTTACCCTTGAGTAATATATCTAATTTCTCCCTCAGGTGTTGACATTTAATACGAACTGTCCAGAGTGCAATGCCCCAGCCTCGACAAACATGAAGCTTGTCCGTATCCTTTCCAGTCTCTTTGGTTGTCCCGAGTAGTGGTGAAGTGGAGGGTTAACGCTAGTGTTGCACGCTACACTGAAACTTCTGTACCTTTGACTACTAGAACATGAAAAACAGTTTGGTATGAGAATTGCTTCTTTCGGTACTTCTGTCAAATGTGCCTCACGTCTTATACGGATTGAGAGGATCGAGTCTGTCTAGTAATTTGTGTGAATCTTCTCAAGGGGGCAGTAGTCAAATCAAACAAAACTTTATTTGTCACGTGTGCCGAATACAACCGGTGTAGACCTTACAGTGAAATGCTTACTTACAAGCCCTAACCAACAGTGCAATTTATAAGGAAAGAATAGGTATTAGGTAAAAGATAAGTAAAGAGGAGGAAAAAAAGACGTAAAATGACAGTGAAAATAACAGTAGCGAGGCTATATACAGGTGGTACCGGCACAGCGTCAATGTGCGGGGCACCGGTTAGTCAGGCTAATTGAGGTAATATGTACATGTAGGTATAGTTAAGGTGACTATGCATAGATGATAAACGGAGAGTAGCAGCAGCTTAAAAGAGGGGGTGGCGGGACACAATGCAAATAGTCCGGGTAGCTGTTTTGACCACCTGTTCAGGAGTCTTAGTGCTTGTGGGAAAAGCTGTTGAAAAGCCTTTTGGTCCTAGACTGGGTGCTCCGGTACTGCTTGCCATGCGGTAGCAGAGAGAACAGTCTGGCTGGGGTCTTTGACACTTTTCAGGTCCTTCCGCTGACACTGCCTGGTATAGAGGTCCTGGATGGCAGGTAGCTTAGCCCCAGTGATGTACTGGGCCGTACGCACTACCCTCTGTAGTGCCTTGAGGTAGGAGGCCGAGCAGTTGCCATACCATGCAGTGATGCAACCAGTCAGGATGCTCTCGATGGTGCAGCTGTTGAACCTTTTGAGGATCTAAGGACCCATGCCAAATCTTTTGTCTCCTGAGGGGGAATAGGTTTTGTCATGCCTTCATGATTGTCTTGGTGTGTTTGGACAATGATAGTTTGTTGATGTGGACACCAAGGAACTTGCACCTCTCAACCTGCTCCACTACAGCCCCGTTGATGAGAATGGGGGCTTGCTCGGTCCTCCTTTTCCTGTAGTCCACAATCATTTTATTTGACCTTTATTTAACCAGGTCGGCATGTTGGGAACAAGTTTTAATTTGCAACTGCGACCTGGCCAAGATAAAGCATAGCAATTCGACACATACAACAACAGAGTTACACATGGAATAAACAAAACATACAGTCAATAATACAGTAGGGAAAAAAGGAAACAAAAGTCTATATATAGTGTGTGCAAATGAGGTAAGATAAGGGAGTTAAGGCAGTAAATAGGCGATGGTGGCGAAGTAATTACAATATAGCAAGTAAACACTGGAATGGTAGATGTGCAGAAGATGAATGTGCAAGTAGAGATACTGGGGTGCAAAGGAGCAAGATAAATAAATAAATACAGCATGGAGATGAGGTAGATAGATGGGATGTTTACAGATGGGCTATGTACAGGTGCAGTGATCTGTGAGCTGCGAGCTGTGATCTGTGAGCTGATCTGTGAGCTACTCAATTTGTTGAGTAGAGTGTTGGAGGCTATTTTGTAGCTGACATCGCCGAAGTCGAGGATCGGTAGGATGGTCAGTTTACAGTCTAACCAGACAACTAGGTATTTGTAGTTGTCCGCGTATTTTAAGTCGGAGCCGTCCAGAGTAGTGATGCTGGATGGGCGGGCAGTGATCGATTGAATAGCATGCATTTAGTTTTACTTGCATTTAAGAGCAGTTGGAGGCCACTGAAGGAGAGTTGTATGGCATTGAAACTCGTCTGGAGGTTAGTTAACAGTGTCCAAAGAGGGGTCAGAAGTATACAGAATGGTGTCATCTGCGTAGAGGTGGATCAGAGAATCACCAGCCGCAAGAGCGACATCATTGATGTATACAGAGAAGAGTCGGCCTGAGAATTGAACCCTGTGGCACCCCCATAGAATGAATAGTGTTCTCACGTAGGGGTTCCTTTTGTCCAGGTGGGAAAGGGCAGTGTGGAGTGCAATATAGATTGCATCATCTGTTTGGGCGGAATGCAAATTGAAGTGGGTCTTGGGTTTCTGTGATAATGGTGTTAATGTGAGCCATTTCCAGCCTTTTTCAAAGTACTTCATGGCTACGGACGTGAGCGCTATGGGTCTGTAGTTATTTAGGCAAGTTACCTTTGTGTTCTTGGGCACAGGGACTATGGTGGTCTGCTTGAAATATGTTGGTATTACAGACTCTATCAGGGGCATGTTGAAAATGTCAGTGAAAACAGTTGCCAGTTGGTCAGCACATGCCCGGAGCACACGTCCTGGTAATCCGTCTGGCCCAGCGGCCTTGTGAATGTTTAAAGGTCTTACTCACGTAGACTACGGACAGCTTGATCCAACAGTCGTTCGGACCAGCTGATGCTCTCATGCATGCCTCAGTGTTGCTTACCTCGACGCGAGCATAGAAGTGATTTTAGCTCGTCTGGTAGGCTTGTCACTGGGCAGCTCGCGGCTGTGCTTCCTAATTGTAGTCAGTAATAGTTTGTAGGCCTTGCCACATCCGACGAGCGTCAGAGCCGGTGTAGTACGATTCAATCTTAGTCCTGTATTGGCGCTTTGCCTATTTGATGGTTTGTTGGCGGTGATAGCAGGATTTCTTATAAGCTTCTGGGTTAGAGTACCGCACCTTAAAAGCGGCAGCTCTACCCTTTAGCTCAGTGAGAATGTTGCCTGTAATCCATTGCTTCTGTTTGGTGTATGTACGAACGGTCACTGTGGGGACGACGTCCTCGATGCACTTATTGATAAAGCCAGTGACTGATGTGGTGTACTCCTCAATGCCATCGGAAGAATCCATGAACTTATTCCAGTATGTGTTAGCAAAACAGTCCTGTAGTTTAGCATCTGCTTCATCTGACCACTTTTTTTATAGACCGAGTCACTGGTGCTTCCTGCTTTTAATTTTTGCTTGTAAGCAGGAATCAGGAGGATAGAATTATGGGCAGATTTGCCAAATGGAGGGAGAGCTTTGTACACGTCTGTGTGGAGTAAATGTGATCTAGAATTTTTTTCCACCCCTTTTGTTGCGTATTTAACATGCTGATAGAAATTCAGTAAAACTGATTTAAGTTTTTCTGCATTAAATCCCCGGCCACTAGGCGCACCGCCTCAGGGTGAGTGGTTTCCTGTTTGCTTATTTCCTTATACAGCTGACTGAGTGCGGTCTTAGTGCCAGCATCTGTCTGTGGTGGTAAATAAACAGCCATGAAAAAATAGAACTTTCTCAGGAAAGTGGTTTACAGCTTATCATGAGATAGTCTACTTCAGGTGAGCAAAATCTAGAGACTTCCTTAGATTTTGTGCACCAGCTGTTTGCAAGTATACACATACCCCCCCCCCCCCCCTTTGTCTTACCGGACGGAGTGTGCTGTTCTATCTAGCTGATGCAGCGTATATCCCGCCAGCTGAATGTTTTCTATGTCGTCATTGAGCTCCGATTCGGTGAAACATAAGATATTAGTTTTTGATGTCCCGTTGGTAGGATATTCGTGATCGTACCATGTCTAATTTATTGTCCAATGATTGTACGTTGGCAAGTAATATTGTTGGAAATCTGCCCTTACCGTCAGCGGATCCTTACGAGGCACCCCGCCCTGTGTCCTCGACCTGCGTCTTTCTCTTGCCAATGATGTGGATTTTGGCCTTGTTGGGTGTCTGAAGTAAATCCTGTGCGTCCTGCTTGTTGAAGAAAAAATCTTAGTCTAATCCGAGGTTGAGTGATCGCTATCCTGATATCCAGAAGCAATTTTTTGCCATAAGATACGGTGGCAGAAACATTATGTACAAAATAAGTTACAAATAACGTGAAGAAGAAAAAACCCCGCATAATAGCACAATTGGTTAGGCGCCAGTAAAACAGCTGCCATTTCTTCCTGCGCCGTCTTTCCAAGCTAGCCAGGCTACTTGTGCTTGCGGATGCAGCTGCCACAGCGCAAGCCACTTTTGAGAAGAAAACAAAAGGCGAGTGACAATGCCGACAGCATCGCTTCTAACTAAATAAAATCATACCTCGGTGTCCACAGCTCGCTTACAAAATTGGCTCCAGAAGCGAACTAGGGGAATTTTTTGCTTATAAAGCAGATGGGCCAGCACACTGAAACAACTAAGCAAAAGGTGTTACAAAGCAGTGCAGTGAAAGGGAGGTTTAGGTCCCAAACGACATATCAAAACTATTTTACACATTGTAACATTATTCTACTAGCAATTCAAATGCTTTTTAAGTGACAATGACATCAACATATATTCAGCATGACAATGTGAGCTTTATAATATGATTACAACCCAAAGGTAATGTGAAATGCACCTATGACAGGAATACATTTAGACTAAACCCACTTCACGTTTGTCTGAGCTTGCTAGCAGTAACCAGCCAGCAGGCCCGGGCGGAGCATTCTACCTTCAGAGTTTAAATGCATTCTGGGAATCGTGGTATGCTGTGTAAAGTCCATTGTAGAGACTTGCACTATAGAAGCTTAATGTTTTATGTCCATTTGGAAATAAAATATTCTTTAATACATCCAATTATTTAGTTGTAATAAATCTAATCTAGGTCTAATAAATGTAATTTGACCCAATATTATGGCCATAGACAAGCAAATTAACCCTATGCATCAAATACATTTTACAATAGTTTAGATGTATTGTACAAATATTTTGTATGCTCAGAATCTAATATGGTTTTGCATAAGGAAAATGCAAGATATTCTTCTGTTATTTAATATTATTTTTTAAGGAAATTAAATATAGAATATATTTTGGCTTTCTACTGTTTATCAATATTTTGGTTCAATGTTTATTTTGTGACTAGCTAATACCCTTTCTTTTTTGATGTGGTATCATTTCGGTATTGAGTATCATGATGCTTAACCTGGTAGCGGTATCAAAGTCAAAATGTGGGTATCGCAACAACTCTAGTTCACTCAAAAGCCATTTACGCACCTTTTTCATTTTGCGCAAGTGTTCTTCTCCTTTTGTAGAAAAATACATTGAAAGTATAGGGACCGTTACTTTAATCAATGCAAATGGCGATCAGTGTTTACCATCTATTTTTACCACTACACCACTGGTCCCCAGTAGTGTCCTATGATAAAGGTAGTGTATAACGTTTCAATTTGTAAGGTGTAGGTATCCTCCTTTACAATAACTCAGAAATCCCCCATTTCAAAGAAGTCATTATCATGGCAACAAACTGTGATGACTGTGGACATCGAACCAACGAAGTAAATTTCCTCTTTTTTTTCCTTTTATTTAATCATTAATTCATGTCAGGCACATTTTATTTTCAAGGCATATTCATAGATTGCAAATTTGCTAATATGACTGCATGACTATCTATTCTGTGGTTAAGGTGAAATCTGGTGGAGCCACAGAAGAGCTGGGCACGAAGATAACCCTTCACCTCACTGACGTGTCTGACATGTCCAGAGATCTTCTCAAGGTAGCCCCCTCCATTGTACTGCCTGTTTATCTGGCATTCACTAGTTTCCTTTTATTATGTCATTGCATTAAGTTGGTCCCAGGTCTGTTTGTGCTTTTTCTAACTCCGTTGCTGCCATTGTCATGCCAAACAATACATACACCAGGGATTATCAACTAGTTTCAGCCGCGGGCCACTTTTTTTTTCTTGAGTGGATGGTCAGGGGGACAGAACATAATTATAAATAATTTGTTGGCAAAAAATTGACCGTAAGAAACCCAAACAGATATATTTGACAAAAAACAATCATTTCAAACCTTGCTTACATTTGTATACGATCACATATACAGTATCGCTCTATTATGCAGGGGAATACTTTGGAATAGATTTCCAAAATTTAAGTAACTTGGAGCTGATTTGCTGGTGTTTTTCCAGTCTTATTTCAACAATAAACTTTTTTTGGGGGGGGGGGGACCCCCTTGGCCCAAATTCGGCTCGCCAGTTGGGGAACCTTGACATACACCCAAAACTGTGGAGGATATAAACATAATCAAGTCAAAGGACTTGTTTCCATTGTGGTCCTCGAATAAAGCATACAAAGAGGAACATGGAACTTTTTCACAGGAGAGCAATCCTATTCCTGAATCATGTTGGATTTGACTCAACCATGCCAGTTTTGTCATGTTGTGGTTGTTTGTGCAGTCGGAGACGTGTAGCATCCTCATACCTGAGCTGGAATTTGAGTTGGGGATGGCGGCTGTCGGTGGCAAATTCACCACCTTGGAGGGACTCCTCAAAGACATCAAAGATCTGGTAAACCCTTTTAATGCTTTATTCAATCGGTTGAGAATTAGAGGGGGAACTGGATGAAGGGAAGATGCATTATGAACGGTGATCACAGGGATTGAACTCCAGTCTCCACTGGAGAGTTGTATATGTTTTAACGCCGCTTGTGTTAGCTCTAGTCCACTGGATCTGCACTAGGTGCACTTTTGGCTTGGTGGATACTTTTGCAAAGGCTGATGTGCTGTAATTCTAAGGCAGTGGTACACAACTCCAGTCTGTGAGGGATGCTGTGTCTGCTGATTTCACTTTCACCTTTTTAATTAGTGACTGATTTAGACCTGTGAAGCCAGGTGTGGCCAATCATTTACATGAATTTATTAGTTAACGTCTATGTAGAAATCAAAACCAGCAGGCCTGCTTCAAGGATTTGAGTTGTGCACCCCTGGTCTGCGTTCTTTCACTGTGGACTTTGTTATTTTTAATTCATGTTTCTCTTCCACTTTGTTTTCCTCCAGATTGTTTCTAAAAATCCCTTCACTTGTGGAGACAGCTCCACTTCAGATCGAACAGAGAAACTTAAGCTTTTTGGCCAGAAGATTGACAAGGTTAGAGGCATAAAATTATTGAATAAGTCTATCACTACTGTTTTGTCTGGATCTAGTTTTGGTTCCACTTTAGCTTGAGTGTACTTACAACTGTTAGTGATGTGTGGAATTAAGTGTTTTTATTTTATTTGCATTTGATTTTTGTAACTTACTCAGGTGAACTCATTGGCGTATTGTCTCACTGTGTAATTGTTTAAGATCCATTCCATCCATTTTTTCAATTTTGAGCTTATTGCAATTTTTTTAAACGGAATGTTACCAATTGGCATAACAGTTGTAAATACTAACAATGTGTATCTACACTGTGTAAATGCATTGTAACTACCATGTAAATAGGGCTTTTTGGACATTTCATGTATTGGGAAACTAGTTTTTATAGTTTGTAAATAGGAGGCATTTATTCACTTTTATACAGTAAGTGTATTCTGGCCCTCAATCATCAAATAACTGTTAGTATGACATTTTTGTACATTTGAGTAATTTAGCAGACACACTTATGCAGTGCGACTTACTGCAATTGCAGTGTGTCGCACTGCATAAGTGTGTCTGCTAAATTACTCAAATGTACAAAAATGTCATACTAACAGTTGATATGCTCAAGGGCATATCAACAGATTTAGTCAGCCCGGGGATTCGAACCAGTGACCTTTCGGTTACTAGACCAACGCTCTTAATCGCTAGGCTACCTGCCCTGCAGATATTTTATTTAGACTTCAGAAAATCTCATGCAAGAATTTCACATTTGATTGATCCAACTTGAGTGAACTGCTTATTAGGGTACATATGCTGTATCTAAGTATGTTTGGCTAGACAATAAAGTAGTTGTTAAATGCAGAACAGTCTGGCGGCACCCATGCTGAAACTGTATCCAAAAGTGGGACTTTAAAATGCCTCTTCTTTTGAAAAATACTGTAGATCATGGCGGGAGACATGGATGTTCACATTGTTCTCGATGACCCTGCAGGGAACAGCTATCTCCAGGTACTAGGGCACCTCTCTTTCTCAGGTCTTTAAAGGGATAATTTGGAATTTTGGCAATGCATCCAGGATGAAGGAAGTAAGATGTTTCGCAATCCAATGCTAACTTGTGTTAGCGTAATTACTGAATGTCTACAGGAACAAGGGAAGTATATAAAGGGCCTCATTGCCCAAATCCAGGACTATCCCTTTAAGGTTCAAACACGAAGTCTCCTCCCACTGGATAAATTTGTCATTTTTCATGAATCACATTTTCATTTCCTGCCCTTGTTCATTAATGTACTGTCTGAATGTATTTGTCTCATGTTTGTCTGCAGAACATCTATGCGCCTGACCCAGACCCAGAGATGACGACTGAGAAGTACACCAGGACCTTTGAGCAGAACGAAGACCTTGGCCTGAATGACATGAAGACAGAGGGCTATCAGAAGTAAGGACTTCTGCAGCAGAAGGGTTGATCTTACAAAAACAATGCATTCTTTGGAAATTAATTTGAGACATTTGCCCTCACTGAAGTTCACAAGGACAGATGTCTTGCAGTTTTGATATTTGAGCACAATATGGTTGAAAAGTGAGATCTTATTTAAAATAAAGCAATCCATATGTTTATAATTTGATTAGTAAAGTATGCATTTTTTGGGGGGGAGAAATGCACCAATATAATCATGCAATTGAAATAGTCTTTTTGCATCTGGTTGTTAATGTGATTCTGATTCAGTGGAATAGACCTGTTCAATGGGAATAAATAAAGAATATACACTGGCTGCTGTATACAAATGATTGTCTGCTTTTGTTCGTGTACCTTGCATAAATACCTTATCTATAATAAAACACTGCACTGCATAATTGCCCACAGATCTTCAAAGAACCAATTCTATATTCATTTCAATGCGCTGTGTCCTTTGTTCATGAGCTCCCTGATGGAAAGTTCCCGGATTGTGAAAACAACAGACTGGTGATGACGTTTGTGCGCGTTCCCAGTATCAGTACAGAACATTTATTGAAATCAACAATTTCTGTCAAATAGACATGACATCACTTTGTTTAGCACAAAATGTGTTGATACAGCACTACTAAATAAAAACAATAATCTCTGCGTTATTCACCCCACCCTCAAATGAACCACCATTTATAGCTCATATCCAAGAGACCGTGTCAAATGTGGTTTATGATCTAAGAAAATGTCCATACATGTATATGAATAGTCCAATGACGGTGCCTGCGCATCGTGGAAACCAATAACATGAAGCATTGTCCTTCTGCAAGCATCCAGTATCGGGTTGCGCTGTCATTAATTTGAAAATGAGGCTCTTTATACAGAAGTGGGTGTCTCTTAACGGAGCTCAGGTTTTGTTTTGTGATCTGTAGCTAGCTGGTTACTTGCTCTTTGCTGGTTTTTCAGTCTTCTTGGGTAGGAGGACCGCCTGAATATTAGGCAATACTCCTCCTTGCGCGATGGTGACACCACCTAAAAGCTTGTTGAGTTCCTCGTCGTTGCGGACAGCCAGCTGGAGGTGGCGAGGGATGATCCTGGTCTTCTTATTATCCCTTGCAGCGTTGCCAGCCAACTCGAGGATCTCAGCCGTTAGGTATTCCAGCACAGCAGCCAAATAGACAGGAGCTCCGGCACCGACACGCTCGGCATAGTTGCCTTTGCGCAGTAACCTGTGGACACGTCCTACGGGGAACTGAAGGCCGGCGCGGGATGAACGGGACTTTGCCTTCGCTCTGGCCTTTCCTCCAGTTTTACCTCTACCAGACATGTTAATTATTCTATTGTCACCTATCAATCCAAATACCAACAGAGCTATACAGCGAATGTTCTATCTGCCTTTACGTAATGCAGTTGAGGATTATTGTACTAATATACCTCGAGTGTCCCTATGATTGGACGGATAGGATGGAAACGCTTTAACCAATGGTGATGAACTACACCATTCAAGTGTCCAATAGCAAGAGCGCCGCTCTCCACATAGCTCTGCATTGCGATATTATATATAGAAGACAGACGTATAACGTGTCGTGTTCTATTCACAGTAAGTGAGCGGAGCGAGGCGAGGAGCGTGCCCAATTTGACTGGAGTGTGGAGCGAGATTCCCAAAGGCTGGAGCAAGCTTGTATGGCTCCCTGTGCGAACCCCCCCTTTCATTCTCAAAACTTTTGGCCATGACTGTACAAAAATAAGACTCATAAATATCAAAAAGTTGTAACAAAGACAGAAACAAATGTGTTGATTTGGCACTCGAGCATCAATACATTACTCATCCCCCAACACCGTCAACCAAGAGTCAAGACTAAACCAATTCACCTTGGTGGTGTGCAGAGTGGTTTTATATTATTCTTAACCATTTCGCACAAACCAGAAAAAAATGTGCCTGTGAAACTATATATTCACAGTATTATGAATTAATTGTGGTTTATTTGGTAGCATTTCGTAGTGTGATTGATTTGACTAATTGCATTAGTACTGTACAAAGTTAGAAGTGCGCTATTTGATCGATTTCCCTGCTCCCCCAACCTACCCCCGCCCCCTCCCCATCTCGTACTTCTGAGTGGGTTGCCTGCCAAGCTCACAATCTAGAATCAGGGCGCCCACTTCAACAAGGTTAATTGACCCACAGTTCCACACGGTGACATGACATCATTGACGTGACGTGCAAATGAGCGATATAAAAACGATCGCGCAAATGTCACCATTCCCATTTTTTTTGTGCGGCGCCCCATGCAGCCCCCGGCAAAATGCCACCCATGTCGCCTATACCTAAATCCGCCACTGGGCTGGAGCATAGGCTTTCTCGCCCACTCCAATTTTGCTCCAGTATCGCTCACTTCACGAGCTCAGGGCATGCCCAGCCCAGCATACATTTAAAATGAAATCAAACTGTATTTGACACGTGCTGAAAACAACAGGTGTAGTAGACCTTACCGTAAAGTGCTTACTTACAAACTCTTATGGATCCGCTCCTTTAAAAAAATGTTGGGCCTAAAATGACACCCAAATCTAACTGCCTGTAGCTCAGGACCTGCATATTCTTGATACCGTTTGAAAGGAAACACTTTGAAGTTTGTGAAATGTGAAATTAATGTAGGAGAATAAAACACATTAGATCTGGTAAAAGATAATACAAAGAAAAAAACATGTGTTTCTTTTTTTTTTGCATGGCTGTGTGCTTGATTTTATTTTATCTGTCTGCAACTGGAGTGGCTGAAATAGCCGAATCCACTAATTTGAAGGGGTGTCCACATACTTTTCTATATATAGTGTATGTTAGATAGATGTCAAAAGACATTACAGAAGACAGAAATGCAAAAAGTGTCCTGCTTTTTATGAATTCACCTTACACGTGATATGTTCAAAGTACATATGATGAAAATGTGTGTAGTGTTGCAACACTGTCTCCTTTTATATGTGGTCTCTCTTCATCAGGTGCTTCTGCCTGATGGATTTAAAAGTGGTGGAAACCCTTTCCAGCCAATGCTCTTCCCAATCCAATGCTTTTAAATCCTTGAGATGGAGTGTGCAAGTGACCACTTTGGGAGAAGTGTGTAGAATTGTGATGCAGTCCAATAGTCCCAAATATCTTCCTCTCCTCACCTCCTTTCATTCAGTACATAACCGCTAATCTGGAGGAAGTAGAACACTAAAAGCAACATGTTGAAAAAACCTATTCTGCCCTTTAATCTAGCTGGGATAATAATGAGGGAAAAGAGTTGAGAAAAGAAAGCCACTTAATAATATTAGGAACCATATTATATGCAATCCAAAGAAGGCACTCATGTCCATTTGAATACAATAAGATAATCAATGTATGATATCATTTTATGAACTCAAATATCCATGAAATTAGGACAAAGTCACATCTAAGACAGTACAAGTCTGTGATTTAATTCAGATCCTGTTACTACAGCATACAATGGAAGGACAAGACGTAATTGTGTATTAGCTGCATATTAAGGGTGTCTGCCCGCAGGTGGTGATAATGAAACCAAATGGAAATTCATAAAATTGTGGACATGGAATACTATAAACTCGCATTTTGTGGACTGTTTTGACAGATTAGGGAGGGGAACGTTATTTATAAAAGGGGTTATACATGAAGAAAATCGGACCTATCTGTAATGAAAATGGATGGCCCTCCCTTCAGCAAAATATATTTGACCTAAACCCTCCCTGAATGCTTGAAAAAGTGACCATCCCCTATACCCAAAATAATAATTCAAACAAAGTGGATAGCAGAGAACATGTCTACTATTTACCCTCACTTCTTGGACAGACCAGAGCCTTAGATATGCAGTTTTAGAAACTGTTCTTCGTCCTGTAAGCGTTACACGGCAATACAGGAATTTTGATAGCGCATAGGGCTGTGGGCCAGAAGGTTGTGGGTTCGCAGGTCACTGTGGACAAGAGTAGGGGTAGAAAGATCTCCTTTATAGTATAAGCACTGAAGTGGAATAATGTTGTTAGACATTTTTACTAATTTATTAAACATGTAAGCTTAAATGTCTTGAGTCAACAAGTATTCAACCCCTTTGTTATGGCAATCCTTAACAAACCTTTGCTTAACAAGTCACATAATAAGTTGCATGGATTGACTCTGTTTTCAATAATAGTGTTTCACTTGATTTTTGAATGACTACTTCATCTCTGTACCCCACACATACAATTATCTGTAAAGTCCCTCAGCCAAGTAGTGAATTTCAAAAACGGATTCAACCAAAAAGACCAGTGAAGTTTCCAATGCCTCGCAAAGAAGGGCACCTATTGGTAGATGGGTAAAAATGAGAAAAAACAGACATTGAATATTCCTTTGAGCATGTCACTACAGTGACATGGGTGTATTGTTAGACCATCCAAAGTGTAATTAATAACTTGATCATCCTTCCTAACTCAGTTGCCGGAGAGGAAGGAAGCAGCTCATGGATTGGTAACAATTGCAGAGTTTACTGGCAGTGATAGAAGAAAACTGAGGATGGATCAACAACATTGTAGTTACTCCACAATACTAACCTAAATGACAGAGTGAAAAGAAGGAAGCCTGTACAGAATAAAAAATATTCCAAAACATGCATCCTGTTTGCAATAAGACACAAAAGCAAGACTGCAAAGAATGTGGTAAAGAAATTAACTTTTTGTCCTGAATAAAAAACATTATGTTTGGGGCAAATCCAACACAACACATCACTGAGTGCCACTCTTCATATTTCAAAGCATTGTGGTGGCTGGATCATGTTATGGGTATACTTGGCATCGGCAAGGGAGTTTTTTAGGATAAAAATAAACGGAATAGAGCTAAGCATAGGCAAAATCATAGAGGAATACCTGGTTCAGTCTGCTTTCCAACAGACACTGGGAGACAAATTTACCTTTTAGCAGGACAATAACCTAAAACAAAAGTTAAAATATATAAAGGAGTTGCTTACCAATAGTTGCTTACCCATAGGGCGGTGCACAATTGGCCCAGCGTCGTTCAGGTTTGGCTGGGGCAGGCCGTCATTGTAAATAAGAATTTGTTCTTAACTGACTTGCCTAGTTAAATAAAAGTTAAATAAAAAAATATAAAACCAAGACGACATTGAATGTTGCTGAATGGCCTAGTTACAGCCTTGACTTAAATCAGCTTGAAAATCTATGGCAAGACTTGAAAATGGTTGTCTAGTAATGATCAAAAACCAACTTGACAGAGTTTGAATTATAAAAAATATTGTACAATCCAGCTGTGCAAAGCTCTTAGAGACTTACCCAAAAATACTCTCATCTGTAATTGCTGCCAAAGGCGCTTCTACAAAGTTTTGAGTCAGGTGTGTAAATACTTAGGTCAATTATATATTTCTGTTTCATTTTTTTATACATTTGCAAAATTTTCTAAAAACATGTTTTCACTTTATCATTATGGGGTATTGTGTGTAGATGGGTGAGAAAAAAAGTATATTTAATATATTTTGAATTCAGGCTGTAACACAAATAAATATGGAATAATTTAAGGCTTATGGATACTTTCTGAAGGCACTGTAGGCCTGTTTGTTTATGTTATCATATTTCTCCAATGCCAAATCTGTGTGTGTTGTTTGCAACTAAACTGTCCCTGTTTGCAAATAATTAATTCTGAGATGCCATTAGGAATCTGAGGATGGTACTTTCAAAAGTTAGGCCTACCTTTCTACCCCAGACAGAGTAGGCCTACCTTTCTACCCCAGACAGTGTAGGCCTACCGACGCAGAAAAATGTAACCATTAACTGCTGGCTACTTTTCTTCCGTTGCTTAAACTAACGAGTGGTCACCAGTGCTTCCCTAAAAGCTGTCTGGGTTTAAACATCTATTGTACAGAAAGTTAATAGCTTAATCAATTGATAGTGACAGAATTAGATTACTTCCCAAGCAAAGTCTATTTAATCTTAAGCTAACAAGGGTAGGCCTATGCTTTTTGCAATTTCTTTCATTAAAAGTAGGCCAAAGTTAACCTCTGGTCCATCTTCGCACTCTCTTTCTTAACCTGAACAGAACATAGGCTATAGGCTAGTCCGCCTATCGCCTATTATTTTTGGAAGAAACCTTTGACTTTCCCCCTGAACTGCCACCACAGGCCTACACAGCACAGCCATTGTTTTTTGATCAGCAAGAGCAGAGCAGGCCCGGTGCTCAGGTTTGGAATATCCCATTGCAGTGTGTAATGCAGCCTAGTTGTATTTACACCATCCCAGCAGCTATCTTAGAAATACTTTGTTCTGTGTTTCTGTAAACGATGTGAAATGGCTAGCGCGGCGGTGCGCGCTAATAGCGTTTCAATCGGTGACGTCACTCGCAGTGAGCCCTTGAAGTAGTGGTTCCCCTTGCTATTTCGTTTTTTTTCTGTGAGTTCAATGGGCATATTGCACAGTTGCTCTAGCGATAAATCAGGTCAAGCCCGAACTGTGCGATGTATTGGGGAGTTGTAGTTTCCAATACTATACATAGCTTAGCGCAGAAAACGCGGTAATCAACTAAAATAACCATAATCCATTGCGTGCCAATTTGTCCAGCCTCAGTAGAATAGACAGAAGAATATGCAATCGAGAGAGCAGTTGCTTCGCGGTGTATCTCTATCTGAAAATACACGATCAAAGGGTTGTGCCAATCTCGTCATACTCGTAACCGTTTTATTACACTTGATACTCGTAATGAGATTTACTCGTGATAGGAGGCTATAGCTCAAGTGCTTTTACCTCAAGTGCGCATTAATGTGCTATCACTCAGGGTGCATGGTTATGCGCAACTCATTCACACACATTGAAAAAACGACCCCGACTGATGACAATGCACATGATTTACTTACTTAGTCCTATTCAATTATCAACTAAATAGACGAATAACTATCCTAATGCATGACTGGCAGATTTCGATGACGTTAGGCTAATTCGCCTGCCCCAAGTAATGTTTCACTTTCGAAAGGAGCAAAACTTCTCTCCTGTAACTTATGCCATAACATTTGTACAATCAAATTAAACTATCAACATAATTTTATTTTCTAATGATCTGTTGCTTGGTAAACATGTATGGACGAGAATAAATAATAGCAAGCAAGCATAGCCTTGGATCAGGACATAACAGACGTCAGCAATGTAATAATTATACGGACCAAGTAGGTATGCGAAACAATGCAAAGTAGACAAACAAAAACAACCATATGACCTCAGCAAAGTCGACAGGAATTAACTCGATTGAAAAACAATGACTAGCTACGGATTCTGATTCATACACGATGTTTGCAGTGGCGTGTATTCATGGATGCCAAGGGAAACCAGGCTTACCCAAATATTTGACCAATCCCAAAATAAAAATGATAAAATAATGTATCTTTTGTCTCTCTGTCTTCAAATAAGGTTCAGAAATCATTGGAGCGAGCGGTACAGCACCGAGGTAGAGACAGTTTCAACTTTCAAACCTCAATAGCTTTCAAACCACTTGAGCCACAGACTCCAAATAAGTGTCATGATGTTGGAAAAATTGCGCACAACATTGTACAGGTCTAATTTTCACGATTTGGACATACATTTTTTCCAAAGCTAATAAACGTGGACATGTGAGAAGCATTTTGTATTCCTAGTTGAATTAGTTAGGGAGCGAAAACAAAGTACAAGCCTGAGTACAATAGCTCATTGGTCATGTGACCTACTGACTTCAAACAAGTTTCAGAATGTCCACTGAGTTGGCCTACACATTTCACACCCTTTAGTTTGTCAATTTTCATCTCACAAGATTTTACATGTATTTTTCAAAATGTAAAATTTCAATAGCTCCTTGATCATGTGACCTACTGACTTTTAACAAGGTTCAGAATGTCCACTGACTACCCTTCTATATTGCACATCCTATAGTTTGTTCATTTTCATCTCACACGTTTTACAGTAATTTTTTTGTCTTCACTATTATTCTACAAGGTAGAAAATAGTACAAATAAAGACAAACACTGGAATGAGTAGGTGTGTCAAAACTTTTGACTGGTACTGTATATATATATATATATATATATATATATATATATATATTTCCTGAGCTTTCTTATCTCCTAGACAACGACTTCAAAACCTTGTGTGTTATGATTTATTTTAAGACCGTCTTTTTGTCCTTTTATGAATGTGTTATTCAATTTCTCTCATCTATGATAGTAAAGGCCAAATTCATTATTTGATCAATTAATCTTTGTATACGTTTAACACAGCTTAGACTTGTAAGAATTAACACGTTTCATCAATAAGGGATCATAGCTAGCTTTCACCTGGATTCACCTAGTCAGTCTATTCATGGAATGAGCAGGTGTTCCTACTGTTTTGTACACTCAGTGTAGATCGCTTTATATAATCAGTTCCATAGTTTTTTTTATACAGGGGTAGGCCGAAGCTTTTAGCAATTTCTTTTGACAAAAACAACAATACCTCACATACCCCCTCAATTTGAGCCCTTTCATACTGAACAGTATATCAGTAGTCCTAGTCCGCACGCACATACACTGCATTTTATGGACAAACAAATTTTAAAAATCCGGAAGAAGTGACTGACTTGTCTCCTGAAGTGCCACGTACACATCACAGTCATTAGTTAGGCAGCACAAAAGGGTTTATGTCAGCAAGAGCAGGGCAGGCAGGGGCTCCTGATTAGGAACACCTATCCATTACAGTGTGTAATGCAGTGTAGCTTAGTTTTACATAAACCATCCCAGCAGCACAAAAACTCAGGAAGTACATTTTCTTAGAAATATAGTGTAACTTTGACCTGTGCTTCTCCGAGCATGCTCTTCGTATAGCCTAGGCCTATAGCCTATAGAATAGGCTATGGGTCATTTGACTGAGACCACACTAGATGTACATGATATTGCGAGCCCATCAGAGAATCAGGGATGAGGGGTAGCATCAAGCACACTGAGATATCATGATAAGCAACTAATTATTGAACCCTAAGCGATATGACATTTAATCAATTACAAAGGACATGACCCTACACTGGACAAAAAAACGACAAAAAACTATACCCTACCCCTGACTGAAATTGAAAAAACATTGCCCTCCCCATTTTCCTCCGGGTAACAATTGTGTAAATTTCGACTGCTCCCCTTAGCACAACTATAGCAGTTTCCAAATAGATCTGGAGGGAATAACAGGTGCATGCAACATTTGACTTATTATTCTCTCCCTTTACATTCAGATTTCCTCAAGTATTTCTGGTATGAATGTTCATCATTTCATTAAACTCTATTCAAATGACAGTCCTCCCCGTCTTGTTCTGATTCTGAGGCTGAAGAAATTTGGCCTGTCACCTAAAACACTCACAAACTTTTACAGATGCACAATCGAGAGCATCCGGTCTGGCTGTATCACAGCCTGGTACAGCAATTGCTACACCCACAACCGCAAGGCTCTCCAGAGGGTGGTGCGGTCTGCACAATGCATCACAGGGGGCAAACGAGCTGCCCTCCAGGACACCTACACCACCCGATGTCACAGGAAGGCCAAAAAGATCATCAAGGACAACAACCACCCGAGCCACTGCCTGTTCACCCCGCTATCATCCAGAAGGCGAGGTCAGTACAGGTGCATCAAAGCAGGGACCGAGAGACTGAAAAAAGCTTCTCTCTCAAGGCCATCAGACTGTTAAACAGTCTTCACTAACATAGAGTGGCTGCTGCCAACATACAGACTCAAATCTCTGGCCACTTTAATATATTTAATAAATGGATTTAATAAAGGTATCACTAGTCACTTTAAATAACGGCACTTTTATAATGTCTACATAGCATACATTACTCATCTCATATGTATATACTGTATTTTATACCATCTACTGCATCTTGCCTGTGCCGCACGGCAATCGCTCATCCATATTTTTTATGTACATATTCTGCATGTTAACAATACAATTTGATTTGATTGATCTGTATTCCCAGTTATGTCACATCCATAGATTCAGTCCTAATGAATTTATTTCAATTAACAGATTTCCTTATATGAACTGTAATTTGAAACTGTTGCCTGTTGCGTTGAGGATGAGGAATAGACTAGAAACTCAGCTGCAGCTACATTATAGTTATTGATTCATTATCAAGTTATTGATCACATCGTTTCTTACTTGACATAACTTACCACATTGCTTCTCTCAGGTGTAACCGGAACGGCCAGACAGTGCTGGGTGTGAACAGGCAACAGCAGGAAGCTCGTTTCTCGTTCGAGGTCTTCCACTTTGTCAAGCACAAGAACAGGACGCTGTCCACCTACCACCTGCACTGCTCTACCAGAATCTGCGAGAGGACTGTCTGCACCTCCCTGCTCCATGTCAGTTGCTGCTTCCTTGACCTTTTCCACAGACTTACTTTGGAATGGATTAAATTGTTTTTTTTTCTCCTCATCTATCTACCCACAATACGTCACAATGACAAAGCAAAAACTGTTTTGATTGCTCAGTTTGGCCGGGCGGCCAGCTCTAGGAAGAGTCTTGGTGGTTCCAAAGTTCTTTCATTTAAGAATGATGGAGGCCATTATGTTCTTCTGGACCTTTAATTTTGCAGAAATGTTTTGGTACCCTTCCCCAGATCTGTTCCTCGACAAATTCCTGTCTTCGAGCTATATGGACAATTCCTTCGACCTCATGGCTTTATTTTTACTCTGACATCAACTGTGGGATCTTACATAGACAGGTGTCTGCCTTTCCAAATCATGCCCAATCAATTTAATTTACCAGGTGGACACCAAGTTGAAGAACCATCTCAAGGATGATCATTGGACACAGGATGCACCTGAGCTCAATTTCAAGTGTTATAGCAAAGGGTCTGAATACTTATGTAAATGTTACATTTGTTTTATAAATTTGCAAACATTTCTAAAAACCTGTTTTTGCTTTGTCATTATCGGGTATTGTGTGTAGATTGATGAGGAACATAAAAAAAAAAAAACATTTTAGAAAGGGCTTTAACTTGTGGAAAATGTGGAAAAGGTAAAAGGGTCTGAATACTTTCCAAAGGCACTGTAGATGATGCTAGTTATAGCCTATGACCTTGTGTAAGGAAGCTGTTCCAACCACCCCTATTCTTCCCAGAACTGCACGGACATCATCTGCTCAGGAAGGAGGCGGGAGGTCCAATACACGGCTGTGACCAACACAGCCACAGTCAGCTTCGGACCCATCCGCACCCAAGTGGACTATGGTGAGCAAAAACCACTTATCATTCATGATCATCATTCGCGTCAGCATTCAATGGCCCATCAGCAAAATATTGACGACACAGTAACAATTTATGGATCACTTT
This sequence comes from Oncorhynchus clarkii lewisi, assembly GCF_045791955.1. Taxonomy (NCBI): domain Eukaryota; kingdom Metazoa; phylum Chordata; class Actinopteri; order Salmoniformes; family Salmonidae; genus Oncorhynchus; species Oncorhynchus clarkii. The sequence goes on from NC_092158.1 coordinate 44,905,424, forward strand.
TACATACTGCACGTTCATATACCAGTAATGCCTTTTTGGTTAAGGGGGTTTTGATGTTATGAACACAGAATTTCCTTATTTTTTTACGCAGGTGATCCTGTCAGAATCGTATCTGAAGGTAATCATCTTTTTAAAAATCATAATCATTGATATGATATCTACATGAAATGCACATACAGTATTATACATTAAATTGAGTGCCTTCAGAAAGTATTCACACTCCTTGACACTACATTTTGTTGTGTTACAGCTGGAATTCAAAATGAATTAAATAGATCTTTCCCCCCTCACCCATCTACACGCAATACCTCATAACGACAAAGTAAAAACATGTTTGAAAGCTTTTTCAAATGTATTGAAAATTAAATACAGACATTTCTCATTTATACGTATTTACACCCTAGTCAATACTTTGTATAAACACCTTTGGCGGTGATTACAGCTTTTAGTCAACTTGGTTGTCTGTATCAGCTTTGCACATCTGGATTTGGGGATTTTCTCCCATTCTTCCTTGCAGATTTTCTCAAGCTCTGTTAATTTAGATAGGGAGCGGTGGTGGACAGCAATCTTCAAGTCTTTCCACAGATTTTCAATGGGATTCAAGTCAAGGGCTTTCATATTTTTGTTCTGAAGCCATTCTAGCGTTGCTTTGGCTGTATGCTTAGGGTCATTGTCCAGTTGGAACGCAAACCTTTGCTCCAGTCTAAGGTCATTTGCACTCTGAAGCAGGTTCTCATCAAGGATCTGCCTGTGCTTGCATCCATTCATTGTTCCCTCTAACCTTACCAGTCTCCCAGTCCCTGCTGCTGAAAAGCATCCCCAAAGCATGCTGCCACACCGATGCCTCATGGTAGGGATGTGTTAGACAGGTGATGAGCTGTGCCTTTTTTTTCTTCTCCAGAAATAGCACTTTGCATTCTGGCCAAGGAGTTACATTTGTCTAACCAGACAACAAAATCTTATGCATTATGCTCAGTCTTTCACCTGCTGTCATGTGCCATTTTCTCAGGAGTGGCTTCCTTCTGGCCACTCCCCCATAAAGCCTGGATTAGTGAAGTGCTATAGAGACTGTTGTCCTTCTGACTGGTTCTCCCATCTCAGCCAAGGAACAATTTAGTTCTGCCAGAGTGGTCAATTGGTTCTTGGTCACCTCCCTGACCAAGGTCCTTCTTGCACTGTTGCTCAATTTGTCAGATGGCCAGGTGGACTCCAATCAAGTTGTAGTGATAACTGAAGGATGATCAAAGGATTTGGATGCACCTGAGCTCAATTTGCAGTGTCATAGCAAACAGGTGTGAATATTTATGTAAATGAAATAGTTCCGCATTTCATTTTCAATATTATTGCAAAAATGTCTAAAAAAAATGTTTTCACTTCGTCGTTATGGGGTAGAGTGTAGATGGTTGAGAAAAGTAATCCATTTTTAATTCAGGCTGTAACGCAAATGTGTGGATTAAGTCAAGGGGTATGAATACTTTCTGAAGGCAATACATGCTGTAAATAGACACTGCAACCTTTTCCCAATATTGAGTACTTCATATTTTAATTTCAACGGATATAATATTACTGAAGTTGTGTCGAAAAACAAATCTTAGTGATGTCTTTTCTCTGAACCTGCAGTCGCTGAAAATGAATGAAAATGAATCTGTGCAGGAGGTTGCCATAGCAGCAGGGGTCATTGGTGCACTCTGTATCTCTATGGTAGCCTTTATGTCATACTGGATCGTTGAGCCAAGGAAAATGTCGAAGACGACACTACACAAGTGACAGTTGTTGGATACGTGGTTTCTTTCCTTAAGTCCTAGTTTTTATGCTCACTGACCTAAAGGACTAGGTGGGTCAGTACAATCTGGCAATAAATTAGCGTACCAGTTGACTATATTGCTTTCATCCACACAGCTTATTCAAGGAAATAGCACATGGGCAAGGATTTCACTTTCAGTTTTGGGACATGGGCATGGCTGGCTGGTCTTAACACATCTAGGCTACTAGCCCTTGAGGTAGGAAGGTTAAGTCCAAAAGATGACTGGCAAATTTCAGGCTGAAAAACACTTTTCCACGTGAATATATCTGTGTAACCTGCACATATAGCACTGCATGTTTCAATAGTTTATTTCCTTTTTAAGCAATGAAAGTCTGGTCTTGTTAATGGAATTAAGGGTTCTCTTTGTTTAGGGACAAGTGTCAATGGATACTATGCAATATAACCAAATGTCACAATTCAAAATGACTACATATGTGTATTAGGGTTTCAAGGGCTCCTTTTTGATGCGGTCCATCAAATCATATTTAAAAGTTATAGTTGTCTTTTCCTTAAGTGTCCCAGTCTTTACAGATACCGGTGTATAAGACCATACTCAAACACTTGACATCTTTTATACAAGTAAAATAGAAATGGTCAAATTTTTCTTCATAATCTGTCCTGCTGCTCTTCAAGTTGGTCAGTTACACATTCACACAGACCAATCTGGAATTGAAACGCAATGAAACCATTACTTAGATTTGAGTTACAGAATCAACCCTAGCCCAGAGTTACAACGGTACATTTGTATTTGTTAGATGACGTGGGTCTTCAAATACACATCTTAGTTTTAGACACGGATTGAGAAAAATAAAACATTCCACTGTTCATCACCATATTTTTTTTAATACTATTAACAGTTTAGAAATAAAAGCATTGGCATCCCCCAATCCCGTTAGTTTATTCCCCCTCAAACCATCTGAGGTGATGCAAAGAACAGGAACCACACTCCTCTGGTAGAGATTCAAGCAGCTTTAGACATGGATAATATCTACTTATTCTTCTTCCGTCAGTGCAACAGTTGAGCAGCCCTCAAATTCATACTTGCAGCCATACAAAGACCAGGGTTGTGTTCAGTAGGGCACAGCGTAACAAAACGATAATCAATGCCATTTTATTTTTTCACCTACTGAACACAACCAATGGCAAGCCCAAAAAACCTTGGTAATTGAAGTTTATTTAACTTTATGTATTGGAGTACAATTTAGAGAAACTAGAAATCAAGATGTACTTCAGTGAAAAATGTTTCCCTCAAGCTAATTCATTGATGAATTGTCAGAAGACCATGGCGAGAAGGTTCTGAAAAGCATGAAATAGATTTTACACCTATGAACACATTTAACTTCTGGTCATCAGTAATATTTGGATGACAAATCAATTCCCCTTTGTAGGATATTGTATACACACAATCACAGATTGTTTATGCGCCACAATACAAGGTATTAAAGGCATTCAATATTCAAATACAACTAAAACCCATTCCATTTCCCAAGAGGAGCATACATTAGCTCCAGCCCATTTGATATATTCCTCAACAACCAGTGCAAACCCACAAAAAATTAAATAAAAGCAAGACTTGCTACGTGAAAACAAGCCTGCTTGAGAGGTCAAATCACAACTACCCTTCCTGATCCCAGAAAGCGACAAACGATGCAATGCAACAGAGTTCCAGTGGAGGAAACATTGAGTCCTGTTATCATTAGTCCTACCAAAACTAAAACACTTTTGTTCAATGCAGGGCAAATATACAGTTGTCCAAGTAGTTGTTTGCATGTGGGAAAGTATGCCTAAACCTGTAGGGCAGGATGGTAGAATACAAACTTGAAGTCTTGTGTCAGTTCATTCGCTGGTTATTCCAGGCTTCGTCAGCGCTCCTTGCTCATCATGTCAGTAAGAGGGGAAAGATGTTCGGCCGCAGAGGGGGATGAAGGTGAACAGAAAGTGAGAACGAGAGGTAGGTAGTGGGAATATGACATTTCAAGAAGTCTGAGCTGATCCAATGACTTTACGGTTTTCAAAATAAAAGTCTGGAAAAACAAAACCCCCAAAATATGTAGGAAACCATTAAACAGTCAACAAATACAATGAAATCTCGTTCCTGCTGTTATAACTCATCCCCTTTGTGGTTTTCTGACTGGTTTCGCTCTGTTGGTTCTGAAAATTGGAAGGAGGAATACAATTTTATACTCAAATATGTAGCAGCACAGTAATATGACCAGGTATAAAACCAAAATAAAGACTAAAGGACAAGAAAACTAAAATGCCCTTCCTTTTCATAGTTGCAGACAGTTGCTCTAGCTTGAATGGTATGACCAAATTCTTTTCCATCAGACGCCCACTTATGTAGCGAGAAATTGTAAAGGCAACTGGGTGCCAATTCACACACGCAAAAAGGTAGTTTCTATGGCAGACACTGTTCCTATGACAGACGTACCTGTCCTTGTAGTTTTATCTGTAGGCTGTAATTGGCTGAGTGAGTCTGTGTTCTGTCCAGTGGGCTCTTTGATGGGCGGTTCCTCTTGCTGCACCTCCTCAGTGCCCTCTTGAATGAAAACAAATGTTGCCAATGAAAAGAGAACTGATCAGTGATTAGAATTGTTTAAAAAGGGATCAATGACAAGTTCCCATGTCATGTGAACAAGTCTGCAAAAACACTTCCTTTGCAAATTACATTCATTACAGATGAAACTCATTGCTGAGGAACCCCCTTAATTACGTACCAAACAGAAGAAAAAGGGTCAAACAGGGAGGGACTACCTGGATTTGTCCAATAAATGCTCCATAACCTTTTGCTACGGTATGCCAAACTGAACATGACCATATTACATACATTCTATGACAGACGCACCTGTACTTGCAGTTTTATCTGTAGGCTGTGATTGGCTGAGTGAGTCTGTGTTCTGTCCAGTGGGCTCTTTGATGGGCGGTTCCTCTTGCTGCACCTCCTCAGTGCCCTCTTGAATGAAAACAAATGGCGCCAATGAAAAGTGGACTATGATTACATTTGTCTAAGGGATCATTGATAAGATATCACACGTCATATGAACAAGTCTGCAAAAGCACTTCCTTTGCAAATGACAAATGACATGAATTACAGCTGAGGAACCCCCTTCATTACATAGCTAACGGAAGGAAATGTACTTAAACAGGGAGGGACTACCTACAGTCCATACACTCAAATTAGTTTCAAAATGTCTTGCTACGGTGTGCCCTACTGAACATGACCTCTATATATAAAGCACATGTTCCATAACAGAAATGTGTTGGTTTTCCCCACTTTCCCACCTTCGTCTTTGGTCTCCTCCTTGGGAAGTATGACTTTCTCTTCCATTTTGCTGCTGTTGGCCTTGCTGCTGCTCCTCTCTGTGGTGCTGTTGTTATTGGGCTTGGCGGCCTTGGGCTTGGCGGCCTTGGGCTTGGCGGCCTTGTTCAGCAAGTAGTTGACCTCGCGGTCCAGCAAAGCCCACTTGGACTCTATGTCTTTGGACAGCAGCACAGGCTGCTCCGTGGGAGAACTCTTCTCCTGTTCAGCTACTGTGTTGTTCTTCCACGTCTGTGGAAGAGGGGGAGGTATTGGCGGTTAAAATAAAATGAAAAATAATCAAAGATTACAAACTATGGCACTCAAAGTGAATCACTTCCATATAGATTGTTTTGAACCACATTATCTCAAATTTGAGTAATAATAGTCAATCAAAATAATATAATTGACAAATGCGCTGAGTAAAACAAATAGGACATTATTAAACATCATTACATACAGAGATCTCATTGATGACTTTTTCCAACGTCTTCAGCTCCACGTCAGTGAAGATTCGGTCATCCTCTGATACAAGTTTGGAGCTCCTTAAGGAAAAACCACAGAAGACCCATGTCAACTGGATGCATTGTACATCTGATGATTCATCTCTAAAATGTTAAACTCTGAAGCTAAGCAGGGTCGGTCCTGGCCGGGAAACCAGATGCTGCCGAAAGTAGTGTTACAGGGCCAGTAGGGGTCCCTCTTTCCTCTGGTCAAAGGAAAGAGATCCCAAATTCCCCAATCTGGCCCTTACACCATTATGGCCACCTAATCACCCCCAGCTTCCAATTTGTTAATTCATCTCCTCCCCGGGTCATTGCTGTAAAAGATTGTTTTCAGGCAAGGCACTGCACCAGTGCTAGAGGCGTCACTACAGACCCTGGTTCGATCCGGGGCTGTATCACAACCGGCCGTGATTGAGCAGCGCACAATTTGCCCAGCATCGTCCGGGTAAGGGGAGGGTTTGGCCAGGGTAGGTCGTCAATGTAAAATAAGAATGTTCTTAACTGACTTGCCTAGTTAAATATATAAAAATGACCTGATAAAATAAGGTTAAATAAACAGATCTTGGGTCAGTTTTTCCATATTCCATTCCAGGTTATGAATGGTGAAGGGGAAGCCAATCCTAGAGCTCTAACAGAGCTGCTTTGACCCACCTGAGGAAGAAGCTGGAGCGGTTGAGCTTGCTCTCCAGGGTGGCCAGGTGGCCAGGCCACTTCCTGCGCTCTTCCACGCGGAAGAACATGTCCCGGCACAGCTTTCTGAGATATCGCAGCTTCTCCCGCAACTCCTTGGTGGACGCAGAGTAGCCATCCTCGTCCATCCAGGTCGACACTTGACTCAGCTTGGCCAGGATGGTTTCCTTCTCTTCCTCCAACACCACTGCCTGGTACTCCTCCTGGTACATTTTGTCCTAATGGAGGGGGGAGAGAAGGCTTTATATATATATATATATATATATATATATATATATATATATATATATATATATATACACACACATACACACACACACGTGTGAGAGCGCCAGACAGAATATACTGATGTTGTACTGTAAAGGTACTGTTCTAACCTGGGTATCAAAAAGGAATGCCTCAAGGCTGTTCAGTGTCTTCTCCCTCTCCTGTTTCTTCAGGTCTCGATCAGTCAGGTCTTGGAGCCTGACAGGAAGAAAACAAACATTATTGCAGCGAATTTGGAGGTAGCCGGGACTCAAACCTCGGTCTATGAGTCGGTCAAACAACTTAGCCATTACGCCAACAGATTCAAAGCCTCTGAAGTCACTAGGTGTTTGACAAGTCACAACGCTACATCAATATCAGCATTATTACAGCTTGAAAAATGTATTTTCAACTTCCCCACCCTGCACATTTGAGCCCAACTAAAATGTCATAAGGAAAGAGCAACACACTTCTTGTTTGAGGAGGTGACGGCTTCTAAATGAGGGTTAAGGATGTCTTTCACTTGGAGCTCCACTGTGACATCCTCATAGATCTCGTTTTTCTTCTGATGCTTGGCTTTCTTCTCGGCCTCAGTCTTAGCTGCTTCCTCTGTCGTTTTCTCCTCTTCTCCAGATTTGGCTCCCTCCTTTTCATCCTGCTCAGAAAAATAAAATATTTAATAGTTCATGAAATCTTGGTTTATTCAAGAGAGCCTCATTTACATTACGTTAATGAGTTATTTAATGTTGAATTCAAACAGAGAATGAGTTAAAACTCATTCATGTGAGGTTAGTATACACCCCCCCACTCTTGACAACATTCTCTTACCAAACATTCCATTCAACATTGTTAACATTTTGGAAAGTTCACTAAACACAAAAGGACTGAATACACCCCAGGGCTGAGCTAAACAAACCAGGGCCACGTTTAGAAGGCAAACATTGTGGAATGTTGCAGATAGAAATGTCACGAATAGATCTGTCCGGATTCCTTAAACATGCCAGAGGCATTTTTGTTCTACATATTTCCATCTAAACATTCCACAATTTGGAACTAGGAGAACTGAGCTAGGCCCAGCGACATCCCAGGCATTTATGTGGAATCCAATTGAGCCAAGCTCTTACCTGAAGGTCAGCCTTACTGTCTACTCCCTCAGTCTTCTCGTGGGTTGGGGCCACCTCCGCCTGCTGCTGTTCCTCCCCAGGCTCCTGCTTCTCTTGCTGGGGCGCTGCCTCCTCTTGCTCCTTCACAGACTCCGGATGAGCCTTCTCATCCTGGATTCAGAGACAATAGGGGAGCGGCAGAGAGAGTTAGACAGCCATGAACTAGTGTTAAGGAGGAACTCTGGTGCTTGTTACATTAGAATGGTAACTTTAGTAGAGGGTTACCTGAACTGGTTCAGTCACATTTGTGTTGGGTTCCGAGGATCCCCCTCCAAACAGGTTGGAAATTGTATTTCAGGTCAAAAGAGACAGAATTAAGACATGGAAGAGACTGATTTAGAGCTGGGACAATAACCTGAAAATTATCGACATTACCGTACTGATCCTTATCGCAGGCATTTTGCTGATATAGTTCATTAGTTCATGGCCTATACTAGAGAAATGTGAAGCTTGAAATTAAATAAGTATGCTAATATGGGTGATTGTTAATTTGACAATTGATGGCTACAACCAAACTAGTAACTCAAAATTCAAAAGGCACTCGCACATCTGAGCAAACTTTTTGCAGGTTCATGGCAACAGTTGATGAAGGAAAAAGGAAACCGCACACTGCTCTTGATAGTATCACTGATCTTTAATAAGCTTACATATCGGTCGCACGGCCTTCGTCAGAAGTGAGGCCGATACGTAAGCTTTTAAAAATCAGTGATACTATCAAGATCAGTGTGCGGTTTCCTTTTTCATACAACCAAACTAGTAACAATATTTGAAAAGATAATTTAAAAAGTGATGCACATTAATGTTATAAACTTAGTTCTTGCATCAATTCAGGCAATTTTGTCTGTCGCTCACCTCTACTATGATTATGAGGGGTGATCAGATGTCAAATGATTACGATGTTAGCATAAAACCTACTTGTCAGAGTAGACTCCTCCTCCTCCACAACGGTCTCAAAGACAGACACCACCTGAAGAAAGCAACTTAGGTCAATGTCGATTACCCCAAAACAGACTTCAATAGTGTCTAAATCAACTCAAAATAACTTCAAACCAAGCCAATTTTAATTGGGTTTATGTGGGTAGATTAAGGCATTTTACAATCCTCAGATGCAAACACGATGAGAATGTAGATTTACATTTTAAAAAAGTAAATTGCATCAAACCTTAAAGTAAATATAAAATATTATTTGGATGTATTTTGCAACCATCTTGAAAGTGTAAAAAGCCTGATGTTTTTTGTATTCGAGGTTTAGTTGTACTTCCAGAGAGGAGCTCCATAAGCATTAGAGGATTGCACTGACCATAGAGTTCATATAATTCACATTCGATAAGTAATTATATGGTACTGACCCGGTCAAGGAGGAGCACGCCACTCTCGTTCATGTTGAAGCTGGCATTGATGCCCTTGTACTCAGCATCTGTGTGCTTCTGGAAGCTGCTGCCCACCCCAGACAGCTGCACTGTGGTCAGGTTGAGAGAGCCAAAGACACTGGTGGAAGAAAGAAATTACACTTTTTTATTTACAATTAAAAATCAGACCCCTCCAAGTTAATGCATCTGATGATAATTGACTGTGAATGCAACAGGTAAGTTAGCTAGCTGTAAGTCACTTCCATTCCAATTAAATTCAAAACAGCTTTATTTGTCCCCCTAGTGTCTATAGCCCTAATATAAATGGCAGAACAAACGCTGCTATAGCATATCCTTAATTTTCCAGGCGGTCTACATAAAACCTTTTCAGACCTTGCCGTTTAGCCGTGTTGGCTCACAGAGTGGGGTAAATCTATGGGCCGATTTCCTGGAGACAGACAATCAAATCCTAGGCTAAAAACAAACAATGTATTCTCCATTGGGCCACTATACACACACATATATAACCTTGCTTTTGTCTTATCTGAAACTCAAGCTACTATATTTGCAGATGATCCCTCAATTTATACAGCAAGACAACTGGTTCAACAGGTACAGCAGGCTCTACAAGTAGATCCAGGAAATAATGGAGTGGGTTTCCCAGAACAAACTTGTTTTGAACACCAGGAAAACCAAGGTTATGTTGGTCTGTTCTACCAGCAAAAGGCCAACAAAGCATGGGATACAATTAAGTATTGGGGGGAACCACAAATTGAGGAAGTGTCAGAAACCAAACTACTACGGGTGCAGCAAGACAACTGCTTATCATGGTTGTCTCAAACTCATGTAAAAAAATATATTCAAACTGCATGCATGATCAGAAGTATAGCCAAATATTTACCGGGAAATGTTCTTTAGCAAACAACCCAAGCATTAATTGGTAGTCAGGTGACCTACTGTTCTGTGGTCTGGGGACATGCATCAGTAAGTGACATTAGGAGGCTGCAGATCGCACAGAACAAAGCAACAAGGATTGTTTAAAGGTAGAGATATGGTTCTTCTGTTGTAGTCATGCTCAGTGAGTTGTTGGTCATCAATCAAGATAATTAAAAAAAACATGCTTATTTTATTTCACAATGTACACCATTTAAAAAACAGCCAAACTCTATTCACAACAGTATTCACTTGGTAAGAGACAGACTTTCAGTAAATACTAGGAATAGATTGTCCACCATCTATGTTTTATCTAGACAGAAGACAAGAACATTATGATTTAGAGCCATAAAGAAATGGAATAACTTCTGAGCAAACCAGAAACCTTCCAATATAAATTCAAATAATACTTTAGAACCATTTAAATTGGAAGGTTGTGCAGGACTATGGTAGACGAAGGAATCAAACTACAATTTCAGACTTTATCTGGTCAATATGTCAGTGTTATGACTGTTACAGTGTGTTGTATGTGAAAATGTGATCTTATTATAAGTTGTATTTTAATGTTTGAGGACTCGTGGAAGATTAGTCCAAATTCCAACTAAAAGAGATCGTAATAACATCCATTCAGCATGCTTTAGTCCATGCCTAGGCTTAATCTGTGTCCAGGAAACCGGACCTAAATTCTGACCAATTAAATCCAACTTTATTTTGGGTGGTGTTCACCTGAGGTCTTCCTGGCCCAGGAAACTGAGATCGCCGTAGTTGATGTTGAAGGCAAAGTCGTCAGTGTGGTTGAAGGTGAAGACCTTGCTCTGGGGGTAGGGGGCCATCCTCTGGAACAGAATATGTTTGTTGTGCTTCAGGATCCTGGAACCATCCTCCTCCATCTCACTTGTGAACTCCACCTGGAGAGTGAGAGAAACAAACACAGCTGTATGCTACAATCCAAAATAAATGTAAAAGATGAGCACCATATGACATGCAGTTGTGTGGTGCTTAGCTTCTACTTTCATTTTGGATTGACGCAATTCAATTATTATTATTTATTTTTTAAGGGATGGGTTTCAATGTTAAAGAATGGGCTGTGTTACCTGAATGGGGAAAACGGTTGCCTCTCTAACCAGGAAAGGTTGGACTTTGAAGGCCTTGCTGAGGGCAGCGGCCTGGTACACAGCCCCCATGGCTGCAGCCTCATCTGCGTTGAGGTTCTTCCCTAGCTCCTCTCTACACAGTCAGGTCAAAGTGAAATATCACTTCAAAAACAAACTTTTTCAGACCTCAAAAGTAGTCAAATGGTCTGTATATGAAACTACATGCCTCAACCAATGTTCACTCGAAGCTGCGGTGTAGCCCGAGACTGCCGTGCAGCTCCCCGGGACTACCGCAGAACGGAGAAGTGCACGAGACAACTTCACTCAACTTTCTAGAGTTTAACCAGTTGGTGTTAACTATAATTTCCCTTTTCTGTGGCAATTGGGATCAAAGCAATAGCCACTTTCAATGCAACATAATGTAACAACAATTATAAGAGATTTTTCTGTAGGCAGACCGCGTTGGAGTAGGATGCTATTGCACCCGTACTCTACACAGACCGGTGCAGCATAACCAATCAGAGCTGCAGTAGGCCTATATGCAAATAGACCATTGCCATATACAGATCTGTGACATTTTTTGAAGTGGACTGTTTACAGGCTTAGATGTGCTTGTTTTGAGATCAAAGCAAAAGAGCTGCATGTAGCCACGCGTGCACATTTTATTAATATCCTTCGCTAGTTAGTGAATTATTAGCCCAGTTAAAAGCTCATTTCTAGTCAGCAATAGGGGTGTCATTGCTTCATACAAGAGCACAAAACATGTACATTTCTAGACATCGTTGAAAAGCAAGTCCGGTATAGAACTATTTTTGGTCTTAAAAAAGGGTCTGTTGTATTTTGAGGTTGGCTTGACTAAGCCAAGTAGCCAATAGGCAGATGTTAGCATCATTTGTCTGATTCATTATAATAAATGGTTCGGGAACAATAACGTAAAGTGGTTTCTTGCAACCACCACATTCAGTAACCTTGTTTGAAGGACTAGATAACAGGTCAATGTCAATCCCTGCATGTTTCTTTCAAAAGTCTCATGGAATGTAGGCCTACATTGACCACCACACATTGGCTGCTACTGTAGGCTGAATGATAGAACAGCTATTTCCATGTTAAAATGTTATGGGATGCATTTTCACCATTGTTTTATGGCAGGCCACTCTGGTACAGTGGCTTGCGAAAGAGTTCACCCCCCCCCCCCCCCCCCCTTGGCATTTTTCCTATTTTGTTGCCTTATAACCTGGCATTCAAATGGATTTTGGGGGAGTTTGTATCGTTTGATTTACACAACATGCCTGCCACTTTGAAGATGCTAAATATTTTCTTTTCTGAAACGAACAAGAACTAGAAAAAAAAGTAAATACTTTGTAGAGCCACCTTTTGCAGCAATTACCGCTGCAAGTCTCTTGGGGTATGTCTATAAGCTTGGCACATCTAGCAACGGGGATTTTTGCCCATTCTTCAAGGCAAAACTGCTACAGCACCTACAAGTTGGATAGATTCCGCTGGTGTACAGCAATGGTTAAGTCATACCACATATATTCAATTGGATTGAGGTCTGGGCTTTGACTAGGCCATTCCAAGACATTTAAATGCGTTTCCCCTTAACACACTCAAGTTTTGCTTAAGCAGTATGCTTAGGGTCATTGTCCTGCTGGAAGGTGAACCTCTGTCCCAGTCTCAAATCTCTGGGAGACGGAAACAGGTTTCCCCTCAAGAATTTCCCTGTATTTAGCGACATCCATCATTCCTTCAATTCTGAACAGTTTCCCAGTCCCTGCCAATGAAAAATATGGTGTTCTCAGGGTGATGGTGTTAATTTCCTTGAACAAAAAAAGCTCAATTTTAGTCTCATCTGACCAGAGTACCTTCTTCCATATGTTTGGGGAGTCTCCTATATGCCTTTTGGCAAAAACCAAATGTGTTTGCTAATTTTTTTCTTTAAGCAATGGCTTTTTCTGGCCACTCTCCAATATATCCCAGCTCTGTGGAATGTACGGCTTAAAGTGGACCTACGGACAGATACTCCAATCTCCGCTGTGGAGCTTTGCAGCTCCTTCATGGTCTCTTTGTTGCCTCTGAGTAATTCCCTCCTTGCCTGGTCTGAGTTTGGTGGTAGGCCCTCTCTTGGCAGGTTTGTTGTGGTGCCATTTTCTTTTCATTTAATGTGGGGCATTCAAAGTTTGATATTTTTTTATAACCCAACCCTGATCTGTACTTCACTACTTAGTCCCTGACCTGTTTGGAGAGCTCCTTGGTCTTCATGGTGCCGCATGCTTGGTGGTGCCCCAGACTCTGGGGCTTTTCAGAACAGGTGCATGCATGCATATATACACATACTCAGATCATGTGACACTTAAATAAAGTCCACCTGTGGGCAATCTAACTCATGTGACTTCTGAAGGTAATTGGTTTCACCAGATCTTATTTAGGGGGATTCATAGCAAAGGGGGTGAATACATACGCACAACTCTTTTCATTTTGTAGAATTTTTGTAAACAAGTACATTTTTTTCCCCCACTTCACCATTTGACTACTTTGTGTATGTCCATTCCATGAAATCCAAATAAAAATCAATTTCAATTACAGGTTGTAATGCAACAAAAATAGGAAATACGCCAAGGGGGAATACTGAATACTTTTGCAAGGCACTGTAGGCCTAATACATTATGATCAAAAAGCCATCGTCGTCTACTTGGCAACTTAAAATAGGCACAGCCGGAAGTTGCACAAAATTTTCACAACTTTCAAGTTCACGCTCAGACCTGCAATTTGCTCAGTGCCCAAATTTAAGGGAACATTGGCCTATTTTCATATTAATTTGCAATTAAGGCATATCTAGCTGATCTTCACAACAAATGATGTACACCTTCGTCCAATTTCCATTTTTCAGGTCCAAAAACCTGGCAAAGTTTGATTTTGGGTCTAACTATCCCTTTAAGCCTTTTCATCCCAGATGGAGCATTTCCAACATGTGAGTTACATACCATCACTCTAGTAGATATTACCTATGACACTCAGGTGAAGCACTTACTCTATTCTATTGTGTTCCATTGTCTAGGAAGGTTTGTTTTGAATATGACATCTTACAGCCAAAACCCTGGACAATATGTCCCTCATGTAGTGTAGAGCCCCAAGTATTGACAGTGTCAAGTGAAACTGTTGACATACTTCCCAACGGCTTTGAGCAGCACTTCTTGCACCTTAGGCACTCGGGTGGAGCCACCCACAAGGATCACCTGCTCGATCTCATCCTGTTGGAAAACAATGTTGGAAGATGTACTTACAGTACTTGCAAATAAACAAACATGTGTTGGTTCAATCTCTGTAGAAATCTCTGAAGGCTTGACATGCTGAAACATGTCATGTTTAACCCCGTAAGGTCAATGTCCACACCCTCGTGGAAATCTAATTAGCAGAACACAACAATCCCATAAAAATCTGTTCAGTTTAAGCAAGATATGTTTTTGTTTTGCATTGGAAGCGTCTCAATCCACCACATCTGCCTGTCGGACTTCCACATCTGCAGTGTGTCAGACCATGAGACATCCTGCAAATCAGTCTTACAAAAATAGTCTGTGGCGTCCAAACGGGTTGGCCTAAACTACTGAAAAATATGTAAAGCATTGGTTGCATATTTCATGCCTCATTTTCAGCATGATAATACACAGCCCCATGTCGCAACAATCTGTACACAATTCCAGAAAGCTGAAAATGTCCCAGTTCAGTGGACTGCATATGGTCCTTCCATGGTCTGCATGTTTGGGACGCTCTGGATCGACGTGTACGACAGCATACTCCAGTTCCCGCCAATATCCAGCATCTACAGGCCACAATCAAGAGCCTGATCAACTCTACACGAAGGAGATGTGTCGCACTGCATGAGGCAAATGGTCACACCAGGTACAAATTTTTTTCTGATCCATTCACCTACTCTTTTTTTTTGGGGGGGGGGGGGGGGGGGGGGTCTGACCAACAGATGCATATCTGTATTCCTAGTCATGAGAAATAGTCATGAGAAATCCACAGAATAGGGCCCAATACATTTATTTCAATTGACTGATTTCCTTATATGAACTAACTCTAAATAGTTGCGTTTATATTTTTGTTCGGTATATTATGACCCCTCTATGGAAAGTTAAGGCTATGTTTTTCTCGTCGACCCCCACAAGCATCTTGGGACTCATCTGATGTCGGTACAGCCGATCTGCCAAGTTCTGTCTGTAGAGTCAAAACAGTTTGGGCTACTTTGTGAGACTCACAAACACGTTGGTTGTTTTGCTCTAGGACGCCCACAGGCCTCACAAGACTCGCCTGAAGGTCCCCCGGTACCAGTTGAAAAAAAATGAATGGAAGTATATAGAGACTTCAGTGCCAAAATTCATCTCAGATCGAAGACACTTCAGAACAAATATCCTTTAGTTTTCTTTTTGATAATGCTGGTTTTCCTGTGACTTTTGATGATTTTGTCTGTCGTTTGTGCATAAAAAGTCCCAAGTCTCCCCAAAATGTAAAATAAAGTTGGCCACTGCTTTACTAAAATATCAATAGACAAACAAGTGTCATGTTCATTAAGGCACTCAATGGAAAACCAAAAATCTAGTTATTGGACAAATCCAGGGAGTCCCTTCCTGGTTAAATCCATTTGGTGCCTAATGAATGCACACAAGCTACAGTGACTCACCAGGGACATCTCTGCAGAGCTGAGGGCATCCTGTACAGGGCCAGGCACTCTCTCAAAAAGGTCAGCACACAGGGTCTCAAACTCCACACGGGTCACCTTGGCCTTGAAATCCATGTCATCCAGCAGCCCTTCCACCTGAACAACAAAGAGAGTGCGAGTATATTTGGTTTACATGTACTGTAATACACATCTACAGTAGAACACTATGGGGAACTGTAAAAGTGCAGCTAAAAACATTTCCCCAAATGAATGGGTGCTTACTTTCAGATCTAACACACCTGACAGAACATCAATACATAAGAAACGTTACCAAAAAAGACCCTATTTCTCTAAATGTGCAGAACAGTGCAAGACTGGAAGTGACAGGGAATGGAGGGATAAAGAAGCAATGCGATGGCTTCACCTGTGTAATTATTTTACAGGGTTACACATCTACAGTAGAACACTACGGGTGACATGGGAGTAACTGGTAACTACTCTCAACTGCAGCAAAGGTAAGGAGAATGGTGTAAGACTGGGGTTAGCGAAGGTCCCGTCACCTGTGCCATGAATTCGGCATTAGCGCTCAGCACAGTCTTGAGTCTCTGGGCCTCCTTGAGGAGCTTGGCCATGGCCCGGTGGTTCTCCCTCACGTCCTTCTTGGTCTTCTTCTGCTCGTTGAATAGCTTGGCCAGGTGGTCCTGCAGCCGCAGCTCCATCTCAAAGCCCCCCAGAGAGCGGTCAAACCTGGTCAAAGACAGAACATTGTTAGGTTAGGAACATTTGAGAAATGTGCTTGTCATCGAGCCACAATAAGACATTGAAAATACAAATACTTAGTGAGCTCTGAAAGAATTGGGACAGTGACACATTGTTTTGAAAAGATTCAATGACTATGCAGTTGAAGTGCAGACTAAGCTTTAATATGAGGGTATATTCAGCCATATCGGATGAACCGTTTAGAGAACACCTTTTTGTACATAATTCCCCCCCCCCTATTATTAGGGGAGCAATGGTATAGGGACAAATTCACTTATATGGTATATTATAAAGTTAGGGTTAGGAGCACCAATATCAAACACCCAAGACATGCTCACCTCACCATTACAATAACAGGGGAGGTTAGCATGTTTGGGGGGGATATAATATTTTTGTAATAATACTCGACGCATTCAGGATTATCCGTAATCATGGTAGCATCCACATGAACGTCAGTGTTTCGAAACATTCTTAGTTACAATAAGATGACAATACATTATTTACAATTAATTTCTATTGGTCACAAAATAATCTGAAACAACCTAAACAAACAGTAAATGCATCCAACAAATTTGTCAAGTCAAACTTGATGTGGTCATAGCGTACCATGAATATGAGACCAAATACTTAACTACACAGCGGAATTAGTCCCAATTCCTTTGGTCCCCTAAAAAGGGGGGACTACGTACAAAAAGTGTTGTGATTTCGAAACAGTTCACCCGATATGGATGAAAAGCCTGAAATTCAAGTGGACAGTCCGCACCTTAACCTCATACTCATTCTATCATTCCAAAGTGCTTGAGTACAGAGCCAAAACTTATTTTTTTAAATCACTGTCACATTTGGAGCTCACTGTATATGGAATGAAAACAAAACTAGTACTTATTTCTTAATGATGAGAGCAGAGTGCAAGGCGTGTGCTTTCCCCAACATTCTGTGTTGCAGTGTGTGTGTGTGTGTAAAAGTGGGTATACAGGTCCTTTTGTCTCACCCCACTCCTCGTATCTGGAGCTGTGGCTGGGAACCCGACTCTTCAGTTTTGACTGTCTGGTATGTGACGATGGTTGCCGTTGTGCTGCCTGAACCCATGTCATAGAACATTATGTTCTGTAGCGAGAGACAACGGGAATGTAAGTCTAGGGTTACACAAAGCAACTTTTCTGACCCACAAAACAACTTATGAAGCGCAACTCAAAAAGACTTAACCTAGTTAAAAGACGCTTGTAAAAGCAGCCTAGTTAGCGCACCTGTGCTGTGCTGTTGATGTCTTTTCTCCTGAAGACGCCGTAGTTGAGTGCCACCGCCGTGTTGTCGTTGATGAGCTGAAGGACTTTAACACATGCCATCTGTGCGGCCTGCAGGACTGCTCTGCGCTCTGCCTGATTGAAAAAGACTGGGACGGTGATCACGGCATCTTTGATGGGCTGCTCTGTAAGCGAGAGCAAAATACATTCAAGGGGGGCTTCAAAATAATTGGGCAACAATGTTGAGAGAAAACCTTTTCCCCGTACTACTAGTGAACAGACAAACCTGCAAAGTCCTGAGCAAGTCCACGTGAATAGTTCAAAACCATGCCCAGGAGCTCCTCTGGAGAGTACTGCATTTCTCTGCAGGAAAACAGAGTAGACATTACAGCCAAGCACTTTTCATATTTTTATAAAATATATATTCTTTTTTGCAACCCCTTTCTCCACCCCAATTTCATGATATCCAATTGGTAGTTTGTCTTGTCCCATCACCACAACTCCCATACAGACTCGGGAGAGGCGAAGGTTGAGAGCCATGCATCCTCCTAAACACGACCCAACCAAGCGGCACTGCTTCTTGACACTGCTCGCTTAACCCGGAAGCCAGCCGCACCAATGTGTCGGAGGAAGCGCCGTACAGCTGGTGACTGAAGTCAGCATGTATTTACCCAGCCGCCACAAGGCGTCGCTAGAGCGTAATGGGTCAAGGACATCCCAGGCAGCCAAACCCACCCCTAACCTGGACGCTGGGCCAATTGTGCACCGCCTCATGGGTCTCCCGGTTGCGGCCGGCTGCGACAGTCTGGGATCGAACTTGGACCTGTAGTGATGCCTCCAGCACTGCAATGCAGTGCCTTAGACCGCTGTGCCACAATGCCTTAGAGAAACGAGGCCCCAGAACCAATCACTCTTATCCACAACTACAGCATAGGACATACTGGATCAATGACATTGTCACAGGCGGTTTAAAATGTGCTATTTGGGCAGTACACAAAGGAACGTTGTACACTGACAAACAATAAGTTAATGGGTCAGCATTTTCCCCCATATCGTCCATAGAAGTCCGTATTATTAGTACTCGTCAACAAATCACTTGGCTCAATCACCTCCTGCTAAACAAAGGAAAAGGGAACCAATGAGATGAAATCAAAAATGACTTACTCCGAGTTGCTAAAGAGAACTGTGCCCCGACTCTCATCTGTCACCAGATGGTGCTCGGGGAAGCGTTTCTGATAGACCGCCACCTGTGGGTTGTCATGCTTCTTGCCAAGGAGGCTCTGAAGATGCCTATAGACAAATTTGGGGTTCTTCACAGACTGCGGGAGAAAGAAAAACAAATCCATGTCAGTATAGATATTAATTCATGAACTTCATTGATTCACATGGGGGAGTACAGAGCACTAACTGCATGATAGACATTTTAAAACATGTGACCTGGTAGGTTATCAATGACAAAGTGCCTTACCACTCCCAATGCACTGTCTCCAAAAAGTCTCTCGTTTTCTTTTAAACACACAGCTATTGGCGTTTTCCTCCTGGACTCCCTGTGCAACACAAAGAAGGATAAGACTATTTGAAACAAGTTAAAGCTTTGAGAATGCTTTAAAAAAAAAATGTTTTTATCGTGAACTGACCCTTAGTTCAGCCAATTTTCATTCACTATTCAACACGGGCCCATTTAGGTATTGCCATGTTAACATGCATTGTAAACACTAAAGAACAGCTAGCGAACTCACACATCAGCGATGAGCACGATATTAATAACTATGAATACTTATCAAACATGAAATGGAATAGGGATTTCTGTCTAAAAGCACAAAGTCCTAAACCCATTGCGATGACATGGCTAGAGACAATGAAAATAGCAATACTCACTTGTTAAGAGCAATCTCCATTGGCACGCCAGGTTTTACTATCGCTACTTTCATCCACTCACTGCCCAGGTCAACTGACATGACTGCAACAGAGGCTGTATGGACAAAATAATAGGTATGATTATTCCATTACCTGTACTTTTGTAATAACAAAGTGATGATTACAGACTAGAGGTCGACCGATTAATCGGAATGGCCGATTAATTAGGGCCGATTTCAAGTTCTCCATTTTTTACACCTTTATTTAACTAGGAAAGTCAGTTAAAGAACACATTCTTATTTTCAATGACGGCCTTGGAACGGTGGGTTAACTGCCTTGTTCAGGGGCAGAACAACAGCTTTTTACCTTGTCAGCTCAGGGATTCAATCTTGCAACCTTACGGTTAACTAGTCCAACGCTCTAACCACCTGCCTCATGAGGAGCCCGCCTGTTACGCGAATGCAGTAAGAAGCCAAGGTAAGTTGCTAGCTATCATTAAACTGAATCATAATCACTAGTTATAACTACACATGGTTGATGATATTACTAGTTTATCTAGCGTGTCCTGCGTTGCATATAATCGATGCAGTGCGTATTCGCGAAAAAGGACTGTCGTTGCTCCAACGTGTACCTAACCATAAACATCAAATGCCTTAAAATCAATACACAGAAGTATATATTTTTAAACCTGCATATTTAGCTAAAAGAAATCTAGGTTAGCAGGCAATATTAACCAGGTGAAATTGTCACTTCTCTTGCGTTCATTGCACGCTGAGTCAGGAATATGCAACAGTTTGGGCCGCTGGCTCATTGCGAACTAATTTGCCAAAATGTTACATAATTATGACGTAACATATAAGGTTGTGCAATGTAACAGGAATATTTAGACTGATGGATGCCACCCGTTAGATAAAATACGGAATGGTTCCGTATTTCACTGAAATAATACGTTTTGTTTGAGATTATAGTTTCCTGATTCTACCATATTAATGACCTAAGGCTCGTATTTCTGTGTGTCATGTTATAATTAAGTGTATGATTTGATAGAGCAGTCTGACTGAGCGATGGTGGGCACCAGCAGGCTCAAGCATTCATTCAAACAGCACTTGTGCGTTTTGCCAGCAGCTCTGCTGTTTATGAATTCAAGCCTATCAACTCCCGAGATTAGGCTGGTGTAACGATGTGATGTGAAATGGCTAACTAGTTAGCTGGGTGCGCACTAATAGCATTTCAAACGTCACTCGCTCTGAGACTTGGAGTAGTTGTCCCCCTTGCTCTGCATGCGTATTACAGACTAAGTGAGACAATACTAAAGGTGATTAGCTTCAATGATTTCTCACTGGCTACAGTGGTATGGTGGCAATATGAGTGATTAATCAGTCTTTTGCATCAGTTGACATCAAACTTAATCAATGTTCATCCGTGCATCAGTAAATTCATGTGTAAATGGGTACAAATACAGACAATGCATCATATTGTAATGTGACAGATTAACTATAACCTCTGCACGTGTCCATTTTCTTCTCGCACTCAAAATGGAGGCATTCAGATTTATGTTGAAATTTGAATTTGGTGTTAAGCGAATCTGCCGGTGTTGATGCGGGCAGGTGTCTTGGATGGAATTACCATGTGTAGTGTTAGTACCTGTTTGTGAAGGCAGCAGAGCCAAGACGAGGCAGAAGGGAGCCCATAAAGTCAGCTTCCTCCTCATGGTGACCTGTACACACACAAAGCAGAACAAAAACAGATATTCAAATGCTAACAGCAGCCTTCTTAGTGACATGGTAAGTGTGCTGAAGAAATAATTGGTTCAATATTTTGAGACCTCAAAGATTCATTATCCTCGACTTGGTTTTGTCATCCTGTACAAATCCATTAGCTACAAATGTTGTCATTTGTTTTAGAAGTCTTTTTTGGGGATCAAATATCAATTTGGCAGGTGCTTAAAAAAAACAAATGCACAAGAACATCAATTTCTCTATACAATGCATATCAGCAAATAGTATTAAGTAATGTTTCAGAAAGGAAATAGAGTGAGCACATCCCCTGGTAGTACATTTAGTTTTTTGCCCAAGCACTACACAGCTGATTAAAATAACCAACTCATCAAGCTTTATTTGAATCAGTGCACCCAGGGGGGCCCTAAGACTGATTTTGGGGAAACCCTGCTCTTGTGTTTCCACTCAGGCCCCCCTTCCAGAATTGGGGATTACACCCCCCCCCCCCCCCCCCCCCCGACACACACCATGTCTTTATATCTTTCTATGGGCACAAGTCCTGTACGTGACACATTGTTCACACCCCTCTTGTTGGCAGAGAGAAAATTTAGCAAGTTTAAAGCTTATTCCCTGCAGTTCTACACATTGTCATGCCTAATGTTTATTTATGTGATATTTGAGTGACTCAAACATTCCAACAAAATCTATAGGCAAAAAAACATTGCTAAAAAACATTAACTGACATGGGCTAGTTGAGCTGGAGATTTCTAACAAGTTATAAATAGCTCTACGGTATGCAATGACTGGCATGAGAAGAGGAACACTGATGCACTACCCAACTTCGAAATAGCACCTTGTGAATTCTACTATTACAACTTGAAAGCCGTGTTGAGCTCCAAAAAAAACCTGGTGCCGTACAGTTTGGGAACCACTGCTCTAGAGCAGCAAGTAAGGTAAAAGGAACATCTCAAAGATGACTCCTGTTCTTGTGTGTCCATTCCGTCACCTGCACTGTTGAACAGGAGGAGCGGTGAAAGCCAAAGCCTGGTGGTCATACACCACATTGCTTTCACCTATACAAAACGTGTCATACCAGTGCAGATGTAGGAAGTCCACAAGAATACTTAGATAATGCTCTGCCATTCTTCAGCACGAAACCAAACCGGCTGCACGCGTGCGTCATCGTGCATAAATGTATTTTGTCCCCCCCACACCAAACGCAATCACGACACGCAGGTTAAAATATCAAAACAAACTCTGAACCAATTACGTTAATTTGGGAACTGGTCAAAAAGCATTAACTTGTTAGGGATAGGGTCTAATTTCGTGAATTTCCGCCTGACTGACGTGCTCAAAGTCAACTGCCTGTTACTCAGGCCCAGTTTCTAAGACTTAAAATGTCTCAGACTATAGCAGAATTGATATGGCAGGCAAAAAAATTAAGAAAAACCAAGCAGAATTTTTTAAATTAGGTCCCAGGCTCTATTGTTCCTATGTAAATCCGTCTCCCAGATTGCAATTCCTAATTTGTCCCGGAATATAAACATTGAGTTATTTTACCTGAAATGCACAAGGTCCTCTAATTAATCCACACAAAAAACGGTCAAACGCATCATTTCTAGCCATCTCTCCTCCTTCCAAATTTCCAAAATATGCCACCTTCACTGTCCAGGTGCATTCAGGCAGTGGTGTAAAGAACTTCAGTAAAAATGCTTAAAGTACTACTTAGGTAGTTTTTTTGAATATCTGTACTTCACTATTAATATTTGACAACTTTTACTTCACTACATTCCCGAAGAACAGTGTAATTTTTACTCCATACATTTTCCCTGACACCCAAAACTACTAGATACATTTTGAATGCTTAGCAGGACAGAAATAGTGTAATTCACACACTTGTCAAGAGAACGTCCCTGGTCATCCCTACTGCCTCTGATCTGGCAGACACAAAAAACACATGCTTCGTAAGTAAATTATGTCTGAGTGGGAGCCTGCCTCTGGCTATCCGTAAATAAATATTAAGTGGCCATCTGCTTTGCTTAATATAAGTAATTTGAAACGATTTGTGCTACTTTAACTTGATACTTAAGTACATTGCAGCAATTACATTAAGTTTCCAAGTAAAGTATATTTTAAACAAAATACTTTGACTTTCACTCAAGTAGTATACCACTGGGTGACTTTCACTGGAGTATAAGTAAAGATAACTTAATAGAAAATGACTCAAGTATGATGTTGGGTACTTTTTCTACCACTGTTCAGATAAGTGGATGTTCTGTGACTCAGTTTAGTTCTGTGACTCAGTTTAGTTCTGTGACTCAGTTTAGTTCTGTGACTCAGTTTAGTTCTGTGACTTAATTCAAGTGCTGATGAAAAGTCAGGAAGCATGATGAAACCGTGAGGCAATTATTTTTCTATCTACGGACTAGGGCACGTTTCGCGAAATAAAGGATTTAGGCTAGCTAATGTCTATATCAAGTAGAAAACAATAGGCAATCAGCAAGCTAATGGCTATATAGCATGTAGTTATTCATATTCAAATACATGATCGTTTAACTTCTAGCCCCATCATGGAGCACTGGCGTACAGTATGAATGCCATGGACGCCCAGCGCAGGTGATGCCTTGACCATTCATTCAAGTCTTGGGTTCTGTAAACGGGTTCCGTCAGTTAGGTAGCTTCCTACAATACAAATAATGCTTTTTAGAAACACAGCTAGCTAAAATTCACCTTGAAAATCCCTCAACCATTTCATTTGAAATGAGAGACTATGTTAGCAAATAACCGGTAGCTGGGACTGTGTCAATGGACCCCATGAGCAACAGTATTTGCTGGGAATTAGAATATAATGGAAAAACAATTACTTAACTAGCTAGGCACATTGCTGACAGAGCAGAACCTTACCTTCTCCACTCCAGCAGTTCAGTTCTTTGAAGCAGACTGGTTTAAACAACAATATAAACAAAATGAAAGCGCACGCCTTCACTTGCAGCAAGCTAAACTGTATTATTTTAAGGGATTACTTCTTACTGTTGGCTTGATCTATTAACTAAAAACCTCTTCGTAGGCACTCTAATAAAGATTTCTTGATTTTTCCCTTGCTATCACCTGCTTGTTCTCGCCATTGGGCCCAGAACGCGGCGTGATCTCATTGGATCCACTCGAGACGGTCGTCAGTAGTTACCACAGACACAAAGTCATAAACCCCGCCTATTTCTACAATGTATGTTCTTTAAACCTGACCTTAACCAAACGGTTAGCCTTATGCATGACCTTAAATTTACACCAAAAAGCTAATTTTTGCTTTCAGTTATTTTTACGATATATTCGATTTTGACTTTGTGGTTGCGCTATCTAGTGGAAACCACCAGAGTCATGTTCCGCGAGGACAGCGCTGACCCTGTTGGTTGGTGCTTTCAAGACTATTGGGGACTCGGAAATAAACAAGGTGAAATCATGACGTCAGTGATCTTCAGGTCGGAAAGAAATACCCGAGTTCCGGATTTGGGATTCCGAGTTTGATTTATTTATTTAACTAGGCAAGTCAGTTAAGAACAAATTCTTATTTTCAATGACGGCCTAGGAACAGTGGGTTAAACTGCCTGTTCAAGGGCAGAACGACAGATTTGTACCTTGTCAGCTCAGGGATTTGAACTTGAACACTCTAACCACTAGGCTACCCTGCAGCACATGATGACGATTCTAACCGATTTTCACTAGTCGGAGCTCGTTTTTCCCCGAGTTCGCAGTTGTTTTGAACGCACTGATGTCGGAAGTCAGAGATTTCCGATTTCCCAGTTGTTATGATAGCGGCAAGAGCCCGTCGTCCACATTCCAAGTACTACAGAGTGATAGGTCATTTCGGTGATGGCTGTCGAGAACAACATTTTTGTCAATATGTGATTGGTCCACGTTCAATTAATGGGCGTAAATTATATGACATTGTATTAAGGGGACCTATTGAGTCGTCGAGTACTAGTTGTTGTAGTCAAAACAATGGAAGTCAATGTTATTTTTTATTATTACTGATTGATTGATCTGTTACTTACTGGTACCTGTTTTTCTTGATTTGAGCGAGTTCTTAGCTTTACTTTATGTAAGTAATGTTTGTGACGCTACATGTATTTTTAATATGTAACCCAGGGACCACAGATGAAAATTAGCAAACGGGCTAAATCTGGCACATTTCTAGAAATGTTAATTGATGTGCATTGACCCTGTCAAATACATAAAATAAATAAATGCGGGGAAAACACTATTGAATGGGTGATATTTCAAAATGAACATGATCAACAGTTAACCACTTTATTTTGTGACCCTCACCCTTATTGCTTGCCACCTACATTGATACACATATTCATTTCGTGTGTTTATTGACATTTTATTTAAAAAATATATATAATTTACAATTCTCTTCTTCCTCCTCCCCTTCTCTCACATGACTTGTGATGTGTATCACATGATTTCTTCCCTGAGGATACAGACAGTGCAAAGAAAATGGCTGCGTTCTTACAGTGGAGACGATTTGTGTTTTTTGATAAAGAGACCGTGAAGGACGCTGGAGATAATGGGAAGAACTTTGTCCTCCCGGTTGGCATATCTGCGTGTGACTCGGGCCGGGGCCACATCGTTCTTGGAGATATCCTTTCGGTGGTTTCCATGATGTTAACATAGCATGGTTAATTTAGTTGGTAAATTCTAGCTAACGAACTTGCTAACCAGACATCCCTCTCAAGCAGTCTTGCCATTTTAAGCAAGTTAACTAATAACGTTAATGAAATTGAGTTTATATGCCCAAATTATGCTCTTTGGATAGCTGCAAGTAAGGAAATTATTATTGCTATACATGCTAGTCATACGACTAAGAAGAGTACATATTTACATTGCTTGTATTCATTACACTTCTTATTCCTATGGCTAATTTATATACATTTTAAGAGTATTCGAACATGGCCCTGCCTTTGTAATTGTCTCCTCTATCCCTAACCATGCAAATTACCATTTGTCTCTCTTGATCAAAAATTATTATGCTTCCTTGAACCAGAATAAATTACATATGGACGGTCAGATCTGGTTTTTGACACGCTCCCTACAGTTGTCCTCCTTTCAGGCTTACAAGCTGAGAGTGACCCACCTGTACCAGCTCAAACAACACAGCATTTTGGTCACGGTTGGGCAGGATGAGCAAGGAATTAACCCCCTGGTAAGACATTTAGTAGGATATATTTAATACTGACAATCAAAAAACAGTATTTTAGTTTCCTTGGTAGTTGTTTGTGAACTGTTACTAGAAACCCAGCTGTGTTACTGTTTGCCAGGTGAAGGTATGGAATCCGGACAAGCGTGACAGCGGGAATCCTCTGTGTACCAGAATATTCCCAGCAATTCCTGGGAACAAACCAACAGAGGTGTCCTGCCTCAGTGTACACGAGAACCTAAACTTTATGGCTATTGGTAAGTGGCAGTTTTTTAGTACTACCTATGTCGCCTATAGTTGAGATTTGGTTTTGACATTTGTGTTTGCTCCCTGTTATAAATTGATAATACCCATGTCATTGCAGGCTTCACAGATGGCAGTGTGGTGTTGACAAAGGGTGACATAACCCGGGACAGGCACAGTAAAACCCTGACACTGCATGAGGGCACCTGTCCAATCACGGGCCTCGCTTTCCGTCAGCAGAGCAAAGTCACTCACTTATTTGTTGCCACTCTGGAAAAAGTCCATGTAAGTAATTTGAGCTTTTCAAATGTCACTGATAAGTGAAATCCATAGAAACAAGTTTAAGATCAATTCAGGTTATTCATGTACAATTCAATATTGGACAGTGTCATATTTTCAAGGAGGATTTGAATTGATAGATTTGAAATGGCATTGACCCCATGCCTGTCGCCATACTACTTTTCCCTTGGAGCATGAGCACTAACTAACTTCTGTTTCATTTGGTGTTGTTTCCACCCCATGACTAGTGCTACACTTTGTCGGTGAAGGAGTACCCTAAACTGGAACTGGACACCCACGGCTGTGCGCTGCGTTGCTCTGCACTCACAGACCCCTCCCAGGACTCCCAGTTTATTGTCGCGGGAGATGAGTGTGTGTACCTTTACCAGCCTGATGAACGGGGGCCCTGTTTCGCTTTCGATGGGCACAAGCTACTGGCCCACTGGCACCGGGGCTACCTCCTGCTGCTCACCAGGGACACCAAGTCTCCCAACAAGTAAGAACAACTCTCTGAGGGTGGCACAGCAGCCATTTCTATTGAACGGGTCCCCTAAGGTTCAAGGCCAGGGTATGAGTCCTTATAAAGGTCAGCCAGGTGTCATTTCCTTTTTTTATTGAATGAAACGCAAGTCATTTTATACTAAATCAATTTATGTTGACTGTAAGTAGAAAGAAAAAAACAGTAATTTTTTGTTGTTGTGAAGAACACCCCTTAAAGATTCAACCAAACATGCATATTTTTAGGTGATATATTATCTCCTATGACAATGTATTGAATACAATTTCTCTACTCAGGTCTGAATTTGGGAGTAGAGAGACATCTCCTTCGGAGAAACAAATCTTGACAATCTACGACCTGGACAACAAGTTCATTGCCTACAGCGCTTCCTTTGATGACATCATTGATGTTCTGGCTGAATGGGGCTCCTTCTACATCCTGACTCGGGATGGAAAAATGTTTGTGCTGCAGGAGAAAGACACTCAGACCAAGCTAGAGGTTAGCCCAAAATACGCTGACTGACATCATGCCTTCTTTTCCCCTCCAATGTATTATGTTCAACTCAGCACCAGATTGAACTGGAAACTAGAAACTACAGGTTTCAGATCCCAAGTATTGTTTACTACCATTGTTCCCTTGAGCAAGGCACTTAACGCTTCAATCTATCTTTAGATGCTCTTCAAGAAGAATCTGTTTGTGATGGCCATCAACCTGGCTAAGAGCCAGCACTTGGACAGTGACGGGCTGTCTGAGATTTTCAGGCAGTACGGTGACCACCTCTACGTGAAGGGGGACCACGATGGAGCCATCCAACAGTACATCCGGTATGATCTCATCCAGGGGTTGATGTATCTAACTTCAACTTCATAATACATAGATAATAATAATACTACATACAGTACCAGTACAAATTTTGGACACATTCAAGGGTTTTTCTTTATTTTTTCTATTTTCTACATTTGATGTCTTCACTATTATTCTACGAACTATGAAATAACACATAAGAAATTATGTAGTAACCAAAAAAGTGTTAAACAAATCCAAATATATTTGAGATTCTTCAAAGTAGGCACCCTTTGCCTTGATGACAGCTTTGCACACTCTTGGCATTCTTTCAACCAGCTTCATGAGGAATGCTTTTCCAACAGTCTTGAAGGAGTTCCCACATATGCTGAGCACGTGTTGGCTGCTTTTCCTTCACTCTGCGGTCCAACTCATCCCAAACCATCTCAATTGGGTTGAGGTCGGGTGATTGTGGAGGCAAAGGTCATCTGATGCAGCACTCCATCACTCTACTTCTCTGTCAAATAGCCCTTACACAGCCTGGAGATGTGTTTTGGGTCATTGTCCTGTTGAAAAACATATGATAGTCCCACTAAGCGCAAACCAGGTGGGCTGGCGTATTGCTGTGGTAGCCATGCTGGTTAAGTTTGCCTTGAATTCTAAGTAAATCACTGACAGTGTCACCAGCAAAGCACCCCCACACCATCTCCTTCATGCTTCACGGTAGGAACCACACATGCAGAGATCATCCATTCACCTACTCTGCGTCTCACAAAGACAAGGTGTTTGGAACCAAAAATCTCAAATTTGGACTCATCAGGCCAAAGAACATATTTCCACTGGTCTAATGTCCATTGCTTGTGTTTCTTGGCCCAGCAAGTCTCTTCTTATTGGTATCCCTTAGTAGTGGTTTCTTTGCAGCTATGTTTACGAACTTGGATGTACTGAAAGCTACCCACCCTCGTCTTATTCAATCAAGTCCTGTTAACATGATCAACAAGTTGCTTTTTTTGCTAATCCTTAGGCATTTAGATTGTCAGTTGGATTCTTGGTGGGGATTTGTGAGAGGTCAGTGTTCCCACTACTGTTGTATAGGCAAGGTGGGCTCTCCCAACTCAATTGCTTTAAATCGAACATGTTGGTATCAGAGAAAAACAATGAAATGGGAAATCTACCTGTGTTTAATTAAAAGAGAAAATGGGTTTTGTGCTCCAACAATGGGAGTAGACTGGCTGCCTGAAGTAAACACTGAATGCAGACAGAAGGCAGCAACAAAAGCCTCTGCTGTTGTGTTCCATAAAATGTAAATTGAAAACGCAACCTTTTTCCACTTCCTCCCTCAGCACAATCAGGAAGCTGGAGCCTTCTTACGTAATCCGGAAGTTTCTGGATGCTCAGAGGATCCACAACCTGACGGCCTACCTCCAGGCCCTGCACCGGCAGTCGCTGGCCAATGCCGACCACACCACCCTGCTGCTCAACTGCTACACCAAGCTGAAGGACAGCTCTAAGCTTGAAGAGTTCATCAAGGTTAGCATTTAAACTGTAAGCCAAGGGTTAGTTAACGGTGTGTGCAGGGGAGTTAACTGTGTGTGCAGGCTTTCATTCCGGGGGTTCAGATAATCATGGTTCCGACTTAGAGGTCGACCGACTATGATTTTTCACTAGCGATACCGATTATTGGAGGACCCAAAAAAAGCAGATACTGAATAATTGGACAATTTTTATATAGATTTTATATACATACATACATACATACAGTTGAAGTCGGAAGTTTACATACACTTATGTTGGAGTCATTAAAACTACTTTTTCAACCACTCCACAAATTTCTTGTTAACCAATTATAGTTTTGGCAAGTCGGTTAGTAATTTTTCCAACAATTGTTTACTGACAGATCATTTCACTTATAATTCACTGTATCACAATTCCAGTGGGTCAGAAGTTTACATACACTACATACACTGGATGTATTTCAAGGCCTACCTTCAAACTCAGTGCCTCTTTGCTTGACAACATGGGAAAATCTAAATAAATAAGCCAAGACCTCAGAAAAAAAAGGAGGAAGAGACGCAGGTACAGAGGACACAGAGCGGGATGCCTCGCAAGGATCTGCAGAAGGCGAGTGGGAAAGCTGCAGTTAATGTCAATATTACTCGCCAACGTGCAATCATTGGACAATAACGAATATCCTAAAAACGGGACATCAACTGTAATATCTTATGCTTCACAGAATTGTGGCTGAAGGATTAAATGGATATTCAGCTAGCGGGATATATGCTGCACCGGCAACATAGAACAGCAGGACGAGGGGGGGGGGGTCTGGAGGACGAGGGGGGCGGTCTGTGCATATTTGTAAATAACAGCTGGTGCACGAAATCTAAGGAAGTCTTTAGATTTTGCTCGCCTGAGGTAGAGTATCTTGTGATAAATAGCAGACCACACTACTTTCCTAGGGAGTTATCATCGCTGTTTATTTACCACCACAGACGATGCTGGCACTAAAACCGCACTCAGTCAGCTGTATAAGGAAATAAGCAAACAGGAAACCACTCACCTAGAGGTGGCGGCTCTAGTGGCCAGAGACTTTAAATCAGTTCTAAGTTTCCCTGCATTATCTAATTTCCACCAACGTGTTAAATGTGTAACCAGAGGGGAGAAAACATTATAGATCACTTGTACTCTACACACAGGGACGTGTACAAAGCTGTCCCTCGCCCTCCGTTTGGAAAATCCAACCACAATTCTATCCTCCTGATTCCTGCTTTCATACAAAAATTAAAGCAGGAAGCACCAGTGACTCGATCTATAAAAAAGTGTTCAGATGAAGCAGATGCTTAACTACAGGACTGTTTTGCTATCACAGACTGGAACATGTTCCGGGATTCTTCCAATGGAATTAAGGAGTGCACCACATCAGTCACTGGCTTTATCAATAAGTGCATCGAGGACGTCGTCCCCACAGAGAATGTACATACATACCCCAACCAGAAGCCATGGATTACAGGCAACATTCGCACTGAGCTAAAGGGTAGAGTTGCCAATTTTAAGGTGCGGTACTCTAACCCGGAAGCTTACAAGAAATCCTGCTATGCCCTGTGAGGAAAAACCATCAAACAGGCAAAGCGTCAATACAGGGTAAGATTGAATCATACTACACCGGCTCCGACGCTCGTTTTATGTGGCAGGGCTTGCAAACTATTACAGACTACAAAAGGGAAGCACAGTCACGAGCTGCCCAATGACACACTCTCTGTTTATCATATATGCAGTCACTTTAACTATACATTAATGTACATACTACCTCAATTGGCCCCATCAACCAGTGACCCCGCACATTTGGCTAACCGGGTTCTCTGCATTGTGTCCCACCACCCTCCAACCCCTCTTTTACGCTACCGATACTCTCTGTTTATCATGTATGCATAGTCACTTTAACCATATCTACATGTACATACTACCTCAATCAGCCCGACTAACCAGTGCCTGTATGTAGCCTCGCTACTGTTATAGCCTCACTACTGTATATAGCCTCGCTACTGTTATTTTTCACTGTCTTTTTACTGTTGTTTTTTAGTTCTTACCTATTGTTCACCTCATACCTTTTTTGCACTGTTGGTTAGAGCCTGTAAGTAAGCTTTTCACTGTTGTATTCGGCGCACATGACAAATAAACTTTGATTTGATCTCAATCCTAAATAAATTTTGTGGGTAGAACTGAAAAAGCATGTGAAAGCAAGGCCTACCAACCTGACTCAGTTACACCAGCTCTGTCAGGAGGAGTGGGCCAAAATTCACCCAACTTATTGTGGGAAGCTTGTGGAAGGCTACCTGAAACGTTTGACCCAAGTTAAACAATTTAAAGGCAATGCTACCAAATACTAATTGAGTGTATGTAAACTTCTAACCCACTGGGAATGTGATGAAAGAAATATAACCTGAAATATACGGGCCGTTTTAGTGGCACTGTATTGTCCTCAAAGCGAGCAAAGAAGTTGTTTAGTCTGTCTGGGAGAAAGACGTCCTGGTCCAAGACTGTAGACGTCTGGGAGCAAGACTGTAGACCCTGCCACATACCTCTCGTGTCTGAGCTGTTGAATTGTGACTCTACTTTGTCTCTATACTGACGCTTAGCTTGTTTGATTGCCTTGCGGAGGGAATAGCTGCACTGTTTGTATTCGGTCATGTTTCCGGTCACCTTGCCCTGATTTTAAAAGCAGTGATTTGCGCTTTCAGTTTTGTGCAAATGCTGCCATCAATCCACAGTTTCTGGTTTGGGAATGTTTTAATAGACGCTGTCTGTACGACATCGCCGATGCACTTGCTAATAAACCCGCTCACCGACTCAGCGTATTCGTCAAGGTTGTTCGCCGCAATGCGGAACATATCCCAGTCCACGTGATCGAAGCAGTCTTGAAGTGTGCAATTCGATTGGTGGGACTACCATTTGACTAATGGATGTTCTTATAGGCACTTTAGTTTTGCCAGCCTAATCTCGGGAGTCGATAGGCTTGAAATCATGAACAGCGCATTGCATCAAGCATTGCTAAGAGCTGCTGGCAAACACAGGAAAGTGCTGTTTGAATGAATGCTTACAAGCCTGCTGCCTACCACAGCTCAGTCAGACAGCTTTATCACACAGAAATGCTAGCCTTTGGTCATTAATATGGTCAATTCCGGAAACTATAATTTTCGAAAACAAAACGTTTATTCTTTCAGTGAAGTACAGAAACGTTACATATTTTATCTAATGGATGGCAACCCCAAGTTTAATATTGCTGTTACATTGCACTACCTTCAATGTTTATGTCATAATTATGTAAAATTCTGGTAAATTAATTAGTCTTTGTTAGGAAGAAATGGTCTTCACAGTTTTTAGCGGCCCAAACTGCTGCATATATCCTGTCTCTGCTTGCACTGAACGCAAGAGAAGTGACACAATTTCCCTAGTTAATATTGCCTGCTAACATTAATATCTTAACTAAATATACAGGTTTAAAAAATAAATATAGTTCTGTGTATTGATTTTAAGAAAGGCATTGATGTTTATGGTTAGGTACATTTGTGCAACGATTGTGCTTTTATTCCTGAATGCGCTTTTGTTAAATCATCACCCGTTTGTCGAAATTGAAGTAGGCTGTGATTCGATGAGAAATTAACAGGCACCGCATTGATTATATGCTACGCAGGACAAGCTACTTAACCTAGTAATATCATCAACCATTTGTTGTTAACTAGTGATTATGTGAAGATTGTTTAAAAAAAAAAAAGTTTAATGCTAGCTAGCAACTTACCTTGCCTTCTTGCAGCCACAAGGTCCTTTTGATGCTGCATTCGCGTAACAGGTGGTCAGCCTGCCACGCAATCTCCTCGTGGATTGCCATGCCAATTAATATGTCGATCTCTAGTCCAGACTTAAGTCTGGGAGTAGTCGAAGCAGATGTTTTAGTGATGGCCTGGAACAAAAGCATACACACCGAGTAGCTTTCCAGGATCATAATCATTGGCCTGAGAAGGATTCCAGGGTTTCAGAATACTATTTTGGATTAGAAAATGATGATAGGTTTTCTATTGCTGTGTATGGATATGGACAAGGAATGGACAGATACTGTATGTATGTATGACATCATGCACAGAAGGTCTCAACGCTCTGACATCTCCTTTCCCGTTCAACCCCCTTCAGAGCAGCGAGAGCGAGGTCCACTTCGACGTGGAGATTGCAATCAAGGTGCTGCGCCAGGCAGGCTACCACAGTCACGCAGTCTTCCTGGCCGAGAGGCACCAGCACCACAAGTGGTACCTGAAGATCCAGCTTGAGGACCTGAAGGTGAAAGAGACTAGAAAGTAATAGTGGATGTAGTAGTGTTAAGATGAGCCGTCTGAGCTAGATAAATGGACACCGGGTCCCCCCTGCTTACATGGCCTAACTGCCAGATCTCTTAATTTTGTCCCTGATAAAATAAGATAGAAGAGCTTTGAGTCCGTTTCAGGCTGTTGGACAATGTTGAAATGCGTAGCAATGTCATTTGACTGTGTTTAGATTACTGAGTCAAAATCTACATTTAAGGATAGTTTAAATATTTATCACATTGAGGGAATAAACACATTTTACAATTGATGATTATAATTGGACAAAGAACCTCTAATACCCTTGGGTAAAGTCTACCTGATTCGAACGAGCCTTTACTGAAATTCAAACCCCTTTGTTTCCCTCTATGTTCCATACAGAACTACCAGGAGGCTTTGCGTTACATTGGACGACTTCCTTTCGACCAGGCAGAGAGCAACATGAAACGCTACGGCAAGACCCTGATGCACCACGTCCCCGACGGCACCACACTGCTTCTCAAGGGCCTGTGTACTGACTACCAGCCCAGCCGGGATGCCATGGAAAGAGAGAGCCTGGACAGAGGCCCGGCGGTGGCCAAGAAGGTTAGTCGTTAGAGGTTAACCTTAACAAGCGGCCTCACCTCCCGGGCAGCTGAGCACATTAGTCCTAGCGTTTACTAGTCTAGCAGCATTAGCACTTTGGACTTGAGATCCTTTCTCTAATTAAAGTGGCTTTATCAATTATGTGTAAGTAATACAGCTTATATTGATAAGGATGGTACTACTTCTAATGGTAATGATGATAAAATGCATGTATCATGGATAATAATGGTGGTAATAGTACCAGCACTCATTGTACTTAACTTTATCTCCCAGGCAAATTCAGAGGAGTTCATCTCTGTGTTTGCTAATAACCCGCGGGAGCTAAGGGCCTTCCTGGAGCACATGATTGAGGTGGAGCCCTTCTCCTCTCAGGGGGTGTATGACACACTGCTAGAACTACGGCTGCAGGACTGGGCACATGAACAAGACTCTGAGGTGATGGGAACACAGACAATAATTTGAATGGAAAACTGCCACGTGTAGAATCAAACAACCGAAACTCATGTAGATATACATTTACCAAATGTTTCATATTAGATGACATACCTGCAGCCTAAATGATTTGTTATTACATTTTCTGAACAAACACCTTTCCTTACCTTTTTGTCTGGAGTATCAAATGTTTGGTTTTGTCTGGTCTTTCTGACTGTCCTCTTTCTATTTTGTCTGGCAGAGGAAGAAGGTCCTGCAGGGGGCAGCACTGTCCTTGCTGAGGAGCGACAACACCGTATTTGACAAGGCCCTCGTCCTGTGCCAGATGCACAACTTCAAAGAAGGGGTCCTCTACCTCTATGAGAAGGGCAAACTGTGAGTATTCCTGTCTCTAAAGGCAGTAGGGATGATCTCTTGATAAGTGCGTGAACTGGACAATTTTCCTGTCGACTAAGCATTCAAAATGCAATAAGTTATTTTGGGTGTCAGGGAAAATGTATGGAGTAAAAAGTACGTTATTTTCTATAGGAATATTGTAAAGTAAAAGTTGTCAAATATAAATAATAAAGTACAGATACCCCAAAAAATTACTTAAGTGGTACTTTAAAGTGTTTTTACACAAGTACTTTACACCACTGGACTTCTTGGACTTTATTGGTGTACTGATATTGCCAATGATGTAATTTGATTGATATAGTTGCTGATGTCCCTCTTTCTCTAGGTACCAGCAGATCATGCACTACCACATGCAGAATGAGGAGTATGGCAAAGTGGTGGAGGCCTGCAAGCGCTACGGCGACCAGGAAGTATGCTTGTGGGAGCAGGCGCTGGGATACTTTGCCCGCAAAGAGGAGGACTGCAAGGCCTACATCAGCCAAGTCCTGGAGCACATCGACCAGAACAACCTGATGCCTCCCCTATTGGGTGAGCGTGAGCCAGTGGCTATATTTGCAGTTTTTCTCTGTATCTCTCCTTCTCTATAGATGAAGACTCTGGGGCTTTCTGTAGAGATTTGCCTACTAATCACTGCCTGAATTATATCAGACCTCACCAACTTAAAAGAAACTCAAACTTTCTTTGGGGTATTTTTCCTCCACTTCCTGTCATTGAATGTCTCACTGGCTAGAGTGTTCAGTTCTATTTTGACGTCAAATGCGCACATCCATGATGAACTTTCCAGATTAAGTGAACCTTAACCCGGAAGTGCCTTCAGAAAGTATTCACACCCCTCGACCTTTCCCACATTTTGTTGTTACAGCCTAAATTTAAAATGGGTTAAATTTAGATTTTGTCACTGGCATACATGCAATTCCTGAATTAATGTAAAAATGGAATTGTTCATTTTTTTGGGGGGGAACAAATTCATTACAAATGAAAATCTGAAGTGTCTTAAGTCGATAAGTATTCAACCCCTTTGTTAAGTCACATACGTTGCATGGACTCACTCTGTGTGCAATAAGTGTTTTTCCAGAGTCCCTCAGTTGAGCACTGAATTTCAAACACAGATTTAACCAGAGAGGTTTTCCAAAGGAGAACAATGTTGTTGAGCCAGCCTCTGTTAAGTTACTCCACAATACTAACCTAATTGACAGTGAAAGAAGGAAGCCTGTACAGAATAAAAAATATTCCAAAACATGCATCCTGTTTGCAACAAGGCACTAAAGTAATACTGCAAAAAACTTTTGGTCCTGAATACAAAGTGTTATGATTTGGGAAAAACACATTACTGGGTACCACACTCCATATTTCAAGCACAGTGGTGGCGGCATCATGTTATGGGTATGCTTGTAATTGTTAAGGATGGGGGAATTTTTCAGGATAAAAAAAGAAACAGAATTGAGCTAAGCACAGGCAAAATCCTACAGGAAAACCTGGTTCAGTCTGCTTTCTACCAGACACTGTGAGATGAAATCACCTTTCAGCAGGACAATAACCTAAAACACAAGGCCAAATCTACACTGAAGTTTCTTACCAAGAAGACGGTGAATGTTCCTGAGTGGCAGAGTTAGTTTTGAAGTTAGTTATCTGCTTAAATCTATGGCAAGACTTAAAGGGTTGTCTAGCAATGATCAACAAGCAATTTGATAGAGCTGGAAGAATTTTGAAAAGAGTAATGGGCAAATGTTCCCAATCCAGATGTGCAAAGCTCTTAGACTTACCCAGAAAGTCTCACGGCTGTAAACTTTGCCAAAGGTGATTCTAACATGTATTGATTTGGGTGAGAATACTGATGTAAATGAGATATTTCTGTATTTAATTTTCAATAAATTAGCAAAAATGTCTAAAATGTGTTTACACTTTGTCATTGTGTGTAGATGGATGAGGAACAAAAATATATTTAATC
The DNA here is from genome assembly GCF_045791955.1 of Oncorhynchus clarkii lewisi. Classification (NCBI taxonomy): domain Eukaryota; kingdom Metazoa; phylum Chordata; class Actinopteri; order Salmoniformes; family Salmonidae; genus Oncorhynchus; species Oncorhynchus clarkii. The sequence continues at coordinate 44,942,950 of NC_092158.1, forward strand.
CATTTTGAATTCAGGCTGTAACACAACAAAATGTAGAACAAGTCTTTGGGGGTGTAAATACTTTCTGAAGGTACTGTATATGCTCATAGGAAAAGTACTTGCTGCATTATTATAGTAGAGTGGGATCATTTTATTGGGCACTGTTGCTAAGTTTGTGTGTGTGCACGCATGTCTATGCACGTGTTGGTCCACAGTGGTGCAGACGCTGGCACACAACTCCACAGCCACGCTGTCGGTCATCAAGGACTACCTGATCAACAAGCTGCAGAGGGAGAGCCAGCAGATTGAGGACGATGAGCGCAAGATCCGCCAGTACCGCGAGGAGACGGCCCACCTCCGCGCCGAGATCCAGGAACTCAGAAGCAGGTGAGGGACAGGACCATCCTAACCAAAGTCCAGTCCTAAAACAACACCTATCCCCTAGAGCTGGGTCTTGTTCACAAGTGGAGTTTCCTCCATGTTCCATCCATCCAGTTCATCTGACATGTGTAAGGGGTGAGAAGTGTCTAAGAAACACAATCTCAATTTGTTTGGTGGCTGCACTTCGATGCAAATTGTTACTGTACAAGGCTCCACATAAACGCTTGCCCGGCGCATGTAAAACATTTTTTGGACAAGCAGATTATAGATTTAAGTTGTCTGAATGGACAAAAAGACACTCAAATCACAATGACAAACAATTAGGTTCCTCCAATCACAATTGAATCAAAGTGTCCTCTGAATGCGATGTGTTACGCACTGTCCTCCCAATCTCTGCAGAGTGCATCGGAGTAGAATTATTGTAGGCCTGCATTGACCTGCACGAGCGCAATTTTTTTTTTTAGACCAACGTGAGTTGATCATTGCTAGTTAGTGAGTTATTTGCCCAGTTATAGCACATTTTATGTCACACAGAAAACCCTGGAAAAGTCATGGTGTTTGTATCACCTGTGTGTGTGCGAGTGTGGGCCGTTGCCAGAGAAAGAGAGATTGCAGCAGCAGGTAAAATATTGGTATACAACAGACTAACTAGATAACCAGCCAAACTACACAATAAGCTTTGAATTGGCTGTTTCGCTAGTTAACTATTTAGCTATTTACATATATTAATGTAATTGTCATGTCCGGTGTCCTAAAACTTTCCACCGGTACTCGTGTATAACTGAAAATGACCGATACGCAGTTGATAGGGGTGCACAGTTGATGAAACCAATGCTCCATACTCCGATTGTAAAACTACAAATGGCCGACACGCAGTTGCTACGGGTGCACAGTCGATGAAACCAATGTTGCATACTCCGATTTGTAAAACTCTCTCAAGCCCTCAACTGTGTGTTGAAAATGTGTTCTGACATTGTTGGAAAGATGGCATTCTTCTCTATTCAATATGGGCCATTTACTTGTGCCAATGTAAAAAAATATATTCTTAGAATAGCCTAATTGGCTTTCCAAGTGGCACAGCGGTCTAACGCTAAGAACACACCGACAGCGTCATTGCATTTTGTACACCAGAATTACATTCATTTCCAATGAAACGCTGCGTTTGCCAAATCTCAAATCTCTTGCAGTATTGCGTTGCAGAGGCAGTTGCAGTGCGTTCGGTGTGGTGCATAAATTGGGTTTATCGAATGTATGCGTCAAACTGTATGCATAGACAGCTTGACAGAAATGGTAGAAGTTGAAAATAAAGGAGAGCCGCACACTAAGAGCTCAGATGCAAAAAAATGTATTTCCAACTTTTCGACAGGCAAGCTGTCTTCATCAGGGTATAATCAAGCACTGCAGGGTGACTCGTTTATATTGTGTCAAAAGACACACACAGAGGTGTCTAATCATGGCCAAGTATGGCCTAATATCATTGGTTAATTCTCAAATATTAAAATGACATGCAAAGAACATACAAAAAACAAATGAATAGCATACGATCATAGAATCAATTTAGACTACATAAGCCTACAAACAATTATAATGGCAAAGTCACAATAATCACAAGAATGGCTTCAGATCAAAGTCAACGTTGAGACCGAAGGGAGCAAGGGTCTTTAAATTAACAAATGAACGTTTTAACAATAAGTTATCGAGGTCACCCCCTCTCCTAGGGAGGGTGACATGTTCGATGCCAATATAACGCAGAGACGATATCGAGTGGTTTGCTTCAAAAAAGTGGGTCGTAATTGGGTAAGTCGACTTTTTACACTTAATGGTGCTACGATGCTCTGAGATACGTACTTTTAATTTGCGCTTTGTTTTACCCACATAATTTTTACCACAAGCAAGTTATAAGTTAAATAACTGCCTTGTGGAGAACGTAATAACACCTTTGATTGGGATCTGTTTCCCTGTTTGGGGATGTTTGAAGGACTACACTTGTAGTTTCCATCCAGTAGGGGCGCAAATACACGTTGTGCAGGGAAATCTTGGGGTGGTAAATCAGTGTACCAATTGGTCTCTGAGATTAATGCCCCGTGAGAATACGACCAAGGGAAGGTCAGTCTCGGTAATGTGTTTTCTATCATCGGATTTAAGAATGTGCCAGTGTTTGAACAATTCCCTTAATTTGTTCAGAGCACTTAGAATAGCGGGTAGTTAGAACGCAAGAATACTTATTATTACGAGACTGACCTTGAAAAAGGTCATGTTTTGAGTTTTCTCAGTGGCAGTATTAATCTGATGATTTTTGTACCCTCTCTCCTTGAATTTTCTTTGCGTCTCAGCTTTGTTTTTGTTTTTTGCAAATTATTTTGATTCGACAGAATTGGCTGTAAGGCAAACTATTTTTCAAGGGAAGTGGGTGACAACTGTCAGCCCTCAACAAACTGTTACGATCAGTAGGTTTCCTGTAAAGATTAGTGTATGGAACATTATTTTCACACAAGATCAGAAGATCAAGAAAACTGATTTGACGTGTATCAGATTGCATTGTAAATCTCAAATTGAATGTTGAACTTTTGTTGCATACATATCCAGATGACGATGCATACTATTTTGCGCAGTGACACTGTCTGTGTGTTCAAAGTGTAAGGCAGCTTGAGGCGTCACTACAGCCCCAGGTTCAATCCCAGGCTGTATCACAGCCGGCCGTGACCGGGAGACCAATGAGGTGGTGCACAATTTGCCCAGCGTCGTCTGGGTTAAGGGAGGGTTTGGCCGGCTGGGATTTCCTTGACCCGTTGTGCTGTAGCGACTCCTTGTTGCGGGCCAGGCGCCTGCAAGCTGACTTCGGTCGCCAGTTGGACAGTGTTTCCTCCGACACATTGGTATAGCTGGCTTCCGGGTTAAGCTAGCAGTGCGGCTTGGCAGGGTCGTGTTTCGGACGAAGCATTGCTCTCGACCTTTGTCTCTCCCGATTTACGTAGGGGAGTTGCAGTGATAGGACAAAACTCTAACTACCATTTTCATATCCCGAAAAAGGGGTAAAAAGTACCTAAAAGAAAAACCTAACTGACAAGTAACTCCTATGCTGTCAAGGTCTCCCCTGAAAACGTAATATTCTAGCCGTGTAAATATACTGAACAAAAATATAAATACAACAATTTCAATGTTTTTACAAAGTTACTGTTACTGTACTCATTTTTATTTTTTCTCTCTCACAGCGCAAAGATTTTCCAGAAGACCAAGTGCAGCATGTGCAACAGCCCCCTCGAGCTGCCCTCTGTTCACTTCCTGTGCAGTCACTCCTTCCACCAGCACTGCTTTGAGAGCTACGCCGAGAGTGAGGCCGAGTGTCCCACATGCACACCGGAAAACCGGAAGGTCATGGACATGCTGCGGGCCCAGGACCAGAAACGAGACCTGCACGACCACTTCACCAGACAGGTGACACACACTGACAGTCCTAGTCACTCTACTTTCATCTTTGTGTGTTTGTTGAGCTGCCCAGTGACACGAGCCTAGCAGATGAGCTAAACTTCTTCTATGCTCACTTAGAGGCAAATAACACTGAAACAGGCATGAGAGCACCAGCTGTTCCGGAAGACTGTGTGATCACTCTCTCCGCAGCCGATGTGAGTAAGGCCTTTAAACAGGTCAACATTCACAAGGCTGCAGGACCAGATGGATTACCAGGACGTATACTGCGAGCATGCACTGACCAACTGGCAAGTGTCTTCACAGACATGTTCAACCTCTCCTTGTCTGAGTCTGTAGTACCAGTACATGTTTTAAGCAGACCACCATAGTGCCTGTGCCCAAGAACACTAAGGTAACCTGCCTAAACGACTACCGACCCGTAGCACTCACGTCTGTAGCCATGAATTGCTTGCGACACTCATCACTAAGTTAAGGACCCTGGGACTAAACTCCTCCCTCTGCAACTGGATCCTAGACTTCCTGACGGGCTGCCCCCAGGTAGTAAGGGTAGGTAACAACACATCCACCATGCTGATCCTCAAAACAGGGGCCCCTCAGGGGTGCGTGCTCAGTCCCCTCCTGTACTCCCTATTCACTCATGACTGCACGGCCAGGCACAACTCCAACACTATCATTAAGTTTGCTGATGACACAACAGTGGTAGGACTGATCACCGACAACGACGAGACAGCCTATTGGTAGGAGGCCTGGTCGGGTGGTGCCAGGACAACAACCTCTCCCTCAACGTGATCAAGACAAAGGAGATGATTGTGGACAACAGGAAAAGGCGGACCGAGCACACCCATTCTCATCGACGAGGTTGCAGTGGAGTAGGTTGAGAGCTTCAAGTTCATTGGTGTCCACATCACCAACAAACTAACATGGTCCAAGCACACCAAGACAGTCGTGAAGAGGGCACGACAAAAAATATTCCCTCTCAGGAGACTGAAAAGATTTGGCATGGGTCCTCAGATCCTCAAAAGGTTCTACAGCTGCACCATCGAGAGCATCCTGACTGGTTGCATCACTGCCTGGTATGGCAACTGCTCGGCCTCTGACCGCAAAGCACTACAGAGGGTAGTTTCTAACAGCCCAGTACATCACTGGGGCCAAGCTTCCTGCCATCTAGGACCTCTATACCAGGTGGTATCAGAGAAAGGCCATAAAAATTGTCAGACTCCAGCCACCCTAGTCATAGACTGTTCTCTCTTCTACCGCACGGCAAACGGTACAGGAGCGCCAAGTCTAGGTCCAAGAGGCTTCTAAACAGCTTCTACCCCCAAGCCATAAGACTCCTGAACATCTAATCAAATGGCTACCCAGACTATTTGCATCCCCCCCTCTTTTACACCGCTACTACTCACTGTTATCATCTATGCATAGTCACTGTAATAACTCTACCTACATGTACATACTACCTCAACTAACTGGTGCCCCCGCACCGTACCCCCCTGTATATAGTCTCGCTATTGTAATTTTACTTCTGCTCTTTAATTACTTGTTACTTTTATTTATTTTTCTTATCTGTATTTGTTTAAACTGCATTGTTGGTTAGGGACTCGTAAGTATGCATTTCAATGTAAGGTCTACACCTGTTTTATTCGGCGCATGTGACTAATAACATTTGATTTGATATTTTGTGGTAACTGCTGAGGGGGGTGACTAAAGTGAAAATACCCTCTTTGCTTGTCTTTTGTTCTCTCTCGCTCCCTCTTTTGTGTTCAAGTATGTTTTATTGGCACATGACTTGAAACTACAACAAAGTTTTATATACTGTAGTAGTCAATAGTCATTCAATAAGATGTAGTAATAGTGCAACACTTAATCTATCAAGTCCAAAGATCAATATAAAGTTCACTACTATAAGAGGAAAGTAAATTTAACACAATATCATATTTTTTTTCAGAACTGATGTGTACACTATCATTTCTTTATCCTGGCTCACTTATTTCTATGCATTTCAGCTGCGGTGCTCCAATGATGGTTTCTCCGTGGTGGCGGACTACTTTGGCCGTGGGGTGTTCAACAAGCTGACCCTGGTCACTGACCCGCCGGGGAGCAAGGTGGGGGTGGGAAGCCTGGAGGCAGACCTGCAGAGGGACCTACTCATCCACACCAAGAGGAACACTTGAGGGCCACAAGTCACAATGGATGCAACAGCTTGCAACTGTACACTATTACCCTTTTCACACTAGCATGCTGACCCAAACCAAGCTGGGCTGGCTCTGATATTTTATTTTCAGATTGTCCTTTTTAGCACAGTTGGTTTGTGTGGCTCGGCTTGGTTCAACTCCATTGTGTGAAAAGCCCTTAGGTTCTGTGTTTTGCTGTCTGCTGCTCAAGCTAAGAATAAACTACTATACCCAGCTGCAATGGGGTCCCTGACCCATCGTGCTTTGTTCTGTAGTACGATGCCACAATATTTAGTCAAGATGAATCAGTCATGCTCCTGTCGCAACACCAGTAAGAGATGTGTTGATAGTTTCTGTTTCTGATGCATGTTACTTAACACGTCTGTGCATCTGGGTTGTGTTTATTAGGTGAAATTAACGGAAAACGTTTTTGCAACGTGCAATGAATATGAGCATTACTTATTGTACAGGTAGTTGCTGTTTTCTTCAATTTGGCACCTAATAAACAACCCTGGTCCAAGCACAGAGGTTCAGAATGAAGGGTGGTTGGGTGGATTTTGTTTTTATGCACTTGATTTATGTGCATTGTGTAATGTCTTTGAGCACTCTGTTAGAATTTGTATTTTTTAAAAGAAGACTATCTCTTGAAATGTGGCTTATTGATACTGGGAGTGTACAGATAGATGCATATTATTCCTTGTTGTGCCTTCTTGAAATGCTGTGTGCATGTATTTTTTCCATATGGGATGTCATGCCATCTCATATTTGGATTTTATACCATGGCCTTGTTGAATACTTGTTTCTGATTGGCTTGAAGGGCATTCTCAAGCGTGCATTATTTCCCTATGAAGCACGGTATATCAGCATGTAAAATTAAATCGCTGTAGTTAATGCTTACATGTTTTGTTTGAGCTGGTTTTGAAACCAAGTCGAATTGAAAACATTGTTGAATTTGATGTTCATAATAGCAAGCTAGGACTGATGGTTTGGTTAGCTAAACTAACATGTGTCTGTTTGGTTACCATAGAAACAACTGTGGCTATCTAGTGAACTTACTAGGTACTTCAGTGGATGTTGAACACATTTCTACTAACACATTTCTAGTGGAAACTATGTTAAATTATAGCCATGGTTTAAAATGGATAATCAACTTTGGGCTCTATGCATCCTCTGTAAAATATTGCAACGCCATGGACGGTCAGCTAGGGCATAGTGGAACACACCTCATTATCTTCCATAGAACACACAGCCCCTCGTTAATTATCCCTTACTTATATAAATGTAGTCCATCTCACACTTCACTTTTTAAAGTCTGAATTTGGCTAACCCCAAACATAATTAATGTCTTTAATACACTTCTCTTCAAGGTGACTGCCAGAAATGTGCATGTTGTGGCTGGTGAAACATTTTGCCTATATAGTGTGGTATCAACCAGTGATTCTGCAATGTCTTTGTATCAATCCACTAATGTTGTATATAGATTTGACCTGCACATTACCTGAATAATGAATGAACTAGCTACATGTCATATGCTTAGAATTCTAGTTCTATGCATTAGCATACTTGAAATGTGTCACATAAATGATCTTGTTTAAAAAATGTTTGTGCTTATCTAAATAAATGTGCACAGATATTCAAGTCAATGGTCTGTGTAATCATTGTGTGACCGTTTGTTTTTATTAACCAATGTATGGTACATCTCAGTGGAGGCTGCTGAGGGGAGGACGGCTCATAATAGCTAGAATGGAGAGTATGGAATAGCATCAAACACATGGATCTATGTGTTTGATACCATTCCACTCATACTGCTCCAGCCATTACCACGAGCCACCAACCTCCTGTGGTACTGCTAAGATTTGTATACAATTTGTGGTACCATTTCCCATTTCTAACCTCTCTCCAAGAGAGCCAACAAAGAGTGGCATCGCGAGACTTGGTATCCCTTGGTGACGGTATACTGGTTTTCATGGATAGAGCAGAGAAACAGAAGGTAACCAAAAACTCAGATTATCTTTCACAAATTCCAGAAATAATTGTTCACACTACATTCTGTACAGAATTGGTATTTCATGCATTTCTCCTTTTATGCTAGTTTTGCTCATGTATCCAACTTTTATGGCAACGCTAGCTAGCTAACGTTAGCTAGCTAACAGGGTTTATTTAAATGTAATTCCTGTGGCCTTGTCAACAAGTACTGCCAACAACTCAAGCCACAATTTACATTAGCTAACTGGCTAGCTAGCTATCCAACTACCCAACGTGCCCAGCTATTTTGCATGTAGCCTACTACATTCCTTAACAGTGATGTTACATTCGGATAGTTTGCATGTTGTCAAATCATTAAGTGATTTGTCGCATCTTCAGACTAAGCTCTTAACTAACCAGCCCTATGACGAGAGCCTGGAGGTGAACGACTACGAGGAAATCGCTAGTGTGTACACGCCGACTCCACGAAGACCAGGTACTAAATGTGTTAATTCATGCAATTCAGAAGCAAATTGCGTGATGCTATTTATTAGACCCTATAGCAACCCTAACCCCGATATGAGTTCATTATGGCCTCAACCAATATATCTGGACCTTTTATTATGGCACAGTCAGGTGGTAGTGCACTCTCACCATAAGCACAGGGTTGCTGCTGGTTCAACCCCTGCTGCGACTGTACCCCCTCATCGCTAACAACATCTCAACTTTCTCCCCTTTACAAGTCTCAAGGAAAAAGAACAGACCGCTGTATGAAATGGCGAACAACAGCAGTGATGAATTTGACGACGATGTAAAGGTGATTATGTAAGGGACAATCAACAAGGGGCTACGCGTTCTATAGAAAATAATGGATGACGTGGAAGGTGTGTTCCATGACGCGCAAGCAGAGTGGAACTGACCTCCCACGCAGTAACATTATATTCTGGAGAACGCATAGAGCCCCGAGTTGATTATCCCATTTATGCTATGGCTATAATTGAACACATTTGCTGCACGAAATGTGTTCAACAGTCACTGAATTAGCTAGCAAGTTTACTAGATATCTACAGTAGTTGCCCTGGTAACCAAACAAACAGACGTGTTAGTTTAGCTAACCAAACCATCAAATAAAATGTTATTGGTCACATACATGTATTTAGCATATGTTATTGCGGGTGTAGCGAAATGCGTGTCTTCCTAGCTCCAACAGTGCAGTAGTATCTAACAATCCACAACAACACACACATCTAAAAGTAAAATAATGTAATTAAGAAATATATAAATATTAGGACAAGCAATGTTGGAGTCGCATTGACTAAAATACAGTAGAATATAATACAGTATATACAGGCGGTGCTTTACCTAGCAGAGACTTGTAGATAACCTGGAGCCAGTGGGTTTAGCGACGAGTATGAAGCGAGGGCCAGCCAATGAGAGCGTACAGGTCGCACTGGTGGGCAGTATATGGGGCTTTGGTGACAAAACGGATGGCACTGTGATAGACTGCATCCAATTTGTTGAGTAGAGTGTTGGAGGGTATTTTGTAGATGACATCGCCGAAGTCAAGGATCGGTAGGATGGTCAGTTTTATGAGGGTATGTTTGGCAGTATGAGTGAAGGATGCTTTGTTGATGTCCTTGATGATCTTTTTGGCCTTCCTGTGACATCGGGTGCTGTAGGTGTCCTGGAGGGCAGGTGGTGTGCCCCCGGTGAGCTTGCTATTATGAAAATCAAATTCAACAATGTTTTCAATTTGACTTTTGCTTTCAAAGGCAGCTCAAACATACAGTACCAGTCAAAAGTTTGGACACACCTACTCATTCGTTCATTTTCTACATTGTAAACTCAGCAAAAAAATAAACGTCCTCTCACTGTCAACTGCGTTTATTTTCATCAAACTTAACACGTATGAACATAAAAAGATTCAAAAACTGAGATGTAAACTGAACATGTTCCACAGACATGTGACTAACAGAGATTGAATAATATGTCCCTGAACAAAGGGGGGGTCAAAAGTAACCGTCAGCATCTGGTGTGGCCACCAGCTGCATTAAGTACTGCAGTGCATCTCCTCCTCATGGACTGCACCAGATTTGCCAGTTCTTGCTGTGAAATGTTAGCCCACTCTTCCACCAAGGCACATGTGCTTAATACAACAGGTGTAGACCTTACAGTGAAATGCTTACTTACAAGCCCAACAATGCAGTTTTAACAAAATACATTTTAAAAAGTAAGAGATAAAAACAAATAATTAAGTAGCAGCTGTAAATAACAATAGTGGGACTATATACAGGGGGTACCGGTTCAGAGTAAGGGTGCAGGGGCACTGGTGTTGAGGTAATTATGTCCATGCAGGTAGGGTTATTGAAGTGGCTATGCATAGATAATATCTGAGTAGCAGCGGGTGGTGCAAATAGTGTGGGTAGCCATTTGATTAGCTGTTTATGAGTCTTATGGTAGAAGCTGTTTAGAAACCTCTATGACTAGGGTGGCTGGAGTCTTTGACAATTTTTAGGGCCTTCTTCTGACACTGCCTGGTATAGAGGTCCTGGATGGCAGGAAGCTTGACCTCGGTGATGTACTGGGCCGTACGCGCTACCCTATGTAGTGCCTTGCGGTCGGGGGCCAAGCAGTTGCCATACCAGGAAGTGATGCAACAAGTCAGGATGCTCTCGATGGTGCAGCTGTAAAACCTTTTGAGGATCTGAGGACCCATGCCAAGTCTTTTCAGTCTCCTGAAGGGGAATAGGTTTTGTCATGCCCTCTTTATGACTCTTGATGTTCTTGGACCTTGATAGCTTGTTGGTGATGTGGATGCCAAGGAACTTGAAGCTCTCAACCTGCTCCACTACAACCCCGTCGATGAGAATGGGGCGTGCTCGGTCTGCCTTTTCCTGTTGTTCACATCATCTCCTTTGTCTTGAACACATTGAGGGAGAGGTTGTTGTCCTTGCACCACATGGTCAGGTCTCTAACCTCCTTTCTATAGGCTGTCTCATCGTTGTCGGTGATCAGGCCTACCACTGTTGTCATCAGCAAAAATAATAATGGTGTTGGAGTTGTGTCTGGCCGTGCAGTTATGAGTGAACTGGGAGTACAGGAGGGGACTGAGCACGCACCCCTGAGGGGACCCTGTGTTTAGGATCAGCGTGGCCGATGTGTTGTTACCTCTCCTTACCACCTGGGGGGGCGGCCCGTCAGGAAGTCTAGGATCCAGTTGCAGAGGTGAGGTGTTTAGTCCCAGGGTCCTTAGCTTAGTGATGAGCTTTGAGGGCACTATGGTGTTGAACGCTGAGCTGTAGTCAATGAATAGCATTCTCACATAGCTGTTCCTTTTGTCCAAGTTTGATAGAGCAGTGTGGAGTTCAGTAGAGATGGCATCATCTGTGGATTTGTTGGTGCGGTATGCAAATTGGAGTGTGCCTAGGGTTTCTGGGATAATGATGTTGATGTGAGCCATGACCAGCCTTTCAAAGCATTTCATGGCTACAGATTTTAGTGTTACGGGTCTGTAGTCATTTAGGCAGGTTATCTTAGTGTTCTTGGGCACAGGGACTATGGTGGTCTACAGACTCGGGGGCCAGACGGATTAGGAGAGGTTGAACATGTCAGTGAAGACACTTGTAAGTTTGTCAGCGCATGCTCAGAGTAGACATCCTGTATAATCCATCTGGCCCTGCGGCCTTGTGAATGTTGACCTGTTTAAAGGTCTTACTCACATCGGCTGCGGAGAGCGTGATCACACAGTCATCCGGACCAGCTGATGCTCTCATGCATGTTTCAGTGTTACTTGCCTCGAAGCGAGCATAGAAGTGATTTAGCTCGTCTGGTAGGCTCGTGTCACTGTGCAGCTCTCGGTTGTGCTTTCGTTTGGAGTCTGTAATATTTTGCAAGCCCTGGCACATCCGACGAGCATCTGAGCCGGTGTAGTACGATTCACAACACACCTGATTGGCTCAAACGCATTAAGAAGAAAGAAATTCCACAAATGATCTTTTACAGGCATACATGTTACTTGAAATGCATTCCAGGTGGCTACCTCATGAAGTTGATTGAGAGAATGCCAAGAGTGTGCAAGCTGTCATCAAGGTAAAGGGTGGTTACTTTGAAGATTCTCAAATATAAAATTTATTTTGATTTGTTTAACACTCTTTTGGATACTACATAATAATTCCAAGTGTTATTTCATAGTTTTGATTACTTCACTATTATTCTACAATGTAGAAAATAGTAAAAATAAAGAAAAAACCTGGAAAGAGTTGGTGTGTCAACTTTTGACCGGTACTGTAGAACATGTAAGACTGAACTATAGTCATTGAATTCTACCATGCTGATTATATACTGTGAGTGAGAGACAATGATGCATTTGCTAGAATGCCCTTCAAGACAATCAGAAACGAGTATTCAACAATGCCATGGTATAAGAATTGTTATAAACTGGGTGGTTCGAGCCCTGAAAGCTGATTGGCTGAAAGCTGTGGTATATCAGACCGTATACCACAGGTATGACAAAAACATTTTTTTTACTGTTCTAATTATGTTGGTAACCAGTTTATTATAGCAATAAGGCACCTCTGGGGTTGATGGTATATGGCCAATATACCAAGGCTAAGGATTGTATCCAGGTACTCTGCGTTGCACATAAGAACAGCCCTTAGCTGTGATATATTGGCCATATACCACACCCGCTCGATCCTTACTGCTTAAATATATCATGAATTGGGACTGGTGGTGACAGACCAAGTATATTAGCTAGCTAGAGGTATATATTCCAACATATTCAGATTGTCATAAAATATCTATCTTTTGTGTTCTACCAACGACAGCCAAAAAAGAAGGAGCAAAGGAACGGCCAGCCTGGCTTGAGTGAGAATGAGGAAGAAGAGGAGGAGGAGGAAGATGATGATTCAGATGAGACGGAGTCTGATGAAGAGGAGGGTGAGCCGGGATCCGCCCCGGAAGGGTGAGTGCAGTCAAATCTCAGTGCACACACTGAGTAGGTTATAGACACATATACCGATCCCGTCATGAAAAGTTATGCGCGCAGTTCCGAATCAGAATCTGGTTTGTTTACATGGAAGTGAGTATGATCACATTCGACTTTAGATGCAGCTCATGCAAGTCAGCAAACAAGTAATCAGATGGTTATCGAGGATTGATTACCTAATAAGCTAGCAAGCCAGCGAGGCAAGGTAAATGATCACAAATAGAACCAGACGAATAATATATATACTGAGCAAAAATATAAACGCAACATGTGAAGTGTTGGATTCATGAGCTGAAATAAAATATCCCTGAAATCTTCCGTATGCACAAAAAGCGTACTTCTCTCAAATTGTGTTTACAGATTTGTTTACATCCCTGTTAGTGAAAATTTCTCCTTTGCCACGATAATCCAGGTGTGGCATATCAAGAAGCTGATCAATGAAATTGTATTGGTCACATACACGTGATTAGCAGATGTTATTGCGGGTGTAGAGAAATGCTTGTGCTTCTAGCTCCAACAGTGCAGTAATATCTAACAAATTACACAACATATACCCAATACAGACAAATATAAGTAGTAATGAATGAAGACTATATACATACATACATGCACGCACACACACACAGATGAAGTCGGAAGTTTACATACGCCTTAGCCAAATACATTTAAACTCAGTTTTTCACAATTCCTGACATTTAATCCTAGTAAAAATTTCCTGTCTTGGGTCAGTTAGGATCACCACTTTATTTTAAGAATGTGAAATGTCAGAATAATATTAGTGAGAAGGATTTATTTCTCCTTTTATTTTTTTCATCACATTCCCAGTGGGTTAGAGGTTTGCATACACTCAATTAGTATTTGGTAGCATTGCCTTTAAATTGTTTAACTTGGGTCAAACGTGTTTTCATGGTCACTCACTGCTAGGTTTGTCATGGTCCCAACATCAGTGTATACTGTAGCTAGCTATCTGCTACAAAGCTTTTTGTTGCGAGTATACATGCGCATCACTCAAATGTGACATTTGCTAGTAGACAAAAAATTGCTCTATGTACAGAACTCTGTACACACACACACCAGGGTTTCCATTAGGAAAATGTGGCGCAGGACATTTGACTGGCAGCATTTACATTTTTTCCACGCATTTAAGAAATTTACCAGATCCATATGCATTGGTTGCGCAACCTGTTTAGGGCGTCCAGCCAAGGTACTCAGAAGGCCAGAAATCACATTTAGTTTATGGTAATTAATCTTAACAAAACATGCAGCTCCAATGCAATGTCATTCTTGCCGATGAGCATTTTGAAGATGTTATAATACAAAGGCTGTGCGTGCATTAGGTTAGGGGAAGCTATTCTTTCCCTAAAGTAAATCAAATTATTTTGCCAAATGTATATAGCTTACTCCTGTCTATATTGAAATAAGTAAAATCATTCAAAATGGGTTACTACACCAAAAAGCTGTGGTTTGTTTTAAATCGCATAGCCTACAGTCGGAAGGGCCTGCAATTTGTGCAGAGCGAGTGGCAAATATCAAATAAATGATTGTTTAGTTTCAACTATCAGTGAAAAGCAGAGACCCAGCCAGGCATATCACAATAGTTAAAAATAAATAAATAATAATAATAAATAAATAAATCGCAGATAAGCAGTTTGGAAAGCAAAATGGCTATTGCTGTAGTCCTAAATGGAAGACAATGAAAAGACTTCAATCTGTCTTTTAATTATGACAATTCTCAACTTAATTGAGCGAAAGGCTATCTTATTGGCACCAGCGGAGAACACCGGCCATATCCACGGTGAGTGTGGATATTCACTGTCTTTATCATTGGGTCAGTGCCACTTTCGTGTGTTTTTGGACAATAATTCTTCTTCCTCCAGGTTAGATGGATGTCATTGTATTTGTTTCTCCCCTTTACGTAGGCCCAGAGTAGGCTACCTTGTCATTTTTGCAGTGGTGTAAAATACTTAGGTAAAAATAAAGTACTGCTTAAGTAGTTTTTTGGGGTAACTTTTACTTTTACTCCACTACATTCCTAAGGAAAATAATGTACTTTTTACTCCATACATTTTCCCTGACACCCAAAAGTAGTCATTACATTTTGAATGCTTAACAGGACATGAAAATAGTTAAATTCACAGACTCTGATCTGGCGAACTCACTAAATATGTGCTTCATTTGTAAATTATGTCTTAAATGTTGGAGTGTGCCCTTTATTATCAGTAAATCAACATTAAAATATATATATATATATATATTTATATTTATATTTATATATTTATTTATTTTTTATTTTTATTTTATTTTTTTATTTAAAGGAAATTGTCCTGCTTTGGATTGCCAAATAGAAGTCATTTGAAATTATTTATACTTTTACTTTTGATACTTAAGTATCAAAAGTAAATGTAATTTCAAAATATACTTAAGTATATTTAAAACTAAATACTTTTAGACTTTTACTCTAGTATTATTTTACTGGGTGACTTTCACTTCAGTCATTTTCTGTTAATGTATCTTTACTTTTACTGAAGTATGACAATTGCGTACTTTTTCCACCACTGAATTTTTGTCGTATTAAAAAAAGATTCTGCTAATGTCTCCAGTCATAGAAAATGTAGTAGAATTGCATGAAATGTGTTTATGAAAGGCTCACATTTTCCTGTGAAATAGCCTAGGCCAACTCTACACCACTATGTGCCGCATTGAACAGTCTTTTTTGCGAACAGAGATTGAGTTATAGTAGAAAGTCTGCAAATGCGAGGATGCATGGAATGGTTTATTATAAAGGTGCATTTTTATGGTAAGAATAGCTTCCCCAAACTTGAAACTCAAGTTTATGTTAGAATAACTGTCCACATTTACTTTTCCTCGGCCATCAAGGTGAGTAACGAACAGTAAAATCACTAGCCTATGTCAATCTACTATCCCCCATAGTAGAAAAGTATGTATGTCAATCTACCTCACCCCATAGTAGAAAAGTTTGTTGTTCTGTGCGAGAATGAAATAGCCTATTTCATATAATAGCCTAGGCCTTTAGGCTACATGCAGAAAACGCTCTAAAAGCAATGAGGCTCATGCGACAGATCAGAATGTTTAGCTTAAAATGTTGATCAACGATATATATATATTTTTCACACACACCATTATACCATCATATCACCTCTTAGTAAGTTGGACACAAATAGTGTTTTAAATCCTCAGCTCATTGGATCCAAAGTAGACGGACCCACAAAATGTTTTGATGCCAGGGTTTAGGGCCTCAAACTTGGCATGAACATCTTTGAGTTGTCAAAAGAAGGTCTGATATGCTCATCATAACTGTGTTCATTTTGTGAGCAGGCAGCCAGAGTCAGAGATAGTTGAGTATCTTAAAACACATTGGAGGAGAAGGTCTGATTGGAAGGACTTTGGATCTTCTCCTCCTATGCGGGTTAAGAAGGAGGTGAGGAGAGAGGTCTTTGAGTTGTTACATGAAGGTCCTATATGCTCATAATAATAACCATGTACATTTTGTGAGCAGACAGCCAGGGCCAGAGATGGTTAAGTATCTCGATAGGGAGAAGACAACAGAAGATGATCCGAGCTATACGTGCAGGTCAGTTTTAGAATTTGAATAAGAGGCAGTTCTATTGAGGCCAGGTGCAGGGAAAAGTCATATTTTCTAATAGGAACAAATCTGAATGAAGGATAATTTCACAAAATGCTTTATGCAGCTACAGTACCTTCAGAAAGTATTCATACTCCTTGACTTATTCCACATTGTGTTGTGTTACAGCCTGAATTAAAAATGGATTAAATAGATTTGTTTTTCTCACCCATCTACACACAATGCCGCATAATGACAAAGTGAGAACATGTTTTTAGAAATTGTTGCAAATGTATTGAAAATTGAATACAGATCTCATTGCCCCCTAGAATTGCCCCCTAACACTCAATAACTGGTATAAGTATTTACACCCCTGAGTCAATACTTTATAGAAGCAACTTTGGCAGCGATTACAGCTGTGAGTCTTTCTGGGTAGGTCTCTTAAGAGCTTTTCACACCTGGTTTGTGCAATATTTGCCCATTTTATTATTTTCAAAGTTCTTCAAGCTCTGTCATATTGGTTGTCGATCATTGTTAGACAACCATTTTCAGGTCTTAGATTTAAGTCAAAACTGTAACTCGGCCACTCAGGAACATTCACTGTCTTCTTGGTAAGAAACTCCATTGTAGATTTGGCTCAGTGTCTGGTGGAAATCAGACTGAACCAGGTTTTCCTCTAGGATTTTGCCATTGCTTTGTTCCATTCCGTGAATTATTTTTTTATCCTGAAAAACTCCCTCAGTCCTGTGTTCAACATTTATCACAGAAAGATTTTTTCATCCATACACACTTACTGTGCTGTGAAAAAGTATCTGCCCCCTTAATTATTTTTTTCTATTTTTGTATATTTTTGACACAATGTTATCAGTTCTTCAACCTAAACCTAAAATTAGATCAAGGGAAACAGAGTGAATAAATATCAAATAATTTGTCATACTTATTTCACTAATTTAATAAACAAAGTTATGCAACACCTAATGCCCCTATCTGAAAAAAGAATTGCCCCCTAACACTCAATAACTGGTTGTGCCACCCTTTATCTGCAATGACAGCAACCAAACGCTTCCTGTAGTTGTTTTTCAGTGTCACATCGCTTTGAAGGAATTCTATCCCACTTTTCTATGCATAACTGCTTTAACTTAGTGACATTTGTGGGTTTTGGAGCATGAACTGTTTGTTTCAGGTCCCGCCACCTAAATTGGGTTTAGGTCTGGTTTTGACTAGGCCATTCGAAAACTTTACATTTGTTGCAGCCATTCTTTGTTTCAAACCTTCTGATGTGGGCAAAAAGGTGTGATGGGTCCGCACTAGACTTGTTTGTGTTTTGGATCATTGTCTTGCTGCATGAACCATCTGCGCTTCAACTTCAGCTCACGCACGGATGGCCTGACGGTTACATGCACACAATAATACGATTTTAATATAATAGTTTGTTTAAAACGTTTACATGCTTTGCAAGAAGAATGATTTCCCTAATAAGCCTGTTTTACATGGACACATCTGAAATCAGTCTGACAATTTTCTGCAAGGTAATAAAAATAAACGTTCCACCACAGCGACCATGTTATTGTTGTGATGCCTATTTGATTCTGAGTTCGGACATTTGTAAGTTTGAATGGGAAAACAATTTTTAAGATGCATACTTTTAGTTTTTCCAAAACAAATTTTGACTTCGGCAAAAAAGGAAGCTTGAGCTGCTAGTGCTAGCACATGCACAGATCTAATACACCACTGTAATTCTAATTTAAGGCATTAACATGTCCTGATAATTTGAACGATTGCTCAGAAAACCTGTTGTTTTAATCGGCGTATGCTTACTTCGATTATGACCGTACACTGATTTAAGATAAGCAGAGTAAGGTGTTTACATGACTAATGCCGTATTCGGCTTAATGCCATAATCAATTTGATATCGAATTATTAGTGTGCATGTAAACGTACTAATAGAGGGCAGTATCCATAGTTCCTTCAATGATGGCAAGTGCTCCAGGTCCTAAGGCACCAAACACTGCATTCCACAGGAAGAACCTCATACCAACTGTTCAGCATGATGGTGGTAGTGTGACGGTTTGGGTATGTTTTGCTGCCTCAGGACCTGGATAACTTGCCATCATTGAAGGAACCATAATTCTGCTCTGTATCAGAGAATTCTACAGGAGAATGAAAGGCCATCTGTCTGTGAGCTGAAGCACAACTGGGTCATGCAGAAAGATAATAATCTAAAACACACAAGCAAGTCTACATGAGAATGACTGAAAAGCAACAACAACAAAAATTGTTTACGACTGCCTAAGTCAAAGTCCAGACCTAAATCTGATTGAGATGTTGTGGTAGGACCTGAAACAAACAGTTAATTCTCGAAAACCAACTATTGCCGCTGAGTTAAAGCAAAATTCCTTCAGTGATGTGAGAGACCAATCAACAACTACAGGAAGCGTTTGGTTGCGCTCATTGCAGCTAAAGGTGACAGTTACACACAGGGGCATTGGGTTTTGAATAATGTTGTTAATTAAATAATTGAAATAAGTATCAACATTTTGTGTTATTTGTTCACTCAGGTTCCCTTGATCTAATATTAGGTTTTGGTTGATCTGATAACATTCAGTTTAAAAATATGCAAAAATAGAGAAAATCAGAAAAGGGACAAGTACTTTTTCACAGCACTGTAGTTAATTTTAATTGTAAACAGACGAACATCCCAAATTTGATGCTTTTCTTTGCAGGGCATATGACCCGGCAGACTACGACCACCTTCCTGTCACTGCAGAGATCAAAGAGCTGTTTCAGTACATTACCCGGTGAGTGGCGCCTGCAGCTCTGCTACAGAGCTGTGTGTGTTTATTTAAAGCTGACCAAGCTGAATATGCCACTTATTGACATTTCTACACAGGCTGAAAACCAGCCCTTGCTCCAAGCCACAATTCCGCTGAATTATTATACACTGCTCAAAAAAATAAAGGGAACACTTAAACAACACAATGTAACTCCAAGTTAATCTCACTTCTGTGAAATCAAACTGTCCACTTAGGAAGCAACACTGATTGACAATAAATGTCACATGCTGTTGTGCAAATGGAATAGACAACAGGTGGAAATTATAGGCAATTAGCAAGACACCCCCAATAAAGGAGTGGTTATGCATGTGGTGACCACAGACCACTTCAGTTCCTATGCTTCCTGGCTGATGTTTTGGTCACTTTTGAATGCTGGCGGTGCTTTCACTCTAGTGGTAGCATGAGAGTAGCATGAGACGGAGTCTACAACCCACACAAGTGGCTCAGGTAGTGCAGCTCATCCAGGATGGCACATCAATGCGAGCTGTGGCAAGACGGTTTTCTGTGTCTGTCAGCGTAGTGTCCAGAGCATGGAGGCGCTACCAGGAGACAGGCCAGTACATCAGGAGACGTGGAGGAGGCCGTAGGAGGGCAACAACCCAGCAGCAGGACCGCTACCTCCGGAGGTAGGAGGAGCACTGCCAGAACCCTGCAAAATGACCTCCAGCGGGCCACAAATGTGCATGTGTCTGCTCAAACGGTCAGAAACAGACTCCATGAGGGTGGTATGAGGGCCCGACGTCCACAGGTGGGGGTTGTGCTTACAGCCCAACACCGTGCAGGACGTTTGGCATTTGCCAGAGAACACCAAGATTGGCAAATTCGCCACTGGCGCCCTGTGCTCTTCACAGATGAAAGCAGGTTCACACTGAGCACATGTGACAGACGTGACAGAGTCTGAAGACGCCGTGGAGAATGTTCTGCTGCCTGCAACATCCTCCATCATGACCGGTTTGGCGGTGGGTCAGTCATGGTGTGGGGTGGCATTTCTTTGGGGGCCCGCACAGCCCTCCATGTGCTCACCAGAGGTAGTCTGACTGCCATTAGGTACCGAGATGAGATCCTCAGACCCCTTGTGAGACCATATGCTGGTGCGATTGGCCCTGGGTTCCTCCTAATGCAAGACAATGCTAGACCTCATGTGGCTGGAGTGTGTCAGCAGTTCCTGCAAGAGGAAGGCATTGATGCTGTGGACTGGCCCGCCCGTTCCCCAGACCTGAATCCAATTGAGCACATCTGGGACATCATGTCTCGCTCCATTGCACCACAGACTGTCCAGGAGTTGGCGGATGCTTTAGTCCAGGTCTGGGAGGAGATCCCTCAGGAGACCATCCGCCACCTCATCAGGAGCATGCCCAGGCGTTGTATGGAGGTCATACAGGCACGTGGAGGCCACACACACTACTGGATCAGCCTGTAGTGAGGTTTTCCACTTTAATTTTGAGTGTAACTCCAAATCCCGACCTCCATGGGTTGATACATTTGATTTCCGTTGATCATTTTTGAGTGATTTTGTTGTCAGCACATTCAACTATGTAAAGAAAAAAGTATTTAATAAGAATATTTCATTCATTCAGATCTAGGATGTGTTATTTTAGTGTTCCCTTTATTTTTTGGAGCAGTGTGTGTATATATATCTTTTTTTTTTAGTAACATTGTTTGTGAATCTGCAGGTATACTCCTCAGACCATTGAACTAGACCACAAGCTTAAACCCTTTATACCCGACTTCATCCCAGCAGTGGGAGACATTGATGCCTTCCTTAAAGTGAGCATTACCAAGCAAACACATTTTCTCTTAGCTTCACATTTATTTTATGGTGCCAATTCTTTTCTTCCCTGCTTGATGGAATCACATTGGTGAAATGTCCAATTTTGTGTAAACTTTGTTTTCTAATCCAGTCATGTAATGATCAGTGGTTACATCAAAAGATGCAGGGAGGAAGGTGGAATGTAATAATAAGTTCTCCGAGCTGGGCTACTGTCATTGACTTTGTTCCATTGTAACCTCAGGTCCCACGTCCTGATGGCAAAGCAGACAACCTGGGGCTGTTGGTCCTGGATGAGCCCTGCACCAAGCAGTCAGACCCCACTGTTCTGTCACTGTGGCTCTCTGAGAACAGCAAGCAGCACAACATTGCTGTAAGTACAACAAGTATATCACAGTGCGGTTTATAAATCCCCCACAGTCAGGCACAATTTACATCAGACTGTGCACATAACTATGGGTACTGCTTTCAGACAGACAGACAGACACACACTGAAAATTCATTGATCCCTTCTCTCCGTGCGCTGCACAGGAGGTGAAAGTGAAAAGTGTGGAGAACCCGGAGAAGAACCCCAAAGCCATTGAGAATTGGATCGAGAGCATCAGTGAGCTCCATCGCTCCAAACCCCCAGCCACCGTCCACTACACCAGGCAAATGTTTACTTTACCTCACAGTACTGGTGCTGCCCTAGCCTGGTCCCAGATCTGTTTGTGCTGTATAGCCAACAACCATAAGAATTGGCTATACAGCACAAATAGATCTGGGACTGGCTAGAACTGGTACTGATACTGTCACAGACTCTGACTATTATCTGATTCTAAGTCAGTTCTGTGATTTCTGTGAAGGTTAATAGACACTGGCTCTGTGCCAAACTCTGTGCCAAATGTGCATACTACTAAGAAGGAAGGAATGTATGCATGTGGTGTGCTAGTATGGACTTTGGAATGTATCCACTGATATGCATGAAACGATGGGTGTATTCTATTTTTCCAGGTCCATGCCAGACATTGATACTCTAATGCAGGAGTGGCCACCTGAATTTGAAGAGCTGCTGGGAAAGGTTAGTCACCAAACCTGAACTGAATCTGTTCATCTATCTATGGAACAATGGATATTTTAAACAGCAAGCAATTTGACCTGCTAGCTAGCTACTTCCTGTCTGTCATTTCCTGTTAGGCGTTGACTTGTCTAATTGCAGCCTTAATTGGACACGGTTCATTTTCATACCCCACATTGGGATACTCAGATTTTATTTTATTGGTCGCGTACACATATTTTGCAGATGTTATCGCAGGTGCAGTGGAATGCTTATGCTTCTAGCGCCAACATTGCAGTATTACCGAACAATACACACAAATCCAAGAAATAAAAATAAGGAAATTACGAAATCAGAACAAGCAATATCAGAGTCCGGAATATAGGGGTGGCAGGTAGTCTAGTGGTTAGAGCGTTGGACCAATAACCGAAACGTTGCTGGATCGAATCCAGCGTTCAATGGCTATGTATATAGGGCAGCAGTCTAACAATAAAGCTTTCTTATCAACGTCTGCTGTCCTTCATGAGTTGCTGTGTTCCCTTCCCTTTGTACAGAATGCAAAAGCCCAACCATTGTCAAAACTGTTTTCTGTTTTCTCCTCTACCTCAACCCTTTCTCGCCTTTTTCTAGGTTAGTCTACCAACGGCCGATATCAATTGTGATCTGACCGAGTACATTGAGGTCATATGTGGTGAGTTTTTCAAATTCTCTGCACACAATGCATTCAACAACGTCTGTCTGCTTGTGTAACACATTTGGATAAAATGGGGTGGGACAATCTGGACTCCTATGAAATGCCAATTTCAGTTTTTTTGTTGTGCCTTACTGAATACAACCCTTGTTTTTTCCACTCTCAAAGGCATCCTCGACATCCCCATCTACAAGAGCCGGATTCACTCACTCCATGTGCTGTTCACTCTTTACTCTGAGTTCAAAAACTCACAGGTACCACAGTATTTACTCGCCTAACTTTCAGTTAGGCAGGGACCATTGGGATGACATTGTCATCATCCTTGCTGTGATTGTCATGTTCTTTCAATAGTTTTATTCTGACAAAATGGTTATAAAGCCAATTTTGCAGAACAGCACCATAAACAAATAGCGCAATTTGGTGAAATGTCCATAGTAATGTAACTTATTTACCTATTTTTCAATGATAATCTTTAGTCCTCCCTTACTAAAAAACATCTCCTTGTTTCAGCATTTCAAAGCCTTAGCGGAGGGTCAGAAGTCAGACACTCTGTCTGCTCCTCGCTCCACCACTGGAGAGCCAGAGACACTGGCCTTTGACTGAGGACAGACAACTGACTCCTGTTGAGTCAAGGACATGTTGCCTTCATTGTCCACCATCTGTGATTACTGTACTTTGTGGAAAGGAGGACAGAAGGATGCATAGATGTATATAAATGTTTGTAAATATTTATACACTTAACTTTATACAAAGTGCTTTTCTAGGATAGACTTACTGTTATGTGGAAGAAATTGCATTTTTTTATATTTCAAGTAGTCTTTGGTGTGTTAAGTTTCATTAAGTACTTCCTATTATTAAATTAATTAATATGTTTACATGGTAGAACCTGTGTTTATTATGTTTTCATTATCTGTGAATAATATATGTTTATAGTAGTTTCACTGACTACTCTACATTCCTCTTAGAAAGAAACATTCCAGCAAGTAGTCCTGAAGTTAAAAGTATGTCCATTGGTGGAAAATCTCAAAATTTCCAAATAATAAAGTGTAAAGGACTGTTCAACACTCTAAAATGTAGAGGTGAAGGTCAACTGAAATGTGTGTCCTTATAAGCATGGCCTAACTCATTTTCCATACTCAGTATTTTATACGAGTATACTTGTTTATAATTAGCTACTTTAGGATTGTAGAACCAGTTTAAAATATAAGCAATAAGTCCAATGTTCCAGCTCATAATAGTTTAACCCATGTATTATAATCACACATACAGTGGGGCAAAAATGTATTTAGTCAGCCACCAATTGTGCAAGTTCTCCCATTTAAAAAGATGAGAGGCCTGCAATGTTCATCATAGGTACACTTCAACTATGACAGACAAAATGAGGGGAAAAAATCCAGAAAATCACATTGTAGGATTTTTAATGAATTTATTTGAAAATTATGGTGGAAAAAAACTTTTGTTATTGACCAAATACTTAATCTCAATACTTTGTTATATACCCTTTGTTGGCAATGACAGAGGTCAAACGTTTTCTGTAAGTCTTCACCAATACCCGATACTGTCAGTGTAATTACTTTACAAATTAATAAAAAATGCATAGACAAGCCTAAATAGATTCCTAAATGCTCTTCCAGACTCCCTCCACCTACCCAAGGACGTCAGAGTACAAAAATTGGTTAACCACCTGAGGAACTAAATGTAACCTTGCGTAATACCCTAGATGCAGTTGCACTGCTAAAAAAAAGAAAACATTTGTCATAAGAAACTAGCTCCCTGGTACACAGATAATACCCAACCCTGAAGCAAGCTTCCAGATAATTGGAATGGAAATGGTGCCATACCAAACTGGAAGTCTTCCGACTAGCTTGAAAAGACAGTACTGTGCAATACCGAAGAGCCCTCACTGCTGCTCGATTATCCAATTTTCCGATCATCCTATATCTCTTGACACGTTCATGAAAATAATCATGGCCTCTAAAACTTCAAGCTGCATACTGGACCATATTCCAACTAAACTACTGAAAGAGCTGCTTCCTGTGCTTGGCCCTCCTATGTTGAACATAATAAACGGCTCCCTATCCACCAGATGTGTACCAAACTCACTAAAAGTGGCAGGAATAAAGCCTCTCTTGAAAAAGACAAAAATATTGGCCAATATCGAATCTCCAATTCCTCTCAAAAAATGTAGAAAAGGCTATTCAAATCAAAATCAAATTTATTTATATAGCCCTTCGTACATCAGCTGATATCTCAAAATGCTGTACAGAAACCCAGCCTAAAACCCCAAACAGCAAGCAATGCAGGTGGCTAGGAAAAACTCCCTAGAAAGGCCAAAACCTAGGAAGAAACCTAGAGAGGAACCAGGCTATGTGGGGTGGCCAGTCCTCTTCTGGCTGTGCCAGGTGGAGATTATAACAGAACATGGCCAAGATGTTCAAATGTTCATAAATGACCAGCTAGCTCCAATAATAATAAGGCAGAACAGTTGAAACTGGAGCAGCAGCACGGCCAGGTGGACTGGGGACAGCAAGGAGTCATCGTATCAGGTAGTCCTGAGGCATGGTCCTAGGGCTCAGGTCCTCCGACAGAGAGAAAGAAAGAGAGAATTAGAGAGAGCACACTTAAATTCACACAGGACACCGAATAGGACAGGAGAAGTACTCCAGATATAACAAACTGATCCTAGCCCCCCGACACATAAACTACTGCAGCATAAATACTGGAGGCTGAGACAGGAGGGGTCAGGAGATACTG
This sequence comes from Oncorhynchus clarkii lewisi, assembly GCF_045791955.1. Classification (NCBI taxonomy): domain Eukaryota; kingdom Metazoa; phylum Chordata; class Actinopteri; order Salmoniformes; family Salmonidae; genus Oncorhynchus; species Oncorhynchus clarkii. Next base: position 44,968,528 of record NC_092158.1, read on the forward strand.
TGGCCCCATCCGAGGACACCCCGGACAGGGCCAAACAGGAAGGATATAACCCCACCCACTTTGCCAAAGCACAGCCCCCACACCACTAGAGGGATATCTTCAACCACCAACTTACCATCCTGAAACAAGGCTGAGTATAGCCCACAAAGATCTCCGCCACGGCACAACCCAAGGGGGGGGCGCCAACCCAGACAGTATGATCACATCAGTGACTCAACCCACTCAGGTGACGCACCCCTCCCAGGGACGGTATGAGAGAGTCCCAGTAAGCCAGTGACTCAGCCCCTGTAATAGGGTTAGAGGCAGAGAATCTCAGTGGAAAGAGGGGAACCGGCCAGGCAGAGACAGCAAGGGCGGTTCGTTGCTCCAGAGCCTTTCCGTTCACCTTCCCACTCCTGGGCCAGACTACACTCAATCATATGACCCACTGAAGAGATGAGTCTTCAGTAAAGACTTAAAGGTTGAGACCGAGTTTGCGTCTCTGACATGGGTAGGCAGACCGTTCCATAAAAATGGAGCTCTATAGGAGAAAGCCCTGCCTCCAGCTGTTTGCTTAGAAATTCTAGGGACAATTAGGAGGCCTGCGTCTTGTGACCGTAGCGTACGTGTAGGTATGTACGGCAGGACCAAATCAGAGAGATAGGTAGGAGCAAGACCATGTAATGCTTTGTAGGTTAGCAGTAAAACCTTGAAATCAGCCCTTGCTTTGACAGGAAACCAGTGTAGGGAGGCTAGCACTGGAGTAATATGATCACATTTTTTGGTTCTAGTCAGGATTTTTATTTAGTGCTTTATCCGGGTAGCCGGAAAGTAGAGCATTGCAGTAGTCTAACCTAGAAGTGACAAAAGCATGGATTAATTTTTCTGCATCATTTTTGGACAGAAAGTTTCTGATTTTTGCAATGTTACGTAGATGGAAAAAAGCTGTCCTTGAAATGGTCTTGATATGTTCTTCAAAAGAGAGATCAGGGTCCAGAGTAACGCCGAGGTCCTTCACAGTTTTATTTGAGACGACTGTACTCAAATAAGACTGTTGTCACCGCCTTCCAAAATACAAATAATGTATATGAAACACTTCAGTTTGGTTTTAGACCCCATCATAGCACTGAGACTGCACTCGTGAAGGTGGTAAATGACCTTTTAATGGTGTCAGACCATGGCTCTACATCTGTCCTCGTGCTCCTAGACCTTAGTGCTGCTTTTGACACTATCGATCACCACATTCTTTTGGAGAGATTGAAATCCTAATTGGTCTACATGGACAAGTTCTGGCCTGATTTAGATCTTATCTGTCGGAAAGATATCAGTTTGTCTCTGGATGGTTTGTCCTCTGAGAAATCAATTGTACGTTTCTATGTTCCTCAAGGTTCTGTTTTCGGACCACTATTGTTTTCACTATATATTTGACCCCTTGGTAATGTCATTCGGAAGCATAATGTTAACTTTCACTGCTATGCGGATGATACACAGCTGTACATTTCGATGGAACATGGTGAAGCCCCAAAATTGCCTACCCTGTGTTTCAGACAAGGAAGTGGATATAGAAAAATGTTTTACTTTTAAACTCAGACAAAACAGAGATACTTGTTCTAGGTCACAAGAAGCATAGAGATCTTCTGTTAGATATGACAATTAATATTGATGGTTGCACTCTCATCTCAAATAAAACTGTGAAGGACCTCTGCGTTACTCTTGACCCTGATCTCTCTTTACAAATCAAGGCTATTTCAAGGAGTTTCTCCCATTTTTCTCTGCAGATCCTCTCAAGCTCTGACAGGTTGGAAGGGGAGCATTGCTGCATAGCTGTTTTCAGGTCTCTCCAGAGATGTTTGATCGCGTTCAAGTCTGGGCTCTGGTTGGGCCACTCAAGGGCATTCAGAGATTGTCTCGAAGCCACTCCTGCATTGTCTTGTCTGTGTGCTTAGGACTGTTGTCCTGTTGGAAGGTGAACCTTTGCCCCAGTCTGAGGTCCTGAGTTCTCTGGAGCATGTTTTCATCAAAGATCTCTCTGTACTTTGCTCCGTTAATCTTTCCCTCAATTCTGACTCGTCTCCCAGTCCCTGCCGCTGAAAAACCACAACATCATGCTGTCACCCATGCTTCACCATATGGATGGTGCCAGGTTTCCTCCTGGCGTGACGCTTGGCATTCAGGCCAAAGAGTTCAATCTTGGTTTCATTAAACCAGAGAATCTTGTTTCTCATGGTCTGAGAGTCCTTTAGGTGCCTTTTGGCAAACTCCAAGCCGGCATGTGCCTTTTACTGAGAAGGGGCTTCTGTCTGGCCACTCTACCATAAAGGCCTGATTGGTGGAGTGCTGCAGCGATGATTGTCCTTTTGGAAGGTTCTCTCATCTCCACAGAGCAACTTTGGAGCTCTGTCAGAGTGACCATCGAGATCTTGGTCACCTCCCTGACAAAGATCCTTCTCCCCCTATTGCTCAGTTTGGCCAGGTGGCCAGCTCTAGGAAGAGTCTTGGTGGTTCCAAACTTCTTCCCTTTAAGAATGATGGAGGCCATGGTGTTCTTGGGGAACTTCAATGCTACAGAAATGTTTTGGTACCCTTTCCCAGATTTGTGCCTGGACACAATCCTGTCTCAGAGCTCTACGGACAATCCCTTCAACCTCATGGCTTGGTTTTTGCTCTCTTCGATGGCTCCCCTAGCAGTCAAAGCTGAGCGATACGCATCACTCTCACCCGGAGACGCCTCAGTCTTTCAACGGGACATCCAGGTGCTCTGTACGGGATGTCTTCCTTATAGAGTTATTGCTCCCTCTCTCAAATTGGCTAGCTAGCTAGCTAATAATACGTCAATATGGCCAATTAACAAACTAACTTCCAGGGAATAAACTAGATGGCTATATCCAAATATTGTTTGATTTGCTTGCCATCTATAGTGGTGATGACAACTTTACTAGAATGAGAACTTGTGAATGCCTTTCCAAAAGCCTAATCTCTGATGAAGCAGCTAAATGACATGTCTGCTTAGCTAGCTAGCTGACTACATGCCAAATAGTTGGCTACCCTCACATATTTGAAAGGACATGATCAATTTATGTTGATATGCCTCTGCCTGTAATATTAGATTTTTATTTCTAAAGGAAAGTGAAAGGGGGACACCTAGTCAGTTGTACAACTGAATGTATTCAACTGAAATGTGTCTTCTGCATTTAACCCAACCCCTCTGAATCAGGCTGCCTTAACACTGAACTGATTTAATCTAGGCCTAGGTCTAGGATATGAGTTGAGGGTTAAACTACTTGGACACAACTTATTCAAGGGTTTTTCTTTATTTGTACTATTTTCTACATTGTAGAATAATAGAGAAGTCAAAACTATGAAATAACACATATGGAATAATGTAGTAACCAAAATTTAAAAAAAAAAATCTAAATATATCTTACATTTGAAATTCTTCAAAGTAGCTACCCTTTGCCTTGATGACAGCTTTGCACAATCTTGGCATTCTCTCAACCAGCTTTATGAGGTAGTCACCTGGAATGCATTTCAATGAACAGATGTGCCTTGTTAAAAGGTCATTTTAATCCGTTTGATCCAATAAGTTGTGTTGTGACAAGGTAGGGGTGGTATGCAGAAGATAGAGCTATTTGGTAAAAGACCAAGTCCATATTATGGCAAGAACAGCTCAAATAAGCAAAGAGAAACAGAAGTCAATCATTACTTTAAGACACGAAGGTCTGTCAATCTAGAAAATTTCAATAACTTTCTTCAAGTGCAGTTGCACTGGCTCTCATGAGGGCCGCCACAGGAAAGGAAGACCATGAGTTACCTCTGCTGCAGAGGATAAGTTCATCAGTTACCAGCCTCAGAAATTGCAGTGCAGCCCAAATAAATAACAGACACCTTTCAACATCAACTGTTCAGAGGAGACTGTGTGAATCAGGCCTTCAGGGTCGAATTGCTGCAAAGAAACCACTACTAAAGGACACCAATAAGAAGAGACTTGCTTTGGCCAAGAAACACGAGCAATGGACATTAGACCAGGGGAAATCTGTCCTTTGGTCTGATGAGTCCAAATGTGAGATTTTTGTTTCCAACCACCTTGTCTTTGTGAGACGCAGAGTAGGTGAATGGATGATCTCTGTATGGGTGGTTCCCACCATGAAGAATGGAGGAGGAGGTGTGATGGTGTGGGGTAATGTTCTTCTTTAGAATTCAAGGCACACACCAGGCAGGGGATGGGCAATGGACTCATGCTGTTTATGCCAAATCCTGACTGCGGAACAGTGATTCGTCGGACCAGGTGATATTTTTTCTACCACTTAATAGTCCAGTGTTGGTGATCACGTGCCTACTGGAGACACTTATTTTAGTTTTTAGCTGACAGGAGTGGAACCTTGTGTGGTTATCTGCTGCAATAGCTTATCCGTGACAAAGACCAACGAGTTGTGTGTTCCGAGATGCCGTTCTGCACACCCGATTTTGTTGCACAATTCTTGCCATTCTCCTTCGACCTCTCATCAACGAGCTGTTTTCACCCAGAGGACTGCCGCTGACTAGATGTTTTTTGTTTGTCGCACCATTCTCGGTTAACCCTAGACACTGTCGAGTGTGAAAAGCCCCGGAGGCCGGCTGTTTCTGAGATACTGAAACCAGGATGCCTGACACCGACTCTCATACTACGCTCAAAGTCACTTAAGTCACTCGTTTTGAACAGTAACTAAATGCCTTGATGCCTGTTTGGCTGCTTTCTATAGCAAGCCATGGCCACTGTCTGTAGGAGCAAACAATTTTCCTGAATGGGGTGGTGTACCTAATAAACTGGCCAGTGTGTGCACTTTACCATGCTGTATGAAGCAATACAGTGATATGTACAGAACCAGTCAAAACTATGGACACACCTACTCATTCAAGGGGTTTTCTTTATTCTTACTATTTTCTATATTGTAGAATAATAGTGAAGACATAAACTATGAAATTACACATATGGAATCATGTTGTGACTGAAAAAGTAACCAACATATATTTTATATTTGAGATTCTTCAAAATAACCACCCTTTGCCTTGATGACAGCTTTGCACAGTCTTGACGTTCTCTCAACCAGCTTCAACCAACCAGTACTAGATGGGTGTACATTGGCCATTAATTTAAGATTTCATGGATGGTGTACTACAAGTACCCCAACCATATCCACTCATTCATTATAGTACACAGAGTTTTTACTGGACAATGACAATGGAGTAGGCATGAGCGCTAACAGATCTGGGACCATGCTCGGTGGAAGCAACTACACCACCCCTTTAGTTGATAACTAATAAAAGTTCAAATAACCCCAAGGAACGTGCCTACAAATAGCACGTTCAAAATATCTGTTTGAAAATCCTTATATTGCAAACATGTTTTTTTTTACCTCATACTGAACAAAAATATAAATGCAACATGTAATAATTTCAACGAGTTACAGTTTATATAAAGAAATCAGTCAATTGAAATAAATTCAATAGCCCCTAATCTATGGATTTTACGACTGGGCAGTGGCGCAGCCATGGGTGGACCTTGGAGGGCATACTGTAAGCCCACCCACTTGGGAGCCAGGCTCAGCCTATCAGAATTACTTTTTCCCCACAAAAGGGCTTTATTAGACAGAAATACTCAGTTTCATCAGATGCCCAGGTGGCTGGTCTTAGACAATCCCGGAGGTGAAGAAGCCAGATTTGGAGGTCCTGGGCTGGGGTGGTTAAATGAGGTCTGCAGTTGTGAGGCCGGTTGGATTCTCTCCCAAATTCTCTTAAACAACGTTGTAGGCGGCTTATGGTAGAGAAATGAACCTTCAATTCTCTGGCAACAGCTCTGGTGGACATTCCTGCAGTCAGCAAGCCAATTGCACCCTCCCTCAAAACATCTGTGGCATTGTGCTGTGCAGTGGCAACCTGTCATTCAGGGCAGGTGGGGCGGGGGGGGGGGGGGGGTTATCTTTTTGCATGTTATTTTGACATTAAGACGTGTCGCATATCAGTTTGCAAACAATGTAAAAAATATAAAATAATTGAGTTAATAAAGCCACATACAAACTTAGTCTCTTTTTTTCTTTCTTGAGTAAGGCAGCCCCAAAATGCAGGTGTTTCAGCCTAGCTCAGTGCTTTCTATGATGGTGGGGCAGCCAGCGGAAAATACGGAGCATAGGGGTTGGTAATGTTCTCCAGTTGCGCCGTGATTGGGTAATGTTCTCTAGTTGCGCCGCGATTGGCTCATTGTTCTTTCACTCATGGGGACAGAACAAAAAAATTCAAGCCCCTTAAGTGTTGCCATAGAGTTACATTAGAGGAGCCCATCCAAGATGGCTTAAGGTCATTGGCCACAGATAAAATAACATCAAATCACGTTATATCTACAGTAGCTTTGATAGGACATGTCAACATCATACTTTCAAAATCTTAGCTAGCAAGCTAGCAGTCATCATTATGAATCAAGTTGAAAAATGTACTGGCAAATGCTTTTTAATCCTTGTCATATGAAGAGAAATAATGAAGAGAAATTATAGATGTATAAAACTTATCTGTGCTCATAGGCGATTGGACAAGAACATTACACAACCAGGCTAACTGAAAGCATTGCAAAGCAATCACTAGCCTGCTATTCAGTGGAGTGTATTCGTGGTTCCAAGTCTAGGTTTAAGGGTATCTTTTCTAAGCTTAAAAGGATAAACATTCTACATTGGCCATGCTGTCAATCCAGCATAACTTCTGCCGTGCTCAAAATAACTGGAAACTCAGAACTGGGAAGTCTCAGACTTCAGTGAGTTCAAGACAACTGGGAACTCAGAATTGGAATTCGGGAACTCAGGCTTCTTTTCAGACTATGGTTTGCAACTGCACATGGGGACAAAGATCGTACTTTTTGGAGAAATATTCTCTGGTCTGATGAAACAAAAATAGAACTGTTTGGCCATAATGACCATCGTTATGTTTGGAGGAAAAAGAGGGAGGCTTGCAAGCCAAAGAACACCATCCCAACTGTGAAGCACGGGGGTGGCAGCATCATGTTGTGTGGGTGCTTTGCTGCAGGAGGGACTGGTGCACTTAACAAAATAGATGGCATCATGAGGGAGGAGAATTATATGGATATATTGAAGCAACATCAGTCAGGAAGTCGCAAATGGGTCTTTGAAATGAACAGTGACCCCAGGCATACTTCCAAAGTTGTGGAAAAATGGCTTAAGGACAACAAAGTGTAGGTATTGGAGTGGCCAACACAAAGCCCTGACCTCAATCCTATAGAACATTTGTGGGCAGAACTGAAAAAGCATGTGCGAGCAAGGAGGCCTACAAACCTGACTCAGTTACACCAGCTCTATCAGGAGGAATGGGCCAAAATTCACCCAACTTATTGTGGGAAGCTTGTGGAAGGCTACCCGAAACGTTTGACCCAAGTTAAACAATTTAAAGGCAATGCGACCAAATACTAATTGAGTGTATGTAAACTTCTGACCCACTGGGAATGTGATGAAAGAAATACAAGCTGAAATAAATCACTCTAATATTATTCTGACATTTCACATTCCTAAAATAAAGTGGTGATCCTAACTGACATAAAACAGGGATTTTTTACGATGATTAAATGTCAGGAATTGTGAAACTGAGTTTAAATGTATGGCTAAGGTGTATGTAAACTTCTGACTTCAACTGTACATGCTAAAATTCCCACTGGTGTTGTGCAACAAGACTGCACATTTTAGAGTGTCCTTTTATTTCCCCCAGCACAAGGTTCACCTGTGTAATGATCATGCTGTTTAATCAGCTTCTTGATATGCCACACCCGTCAGGTGGATGTATTATCTTGGCAAAGGATAAATGCTCACTAACAGGGATGCAAAAAAATGTGTGCACAAAATGAGAAAAAATTGCTTTGTGTGCATATGGAACATTTCTGTGATCTTTTATTTCAGCTCATGAAACATGGGACCAACACTTTACATGTTGCGATTTATACAAATAACACTATGGTCCCATTTAATATATCACTGTCAGTCATTTGTAAGTACATCATATTATCCTTCTAATCCATTTGTCTGTCCCCGTCTTTCTATGCATCCACGTTCTCCAAATGCCTGTTTATTAGTCGGGTTCATGCATGCTTATGACAAGTTGTACAATGCATTATACCTGTAAAGTGTTATCCCTTGTTTTTGTACTTCTATGGACAGAAGTCCATCCTTTCTATTATTTTATTTTCCTGTCGATTTTAACAGGACTTTGCAACAAGGAGCATCAAGCACCCTGTCAGAAACAGGAAATGTACCAACAGAGCATAATTTAAAGAAAGAGTCTAAAATGTAAAATGCAGGACCTAACGTTCAATTAAAAACTGATTGTTTTTAGGAAGGAGAAGAGAGACACCACCGTGACAGAGAATCATGTGTATGCTGAGATTGTATTTTTTTTTACCAGTTAATTTCCATTTTCATTACTTTGTCGCTCAATGAAGCAGTGTGGGACAATGTTAATGCCTTAGCTCAGTGCATTGTGTGTGTCACCTCTAGGAGCAGCTTGAACAAGAGGTTGCCATACGTTTACACAGACTTCCTTCCAAACAGAAAACAAACTGAGCCCCTGGAGGACTTTGGATACTCCACCATCGGGCCAGCCTAAGAGCCAATTTATGCTTGATCCGAAAAATGTTGTCGGAGGCACCGTTTGGATGGTGTGACACAATAGCGAAGCCTCCGGAGGCACGCATAGGCCAAATTGAGCTCCGTTCTGCATCACCATGCGCCTCCCAAATGTTGTTACAATGCGGAGGGCTCTGTATAGCTCTGCATTGACATGATTAGTTGACGGTAGGTGAGGGCGGGAGGTCCTGTTTAAACAAACTCACTTCCATCACAACAGCTCTGCCACAGATAGAACAATGAGACACATATTTCCCAGGACGTACTACCAAACAGCGAGAGGAAGCCAAGTGTCCAGCAGTGGGAGAAGATGGAACGAGATGGATTTTGGCCAACATACTGATCATTTTCTCATCGATGTAACATTTGATCTCAATAGAGTTCTGTTCCCAAAACTAGAATATGTTACGAACAGAGTGGACTAAGTTTAGACTTTACCCTTTGCCAAAGTAAAAAAAAAAAAGGTATTGTTTAGGATTGCAAAGGCGAACTGATTTATTGCACACGCGCACTTCAGAGTAGGCGTTCCCTAAAAAATATGCAAATTAAGCTAGAACATGCCTATAGGGGGATCTCACTAGCTCATGTTTGGTTCTACCCACTAGGACTCATTTGCGCCCATTTGAAACAACAGGCTGTGGTCCATCTTGGTTTAGTTATACAAATCATTGGCTGCTCGTCGAAGCGCTAGAAGTATGAATACCCTGACTTCTGCAGAGCCCATATCATCGCAAATGCAGACGTCAGAATGACCATGCAGCAGCACCTTTAAGTGGCGTCACAGTGATCAGAGGAATCCAAAAATGTATCGGGGGTTTATTCACATCCCAGAATGAGTAGAAGACGAAGAGAATTGTCATATACATTTATTCGAAACTGCATTAAAATGTCCATTATGCTAGAGTTCCCCAATGTAGCCAGATCAAACAGTTGGAGCGCCGTGCCGCAACAGAATGCTTACGTTAAACAATTACCAGAGTAACGCAAATGTTAAACAGATTCCAGAAATCACACTTTGATGTCGAAGAAGAGACTGTGGTGAGATGAAAAGGTTTAATATAGGTTACTTTAATAGGTGTTCAAGGAATAATAGTTGCGTCGGCAGACAGTGTTATGACATGACTCAGTGAAAGGGGCTGAGGGCGATGGCTAAGGGATCCCTCACTAAGCAGGGGCTCCAGTAAGGCAAGGCTGCATTGAACAACTGGGCTGTAACAATCAAGTCCATACATGTCATGATACAGTACTATTAACATAAATAAGATTGAGCACACATTATACAAGCTATCAGAGGAAACATACTTAAGATCTGGCGTCATCTCTTCAGAAGAACAAAAGGGAAGCCGTGATCTACATTCCTGTAAAGGGAGAAAGTTTTTTATTTTTTTATTTTTTTAATCTGGGTGCATATTCAGTTTTTCTATTTTTGTAACTAAATGAACAGCTATAAAAAAGAAATTGTAATAAATAAGCTTGAATACAGAGGGTTTGGCAATTGTTCTTTGTAATTGCATGAGTGTCCCTGGTTTCACCCTTTCCTGAAGTGAGAGCCTCATTGAACTGCAGAGAAGAAACAAATAATTCCGTCCGGGGTGACACGGTCCCTTACAAACAAAAAAAATCTCTCTCATATATAACTTTAACAGACGTTGGCAGGTAAGTCACAATGACTTACAACTCCACACACCTCCACAGAGTTCCCAGCACAGCAGCTGAATCGTCATGAGGACCATAGGTTGTAACAAACTATTCACCTGTGGAAACAGTCCACCATCGCATACATACACAGTAGAGTCAAGACCTAAATTGAATTAGAAAAATACATGTACAAAATCGATTACATTCAAGAGACAGTACTAGCACAAAAGGATATAGTCTATAGTCATTTCAATAACTAATAATATAGGAATTTTATAGAGGCATTTTCTAAATAGAAAAGGTTGAGGGTGATATAGTATGGCTGTTTTTGAAGATGTGTGGGGTTGGTTACCGACTTGATTCTAAAATGCTCAAATTAGATCAAAATACTTCAATGCATAATGTCATAAGATGGACATAAATACCTGTGTAATCTTTTAATTTCACTTAATGATATTACATTTTTAAAGATCATCATGATATCATTTTGGTTTGGATCATAAGGTGCAAATATTGTCTATTAAAAGAGGCATTGAAAAGGTGCCAGTACAATGTACACCATTCCCACTTGGGGTTTTAGTCATAGGAAACCCATCAGATATATAGGATTAGTTGTGCTGATATAATACATTTGTTACCTGAAGATCTATACACCAAGAAAATGCAGTGCAACTGCTATGCTAACCTTAGTTTTCAACAGAATTTTCATTTAAAAGACAACTTTCCCTTTTCTTTGGCAAATGTCTCAAAACCACTAGTTACAAGCATGTACATTGTTGCTCTTTTTGGGGAAGACAATTGCTTCATTTGTGTGAAAGAACAACACTGCTGTCTATCAGTGGAAGAACTGCGTAGTTTACTGCTTGGATGACTTTAGTCACCCTTCAATTTATTTTCTCTCAAACCTGGAAAATATATACAGTATATTTAAGTCTTAAATGTTTGTTTTAAAGCTTTCCTTCAAGCTTGGGAGTTTGAAAGTCATGATTTAGGTCTGCTTGTTTACAGTCCATTTGCCCGCTTTTAGGGATAAATAAACTAATACAGCATTGCTCGTATCCCTACAAGTCAGTCCAATCCTGACTTGTAAGGATATATTTAATATAGTTTCAATATATTCTACTTTGTGGCATTATAATCCCTTGGCTAAAACTAAGTACCACCATTGGACAATAATAGGGTTGAGCTAATAGCCTTTTTAAATAGTTCATGTTGTGCCCTGACAGCACACATCATTCAGACGTAGCCCAGAAATGGCAATGCAGTTGCTTTAAGAATACAAACTCTGGAAACTACAGGTGGAAACTACCCTTCTAGAAGCAGTGCATCTCATCTCAGTGCTCATTTGCTTAACAGGTACAGTAAGCATTGATGCATTATTTTGTGTATGAGCTTTTTTGACAACAGTCTTAATCCAGTAAACTAGGCCTCAGGAAAAGAAAACCGAGGTTGGGAACACAAGATAAAATAAAAAAAATCTAGTTCAACAGCATCATAATACACTTAAGTGAAGGAGAAGAATCTAATATTAAAAGAGAAATAAACTTAAAGAAAAAGCAACAGCGAGAGAAGAAGCATGGCTGAATGTAAGACCTAAGAAAAAGAGCATTGGTCAACTTAGAAACAAAAGAGTCATAATAATATAGCATAATGATAATTTCATGGAGGACATATCATTGGGGACTCTTCAACCTTGGAACTGGCTTGCACTACTTGTGTAAGCCTGAGACAGCTTTTTCCATCTGATTAGCTTACACCCAGTGCAGACGTCAAGAGTCCCCCAACCCTACTACAGCTCACACACTGTAAACAGAAGAATGGACACAAGGATCAGCTATTTGGATATGGAATGGATGCTAGCCTGTTCTACCTCGGTTAGAACATACAAAAAAACTAAATTTTTAACTAAATAAAAAAAGAAACAAACAAAGCATTAAAAGCAATTGTCTTGTTACTGAAAAACAAATGCGTTCAAAAGCAAAACCTTAATTATTCTCATTGCCTAAGAGTGGACCGTTACTTGGCATAAGAAAATCTCAAAGGCTAGTAGGAAAAACAAAAAGAGACCAGGGAAAACACATTGCCCTACTGAGAAAAAGTTACATCTTAAAAGCGCCTCCTACGTTAGTGCAGTGTTCTTTGTTAAAAAAACCTATCTTAGGAAACTAGTAGCACACATTTGGATTAGCCTTGTAGATGCTACGCAGACTGCGATAAGATCAAGTATTGACACAAAATGCATTTTCATCATTCAAGTATATTCAAACGGATGTAAGATTCATGTGAATGGTTGCGCGGTGGATGGGATGGCAGTGGTTGAGGTACGGCTAACGTCGTAATGAGAGAGTTAAGGCCATGGAGAACCGTCCATACTGTCAGTAACTTTGCTTCTCATCAAATTGAGCCCCACTGTAGGGGACCAACTGCCAGGTAAAACAGGCAGGTTCAGACTTACAACATGCTAACCAAAGGCCTCCCATCTAAGCTTAAAACGTTAACTTAAGTTCAAATGCAAGAGCCTCAATGTGTTGAGTTCAAACTGACAATGAAGGTTAAACAGATCACCGTAGTAGCAGTTGCTAAGCTGGTGGGAAGGCAAGGGATGGAGTAATATGGAATACTTGACCATGGTGTGGAAGGTTAAGAGGTCTGCTTTATCTCTAGACCACACTAAATAGGCAAATCAAAATGAGGGTACCACATGAAATAAATCACAAAGGACTATCTACCAAGCTGTGTCAATTTGTTCAAGCAGGAAGGTGTGCAGGAAGCCACAAGATTCGACTCATCCCTACATTGAGGTATGCTAGGTGGAGGGGACTTTGCAACAGTGTGTGAAAGGGGGAAGATGTTCTCTTACAAGTGGTCAAGCTGACCGTGTGTAGGTTTCCTTTCTTTTTTTTGAAATGCAATTTTTGTTCGCAAAACTTGACCTTAAAATGGCGTAATATTGGACAAAGATTACACATTAACGTGAACACAACCTGCCTTCCTCAGGGTACTCTAAGTAGGTAGGACCGTACAGGAAGAGGAGGGAGGCGACATCCTACTGCCAAGGGAAGGGTTCAGGAGAATACTTAGAAGGTGAGTGGAAGGGAGGGGGGGGGGTTCATACCCCGCTTTTCCCCTCAGACCAGAGCTCTAGCTAATTCACCACAGAGGGATCCATCCACAAGTCACGTTCCATCTCCTTCCTTCCAGAACAGGATGAGGAGTCGGAGGTTAAAAGTTAAAACGCACACAACACGCAAGCGTCCATTTCGTTTTGCTGGAGGCAGGAGGGTGGCTGATCCACTTCATTGGTCAGCGCAGGAGATGAGGACAGGGGTCTGGGCCATTTCCTTCTGGCTGTCGCCAATCACACGCTGGCCTCTGGTACAGGAGGAAGAGAAGTTGGTAAAGGTCAACCAATCAAGGTATGCACTTCTTGTTCTTGGCATTTGTGTTCGGATGTTTTTTTGTCTGCTTAGTGAAGTAGTGTTTTGGCTCCTCCCTTGTACTTGATTGATAATTTAAGGTCATAGATTAGATGTGAAACTCCCTGGTTATCTAAGGACACAAATTCATAGAAAATAAAACATAGCGCATTCACGTTCAAAGCGTACAGAGAAAAATTTAACCGTGTTTCAACAAAAGTTGAAAAGGAACAGCTTCCTTGAAGCAAAGGTGAGTTCCTCTTCCTATATTTCTGGCTGCCTACCTGTGAATGTTCTCCATGGCTGCCACCTCGGCAAGGGCAGACAGGCTAAAGAAGGCGGGCAGGACTTCGGGTGCACTGCTTCTATCTGCTTCCTCCTGCTTGGGTGCACTGTAGCACCCTGTTTCGTTGCATAAAGTCTCTCGTAATGGCTTGTCGTCCTGCTCCGGGGTCAGGTCCCTGACTTTGTCCTCTGTGATAAAACGGACCAAAGCAGATGCCATGAGGCTATGTCATTCAAAATGGCCTCTCAAAATGGCATGCACAGCTAATCCCTCATTTGGCGTTTTCCAGCTCACATACAGTATACAGAATAAACTATTGCCTGTTAGGAAAGACTTACCCTCTGCTGGGGACACCCTGCCGTCGGCCGAGCGCACCAGGTGGGTTATTTTGCTCTTCCTAGCCTTCCTCTTCTGGCTGCCCACCGGTATGCTAGCGCTAGTTCCCATGGCCTCTGGGGAAAGCGTGGCGGTGGCACATGGGGCGGGGGTCTGCTTGGCCTTGGCAGCAGAGTCTGACATGGGGGAGTCACTATGCATCGCTATGTCTGAGAGGGGATAACATTTGAAAAGACCCACTCATTTTTGAATTATTGAACCAAAATTCTAACTTGAGATCAGGACACCTAACTCCAAGATAATTCATGTGTAAATCATGAATTGACTGCAAAAAATGGATTTGGCCAAGACCCTTTTCTGCTAGATGGCTCACTATTTATTTACTCCTCACTTTGCAGTTTAAAACTTGTTCAACAACTAAAGAGAGAATATTTTACACGTGTCTAAATTCAATGTGAAATAAAAACGCTTGGTACGTACATTGAGTAATGTGTCCATTATCTCCAACTATGTGTAAATACCATGCCAAGAACATTCACAACTGGATTACAATCCACACACATTACATGATGCTCTAATTCACCTTTGTCCACAGTATTGGGTTTCTCCTTTTTCTGCTTGTACTTGCTAACAATCTTGTGGAATAAAGTCTTTTTCTGAGATGAAGATGGACCTGATATAACAAAAAAAAGATAAACAAAAATAGAAACAAAAGCATTGCATGCCATGTTAAATGGTAACAATGTGGTCAAGTTCCTGAAAGCGAGGAGCGACAGGAGCGGTATGGGATGCGGAGGGATGGCTTCTGTCAAAACATATTGAAATGTTTTTGTGAACATTCCAGTAACATTCTCTGCTTACCCTTGGCAGGTTTTGGAGGTTGTTCCTCCGGTGCGGTGCTAACGTCTGGTTTTTTCTTCTTGGTGACGATGGTGCTTTTCTTGTCGAACGTCAGAGGGCTGTACTGCGGCAGGCTGTTGAACTTCTTCTCAAACTCCTCCTCCAGTTTCCCCAAACTGCAAAGGTATGTTGTTGATTAGATACGGGGTTGGGAACATGCTCAACTCCACTTTCTTCATGAAGGCTTTCATCTTGCGGAAACGCGTTGTCATTTGTTTGTCACTGTTGTTTTTAATATTTTGATAGAAATGCCAACACAATATTACCTTTTCAAGTTCCCTCTTGCGTGTTTTAAGTGTGCCTTGATCGGATAACTAAGGCCCACTGTTGCTATGTTCCTCGATTGCTGAGCGCTATAAACCGTTTTACGAAGTGGCTTATTATCCATGTCATTCAAGCAGGACATTGACCTATTAAACATTGACCCTTGAAAACCCCTAAAAATATGAATGGGACGAACCAACATTATTGTTAACGCTTATGGATGTGCCCACATTAATATTTCAAACACGTAGGAGTGCCCATAACCTGACCTGGCCTATTTGCTCTCTTCAGGGATTCCTCAAAGTCGGACGTAAACTTGCACACAGAGGACCCCATTACACCGTAAAGAAAGCAGAGCGAGTTAAATAGACACCGAAAGAATAATGTATTTTCCACATCCAACAATTCACTAATAGTCTATAAACAAAACAGACTTGTGGCGTAAATGCAAAGAGCATCAAGCCACGAACGCACTTAGCCAATCTCCACTGCCATTAGTGCAAACTTGAATCCTTGCATGATGGACGTGCCCCTTGTCAAACGGGCTTATTGTTCGTTCGCTATATTCTGCTCCCACTAGTCATATTTCATTCAGTTTTCAGTGAAAACCTAGCACTTTTTGGGGTAAAATGTTCTTGGACAGGGAACTCACCCTGGCGCCGTCTCGTCTTTGGATTTTGACTTCTTTAGCTTCTTGGGATTAGTGGGTCCCATCTGTGAGAAAGCCCAGGTCTCGTCCGTCCAGCCCCCTTCATCAGATCCACTTCGAAAAGAGCCTCTTTTGCCTGATTAACACACACAGACATACAAAAACAGAGTTTAGAGGAGCCGCCTGTAAAATTACAATTAAAACACAGAAACTTGCTCGGAATGGGTGTAAAACAACAGCATATTGATAATCATTGTGGAGATTGGGCAGGGGGGTTACTAATACATACCTCTGTCCACGTTGGCCCTCAGTGAGGTCAGCATCCCTTCCGACACCAGGGTCTTGTACAGCGCCCCCTTGCAGCTTCTCTCAGACTTCCTGGAGCCACACCCTTCAGCATTGGCCTCCGCTTCCCTCTGCTTCTCCTCGACTTTGTGCGGGGGGCTGGGAGGGGCAGTGGGCTTCTCCGTGCCTGCGGGGCTGCTGCCGATGCTGGCCTCCTCAGCCTCTGTCTTGGGGCTTGCTAGATTCGCTGCCGTCTCCACTGTCGATGGCAGCTCTGTGCGACTTCCATCCTCTTTGTCCTCCTCCATCTCATCCTCTTCCTTAGCCTTCAAGGGCCTCTTGGCTTTGGACTTCTTTTTCGGTGAGCTGGGCTCTCTTGGAATGGTAACGACGGCGGTGCTAGCCTTCTTCTTGGGTATATCCTCCTCGGCGTCACCCCAGGCACCTTTAGCCACTGCCTCGATAGTGTAGAGGAGGCTCTCCAACTCAGACTCAGACGATGGTCGCTTTTTGAGGGTCTTTTTGGGCGAACCCGGACGAGGGATCTTGTCTTTGTCCACCGCTTTGGGTGGCTCTCTGGCAGTAGCTTCTTGCTTCTTCTTCTTCTTCTTCTTTTTGACGCTGGCCGCTTGGCCGCAGAGCAGCGGGGGACTGGCATTGGTGGGCGTGGAGGAGGAAGAAGTGGAGGAAGATGGGGGAGAGGAAAGAGGAAAATCGGTGATGTTGCCCCCAGTGTCCTCCTTGACCACCGTCTCAGTTTTGATGTGTGGGGCACAGGTATCGTCCTGTGTCTCCATCTTCCCTGCCTCGGAGGCCAAACACATCTATACCAAACACAATAGTGCACATAAATTAACATTTCAGTAGTCACAT
This sequence comes from Oncorhynchus clarkii lewisi, assembly GCF_045791955.1. Classification (NCBI taxonomy): domain Eukaryota; kingdom Metazoa; phylum Chordata; class Actinopteri; order Salmoniformes; family Salmonidae; genus Oncorhynchus; species Oncorhynchus clarkii. Next base: position 44,985,805 of record NC_092158.1, read on the forward strand.
CATTGTGAAAGTGCTGGAGATAACTATTAGTCATTTCCACTATAGGGCTTTCGAAGATTTTAGTAATATCAAATGGGCTTAAATGGACCCTTAAAGGTTTTGTGATGGAGGGCCTGCAGTACCTCAGCGAGCTGGAAGAGAGCCGACTGGCTACACTGCTTTCCCTCCGGTGCAGTCGACTGGCTTGAATCAGAGGAGATCTGCTTTAATTGATAACAAGAGGATAATTAGACAAAACATCACTTTGCATAGTAAAGACAATACTATAAAGCACATGTAGTTGTGCAGAGTGGCAGACTTGAGACAGTGTAATGACTGTACCTCTGCCAGTTGAAAAAGAGGGGCCTTGACGTTGATCTTGGGTACGTCAGATTTTCCCTGTTGTGAGGTGCCAGACCACGTCTGGGGAAAAATGGGAAGGGAGAATGGATAAAGATCCTGGGATTATGTACCGGTATGTTCATATTTGTGACTTGTGTATACTAAATATTATGGTAGGTATATACTGAATGCTTTAATTTGTGCCCTCCCTTAAGGCATGCCCACACATTAGGAAGAGCCAATAGTAGAAGTATTGGCAGATTTTAATTTTGTTGATGGATTTCAGTAAGCAGGAAGGTACCCCACTCGGTTTAAAAACCAACTACTTAATAGCACATTAAAATAGCATGTAGAATGATAAAATGACATACTCATGCAGTATGTAAGCATGCTGAGCAGTTGGCACCTCGCCTATGAATGTTACAGGTCAATAACATTGAGCTAAAAGATGTGGTCACAAATAGCCTTTTCCTGAGAATACCCACTTCTGCCTGGTCCCCCCGACTCAAGGGCTTCCCCTTGCCAGCTGTGTCCGTTAAACTGGGCTGAAGCGTGCTGGAGGAGAGCTGGAAAGGGACACAAAATGGAGGGTTGGCTGACCCATTTCAATAGGAATGAGCCTCACTTCCTTTTCCCTATTGCAGCTTGATGTAAAGTCAGTGCAGGATAGGTCACAGAAAAGGCATAGTAGTGCCATCATTTTAGGGAATGTTATGATTGTGGCATATTTGGTGTGTTGGGTATGGTAGGGTTACTTTAAGAGCAAACTGAACCATTTCTATGCAAATAGATAATAAATGTAATGTAGGCTATTTTTTATACATCTATGCATATTGGCATAAAATCAACAAACTTGTGTCAGACTGCGGTTGCCGTGACAGGCCTACTAAATAGTGTTACAAGACGTTCAAGAGAACCATCCCATTCTATGTGGTCTTACCTCAGCAAGTTGGAATAGGGAGGAGTTCTCAGGGTGCTTAGTGACATCTGTGGCTCCAGACTTTGAAGAACTGGATGAAATCTGTGGAGGTTCAATTCACACTTACATTCACACATTCACCACAAACATTTGAATAACGTGATCTTTGAATTTGCATCTCACAGTGCTTTTCCAACAAATGAGAGAATGACTTAAGTCCTTCAGATATATTTCCACTAAAACAATGATTTCTAGATTAAAGTTGTTGCACAACATGGATAAACTCAGTTTGAGGAGTTGAAAAACCACTAGACAGGGCCTTTATGTTATTTTAGAAACCCATATAACTCTGACGTCCCCTGGTGGTGAATTGCTGCACTACAGCCCAGGACCTATACTGAAAAAAAATATGAATGCAACATGCAACAACTTTATTGATTTTACAGAAATACTGTTCATTTGGGGAAATCAGTCAATTAAATAAATAAATTAGGCCTTAATCTATGGATTTCACATGACTGGGAATACAGATGGGGCGGCAGGGTAGCCTAGTGGTTAGAGTGTTGGACTAGTAACCGGAAGGTTGTAAGTTCAAACCCCCGAGCTGACAAGGTACAAATCTGTCGTTCTGCCACTGAACAGGCAGTTCCTAGGCCGCCATTGAAAATAAGAATTTGTTCTTAACTGACTTGCCTGGTTAAATAAAGGTAAAATAAATAAAATATGCATCAGATACCTTAAAAAGAAATGGGCCTCAGGATCTCATCACTGTATTTTTGTGCATTCAAATAACCATCGATAAAATGCAATTGTATTTGTTGTCCATAGCTTATGCCTGCCCCCCATGGTGCGGTGGGGTTATGGTATGGTAGAGAAATTAACATTCAATTTTCTGGCAATAGCTCTGGTGGACATTCCTGCAGTCAACATGCCAATTGCACACTTCATCAAAACTTGAGCCAAGACATCTGTGGCATTGTATTGTGTGACAAAACTGCACATTTTAGAGTGGCCTTTTATAGTCCCCACTACACCGGTGTAATGATCATGCTGTTTAATCAATTTCTTGATATGCCACACCTGTCAGGTGGATGAATTATCTTGGCCAAGGAGAAAGGCTCACATTTGAGAGAAATAAGCTTTTTGTTCACGTGGAAAATCTCAGGGATCTTTTATATCAGCACATGAAACATGGGACCAACACTTTACATGTTGCATTTATATTTTTGTTCAGTGCAGTATGTGACATACCTCTCTGGCAGTAAGGGCATGCTCCCCAGCCAACAGTAGCATGCTTAGGCCACCCATCTTTGTGGGATCTGGGAAGGCACAAAATGAAGGCAAGGTGGGATAATCTTTACTAATTTGACATTAATTCAGTGGCTGCTATGCTGAGACATGACATTCATATTTTATAAGCTGTTTTACCCAGAAATGTATCACTTGACGCACCTGCCATGGCGAAATTAAGCTGTGGTGTGCTGTCAGTCTTGGGCACTTTCTTGGCAGTGGCACAGCCCTTAGGGGAGTTGGAAGGGAAAGACCACACTTTTTTGCGTGCGTTGCTGACAGTGTGGCAGGGGCTCTTGACTGGCTTGTTAGTGGTGGGGCACCACTTGTAGCCTGGGTTAGCCTTCATGAAGGCATCCTTGTACTGGAAGACGACACAAAGCCAGAATGGTTATCAGCAAAAGAAAGACACAGCAATTAATACCTACTCTAGCAAAATGCAGAACATACTGAAGAGGTGTTGTCTCAGTATAGTCTTTCAAATGAGTTTGCTTGTGATCCTGTGTTGGAGCGCTTGATCTGCTCATTTGCTTGTCACACCACACAAATCGGTGTTCATTCTCTCTGAACTCTGCCAGTCCATGAGGAAAGATTATCTGAATTGAAAGTACTCTCCTCAAATGACAAAATCAATTGGAATGGTCTGTTTAGAGAAACAGAAAGGGGCGAATCCTAACTTAAGTCAAATTTTAACTTAGTCATACATTGATGTAAAAATGACACTTAAATGAAGTTAGGATTCGCCCCCGAAGAGAATAAGAAACATTTGACAGTTCCAGAACAGGGTTTTGGTGGTGCTCACCTCCTTGGCCATGTCTGTGTACTTCTGTTTCTCTTTGGGCTCCAGCACAGCCCACCAGTCAGCCAGGATCTTGGTGGCACCACGGTTGTCCAGCCGAGGGTGCTCCTGCCTCACCAGTGAACGGTGGCGCTTGCAGAAAAGCAGGAAGGCGTTCATGGGTCGGCGGGCCCGCTGCTCTGAAGAGTCCTCCTCCACCTCCATGGGCCCCCCGCATGCCACCTCCGGCCCCCGGCTCTCCCTGACCAGCAACGGCTGTGGACAGATGCATCAGTGATAGATATTTCAATCTTTATCATCTCTACTCCCACCACTATCATCATCATCATAACAATGGTAAGGCTCGATTGTTTCAGTTGATATTTCTTTGGGAATAATTCAAAATGTCCTTTTTGGGTATATCCATTGGAATTCAATCACTTTTTGACAGCATTCCTTTTGATTTTAACCAAACTTTCCATACCTGTTTGCCCATGGAAGTGGTCAGAAAGTGACCTTTTGGACCTAAATGACAAAATATTCAGGAGATAACAATTCTCAAAGTTGACCCATTTTGCATACCCCACCATACCATGAGACAACCATGTCTTCATCATTTGAAAAGTTAAATGTAAATGACTTAAAAAACCATGTAAACTCAGATTTTTTTCATATTCGTGTATGTTGTAGTTTAGACCCTACTTTACATCATCTGCTCTCTAATACAGGGTGGGTGTCATTTCAAATCATAGAAATAGATTTCATAGAATGGACCTACCCCTTCAGACCACTGTAATTTAGTACACCATTGACATTTAAATTGAATTGACATTTTGACTTCTAATTACTACCACAAAGATGACAACCGGTCCACCCACTGTTAAATGTCAACTTAAAATGGTCATGTCTATTGGATAATCTATATTTCTAGGATTGAGAGTATAATTTAAAACATATATTCCCATGCAAGTCAACGTTCTCTGGTGTGGACCTCCATTGATCTTTGCTGTACTAATTTGCGAGTTGAAATGTCAATTTTATTCCCATTTTAGTAAATGTATTAGCCAAAACATAACACCCACACTGTATTCAGGAGCATCTTAAACTAAGGTGGGCACAACACAACCTCAGATCTAAAATAAGGGTCTAAGCTACAACATATGCAAATATGCATCATTATTTTATTGTATTTAGGTATATAAAAAAAAATACAATTTGTTAAACTGTTTGTCAAGAAATTATAAAATAGTATGACAATACTGTTTGTAAGCGTTTAAATTAACTGTTTATTTTTTCCAGTGGTGAAGACATGGATGTCTCATATCATGGTTGAGTATGCAAAATAGGTCAACTTTGAGCACCCTTATCTCTTGAATGTTCTGCCATTCAGGTCCAAAAAGTTACTTTCTGAGCACTTCTACAATGGGCAAAGATTTGGGCAATGGTTTCATTTAAATCAAAATGGGGTGCTGTCAAAAAGCGATTGAATTCAAATGGATTTACCTTTTTTTAATATTTTTTAAATATGACAGAAAATGAAAGTGAATACTTCTAGACTACATACAAACCTAGTTATCAAAAATGGTGATTCAGAAATTAAGTAACTGTTGAAAAAAAGTTAAAAAGTTAATATTCTGTTAAATCATACACAAATGATTGTTGTTGACATGTCCTATACTCCTTTGTGGCCAAAGCATAAGTTGGAGGGGGAAAAAAAAAACACTTAAAAGAACCCTACCTCAATCTTGTATTTTAAACAGACCTTTTAAAGATATCACAACCGGCCGTGATTGGGAGTCCCATAGGGCGGCACATGATTGGCCCAGCGTCGTCCGGGTTTGGCCGGTGTAGGCAGTCATTGTAAATAAGAATTTGTTCTTAACTGACTTGCCTAGTTAAATAAAGGTTAAATATTTTTTATAAATAAATAAAGCTCCAATGCAGCCATTTTTATCTCAATATCATTTCTGGATCACAATTAAGTACCTTACTGATTATTATTATTTATTAAAACAAAAATAGCTTCTTAGCAAAGACCAATTTCTCAAGCAAGAATTTTGCTAGGACTGTCTGAATAGGGGGGGGGGGGGGGGGGGGGGGTGTAACAGAAAACTTAAGTAGAAATTGTGCACAAATACTTTTAAAAAAAATATTACAAAAAACCTCACTCATTTTAAGGTCAACACTGTTATTTGAACTTAAATCTTGTTTTAATATGGTTGAAACTATTGCTTTTAAAATATATTTTTCGAAAGAAACATTGAACATCTTATAGTCAAATCATAGTGTAAAAGCAGTTGAGCTAGTTCTACTCTTTTTGGTGATTTTTCTGGTGTTGTGTGGTGGAAAGCTGAGCGGGTCAACCACATCAACCCTGTTATCCATAGATAGACATGGTAGAAGAAATGTACTAACAATTACATTCTTGTCCCTCCCTGTTGCAAAGAACAAGCTTCCATTCCCCCAGTCACAAGGGGCTTCATGGGTGATTTAAGATGAAATTGTCAGCCCTGTTACTTTATTTGTCACTTAATATACTAATCTTTTTATTTAACCTCTTGAGATGGGAAAACATGTTTTTTTATTAAGTTCAACATGTGCTCTTTATGACAGAATGTAGAAATCAGGTGAAATAAAACTTTTTTCACCAAGTTACACTACTCAAAAGGCCCCCAAATTGGTGGAACAACCCATTTACTATACACAGTGTACAAAACGTTAGGAACACCTTCCTAATATTGCGTTGCACCCTCTTTTGCCCTCAGAATAGGCTAAATTCGTCGGGACATGAACTTACAAAGTGTCAAGCGTTCCACAGGGATGCTGGCCCATGATGACTCCAATGCTTTCCACAGTTGTGTCAAGTTGGCTGGATGTCCTTTGGGTGGTGGACCATTCTTAATACACGCAAGAAACTGTTGAGCGTGAAAAACCCAGCAGCGTTGCAGTTCTTGACAGACTCAAACCGATGCGCCTGGCACCTACTACCATACCCCGTTCAAAGACACTTAAATATTTTGTCTAGCCCATTCACCCTCTGAATGGCACACATACACAATCCATGTCTCAAGTCTTAAAACTCCTTTAACCTGTCCCCTCCCCTTAATCTACACGGATTGAAGTAGATTTAAAAAGTGACATCAAAAATGGATCATAGCTTTTACCTGGATTCACCTGGTCAGTCTGTCATGGACCTTAATGTCCTTAATGTTTTGTATACTCAGTGTATATCAAATTGAATGGGAATTAATCAGCAATTCCCAATTAAGAATTGACCCCTAACCCAGAAACAAATTGTTTTAACATGATCAGAAACAATGAGGGACTTCAAATCCAATGGCTGCAGCAGCCTCGCACATCCTTTCAGACCAGCACTGTCTGTCTGACCCCATATCCAGCCATGGAGAGATATTTCATAGAGGGGGTTAAGTACTGAGGCTGGTGGTTCTATACCGGAGTCAAAGGTCACTGCATCATATACAGTGAACTAACAAATAGACTGTGTACATGTATCATGGAGAAATAGTCAAGTGGGACTACGCCAAGAGACTAAAGACTGGAAGTCCAGGGTCATGTTCAGTAGGTCTGAAATAGAGGTCGACCGATTATGATTTTTCAACGCCGATACCGATTATTGGAGGACCAAAAAAGCCAATACCGATTATTGGAGGGCCAAAAAAGCCGATACCGATTAAATCGGCCGATTTTTATTTGTAATAATGACAATTACAACAATACTGAATTAACACTTATTTTAACTTAATATAATAAATCAATAAAATCAATTTAGCCTCAAGTAAATAATGAAACATGTTCAATTTGGTTTGAATAATGCAAAAACAAAGTGTTGGAGAAGAAAGTAAAAGTGCAATATGTGCTATGTAAGAAAGCTAACGTTTCAGTTCCTTGCTCAGAACATGAGAACATATGAAAGCTGGTGGTTCCTTTTAACATGAGTCTTCAATATTCCCAGGTAAGAAGTTTTAGGTTGTAGTTATTATAGGAATTATAGGACTATTTCCCTCTATACCATTTGTATTTCATTAACCTTTGACTATTGGATGTTCTTATAGGCACTTTAGAATTGCCAGTGTCACAGTGTAGCTTCCGTCCCTCTCCTCGCTCCTCCCTGGGCTCGAACCAGCAACACAACGACAACAGCCACCATCGAAGCAGCGTTACCCATGTAGAGCAAGGGGAAAAACTACTAGAAGGCTCAGAGCGAGTGACGTTTGAAACGCTATTAGCGCGCGCTAACTAGCTAGCCATTTCACTTTGGTTACACCAGCCTCATCTCGGGAGTTGATGGGCTTGAAGTCATAAACAGCGCAATGCTTGACGCACAACGAAGAGCTGCTGGCAAAGCGCACGAAAGTGCTGTTTGAATGAATGTTTACGCGCCTGCTTCTCCCTACCACCGCTCAGTCAGATTATATGCAACGCAGGACACGCTAGATAATATCTAGTAATATCATCAACCATGTGAAGTTAACTAGTGATTATGATTGATTGGTTTTTATAAGATATGTTTAATGCTAGCTAGCAACTTACCTTGGCTTACTGCATTCGCGTAACAGGCAGTCTCCTTGTGGAGTGCAACGAGAGAGAGGCTGGTCGTTATTGCGTTGGACGAGTTAACTGTAAGGTTGCAAGATTGGATACCCCGAGCTGACAAGGTGAAAATCTGTCGTTCTGCCCCTGAACAAGGCCACCGTTCCTAGGCAGTCTTTGAAAATAAGAATGTGTTCTTAACTGACTTGCCTAGTTAAATAAAGGTATTAATAATAATAATAATATTAGTCTGAAACTATCTGTTCTTGACCAATAACAAATGTTTTTATCATTTCAAAACGTGCCTACTGAATGCATCCCAGATCTGCAAAAGAAGACGCTAACCTTCTCCAGTTCTTCTTCGTCCTCCTCCTCTTCCTCCTCCGAGAAGTCCAGGGCCTTCTTGGAGAGTAGCGGGTGCCATTGTAGACACTTGCGCTTGGGCCGCTTGCCGCTCACCTCCACCTCCACAGGAGGCTCCTTACCCCTTCCTCCACCTTTCATGGCGCTGCCAAGCCTGGAGGGGGGAGAAAGATAGTCAGAGTTCACTCACAACTTATTGTGGCATAGGATCAAGTTCCATTTAGACACTGATCTTGGGTCAGTTTTCCCCATTAATGCTTAAAGCATCTGCAAAATAGCGTCACTGGCCACTCCACCACAGTTATTGGTTTTGTTGCTGAGCTGAGCATCACGCAACATGCAAAAAAAATAAAAGGTGCAATACATACTGTGCTCTATCGCCCGTGCAACAGTATTTGTTGTTTACAGTAACTTTTGTTGTTGTAATATCACAAATGGACACGCAGTTTCACCAATATGGATTGTCGCTTTAAGGTTAGGATTGGGGGAGGGGAAGCAGATGCCAGATCTTTACCTAGGGGAAATTCATGTCTGAGCATTTGGTGTTGGGTTTTGTTGAGCGCACTGATCAATGACTTTGTAAGTAGCACTATACAAATACATTGGATTGATTAATTGACTGAATTCTTTAGTCTCTTGAGCAACTGCTGGTGTTGGCTATAGTAGTAACAGAGACTAAAGGTTAAAGGTCATGAAAAAGTGATCCCTTTAATTAGACACCCTGACGAGGGCTCAAACGCTGGTCCCTGTGACTGTCCTTCCAAAACCAATATATTATACCAAAAGGCCAAAATCGCTTGGTAAGGTCACTCGGTTTTGTACTAAGATACAGAATTAGCAGTAAATTGTGGCTGCCATTTCAAAAGCACTTTGAGACTGAACACCAGACTGCCCATGTCTCTAATTGGCTGATGGCATCATCACTGTGGCCAGGGTGTGGTCAATGGAGTGCACAATTCTATGTGTAGATATACGCTTGCAGAATAGTTTGGACTTCTTGCGTGTGTGGTGCAATGCCATCTAGCAAATGCTTTTATCCAAAGCAACTTAGTCATGTGGGCATACATTTTACATATGGGTTGTTGTGAAATTGTTAGGTATTACCGCATGGTCGGAACTAGAAGCACAAGCATTTCGCTACTCGCATTAACATCTGCTAACCATGTGTATGTGACCAATAAAATTTGATTTGACAACCATTAGATTCTACACTTCTATACTTGGGTATAGCAAGAAAACCTCAAATCTGACAAAAGAAGACAAGTGTGTGTTTTAGGGCAGGTTGTAATACCACAGCATTTGATCAGATTAACTCACATCTGTGTGTATTTACTCTAATGTAAAGGGTATGCAGTATCTATCCTTCAATTTCTGTAAATGAACTACTGTATTCAATACTTAGGAAAAATAAATGTAATTGATAGCTGGGTCCAATGCATTTCTAATATTTTTTCACTGCCCTCAAATATTTTATTCATAGAAAAATATATATTTTGTTAAAGGGCAATTCCGCCACTTTTCAACCTCATATTCATTATCTACAGCGCCATACCAGTGTCTACATACAGTGAGGTCCAAAAGTATTTGGACAGTGACATGTTTAGCTCTGTATTCCAGCACTTTGGATTTGAAACGCTACAACGACTGAGGTTTAAGGTGCAGACTCTCAGTTGTGGAAAAAGTACCCAATTGTCATACTTGAGTAAAAGTAAAATATAACTTAATAGACAATGACTCAAGTAAAAGTCACCCTGTAAAATTCTATTTGAGTAAAAGTCTAAAAGTATTTGGTTTGAAATATACTTAAGTATCAAAAGTATAAATAATTTCAAATTCTTTATATTAAGCAAACCAGATGGCATAATTTTCATATTTTAATTTATGGATAACCAGGGGCACGCTCCAACACTCATTTACAAACAAAGCATGTGTTTAGTGAGTCATCAGTGCAGAGGCATTATGGATGATCTCTTGATAAGTGTGTGAATTTGATCAATTTCCTGTCCTGCTAAGCTTTCAAAATGTACTTTTGGGTGTCAGGGAAAATGTATGGAGTAAAAAGTATATACATATTCTTTAGGAATGTAGTGAAGTAAAAGTTGTCAAAAATATAAATAGTAAAGTACAGATGTCTCCAAAAATGACTTAAGTAGTACTTTAAAGTATTTTAAGCACTTTACACCACTGCAGACTCAGCTTTAAATTTGAGGGTATTTTCATCCACATCAGGTGAACTGTTTAGAAATTACAGCACTTTTTGTACATACTGTAGTTCTCGCCCCCACCCCCATTTCAGGGAAACAAATGTATTTGTTTCAAATCCAAAGTGCTGGAGTACAGAGCCAAAAACAAAACACGTGTCACTGTCCAAATACTTACGGTGACCGTATTACCACCACAACAACGGTCACGAGTATGGCAGTCTAATTCGATGTGACCGTTTAGTCACGGTATTTAGGCTTCTCCAAGCTCTGTGGCTGACGTCATTAGTAGCCTACCAAACTTGCTAACTACCTGGTACTCAGCACTCTATTGTCTCTCAAATCACCCTGATATCAATGCAAACGTAATCGAAAATCTAACCAAACACTTCATAAGAGCCCATGAGCTCATGTTGGGCAACATTTCTATAGGCCAGTGATTCTCAATTCTGGTCCTGGCTACCCAAAGGGGTACACATTTTTGCTTTTGCCCTAGCACTTCACAGCTGATTTAAAATGCTGATTAAAATGATCAACTCATCAAACTTTGACTTGAATCAGGTAGTGCTAGGGCAAAAACCAAAATGTGCACCCCTTTTGGGTCCCCAGGACCAGGATTCAGAACCACTGCCATAGACTATGCAATTGCGTTAGAAAACAGTGATGGGCCTCTATTAAAAAGAGGATCCCATCAGCTTTCTATAGGCTAGGCCTACTATATTTATTTCTCAACCTTCCTAATATTAAGCACATTGCTTCTCTTGAAAAGAGGAGTATAGTCTAACTGGCTGGCATGAAAATAAATCACGGGGAAAAGCGTCCTCCATTCGCTATTTAAGTTATTCTACAATGTAGAAAATAGTAAAACATTTAGAAAAACCCTGGTTTAACTAGGTGTGTCAACTTTTGACTGGTTAAATACACACACATACATATATTAGATAGACTCTCTTTATAGCTTACTTTTTATTTGCTGTTAGTCAGCACCTCTACACTAAATAATTATCTCTGGGTGTGCGCCAACTCATGCTTTTGATGATGTCATCGGGTAGAACTTTTAAGCTTAATATTTTTTTTGAAATGCACTGTTTTCACATATGTAGACACTGGTATTGTACTGGAAATAATGAAAATGAGGTTGAAAAGTGGTGGAATTGCCCTTATTCAAATACCTATCACACTATACATTTAGCAGTTACAGGATGTATTTCAAACTTCATGTGCAGTAAAAAAACTTTCGTATGACTTAAATCATTTTATCAATAGCAGTGGGAAAAATGCTTGCTTTTGATAAGGAGACCAAAGACGTCAAGAATGATAAGCACAAATAAAATGACAGCACTTCTAATAGCTCATCAGGATAACTCTTGGCACTGACTTGTTCTTGGATTGCGGCTTCAGAATTGTCTCAATTAAGAGTTTGGTGTTCGACTCGCTGGGCTTTGCACGTGCGGTTACAAACCTGGCTTGCGTTAGCGGCAGGTACAATATCAATATCCACCTTCCTAAAAATGGATGAAGCCCATTGGAATGTGAATCTGAAGCTGGCTAGCTTTAAAAAAAATAAAAATAAATCCTGAATAGATCCAGCTAGCATCCGAGTATACACCTCAGGACTTTGATAGATACTTGCCTCTAAGTTCCTTAATAGGAGCAATCCACAGTTGAAACAATAAGAGAGCAGGCTTCCCACCAGTCTTTCCCACCAGTCTTTCAGTAGAAAGCTGAGGGACTGGGTGGGAGAAATGTAACCACTCAAATGCATGGATAGAGATAGATGCATTGACCAACCATCCATATCAACATGGATGGTCAGTCCATTTTGAGGCTTTACAGGGTTTGTTCACATTTACTTTGTTTACAAACATTGGCGTAAAACATGCTTATATTTTGGGTTCTGATGGGGGAAGACAGTTTAACTCCCATGAGGCATTTGTTATATTCTTCAAGAATCAATTGGTACATATCATTAATTAAAAGTCCAAAAACGAATGTAGCAACTGCAGATTGCCCTATTAATCCACCATATAACATCTTGATAAATTTCTCATATCTGTGGAGTAACAAAGTGATAAAATAAACAAAAAGACATTTGTCTTTTAACAACAATGATTAGAGTGCTAGTATATCACAGTTAAAATTGTCTTCATGTGCAATGTTATCCCTCATTACTGCTATAATTGACATCTTGTGCTATTTGCATGTGGAAATGTTACATGTACAGTCCCTTCAAAAAGTATTCACACTCCTTAACTTTCTCCACATGAAATGTTTTCATTCTGTTACAGCCTTTTTGTTGTGTTTTGTGTTAAAGTGTAATTATGTTTTTATTTTTTGGGACAAATTAATTAAATGAAAAGCAGAAAAGTCTTGAGCCAATAATTATTCAACCCCTTTGTTATGGCAAGCCCAAATATACTTAACAAAAACATTAAATGCAACAATTTCAAAGATTTTACTTACAGTTCATATAAGAATCAGTTAATTGAAATAAATTCATTAGACCCTAATCTATGGATTTCACATGACTGGGAATACAGATATGCATCTGTTGGTCAACAGATACCTTATAAAAGTAGGGGCGTGGATCAGAAAACCAGTCAGTATCTGGTGTGACCACGATTTGTCTCATGCAGCGCGACATCTCCTTTACATAGAGTTGATCAGGCCGTTGATTGTGGCCTGTGGAATGTTGTACCACTCCTCTTCAATGGCTGTGCGGAGTTGCGGGAACTGGAACACACTGTCGTACACGTCGATCCAGAGCATACCAAACATGCTCAATGGGTAACATGTCTGGTGAGTATGCAGGCCATGGAAGAACTGGGGCACTTTCAGCTTCTAGGAATTATGTACTAGGAATTATGTACAGATCCTTGTGAAATTTCTATGCATTAAAATTGCCATCAATAAAATGCCATTGTGTGCATTATCATGCTGAAACATGAGGTGATGGTGGCGGATGAATGGCACGGCAATGGGCCTCAGGATCTCGTCACAGTATTTCTATGCATTAAAATTGCCATCAATAAAATGCCATTGTGTTCGTTGTTTGTCTGCCAGTACCATAACCCCACCATGGGGCACTCTGTTCACAACGGTGACTGTTGTTTAATGATCATGCTGTTTAATCAGCTTCTTAATATGCTATGCCTGTCTGGTGGATGGATTATCTTGACAAAGGAGAAATGCTTACTAACAGGGATGTAAACAAATGTGTGCACAAAATTCAAAAAATAAATAAGCTTTTGGGGAATATGGGACATTTTGGGGATCTTTTTTTTCAGTTCATGAAACATGGGACCAACACTTTACATGTTGTGACTATATTTTTGTTCAGTGTAAGTTCAGAAGTAAAAGTGTGCAATAATAGTGTTTACCATTATTTTTCAAATGGCTACCCCATACATACTATCATTTGTAAGGTCCCTCAGTCGAGCAGTGAATTCACGCACAGATTCAACCAAAGACCAGGGGGGTTTTCCAATGGCTCACAAAGAAGGGCACCTACTGGTAGATGGGTAAAAAATAATAATAATTTGACATTGAATAACCCTGGTGTAGTTATTAATTACACTTTGGATGGTGTATAAATTCACCCAGTCACTACAAAGATACAGGCGTCCTTCCTATTTGCAATAAGGCACTAAAGTAATACTGCAAACACTGTTGCAAAGAAATCAACTTTTTTTGCCTTGAGTGGCACAGCAGTCTAAGGCACTGCATCTCAATGCTAGAGGCGTCACTACAGACCCTGGTTCAATTCCAGGCTGTATCACACCCAGCCGTGATTGGGCGGGTGTGATAGGGCGGCGCACAATTGGCCCCGCATTGTCCGGGTTAGGGTTTGGCTGGGGTAGGTCGTCATTGTAAATAAAGATTTGTTCTTAACTGACTTACCTAGTTAAATCAAGGTAATAAATAAAAAACAGTTTGGGGCAAATCCAACAACACATCACTGAGTACCACTTCATATTTTGAAGCATGGTGGTGGCTGCATCATGTTATGAGTACGACTGTCATCAGCAAGGACTAGGTCTATTTTTTATTTTTTTAGAATAAAAAGAAAACCGAGCTAAGCACAGGCAAAATCCTAACGGAAAACCTTGTTCAGTCTGCTTTCCAATAGACACTGGGAGACAAATTCACCTTTGAGCAGGACAATAACCTAAAACACAAGCCCAAACACACACTGTAGTTGCTTACCAAGACAACATTAAATGTGCCTGAGTGGCCTAGTTACAGCTTTGACTTAAAATCGACTGTCTAACCATAATCAACATGACATTTTTTTATTTTATATAATAATGGGCAAATATTGTACAATTGCGGTGTGCAAAGCATTTGAGTATTTTGTGTAGATCGTTGACCCACAAAAAAGGTCCCACTTTGTACCAACAAAATGTGAAAAAAGTAAAGGGGTGTGGATACTTTTTGAAGGCATTGCATAACCTTTAACTTTGTTCAAACTGGTTTGCAGTCTCTTTTACGCAGTGAACATCTGAATCTTTGCATACTATTAAAGCGTCAACTACAAATCATGTACTAGAATTGGGCACTGAGTTTTTCCTTACCATGTGACCTAACAAGGGCCCTGCGTTTTTCCTGGTCAGGTTGGTCAAGACAAGCTCAGAGCCCTATGAGGGTTGTGCTATGGGGGAGGCATGCATAGTGTGCATACACACCTGAGACCGAGTCACACTGTTTCACCATTGTTGAATCAGCTCGTTAGTGTGCAGGTTATGCAACCACAGGATTGTAGGAATTACTCTTAAATAAAGTAATTGTGTAATTTGGAAACATAAATCATCTTAATTAGAAGGCTATACCTCAATGACACTGCGCAATTATTGACATAACCATAGAAATTATTATTGTGCTTACACTCAAATCAGGTATAACAATCAATTATGTAATATTAATATGATGAGACACAGGCTATATTGTTAATATGAGGGTATAATAACATGAGGCATTATGGCATATCAATGAGTGGATACCATGGGCAATTGACAAATAGGTAAACAAAAGAGGAGAAACCTTGACCTGGAGGATATGGGATGGATTGCAGGCATACTTACTTAGGCACAGACTATGGAAAAGCTGTATCTGAAAGATGAAGATGAATCTGTCAGTCAGGCTTTGTCATGCGATGATGATGACCTATAAAATACAAGACACTGCTCTCAGTCAAGCGATACATTTGCAATGCTTGGTTAACGCACCAAAGAACCAGAGGCTAGGATTCTAGTTTTATTCTTCAATAGCCATAGTAAACATGTTTATTAATCATCACTGTGACAATAACTTAAAACGGGTGTGTAGTCTAGTCCTCAATATGTGATTAGGCTTCGAACTATTGTGGGACATTATTTGTTGTTGTTGAAACACGGTGTCGATTCCAAATCTGTGCAGTCCATCGTACATGGGCGCTTTTCCAGGAACGTAGACAATAGAGCAGTTAACGCTCAGTACATAATAAAATACGCAATATCAGGTAAATAAAGTTCAGTCGAAAAGATTGGCTATACCTTACTATTGTAGCGGTTATTTTCTGGTAAGACCGGTGCTGACTGTAAACCCGATTAGGCTGTCAAGGAATCAATAAAGTGAACCCACCGTAAACATTACATGAGCAACATTGTTCATAAATTAGTATAAACTAATATTTTGTTTACCTAACCCAAAGTCCTTAGTATGAAGCTCACATTAGCATCTATGCAAAATGTCGATCTAGGGTCTGAAAGGATAGACAAGCGAATGAGAGTCCATCTTGCTTTGGGGAAAATGAAGTATAAATCTCACTCCTGTCAAACTCGTATGCATTCATTGACAAAGGTATTCCACATGGACAAATCGGCACCTTTCATTACTTAAACTAGGGATTTTCCGTCCAGATATTTGCGGCAATACGTTTAATTGGCATCATAGTCACCATTTCCTACCAGTTACTAGGAATAAAAGTAGCTTGTTAGCTTGCTAGCTCTCAGACTCAAATTGCTCCAGCCCGCCTGCTGAACGTGTCGTATGCAAAACATGCAATGGTTCCAAAAGGCCACGAGAGACTACAAGTGACAAACATCCATGGAATTGTAACCAAACTTCACTAATTTGATTGTTTTCACGCAATCGAACGCTGCCATCATTCGTTTAGTAACAATGTAGCCGTGCATTTCATAGGGGTAGTGCTCCCGTTTCTCAGAGGAATGCAAATACTCTCGCTTTACCATGTCGTACATGTTGTCTCAGTCTTTTGCATGGTCGTTTTTTTTACCGAACAATGACTTAAAATGTACACCAAACGGCTTTGAGGGATGGAATTTACGATTATAACAACACGTTTATAAATGAAAGCCCATTGAAGACATTAAATAATTCACGAAAAACAAAAAAGCACCACGCTGACCACTTCGAGAGCGGCGATACACTGATCCAAACCTCACACTGGATGACTGAGTGGTTTAGGTGAAAACGACACTGTGATTTTGATAAGGGCTAAAATACCAACAAGTTCTCTGTCATGACGGCATATAGCCTAGACTACATATTCAAACATACCTCTGATACCCAGCTCGAATGCCAGGGCCCTCTCATCCCCAGCTGCGTCCACCTTAAAACTTATTGACACATAACAGTTCGGCACTGGCTGTACAATAACACAAATATGAACTCTCTTCACCGGATGAACGCTACAGAGCAACACAACAATCGGAAATCACCAAACTAAATATGAAAATTCACGAATTATATCGAAATCAGATAAATTATCAGTTACATTAGGTCGCAGTGGCGTACTTTCGTTTTCCTCGAACAAATTTTGCATCTTCTCTAATCTACCCTCCCCCGTTCGAACTGTTCTAGGGCTATGGTCTTGTAAAGCCTTGTGCAGTATGATGTCTATAGCCAAGCACTGACTGGCCTAGCCGTGTCATCACCCATTCAGATTCTGGCCTTACAACACACATATTTTAAACAAACTTTCTCTATGCAACGTGCTTGAAAACGTCACTGAAAAGATGTGACTAGCGAGAAAAAAAAGACTGTTTCTAAGCAGAAAGTCACTGCCTGTGTCTCAGTCGTGTGTGACTACTTAATATAGCTTCCTGGGTGTTGCGTTACAGTGAGGGATCGGAGTGTTTGGAAAATAAAGTGTAACAGTCAAAGTATTCCAGCACTCACCTGCAACAGGCCACCCAGAATGTAAAGGTAACTAAAGCGTGGTGCTCCAACTGAGCCGTTGTCAACCTCATTCACCCTCGCTTAGTGTTCTTCTCTGACCAGAACCGTTTTTACAACATACAGAGAGTACTGTACATACAGAGTGAAAATAGCCTTATCATGTAAGGCTGATCGTGATTGGAGGATGGCTTGAACGACAGCCCGAATCAACCAAACAGAGAGAACATTACAGTTGTGTATTGTTCTGAGACAGCAAGATATAATGTCTTCATAATGTTCAGGACATGTACAGTTACACTGTACAACCAGGTAGGGTAGAACGAAGAATATGCACACCAATTATTCAGAAGCCATACTCGCACATGGAATCTCATTGTAAATTAAATGTACACAGTATAGGCCTATACTGGCACATAGCCTACAAATTGACACTACCGGCAGCTATAATATTTCACGGAATAAGCGCTTCAAATGAAGTCATGTTTAAAGCTAGAATCGTTAGTTGCTACATACATTTTTGGACTTACAAATTAATGATATATAGGCCTAATAATTGATTCTTGAATAATATAACTTGTCTCATAAGCATAGTTCAACTATCGTACCCCGTCATAACCCCAAATATACGCTTGTTTTACTCCAATGCTTGTAAACAACGTGCATGTAATCAAACACTGTATAGCCCCAAAACATGGTTTAAACTATTTGATATCATGGATGATCAGTCCTTGCATCCATAGGTTTGTCTATGAATTTGAGAATGGTTAAAAAAAATTCAACTCCCATCCCTTAGCTTTTTAGAGAAATGGGGCGGAGAAACCGACGTCTGTGTGCATCTAACAGTAGGCTATATCTTCCTCCACTGTCCCCATACCGGGCTCAAACCATCGATCCTCTTTTTGCAAACACACGTGACCGTCTTTGAAACAAACCAACCTTATTGATCTATAGAAAATGATAATATTTACTAGCTCCATTGGCAACATTTCTAGCTAGCTGTGGATTGAGTTTACGGCACTTGCTTAAGTCTATTACACTCACCCTTTCTAAAATAGCTACACAACGAGCGATGCCAGTGAAACCCACATACGTGTGCTGCTAACTGTCCGCATACAGTTAACTAATTTACTGCCTGGTGATTTACAACCAACACTCCATCCCACCTAAACAAGCTGAATTTCAGGCGGTCTTTTCAAACACTAAAAGGGCATTATAATTATGTTCTTAATTTGAACGTACTATTCCAACATAATAGTGTGGAAATATGCATAACACACAGAAAAATCAAGTTGTTGCCTGCACTGGGCCTTTAAACGTTTGATAAATTTGGTATGGCCTATCTAAGCCTTGTCCAGCCAGAAAACAGGATCTCCTGTTTCTGTAGTATGAGCAGTGGTAATTTTTTGGGGGGGCCTGTTTTGGATGTTATTCTGGCATTGATATGTGTCACATATCAGTTTGCAAACAATGTAAAACAAATAATAATAATTAATTGAGTTAATAAAGCCTTATACAAACTTGGTCTCTTTGTTACTTTCTTGAGTAAGGCAGCACCAAAATGCAGGTGTTTCAGCCAAGCTCAGTGCTTTCTGTGCAGGTGGGACAGCCAGCAGAAAATACAGGAGTGTAGGGGTTGATAATGTTCTCTAGTAGCGCCGTGATTGGCTCAATGTTCTGTCATTCATGGGGACACTATGTCACCGAAAAATCTATGGGTAGAGCTTGAATATTTAAGCCCCTTGCGTGTTGCCATAGGGTTACATTAGAAGTGCCCATCCAAGAAGGCTCAAGGTCATTGGCCACACATAAAATGACGTCAAATCACATTATATCTACAGTAGCTTTGATTGGACATGTCAACATCATACTTTCAAAATCTTAGTTAGCAAGCTAGCAGTCATCAAATCAAATCAAAGTTTATTTGTCACGTGCGCCGAATACAACAGTAGACCTTACAGTGAAATACTTACTTACAGGCTCTAACCAACAGTGCAAAAACGGTATTAGGTGAACAATAGGTAAGTAAAGAAATAAAAAAAAAATGTAAAAAGACAGTGAAAAATAACAGTAGCGAGGCTATATACAGTAGCGAGGCTATGACAGTAGTGAGGCTATATACAGGCACCGGTTAGTCGGGCTGATTGAGGTAGTATGTACCTGTAGATATGGTTAAAGTGACTGCATATATGATAAACAAGAGAGTAGCAGTAGCGTAAAAGAGGGGTTGGCAGGTGGTGGGTGGCGGGACACAATGCAGATGGCCCGGTTAGCCAATATGCGGGGGCGGGGCACTGGTTGGTCGGGTCAATTGAGGTAGTATGTACATGAATGTATAGTTAAAGTGACTATGCAAATATGATAAACAGAGAGTAGCAGCAGCGTAAAAGAGGGGTTGGGGGAGGCACACAATACAAATAATCCGGGTAGCCATTTGATTACCTGTTCAGGAGTCTTATGGCTTGGGGGTAAACACTGTTGAGAAGCCTATTGGTCCTAGACTTGGCACTCCGGTACCGCTTGCCATGTGGTAGTAGAGAGAACAGTCTATGACGGGGGTGGCTGGGGTCTTTGACTATTTTCAGGGCCTTCCTCTGACACCGCCTGGTATAAAGGTCCTGAGCGGCAGGCAGCTTAGCCCCAGTGATGTACTGGGCCGTACGCACTACCCTCCGTAGTGCCTTGCGGTTGGAGGCAGAGCAATTGCCGTACCAGGCAGTGATGCAACCAGTCAGGATACTCTCGATGTTGCAGCTGTAGAACCTTTTGAGGATCTGAGGACCCATGCCAAATCTTTTTAGTTTCCTGAGGGGGAATAGGCTTTGTCATGCCCTCTTCATGACTGTCTTGGTGTGTTTGGGCCATTCTAGTTTGTTGGTGATGTGGACACCAAGGAACTTGAAACTCTCAACCTGCTCCACTACAGCCCCGTCGATGAGAATGGGGGCATGCTCAGTCCTCCTTTTCCTGTAGTCCACAATCATCTCCTTAGTCTTGATTACATTGAGGGATAGGTTGTTATTCTGGCACCACCTGGCCAGGTCTCCGACCTCCTTCCTTCAGGCTGTCTCGAATATATACACACGAGCACAATAATTAACACATGGGACGAGACCCATAATCATCTGCGCAATTCACAATGGCATGAAAGCCAAAACACACAGCACAGGTACTCACACTCACCAACGGACATTGTAACAATAATCGACCCCCAATGGAAACCAAAGGGCACATATATACAAATAACTATCAGTGGGAATAGGGGACAGGTGTGCATGATGAAAGTTCCGGAGGGATCTGTGACAGTTCTAAATTCTGTTGCTGTACATTTCAAAAGTGCTGAACAAATACAGTGCCTTGCGAAAGTATTCGGCCCCCTTGAACTTTGCGACCTTTTGCCACATTTCAGGCTTCAAACATAAAGATATAAAACTGTATTTTTTGTGTAGAATCAACAACAAGTGGGACACAATCATGAAGTGGAACGACATTTATTGGATATTTCAAACTTTTTTAACAAATCAAAAACTGAAAAATTGGGCGTGCAAAATTATTCAGCCCCTTTACTTTCAGTGCAGCAAACTCTCTCCAGAAGTTCAGTGAGGATCTCTGAATGATCCAATGTTGACCTAAATGACTAACGATGATAAATATAATCCACCTGTGTGTAATCAAGTCTCCGTATAAATGCACCTGCACTGTGATAGTCTCAGAGGTCTGTTAAAAGCACAGAGAGCATCATGAAGAACAAGGAACACACCAGGCAGGTCAGAGATACTGTTGTAAAGAAGTTTAAAGCCGGATTTGGATACAAAAAGATTTCCCAAGCTTTAAACATCCCAAGGAGCACTGTGCAAGCGATAATATTGAAATGGAAGGAGTATCAGACCACTGCAAATCTACCAAGACCTGGCCGTCCCTCTAAACTTTCAGCTCATATAAGGAGAAGACTGATCAGAGATGCAGCCAAGAGGCCCATGATCACTCTGGATGAACTGCAGAGATCTACAGCTGAGGTGGGAGACTGTCCATAGGACAACAATCAGTCGTATATTGCACAAATCTGGCCTTTATGGAAGAGTGGCAAGAAGAAAGCCATTTCTTAAAGATATCCATAAAAAGTGTTGTTTAAAGTTTGCCACAAGCCACCTGGGAGACACATCAAACATGTGGAAGAAGGTGCTCTGGTCAGATGAAACCAAAATTGAACTTTTTGCAACAATGCAAAACGTTATGTTTGGCGTAAAAGCAACACAGCTGAACACACCATCCCCACTGTCAAACATGGTGGTGGCAGCATCATGGTTTGGGCCTGCTTTTCTTCAGCAGGGACAGGGAAGATGGTTAAAATTGATGGGAAGATGGATGGAGCCAAATACAGGACCATTCTGGAAGAAAAACCTGATGGAGTCTGCAAAAGACCTGAGACTGGGATGGAGATTTGTCTTCCAACAAGACAATGATCCAAAACATAAAGCAAAATCTACAATGGAATGGTTAAAAAATAAACATATCCAGGTGTTAGAATGGCCAAGTCATACTCCAGACCTGAATCCAATCGAGAATCTGTGGAAAGAACTGAAAACTGCTGTTCACAAATGCTCTCCATCCAACCTCACTGAGCTCGAGCTGTTTTGCAAGGAGGAATGGGAAAAAATGTCAGTCTCTCGATGTGCAAAACTGATAGAGACATACCCCAAGCGACTTACAGCTGTAATCGCAGCAAAAGGTGGCGCTACAAAATATTAACTTAAGGGGGCTGAATAATTTTGCACGCCCAATTTTTCAGTTTTTGATTTGTTAAAAAAGTTTGAAATATCCAATAAATGTCGTTCCACTTCATGATTGTGTCCCACTTGTTGTTGATTCTTCACAAAAAAATACAGTTTTATATCTTTATGTTTGAAGCCTGAAATGTGGCAAAAGGTCCCAAAGTTCAAGGGGGCCGAATACTTTCGCAAGGCACTGTAAATGCAACATGCAACAATTTCAAAGATTTTACTGATTTACAGTTCATATAAGGAAATCAATCAATTGAAATAAATTAATTAGGCCCTAATCTATGGATTTCACATGACTGGGAATACAGATATGCATGTTGGTCACAGATACCTTAAGAAAAGGTAGGGGTGTGGATCAGGAAACCAGTCTATATCTGGTGTGACCATGATTTGCCTCATGCAGCGTGACATCTCTTTTGCATAGAGTTGATCAGGCTGTTGATTGTGGCCTGTGGAATGTTGTCCCACTCCTCTTCAATGGCTGTGCAAAGTTGCTGGATATTGGCGGGAACTGGAACATGCTGTCGTACATGTTGATACAGAGCATCCCAAACATGCTCAATGAGTGGCATGTCTGGTGAGTATGCAGGCCATGGAAGAATTGGGACATTTTCAGCTTCCAGGAATTGTGTACAGATCCTTGTGACATGGGGCCGTGCATTATCCTGCTGAAACATTGGATGGATGGCACTACAATGGACCTCAGGATCTCATCACGGTATCTCTGTGCATTAAAATTGCCATCGATAAAATACAATTGTGTTCGTTATCCGTAGCTTATGCCTGCCCATACCATAAGCCCACCATGGGGCACTCAGTTCACAATGGGTCGTCAGCAAACCGCTCGCCCACACGATGTCGTACACATTGTCTGCCATCTGCCCAGTACAGTTGAAACCAAGATTCATCCGTGAAGAGCACACTTTTTCAGCGTGCCAGTGGCCATCGATGGTGAGCATTTGCCTACTGAAGACGGTTAACAACGCCGAACTGCAGTCAGGTCAAGACTCTGGTGAGGACAATGAGCACGCAGATGAGCTTCCCCGGGACTGTATCTGACAGTTTGTGCAGAAATTCTTCGGTTGTTTAAACCCACAGTTTCATCAGCTGTCCGGGTGGCTGGTCTCAGATGATCCAGCAGTTGAAGAAGCTGGATGTGGAGGTCCTTGGCTGGTTGGATGTACTGCCAAATTCTCTAAAACGATGTTGGAGGCAGGTTATGGTAAATAAATTAACATTCAAATATCTGGCAACAGCTCTGGTGGACATTGCTGCAGTCAGTATGCCAATTGCACACTCTCTCAAAACTTGAGATGTCTGTGGCATTGTGTTGTGTGACAAAACTGCACATTTATAGTGGGTTTTTATTGTCCCCACCACAAGGTGCACCTGTGTAATGATCATGCTGTTTCATCAGCTTCTTGGTATGCCACACCTGTCAGGTGGGGGGATTATCTTGGCAAAGGAGAAATGCTCACTGACAGATGTAAACAAATGTGTGCAAAACATTTGAGATAAATACGCTTTTTGTGCATATGGAACATTTCTGGGATCTTTTATTTTAGCTCATGAAACATGGGACCAACACTTTACATGTTGCATTTATATTTGTGTTCAATATACACTGCTCAAAAAAATAAAGGGAACACTAAAATAACACATCCTAGATCTGAATGAATGAAATATTCTTATTAAATACTTTTTTCTTTACATAGTTGAATGTGCTGACAACAAAATCACACAAAAATTATCAATGGAAATCAAATTGATCAACCCATGGAGGTCTGGATTTGGAGTCACACTCAAAATTAAAGTGGAAAACCTCACTACAGGCTGATCCAACTTTGATGTAATGTCCTTAAAACAAGTAAAAATGAGGCTCAGTAGTGTGTGTGGCCTCCACGTGCCTGTATGACCTCCCTACATTGCCTGGGCATGTTCCTGATGAGGTGGTGGATGGTCTCCTGAGGGATCTCCTCCCAGACCTGGACTAAAGCATCCACCAACTCCTGGACAGTCTGTGGTGCAATGTGGCGGATAGAGTGAGTCATGATGTCCCAGATGTGCTCAATTGGATTCAGGTCTGGGGAACGGGCGGGCCAGTCCATAGCATCAATGCCTTCCTCTTGCAGGAACTGCTGACACACTCCAGCCACATGAGGTCTAGCATTGTCTTGCATTAGGAGGAACCCAGGGCCAACCGCACCAGCATATGGTCTCTCATCTCATTCTCCACCGCGTCTCCAGACTGTCACGTCTGTCACGTGTGCTCAGTGTGAACCTGCTTTCATCTGTGAAGAGCACAATGCGCCAGACACATGCACATTTGTGGCCTGCTGGAGGTCATTTTGCAGGGCTCTGGCAGTGCTCCACCTGCTCCTCCTTGCACAAAGGTGGAGGTAGCGGTCCTGCTGCTGGGTTGTTTCCCTCCTACGGCCTCCTCCACGTCTCCTGATGTACTGGCCTGTCTCCTGGTAGCGCCTCCATGCTCTGGACACTACGCTGACAGACACAGCAAACCTTCTTGTCACAGCTCGCATTGATGTGCCATCCTGGATGAGCTGCACTACCTGAGCCACTTGTGTGGGTTGTAGACTCCGTCTCATGCTACCACTAGAGTGAAATCACTGCCAGCATTCAAAAGTGACCAAAACATCAGCCAGGAAGCATAGGAACTGAGAAGTGGTCTGTGGTCACCACCTGCAGAACCACTCCTTTATTGGGGGTGTCTTGCTAATTGCCTATGATTTCCACCTGTTGTCTATTCCATTTGCACAACAGCATGTGAAATTTATTGTCAATCAGTGTTGCTTCCTAAGTGGACAGTTTGATTTCACAGAAGTGTGACTGACTTGGAGTTACATTGTGTTGTTTAAGTGTTCCCTTTATTTTTTTGAGCAGTGTATAATGCTGTGCCAAACAGAGAGGCATTGGATCCCATTTTTAGAGTCTTTGGTATTCACAACCGTGGATTGAACCCCCAAACGTCTAATCTCAGGGCAGACACTAACAACACCAGTGGAGGCTGGTAGGTTGAGATATAGGAGGACAGGCTCATTGTAATGGCTGGAATGGAATTAATGTAACGGTGTCGAACAGATCAAACATATGAAAACCACATTTGACTCTGTTCCATTGATTCCATTCTAGCCCCTATAATGAGTCCATACTCCTATAGCTCCTCCCACCAGCTTCCACTGAACCACACTTGCACTGAGATTCATAGACCCTGTCTACACTTGACAGTTACGCGAGTTGAGTCATCTGAGCACAGATTTGGCTTTTAAACGATATAGTAGCCACAAAATAGGCTATCAAAAGCATATACAGTGGGGGAGCTCATTACCATTCCACCTACAAGTGTCCAGAAAACCTGTGTTTTGGGAGCGAGATACCTAGTCACTTGTACAACGGAATCCCTTCACTTGAAATGTGTCTTCCGCATTTTACCGAACCATTCTGAATCCGAGAGGTGCGGGGGCTGCCTTATTCGAGACCCACAACGCCCGGGGAACAGTGGGTTAACTGCCTTGCTCAGGGGCAGAATGACAGATTTGTACCTTGTCAGCTCAGGGATTCAATCCAGAAACGTTTCAGTTACTGGCCCAATGCTCTAACCACTAGGCTACCAGGCACATTTCCACAAATTTGAAGACATATGTTTAAGCGTGAGGAAAGTGTTTGCATGGCCTCATCAATACTAGCTAGCTAATATTTCGAAAACAATTTGCTTGGTTAAAATGATATAGATGGTTATGCTAACCTGTTACCTTTAGCTTTGCTAGCTACCTTGCCGGCTAGCTACAGTATTTAGTTAGCTACTGTAATAAGTTGTGTCATTGTAATTTTCCCTTTGCCACGGTTTGCAGAATGCTTACTGGCATTTGAATATAGTCCGAGAAAGGAAATCCGATGACTTCATCCATGTATTCTTACTACTACCACTAAGCAGTCCCCCTAGGATTTTGCGATCACACATTAGATTTTTTACAAAATCAAATCAATTTCCTGCATATTATGCGAGGGCTTGAACATTTGACCAATCACTGCACTATTATCGCATAAAACAGTCAAATCATTGCCATATAACTGCCCGATCACTGTACTACAAAAATAGGTATTCTTCAATTGTAACCGATCACTACTACGAACCAAAAGCGTCTGAAGCGTCTGAGGCATGTTGTCCAACAACGAGAGAAAGAGACTAGTAAGACTATTCTGGCTCTTTTCAGTGAGCCGGCTCGTTCGGCTCAGCTCACCAAAAAGAGCCGGGTCTTTTGGCTCCCAAACAACTCTTTAAAAAATATATGTTTTGTATTTTTTTCTTGCGATAGTTTTACTATGATTTGTGTTAAAACAATTCTAATTAAATTATTAAATGAAACAATACTCTACATTAACCACAACGTATTTAACAATGCATTGGTTTATTATGAAAAAGAATGCTATTAAACATTTGTATTTAAAGTCTAACTTTTTAATGCATATAAACAAAGTGCATATGAATCTAACCATTCAAAACGAATAGAATCTGAACAACATAATTATAGAATATTGCCCCATATCAAAGAAAAATAAATAACAATGTGAAAAACTGCAGCATCCCACTTAAAACATTAAACTGGTCCCTCTTTTCTATCTTCTTTATTGCCATGTTATAACCAGCAGCACACAGCAATGCTGACCATATTTTGCTTTTATGAGAGATTTGCATTCAGAAACGCAAGCTGCCTCACTTTCGAGGAGCTGATGCGGTTTCTTCTCTCAGTAATTATTTGTCCCGTTTTCGAGAAGGCCCTCTCAGAGGGAATGGATGTGACCACTATGCAGAGTCTCCCTGGGTAGACAGAGGCCTTGTTCTTCCATCAGCTCAGAGGATCTGCAGATCTTTGGAGGAGGGGCTCCTCCAAATAGGATCGGACCTCCATTATGGCATCTGCTGAGGGATTCCTTCGTGCTGGATCCCCAGTTGCTCTCTCGTCAAACAGCAGACGTTTGTGGCACTACTGCTGGTGCTTCTCTCCATCTGATCCCTCTTCTTCCTGTTGCCCTGGTGCTCGAGCCAGCTGACTGCTGGGGCTGTCCCTCCCTGCTGCTGAGGTTATTCTTTGAAGAGCCTCATCAATTGCTCTGGCATCACTGAATGCTAACTTCTTAAACCTGGGGTCAAGTGCAACAGTTTCTGATAGCACGTGATTATATTCCATTCCGTGGAACTTTCTGTGAACATAGGGTGCCCATTAACTCTGTCACATGTCCTGAGGTTACATTTGCTTCTCTGTGGCGGCTGGCTGTGATTTGCTGCAAACCCTTACACAGGATTATAATTTTTGAGGCTGTTACATAGCTAAAAAGAGAGAACAGTAATTTATTAGTTCAGGTTCATGTTTTGTCTACTGATACTACATTCTCATCCACTGCTCATATACAGTGGAGCAAAATAGTATTTAGTCAGCCACCAATTGTGCAAGTTCTTCCACTTAAAAAGATGAGAGGCCTGTAATTTTCATCATATGTACACTTCAACTATGACAGACAAAATGAGGAAAACAATCCAGAAAATCACATTGTAGGATTTTTAATGAATTTATTTGCAATAAATCATAGTTGAAGTGTACCTATAATGAAAAGTACAGGCCTCTCTCATCTTTTTAAGTGGGAGAACTTGCACAATTGGTGGCTGACTAAATACAGTACTTTTTTGCCCCACTGTACGTAAATAATACTGGATTAAATAATGATGTAGTAATAACTGCTTACTGTACCTCTCTCCACTGATCTTCACAGTGACCTGTCAAAGGGTTTCAGGACTCTGCACACCTCCTCCACCACCTCCCATTCCTCTTGGGTCAGAGCATCAACAGGTATATTGACAATGGCCAGGGTATAGATGATGGCATCTTTTGACTCAAGAAACCATATAAAATGTTGAATAACACCTTGTAGTGCAGTCTTGTTTAGGCCTCAGGCATCCTCATCTGGCATTGTGTAGACTTTAGTTTTTCAGCACCTACTGTGCTCCTGTGGAAGTATTACACAGCTGTTTTCACTTTGTCCACAGTGGGCTTCATCACATTCAGAGCATCTCTTAAAATCATGTTGATTGTGTGGGCAAGACATAGATGATGGGTCCATTTAAAAATGTTCATGGCTTTGGTTATGTTAGCTGAATTGTCGCTAACACAACAGACCATTTTTCCATCTACTTGCCATTCTCTGGCCACTCTCAACAGTTCCTCTGCCATGTTTTCTGAGGTGTGTCTGCCGCTGAACTCAAAGCAGTCCAGAAGACAGCTAGACATCGAAAATCATCAAATAAGTAACATGTAACTGACATGTAAGAAGTGGTTACCCTTGATGTCCAGCAGTCAGTGGTAAGGCAAACAGCAGTAGCTAGGATCCGGAAGACATGCTGCACCATAAGCTGGGCCGTCTCCTTGGCAGAAGGTAGTTTGGGGAGAGGGATCAAATGGGCAGCCTTGGAGAACCGGTCAACACCCGCTAGAATGACAGTGTTGCCATCAGATGAAGGGAGCCCAGTGACAAAATCCAGAGATATATGAGAACAGGGACGATGAGGAACCGGTTGTGGCTGCAGGAGGCCAGAATGAGTTTTCTGTGGAATCTTGTTTTGAGCACACGGAGCATGCGGTGACGAAGGCAAAGACGTCAGGGACCATTGTGGGCATGAGGTAGGGAGAATAGTTTCGGAAGTCAAGGGTGTGGCAGAGGAACTGTATAGGCGGGAGAGAGCATCAAGCTTCACATTTTTAGACCCAGGACGATAGGAAATGGTCAAGTTGAATCTGGTAAACAGGAGGACCCACCTGGCCTGCCTTGAATTGAGGCGCTTGGCTGAACGGGGGTATTCCAAGTTTTTATGGTCGGTCCAGACCAGGAATGGCTGTTCTGCTCCTTCCATCCAGTGCCTCCACTCCTGCAACGCCATCTTCACTGCCAGGAGTTCTTGGTTGCCAGCATCGTAGTTCCTCTCAGCAGGATTGAGACGATGGGACAGGAAGGCACAGGGATGAAGCTTCTGGTCTTTGGCAGATCGCTGGGACAGGATGGCTCTCACTTCACTCCAACATTTTAACGGGACCTTGGGGGAGGTGAATGCCAAGAGGGGGGCCGCCAGGGTGCTGTATTCCCGAATGAAAGAACGGTAGGAGTTTGCAAACCCAAGAAACCGTTGCAACTTCACCCTGGACGTTAGTTGAGGCCAATCCGCCACTGCTTTCACCTTTCCAGGATCCATCTGAACATTACCCTCAGCAATGATATATCCCAGAAAGGTGATAGAAGAGCGGTGGAACTCACACTTCTCGGCTTTCACAAACAATTGATTCTCCAGGAGGCGCTGAAGGACCTGTCTGACATGGAGTATATGTTCTTGGGCAGATCGGGAAAAAAACAGGATGTCGTCCAAGTAGACAAACACAAACCGGTTTTGCATGTCCCGAAGTACATCATTGACCAAGGCAGCTTGGGACGCTGGTGAGTCCAAAAAGCATAATGTCCACTGGCTGTGTCTTCCACTCATCCCCCTCGCATATCCAAACCAGGTGGTAGGCATTTCCGAAGGTCCAACATGGGAGCCCCCTGGAGAGGTTCAAACGCAGAGGAGAGGAGAGGTAGGGGGTAACAATTATTGACAGTGATATCGTTAAGTCCCCAGTAGTCAATGCATGGGTGCAGGGTCTTGTCCTTCTTCTCCACAAAGAAAAACCCTGCGCCGGCAGAAGATGCAGAAGGATGGGTGGCCCCAGTGGCCAGAGACTCCTCTATGTACTCCTCCATAGCTTTTGTCTCTGATCCGGACAGAGAATAAAACTGGCCCCGAGGTGGTGTAGTACCTGGGAGAAGGTCAATGGCCCAATCATAAGGATGGCACGGGGGAAGGGAAGTAGCACGTGCCTTACTGAACACTTCCAGGAGGTCATGGTATTCAGTAGGAATAGCAGAGGCATCCACAGTCTTTCTAACATCCTGAGGAGGATGACTTGAGGAAGGCTGTGCCTCTTGAAGGCAGTGGGAATGGCAAAAAGGACCTCAACCCAGGATGGAGTTTGTGGTCCAGTCAATCACAGGATTGTGTTTTTGTAGCCAGGAAAATCCCAACACAACCGGAACATGGGGCGATGCAATGAGGAGGAACTGTATGGTCTCACTGTGGTTACCAGAAACCTGTAATTGAACGGGCACAGTACTATGGGTGACTTCCCCTATAGAGCGGCCGTCTAATGCCCTAGCATCCACGGGCACCAAGAGAGGCTGAATGGGAATACCAAGCTCTGAAGCTATCGTGGCATCCATAAGACATTCATCAGCCCAGTCAATGAACACTTGGAGAGACTTTGATTGGTCTCCCCACAGCACAAGAGCAAAAAGGGGTGTGTGGGTGATGGGAATTAGGGAACTCCCAGTCTGACTCACCATAGTACTGGTACCCACTAGAGACAAGGATTTCCCAATAGGGCAGTTAGCTATAAAATGTACTGCCCCTCCACTGTACAGACAACAGTTATTATTCATCCTCTGTGAGTGCTCCCAAACTGATAGCCTAGTTCTTCCCAACTGCATAGGCTCAGGAGTATCCAACTCACCTGTCGTTGATTCACGAGAGAGCTGGGGTGACTTCAACTCCTCTCGGAAGAGCTGTCTTCGGAAACTTCCAGATTTCATATGAGGTGAACGCGCCATATCGGGTGCATGACATGCTGACCAGACCGGATACGTCCCAGCATCACAAAATAAATGTAGAAATCCATGTTATTCAATTATTGCAGCCACACTGCTCGCACGGCCAACGAGCCGTCTGCGAGGCCAAGGGCTAAAATAGAAGTCATTCCTATTTATGACGCAGATCGCGCGCTGCAAGTCCTGCCTCTCCCATCTCCTCATTGGTTTATAGAAGCAGGTACCCACATGCCATCTCCTCATTAGTTAGAAAGACAAACTTTGTTGCCGGTTGTCGTGGTAATACAAGGAAAGTTTAGATGCCAATCACCATATAAGTTCAAAGATGAAAAAGCCTGGAAGGAGGAGAGATGACTAGAAACGATTCGGTTAACCGTTTTGTGTGTGGATTAATTGTCGGAGTAGAGGTACTTGTGCTCTAGCTAAATAGGACAAATTAACGTTAACTAGCAAGTGCAAGCTAACTAGCAAAATTGCCATACATGTTTAATGCTTTTCGACCTGTCCCCAAATTAATGTCATTGGTTCAGAGTTTGTTTTGATATTTTAACCTGCATGTCGTGATCACGTTTGGTGTGGGGGGGCAAAATACATTTATGCACGATAGCGCACGATGGCACACACGCGCAGCCGTTCGCTTAGGCATCAATCAATTTGAATGGTTAAGGCGATAAGAGAGTCGAGGTCCACTGGCAGTTCCCGAGCAGCTAGCTCATCCTTTACCTCCTCAGATAATCCGTGCAGAAAAGTATCGAAAAGAAACTCCGGATTCCAGGCGGCCAACGTGCGAAAGTCCACCGAGTAGTCTGCCACACTACGGGAGTTTTGACATAAGGCAAGCAGTTTGCTGGCCGCCTTTCTCTCGTATACTGGAGACTCAAAAACTTTTCTCAACTCTGCCATGAATTCTTCCAAATGACCGCAAAAGGCAGATTGTTGTTACAGGAGAGCGCCCTTCCTGACATTAGCGTAATTATATATTTACTATCTTCGATCGGTCTGAAGAAAACGAAGATGGCTGTTGCTCAAAAATAAACGAGCACTGCGAAAGAAAACCCAGGCAGGTACCAAGGATTCCCCAAATATCGCTCTGGAGGAGGTAAGCGGGGTCCACGGGTAGTCGTGATAGGCTTTACAAACTCACCACAGATAGGGAAAAAAAATCTGGGTGATTGGGGTTTTTCAGAGGTGGTAGACAGTCTCTGAGCTAACTCCCTGATTTGCTCCATAATAGCCTTTAACCCATGGTCGTAGCATTCTGTCAAAGAACTGAGCCCTTCCAAAAGGCCCTGTAGCAACTCCTGATGTCTCCCAATGTTAGCTCCCTGCAGGGAGACAGCTTGGCGGAGCTGGTCCAAGTCTGCTGTGTCTGTCATGGCCAGTTTGTACTATCAAGGCACAAGACGAGACACAAATGCAGACACAGGAGGCAGATGGTTGGAGTCCTATAATGTTGGCACAGAGAGACAGGAAACACAGGGATAAATACACTGGTGAAAATAAGCGACACCTGGAGGGGGTGGAGACAATCACAAGGACAGGTGAAACAGATCAGGGCGTGAAACCCAGCCTTCGCTGTGTTTTGGACACATAAACTTGGTCACCAGCAAAACTAGCATGAAGTCACATCATGCTTGCTTGCAAAGCAATGTTTAATCCCAATTGGAATCTAGAGTTCGACCGATTATGATTTTTCAACGCCGATACCGATTATTGGAGGACCAAATAAAGCCGATACCGATTAATCGGCCAATTTTATTTATTTGTAATAATGACAACTACAACAATACTGAATGAACACTTTTATTTTAACTTAATATAATACATCAATCAAATCAATTTAGCCTCAAATAAATTATGAAACATGTTCAATTTGGTTTAAATAATGCAAAAACAAAGTGTTGGAGAAGAATGTAAAAGTGCAATATGTGTCATGTAAAAAAACAGTCCACCTATATCAATGGTTCATTTTCTTCCTCTAATGTGTTAAACTGTGGAATACCGCAGGGCAGCTGCCTTGGGCCACTTCTCTACTTAATATATACCAACTACCTTCCCTATGCCTTGGTTGAAACTCAAGCTACTATATTTGCAGATGATACTACAATTTATGCAGCAAGACAATCGGTTCAACAGGTACAGCAAGCTTTACGAGGAGATTTGGAGAATATCAGGAAATGGGTTTGCCAAAACAAACTTGCTTTAAACACCAAGAAAACCAAAGTTATGTTGGTCTGTTCAACTAGGAAAAGGCCAAAACAGCATGGGATACAATTAAGTATGGGAGGAGTACAAATTGAAGAAGTGGCAGAAACCAAACTACTGGGAGTGCAGCTAGACAACTGCTTATCATGGTCGTCTCAAATAACTAATCTATGTAAAAAAAAATATTAAAACAGCATGCATAATCAGAAGGATAGCTAAATATTTACCAGGAAAAATTATTCAGAAAATAACACAAGCATTAATTGAGAGTCAGGTGAACTACTGTTCAGTGGTCTGGGGAAATGTATCATCAAGTGAAGTTAGGAGGCTGCAGAATGCACAGAATAAAGCAGCAAGGATTGTTTTAAGGTGGAGATATGGTTCTTCTGTTGCAGTCATGCGCAGTGTTCTTGGTTGGTCATCAATCGACAAGATAATTGAAAAAAACATGCTTATTTTATTTTATAATATACATAATTTAAAACGGACAAGTTCTATTCACAATGGTATTCAGTTGGTAAGAGACAGACATTCCGTAAATACTAGGAATAGATTGTCCACCATCTATGCGTTATCCAGACAGAAAAGAGAAATAGGCAAAATAACATTTCGATTTAGAACAATAAAGAAATTGAATAAATTAACTGAGCAAACTAGAAACCTTTCAATAATATACATTTAAACATTATTTTAAAACAATTTAAATATAGTATATAGAAATGTTGTGGGACTATAGTAGATGAAGAATCAATATTTTTTAGATTGAATATTTATTGGGTCATTGTGCTAGAATATTATGTATGTTTGTAATATTGTGTTATATGTGAAAGCGTGTTTGTATTATTAATTGTATTTTAATGTTAAGGACTCTTGGAAGATTAGTCCAAATGGGGACTAAAAGAGATCCTAATAAAATCAAAATCAAATCAGAGCGAGTGACGTTTGAAACGCTATTAGCGCACACCCCGCTAACTAGCTAGCCATTTCTTATTGGTTACACCAGCCTAATCTCGGGAGTTGATAAGCTTGAAGTCATAAACAGCTCAATGCTTGAAGGACAGCAAAGAGCTGCTGGCAAACACAGGAAAGTTCTGTTTGAATGAATGCTTCGAGCCTGCTGCTGCCTACCATCTCTCAGTCAGACTGTTCTGTCAAATATCAAATCATATACTTAATTATAACATAATAACACACAGAAATATGAGCCTTTGGTCATTAATATGGTCGAATCCAGAAACTATCATTTCAAAAACAAAACGTTTATTCTTTCAGTGAAATACGGAACCGTTCCATATTTTAACTAACGGATGGCATCCCTAAGTCTAAATATTGCTGTTACATTGTACAACCTTCAATGTTATGTCATAATTATGTAAAATTCTGGCAAATTAATTACGGTCTTTGTTAGGAATAAATGGACTTCACACAATTCGCAACAAGCCAGGTGGTCCAAACTGCTGCATATACCCTGACTGCTTGCACGGAACGCAAGAGAAGTGACACATTTTCCCTAGTTATAAGAAAATCATGTTAGCAGGCAATATTAACTAAATCTGCAGGTTTAAAAATATATACTTATGTATTGATTTTAAAGAAAGGCATTGATGTTTATGGTTAGGTACACATTGGTGCAACGACAGTGCTTTTTTCACGAATTAGCTTGTTAAATCATCACCCATTTGGCGAAGTAGGCTGTGATTCAATGAGAAATTAACAGGGACCGCATCGATTATATGCAACGCAGGACAAGCTAGATAAACTAGTAATATCATCAACCATGTGTAGTTAACTAGTGATTATGTTAAGATTGATAGTTTTTTATAAGATAAGTTTAATGCTAGCTAGCAACTTACCTTGTCTTCTTGCTGCCCTCGCGTAACAGGTAGTCAGCCTGCCACACAGGCTCCTCGTGGAGTGCAATGTAAGGCAGGTGGTTAGAGCGTTGGACTAGTAACCGGAAGGTTGCAGAAACGAATCCCCGAGCCGACAAGGTAAAAATCTGGCAGTTAAGGCCGTCATTGTAAATAAGAATGTGTTCTTTAACTGACTTGCCTAGTTAAATAAAGGTGTAAAAACATTTTTTTTGTCCACAATCGGTGTCCAAAAATACCGATTACCGATTGTTATGAACACTTGAAATCGGCCCTAATTAATTGGCTATTCCGATGAATCGGTCGACCTCTATTGGAATCCAGTCAGAGTGGGGATATCCAACAATTTGACTGCCAGGGTTAGAAAGATAAATAAATGTGACTTTCTAAACTGGAACATCAATCAATACAATGCAATAATGCAATCAAATCAATCAAATGCAATAAGTCCAGGTTGGATTAGTTTAGAAAAAATGTACGTTATTTATCTTTGTGTAGCATAACATTAATGAATCAATCAATGTACATGCAAAAACACAACAAAGAAAAAATATATTGAACAAACAATTATATAAATCAACTGCAACAGAGAATGCTGGAAAAACCACCTAGACCATGCTGGTCAGAACAGCTAGGCCATACTGGAACAGCAGGAACCAGCTTGGTCACTAGCATATCAGCATAAATTGGTATGTTGTCAAAACACAGCAAAGGCTGGTCACCAGTATCCAAAAACACTGCGAAGGCTGGTCACCAGCAAAACCAGCTAGACCATACTGGTAAACCAGCATATCCAGCTAGACCATGCTGGTCAGACCAGCTAGGCCATGCTGGTCAACCAGCATAACCAGCTAGACCAGCTTAACTACCATCAGACCACCATGGACCAGCTTGAAATGTACGTTGATACTGCTACTACCTCAGTACTATTCACATGCTCGTCAGAAGTGGAAAACTTCCCAATAAGGAAGTTGTAAGTCTGACATGAATGTGTTCAAGTGCTTTGAAGTCGGAACAATTCTTCAATAAGTTAAACTCGCTAATGTTGCTAATAAAAGTTAGCTAGCTTGCCTAACATTAACAATATGGTCAAACTAGCTAGATTCTTCACATTGATACGTTTACAATGATCAAAAACTGATTTGTTGTCATCATTTGGATGAAAAGGTGAAAGGTCAATGGTGAGACGTCACAACTCGACAACTCGGGTAATAACATTGTCTCCAAGTTTCCCACTTGTAATTACAACTTGGAGAATCGTTCAAGTGAAACTTACCAGTAGGAACTCAAAACTTCCAATAACTCTGACAGCACGTGAACGCCATACAGTGGGGCAAAAAAGTATTTATTCAGCCACCAATTGTGCAAGTTCTCCCACTTAAAAATATGAGAGAGGCCTGTAATTTTCATCATAGGTACACTTCAACTATGACAGACAAAATGAGATTTTTTATCTCCAGAAAATCACATTGTATGATTTTTCATTAATTTATTTGCAAATTATGGTGGAAAATAAGTATTTAGTCAATAACAAAAGTTTATCTCAATACTTTGTTATATACCCTTTGTTGGCAATGAGGTCAAACATTTTCTGTAAGTCTTCACAAGGTTTTCACACACTGTTGCTGGTATTTTGGCCCATTCCTCCATGCAGATCTCCTCTAGAGCAGTGATGTTTTGCTGGGCAACACGGACTTTCAACTCCCTCCAAAGATTTTCTATGGGGTTGAGATCTGGAGACTGGCTAGGCCACTCCAGGACCTTGAAATGCTTCTTACGAAGCCACTCCTTCGTTGCCCGGGCGGTGTGTTTGGGATCATTGTCATGCTGAAAGACCCAGCCACGTTTCATCTTCAATGCCCTTGCTGATGGAAGGAGGTTTTCACTCAAAATCTCACGATACATGGCCCTATTCATTCTTTCCTTTACACGGATCAGTCGTCCTGGTCCCTTTGCAGAAAGACAGCCCCAAAGCATGATTTTTCCACCCCCATGCTTCACAGTAGATATGGTGTTCTTTGGATGCAACTCAGTATTCTTTGTCCTCCAAACACGACGAGTTGAGTTTTTACCAAAAAGTTATATTTTGGTTTCAAAATCTCAATCAGATCGAGGGAGATTATTAGTGGTCTTGTATGTCTTCCATTTCTTAATAATTGCTGCCACAGTTCATTTCTTCAAACCAAGCTGCTTACCTATTGCAGATTCAGTCTTCCCAGCCTGGTGCAGGTCTACAATTTTGTTTCTGGTGTCCTTTGACAGCTCTTTGGTCTTGGCCATAGTGGAGTTTGGAGTGTGACTGTTTGAGGTTGTGGACAGCTGTCTTTTATACTGATAACAAGTTCAAACAGGTGCCATTAATACAGGTAACGAGTGGAGGACATAGGAGCCTCTTAAAGAAGAAGTTACAGGTCTGTGAGAGCCAGACATCTTGCTTGTTTGTAGGTGACCAAATACTTATTTTCCACCATAATTTGCAAATAAATTCATTAAAAATCCTACAATGTGATTTTCTGGATTTTCTTTTCTCATTTTGTCTGTCATAGTTGAAGTGTACCTATGATGCAAATTACAGGCCCCTCTCATCTTTTTAAGTGGGAGAACTTGCACAATTGGTGGCTGACTAAATACTTTTTTGCCCCACTGTATGTATAGTGTGGATTGCAAATTGTGTAGCATGTAGAACCTTTGTTTGATGTTCAAGTATACTTTGTTTATTGCCCATGTGCCAAATATTTGTTATAAGCATTGTGTTTCTATTTTTCTTCAGTAAAACCATCTTCACCTGGAAACCATAATGTCACGACTTCCGCCGAAGTTGGCTCCCCTGCCTGTTCGGGCGGTGCTCGGCGGTCGTCGTCACCGTCCTACTAGCCGCCACCGATCCCTTTTTCGTTTGTCTGTTTGTTTTGTCTTATTAGTTTCACCTGTATTAATGTTTAGAGCCGCCCTTGTTTTGTGCGGGATTGTCTTTATGTTACATGTGTGCAAAGTGTTACGTGTGCTGGATTTTATGTTACATGTGTGCTACTTTATGTTACATGTGTGCATAGGAATGTTAGCAGCGGGAGCCACGAGGTTGATCAGGTGTGCCGGGGTACACTCTATAAGAGCGCTCTATCCAATCATAGCAGCAGGTTCAACCTAGAGCCTTTCCATTACTTTACAGACAGCTTAACTACCCAATTGAGTTATTTAGAGCAGTGATTCTCTGGTCCTCAATTACACCCAACAGTACACATTTTTGTTGTAGCCAGGACAAACATACCTGAGTCAACTCATCGAGGGCTTGATGATCAGTTGACAAGTTGAATCAGGTGTGCTTGTCCGGGGCTACAATAGAAAGGTGTACTGTTGGGGGTACTCGAGAACTGGAGATGGGAAACATGCAGCGCCTAGGACATCCATGGAATGAGTTTGACACCCCTGGCCTAGGACATGTTTGAGTGAGGGGATTAAGCTGGCCTGGT
Organism: Oncorhynchus clarkii lewisi; assembly: GCF_045791955.1. NCBI lineage: Eukaryota > Metazoa > Chordata > Actinopteri > Salmoniformes > Salmonidae > Oncorhynchus > Oncorhynchus clarkii. The sequence goes on from NC_092158.1 coordinate 45,024,431, forward strand.
CACCCGGGAGGGCAGAGTTTGCACTGGGTTAAAAGTGATTGCATTCCTTTTGATACCTGGTTCCCTCCCGGGTGTGAGCCGGGTGTCCTGTTCAATGCTGATGGCAAATTTGGCTAAAAACAAAGGGACCCCTTCCTCTGCCCAGGTATTTTACATATAATGTGGTTAGCTAATATGTTATAGCAATTTGGTGACCAACGGCAATGTCAATGGCATGGCACGCAACGATTGGTTGATTGGAGATAACGTCTGTGCAGGGGAACTTGACCATAGTGAAGTATTTCAACCACGTGGAGTAATGAATTAGAATCCCCAGTTTTCACAATAGGGTTTGCTCTCCTAATAAAAATGTATGTGCTTTATGTGCCTTTTTAAGTAAAATTAGTTTGAAAATTCAAACGTACACTGAGTGTACAAAACATTAGGAACACCGGCTCTTTCCATGACATGGACTACCCAGCTAAATTCAGGTGAAAGCTATGATCCCTTATTGATGTAATTTGTTCAATCCACTTCAATCAGTGTTGATGAATGGGAGGAGGCAGGTTAAAGAAGGATTTTTAGGCCTTGAGACAATCGAGATATTTATTGTGCATGTGTGCCATTCAGAGGGTGAATGGACAAGACAAAATATTTAAGTGCCTTCGAACGGGGAATGGTAGTAGGTGCCAGGTGCACTGGTTTGAGTGTGTCAAGCACTGGAATCCAGCATACCCGTGGAAAGCTTTCGACACCTTGTAGAGCCCATGCCGAATTGAGGCTGTTCTGAGCGCAAAAGGGGAACGTGTTCCTAATGTTTTTTACACCCAGTGTATACTTTATTGAAAATACATGTTGTGTGTTTCTTAATGATGCACCCTGCTGCCTAGTGGACAATACGACCCTGCGGCGCAGATTACTGTTCGATTTGAGAAGGGCGCTTCTCCCTCACCGCTTTTGCCCAGCCACCTAACAGGCCATAGCCCGGTGCACCCCTATTCAGCTTAATCAAACTCTGAGTGACATGAGATAACGACACACCCAAGGAACACCTACATCAAACCCCACCGCCAACACACAAATATAGTCTTCTCATTCGCATTTCTTAATGAGGATAACCGAGGCGAAATCAGACAGTTCAGCACCCCTTTAATTTAGAAAATATAAACAAATGGCATTGACAATGTTTTTGGTACCCCGGAGCTAGTACTTGGTTGCACAGCCAAGATAACTGTCTGCAGACAAACGCTTGTTGTTGTAGCCATCAGTGAGCTTGCCCCACTTTTCTACGGGCAATTTTGCTTTCTCTTCTGCTGCAAACTGCTCCAATTGTTAATGTTTGAGGGGTGCCTTCTACCAATTGCTGTTTTCAGATCTCGCCATAGATTTTCTGATCTGGACTCATTGCTGGCCACTCCAGAACATTCCAGTTTTTCTTCTTTAACCATTCCTGTGTACTTTTTGATTGTTTGCAGTTGTTGTCCTGCTGGATGACTCACAACCTTCAACGTTGACTCAGTTTTTGAACACTGGGTTGAACATTGCACTCCAAAACAACTTGATATTCTTCTGATTTCTTGTCTTGCACACATTCAAGGCCCCCAGTACCAGAGGCAGCGAAGCAACCTCGCCGTATTATCTGACCTCCTCTTCATTTGATTGGGTGTTCTTTTCTTTGAATGCTTCATTTGGTCATTGGTAAACATAGGAAGACCCCACTGCTAAAAATGACATGGAAAAAGTCCTGATTGAACTTTCCAAGCTTTTAATCCTTGGGAAATGTTCTGTGGACCGATGAAACAAAATTAGGGCTCTTTTGCAATGCAGATCAGCACTATGCGTACCGATGACCAAATTAAGCATTCCCATGTGTCTCAGTGTGGTTCTGTGTGTCTCAGTTGGTAGAGCATGGTACTTGCAATGCCAGGGTTGTGGGTTCGAATCCCACGGGTGACCAGTTCAAATGAAAATATATGCACTCACTACTGTAAGTCGCTTTGAGCCATTAACCTACTAACTTACTCGTCTTTGTTCCTATGTGGAACATAAAGCTTCCACGAGAGAGCTGCTGGTTTGGCGATGGTTTTCCATGACAGGCCACAATCCTTCATCTCCTTCTCATGCCATTAACACAGCCCCTAATAACACCAGCACTATCAAAACATTGCCTTGACCCATGGGGACATGAACAAGTTGGAACCAGCCTGATCGCAGCCTTCACCATTCTGTTTCACTTCAAGCGTCAGTAAAACAGAATGGTGATCAGGCTATGGGGACACGTGAGTATGAAAGTGAGTCCCCTTTGCAGCATAAGGGTTTTTGCTGTGGATAACTGAAAGATGTGTGATGTGTTAAGTACTGTAATCATAAGGGACTGTGGTCGGTTAGGGTTGAGGAAAAATATCCTCTTTCGAAAAAAGGGTGCAGTATAACTGCAGTTAGAATGCAGTATATCTGAAAATACTGCGTCCAAAATAACAGTGCAGTACACTGCAGTTATTCTGCAATCACAGCTTCCAAAATACCACCGTTAACTGCACTTGCTACACTTTTACTGCAGTTTCAAAACTGCAAAAATGTTTGGTAAGGGTCCCCCTCCAATTTCAAAGTAAGTTCCGGTTGACAGTAAACATAGTAAAAACAGGACTAGTTTCTATACAGCTTGTGTAATTATCTGTTCTCTGATTTCCAGTCAATACATAATTACATCTATTGACTGAAAAACAATAAGTCGTTAAATTAATACGGTATAAGTAAGTCTTAGCCCTTTTAACAGCATCCAAAATACTACAGTTGACGACAGTTACTGCACTTCCACCGCAGTTTCGAAACTGTAATCTGTTTTTGTAAGGGAAAGTGTGAAGTTGATTTAAAAGGCCACTAGGTGTCCTACTTGATCCACATATTTCTAAACCCACAACAGCACCCTCACCCTGTAGTGTAGCATATGGGTATGTATACAGGCATTATACACACATTAAAAAACCCATTAAAAAACCCAGTTTCATGACACGCTATCGGAGTGTAACTGACCTTCCACAGAGTTGCATTATTTTCCAGAGAACTCATAGAGACCCATGTTGATTATACCTTTTACACCATGGCTATAACTTAACACATTTGCCACTAGAAATGTGTTAATTTGCCTGTAGACATTTGTTCAACATCCACCGATTAGGTAGCACGTTTACTAGATAGCTATTAGTTGCCGTGGTAATCAAACTATCAGTCCTAGCTTGCATTATGAAAATAAAATTCAACAATGCCAATATTGTTTTCAATTCGACTTTTGCTTTCAAAAGCAGCTCAAACATAGAACATGTAAGAATGAACTATAGACACTCAATTCCACCATACAAATATACTCTGCATTATTTTAGTGATAATGTCAGACAAGCCAGTGTTTAGAGGATCGCCTCGGGCCGGCAACTGTGCCAATATATCCTTCAAACACCTGCTTCGAGGGCATTATTAAGCATTATAAATTATGTGGTTCGAGCCCTGGGTGCTGATTGGCTGACAGCCGTGGTATACCACGCGCATGCTCCAAATACATTGGTAAACAGTTTATAATAGCAATAAGGCACCTCGGGGGTTTGTGTATCCAGGCACTCCGCATTGCGCTGTGCTTAAGAACAGCCCTTAGCCGTGCTAAATTGGCCATATACCACACCTCCCCGTGCCTTAAACTAGATATCAACGTAATTAGAGCAGTAAAAATAAATGTTTTGTGATACCCGTGGTATACGGTCTGATATATCATGGCTGTCGGCCAATCAGCATTCAGGGCTCGAACAACACAGTTTATAAAGCATTGGGCCAGTAACCGAAATGTTGCTGGATCAAATCCCCAAGCTGACAAGGCAAAAATGTGTAGTTCTGCCCCTGAACAAGGCAGTTAACCTACTGTTCAGTTTGCACTGCGATGCAGTGTTTCAGACTGCTGCGCCACTCGGGAAGTTCCATCCACAAAGTTTTGAATGCTTATCAACTGCCTTGCACAAACTATCAAAATACTAAAATACTACACAGGACTCTCAATGTAATTAGAGCAGTAAAAATAAATGTTACCCATGGTATACGGTCTGATATACACTGCTCAAAAAAATAAAGGGAACACTTAAACAACACAATGTAACTCCAAGTCAATCACACTTCTGTGAAATCAAACTGTCCACTTAGGAAGCAACACTGATTGACAATACATTTCACATGCTGTTGTGCAAATGGAATAGACAACAGGTGGAGGAGGCCGTAGGAGGGCAACAACCCAGCAGCAGGACCGCTACCTCTGCCTTTGTGCAAGGAGGACCAGGAGGAGCACTGCCAGAGCCCTGCAAAATGACCTCCAGCAGGCCACAAATGTGCATGGGTCTGCTCAAACGGTCATAAACAGACTCCATGAGGGTGGTATGAGGGCCTTACGTCCACAGGTGGGGGTTGCGCTTACAGCCCAACACCGTGCAGGACGTTTGGCATTTGCCAGAGAACACCAAGATTGGCAAATTCGCCACTGGCGCCCTGTGCTCTTCACAGATGAAAGCAGGTTCACACTGAGCACATGTGACAGACGTGACAGAGTCTGGAGACGCCGTGGAAAACGTTCTGCTGCCTGCAACATCCTCCAGCATGACCGGTTTGGCGGTGGGTCAGTCATGGTGTGGGGTGGCATTTCTTTGGAGGGCCGCACAGCCCTCCATGTGCTCGCCAGAGGTAGCCTGACTGCCATTAGGTACCGAGATGAGATCCTCAGACCCCTTGTGAGACCATATGCTGGTGCAGTTGGCCCTGGGTTCCTCCTGATGCAAGACAATGCTAGACCTCATGTGGCTGGAGTGTGTCAGCAGTTCCTGCAAGAGGAAGGCATTGATGCTATGGACTGGCCCGCCCGTTCCCCAGACCTGAAATCCAATTGAGCACATCTGGGACATCATGTCTCGCTCCATCCACCAACGCCACGTTGCACCACAGACTGTCCAGGAGTTGGCGGATGCTTTAGTCCAGGTCTGGGAGGAGATCCCTCAGGAGACCATCCGCCACCTCATCAGGAGCATGCCCAGGCGCTGTAGGGAGGTCATACAGGCACGTGGCCACACACACTACTGAGCCTCATTTTGACTTGTTTTAAGGACATTACATCAAATTTGGATCAGCCTGTAGTGTGGTTTTCTACTTTAATTTTGAGTGTCACTCCAAATCCAGACCTCCATGCGTTGATAAATTTGATTTCCATTGATAATTTTTGAGTGATTAAGTTGTCAGCACATTCAACTATGTAAAGAAAAAAGTATTTAATAATAATATTTCATTCATTCAGATCTAGGATGTGTTATTTTAGTGTTCCCTTTATTTTTTTGAGCAGTGTACCACGGCTTTCAGCCAATCACCATTCAGGACTCCAACCACCCAGTTTATAATCACTTTCATACAACAGGTTACCAACATATTCAAATAATGGTTGACACATTTCCTAAAAAATGTTATTGTGATGAATTTTATTCATTCTATTTCATCCTTCCACAAGATATAGTCTCAACACAAATAAAGGGTTGTACCCAAACCGGCTGGTCATTCGTTCTATCGGTTCGGTTGCTAGAGACACGACCCAGTCGTTCAGTCTTTTTGTTCTGTATCTACCCAGTCGTTCATTCTAAACGTTCCATTGCCATACTGGTTGGCAACGTTCCTATCCCTTGCTTACTAGCTAGCCAACTACGGCTAACTTAGTCGGGTCAAACAGTGCAGCCACAATAACAACAGTAGCTGCAATTGTATTTGTTTAAGCTGCTTTCAAGTGACATTTATTTGGATACATCCATAACAATGAGCTAGTGAGGCATGATTTCTCCTGGCATAGAAAATGTGTTCTCTCGTCAGGCCACTGTTGTTCAGAGGAGCTACCCAACAACACAGCTAATACAAGTGCTCCACCAGTCCTGCCAAGACATAGACAAGAACATCTAGCAGAATTAGATGTTCTGCAAGATGTCACCATAACTGACTTTATGCCCCTTCCAATCCAAAATCAACATGCATGGCAAGTATAGTAGATATCACAACATTAATAAATAATGTTGTGAAACAGAGAAGGATGTGACATGTGGATTTAGTGCAAGAGAGATACTACAGGTGAATGATCTCTCCAGTGACTATTGCTAATGCAGTTGATCAGAGAGGAATATTAATGAGTTAGCCAGCTAACTTTGATAATGAACCAGAAAATCAATAGTTATTTCGAGTTGTTTAAGAAAGCTTAACTTAAGTATGTGTTTTTGGTTGATGAGTCAATTAGACAAGTTTGAAATATCCAATAAATGTCGTTCCACTTCATGATTGTGTCCCACTTGTTGTTGATTCTTCACAAAAAAAATACAGTTTTATATCTTTATGTTTGAAGCCTGAAATGTGGCAAAAGGTCGCAAAGTTCAAGGGGGCCGAATACTTTCGTAAGGCACTGTATCTTCCTGGGTAAGTGTCTTAGAGCTTTGCTTTTTTTTTATTCTTCAAGCTCTGTCAAGTTGGTTGTTGATCATTGCTAGACAGTCATTTTCACATCTTAACACAGATTTTCAAGCTGATTTGAGTCAAAACTGTAACTTAACCACTCAGGAACATTCAAAGTCATCTTGGTAAGCAACTCCAGTGTATATTTGGCATTGTGGTTTAGGTTATTGTGGTTTAGGAATTTGTCTCCCAGTATCTCTTGGAAAGCAGACTGAACCAGGTTTTCTGCTAGGATTTTTAAAGTCACCATTGACTTTAAAACAGGTTTCCTTCCTCTCTGGCAACTAACTTAGGAAGGATGCGTGTATCTTTGTAGTGACTGGGTGTATTGATACAACATCCAAAGTGTAATTAATAATGTCACCATGCTCAAAGGAATATTCAACGTTAGTATTTTTTTTTACCAATAGGTGGCCTTTGCCAGGCATTGGAAAACCTTCCTGGTCTTTGTTGCTGAATCTGTGTTTGAAATTCTCTGCTCGACTGAGGAACCTTACAAATAATTGTATGTGTGGGGTACAGAAATCATGTTAAACACTATTATTGCACACAGAGTGAGTCCATGCAACTTATTAGGTGACTTGTTAAGCAACTACTGAACTAATTCATGCTTGCCCTAACAAAGGTGTTTGACATTTCCGCTTTTGGTTTTTCATGAATGTGCTAACATTTCTAAAAACCTAATTCCACTTTGACATTATGGGGTATTGTGTGTAGGCCAGTGACTCAAAATCTACATTTAATAAATGTTAAATTCAGGCTGTAACACAACAAAATGTGGGTGTGACTACTTTCTGAAGGCACTGTATTTTGCCATAGAGCACATTCTGATTGACAAGTGAGGGGCCAAGGCTTCGACACACCCACAACTTGTTTATTCATCAAAACCCAGCCCTTTTGTGCCACTGCCAGCTACTGCGCCCATAATTCCGGTTGTGAAAATACAACAAAATATTTCAGATACACCTAGAACCCATAATGCTATCGCCAGTGCTAAGATTTACCATTTGAGTTAGGTTTGTTAAAATAGAGCCCAGTAAGTTTGACAACAGGTACAAGGAGAGTTTCATTATTCCCATTTTTTGGTTGTTGAACTCTTCTATTATTATCATTTCTAGGAGAGGCACCAGGGGCCCCGTACTGGTGTATTGCAAAGAACCAGTTTAGACAGACCAACACCAGCATCATGCTTCTGCTAACTGAAGAAAAAAAGAACTAAGAGGTGTTTTTAATGACATATATTTGTTTTTACATTCGTACTGTTTGACTGATGAACAGGATACATATAGAATGGCTCAGGGGTAACTGCAACTGAAAATGTGTGAGATACATGTTAAAGGGGAACTTCACCACTTTTTAACCTTCATTCATTTTCATTATATCCAGCATCATACCGGTTTCTCTGTGAAAATGGCAATTTTCTCCATTCTGTAGTCAAAAAGGTAAAAAGAAAAGGTAATCGGGGGGCCATTTAAAATAAAATCAGTTTTACTGTGACCAAAGAACCTGAAAAAGTCCTCCCCCTGGCTAGAAACCTGTTGTAGTTTTTGAAAATGTAAGTTGCTTTCTTAAAGGTTATAGGAAATGGAGGTCAGAAGGTTCCAGTGAAGGATGGTAGGAGGTGTGCGGGGAACTAAAGATGAGTTGGACAGGAAGTCCTCTAGTACTGTTGATTACCAACTCCATCTTTGATCTGCACATGGCCTCATTTAAAGAGTTTCAAATGTTGACTATAATGACAATCATCATAATTTCTCCTACTACATCTTATGTTTCTTGCTATTTCATGTCAAGTTACTTTTTATTGAATGTCAAGGTTCTACAATACAAATTCAGGGTATTGTATTTTTTACTTCTACAGGGACGACAGAATGGTACGTTGGGCTGTCCGTAGTTTTTACTGTTCTACTTCTGATATTTGTGTGCCTTATCAAGAAGAAAATGCCAAAACAAAAACATATTGAAAATGAGCATGAAGAACAACATTATAGTAGTAGTACTTTTTTATTGATTCGCTCAATTGATTTGTTGCAGCCTACCATAGTTTTAATTTAAATTGAAAACCAAGTCAAACCAGTATGTGAATGTGATTAGTGTTTTTGTCAACACAATATAGCTGGATACTGGTTTAATCATTTTTGCGCAATGGTCTACTTCTAAATGTAATATTTTGTGTTGTATATATTCACAGCTTTCTTTCATTACAGGTACAGTATGGTTACAAACTGTATTCTTTCTCTTTGATTTTGTAGAGAGAGCTTGGAATCTGGGAAACCCTGCACAAGGGAATAGGGTGCAATTTGAGATTCAGACTAAGAGTGTGCACTTTTGTTTGGTTTGCTGGATATATTGTAAGATGAACTCCTACTGTACCTATTGGTAGATGGGTAAAAAAGAAAAAAGCAGACATTGAATATCCCTTTGAGCACATTGAAGTTATTAATTGCACTTTGGATGATGTATTAATACACCCAGTCACTACAAAGATATTGGCGTCCTTCCTAATTCAGTTGTCAGAGAGGAAGGAAACTGCTTAGGGATTTCACCATGAGGCCAATGACATTAAAACAGTTACATAGTTTAATGGCTGTGATAGGAGAAAACTGAGGATGGATCAACAACATTGTACTTACTCCACAATACTAACCTAAATGACAGAGTGAAAAGAAGGAAGCCTGACTAAAAAGCATTATGTTTGGGGCAAATCCTACATAACACATCACTAAGTACCACATATTTTCAAGCATGGTGATGGCTGCATCATGTTTTGGGTATGCATGTCATCAGCAAGGACTAGCGAGTTTTTTAGGACAAAAATAAATGGAATAGAACTAAGCACAGGCAAAATCCTAGTGGAAAGCCTGGTTCAGTCTGCTTTCCAACAGACACTGGGAGACAAATTCACCTTTGAGCAGGACAATAACCTAAAATACAAGGCCAAATATACAATGGAGTTTGCTTACCAAGACGACATTGAATGTTCCTGAGTGGCCTAATAATTTTTTAAAGGATAATGTGCAAATATTGTACAATCCAAGTGTGCAAAGCTCTTAGAGACTTACCCAGAAAGACTCACAGCTGTAATCACTGCCAATGGTGATTCTAACATGTACTGACTCAGTGGTGTGATCCATAACAAATAACTATGGGAATAAATATCACTGATTTACAGAAATATTGGAACAAAGCTGACTAACGAAGGCAAACAATTTAGCATCCTCCAATCCTGTAGCCTACTCCTGACAATCACGGTGTACAGCGCCATATTTTCCATTCCATCCTAACGGAAACCCTTAGGGTTTCCTTTTTTGTTTTTCTCTGAATGGAAACACCATAATATTAATCAAATTAATTAAGCCAAATTTCTTAAAATCAATCCCATATACTATGTTATTACAAAAAAGGTTTTAAATTCTCTGGTAATGCCAATACGGAATACTATCAAATGCTTTTGAACGATGCCCTCTGGTGGTCAAACTAGCAATAACTTCAGTAACAGAAGAAATGGCTGAAAATTAAATGACGTGCCACAGAATGCTGCAGTAGCATGCAGGGTGTGCCGCAGTATGACAACTTTTAAAAGGAGGAACTACTGTACCAATATGGCAGGCATCACAGCACCATCCACTTGGACCAAAATTAAAACATTTGAAAAAACAATTCATAAGCCACATTAGGAGGGAGTGGGTTTATTTTGTTTGTGTCGGATCCATGCAAGTTCCCCAAAATTATTTCAAATCAGAGAAGGATTACTGAATGTAAGTACATTATTTACCTTCAGAGGTGAATTTATCAAACCATTTACCGTGATAAAAGTGTTTTGTTGTTGTGCACTATCCTCAAACAATAGCATGGTATTTTTTTTTTGCTGTAATAGCTACTGATTTACTAAGAATTTAAGCTGTTTCCCATATAAGACATATGTCTATATTCTGGGAAGTTGGCTTTTGTTTACAACGTCATTCTAGTCACATTATTGCATATTGAGCAACAACTGTCCCGGTTTAGGGACACCGATCTCATAATAAATGACTCTTTATATATTGATCAATGGAAGAAAAGAAATTGGCGCCACCAAGCCAAAACTTTGGCAGTGACATAATGTAAATTGTGATCACGAATAAAACACAATGTCACCTAATTTTAACATTCTGACATAAACAGCACACGTTCAACTTAAAAAACAAGTTTTCCCATTTCAAAAATAAAATAAGACTCTCTTCAGCTTGATTAAATAATGAAAAAAATCTGAGATCTGTCACTAGGCTATTTTTATTATTTTAGTTTTTAAAAATGTAAACAAAAATTATACATATAGTATAATAGTTTCACCATATTAAAACCAGAGTTCAGTTCAAGTAACAGAGTTGACAGTAAAATGAGGGACAGACGTAAATGAAATAATAATCTTCAGAAATAACTGTGTTAAAAGCAACAAAATAACTATGGCTTTACAATTATTATCTTTTGGGGTTTGTGGGTTGAAATATTCCTAGAAGTCACAGAGGGGTGCAAAATGAAGACATGTCAAAATGCAGAATTTTGGCACTTTAGCAAGTCTTTATCCATAGGGAAAATCGGATTTATTGAATTCTCCATGTGGTTTATATTAAAGGGCTCTTCATTTCATATAACATGATTTAAAAATGCAATATTGGTGCATAATTTCTACTTAAATCAAGGGGATGTTGAACGTTGGTTGCAATGCTCTCGTCAAATTTGTTTGTTTATTTGACATGAAGTCACTACATGACTGATAATGTATCATGTTTGTAGTCATTTAAATGCATGTTAGTGCTTTTGGTATGTGTCAGGTACAATAAAAATGCATTTTGACAAAATATTTTGTGGCAGTAGCCTATTAGAAGAAGTGGAGGCACGTCTTGTTGGGGGCGTGGTTTTGTCTTAGTGTGTTTTGGCCTTCGATGAGACGTATTGTCATGCCAGTTAATGTGATTTGTTGTGTTGTGTGATTAAAAGGTTGTGTGATTCTGCAGGTGTAATGACACTGACAAGTGCATGTGATACCAAAGAGCATGCTAAAGTTTTGTGTTTAGACCAGGAGTGTGAAACTCAATCAGCTCATGGGCCATATTGAAAAAAAAACACAATGAATTTGTGGGCCAAACAAAGCCTATTATCTTTGTTTTTACAAAAAAATTGTGCATGCTACGGCGACGCAAACTGGCGTTCGTTTTATTTTTAAAAAATACGGAATTTATAATGTCCACTTATTTACCTAGGATGCTGTGTATAAATTAGAGTCTGTGACCCTAATCAAAAAGTATGTAATAACGCTAAAAAACTAAAACATAGCTAGGTTGTTGTAACATTTAAAACTAAAACATGTTTTGTTTTTTTTGCATTGCATGGATCACTGGTGCGGTTGAATGCAGTATTGCTGTATGGTGCACGCAACATGTCTTGTAGTTGAGTAGTCAGCTTAGGCTACTGCGAAAATGTTGCTGTAATAAGCCTACTGTAACGATGTTCGTCTGAGGAAGAAGTAGACCAAAGCGCAGCACGTGTTCATATTTCCTTTAATTAACTGAACATTAAATAAATGAAAACCGAAACAGTCCCATATGGTGCAAACACTGAAACGGAAAACAACTACCCACAACCCATAGTGGGAAAACAGGCTGCCTAAGTATGGTTCTTAATCAGAGACAACGATTGACAGCTGCCTCTGATTGGGAACCATACTAGGCCAAACACCTAGAATTATAACACATGGAACCAAAACATAGAATGCCCACCCCAACTCACGCCCTGACCAAACTAAAATAGAGACATAAAAAATGGAACTAAGGTCAGGTCGTGACACCTACATGTTTCTCATTTGCATTGTGTTTTCAAATCAAGCTTTATTTACACTGCACATTTCAGACATGGAATGCAACACAATGTGCTTCAGAAAAAAACAAATAAAAACAATGTAAATAAAAACTTAAGTATTTACTACACAACAAACATGATAATTAAAAACTAACAACAACTAAAAAGCACCCTGAGGAAAACCAAAGCTAAAAAGGTGTGTTTTATGATCTCGTTTAAATACGTACACAGTTTCGGCCCCCGACAGGTTCTCTGGCAGGCTATTCCAGAGGCTGGGGGCATAATAACTAAAGGCTACCTCTTCATGCCTCTTGGTCCTGGGCTTTGGGATAGTTAAAAGGCCAGTACTGATGGACCTACTGGGTACATAACTTAACCACTGCGCCACCCGGGAGGCCCGTTAGTTGCTTTCTTGAACGTATGGATTATCAAAAGGTAAATTCTGTCACAATGCCAGATTTGTTCCCGTTACCCAGACTGGACGACTGTATCGACACTGTTGGTACTGCTACTTCTGTAACTAAGTTGGACCTCTTGAAAGGTTACTGGCAGATTCCGTTAACCTCACGGGCGTCTAAGTTTTCTGCCTTCGTAACCCCAGACAACTTCCTACAATACTCTGTCATGGCTTTTGGGATGCGGAATGCACCAGCCACTTTCCAATGACTGGTTAACTCCGTATTTAACGGTAGATTCAAGTTGTCTGTTATTAATTCTAACTGTTCCTTTTCACTATTATGATTTGCATGAGATATGTTACGAGTCTGGTTTCCATCCCCCCCTAGACTTCAGGGCCAAAGCGATTTGTAACACTTTGTTCCCCTTTCTTCTCTAGCTCCCACCATGCAACCGTAAAAGCACTTGGCTCTAAGAAGCGGCTAATTAAAATGTGACTACAACAGTGCTAGCAGGGAGAGAAGCGGTGATCTGCATTATACCCCTTCACACACATTTCACAGCACAGCTGTATAGCATAGCAGATTTCTACATAGCTGAGTGAATTGGGATATACAGTGCCTTCAGAAAGTATTCATACCCCTTCCACATTTTGTTGTGTTACAGCCTGAATTCAAAATATATTATTATTTTGTTCTCACCCATCTACACACAATACCCCATAATGAAAAAGCAAAAATGTTTAGAATTATTTGCAAATTTATTGAAAATTAAATACGTAAATATCTAATTTACATACAGTGTATTTGGAAAGTATTCAGACCCCTTTGACTTTTTCCACATTGAGTTACGTTACAGCCTTATTCTAAAATGTATTAAATAGTTTTATTCCCTCATCAATCCACACACAATCTCCCATAATGACAAAGCAAATGTTTTGCAAATGTATTAAAAAAACTTGAAATATTACATTTACATAAGTATTCAGACCGTTTACCCAGTACTTTGTTGAAACAACTTCGCCAGCGATTACAGCCTCGAGTCTGACGCTACAAGCTTGGCACACCTGTATGTGGGGAGTTTATCCCATTCTTCTCTGCAAAACCTCTCAAGCTCTGTCAGGTTGGATGGGGGGCGTTGCTGCACAGCTATTTACAAGTCTCTGGAGCAAGTTTTCATCAAGGATCTCTCTGTACTCTGGTCCATTGATCTTACCCTCAATCCTGACTAGTCTCCTAGTCCCTGCTGCTGAAAAACATACCGACAGCATGATGCTGCCACCACCATTCCTCACCGTAGGGATGGTGCCAGGTTTCCTCCAGACGTTACGCTTGGCATTCAGGTCAAAGAGTTAATTCTTGGTTTCATCAGAGGGTCTTAATACTTATGTAAATAAGGTATCTGTTTGTTTTTAATAAATTAGCAACATTTCTAAAAACCTGTTTTCGCTTTGTCATTATGGGGTATTGTGTGTCGATTGAGATTTTTATTTATTTAATCTATTGTAGAATAAGTCTGTAACGCAATAAAATGTGGAAAGTGTCAAGGGGTCTGAATTCTTTCCAAATGCACTGTAAGTATGCACACCCCTAAGTCAGTACATGTTAGAATCACATGTGACTCACCACCTGAATGAGGTCTTATGTAACAAAATGTTGAATGTTTTGGTATCTAGTGAACATAAAAAATATATATTTTTAACGGGGTAGGTTGAGAACAAGTTCTCATTTACAACTGCGACCTGGCCAAGTTAAAGCAAAGCAGTGCGACAAAAATAAGTTACACATAAACAAACATACAGTCAATAATACCATATAGAAAAATCTATGTACAATGTGTGCAAATGTAGAAGATTAGGGAGGTAGGCAATAAATAGGCCATAGAGGCGAAATAATTCCAATTTAGCATTAACACGTGTGATAGATGTGCAGATGATGATGTGCATGTAGAGATACTGGGTTGCAAGAGGGTAAATAATAGTATGGGGATGAGGTAGTTAGGTGTGCTATTTACAGATTGGCTGTGTACAGTGATCGGTAAACTGCTCTGACAGCTGATGCTTAAAGTTATAGAGGGAGATATAAAACTCCAGCTTCAGTGATTTTTTTTGCAATTCGTTCCAGTCATTGGCAGCAGATAACTGGAAGAAAAGGTGGCCAAAGGAAGTGTTGGCTTTAAGGATGACCAGTGAAATATATCTGCTGGAGTGCGTGCTATGTAGTTGTCCACATATTCTAGGTCAGAACCGTCCAGAGTAGTGATACTAGTCGGGCGGGAGGGCACGGGCAGCAATCGGTTGAAGTGCATGCACTTAGTTTTACTAGCATTTAAAAGCAGTTGGCGGCGACGGAAAGAGTCTATGGCATTGAACCTCGTTTGGAGGTTTGTTAGCACAGTGTCCAAAGAAGGGCCAGATGTATACAGAATGGTGTCATCTGCGTAGAGGTGAATCAGATAATCACCAGCAGCAAAAGCAACATTGATATATACAGAAGAGTCGGCCCGAGAATTGAACCCTCTGGCACCCCCATAGATTGCCAGAGGTCCGTACAACAGGCCCTCCGATTTGACACACAGAACTCTATCTGAGAAGTAGTTGGTGAATCAGGCGAGCTAGTAATTTGAGAAACCAAGGCTGTTGAGTCTGCCAATAAGAATGCAGTGATTGACAGTCGAAAGCCTTGGCCAGGTCGATGAAGACGGCTGCACAGTAAATGCCTGTATTTTATCGATGGCGGTTATGATATCGTTTAGGACCTTGAGCATGGCTGAGGTGCACCCATGACCAGCTCGGAAACCAGATTGCATAGTGAAGAAGGTACGGTGGGATTCGAAATGGTCAGTGGTCTGTTTGTTAATTTGGCTTTTAGAGGTATATTTCCTTCACCCAAGTAGAAGCTTGATTTGTTTGGGCACAGCCTGCAGAGTTCAATCCAGGTCTATCTCTGCAGTAGATTGCAACTTTGCCCCCTTTGGCAGTTCTATCTTGTCAGAAAATGTTGTAGTTAGGGATGGAAATTTTTGGTGGCCTTCCTAAGCCAGGATTCAGACACGGCTAGGACATCCAGGTTGTCGGAGTGTGCTAAAGCAGTGAATTAAACAAACTTAGGGACGCTTCTGATGTTAACATGCATGAAACCAAGGCTTTTACGGTTACAGAAGTAAACAAATGAGAGCACCTAGGGAATGGGAGTGATGTTTTGGGCTGCAGGGCCTGGGTTAATCTCTACATCACCAGAGGAGTAGGATAAGGGTACGGCTAAAGGCTATAAGAACTGGTCGTCTAGTGTGTTCAGAACAGAGTAAAAGGAGCAGATTTCTAGGCGCGGAAGAATAGATTCAAGGCACATTGTACAGACAATGGTATGGTAGGATGTGAGTACAGTGGAGGTAAACCTAGGCATTGAGTGACGATGAGAGGTTTTATCTCTAGAGGCGCTATTTAAGCCAGGTGAGGTTACCGCACGTGTGGGGGGTGGAACAAATCACCACACAAAACAGCAATATACGAGGCATATTGACATTAGGGAGAGGCATGTGTAGCCGAGTGATCATACGGTTCAGTGAGTAGCTAGGCGAGCTGGAGACACGATGATTCAGGCAGCTAGCAGGCCGGGGCTAGCAGGCTAGCAGATGGGCCTCAGGGGGACGTCGCAACGGAAGAGCTTGTTGAAACCCCCTTGGGCGGTTACGTCGGTAGACCAGTCGTGATGGATCGGCGGGGCTCCGTGTCGGCAGCAAAGGGTCCAGGCCAAATGGCAGAAGAGGTATTGAAGCCCAGGAATTGTCTGATGGATCTCTTCGGCTAGCTGGGAGATGGGCCTAGCTCCAGGCTAACTGGTGCTTGCTTCGCGACAGAGACGTTAGCCAGGAGTAGCCACTTGGATAGCAGCTAGCTAGCTGTGATGATATGGTGTAAAGGTACAGAGCTTCCAGTAGGAATCCGGAGATGTGGTAAAGAAAAAGCAGTCCGATATGCTCTGGGTTGATATAGCGCTGTACAGACTGGCAGGAATTGACCGGGCTGAGGCTGATGTCCAAGTTAACAGTGATGACCGCTAGCGGTGGCTAACTGACTACAAGCTAGTAGCTAGTTAGCTGGCTATCTTTTGATGGGTTTCTGGGTTCCGGGTGAGGAAGGGTTGCAGGAGAGTAAGTTCAGTCCGTAGATGGAAATTGAGTTTAAAAATATAAAAAATATATACTAAGAAAAACATTATACACTGGACAAGACAATCAAAACAGACGTCCGACTGCTACGCCATCTTGGATTCAATGTGAAGAGCTCCTCTTTGTCTACTCAGCATCGTTCACACCATCTTAAACTTTAGCCCCACCCATCTTGTTTCGCCCTCGGAGCGTTCACTTGACACGTTCGCCGATGATTTGTTTACCTATGGATAACATGAAAACAGCCTAACCAGCTCTGCTGGCAACAATGTCATTACACTTGTTTGCAGACGTTTGCTGACACCAGACATTTTCAAAGCGTGATGTAAACTTTAGCTTTAGACATGTAGCTACCTAGGTAAACAACGTACAAAATCACATGTCACGTAACGTAAGCTAACGCGCAAGCCAGCTAACGTTAGCTAGTTAAACAACAACGAACATAGTGCCAAATCATGTCGTTACTTCACTGCATGAATGTGCTGGGATCAAACCATCCAGGTTCAATGTTGGCTAGGTAACATTAGGCTCTAACTAGCGAAGCAAATAGCTCTGGAATATGAATAACAACATCAGCTAGGGAGCCAGCCAGCTAACATTAGCTAGCTAGCTAACAGTACACTTAAACTCAAGACATGTAGCTAGCTAGCTAGGTAAACAATGAACCTAGCTAGGTAAACAATGTGTAAAATCACACGTCACATAACATTAGCTAACGAGCCAGCTAGCTAACGTTAGCTAGTTAAACAACAATGAACATATGGCCAAATCATGTCCTTAATACACTGCATGAATATGCTGGGAGCTAACCAACCAGGTTCAATGTTAGTTAGCTAACATTAGACTCAAACTAGCAAAGCAACGCTCTGGGATAGGAATAACGTCAGCTAGCTAACAGTACACTTCAGCTTGAAATGAAACCACGTTCTGTCAACATTAGAAACGTGTAATATCTGAAAATGTAGCTAGCTATCTTACCTGTATACATCATGCATGATGGATGCGTCTCCCTGTCATGGATGCCATGCCACAGTTGCCCTTAGTTTGAAGATGTAATCCGGAGACCGGTGTTTTCTCCAACTCTTTAGCTATCATAATCAAATTCCACTGATTTCAAAACTTGATCCTCCAGAGAGTGGAGAGTAATACTTAGCTATGCAGCTCCACTACATGATACATTTTCTTAAAAGCCGCATTCGACAGGATTACCAACAGACTGACCAGCTCAAATAGACTGAAGCCTTCTATGACAGACCAATCCAAACTCCTCTCTCGGCATGTCCAGCCCACTCATTATCTCAGCCAATCATGGCTAGTGGGAATGTTGCTGACTTTTTCTGTGGCTTAACCAACAAGGCTTGTCATTTAACAATTGTATTCGTATTTACAGATGGCATACAAGTTTGTTTTTAAGGCACATGAAAATTCACATGTTCTGGATGGCATTTTTGCCTTTTTGATCAAATATTTTTTACGTTGAAATGGCTCTCCTGTGAAGTTGACTTGCGACATATGCCTAGTTTCCTGAATCGGGTCACATTTGGCAGCGATTACAGCTGAGTTTTTCTGGGTACGTCTCTAAGAGCTTTCCACACTTGGTTGTGCAACATTTGCCCTTTATTATTTTTTAAAATTCTTCAAGCTCTGTCAAATTGGTTGTTGATCATTGCTAGTCAACCATTTTCAGGCCTTGCTATAGATTTAAGCAAATTTAAGTCAAAACTAACTTGGCCACCAGGAACATTCACTCTCTTCTTGCTTAGCGACATCAGGGTAGATTTGGCCATGTGTTTCAGGTTATTTTCCTGCTAAAAGGTGAATTCATTCTCACATACACATGGTTAGCAGATGTTAATGCAAGTGTAGCGAAATGCTTGTGCTTCTAGTTCCGACAATGCAGTAATATCCAACGAGTAATCTAACCTAACAATTTCACAACAATTACCTTATACACACAAGTGTAAAGGAATGGATAAGAATATGTACATAAAAAAATATATGAATGAGTGATGGTATAGAACGGCATAGGCAAGATGCAGTGGATGGTATAGAGTACAGCATATACATATGAGATGAGTAATGTAGGATATGTAAACATATAAGTGGTATTGTTTAAAGTGGCTAGTGGCGCATTACATCAAGATGGCAAGATGCAGTAGATGGTATAGAGTACAGTATATAAATATGAGATGAGTAATGTAGGGTATGTAAACATTATATGAAGTGGCATTGTTTAAAGTGGCTAGTGATACATTTATTACATACATTTTTCGATTATTAAAATGGCTAGAGTTGCGTCAGTATGTTGGCAGCAGCCACTCAATGTTAGTGATGTGTGTTTTTCAGTCTCTCGGTCCCTGCGTTGATGCACCTGTACTGACCTCGCCTTCTGGATGCTAGCGGGGTGAAAAGGCAGTGGCTCAGGTGGTTGTTGTCCTTGATGATCTTTTTGGCCTTCCTGTGACATCGGGTGGTGTAGTTTGCCCCCGGTGATGCGTTGTGCAGACCTCACTACCCTCTGGAGAGCCTTACAGTTATGGGCAGAGCAGTTGCCGTACCAGGTGGTGATACAGCTCAACAGGATGCTCTCGATTGTGCATCTATAAAAGTTTGAGTGTTTTTGGTGACAAGCCGGATTTTTAAATCAATTTGAAAACATTTTGAAAAACTTAATTCCACTTTGACATTATGGGGTATTGTGTGTAGGCCAGTGACAAAACAAATCTAGATGTAATCCATTTTAAATTCTGGCTGTAAGACAACATTTGGAAACTTCAAGGGGTGGAAATACTTTCTGAAGGCACTGTACATGTATCGTCCATTCCATTATTATCAGCGAAAAGCATAGGTCAAGTATTGTGATAGACAAATTACATATTTACCTGGTTTATTTGATATTAAGGTTAACAATTAATATTTGACTAATAATAAGACATTTCTGTTCTGTTAGTGTCTGTTTTCATGGGCTCCACTCTAGTCCCCTGCAGTTAATCTGGGCGTATAGTCACTGGAGATGGCTTGAGCTGACAAATGGGTTAAAGACTGAATTACAGTAAAACACAAGAATGTGTTTAACTAGAGATAGTTTAGGAGTAGAACAATCCCTCATTGTCTCAAAATCATCCTTGCATCTGGGAAACTAAACCAGGGTGGGGTTAAGACAACAACCCACGTGCACTTAACAACAGCATGAACCCAGAGTGGCTTATGATGCCCCAATCTGCATGAGGGGGGTTGAACCAACTATGACTGAGTATTGTTAATGTCAGTCATATATAGTACTCTGCATTTGTGTAAAGGTTAGTTTACTCGGTCCAACACAAGGGTGGGGGGTTGACCAGCCTCATTATTTCAATAATGAATCATATTAAATAAAGATGATTGTTTGAAGAAATGACCAAGTCTCTCTCAGTACTGAATTTCTATGACGTTTTTTAAGTGCTGAGGGGTGAATGAATGTGAAGTCTAAGTTAAATAATACATTGATTCATGTTCATTCTGAGCCATACATCATTGTTGTCTACATTACGTACTGTATTGTATGTGTAGATGTGCTTGACAAGATATAGGCTAAGTTGCATTATCCATGTAGTGTTGGAGCATCCATCCATAGTTCTGTAACTGACAATATGGTGTTGTGTCTAAATTTGACCATCGGAAATGTAAATAAGTAGTGTATTAGAGGTTAAAAAGGCTTCTGAAGTTTGTAATTCTCACATTGAAATTTCAGACTTGATTTTCCCTTACGAAAAAGGTATCAACCCCTACAAAAATGTCCATTTATTATAATCCACATAATAATTCACATTTCCTGTTACTGCAAGATTATTTTCCTGCTGTAACAAACTGGTTCAAATTAAGATCGGACATCTTTATGACACCTGTCTTGAATGTCACTAACAGCTCAAATCCATTTCCACGGATTTAACATGATTGTGTCACATGTGGTTAGTCAAGCACTCTGACAAGAGTCAGAATAATGTCTGGCCATATGTTGGAAATGTATACTGTTAAATTTCTCCCATAGTTCACTTCTCAAGAGTACTGACAGACATGGGCTTGGATTGATAAAGGTAAAGGTAATGGCAAAATATCCCTGCATCCTTGGGCCTTTAGAGAGCTCTATCACGAGCATATATCACAAATGTTTGTGAGAATAATTCCAAGTGACTATAACTGCAAAGGTCACTCAGGAGAATCTTAACGTCACTCAAGAGAATATGAATCCCACAACTGGAAACCAATGGATGATCACTATTTAGGTCATAGACAGCATCCGTGAAACTTACCCATGTTTAAAAAGGCTATACACGGTTGATGATCTGGTTATAATTTAACCCATACAGTAAAAGTACAGTAAAATCATGAATACACATTTTAACGATGTCATTTTCTGGTCGTAAACGTATATTTTTCTGGTTGAGAAGATGTCATGTCTGACAACTTATTTTTTCATGACATAATCAAGACGTCATGGGAAAGGAGTCATATTTTGGTTATCTGCAACCAGATTAATAGAATGGATTTTTCTTTGCTAAAGATTTGAACAATACATCCTTACAGCCAGTATACAACCTGTCCATGGCATCATAAAATACGGCATAAATGACATCACTGCAACCAATATTTGTCCTTTGACCCTTTACTCAGTACTTTGCTGAAGCACCTTTGGCAGCGATTACAGCCTTGAGTCTTGGGTATGATGCAACAAGCTTGGCACACCTGTATTTGGGGAGTTTCTCCCATTCTTCTCTGCAAAACCTCTCAAGCTCTGTCAGGTTGGATGGGGAGCATTGCTGCACAGCTATTTTCAGTTTCTCCAGAGATCTTCGATCGGGTTCAAGTCCGGGCTCTGGCTGGGCCACTCAAGGACATTCAGAGACTTGTCCTGAAGTCATTCCTGCGTTGTCTTGGCTGTGTGCTAAGGGGAGGTGAGAGCCCTTGGGTGTGTGGTGCCAGGAAAATAACCTCTCACTCAACGTCAACAAAACAAAGGAGCTGATCATGGACTTTAGGAAACAGCAGAGAGAGCACCCCCCTATCCACATTGACGGGACCGCAGTGGATAAGGTGGAAAGCTTCAAGTCCCTCGGCGTACACATCACTGACAAACTGAAATGGTCCACCCACACAGGCAGTGTGGTGAAGAAGGTGCAACAGCACCTCTTCAATCTCAGGAGATTGACAAAATTTGGCTTGGCACCTAAAACCATCAAACTTTTACAGATGCACAATTGAGAGTATCCTGAGAGTAGTATGTATCACCGCCTGGTATGGAAACTGCACTGCCCGCAACCTCAGAGCACTCTAGAGGGTAGTGCAGTCTACCAACGCATCACCGGGGGCAAAAGACCTACAGCACCCGATGTCACAGGAAGGCCAAAAAGGTAATCAAGGACAACAACAACCTGAGCCTGTTCACCCCACTATCATACAGAACGCTAGGTCAGTACACTGTTGGAGCTAGAAACACAAGTATTTTGCTACACCCGCAATAAAATGTGCTAAACACGTGTATGTGACCAATAACATTTGATTTTGAGGGTCGCTGTCCTGTTGAAAGGTGAACCTTTGCCACAGTCTGAGGTCCTGAGTGCTCTGGAGTAGGTTTTCATCAATGATCCCTCTGTACTTTGCTCCGTTCAGCTTTCCTTCGATCCTGACTAGTCTTACAACCAGTATACAACCTGTCCATGGCATCATAAAATACAGCATAAATGACATCAGTGAAACCAATTTTTGTCCTTTGGGGTAGTGAGTCTTTTATGTTGGTTTTGTAAGTACCTCAACATTGGTGAGAGAGGGAAAACAATTCCAAGTTTCTCCTGAGAGGTGTTTTATTTTCCATCCACAAAATTTCTGTTGCGTTGCCAGGCAACCCGTTGTCTGCACATGGGAGTGGTGGTGCAGAGGGTGTCAGGTAGATAATTACCTCAGTAAGGTGCTAGGTTAGAAAACATAGGGGGAGAGCCCTGCTATCATAACTTTCCTTCCCCCTAACTGCTGTTCCACCATAGCCCCCATCAACTGACTGAGGTGATGACTGAATTAACCACGCATTTTAACACGGGCAAGACATTATTAATAACCTGTGGTCCTGTTAGTGTTTTTTGTTTATCGTCATGATAAAGTTGTATGTTTGACTTGATAATGATGGTGGAGTTGGCTACAGCATACTGTATAGGACCAAGCAATGGTAATACCAGATGTTACCAATTAATTGTTCAAGCAACAATGCTGCTGTCAAGGGTAGTTAGACAATACAAAGTAAGAAGGAAATCTCTGCTCAGAAATAGTATGTTTTCCATTCACAGATTCTCATGGGTCTTTCATTGAACATTAATATTTGTGTGGATTTTACTTAAGCAAACCTGAGACTGGTTGTTAACAGAAAACAGACTGAACAGTCAAAAATTGCAGCTGTTTTGAGGCCTTCCTCACTGTGGTTAAAGTCTAGATGAACGCCAAGATACTTGGTTGTTGTCAGAGGACTCCAGTCACAAGTCATAGACTGACCTCTCTGCTACTGCACGGCAAGTGGTACCTGAGCGCCAAGTCTAGGTCCAAAAGGCTCCTTAACAGCTTCTACCCCCAAGCCATAAGACTGCTGAACAATTCATTAAATGACCACCCAGACTATTTGCACTGACACCCTCCCCCCTTTGTTTTTGCAATGCTGCTATTCGCTGTTTATTATCACCCCTACCTACATGTACAAATTACCTCGACTAACCTGTACCCCCGCACATTGACTCGGTACCGGTACCCCCTGTAAATAGCCTCATTATTGTTATTGTGTTTCTTTATACATTTTAAAAAAACGTTAGTTTATTTAGTAAATATTTTCTTAACTCTATTTTCTTATCTGCATTGTTGATTAAGGGCTTGAAAGTAAGCATTTCACGGTAAGGTCTACCTACACCTGTTGTATTCAGCGCGCGTAACAAATATATATTTTTTTAATGTAATGCAGAGACACAAATGTTATCCACAATGATATTCTGTTGTAGCTAATCGATAATCATAAAAATTACTTTTATTAAAAAAATAGAGGACCAAAAAAAAAAAAAACACAGGTCCCAGTTTGAAAACCCTTGCAGTAGTTAATATTCAGTATCCTCCATAAGTCTTGAGGCCGTGTAGCTACAGTAAAATGTGAACTTTCGCCCTCAAGGTTACAGAACTGAAATCCCTAAACCAGCCATCAAAGCCTAGTGTTACTATTCCAGACAATACATTGAGTGTAACAACTCTGGCTGAGACAAGTAGCCTTTATAAAGACACACATTATAAGGGCAATTGAACATACCTATCTACCGCTGAGGTAACTGACTTGGCCCAGCCTAATCTATCAGAACCACACACCGCTGTGCTGACATGTCAAATAATAGATCCGGCATGGGAAGTAGAATGACAACCATGGTAGGGATGAGTCACGGACCATCACGCCTGTCGAGATAGCAGACCCAGAAATAATGACCCTGCTATTTCACCCCACACACACACCCATGGCAATAAAGCTTGTGCTGCAGGAGAGGAAGGGCACGGGCAAAATTAGCCCTACATTCCAATTAATGTGTCCAACTCAACTGCCGCTGCTTGGACTTGGCAGGCCATTACGACTCTCTCCTTCTCTCGCTCCCTCTCTTTTGAATGAACAAGTGCCCCTGGGGAAGCGAGTTCGAGACAGATTTCCTCCAGATCCAATTTCACCTGTGTGAGCCACTGTGTCATGCTGTCATGGAAATGCCAGCCGTTTTCACCCTTGGACTCCTTTCTCTTTTAATCAACTGCTTGTATGATGGATGTGGTGTGCTGTGTTGTAGTTCTCATCCTTAAGCATCCAGTTTCAGTTGTGAGGAAATGCAGTGTTTGTATGGGAGGGGGCATTAGCCAAATTACAGACACAAGATGTGAGAATGACTTACTGTGCAGTATATTCTCTCCGGTACCAATAGTTCATCATTTCTCATCATTAAATAACAGGTGGGTTGACTTTACAATTAATACTTTTGTCTCTATGGGTGTTGATAGCATCTCTTAGAAGAAGCTCCCATGAACCCTTTCAGGTTGTCATTATGGACTAGTTGTCACACCTGCTACAGCTCCACCTCTCTGGCCTCGACGGCGGCCCATCACTACGCGCACCTGTTGCTTCTCGTCTCCCAGCGTCTGTCCTCCACATAATGCAGACACCAATATTTGAAGCATCAGGGAGATTTTTGTTGTTGTTGTTGGGGTTGGTGAAGTCGGGTCCGGGTGCCAGTGATGAAGGAATCGGGTGTGCCTCAGCTGGCTTGTTGGGCTTCCATGCCTCAACTGGCTCGAGGTTTTCTTGCCTCAGTTGGCGCGGCAGGCTACCATCCCACGTCATGGCTCAGCCAGCTCGTCGGGCTCCCAAACTTCAGCCGGCTTGTCGGTCTTCCACGCTTCAGCTGGCTCCCTCGACCCATCAGGCTCGCCCAGGTGGGACGCCGAGTGTTGCCCCTAGGGATGCGGTTCTGTAAAGCATGCTCCCGCTCCCCTTCTCTGGCGCTCAAGGGCGCCAGGAGGCCCATCATTACGCACAACTGTTACCATCGTTACGCGCATCAGCGCCTCATGGGACGCACCTGGACTCTATTACCTTATTGATTGTCTCCCCTATATATATATATATATATATATATATATATATATATATATACAGTGCCTTGCGAAAGTATTCGGCCCCCTTGAACTTTGCGACCTTTTGCCACATTTCAGGCTTCAAACATAAAGATATAAAACTGTATTTTTTTGTGAAGAATCAACAACAAGTGGGACACAATCATGAAGTGGAACGACATTTATTGGATATTTCAAACTTTTTTAACAAATCAAAAACTGAAAAATTGGGCGTGCAAAATTATTCAGCCCCCTTAAGTTAATACTTTGTAGCGCCACCTTTTGCTGCGATTACAGCTGTAAGTCGCTTGGGGTATGTCTCTATCAGTTTTGCACATCGAGAGACTGACATTTTTTCCCATTCCTCCTTGCAAAACAGCTCGAGCTCAGTGAGGTTGGATGGAGAGCATTTGTGAACAGCAGTTTTCAGTTCTTTCCACAGATTCTCGATTGGATTCAGGTCTGGACTTTGACTTGGCCATTCTAACACCTGGATATGTTTATTTTTGAACCATTCCATTGTAGATTTTGCTTTATGTTTTGGATCATTGTCTTGTTGGAAGACAAATCTCCGTCCCAGTCTCAGGTCTTTTGCAGACTCCATCAGGTTTTTCTTCCAGAATGGTCCTGTATTTGGCTCCATCCATCTTCCCATCAATTTTAACCATCTTCCCTGTCCCTGCTGAAGAAAAGCAGGCCCAAACTATGATGCTGCCACCACCATGTTTGACAGTGGGGATGGTGTGTTCAGCTGTGTTGCTTTTACGCCAAACATAACGTTTTGCATTGTTGCCAAAAAGTTCAATTTTGGTTTCATCTGACCAGAGCACCTTCTTCCACATGTTTGGTGTGTCTCCCAGGTGGCTTGTGGCAAACTTTAAACAACACTTTTTATGGATATCTTTAAGAAATGGCTTTCTTCTTGCCACTCTTCCATAAAGGCCAGATTTGTGCAATATACGACTGATTGTTGTCCTATGGACAGAGTCTCCCACCTCAGCTGTAGATCTCTGCAGTTCATCCAGAGTGATCATGGGCCTCTTGGCTGCATCTCTGATCAGTCTTCTCCTTGTATGAGCTGAAAGTTTAGAGGGACGACCAGGTCTTGGTAGATTTGCAGTGGTCTGATACTCCTTCCATTTCAATATTATCGCTTGCACAGTGCTCCTTGGGATGTTTAAAGCTTGGGAAATCTTTTTGTATCCAAATCCGGCTTTAAACTTCTTCACAACAGTATCTCGGACCTGCCTGGTGTGTTCCTTGTTCTTCATGATGCTCTCTGCGCTTTTAACGCACCCCTGAGACTATCACAGTGCAGGTGCATTTATACGGAGACTTGATTACACACAGGTGGATTGTATTTATCATCGTTAGTCATTTAGGTCAACATTGGATCATTCAGAGATCCTCACTGAACTTCTGGAGAGAGTTTGCTGCACTGAAAGTAAAGGGGCTGAATAATTTTGCACGCCCAATTTTTCAGTTTTTGATTTGTTAAAAAAGTTTGAAATATCCAATAAATGTCATTCCACTTCATGATTGTGTCCCACTTGTTGTTGATTCTTCACACAACAAATACAGTTTTATATCTTTATGTTTGAAGCCTGAAATGTGGCAAAAGGTCGCAAAGTTCAAGGGGGCCGAATACTTTCGCAAGGCACTGTATATATCCATTTCTTCCCTATGTCTGCATTAATGTTATGTTTCCCTTGTCCAGACGCTGTCCATGTTTTGTTTCATGTCTGTCATTTATTAAATATTCACCCCATGTACTTGCTTCTCGTCTACCAACGTCTATCCTCAAAGTAGTAGAGAGAACGACAGAGTTGGGATGCAGATTACAGGCGCAAACGCAAAGAGACATTACAATGTAGAAAAAACTAATATTTCATTCCGGAAAAACAATTAGAAATCAACGATAGAGCTTTACGATTTAATTGCATTGTATAGGCATAGCAATGAGGTTTGTTGGCAGTTCTTCAAATGAATGTAGGGGGGGGGGGGACCTTGGTGGCCTTTGGTGTTGTAAAGCCATTCAAATCCTCAGTGTTTTTATGGACATGTAAATGTCTCCAAACCTCAGTCCTGACATAGAGATGGACGCTCATATCAATGTTCCACTGATTTCCATTAACAGGGGGTGGCCATGTATTCGGCGGTATGCTGTATTAAATATGCCTACCAGCCAGAGCAAATACACAGGAGATTCAGCATGTCCTCTCTATGTAAATTGGCATACATGTCGAATAAGGAGTACAGCAATTGCTGTTAGACTTCAATCACTGGGTATTTGTATCATTATAGTCTATGATTACCCATCTAGCCAGCCAGCCAGTGTTAGGCCTACATTACCATGGCAGTCTGAGTGGGAGAGGGAGGTGTCATGTGACTGATTATTAGATCTCTCTATGAATAAACGCTTTGCCGATTTTTCAGTCTGCTGGAGTTTACTTGAGCCGTTTCACATGAAAATGTGGATTTTTAAAGTGAAATTCTTGCAGTTCTACACAATTTATAATGGGATTGAGAGAAAAATGTGCAGTTATCAAAGTTTCATATATTCAACTTCTCAGATGCATTCAGATTCAGTTTTCAAATGAAGTTCTCCAAATTCAGATTTAAAACCAGAGACAAAATCCTGGTACTTTTCCAGCCAGCAGAAGCAGAGGAAAACAGATCTAATTAAATGCTCACTGTGTAAACATTTCTTTTGTTTTCTGAAGCCAATGTGGCATGTCAAATTGTGGCATGTCAAATTTTCTTCATATGAATTTGGCTGTAGCACTTGAACTGTTTTGGCTGTATTTGATTCTCTGTTCTCTACCTTTCCTGGCTGGAAAAGTACCAGGATGTTGTCTCCGGTTTTGAATATGAATTTAGAGAACTGAATTTGAAAACTGAATCTGAATGCATCTGAAAAGTTGAATATATGCAACTTTGAAGAACATGAAATGATAAACTTGATACACAGACATTGAATGCTATCTACCATATTGAAACTGAATATGTACATATTGAATTAGAATAATAATGTAATACAAATTCAAAATTATGGAATTTCTGTTGGCACTGAAATTGCTCCATATTACTTATTTACATAATGGACATGTAAGAGAGTACACTATAACCCATTGGGGTAACCAAATTTGCTGCCCAAAAGGTAAGAGCTAAACTCTTGTACAGTCAATACACTATTCTGGAAACAAATTTCCTAATGAGCATTGCATATACTTTGCTTCATTAGGTATTATGTTGCCTGCTCATGTTTTATTGATGTAGTTATACATATTTATTAACAGCTATTAGCACGTACAGTACAGCACGTACAAAATAATGCATTACACATAGCTCATAAGGCGTTATAAATGTACTTATAAATGCATTATGAAGAGAGCACTAATAGGAAGTGTTACCAAGATTGCTTTTGAAAAGGGGACCTGTGCCAGTGGTACAGTAGGCAAGATAAGAGTGCAAAGATGGTCACTGGCCAGTGACTACACATTTTAACTTTTCCAAGTTATAATTTGTGGCACGAGCAGTAGTAGTGGCCATTTAATTAAAAGTGGCCAACTTAAATTAATAAACTGATTAATTTGACCCATTTCATAAACTAAGCTACAGTGACTAAAAAGGTCACCCTTATAAATGAAGCATCTGTAACCTCAATGGCAACATTAGCATTAAAGCCAAATCACTGCTGTCTAATGAAGATAATCCAATTCATGCAGTTTTAATGATGCCAGTGCATCATTGCCAGACATATCAACACAAGGCTCATCACTGTACTGTGCAGCAGGACCACTGACCGGCTTAAGCTTGGCTTACTGAACACAGAAACATGTAATGGGGGCTATTTGTGTCTCTGTCTGCATCAAGTTATCAGGTGAGAATAAAGCCTCGCTCTTGCCAAGGAAATGCCTCATGTTGTTGACCCGTCTGAAACCATGTGTAAAAGAAAATCATACTTTCCACCCGTGTGTGTGTGTGTGTGTGTGTGTGTGTGTGTGTGTGTGTGTGTGTGTGTGTGTGTATGTGTGTGTGTGTGTGTGTGTGTGTGGACAAACAAACATTTGACCAACTGGGGACATTTTGTTAGTCCTCGCAAAGTCAAATGCTATTTTTAGGGGGTTTAGGGTTAAGGTTAGAATTAGTGTTATGTTTAGAATTAGGTTTAGGGTTAGGGTTAGGAGCTAGGGTTAAGGTTAGGTTTTTGGGTTAAGGTTAGGGTTAGGTTTAAGGTTTAAGGTATGGGTTAGCGTACAGATTAGGTTTATGGTTAGGGGTTAGGGAAAATATGATTTTGAATAGGACTGAATGGTGTGTCCCCACAAGGTTTGTTGTACGTGTGTGTGCTTTTCACACTAGTACTGTCAGCATATCAAATAAGGGGTAAGATATCAAACATTGGTTTCAAGTTTGCATTTAAAAGTCATCAATGACCCGTCCATTTTGAAAACCTGACAAACCTATTAGTCCTGTTTGATGTACCACTGTAAATATCAACAACGATTCATCCTTCAAAGGAATTATCATCAGTGGTAAGGAGATGACATTTCCCTAAATGTTGTCTGTGATGGACCTGTATTTAATGCTTATCTCACATTCCCCCGATGCCAAGGATACAACATGATGCCTTTTATGTTCCTGTTTATCCCTGTCAGCATCTTAAATGGCACCCTACTCCATATACATGCACTGCTTTTGACCAAAGTCTTATGGGCCCTGGTCAAAAGTAGTGAGCTACATAGGGATAAGGGTGCTATTTGGGATGCAGCCTCTGTAATGTCAAGGTCTGATCTAGATCTGCCTCAGTCAATACCCATAAATGCCAATTCAGCAGAAAACGACCAGGGCATTTGACCCCAATATCAGTGTAATAAATACCACAGGAGACTGTTTTCTCTGTGTTTACTTAGTCAAATGGTATTTAACGAGAAAGGCAATGGTAATGTTCTCTCAACAAACAACCCATCCTGGCAACCGAACAGAAAATCGCTCCGGAGCGATATTTAGAACCATATTCAATTTGGATTCCAAGCTACAAACAACCAGCCACCTGACAAAACCGAGCCATGCAATGTGGTATGTTTCATCCAGCTTCCATCACAGGTCAGACAGCCATGAGCAGAGAATACCCTTGTGCTCTAAAGACTGATGGGAATGCAGTGTCAGTGACATGAGAGGGCTATAAAATGTCACCCATTTTAGTGGTCCATTGAGACAGTCAGTATTCATGGATGTTATATTTATGGCAGATCCATTCTCAGTGACCTCACGGTTCATTCAATACAAAGGAAATATGCAGTAGTGCAAAACTGCCGTGATCTCTATTTACATTTGGCTAAGACAGGCTGCAATTCAAAAGTAGTGCACTAAATAAGGAATATGGTGCCAGTTGGGACACAGACATAAATTGAGTTGCCTATTCACTATTGTAAGAACTCCACACTCATTTCAAAAAACAATTTTTCTTCAAAGAAATCCGTTAATGTTACATAGAGGCTACATACAGTGTCTCCGAAATAGTCATTCAAGTTCAATTGGATGCCAAAACATTTGACTGATTATGACTCTATGATAATGAAGAAGTGGGTTCAGGAACATCCAAATTAACATTTTGGTAGATAAGGGCACCTATTTCCAAAGCCTGCAGGCAGTCAGATAAGACATAAGTACACATTCTTTATTGTTTTATGGTAGGGCATCAAGTCCACCAGCAGCAACACCAAGGGCAGAATTTACATGAATGTACAGTGTGTATATTGCTGCATAGCTGGAGGACCACCTGTGATGTGAATGAATTAGCCCTAGGATGCACCAGAATTGAAGTGAGGTTAGAAGAAAAGGTTCTAGACTGCCCAATGCCTATATCAGGTTGGAAGCCAGGTGCTGTGGTTTGCAGGGGACGTGAATGTCACGTTCTGACTTTAGTTCCTTTGTTTTGTCTTTGTTTATATGGTCAGGGCGTGAGTTGGGATGGGCAGTCTATGTTTGTTTTTCTATGTTTGGTTTCTGTGTTCGGCCTAGCATGGTTCTCAATCAGAAGCAGGTGTCGTTAGTTGTCTCTGATTGAGAATCATACTTAGGTAGCCTTTTTCCACCTGTGTTTTGTGGGTGTTTATTTTCTGTCTTTGTGTGTATGTCACCAGACACGTTCATTTTGTTATTTTTGTATTGATTCAGTGCTTTCTTTAATTAAAATTATGAACACTTGCCACACTGCGTTTTGGTCCAACCCTTACAGTGAACTTACGTGTTCTACACACGCAGCTTTATGTTTTCTCTATTTGCTTATGTACCATTGAAACGTAGACAGTTAAGCACTAAGGCACCAATTCCTACCCCAGTTAAGCATGCATTAATGGTACATTATTCCCTTTGTATGTACTTTTTTTTTTATCTCTATGCGTATTCTGACCTCGAACTTAAGCATGAGAATAGCATGCTATACACGCCCTATTCGTTCGGGGTGGAGATCTATGAAATGAAGGTGTGGCGGAGGTGTGTCTACAGATAAGCAGCATTCTGACCCTCCTGTCTCAGCCTCCAGTATTATTGCTGCAGTAGTTTATGTGTCGGGGGGCTAGGGTCAGTCTGTTATATCTGGAGAATTTCTCCTGTCTTATCCGGTGTCCTGTGTGAATTTAATTATGCTCTCCCCAATTCTCTCTTTTTTCTCTCTCTCTCTTTCTTTCTTTCTTTCTCTCGCTCTCTCTCAGAGGACCTGAGCACTAGGACCATGCCTCAGGACTACCTGGCCTGATGACTCCTTGCTGTCCCCAATCCAACTGGCCGTGCTACTGCTCCAGTTTCAACTGTTCTGCCTGCGGCTACGGACCCCTGACCTGTTCATCGGATGTGCTACCTATCCCAGACCTGCTGTTTTCAACTCTCTAGAGACAGCAGGAGCAGTAGAGATACTCTGGATGATCGGCAATAAAAAGCCAACTGACATTTACTCCTGAGGTGCTGACCCGTTGCACCCTCGACAACCACTGTGATTATTATTATTTGACCTTGCTGGTCATCTATGAAGATTTTCACATCTTGGCCATGTTCTGTTATAATCTCCACCAGGCACGGCCAGAAGAGGACTGGCCACCCCTCATAGCCTGGTTCCTCTCTAGGTTTTTTCCTAGGTTCTGGCCAGTTTTTCCTAGCCACCGTGCTTCTACACCTGCATTGCTTTCTGTTTGGAGTTTTAGGCTGGGTTTCTGTACAGCACTTTGTGACATCAGCTGATATAAGGGCTTTATAAATACATTTGATTTGATTTGACCTTGACTTAATTACCTCATAATTCCACCTTCTTTACTCATAAATGCAACCATGAATGTTGAGTGAACCTGTTGGTTCAAAGTGGAAAAAGCATATACTTTATTTTTTCTGATAGATATAACAGCATTCCCCATGCACTGTAATTTACAAATGGATAAACCTATTAATCTTGATGGTTGTACAGTCGTCTCAAATAAAACTGTGAAGGACCTCGGCGTTACTCTGGACCCTGATCTCTCTTTTGACGAACATATCAAGACTGTTTCAAGGACAGCATTTTTTACGTAACATTGCAAAAATCAGACATTTTCTTTCCAAAAATGCAGAAAAATTAATCCATGCTTTTTCAAATGTATGTATATAGTCCCTCTTACATCAGCTGATATATCAAAGTGCTGTACAGAAACCCAGCCTAAAACCCCTAAAAGCAAGCAATGCAGGTGTAGAAGCAGGGTGGCTAGGAAAAACTCCCTAGAAAAGCCAAAAGCTAGAAAGAAACCTAGAGAGGAACCAGGCTATGAGGGGTGGCCAGTCCTCTTCTGGCTGTGCCGGGTGGAGATTATAACAGAACATGGCCAAGATGTTAAAATGTTCATAAATGACCAGTATGGTCAAATAATAGTACAATGAACAGGTCAGGGTTCCATAGCCGCAGGCAGAACAGTTGAAACTGGAGCAGCAGCACGGCCAGGTGGACTGGGGACAACAAGGAGTCATCATGCCAGGTGGTCCTGAGGCATGGTCCTAGGAGTCAGGTCCTCCGAGAGAGAGAAAGAGATAATTAGAGAGAGCATATTTAAATTCACACAGGACACCGGATAAGACAGGAGAAATACTCCATATATAACAGACTGACCCTAGCCCCCCGACACATAAACTACTGCAGCATAAATACTGGAGGCTGAGACAGGAGGGGTCAGGAGACACTGTGGCCCCATCCGATGATACCCCCGGACAGGGCCAAACAGGCAAGATATAACCCCACCCACTTTGCCAAAGCACAGCCCCCACACCACTAGAGGGATATCTTCAACCACCAACTTACCATCCTGAGACAAGGGATTGCGCAGAAGTGAGGGCTCTTCGATACTGCACGGTACTGTCTTTCCAAGCTTGTCAGAAGACTTCCAGTTTGGTGTGGTGCCATTTCCGTTCCAATTTTCTGGAAGCTTGCTTCAGAGCTCAGGTATTTTCTGTATACCAGGGAGCTAGTTTCTTATGACAAATGTTTTTAGGGGTGCAACTGCATCTACGGTATTGCACAAGGTTAAATTGAGTTCCTCAGTTAGGCGGTTAACTTTTTTTGTCCTCTGATGTCCTTGGGTAGGCAGAGGGAGTCTGGAAGGGCATCAAGGAATCTTTGGGTTGTTTGAGAATTTATAGCACGACTTTTGATGCTCCTTGGTTGGGGTTTGGGCAGATTATTTGTTGCGATTGCAAACGTAATAAAATGGTGGTCCGATAGTCCAGGATTATGAGGAAAAACATTAAGATCCACAACATTTATTCCATGGAACAAAACTAGGTCCAGAGTATGACTGTGGCAGTGAGTAGGTCCGGAGACATGTTGGAAAAAACCCACTGAGTCGATGATGGCTCCGAACGCCTTTTGGAGTGGGTTTGTGGACTTTTCCATTTGAATATTAAAGTCACCAAAAATGTGAATATTATCTGCTATGACTACAAATAGGAATTCAGGGAACTCAATGAGGAACGCTGTATATGGCCCAGGAGGCCTGTAAGAAGTAGCTATAAAAAGTGATTGAGTAGGCTGCATAGATTTCATGACTAGAAGCTCAAAAGACTAAAAAGTCGGAGGGTTTTTGTAAATTGAAATTTGCTATTGTAAATGTTAGCAACACCTCCGCCTTTGCTGGATGCGCAGGGGATATGGTCACTAGTGTAACCAGGAGATGAGGCCTCATTTAACACAGTAAATTCATCAGGCTTAAGCCATGTTTCAGTCAGGCCAATCACATAAAGATTATGATCGGCGATTAGTTAATTGACTATAACTACCTTGGAGGTGAGGGATCTAACATTAAGTAGCCCTATTTTGAGATTTGAGGTATCACGATCTCTTTCAATAATGGCAGGAATGGATGAGGTCTTTATTCTAGTGAGATTGCTAAGGCGAACACCGCCATGTTTAGTTTTGCCCAACCTAGGTCGAGGCACAGACACGGTCTCAATGGGGATAGCTGAGCTGACTACACTGACTGTGCTCATGGCAGACTCCACTAAGCTGGCAGGCCGGCTAACAGCCTGCTGCATAGCCTGCACCCCATTTCATTGTGGAGCTAGGGGAGTTTGAGCCCTGTCTATGTTCGTAGATAAGATGAGAGCACCCCTCCAGCTAGGATGGAGTACGTCACTCCTCAACAGGCCAGGCTTGGTCCTGTTTGTGGGTGAGTCACAGAAAGAGGGCCAATTATCTACATATTCTATCTTTTGGGAGGGGCAGAAAACAGTTTTCAACCAGCCATTGAGTTGTGAGACTGCTGTAGAACTCATCACTCCCCCTAACTGGGAGAGGGCCAGAGACAATTACTCGATGAAGACACATCTTTCTAGCTGATTTACACGCTGAAGCTATGTTGCGCTTGACTGCTCTGACTGTTTCATACTAACATCATTGGTGCCGACGTGGATAGCAATATCCCTATACTCTCTGCACTCACCAGTTTTAGCTTTAGCCAGCACTATCTTCAGATTGAGATGTTTCTATAACTTGATTGGATTCCACCTGTGGTAAATTCAATTGATTGGACATGATTTGGAAAGGCACACACCTGTCTATTTAAGGTCCCACATTTACAGTTTATGTCAAAGCAAAAACCAAGCCATCAGGTCGAAGGAATTGTCATTAGAGCTCCAAGACATGATTGTTTAGAGGCACAGTAACCAAAAAAGTGTTAAACAAATGTCAGATTCTTCAAAGTAACCACCCTTTTCCTTGACGACAGCTTTGCACACTCTTGGGATTATCTCAACCAGCTTCACCTGGAATGCTTTTCCAACAGTCTCGAATGAGTTCCCACATATGATGAGCACTTGTTGGCTGCTTTCCCATCACTCTGCGGTCCAATTCATCCCAAACCATCTCAGTTGGGTTGAGGTCGGGTGATTGTCGAGGCCAGGTCATCTGATGCAGCAATTCATCCCTCCCCTTCTTGATCAAATAGCCCTTACATAGCCTGGGGGTGTGTTGGGTTATTGTCCTGCTGAAAAACAAATGATAGTCCCACTAAGCGCAAGCCAGAAGGGATGGCATATCGCTGCAGAATGTTGTCGTAGCCATGATGGGTAAGTGTGTTTTGAATTCTAAATGAATCAAAGACAGTATTACCAGCAAAAAAACACCATCACACCTCCTTCTCCATGCTTCATGGTGGGAACCACACATGCGAAGATCATCCATTCACCTACCAAAAATCTAAAATTTGGACTTATCCGACCAAAGGACAGATTTCCACCGGTCTAATGTCTATTGCTCGTGTTTCTTAGCCCAAGCATGTCTCTTCTTATCATTGGTGTCCTTCAGTAGTGGTTTCTTTGCAGCAATTCAGCACTTGGCTCCCGAGTGGCGCAACAGTCGAAGGCAATGCATCTCAGTGCAAGAGGTGTCACTACAGTACACATCTGGCTGTGACTGGGAGTCCCATAGGGCGACGCACAATTGGCCCAGTGTCGTCTGGGTTTGGCTGGGGTAGGCTGTCATTGTAAATAAGAATATTTTTGTTTAACTGACTTGCCTAGTTAAATAAAAAACATTTTTTACCATGAAGGCCTGATTAACGCAGTCTCCTCTTAGCAGTTGATGTTGAGATGTGTCTGTTACTTGAACTCTGTGAAGCATTTATTTGGGCATCAATTTCTGAGGCTGGTAACTCGAATGAACTTATCCTCTGCAGCAGAGGTAACTTCCTTTCCTTCCTTTCCAGCCAAGATCTCAGAAGAAATATTGTAGCCCTCCACAAGTCTAGTTCATCCTTGGGAGCAATTTCCAAACAGCTGAGGGTTCCACGTCCATCTGTACAAACAATAGTACGCAAGTATAAACACCATGGGACCACGCAGCCGTCATACTGCTCAGGAAGGAGACGCGTTCTGTCTTCTAGAGATTAATGTACTTTGGTGTGAAAAGTGCAAATCAATCCCAGAACAACAGCAAAGGACCTTGTGAATATTCTGGAGGAAACGGGTACAAAAGTATCTATAGCCACAGAAAAATGAGTCCTATTTCGATATAAC
Source organism: Oncorhynchus clarkii lewisi (assembly GCF_045791955.1). NCBI lineage: Eukaryota > Metazoa > Chordata > Actinopteri > Salmoniformes > Salmonidae > Oncorhynchus > Oncorhynchus clarkii. The sequence goes on from NC_092158.1 coordinate 45,061,496, forward strand.
CTGAAAAGCCGCTCAGCAAGGAAGAATCCACTGCTCCAAACTCACCATAAAAAAAGCCAGACTACGGTTTTCAACTGCACATGGGGACAAAGATGGTACTTTCTGGAGAAATGTCCTCTGGCCTGAAGCCGAGGAACATCATCCCAACCGTGAAGCACGGGGGTGGCAGCATAATTTTGTGGGGGTGCTTTGCTGCAAGAGGGACTGGTGCACTTCACAAACTAGATGGCATCATGAGGAGGACATTTATGTGGATATATTTAAGCAATATCTCAAGACATCAGTCAGGAAGTTAAAGCTTGGGTCTTCCAAATGGACAATGGCCCCAAGCATACTTCCAAAGTTGTGGCAAAATGGCTGAAGGACAACAAAGTCAAGGTATTGGAGTGGCCATCACAAACCCTTGACCTCAATCCGATATAAATTTTGTTGGCAGAACTGAAAAAGCATGTGCGAGCAAGGAGGCCTACCAACCTGACTCAGTTACACCAGCTCTGTCAGGAGGAATGGGCCAAAATTCACCCAATTTATTGTGGGAAGCGTGTGGAAGGCTACCCGAAATGTTTGACCCAAATTAAACAATTTAAAGCCACCAAATACTAATTGAGTGTATGTAAACTTCTGACCCACTGGGAATGTGATGAAAGAAATAAAACCTGAAATAAATCATTCTCTCTACTATTATTCTCACATTTCACATTCTTAAAATAAAGTGGTGATCTTAACTGACCTAAAACAGGGATTTTTTACTGGGATTTACTGCATTTGTTTATGCGGATACATAAAAGATCAGGTAATGACTACAGATCACAGGAGGTTACGTCAGCACAAGTACTGTTTGTCGGGAGCATCATGAAATGGGTTTCCATGGCCGGTTTGTCAAGATCGGTGTGGAATAACTTGACTGGCCTGCACAGAGCCCTGACCTCAACTCCATTGAACACCTTTGGGATGAACTGGAACGCCGACTGCAAGCCAGACCCGACCTCACTAATGCTCTTGTGGTTCCTGAGCAATGTTCCAATATCAAGTGGAAATCCTTCCCAGAAGAGTGGAGGCTGTTATAGCAGCAAAGCAGGGACCAACTCCATATTAATATCCATGATTTTTTTAGGAGATATACGACAAGCAGGTGTCCACATACTTTTGGTCATGTAGTGTATCTCAGATATCCAGATATCTCTCTGGACTCATACGGTAGCAGGGAGATTTCATAGGTTCAGATTGCATGCATGTAGAACCTGTCCCATTACTGAGAATATCCTAGCTCCATATATTAAATTAAGGATATGCATATTTGGAGCATGTCTACTCCTTATATCAAATAAAATGTCAGCTATCCAGAAATACAGTACCAGTCAAAAGTTTGGACACACCTATTCATTCACCTACTCATTGTTCTCAACTGGCCTACCTGGTTAAATAAAGGTAAAATACATTTTCTTTATTTTTACATTGTAGAATAATAGTGGAGACATCAAAACTATGAAATAACACATATGGAATCATGTAGTAACCAACAAAAGTTAAACAAATCTAAATATATTTCAGATTCTTCAAAGTAGCCACCCTTTGCCTTGATGACCGGTTTGCATACTCTTGGCATTCTCTCAACCAGCTTCACCTGGAAGCTTTTCCAACAGTCTTGAAGGGGTTCCCAAATTTGGTTTTCTAGCCGATGCTTGGCATTGCACATGGTGATCTAGGCTTGTGTTCGGCTGCTCGGCCATGGAAACCCTAACTTGTTTGAAAGGTAGACATTTTTGCAAATGTATTAAAAATAACATACTTAAATATAACATTTACATAAGTATTCAGACCCTTTACTCAGTACTTTGTTGAAGCACCTTTGGCAGCGATTACAGCCTCAAGTCTTCTTGGGTATGATGCTTCAAGCTTGGCACAGATCCTCTCAAGCTCTGTCATGTTGGATGGGGAGTGTCGTTGAACAGCTATTTTCAGGTCTCTGCAGAGATGTTCGGTCGGGTTCAAGTCCGGGCTCTGGCTGGGCCACTCAAGGACATTCATAGACTTGTCGCGATGCCACTCCTGCGTTGTGTTGGCTGTGTGGTCTGGAGCAGGTTTTCATCAAGGATCTCTCTGTACTTTGCTCCGCTCATTTTTCCCTCAATCCTGACTAGTCTCCCAGTCCCTGCCGCTGAAAAACATCCCCACATGATGCTGCCACCACCATGCTTCACCGTAGGGATGGTGCCAGGTTTCCTCAAGACGTCACGCTTGGAATTCAGGCCAAAGAGTTCAATCTTGGTTTCATCAGTCCAGAAAATGTTGTTTCTCATGGTCTGAGTGTCATGCCCTGAGAGAGCCATTGTTTATCTATGGTGTAGTAGGTCAGTGCATGACTAGGGGGTGATCTAGTATTTCTATGTCTATGTTGTGTTCTAATTTCTGTTCTATGTTGGTGTTTTGTATGATTCCCAATTAGAGGCAGCTGGTAATCGTTGTCTCTAATTGGGGATCATATTTAAGTAGTTATTTTTCCCACCTGTGTTTGTGGGATCTTGTTTATGTGTAGTTGCCTGTGAGCACTACATTGTCTTCACGTTTCGTTCATTTTTTATAGTTTTTTGTACGTTTCAGTTAATAAACATGTGGAAACCATATCACGCTGCACCTTGGTCCGATAATTCTTACGACGAACGTGACAGAAGATCCCACCATAACAGGACCAAGCAGCGTGCCCAGGAGGAGAAGGGATCCTGGACTTGGGAGGAGGTCTTGGATGGTAAGGTATCCTGGACTTGGGAGGAGATCTTGGATGGGAAATGATCCTGGACTTGGGAGGAAATCATGGCAGGACAGGATAACCTTCCTTGGCGGCAGACGCAAGGAGAGAAGGGAGGACAGCAATGACGCCGGGGTTCGCAGCCACAAAGAAAGCCCAAAAAACAGCCCGGAAATATTTTTGGAGGGGGAGCACAAGGCATGGTCGGCGGAGCCGAGGAGTGAACCAGAGCCAGTCTGGGAGAAGAGGGAGAAACTGGAGGAGAGTGAACGGAGAAAGTCAGAGACCGTCAGTGAGTGGATGGAGAGAAGAGCGAGAAACTGGAGGAGAGAGAACGGAGAGAGTTGTTGAGTTGGTGGAAGATGCACAACATTTGCCCTAAGGAGCGTGCTATCAGTTTAATGCCACCTGAGTCAGCTCTCCGTACTCGACCTGAGGAGCGTGTTATCAGTCTGGTAAAACCTGTGCCGGCTCCACGCACCAGGTCTCCAGTACACCTTCCCAGCCATGTACGTCCTGTGCCAGCTCTCCAAACTCGCCTTGAGGAGCGTGTCATTTGTCCGGTACCATTTGTATGTCCTGTGCCAGCTCCTCGCACTTGCCGGTACAATTGATGCTAGCTATACACACCAGGTCTCCAGTATGCCTACACAGCCCAGTACTTCCTGTGCCAGCTCCACGCACTCGCCCTGAAGTGTGTGTCACCAGTCCGGTACCACCTGTGCCGGCTCCATGCATCATGCCTCCAGTGCGTATTCACAGTCCAGAGCTTCCGGCGATGGTTCACAGTCCAGAGCTTTCAGAGGTTCGGAGCTTCTAGACATGTCGTCCAGTCACGCTCCATGGCAGGAGCCTTCCTCTGCGCCGGTGCCCAGTCCAGCCACGGTGTTCAGTCCTGTTCCATGGTCAGAGCCTAGGTACTGTCACGCCCTGGCAATAGAGATACTGTCACGCCCTGGCCATAGAGAGCCATTGTTTTCTATGGTGTAGTAGGTCAGGGCTTTGTGAGCACTCCATTGTCTTCACGTTTCGTTCAAATAAATAAATAAAACAATTATTTTTTTGTTGTTGTGCTTTTTCGGTTAATAAACATGAGGAAACCATATCACGCTGCACCTTGGTCCGGTGACACAGAGTCTTTGGATGCCTTTTGGCAAACTCTAGGCGGGCTGTCATGTGCCTTTTACTGAAGAGTGGCTTCCGTCTTGGCCACTCTACCATAAAGGCTTATTGGTGGAGTGCTGCAGAGATGGTTATCCTTCTGGAAGATTCTCCCATCTCCAGAGAGGAACTCTGGAGAGCTGTCAGAGTGACCATTGGGTTATTGGTCACCTCCCTGACCAAGGCCCTTCTTCGATTGTTCAGTTTACCTGGACGGCCAGCTCTAGGAATAGTCTAGGAAGAGTCTGCTTTCATTTAAGAATGATGGAGGCCACTGTGTTGTTGGGGACCTTTTAGTACCCTTCCCCAGATCATTGCCTCGACACAATCCTGTCTCGGAGCTCTACGGACAATTCCTTTGACCTCATGGCTTGGTTTTTGCTCTGACATGCACTGTCAACTGTCAACCTTATATAGACAGGTGTGTGCCTTTCCAAATCCTATCCAATCAATTGAATTAACCACAAGTGGACTCTAATCAAGTTGTAGAAACATCTCAAGGATTATCAATGGAAACAGGATGCACCTGAGCTCCATTTCATGTGTCATAGCAAAGGGTCTGAATACTTCTGTAAGTAAGGTATTTCTGTTTTTTTTATTTAATACATTTGCAAAGCTTTCTAAAAACCTGTTTTCGCTTAGTCATTATGGGGTATTGTGCGTAGATTCATGAGGAAATGTTTTTATTCAATCAATTTTAGAATAAGGCTGAATACTTCCTGAATGCACTGTAACTTATAGATGCCCCATGAGCTTATTATCCACCAGAACCTACATTTTGTTTTACACATTTGTTTGTAAACAATGTAATTGTAAACAAACACTCTATAGCCTCAAAACATGGTTAAGACTATAATTTGTATATCATGGATGGTCAGTCCTTGTATCCGTAGCTCTCTCTATTCATTTTTGGAAACATTTACCCAGCCCCATCCTTCAGCTGTTTGCCAAAACATTAGCAGTGTAACCGCTTTGTTATTGTTTGAACTCCAGATTGCCCCTTTAACATTTTGGTATTTTTTCCTTGATAATTTTAGTATTTGTAGATGTGCAACAATATTTGACATCATCCACCCGAATTATATTAATTTCACCTATTGGTAAAGTTTTGCATGGGTATGCTTCCTTCACTGCTTTCAAATGCTTGTTAACCGTCCAAGGAGCAAAACTTTTAACAACATTGAGGTAAAGAAATCAGTCATCCACAGTATAGACTGTGGTCTTTTCTGCAATGGGGAACTGCAGTGTGATTCAGATTTTTTTTCTTCTTATCAGTGTAAACCTGCTAGCACGGATCATTGATGCTGAAACCTTTGAAAGAAAACCCACAGAAGAGCAATGTTGAAAATTTTTAGCAATACTTACACAATTATTTGAATTAGACACAAAGCCTTAACGTTGACCTGGAATGCCTTAATACTCGAGCCTATAACATTAATCCTTCCCATTTTAAAGCATTAGTAAGCCTTCTGTGGGGGTGTGTAATTTAAAGTTATAGTGTCAGAAGGTGAACGCAACACAAGGTCAACTAAGTGTGAGCGGGTGGGGAAATGATTTACAGTAAAAGCCATAAGGTCTCTGAATCATAAAGAGGATTATGCTTATTTGTCGTGAGAGAAGATCATGGTGTCTTGTCTTCAGATCCTCACTAAGTAAGCTATAGCAATTCATTAGTGTATGTTGAATTACTGTAATGCACCCTGAAAAACAACATCCTCTTGGCTCTTTAAAAGATACATTTAATTACATTGGAGTAGCACAGCACTCCTCAGCATTTTCTGTCCCCATTGTCCTCTCTCAAGTACAAATATTGTCCTTTCACTCCACAGCAGAAAGTGCAATACCAGGGAGAATAAACGTCAGCAGATTCCTTACATCGTTACTACATGGCCGTCTTTTCCACCATGCTCCCTCTAGCGATGCGGCATCGGGAACGTAGCCATGTCCTTTTAATTACAGGTCTTTACCTTTCGGACACCACAGACTTGCATAGCTTAGTCTCTCAAAACTTACTGTTAACGTAGTCGGCCAGCTATGTGTAGTTACAGTATGTGTAGTTGTATAGTATGTTATGAATCCTTTATGGACTCCATACTTCCATACTTCGTTGAAACTAATGTTGTTATTTAGGAGTCACATCGAGCCCTGCTGACAAGCAAACATAGACCATGCTGTTTTCCCCTGCTGTTCATAGTCATTAAATAATGAAAGAAGGCCATTTGGTTTGTCAATAATTCATAACACGATACAAGTAATCTGTGGGCCAGAACCTTGAAGGTAGAGATGACTAAGAGCTGAAAGTCAGGTCTACGCTGGACCCACAAAAGATGGTGTGAAGACAATTACAAACTGCTGGAGTGTAAATACCCCAATCTCAAAATTAGTTTGGAAAGGGACAAAACAATAATAAGCTGTTTCATCTAATTCTCTCTCAAGTCAGTTCACCCACGTCCTCCTCAAAAGTTAAGGGCAGAATTGCTGATCCAACAAACAGCTAAATTTGATAACAGCTCAAATGGGATATGCAGACTCACAAGAGTCTTTGTATTGTCTTGCCACTGCAGTATTTTATCATAACAAAAGTGCCACAATGCTGGCAGAGTAGATGATGCACCACTTTCCTGCCTTTACATGACATAAATCAGTGTGTGTGTGTGTGTGCGCGCGTAGGTGCGTGCGTGTGCGTGCGTAGGTGCGTGCGTGACTGAGTGAGTGAGTGAGTGAGTGAGTGAGTGAGTGAGTGAGTGAGTGAGTGAATGAATGAGGCCACCCCCTGAGACACCCAAAGACAAAATATCAAAGCTTCCAGGTCGGCTGAGCTTCTTATCCCTCTCATTACAATGTACCCTGCCTTGATCTCTGTCTTCTATTCCTGTTCCCTACCACTGTTTTCACCGCTCCCTTGGTAACTGGGGAATGACAAGGTGCATGATCGGTATCCCAAAAGTGACACCATTGAACTAAGGAAAGTAAAGATAAAGATTCCTTGCCTTGAACATGCTTTCACATTACAAATACACAATGGATACACAACTGAAACGGATACACAATCATTTCCACCATAACTTCTGCTTCTTAGCCATTAGCTGATCATAATCAAAGCTATCGCATTAAAAAGCCATTCTTCCCTCACAATCTTTAGCTACTGTATGAGAATAACTCAGTACTGATATGGGTAAAATAAAATATTTCACCATCCTTAAATTAATCAAGGGATTGGCTGTTGCCAAATGCTTAACATGTGTCTCTTATCTTTCCTTTGGTTCCATGATTTCTATTGAAAGGAGTGAGATCACTGTGTATTTGTATGGCCTTGGCCTAAATACTCCCATCACCTCTCTAGAGAGCCACATCTAGGAGATGTGTGGGTCTGTTTGCCCCCAAAACACTTACAAGATCCCTGGGAGCTTTGACCTACTTGTCGTGCTCCTGGTAAGGCAAGTTGTTCAACCATAGCCAATCCACATATAGAGGGATTCTCTAACACTGAAGCTCTCCGTCAAAAGAAACATGCAATATTCAAGTCATAGAGCATGCCACCTTCGTGGAACTGTCATTTGCTAAATTTCAATAGCCTGCACTTTGCTTTCAGAGGCTATCCCCAGTGTATTGTGATATCCCCAAAAGCTATATAGATAAGCCAATGTTTTGTGATGTTGTCTACAGCTACGCCGATTGGGTAAATTACGATACCCAAATTAGTCTGATGAGGTTTTTTTCCTCTCATTTACTGACCCTTAGTGCGACCATGTTTTCGCAACACAGAGAACACAGCATTGTCTTCTGTTAATTTACAATGCAGAAACTACCATTCGACCTCACATCACTCCTGATATACAGTAGTACGAAATACCTCACTCGCTCCCAGGAATGGCTAATTCTTGAAATCCCTTTTGTCACTACTGACCTAGTTAAAATAGTTTTTAGATTGTTTACGTGCCACATACCTGGAATGAATTTGAATATACTCTAAAATTAGACTCCTTAGTGCTGTTCGATCACTTCAAGACATTAGTAGACACCTGTTCAAATAATTGACTTCTGATGACACATATGGCTGTCATCAGAAGTCAAGTATAGTGTTTTATTTGGACTGTTGTATGTTCTTGTACGTGTTTTCTTTATCTATATGCATTTTGTCTGTTGTTTACCAGGCTCACTTGAAAAAGAGACCTGGGTTTTATTGTTCGCTCCCTGTATAAATAAAGGTTAAATAAATGAAAAATACCAAAAATGTAGGGCATGTTCAGAGAACTTCAGACTGGCTTCAACAGGAAAGCTGACAGACAGCCTGTCATCATTTGTAAAGATCCATTTGCGACACATTGCCGGTGGTCCTCTAAGGTCCCAACCAAGGAAGGTTTTGCAAAATATTTGAATACCTTGAGACCTTTCCCAATTCATGTGAGTCTCTTGATGCATGGCCACTGTACAGTATTCATAAAGGTTAGATTTGAGTTAGTTAGATGTTGTATTTCTTCTAAATGTACATGAATGATTCTAAAGGTGTGATATTTCAAATGATTACTCAATGTTATACACGACATGCATGTGTCACTTTCTTTGTTGCTGTATGATATATTGTAAGTATTATCATTATATATTATGTATCTGTTTTAACACAAGTTATAAAGGCAAGTGGTTCTGAAATTATTTATGGAACAAAAGCCCTCTTAAATCTCTCTCTTTTTCTCTCTCTCTCTCGCCAGGCTACCCACCCTGCTCCGTGAGCAAGTGGTACATGCCAACAGCTAACCCATTCTACAAGGGGTGGGGGTTGGTTATTGCTTCGAAGGAGAGACTCCCATATAAACACAATCACAGATGTCTTTGTCCAAGCTGTCTGCCTCTCTCTCTCCCTCTGCCAGATTCTAATCACTAGCACCAGCACTGAGAGAGATGGAGAGAGAGCAGAGAGAAAGAGGGGAGGAAGAGAGAGAAAGAGAGGGGAGTGAGAGCAAGCAAGAAAGCTGAGAGAGAGCTGAGAAAGGGGGGAGAGAGAGCAAGCAAGAGAGGGAGAGAGCTAAGAGAGAGGGAGAGAGAGCGATAGCTGTGAAGAGAGAACGAGCAAGAGAGAGTATGTATACTACAGAATCCACTGCCTTCTCTACTATTCCCACATCTCTGTGCTTGTGAACTGGAGCAAGGAGTGAATCTCAGGAGCATGTTTCGCGGGTGTATTTTGGGACTGTCAGCTACAATGTTGGCATGAAATTAAATGAAAAAAGGCTTTGAATCTGTCTGTCTTGGAGGTGGAAAAGAGCTTGGAAACATAGAAAAGCAAACTATTTCATAGACTGAATTGGATTTAACGCAACAAGGGAAATGCTGTCAAACTGGAGTTACAATTAAACCTTAAGGTAAGTTCTAATCTCAACTTCAACAGTCGCAGTGAAGAGGGATACAGCCATGTACAGGTGTTGAACTCCTCTGTGTGTTCTGTGTTATTTTGGTGCTGTCACAAAGGGACATGTTGCAGACCTAAGTATTATGTGTCAATGGTCCAATGGGTCTGCAGGGTCAGCCTGGCCTCAAAGACAAGACGTAACATAATAATTGTAAATCTGTGACACTCAAATTAGTATGATATGTTACATTTAGTATGGTAGAAGGGTAGAATTTACAGAAACTTGTTACAAATTATGGAGTGAGCCATGATTCACCAAATAATATTTTGAAATTGGAAGCAAAGTACTTTAAACATATATTTTAATTTCAGTCTCTTCCATCTCCACTACCTGAAGTTAATTGTAAGGATTTTTTTCTAATAATAGTGTAAAATTAACAGCTATACAGAAACACTAATGTCAAGGCCTAATTACAGAGGAGGAGCTTTTAGATGCAATTAAAGCTTTCAAATCCGGGAAAACTCCAGGGCTGGAAGGCATACCAGTTCAGGTATATCAAATATTTCTTTATGTTCTCAGAACCGTTATTAACATGTTTTAACCACTCCTATAAAAATGGTAGACTATCAGATACTCAGCAATAAGGTCTGATTTCACTGTTACTGGAACAGCACCCAGGTGGTAAATATAAAGATCCAAAAACTGGAGACCCTTTACACTAAAGTGTTGTGATGCCAAAATCCTAGCAAAATGAACAGCGAATAGAATTAACAAGGTAATGTCGGATATCATTCATTTTTACATGGATGATACATTGGGGATAATATAAGACAGGTGTCATGTTCTTTATAAGGAGTAAACCAAGATTCAGCGTGGTATGTTTCCATCCTTTATTTTGGAAATGAAAACTTCAAAGAACAAAACAACAAAACGAACAAACGAAACGTGACGCTAATAATAATGCTCACAGGCTACTCTATCTACAAGATCCCACAAAGCACAATGGGAAAATGGCTACCTAAATATGACCCCCAATCAGAGACAATGATAAAAAGCTGCCTCTGATTGGGAACCATATCAGGCACCATAGAAATACAATTCCCCTAGATAACCCACCCTAAATCACACCCCGACCCAACCAACATAGAGAATAAACAGCTCTCTATGGTCAGGGCGTGACAACAGGTACTGAAAACAATAGCAATAACACTATGAAAAATCTGGAAAACCAGGCCTGGTATTAAAGCTGATCTACCCCCTAGGATTTTTAAAAAATACAATAAAAAAACAGAATATATCTATTGCAAATTCGTAGTATATTGTCCACAAATTCATACATACCATACAAAACGTAACATATCATACTAAATGGAGGGACATAGGGATAGACGTAACATGGTAAACATAAATCCAGGTTGGTGAAGCATCCATTTCAATCAGAATGTATATTTAAAAAAATGTGTTGTCTAGATTTTGTATTGCATTGCCATTTAAACACTGTGCACCAGCAAACACATTTAGAGCAATGTATGTCATGTTAGAATTAATGTTGTGCAAAAGTCTTTTTGTACACAAGTGGGCCTCCATTTTGAAACCATACCAGTCTTCATTTAACCTGATTTCATTTTGCTTTGATCAATATATTTACTTATTGATCAGAGGTATGCGGAAACAGAGATCTTGGATTAATCTGTTGAAGTTAGTTGTCAACAGAATGTATCTGCTTTGCTTTGGGGTTATTAATCATGGTTATCTTGACATTCTAACCTGTAAATTAGAGCTTAGATTCTCCCCCAGGGAATGACTCTGAAGTTATTACCAGAACTAACTCACTATCATCAAGGGTTACAACTGGTAATGCTTTGTGACTAATGGATTACAATCCCTTAAAGCTGAAATCCACAAGTCGTGAACGCCTTAGGCCACCCCGCTTCTTCTGTTGTGGTTTTGATTTGAACAAAAACAAGGGGGTTGGTCTTATGCTGTTCTGGGCTGGCCTTCTGGGCAAGGTGTGTCATTGCGCCAACTCCCGCCCATTCAAATTTCGTTGCTAGAGTGAGAGAAAGGAAGTAGTAAGTAACTTTCTACAACCGCCAATGATAAACACAGCAGACACAGCCAGCAAGCTACTGCTTGTTGTGGTAGCAGGGACAATGTCTACAGAATAAACATCATTATCGGTTATTGGATGTGAATCAACTCCACCTGGAAAGAGAAAAAAAAGCTAGAAAAAGACTGGAATAATTTTGAAAGGTGGCGAGCATTGAAAATGCTCTTGAATACAAGATGAGTGTCATTTTAATCATAGAAATATAATTCATAGAACGGACCTATCCCTTCAGATTACTGCAATTTAGCTGGTACACCATTGAAATTGACATTTCAATTTGAACTTCTAATTACTGCCACAAAGATGACCACCGGGAAACCAACTGTCGAATGTCAACTTTAATGCTTGTTTCTATTATTATTATCTATATTTCTTTGATTTCAATAGGTTTCCTATAGAGGATTGACAGTATAATTTTAAACAACAGATATTCCCATTCAAGTCAACATTCTCTGACCTGTTGACCTCCAACCATCTTTGTAGTACCATTTGAAAGGTGAAATGTCTATTTTATTCCTAACTAAACCATGACACCCATCCTGTATTCAAGAGCATGTTGTGTTTCATTGTTCAACCGATGGTGGGCACAACACAAAACCTTAGATGATGTTAAACAGAATCTAAGCTACAACATATGTGAATATGGAAAAAAAATCTGAGTTCACGCATGAAGATAAAAGAAAATAGATACTCTTTATTAAAAAATATATATTTTCAGAAATTATAAAATGGTCAGACAACCCTGTTTGTAAGCTTTTAAATTATATCAAACTCAACAGTTTATATTTTTCTGCGATGAAGACATGGATGTCTCATGGTATGCAAAATGGGTTAACTTTGAGCTCTTTTATCTCTTGATTGTTTTGGCATTCAAGTACAAAAAGTCACTTTCTGAGCACTTCTACAATGGGTAATGTGTATGGAAGGTTTTGTTCAAATGGACTTAGCTAGCAGGCTAAAAGTGTAACCCAACACTTACACTGGGCAAAAGGGTCCATATCAGGGGACATCTTTACATGTTTTTGATATTCTAAAGATATTCTAAACTATTTCTAATACATGTTTTGAGTTTTCTGGATATGCACCAAATCCTGACAAATTCTGAATCCAGCTGTGTCTTTTAGATATAGCATACAGTGCCTTCAGAATGTATTCACACCCCTTGACTTTTTCCACATTTTGTTGTGTTACAAAGTTGGATTAAAAGGGATTTAATTATCATATTTGGTCAATAATCTACACAAAATACTCTGTAATGTCAAAGTGGGAGAAAAATTCGAACATATTAATGAAAATAAAACACTAATATATCTTGATTAAACACATTTGGCAGCGATTAGAGTCTTTTTGTGTACATTTCTTTTTTTTTTTTTTTTGTTTTTGAATTTTACCCCTTTTTCTCCCCAATTTCGTAGTATCCAATTGTTGTAGTAGCTACTATCTTGTCTCATCGCTACAACTCCCGTACGGGCTCGGGAGAGACGAAGGTTGAAAGTCATGCGTCCTCCGATACACAACCAACCAAGCCGCTGCTTCTTTAACACAGCGCACATCCAACCCGGAAGCCAGCCGCACCAATGCGCCGGAGGAAACACCGTGCACCTGGCCACCTTGGCTAGCGTACACTGCGCCCAGCCCGCCACAGGAGTCGCTGGTGCGCGATGAGACAAGGACACCCCTACCGACCAAGCCCTCCCTAACCCGGGCGACGCTAGGCCAATTGTGCGTTGCCCCACGGACCTCCCGGTCGCGGCCGGTTACGACAGAGCCTGGGCACGAACCCAGGACTCTGATGGCACAGCTGGCGTTTTGTGTACATTTCTAAGAGATTTTCACACAATTGTACAATAATTTGCCCATTATTCTGTTTATAATTCTTCAAGATCTGTCATGTTGGTTGTTGATCGTTGCTAGAAAGTCATTTTAAAGTTTTGCCATAGATTTTCAAGCCAATGTAAGTCAAAACTGTAACTAGTCCACTCAGGGACATTCAATGTCGTTTTGGCAAGCAACTCCAATGTAGATTTGGCCATGTGTTTTAGGTTATTATCCTGCTAAAAGGTGAATTCGTCTCCCAGTGTCTGTTAGAAAACCTGCTTCAGTCTTCTTTCCTCTAGCAATTTACCTGTGCTTAGCTCTATTCTGTTTCATTTTATCATCAAAAAAACTACCTTGTCCTTGCTGATGACAAGCATAACCATAACATGATGCAGCCACCGCCATGCTTGAAAATATGACGAGAGGTACTCCGTGATGTGTTGTCGCCAAAATAATGCTTTGTATTCAGGACCAAAATTGTATTTCTATGCCAAATTTTTGACAGTATTTCTTACATGCCTTGTTGCAAACAGGATGCATGTTTTAGAATATTTGTATTCTGTACAGGGTTCCTACTTTTCATTTTGACATTTAGGTTAGTATTGTGGAGTAACTCCAATGTTGTTGATCCATCCTCAGTTTTCTCATATCACAACCGTTAAACTGCAACGGTTTTAAAAGTGAAATCCCTGAGCAGTTTCCTTCCTCTCCAGCAACTGAGTTAGGAAGGGCACCTGTATCTTTGTATTGACTGGGTGTATTGATACACCATCCAAAGCGTAATTAATAACTTCAGCATGCTCAAAGGGATATTCAGTGTCTGCTTTTTTATTTATTTTTACACATCTACCAATCGGTGCCTATCTTTGCGATGCATTGTAAAACCTTCCTGGTCTTTGTGGTTGAATCTTTGCTTGAAATGCACTACTCAATTGAGAGACCTTACAGATAACTGTATATATGGGGTACAGAGACAGGGTAGTCATTCAAGAATTATGCTAAACACTATTAATGCACACAGACTGAGTCCATGCAACTTATTATGTGATTTGTGAAACATATTTTTACTCCTGAACTTATTTAGGCTTGCCATAACAGGGTGGTTGAATACTTTTCATATTTTTAATTTCTACAAACTAAATTACACTTTGACATCATATGTGTGTAGATCAGTAACACAACATCTCAATGTAATCCATTTTAAATTCTGGCTGTAACACAACACAATGTGGAAAAAGTAAAAGGGTGTGAATACTTTCTGAAGGCACTGTATATGATATTGGGATTACTAATATCACACAAGCATTTTCTACGGCCGGAAATGGACTCATTCAATATCCTGAGATATGTGACATCCTATTTTCTGTCTTCATGTTGACAAATACTGACTGTATATGTAGCATATCTGTGTTTTCTCAGCACCTTCAAGATAGGAAGCTATATTGAGTCCAGATATGCATCTCTTGGCTAAGGTCCATATCCAAATCTTGATATGTTTTTTGATATGCTGAAAATAAGGACGATTTCTGCTGCATTTCTGAGTTTTCAGTACATGCTCAATAATTTGACAAATATGAAATCCATATTTTTCTTTCATGCACATATCATTTTTGGATTCCCTCCAGATAACAGACATGGTATGACCAGATATGGACTAATTGGCTATTATGAGATAGGACTATATGGACATCCCATTTTCTCTATATGTTGACAAATACTGCCAGTAGTACAGTGCATTTGGAAAGTATTCGTTACATTACAGCCTTTTTCCCCTCATCAATCTACACACAGTACCCCATAATGACAAAGGGAAAAGAGGTTTTTAGAAATCTGGGCAAATTTATTAGAGATAAAAACATAAATACCTTATTTACATAAGTATTCAGACCCTTTGCTATGAGACTCAAAATTGAGCTCAGGTGCATCCTGTTTCCATTGATCATCCTTGAGATGTTTCTACAACTAGATTGGAGTCCACCTGTAGAAATTAAATTGATTGGACATGATTTGGAAAGGCACACAGCTGTCTATATAAGGTCCCACAGTTCTCAATGAATGTCAGAGCAAAAAACAATCCATGAGGTTGAAGGAATTGTCCGTAGAGCGTCGAGACATGATTGTGTCGAGACACAGGTCTGGGGAAGGGTACCAAAAAATGCCTGCAGCATTGAAGGTCCCCAACTCTTCCTAGAGCTGGCTGCCCGGCAAAACGAAGCTATCGGGGAGAAGGGCCTTGGTCAGGAGGTGACCAAGAACCTGATGGTCACTCTGAGAAAGCTCCAGAGTTCTTCTGTAGAAATGGGAGTACCTTCCAGAAGGACAACCATCTCTGCAGCACTTTATGGTAGAGTGGCCAGACGAAATTCACTCTAAATACTAAATACTTACCAAATGCACTGTATATTTTCTCAGCAAATATAATGCATATGCTCTTGTCTGAGGTCCATATCAGGATTTTGATATGCTAAACAATAGGTGGTGGGCCATAGCAAGCTACAGTATCTGCTTTTGTTTTCGAGATGTTCAGTCTCTGTCAAGGTAGGAGCTGGTTTTTACATACTGTGTATATTTATTTATTTATATTTATTTTGCTATTGTAACACGTGTTGGGGAGAATTCTATTGTCCCTTTCAGGAGCCCAGGCTTTTGCCGTAGATGGTAGAGTTCTCGTCTCTGGACCACACAAGCTTTAGATTGCATTCTGCTAAGGCACTTGTCTTTCTCTACATTGGTCATCTCCATTTCTAACCATGCTGGGATCCTTTTGATATGCCTATGGAACCTGGATACACAAATTCTCCTAGAGAGAAGGGGGAATACTGAAGCATGCGTTGATGACATTTCTACAGTCTCCATCAGAGGCCCCGGCTTTTGCCATAGATGGTAAAACTCTCCTTTCTGAACTGCAACATTGTAAGATTGTGCCCTCCACGGCACTTGATATACACTAAACAAAAATATAAACACAATATGCAACAATTTGAAAGATTTTACTGAGTTACAGTTCATATAAGGAAATCAGTCACTTGAAATACATTAATTAGGCACTGATCTATGGATTTCACATGACTGGAAATACAGATATGCATCTGTTGGTCACAGATACAGTACGTTCAAAATAAATGTAGGGGAATGGATCAAAAAAACAGTCAGTATCTGCTGTGACCACCATTTATCTCATGCAGCGTGACACATCTCCTTTGCATAGAGTTGATCAGGCTGTTGATTGTGGCCTGTGGAATATTGTCCCACTCCTCTTCAATGTCTGTGCAAAGTTACTGAATATACTGTATGCAGGAACTGGGACACCCTGTCGATCCAGAACATCCCAAACATGCTCAATGTGTGAAATGTCTGGTGAGTATGCAGACCATGGAAGAACTGGGACATTTTTAACTTCCAGGAATTGTGTACAGATCCTTGCGACATGGAGCCGCACGTTATCATGCTGAAACATGAGGTGATGGCGACGGATGAATGGCACAACACAGTTTCTCTGTGCATTCAAATGTCCATCGATAAAATGAAATTGTGTTCGTTGTCCATAGCTTATGCCTGCCCATACCATAAGCATAATCCAGGCTGTATCACATCCGGCCATGATTGGGAGTCCCATAGGGCGGCGCACAATTGGCCCAGCGTCGTCCGGGTTTGGCCGGAGTAGGCCATCATTTGTAAACAATAATTTGTTCTAAACTGACTTGCCTAGTTAAATAAAGGTTCTATTATTTATTTTTTTAAACACCGCCACCATGAGGCACTCTATTCACAACGTCACTATCAGCAAACCGCTCACCCACACAACGCTATACACACTGTCTGCCATTTGCCAGGTATAGTTGAAACCGGGATTCATCCGTGAAGAGCACACTTCTCCAGCATGCCAGTGGCCATCGAAGGTGAGCATTTGCACACTGAAGTCGGTTACAACTCCGAACTTCAGTCAGGTCAAGACCTTGCACTCTTAGAAAAAAAAGGTTCCAAAAGGGTTCTTTGACTGTCCCCATAGGATAACCCTTTTTGGGTACAGGTAGAACCTTCTGTGAAAGGGTTCTACGTGGAACCCAAAAGGGTTCTACCTGGAACTGAAAGGGTTCTATATGGAACCTAAAAGGGTTCCAGCAGAATAACCCTTTTAGGTTACAGATAGCACCTTTTTTTCTAAGATTGTGGTGAGCTTCCCTGAGACACAAATTCGATTCTTTGGACGTGCAAACCCACAGTTTCATCATCTGTCCGCATGGCTGGTCTCAGACGATCCAGCAGGTGAAGAAGCCGGATGTGGAGGCCCTGGGCTAGCGTGGTTTCATGTGGTCTGCGGTTGTAAGACCGGTTAGATGTACTGCCAAATAATTCTCTAAAACGACTTTAGAGGCAACTTAGTTTAGATAAATTAACATTCAATTATTTGGCAACAGATCTGATGGACATTCCTGCAGTCAGCATTCAAATTGCACGCTCCCTCAAAACTTTAGACATCTGTGACATTGTGTTGTGTGTCTTGTGCACATATTAGAGTGGTCTTTTACTGCCCACAGCACAAGGTGCACCTGTGTAATGATCAAGCTGTTTAATCAGCTTCTTGATATGCCACACCTCTCAGGTGAATTAATTATCTTGGCAAAGGAAAAATGCTCACTAACAGGGATGTAAACACATTTGTGCACACAATTTGAGAGAAATAAGCTTTTTGTGCATTTGGAACATTTCTGGGATCTTTTATTTCAGCTCATGAAACATGGGACCAACGCTTCACATGTTGCGTTAATATTTTTGTTCAGTATACATTGATTGGTAAGTCAATGTATACGATCTCAACAAACCATTTCTGTACCTTGCTTTGTGCATGGGGGCATTGTCATGCTGAAACAGCCTTCCCCAAACTGTAGCCACAAAGTTGGAAGCACAGAATAGTCTAGAATGTCATTGCATACTGTAGCATCAAGATTTCCCTTCAGTGGAACTAAGAGGCTTAGCCCGAACCATGAAAACCAGCCACAGACCATTATTCCTCCTCCACCAAACTTTAAAGTTGGCACTATGCATTGGGGCAGGTAGCATTCTCCTGGCATCCGCCACACCCAGATTCACCAGATGGTGAAGCGTGATTTATCACTTCAAAGCACATGTTTCCACTGCTCCAGAATCCAATGGCTGCGAGCTTTACACCACGCCAGCTGACGATTGGCATTGCGCATGGTGATCTTAGGCTTGTGTGTGGCTGCTCGGCCATGGAAACCCATTTCATGAAGCTCCCGACGAACAGTTATTGTACTGACGTTGCTTCCAAAGGCAGTTTGGAACTTGGTATTTTAAAAAAAGTTTTATTTTTTATTAATTTCACCTTTATTTAACCAGGCCAGTTGAGAACAAGTTCTCATTTACAACTGCGACCTGGCCAAGATAAAGCAAAGCAGTGCGACAAAAACAACACAGTTACACATGGGATAAACAAACGTACAGTCAATAACACACTAGAAAAATCTGTATACAGTGTGTGCAAATGAAGTAAGGAGGGAAGGCAATAAAAATGCCAATAGTGGCGAAGTAATTACAATTTAGCAATTTACACTCGAGTGATATATGTGCAGATGAGGATGTGCAAGTAGAAATACTGGTGTGCAAAAGAGCAGAAAAACAAAAGCAAATAGACCAGTGAGCTGAGATAAGGCGGAGCTTTACCTAGCAAAGACTTATAGATGACCTAGAGCTAGTGGGTTTGGCAACGAATATGTAGCGATAGTGAGTGTTGCAACCGATGACAGACGATTTTTACACTCTACACGCTTCAGCCCTCAGGGGTCACGTTCTGTGACCTACCTCTTCGCGGCTGAGCTGTTGTCACTCATAGACGTTTCCACTTCACAATAACAGCACTTACAGTTGACCGTGGCAGCTCTAGCAGGGCAGACATTTTATGAACTGACTTGTTGGAAAGGTGGCATTCTATGACAATGCCACGTTGAAAGTCACCGAGCTCTTCAGTCAGACCATTCTACTGCCAATGTTTGTGTATGGAGATTTCATGGCTGTGTGGTCGATTTTATACACCTGTCAGCAACGGGTGTAGCTAAAATAGCCAAATCCACTAATTTGAAGGGGTGACCACATACTTTTGTATATATAGTGTATATACATGAAATGTACATTATGGAAAACATGTGTCTCACGTAGTCATAGTTAGTAGAATAACGAATGGATTGGCAAGATTTTTGCACCGTCAACTTTTAAAAGGTTAGAAGAAAAGTTTATAATTTGAACTAGCTATAGCTTTCGTATTCCCTCTGGATAAAGACACGCAAACCACAAGATAAAAGCACTGTACCTAGCTGCAAGAATATAATTTTTTTCTGCTGCAGAGTTTGCAACTGTTATATTTTTATTAGGGTGCCACAAATTAATGCGTAAACGGTGTGGTTGAACTGACAACTGGATAAACCAAGTGAGAACCTGTTCAGAAAATACCTCAAAGAAGTTAAAGGGGATTTTCACACTGGCTCTTCCACAGCATATAACCATTACTGTATTAACAACATTACAATTTATTCATAAACGTACAAATGACAAAATTTTTGAAGGTTCTACTTCCTGTGTATTGGTTACTTTAAACCCCCAACACGTAGTAATCTCAGATCTTCTCTAGGCCAACATGTTTTGTCATCATGCCTGTGTGGTGTTCTGTGTCTGGCTATGCTAATTACAAACAAGCGCAAAAATGTGTATCTTTAACCGTTCTACCTACCAGAGATTTACCCCGATGCAGCCAGTGGCTTGAGGCTATCAAGAATGATGCTTACAGTGACCAAAGACTATCAGAGGGATTTTCAGACTGAACTGAAGGGGAATACATAGACGACATCTGGGAAGTGATGCGTTTTGCCTTCACAACAAAACAGAAGATTCTCGATTAGAGGTAGCGTAACATTAGCTAGCATTATACCGTAGCTGGACTATATAAATCATATCGCTAGCCAGCTAACTTTTGGATACACGCGCTCAATCAATTTAGCCTATGCCGTGGTAGTCACTGCTAGACAACTAGTAATCATCTGCAGAGTAAATATCTTTGTTTGTTATATTTTTGACTAAAGTTCGCTAACGTAAGTATGCTAACTTTAGCAAAGAAGAGTGGCTCTATCTGGTAGCCATCTATTCCACCCTTGTCTGGAAAACACTTACTAAAAATGGAATTGTCAATTTAGCTAACTCACTCTCTGTTGGTAGCAATGATGAACGTATATAAATCGTCTATGGTTGATTAGTTCGTTCTCAGCTGGCTAACAATCTTGCTGCCAATTTGGTGATGCTAGCTAGCTAATAGCAAGCTGACAACATTGAAATGTCCATGTGCTAAGCTAGCCAGTCTAATAGAGATCAATACAATTAGTAGGGTGGTTCAATTGTGTGTTTTGTGGCACGTGTTTCCAATCATTAGCTCTGCACAAGGTGAAGGTAAGTTGGCTAAAATGTTCACAAGCTGATGGCTGAGACAGCTCAATTTAGAGTAAGCATGGCATAAACATGAATTGTGTGGTGTTTGAATGGGTTTGTGTTTGTGTTATGGGGTTACATGTGGTTAGATGTAGCCTGAGGAGTACCTTCCAGACCATCAATTTAGTCTACCCCTTTTCTCTTTTTACTGTTTCTCTTTGTAAAACTCAGGTTATCTGGAGTCTTTCCACAGTGCCCTGCTGAAAAATACCCCAAAGCGGTGGCATTTTGGGTACACGAGCATGAGGGAGGGGGCACACCTTGCTGTTATGGGGCACAACAAGAGTGTGGGACAAAAACGAGCAAGGGACACTGAAAGGTATAAAATCAAGACTACAACAGTAATGACACAACCACCTCATTCTTCACTCTGCAGATTCTCAACACACAATACAAAGACTAAAATCTCATGTCATGAGCTACTATTGACAAGAATGATCTGTTAAAGTCAATGGAATGGAGGAGGTTTACAGATAAGTCTTTGAGATGAGGAAGGGGGGTTTGGTTGTGCACAGTTGTGCTTAGAGATAGTAAATGTATTGTTGTGTATGATAAAGATTGAAAGGTGCCATTTCTCCCTTTTCCCATAAACACCAATATATACTGTGTAAGAACTGTTCACCCATGACTGTGTGGCCATGCACGCCTCCAACTCAATCATCAAGTTTGCAGGCGACACTACAGTGGTAGGCTTGATTACCAACAACGACAAGATGGAATACAGGGAGGAGGTGAGGGCCCTCGGAGTGTGGTGTCAGGAAAATAACCTCACACTCAACGTCAACAAAACAAAGGAGATGATCGTGCACTTCAGGAAACAGCAGAGGGAGCACCCCCCTATCCACATCAATGGGACAGTAGTGGAGAACGTGGAAAGTTTTAAGTTCCTCAGTGTACACATCACGGACAAATTGAAATGGTCCACCCACCCAGACAGAGTGGTGAAGAAGGCGCAACCACGCCTCTTCAACCTCTAACCATGACTACACAACCATATGGCTCTCCAGAGGATAGTGCGGTCTGCACAACGCTTCACCTGGGGGCAAACTACCTGCCCTCCAGGACACCTACATCACCCGATGTCACTGCCTGTTCACCCCGCTATCATCCAGAAGGCTATGTCAGTACAGGTGCATCAAAGCTGCGACCGAGAGACTGAAAACAGCTTCTATCTCAAGGCCATCAGACTGTTAAACAGCCATCACAAACAGAGTGGCTGCTGCCAACATACTGACTCAAATCTCTAGTCAATTTATTAATTGGATGTAATACTTGTATCACAAGTCACTTTAAACAATGCCACTTTATATAATGATTACATACCCTACATTACTCATCTCCTATGTATATACTGTACTCTATACCATCTACTGCATCTTGCATATTGTCGCACGGTCATCGCTCATCCATATATTTATATGTACATATTGTTATACATCCCTTTACACTTGTATGTGTATAAGGTCCAGTGGGGCAAAAAAGTATTTAGTCAGCCACCAATTGTGCAAGTTCTCCCACTTAAAAAGATGAGAGGCCTGTAATTTTCATCATAGGTACACATCAACTATGACAGAAAAAATGAGAAAGAAAATCCAGAAAATTACATTGTAGGATTTTTAATGAATTTATTTGCAAATTATGGTGGAAAAAAAGTATTTGGTCACCTACAAACAAGCACGATTTCTGGCTCTCACAGACCTATAACTTCTTCTTTCAGAGGCTCCTCTGTCCTCCACTCGTTACCTGTATTAATGGCACCTGTTTGAACTTGTTATCAGTATAAAAGACAGCTTTTATAAAAAGCTTGGTTTGAAGAAATCAACTGTGGGAGCAATTATTAAGAAATGGAAGACATACAAGACCACTGATAATCTCCCTCGATCTGGGGCTCCACGCAAGATCTCACCCCATGGGGTCAAAATCACAAGAACGGTGAGCAAAAATCCCAGAACCACACGGGGGGACCTAGTGAATGACCTGCTGGGACCAAAGTAACAAAGCCTACCATCAGTAACACACTACGCCGCCAGGGACTCAAATCCTGAAGTGCCAGACGTGTCCCCCTGCTTAAGCCAGTACATGTCCAGGCCCGTCTGAAGCATTTGGATGATCCAGAAGAAGATTGGGAGAATGTCATATGGTCAGATGAAACCAAAATATAACTTTTTGGTAAAAACTCAACTCGTCATGTTTGGAGGTCAAAGAATGCTGAGTTGCATCCAAAGAACACCATACCTACTGTGAAGCATGGGGGTGGTAACATCATGCTTTGGGGCTGTTTTTCTGCAAAGGGACCAGGACGACTGATCCATGTAAAGGAAAGAATGAATGGGGCCATGTATCGTGAATTTTTTATTTTTTATTTTTGAATTTTACCCCTTTTTCGTAGTATCCAATTGTTGTAGTAGCTACTATCTTGTCTCATCGCTACAACTCCCGTACGGGCTCGGGAGAGACGAAGGTTAAAAGTCATGCGTCCTCCGATACACAACCAACCAAGCCGCTGCTTCTTTAACACAGCGCACATCCAACCCGGAAGCCAGCCGCACCAATGCACCGGAGGAAACACTGTGCACCTGGCCACCTTGGCTAGCGTACACTGCGCCCAGCCCGCCACAGGAGTCGCTGGTGCGCGATGAGACAAGGACACCCCTACCGACCAAGCCCTCCCTAACCCGGGCGACGCTAGGCCAATTGTGCGTCGCCCCACGGACCTCCCGGTCGCGGCCAGTTACGACAGAGCCTGGGCGCGAACCCAGGACTCTGATGGCACAGCTGGCGCTGCAGTACAGCGCCCTTAACCACTGCGCCACCCGGGAGGCCATATCGTGAAATTTTGAGTGAAAACCTCCTTCCATCAGCAAGGGCATTGAAGATTAAACGTGGCTGGGTCTTTCAGCATGACAATGATCCCAAACACACCGCCCGGGCAACGAAGGAGTGGCTTCGTAAGAAGCATTTCAAGGTCCTGGAGTGGCCTAGCCAGTCTCCAGATCTCAACCCCATAGAAAATATTTGGAGGTAGTTGAAAGTCCGTGTTGCCCAGCAACAGCCCCAAAACATCACTGCTCTAGTGGAGATCTGCATGGAGGAATGGGCCAAAATACCAGCAACAGTGTGTGAAAACCTTGTGAAGACTTACAGAAAACGTTTGACTTCTGTCATTGCCAACAAAGGGTATATAACAAAGTATTGAGATGATAGATAGTATTGACCAAATACTTATTTTCCACCATAATTTGCAAATAGATTCATTAAAAATCCTACAATGTGATTTTCTGGATTTTGTTTTCTCATTTTGTCTGTCATAGTTGAAGTGTACCTATGATGCAAATTACAGGCCTCTCTCATCTTTTTAAGTGGGAGAACTTGCACAATTGGTGGCTGACTAAATACGTTTTTGCCCCACCGTGGTTGTTTTGAAATTGTTAGATTACTTGTTAAATATTACTGCACTGTTGGAACTAGAAGTACAAGCATTTCACTACACTCGCATTAACATCTGCTAACCATGTGTATGTGACCAATAAAAATGTATTTGAACTGCCCTCCTTGGACTTTTCACACCTTCTGCAGCCCCCCAGCCCATTCACTTTGACTTATCTTTCCTCTCAAAAACAGTTCCCAATATTGTCTCTAAACAGTACGTAGTATGTTTGTTGCCCTACGTCTCTTCCACAAAAAGTGTAAAATGGTAGCACTGTAAACATGTCTTTCCAGGAGACGGCAATACCAGCAAAGGTACTGCAAGAGGTCCAAACAGTCAGTAGTTAAGAGGGCAAGGTCAACGAGCCCTACATCACTTCCGGCAGAGTCTTATCCAGCTGTGCGTACACCGCAGACAGGACAAGACCATGCCACCACAAGCACAAAGAGTCTGCACTTCCACAGCCCATCATGCCAAACACCATTGCCAGTGTACCAAAGCCAGATAAAGAACAGTGTGTCTCAGTGTGTGGATATTTTCTATATATAAGCTGTTCTGATGCTTGGATTTCAGGCAAACAAGTTCAATCTTGGTTTCATTAGACCAGAGAATCTTGTTTCTCATGGTCTGACTGTCCTTTAGGTGCCTTTTGGCAAACTCCAAGCGGGCTGTCATGTGCCTTTTACTGAGGAGTGACTTCCGTCTGGCCACTCTACCATAAAGGCCTGATTGGTGGAGTGCTGCAGAGATGGTTGTCCTTCAGTAAGGTTCTCCCATCTCCACAGAGGACCTCTGGAGCTCTCTGAATGACCATCGAGTTCTTGGTCACCTCCCTGAAGAGGGCCCTTCTACCCCGATTGCTCAGTTTGGCCGGGCAGACAGCTGTAGGAAGAGTCTTGGTGTTTCCAAACTTATTTCATTTAAGAATGATGGGGGGCACTGTGTTCTTGGGGACCTTTTTGACACAATCCTGTCTCGGAGATCTACGGACAATTCCTTTGACCTCATGGCTTGGTTTTTGCTCTGACATGCATTGTCAACTGTGGGACCTTATGTAGACAGGTGTGTGCCTTTCCAAATCATGTCCAATCAATTTAATTTTCTACAGGTGGACTCCAAGCAAGTTGTCGAAACATCTCAAGGATGATCAATGGAGACAGGATGCACCTGAGCTCAATTTCAGGTAGCAAAGGGTCTGAAAACTTATGTAAATAATGACAAAGCGAACCTGTTTTTGCTTTGTTATTATGGGGTATTGTGTGTAGATTGATGATTTTTTATTTAATCCATTTATAATAAGGCTGTAATATAACAAAATGTGGAAAAGGGGAAGGGGTCTGAATGCTTTCCGTGTGTGTGTGTGTGTGTGTGTGTGTGTGTGTGTGTGTGTGTGTGTGTGTGTGTGTGTGTGTGTGTGTGTGTGTGTGTGTGTGCGTGCGTGCGTGCGTGCGTGCGTGCGTGCGTGCGTGCGTGCGTGCGTGCGTGCGTTAAATATACAGTTGAAGTCAGAAGTTTACAAACACTTAGGTTGGAGTCATTAAAACTTGATTTTCAACCACTCCATAAATTTATTGTTAACAAACTATAGTTTTGGCAAGTCAGTTAGGACATCTACTTTGTGCATGACACAAAGTAATTTTTCTAACAATTGTTTACAGACAGAATATTTAACTTAGAATTCACTGTATCACAATTCCAGGGGGTCAGAAGTTTACATACACTAAGTTGACTGTGCCTTTAACCAGCTTGGAAAATTCCAGAAAATTATGTCATGGCTTTAGAAGCTTCTGATAGGCTAATTGACATAATTTGAGTTAGTTGGAGGTGTACCTGTGGATATATTTCAAGGCCTACCTTCAAACTCAGTGCCTCTTTGCTTGACATCATGGGAACATCATAAGAAATCAGCCAAGACCTCAGAAAAAAAATGGTAGAGATCCACAAGTCTGGTTCATGCTTGGGAGCAATTTCCAAATGCCTGAAGATACCACGTTCATCTGTACAAACAATAGTACGCAAGTATAAACACCATGGGACCACACAGCCGTCATACCTCTCAGGAAGGAGACGTGTTCTGTCTCCTAGAGAGGAACGTACTTTGGTGCAAGCGGTGCAAATGAATCCTAGAACAACAGCAAAGGACCTTGTGAAGATGCTGGAGGAAACGGGTACAAAAGTATCTATAGCCACAGTAAAACAAGTCCTATATCGACATCGAGTCCTTCCCTGCACAGCAAGGAAGAAGCTACTGCTCCAAAACCGCCATAAAACAGCCAGACTACGGTTTGCAACTGCACATGGGGACAAAAATCATACTTTTTGTAGAAATTTCATCTGGTCTGATGAAACAAAAATAGAACTGTTCGGCCATAATGACAATCGTTATGTTTGGAAAAAGGGGTAGGCTTGCAAGCCGAAGAACACCATCCCAACCGTGAAGCACGGGGGTGGCAGCATCACATTGTGGGGGTACTTTGTTGCAGGAGGGACTGGTGCACTTCACAAAATAGATGTCATCATGGGAGGGAAAATTATTTGGATATATTGAAGCAACATCTCAAGACATCAGTCAGGAAGTTAAAGCTTGGTCGCAAATGGGTCTTCCAAATTGACAATGACCCCCAAACACACTTCCAAAGTTGTGGCAAAAAGGACAAGTCAAGGTATTGGAGTGGCCATCACAAAGCTCTGACCTCAAGCCTATAGAAAATATGTGGGCAGAACTGAAAAAGTGTGTGTGAGCAAGGAGGCCTTCAAACCTGACTCAGATACACCAGCTCTGTCAGGAGGAATGGGCCAAAATTCACCAAACTTATTGTGGGAAGCTTGTGGAAGGCTACCCAAAACGTTTGATCCAAGTTAAACAATTAAATGGCAATGCTACCAAATACTAATTGAGTGTATGTAAACTTCCCACTGGGAATGTGATGAAAGCAATGAAAGCTGAAATAAATCACTCTCTACTATTATACTGACATTTCACATTCTTAAAATAAAGTGGTGATCCTAACTGACCATAGACAGGGGATTTTTACAAGGATTAAATGTCAGGAATTGGGAAAAAGTGAGTTTAAATGTATTTGGGTAAGGTGTATTTAAACTTCCGAAACATGACTCCCTCAGGACATGCTGTCGTAGTCGATACAGCCTCCAGGATTCTTTGTGAGTCGCGCCGACAGATATAAACAACTCCCTGGGAAAAAGAAGGGCGGGGTTTGTATGATTCATGATTAACGACTCATGGTGTAATTGAAACAACATACAGAAATTCAAGTCCTTTTGTTCACCTGACCGAGAATTCCTCATAATCAAATGCCAAGAATTCTAGTCGGTTATTGTTACAGCCATGTATATCCCCCCTCAAGCTGATACCATGACGGCGCTCAAAGAACTTCACTGGACTATGCAAACTGGAAACCCTATATCCTGAGGATACATTTATTGTAGCTGGGGATTTTAACAAAGCAAATTTGATTTTAGCAACTTTGCAGCTACTTTTAGGTACATAGCATTTTAGCAAATCCTTCCCCTAAACCTTTAACTCTAACCCTAACCTTTACCATTTAACCTAACTCATAACTCTAACCCTAGCTAATGTTAGCCACCAAGCTATTTGCCATTTGCTTACCTTTATTTAACTAGTCAAGTCAGTTAAAAACAAACTCCTATTTACGATGATAGCCTACCCCAGCCAAACCCAGACGACGCTGGGCCAATTGTGCACCATTCTATGGGACTCCCAATCACAGCCGGTTGTGATACAGTCTGGAGTCGAACCAGGGTGTCTGTAGTGATGCCTCTAGCACTGCTAGGCAATGCCTTAGACCGCTGCTCCACCCGGGAGCCCAATATACTGTACATTTTCAAAATCCGTAACATATTGCACGAATTGCAATTCGTAACATTGTATGAATTGTATGAATTGCAATATGTAACTGTCACGACTTCCGCCGAAGTCGGCTCCTCTCCTTGTTCGGGCGACGTTCGCCAATCGACGTCACTGGCTTTCTAGCCATCGCCGCTCCATTTGTTTTGTCTTGTTCCATACACACCTGGTTTTCATTCCCTAATCACACCGCATGTATTTAGTCCTCTGTTTCCCTTCATGTCTTTGTGTGAAATTGTTTTATGTTATGTGAGTATTGTCACGCGCTAGAATTTTGTTTGTGTTCCGTGTTTTGGGAACGTTTATGTACTTATGTGCTTTCGTTTGGACCAGAAAAAAAGTGTGCCTGTTAACTACACTCTGCTCTCCTGCACCTGACTTCGCCTCCAGTACACACCTGTAACAGAATTTCACATCTACCATGGATTCAGCAGGAGCAGGTACCCCAGTTAGAGGATTCGTAACATATTATATGAATTGTAATTTGTAACATGTCATACGAAATGGATGATGGACATCCACAAATTAATAAATATCATACAAAGGTAACATACCATACTAATAGAATTTTCCCGGATTTATGCACATTGATTCGGTGCCGGTACCCCCTTTAAATAGCCTCGTTATTGTTTTTTTATTATTACTCTTGAATTTTTTTCACTTTAGTTTATTTAGTAAGTATTTTCTTAACTATTCTTTTCCTTAAAACTGCATTCTCTTTTGGCGCATGAACCGATAGCTGGACCCCTACGACAACATCCGGTGAAATTACAGAGCCCGAAATTCAAAATACAAATATCGTGAAAATACAAGTGTCATACATAATTTAAAAGCACAACTTCTTGTTAATCCCACTGTGAATTTAGTTAAACTACCATACTGCAAAATGTAGTTAAATTACTAGTGGAATTACACGTAGTGAAACTACAACCCAAAACTGGTTGGAATATAGAGCTTTAATCAAGCAAAGCTGTTCTCGCACACTGACGTTTACAAAGCATTTTTTTATGAAATGAAATTACAACATTTGTTGAAGATTGTATTATCTTTTGGAATGACGAAATAAGACACACTTGTCATTCAAAAAGAACCAACAGGCAGAATCAGATTTAGGAGTTTTTCAAGGACACCCTCCTCTCTGTCATCAAGTGTATGTACTCTTATTTTTTTAGCTACTTTCCACCATATCCCATCATGACCCTTTAAAGTTAAATGCTCTTAAAGTTACATTTTCTTCCAATATCTTCCTTGAAAAAGGAGGAGGGGATGCATGCCTTTTCAAGAAATTGATGCTGTCTCTCTCACCTGTCAGATAAAAGTAATTTCTCTCTCAACTGTCAGAAACAAAATAATAATTGAAAAAATATCACCTGTTGTTTTTTGAGACAAATTCTGAAGAATTTGAACAAATGCTTTCTTTTCTGAAGAGGCCATTGAGTCCAGTGTATACACCATTTAATACAATATTCTGGGTGCTCTTTAATTTCACATTGCCATTTTCAGACGCTGTCTATAGACTGATTCAGCCTTTGATTCACTCTGTAATACAGTAGCTTTGATCTCGACTGATCTTTCACAGGGCAGGGAGTTCGCAGACACTTCCTCCTCTTCCAAAACACCTGCTGCATGCACCCCTCAGAGAAACAACTGCATTCTAATCCCCCTGCCAAAAGTATTTAGCTAATTTCCTGTTTGACTACCACTATCAACATGTTCCTCAATCCAATATAGAAATGTCTCACTGTACTGCCTCTCATATAGCCATTTTTTTTTAACAATCTGGGCAACTTCTTATATTAGAGGTTTATTTTTACCATGTCAAATAGGTGGCAATTCAGGGGCTTAAGGATGTCCACTCAGAATGTGGCCCTTTCATAAGGTCAAGTCTCGTCAGGAAATGAAAGCGAATGAAAAGAAATGGCATGACTGTCTGTCTGACTGCCCATGTGACTGTTGATTGTAAGACAGATAAATTACCTGAATGTTATGTATCACTTATGCATCACAGTTATATAATACCTCATCCCTAAGCAAAAATCCCATTCGGAGGGCTGTTACATTTTTATAGGATTTATCCCATTGTCCCACCATGTGCCCCCTCCCCAACCCCACCCTTTCTGTCAGCTTTCAACAATCCCAGCCTTTGTTTTTGGAATGAGAAGCAGCATTCTTCCAGAAGGATGACCTCTTCTGTCTCCACAGGGACTGGCACTGAGGACATGACCCTGCTTCCCGTGGATTGGATACCTCGCGCTACCCAGAAAGAGGAGGAAGCTGACTTTATGGGTCCCTTCCAACAAGTTGGAAATCGCAAATTCAACAATGAGAGGTTTGGAAGGAATCAGTGGCTAACAGCAAGCATTTCAAAGCAACCACTAGCCTGCTATTCAGTGAAGTGGCTGTGTGTTTTCTTCCCCAGAGATTCCACCCTAAATACAGAGAATGCCAGACTTTGATGACAAAGTTTGATGACAAAATTTGCCCACAAAGGACCACCGTGCCACCTTCCTGTTTAAGTGAGCACAGCACAAGGTGAGTCCAAAAATGTCTTGTAACTTTATGCTGCTGCATAAATGATGTAATATGCAAGGGATACATGTATACTGTAGCTAAGAAAGTAATACTATGTATGTATGTTGTGTAGTAAGCTGTTAGTAGCCCATGTGCCTCACCCTAATAATTTGGTCTATTTTCACTAACACTGTACTGTAAACACATTGTTCGTGGCCGGTGTGTGTGCTTGTCTGCAGACTTTTTTTGTTCAGCTTTGACAGTGCTACTGTAGTAGTGGTGACGCTTGGCTTGCACGTGCAAATTGAGCACACACAACATTCTATAATAGAATTGTGTTATTTGAAGTGTCAAATTAAAAGCTGATTTAACATGTCAAATGGTGTTATTTGACGTGTATCTTTTTTGACACGCGAAAACCCAAATGGTGTTCAATGTGCCTCACCCTAATAATTTGGTCTATTTTCACTTCTTAATTTCACTTACTGTTCTAACTTGGTGGTGCACATGTAACCTATAACCTGTTTTAGAGAAATGTAATCATCAAATGTAAGAGCTTTCGTTGTCTGCTTATATGCCCCTTTTATTTATCCTACGCTTGTGGCTTGGTGTACGCAAAGGACTGTAAGAACGGCCCATGTTCTGAATTCTGTCGCTGTACATTTCAAAAGTGCTGAACAAATAGGAATATTGACTACGTCCGTCCACGGTCGCTCATTAATGTCTTAATCGAAATTACGGATTGCCTCTTATCCCCTTGTCGTCCTCTTATGCCATAGTTTGTGCATCTCAATTGTCAGTAGAAACCACATTTGTGTAAGAAAGTCAGCCATATCAGCTACGTTTTTTAAATGGCAGTAAATGAGGCTGAATTAACTGTTTCGCTGCCAGACTAGGCTCCGCTGATAACCAGGTATAGCAGTGGTAAGGTGTTGGGATTGCTGTTGGGACTCTGCTGCTGGGACAGCTTTATATAGGCCCTAACAGTTTGTGGGCACCGTTTGTCACCATTATAGTGCAATGAATGTATTGTTTAGTGTTGTGTTGTGTAGTGGCTTTGCTGGCATGCATCCCACTTTTTCTTTTTTTGCCCCACCAAGATTTACATGCTAAAATCGCCACTGACCATTGGTGATAACAATGAGATAAGACTCAAGAACTGTCAGAAAAGTTAAAAAACCTTTTTGCCTGTCAAGACCTGAACCCAGACAGCTGTCAGTACAGGGTCTGCTACGATTATTTCATTACTGGTAAGTCAAGTCTGATCAATTTCGAGTTTAGTTTAGCTGTTATGTTAATCAGATGTTAACACTGTATACAGTACATTTGCCAAAATTAGCTAGCTAGATAGCTTGTAGTCTAGATATTAGTATGTGTCGCGTGATTTTCAAGTTTTGGGGAAGGTATTTTTTCACCATAAAAATACACCTTTATAACAATGGATTGCATGCCTCTATCATCACATTGTAAAGACTGATGCCGGGGAAGAGAAGCAGGTACAGGGAGTCAAACATTTAATAGGAACAGACAGGTAACAGGACAGAAACAGCATCAGCACACGGGTATACAAGGACATATGAACATTAATGCAGAAGCAGGGAACAGAGCGGGGAACCAGACAGATATAGGGAAGGTAATATAGAGGTGATTGAGTCCAGGTGAGTCCAATAATTGCTGATGCGCGTGACGGGGGGAAGGCAGGGGTGCGTAATGATGATGGCAGGAGTGCACAATGCTGGGGAGCCCGGCCTCCTCGAGCGCTAGGGGGGAATGGCGGGAGCATGCATGACACACATTTGCAGACGAATGTAAGCGTACTATTCCTAATGTGATGAGTAGACTGGATAGTAATAATTTAGGCTATTAATAAGCGCATAGTGGCACAGGCTTATGGGCTATATCAGAGATGTTTCTTTCATTTGCACAGGAGAAATGTAGCCTTTAATAAACATTTCATGCAATTCTACTACACTTTATATGGACTGGAGACATTAGCAGAATATTTTTTTGTACATAGTAGCCTAGGCCTACTCTACTGACACTGACAACAGATCAATAAAAATTACCTTGTTTTGAATGCAACCATGTAATCTTGGCCGAAAAGGGGTCCTGGCTAAAAGGGAACCAGCTTTTGTCAAATTAAGGTCAAAAGTTTAAAAAAAAAAAACATTTTAGTAAACCCTAACCCTTTTCCTAACATGCTGCATAAATTCTCCTAATCTGCTACGGAATGTAAAATATTACATGAATTTGACAAAAGCTGGATCCATTCTGGCCATGACCATGAAAAGGGGAGATGCAAATTGAATAAAAAATAAAAAAAAAATATCATATAATGAACACATTTTTTTTTTAAACAATTAAACTGGACATAGGACAACCTGCCTTGTTGACTATTGGTTGCTCCAGCCCAACAATTGATGTTATATTTATATGAAACTAAAACACCTGAATGAATTAAACACAATCATACACTTAAGTCCCCTGATGGTATAGGTGACCTGAAGAAGTGATATTCTAACATCAGGAGTGCTTCTCATTTGTTTATGTACTGTAGGTTCACCAGCTGACCTCTATCAAGACACCCATGTCGACTGGATTCCCACTGTAAAGATGAGCAATGCTGCAGCAGCAACAGTTTCTGCTTCTACTTCGTCCTTTCCCAGCTGTGAAAGGAGACATCCCTCAGTTATACGAGATGGTTGTCGTATGTTGTACTTTGGAATAGCTGAATGATTCTGTTGTGCCATTTGAGTAGAGAGCACCTTCACCTTGTCGTCAAGACAGAAGTGCCCCCTTAAATCATATGAATGTATAAAATGTATTTTGAAAAGTGTTAAAGACTATTGTTCATGACATTGTAAACATTATGTACTTTAATAAAACACTACATTTTTGTATGGGTGAAATTAAAAGTATTGTTCTCTCTGCTTTACCTAGCCCCATTGAATAGAAAGTGTTTCTTATAGCCCAACCATTTTATTTATTTTACAATTTATACACATTTAGCATAGACAATGTAATTGTTGGGGTAGTCTTAAGCAAACCATCTTCATTAACACTGTAGCACCTCTCAGTGCCACTCAGACCTTCTACGAGAAAAGTATCTGGCATTGAAATTGGTAGTAGTAGTTGTATGTTTTAAGCTAAGGATCCCATCATCTCCTTCCAGACATTTCACCACCTAGATTACAACGGTTGGATTTAAACTAAACAATTTAATGTCAGCACAAGGCATGTACAAAATCCAGTATAATGATTAGCCTCATATACATTGACAACTGGTATCATTTTTAAATTGAGAACATATAGCTGAATAATATGTAAACCATGTGTGAGTTAAGCTTCTCTGCTTCAGATGCACAATGGCAAGGGCTGCATTGCAAATGCCCATAACGCTAATGCCATCATACTGTAGGCCAGTGGTTCCCAACACCAGTCCTCGCGTACCTCCAACAGTATATTTTATTCTAGTCCTGGACAAACACACCTGATTCAACTTATCAACTAATCATCAGGCCCTCTGAGTTGAATCAGGTACAATGCATTCGGGAAGTATTCAGAACCCTTGACTTTTTAACATTTTGTTATGTTACAGCCTTATTCTAAAATGTATGAAATATTTTTTCAATCTACAAATATTTTTTCAATCTCATTAATCTACACACAATACCTCATAATGACAAAGCAAAAACAGGTTTTTAGACATTTTGGCAAATGTATAAAAAATATATATATAATAAATACCTTATTTACGTAAGTACCCTTTGCTATGGGAATCAAAATTAGGTCAGGTGCATCCTGTTTCCATTCATCATCGTTGAGTTGTTTCTACAACTTGATTGGAGTCCACCTGTGGTAAATTCAATTGATTGGACATGATTTGGAAAGACACGCACCTGTCTATATAAGGTTGACAGTGTATGTCAGATCAAAGCCATGAGGTCGAAGGAATTGCCTGTAGAGCGCTGAGACAGGATTGTGTCGAGGCACTAACTCGTATCTAAAGGATAGACATTTTAGTAACATGTAGGCTGTTTTTTACTTAAGCATAATTTTAGGTGAACCAAAAAAAGTCTATACCATACCTTGATCCCTGATCTATGGGGGAACAGGCTTATGTTCCAGCCCGGAAATAGTACACTTGATTATTAACTAATAAGGTTTGATACATTGAATCGGGTGTGTTCATGCTGGGCTGGAACAGAAGCATGCACACCCAGCAGGGTTGGCCTGCTCCAGTTTTAATAGGTTTATAAATTTTTGTGTGACTTTTAAACTGTATTTTTGTTCACCAAATGTGCTAACATATAATTATACTCAAATAAGACAGTACTGAATATTATGTTGCTAGTTATATAGCTCTGTCTTCAGTTTCATAATGTCCTCCCACAGTTACCTGCCCTATACAGAGTAGCCTTGTCTCCCTTCTCTGACAGCTGGAACTGCTAGCTAATCCTTTCACCCTCTTCCGTGGCTGTTAGTTAGCTACCTAGCTACACATGCATTTAGAGTTACAACGATAAATACATCAAGAAGCTAACCAGCTAATATGACGTTAGCAAGCTGGTGATATTTAATTCATTTAGCTAGCTATACATTCTATAAAGTTATCTAACTAGTGAACATTACATAGCAGCTCATGAGTTAGCCTGCACACTACGTTTCTGTAGAAAGCTAGCTAGCTAATAATCATTGATCATTTTCAAAACATTTACTTTCTTGAATAGGTTCTCCCAATTCCTCTGTTTTCTTGGTCCTTAAAAAGCAAAATTATGTGCAATCTTCCGAAGTTTCCAGTGGTAGCAAAAGGCAGCCAGCCATGTGGATGATTGGATAACTTCCAACAGGCTGACTTTGGTCTTCCAACATGGCGCCTGGTGCATTTTGCTAGCTGATTTTTTATTTAACCAGGTAGGCTAGTTGAGAACAAGTTCTCATTTACAACTGCGACCGCAAGCTCTCTATAGAAAATGACTATCAAACAACAATGGAACATTCTATTGGGTATTTGGTTACTCTTCGCCATTAGATCAAATGATTTATCTAGACTGATTAAATAATTTACCTAGACTGACTCGTTAAAAAAAACAATGTTGCAAAGTGCAGAACTATTTGTTTTAAGGAAATTTGTCATACTGGGAAAAAATACAATTCCAAGAGATCCAAATCTGATAGTGTATTGGTTATTTAATTGCCACCAGTAATAGTGTGTTGTATAGCAATACTCAGCATGCTAATATGAAAGGTGTGCTCTGCCATGTGTTGAGTTGCCACAGCATCTTAGCACAAGGATGTAGGTAAATATCTCTAAAAAAAACATGGGTGATTATAAGCTCTTCTGTCCCTTGCTGTGGAGACTTGCTTCCATTCAGCCGCAAGAGCATTAGTGAGATCCAGCACTGATGTTGGGCGATTAGGCCAGGCACGCAGTCGGTTGAGGTCAGAGCTCTGTGCAAACTGACTTGTTAGATAGGTGCCACGTTGAAAGTCAGAGGTCTTCAGTAAAGCCATTCTGCTGCCAATGTTTGTCTTTGAAGATTTCATGGCTTTGTGTTCAATTTTGTATACCTGTCAGCAACGGGTGTGGCTGAAATAGCCAAATTCACTAATTTGAAGGTGTGTCCACATACGTTTGTATATATAGTGTACATGTCCGTACATACACACAACAAGTAGGTCACATGGGGGAGAAGCATTGTTCCATGAGGTGTTACTTTATTTGTTTTTTATAAACCAGGTTAGCTGTTCACTTGCGCTATATAAGATGGAAGGCAGTTCCATGCACTCGTGGCTCTGTATTCCATGAATTTGTTCTGGACCTGGGGACTGTGAAAAGACCTCTAGTGGCATTTCTGGTGGGGTTAGTGTGTGTCGGTGCTGTGTGTAAATTGACTAGTCAAACAAATAGTCTAGACTAGAGATTGCTCAGTGTGATGACATTAAGCTGTAAAACATGAGTGCATTCATGATACATGTATAAGCAAGATGACATTTTGTGGTTCCTCTGTCTACATTCCACCCATATTGTATAATAAACATGAACTCAAGATTGTAGTGAATGCCTCCAGTGACGATATGTTAATGAGTTTAGTCATGTTTAATGTATTCTTTTGCCATGTGTCCTACTGTATACTCCAACCAGTCATCAAATTGACTATATAGTTCATTCATAGTATTACCAGGCAATATGGCCACCTTGATAAGTGCCCGCATTCATTTGATAGATCCAAAGAAATAGATTCATTCATTTTGCCATCTTGAAAATCCCATCTTATTTGATGTATCTAGGCATCATTCCATTTGGAGAGGTGGTGGGGATATGGCTCTGAAGGTAAATAATCAATCTGTGCGATTTAATTGGATTTCAGGGGTCCAGTTGCTGGTAAAGCAACGCTCAAATCTTTATTGCATAGTCAGGTTTTCATAGATAAGTTATTTAATCAGGAAGTTTAGTGATGAGGATGGACACATGCTAATGGTTCTATCAAGATAAACCTGTTCAGTTTTATATCATATGTATAGCATGGTTGGTGTGAATAACATACAGAACATAAACCTTCTCATGTCTCACAAGAGAAAAGCAGTCCTCTATCAACTACCCAGTCAGGGTGTTCACCGTATAGAACATTCACCATGTTGATATCTTGACTTTGGCCTTGACCAGTTATAAAGACTAATCAAGTACATTCTCAAGGATCAATAGTTATATGTGAGTGAATCATATTGATTACATGAAGATAAAGCAGCACCACAGAAGAATAGTCTTTTGTGTTGCTTTTCTAGGTCTCGATAAATTAATGGCACATTGTGTCTGATTTATGAGTCTCCGGTCTGTATTTGTGCATTCTCAGCATTTGATTAAAAGACCTGCAAACGTTTCGCCGACTGAACCACTCTATCCAACCAGAGTTTATGGCTGGCCTGGTTACAGTAATTGGGGACATTTCCACATGTAACAAGGCCAACCCCAGTGGGGCCCATTAGTAAGGATCCCTGCTTCCTCCAGTGTGGTTAATGGTTTGGTCCCTGTCCAGCTCCTTCATAGTGTATGAGTGCGTGCGTGTGAGGCTCTTTGTGATGTCTCTGTCACCATGGAGCTCGCAGTGAGACTCGCTGCCAGGCTCTCAAATCAATGGCAGTCAGAGGACAAACTCCAGAGCTGCCAAGTCCTGGAGCTGCCAAGCATTTGAAAAAGTTTTAATGGACTTGCCCGAAGATCATTGAGTGGTCTGATTGCAATATCTGTAGTACATATCAACCAGATTCAGACTGCACATTTACTATATCTAGGTGCCACAGAGCTGAAAAGAGTGCACAGAAGGTGCACTGAGCATTTATAAATATCAATACAGTAAGAGTAACAACAGAGTAACAGCAAAACGGAGTAACAGCAAAAATGAATTTAAATACCTCTGGGTTAAGTTGGTTTATTGTCAGATAAATCAAATATGTTTTTTCTTGGGGGGGGGGGGGGGGGGGGTTCATCACAATCTCCCCAGAGAGAGGATTTGTATTGTGTGATGTGTTTTGGTATTCTTCTGCTCCTTAGAAAAGCTTTGCATGTAAAACAAGCTGAGTTCACATCATGCATATAAACATTTCATGTATCTACACAGGGATGGCTCTCTGCTTGTCTGGCTTTTTAAGCTCAAGACTTTCAATAAGAGTTTCTTTACAGATCCTTATTTTTAATAATACCCTTATTATGACCAGTGGCTAGCTTTGGAAATGTGTCTGAATGATAAAATCAGGGGCATGTGTTTGAGTGCGTGTGTGCATGCATGCATGTGCGTGTACCATACACTGGGTGTACAAAACATTAGGAACTATTTCCATGACATAGACTGACCAGGTGAATCCAGGTGAAAGCTATGATCCCTTAATGATGTCACCTGTTAAATCCACTTCAATCTGTAGATGAAGGGGAGGAGACTGGTTAAAGAAGGATTTTTTTTTAGCCTTGAGACAATTGAGACATGGATTGTGTATGTGTGCCATTCAGAGGGTGAATGGGCAAGACAAAAAAATTGAAGTGCCTTTGAACAGGGTATGGTACTGTAGTAGGTGCCGGGCCAGGCGCACCGGTTTGTGTCAAGAACTGCAATGCTGCTGGGTTTTTCACACTTAACAGTTTTCCATGTGTATCAAGAATGGTCCACCACCCAAAGGATATGCAGACAAATTGATACAACTGTGGGAAGCATTGGAGTCAACATGGGCCAGCATCACTGTGGAATGCTTTCGACACCTTGTAGAGTCCATGCCCCGATGAATTGAGGATGTTCTGAGAGGTGGGGTGCAACTCAATATTAGGAAGGAGTTCCACATGTTTGGTATACTCAGTCTGTATACATACTGAACAAAAAT
The DNA here is from genome assembly GCF_045791955.1 of Oncorhynchus clarkii lewisi. NCBI lineage: Eukaryota > Metazoa > Chordata > Actinopteri > Salmoniformes > Salmonidae > Oncorhynchus > Oncorhynchus clarkii. The sequence continues at coordinate 45,100,364 of NC_092158.1, forward strand.
GTGAACGCAGCATGTGAAGTGTTGGTCCCATCTTTCATGACCTTAAATGCACAAAAGCATATCTCTCAATTTTTTTGTACAAATGTGTGTACATCCCTGTTAGTGAGCATTTCTCCTTTTCCAAGATAATCCATCCACCTGACGGTGTGGCATACCAAGAAGCTGATTTAAACAGCATGGCAATTACACAGGTGCACCTTGTGCTGGGGACACTAAAAGGCCACTCTAAAATGTGCAGCTTTGTCACAAAACACAATGCCACAGATGTCTCAAGTTGAGGGAGTGTGCAATTGGCATGCTGACGGCAGAAAAGTCCACCAGAGTTGTTGCCAGAGAATGTTTGAATGTTAATTTATCTACCTTAGGCTGCTTCCAATGTCGTTTTAGAGAATTTGTCAGTACGTCTAACCGGCCTCACAACCGCAGACCTAGTCTTACCACGCCTACCCAGGACATCCACATCTGGCTTCTGCACCTGCGGGATGGTTTGAGACAAGCCACCTGGACAGCTCATAAAACTGTGTGTTTGCACAACCTAAGTATTTCTGCACAACTGTCAGAATCCATCTCAGGGAAGCTCATCTGCATGCTCATCATCCTCACCAGGGTCTTGAACCTGACAGCAGTTTGGCGTTGTAACCAACTTCAGTGGGCAAATGCTCACCTTCAATGGCCACTGGCAAGCTGGAGAAGTATGCCCTTCACGGATGAATCCAGTTTCAACTGTACCAGGCAGATGGCATACAGCATGTATGGCATCGTGTGGGCAAGTGGTTTGCTGATGTCAACGTTGTGAACACAGTGCCCCAGGGTGGCGGTGGGGTTATGGTATTGGCAGGCATGAGCTACGGACAATGAACACAATTGCATTTTATCAATTGCAATTTAAATTGATCCTGAGGCCCTTTATCATGCCATTCATTCGCCGCCTTCACCTCATGTTTCAGGATGATAATGCACAGCCCCATGTCGCAAGGATCTGTACACAATTCCTGGAAGCTGAAAATATCCCAGTTCTTACATGGCCTGCTTACTTACCAGACATGTTATCCATTGAGCATGTTTGGGATCCTCTGGATTGACGTCTACGACAGCGTGTTCCAGTTCACAGCAATATCCAGAATCTTCCCACAGCCATTGAAGAGGAGTGGGACAACATTCAACAGGTCACAAACATCAGCCTGATCAACTCTTTGCGAAGGACATGTGTTGCGCTGCATGAGGCAAATGGTTGTCGCACCAGATACTGACCAGTTTTGTGATCCACATACCTACCTTTTTTTTAAGGTACTGTATCTGTGACCAAATGATGCATATCTGTATTCCCAGTCATGTGTTATCCATAGATTAGGGCCTTATTTATTTTATTTGACTGATTTCCTTATTTGAACTGTAACTCAAATCTTTGAAATTGTTGCATGTTTATTTTTGTTCAGTATTGTTGGACATAAGACTGTAAAAACACCAGAAAATCAGCTCCAAGAGGTTTACATTTTTTACATTTGTGGTTCAGGATAAACATAAATACTTTACTGAGAAACGGTAGCCACAGGATCACAGTACACTAGAAAAACAACAAACACTAAGTCTCGGTTTGTTGTTTATTGGTTTTGTTGCTAAGGATTACACGATGCGGTTAATCTTTATGGCTGGGACTGCAAGTTTGTGTTCCATTTTTTGGCGTGGATTCCACGAGTGCTAGTCGTGGGAAAGACTCATTGTTGTCTTTTCGGAAAACAACTGGTTGCAGTAAAGAGCCAACCTGGATACTAAGGAGATCCTGATGGAAATTGACGAGTACCAACAGCTTTACACTAAGGAGGAGCAACATACTCCATCATGGAAATATCCGACGACCTCACTTAATAACTTTAACCCAACAAAAATAGAAAACAGATTAGTCCACAGACACGGACGATTTACTTACCGTTGAAGTAGAGGCTAGTGCTCTGGCTGGAATCCATTCAACACTGGAAAAGTTGTGTGAAGAGGTAGCAGGGCTGATGGGGAGTTTGGAGTTTAGCCAGAGTGAAATTCTCACACTCCAAGGAGAAAACAAGGCACTCGCAGCCAAGGTAAAAATCCACGATTCCAACATAGATTGTCTACTCAGGGAAAACAGGGTGGTGAAGGAGTTGCTACTAGACATACAAAGTCGTAGCATGTGTGAAAATCATTTTTTTTCCAGGAAGACACATCCAATTATCCAGAGGGTGCAATCAGAGAACTTATGCAATCCGCCTTGAAACTTCATAAAGAGACTGTAAACAAGGTGGCTTTCCACCGAGTACACAGACATGGAGCTCGGAGCGACAAGACCACGGGTCCCCGACTGATCATCACAAAATTTGAACACTACCAATTAAAGGATCAAAGGCAGGGGAAGGGAACTTAAAGGGACCAAATTCAGTCTAAATGATCAATTTCCAAGGGAGATAAACGAACGTCGTGAAAGACTGTATCTGGTACAAAGGCAACAAAGGGAGAAGGGTAAGCATGCCTTTCTCATTGTGGACAACCTCTTTATAGATGGACAGCTATTCCGAGACAGCTCCATAACACCATGGCTGTACTAAATTCTACAGGGACTTCAGGTTACGAAAAAAAGAAAGTATGGGAACTGTAAAAATATCTGAACACTATGAAGTGGATATGAACACACACGTACTCAATTACATGCTCGCTTACACATACAGACTTAGACTTATATACACACACACACCTGATCTCGCTCTCCTCTCTCTCTCTTCTCTCTTCTCTCTCTCTATTGTCGAACTGTTTTATAATTTAATATGTTTGTTTATCTATTTTTTTAATGTATTTGTCTACAAGTTTATATATGTTTACAACAAGCATGGGGGAGATATCAGAATAGGGGCATTGGGGAATGATAACATATTGTACGGAATACATTTGTACTGTAGTGAAGCCTTCTCTAGAGTAATGCAAGGTGACTTTCATGATCATGTGAAACGTCAATTCCTATGGAAATGCTGGGATGTGTTTTTCAATGATGTTAAAGGTAATTATGATGCAACTATGATGGTGATACGATATGGATTACAATTATCATCATGAATATTAAGGCTATACGCACTACATGTTACACACATAGATACTCAACCATGCAAATTGGAGGAGTTATTATTTATTTGGACATCACATATCATAGTCTTACTCTTATGCAGACATCATATACACTCACTAAATCACATCCAATATCATACACGTCAACCTACTCAGATTTACACACATAATAATAATTTAATAATTGTCTAACATCTGTGGCATTGGCTCACAGGAAAACAGGCAAGGGAATAAAACAAATATTGCTAGAACCTATTTCTTGAATTATAAATATCAGACATTTGAAAGCTCTAATTTTGACCATCATAATACCTCTGATGACAGTAACTTTACAAGCACTAGTCATGGTCAATTTAGACTGAGAATAGCATCTAGTTATGGTAAGGGGTGAAATAAGTGTAGCCTGTTTTAATTGTAACGGTTTAGCAGATTATTAAAAAAAGATTAGTCTTTACATGGCTAAAAGAAAAGGAATATAACACTGTTTACAGGAAACTCACTCTACATCCTTATATGAAGTTGTGTGGAAAAAGGAATAGGGTGGTAAAATAATTCTCTGTCATGGACAAAGGAACTCAAAAGGTGTGATGATAATAAATATCAAAAATGTTGATCTGAATATGTAAATTGTCAGGATTGATTCACAAGGAATGTGGATCTTTTTTAATATGAAAGTGGACGATAAAGAGATTTGGCTCATTCATCTATATGGTCCAAATCAGGATGATCCATAATTCTTTGAAAATCATTTATACCATTTTATTGAACTTACAGGCAACAAATTATCAAATCATTATGGTAGGAGACTACAACACAGTGTTAAGTACCTCAATGGACCGTAAAGGTAATCACTCTACAAACTATCATCACTGTGCCCTTAAGGAAATCACAAATATTATGGACACATTAGAAATAGTAGATATTTGGAGACTAGAAAACCCAGACCTAGTGAGATATACATGGAGGAGACTTAATCAAGCTAGTCGTCTTGACTACTTTCTCGTCTCTTTCTCTCTTGCATCAAAGGTTTAAAAAGTTTTAATAGGAGACGGAATGCGATCGGATCATCAGCTTATTGGAATTCATATAACTCTTATAGATTTTCCACGTGGATGAGGATATTGGAAATTGAATCAAAGTTTACTGGAGGACAACTTATTTTAGACAAAATAATTTATAATTTAATTTTTCCAGTATAATATAGGTTCAGCAAATCCCATTATTGTTTGGGATACCTTTAAAATGTTCCTTCAGAGGTCATTCATTTCAATATTCCTCAATAATAAAAAAGCAGTTTCTGGCTAAAGAGACAAGACTAACTAGGGAAATCCATGAACTAATAATACAGGTAGATAGCAATAAAAACGATACTACGGAGATACAAAATAAGTTAGAGGAAAAACAAAAAGAACTTGAGGAACTTATTCAAGAACGATCTAATGTAATCTATTACAAAAATAAAGCCAACTGGATGGAATATGGAGAAAAATGATCCAAATTCTTCCTCAATCACCAATACAGGAACGCTAACAAAAACAATTTGCAGAAACTCGTTACTGAAGACGGAGTCATCTATGATTCTCCAAATTATATTTTAAAAGAGGAAGCTAATTATTTTAGGCAGATGTTCTCTTTTCCATCTCATCCTCCCCCACTGAATGAAGATTACGGTAAGGAATTCTTTCCAAATAATATAAACAAAATAGAAAATTAACAAATGTACAGGAAGATCAGTGCGAAGGCCAAATTACAGAGGAAGAACTTTGAGGCGATTAAATCCTTTCAGTCTGGAAAAACCTAAGGGCTTGATGGCATATCGGTAGAGGTATATCGAGCCTTTACTAAAAGCTCCATTGTTAGATTGTTTTGACTACTCCTATAGAAATGGTAGTCTGTCAGGTACTCAGCAGGAAGGTCTGATTTCTCTATTATTAAAACAAGACCCAGATAGCAAATATGAAGACCCAGTCTATCTAAAAAAAAAACTGGAGGCCCCTTACACTTCAATGTTGTGATGCAAAAAATAGCAGCGAAATGCATAGCACTCAGAATTAAAAAGGTTTTACCAGGTATTGTTAATCCTGATCAACTACTAGAAACTACTAGAAATAATAGAAGATCATGAAACATCTAAGAAGCCAGGCCTGGTATTTATAGCGGATTTTGAAAAGACATTTGATAAAGTAAGAATAGATTTTATTTATAAATGCCTGGGTTTTTTTCGATTTCGGCAATTCTCTTATAAAATGGGTAAAAATAATGTATAGCAACCCCAGGTGTAAAATAGCAAATAACGGCTACTTCTCAGAGTTTTGAATTGTCAAAAGGAGTTAAACAAGGGTGTCCACTGTCACCATATCTATTCATTATGGCCATCGAAATGCTAGCTATTAAAATCAGATTAAACAACAACATTAGAGGATTAGAAATCCAAGGCTTAAAAACATAGGTGTCCATGTATGCCGACGACTCAAGTTTTATATTAAGTCCGAAAGCTAGATCCCTGCAATGTCTTATTGAAGATCTAGATAACTTTTCTGTACTTTCTGGACTAAAACCTAATTAAGATTAGTGTACAATATTACATATTGGATCTTTAAAAAATACAACTTTTAGATTACCCTGCAGTTTACCTATAAAATGTGCTGATGGTGAAGTAGACATACTTGGTATTCATATCACTAAATATATAAATAAGCTCTCCACAATGAATTTCAATAGAAAACTTGTAAAAATAGACATGATCCTGTAACCATGGAGAGGTAAATACCTGTCTATTTATGGAAAAATTGCTCTGATAAACTCCTTAGTCTTATCTCAGTTTACTCACTTACTTATGGCGCTGCCTTCTCCTGAGGATACATTTTTCAAATCATATGAGCAAATATATTTTACTTTATCTGGGACGCTAAATCAGACAAAATAAAGCATGCTTATCTATATAATAAATATGAATTGGGTGGGTTGAGATTATTATATATACAGTGCCTTGCGAAAGTATTCGGCCCCCTTGAACTTTGCGACCTTTTGCCACATTTCAGGCTTCAAACATAAAGATATAAAACTGTATTTTCTGGTGAAGAATCAACAACAAGTGGGACACAATCATGAAGTGGAACGACATTTATCGGATATTTCAAACTTTTTTAACAAATCAAAAACTGAAAAATTGGGCGTGCAAAATTATTCAGCCCCCTTAAGTTAATACTTTGTAGCTCCACCTTTTGCTGCGATTACAGCTGTAAGTCGCTTGGGGTATGTCTCTATCAGTTTTGCACATCGAGAGACTGACATTTTTTCCCATTCCTCCTTGCAAAACAGCTCGAGCTCAGTGAGGTTGGATGGAGAGCATTTGTGAACAGCAGTTTTCAGTTCTTTCCACAGATTCTCGATTGGATTCAGGTCTGGACTTTGACTTGGCCATTCTAACACCTGGATATGTTTATTTTTGAACCATTCCATTGTAGATTTTGCTTTATGTTTTGGATCATTGTCTTGTTGGAAGACAAATCTCCGTCCCAGTCTCAGGTCTTTTGCAGACTCCATCAGGTTTTCTTCCAGAATGGTCCTGTATTTGGCTCCATCCATCTTCCCATCAATTTTAACCATCTTCCCTGTCCCTGCTGAAGAAAAGCAGGCCCAAACCATGATGCTGCCTCCACCATGTTTGACAGTGAGGATGGTGTGTTCAGGGTGATGAGCTATGTTGCTTTTACGCCAAACATAACGTTTTGCATTGTTGCCAAAAAGTTCAATTTTGGTTTCATCTGACCAGGTGGCTTGTGGCAAACTTTAAACAACACTTTTTATGGATATCTTTAAGAAATAGCTTTCTTCTTGCCACTCTTCCATAAAGGCCAGATTTGTGCAATATATGACTGATTGTTGTCCTATGGACAGAGTCTCCCACCTTAGCTGTAGATCTCTGCAGTTCATCCAGAGTGATCATGGGCCTCTTGGCTGCATCTCTGATCAGTCTTCTCCTTGTATGAGCTGAAAGTTTAGAGGGACGGCCAGGTCTTGGTAGATTTGCAGTGGTCTGATACTCCTTCCATTTCAATATTATCGCTTGCACAGTGCTCCTTGGGATGTTTAAAGCTTGGGAAATCTTTTTGTATCCAAATCTGCAGTATCTCGGACCTGCCTGGTGTGTTCCTTGTTCTTCATGATGCTCTCTGCGCTTTTAACGGACCTCTGAGACTATCACAGTGCAGGTGCATTTATACGGAGACTTGATTACAAACAGGTGGATTGTATTTATCATCATTAGTCATTTAGGTCAACATTGGATCATTCAGAGATCCTCACTGAACTTCTGGAGAGAGTTTGCTGCACTGAAAGTAAAGGGGCTGAATAATTTTGCACGCCCAATTTTTCAGTTTTTGATTTGTTAAAAAAGTTTGAAATATCCAATAAATGTCGTTCCACTTCATGATTGTGTCCCACTTGTTGTTGATTCTTCACAAAAAAATACAGTTTTATATCTTTATGTTTGAAGCCTGAAATGTGGCAAAAGGTCGCAAAGTTCAAGGGGGCCGACTACTTTCGCAAGACACTGTAGACTTGTTTATACTGTATTATTGACTGTATGTTTGTTTTACTCCATGTGTAAGTAACTCTGTGTCGTTGTATGTGTCAAACTGCTTTGCTTTATCTTGGCCAGGTCGCAATTGTAAATGAGAACTTGTTCTCAACTTGTCTACCTGGGTAAATAAATAAATAAATACAAATGTGCATTATACACTGAGTATACAAAACATTAACACCTGCTCTTTTTCACTACAAGACCATGCTACTTGCCTACGGAGCAGCAAGAGTAACTGCCCCTCCCGACCTTCAGGCTATGCTCAAACCCTACACCCCCGCTGACTTTGCTGATAGCTACTTTATTGAGTAAAAATATACTTACTTTTACTGTGATATGTGGTTGTCCCACCCAGCTATCTTAAAAGGAATGCACTAACTGTAAGTCGCTCTGGATAAAAGCATCTGCTAAATGACTCAAATGTAAATATAACAGACTGACCAGGTGAATCCAGGTGAAAGCTATGATCTCTTTTTAAATCCACTTCAATCAGTGTAAATTAAGGGAAGGAGACAGGTTAAATAAGGATTTTCTTTAGCCTTGAAATAATTGAGACATGGATTGTGTATGTGTGCCATTCAGAGGGTGAAAGGACAAAACAAAAGATGTAAGTGCCTTTGAATGGGGTATGGTAGTAGATTCCAGGTACACCGGTTTGTGTCAAGAACTGCAACGGTGCTAAGTTTTTCACACTCAACAGTTTCCAGTGTGTACCAAGAATGGCCCACCACCCAATGGACTGTTCTGCAGGGCCCGGCGCCAGAATGAATCAGTTGGACGGACCGTTGACTGCGTGTTCACCTTTTTTTAATGGGTCTTATAGTAAAGACTATAGGCAGCTCATGAGTTTGAAGTTTGGGGAAGCTTACAATTTAGCCCACCATTTCTACCGATCTGCATGCCAGTTAGTATTATTTTTATATGCGCATTTTCATGGAACAGTTTATTTTTTATTTTTTATTTCACCTTTATTTAACCAGGTAGGCTAGTTGAGAACAAGTTCTCATTTACAACTGCGACCTGGCCAAGATAAAGCAAAGCAGTGTGAACAGACAACAACACAGAGTTACACATGGAGTAAACAATAAACAAGTCAATAACACAGTAGAAAAAATAAAATAAAGAGTCTATATACATTGTGTGCAAAAAGCATGAGGAGGTAGGCGAATAATTACAATTTAGCAGATTAACACTGGACTGATAAGTGATCAGATGGCCATGTGCAGGCAGAGATACTGGTGTGCAAAAGAGCAGAAAAGTAAACAAATAAAAACAGTATGGGGATGAGGTAGGTAAATTGGGTGGGCTATTTACCGATGGACTATGTACAGCTGCAGCGATCGGTTAGCTGCTCAGATAGCAGATGTTTAAAGTTGGTGAGGGAGATAAAAGTCTCAAATTTCAGCGATTTTTGCAATTCGTTCCAGTCACAGGCAGCAGAGAACTGGAAGGAAAGGTGGCCAAATGAGGTGTTGGCTTTAGGGATGATCAGTGAGATACACCTGCTGGAGCGCGTGCTACGGGTGGGTGTTGCCCTCGTGACCAGTGAACTGAGATAAGGCGGAGCTTTACCTAGCATGGACTTGTAGATGACCTGGAGCCAGTGGGTCTGGCGACGAATATGTAGCGAGGACCAGCCGACTAGAGCATACAGGTCGCAGTGGTGGGTGGTATAAGGTGCTTTAGTAACAAAACGGATGGCACTGTGATAAACTGCATCCAGTTTGCTGAGTAGAGTATTGGAAGCTATTTTGTAGATGACATCGCCAAAGTCGAGGATCATTAGGATAGTCAGTTTTACTAGGGTAAGTTTGGCGGCGTGAGTGAAGGAGGCTTTGTTGCGGAATAGAAAGCCGACTCTAGATTTGATTTTAGATTGGAGATGTTTGATATGAGTCTGGAAGGAGAGTTTACAGTCTAGCCAGACACCTAGGTACTTATAGATGTCCACATATTCTAGGTCGGAACCATCCAGGGTGGTGATGCTAGTCGGGCGTGCGGGTGCAGGCAGTGAACGGTTGAAAAGCATGCATTTGGTTTTACTAGCGTTTAAGAGCAGTTGGAGGCCACGGAAGGAGTGTTGTATGGCATTGAAGCTCGTTTGGAGGTTAGATAGCACAGTGTCCAAGGAAGGGCCAGAAGTATACAGAATGGTGTCGTCTGCGTAGAGGTGGATCAGGGAATTTACTTTTTTTAAATTGACTATCCGAAACATACAATATACTTGCAGTGAAGCCGCTCAACAACTACATAATACATAATATATAATACCAGTCATCCAACAGACTCCCATTAGAGCGACACACAGAAGCATCCAGGGTCAATGCCCTGCTCAATGGCACGTTGACTGATCTCCCACCAGGTCAAAAAACGTGAACCCTAACCCTCCAAGATCCCCCCCACAGTTCCCCAATAGCTGTCCCTCAACCATTCGAGACACCTCCCACAGCCCCCCCCTCCCCCCCCCCCCCCCCCCCCCCCAAGATTACAAATAAAAAATACAATTAATTCCATTCCCCATGCCCAAGAACCCCCCCCCCCCCCCCAATGCACCAACAACCAAGAGAATGAACTAAAGAGAAAAAAGAAAGACACGAAACAACAAACAACAATGCAAAAAAACAACAACAAAAAATACAAAAACTAAGGATATCAACGACAACTAAAATCATAGCCGCAATGCCAACTATATGTGTTTGTGTGCATGTCTGGCACTATTACATGCATGTGTGTGTTCTTGTATGAATTTATTTGAATGAGAGAGTGTGTATATGCATGTTTACAAACTCCTGCAAGGCATCAGCCTCAGGCAAACCGGCATTAGTTGTAAAAACACTGTCCCTCATTGTCATTCAAACAAACTTTTTCTTATGTTTTATTTGTACTTAAAAAAAAACTTTTATCTTTGTCCATCATTCTATCTCCCGCACAACAACGCCACTCCCACCTGTCTCCAATTCCACATCCCATCTATCTCTGCTGGCCACCCTCTTCAGATTTCTACGTAACACATATCTTTCAACATTGCTGTGATGTTTAACGTAGAGTATTAGTATATTAGTAATTGACTGACCCGGTCTCTCAAGATCTCATAACTGTACTATGTCTAGGGTCAATTTTAGATCAATGCTATGCATTTTCAACCATTCCTAAACCTGAGACCAGAAACTGGCTACCTGAGGGCAATACCAAAATCTGCAGAGCTTCGATGATTTTATGCCCCAAATACTCAACGTTTTGTTGGTGGCAAGAATTCTATACAATAATTTTAGCTGAAAAGCATGAAGTCTTGAATCGTGCGTTGTTTTATATATCAATGCATACACCCTGTACCATAGAATCGGTACATCAAAAATCTCTTCCCAACTATTTTGCAATCTGTATGGCACAGTTGTCAACATCCTGGTCCTCAAATGAAACTGGTATACTTTTCTATTCATGCTATTTATTCCTCTGCCAGTTTTGATCCTTTATATTGGGCAGACAGACCAGTTCCCTACCTCATCCCTCTGCCACCTGCCTCCTACATTTTTGGGGTGATGCTGTAATCAATTGGTTGTACTCTTGGATTGAGCAGACCTTCATGTACAATTCTGATAACTCCATGAAGGACATAACTCTACCATTCCAATATCATTTTCAAATATCTTTCCCATAAATACAGGTATTTTATCAACCAGCACATTAGAGTTCAGCCATAATATTTGTTCTGTCTTTTCAGGGGGGTGAAATTGAAATTGTAGCCAGCTCTGCAATGCTTGTTTGAAAAAGAGAGATACTTTGAAAAAGGTATAATTTTCAATTAATTGAAAATGAGACATGGCAATCTGCACAAAGGCAAAAAGACCATTTTTAAACAATGGATGAGCTTTTTTTGTAATCTACTTGAGAACCGTTTAGGGTTCAAGTAAAACTTTTAAATAAGTGAAGCTTTTAGAGAGATGTTTAGTGCTTTTACAGTGCCTTGCGAAAGTATTCGGCCCCCTTGAACTTTGCGACCTTTTGCCACATTTCAGGCTTCAAACATAAAGATATAAAACTGTATTTTTTTGTGAAGAATCAACAACAAGTGGGACACAATCATGAAGTGGAACGACATTTATTGGATATTTCAAACTTTTTTAACAAATCAAAAACGGAAAAAAAAACCTGATGGAGTCTGCAAAAGACCTGAGACTGGGACGGAGATTTGTCTTCCAACAAGACAATGATCCAAAACATAAAGCAAAATCTACAATGGAATGGTTCAAAAATAAACATATCCAGGTGTTAGAATGGCCAAGTCAAAGTCCAGACCTGAATCCAATCGAGAATCTGTGGAAAGAACTGAAAACTGCTGTTCACAAATGCTCTCCATCCAACCTCACTGAGCTCGAGCTGTTTTGCAAGGAGGAATGGGAAACAATTTCAGTTTCTCGATGTGCAAAACTGATAGAGACATACCCCAAGCGACTTACAGCTGTAATCGCAGCAAAAGGTGGAGCTACAAAGTATTAACTTAAGGGGGCTGAATAATTTTGCACGCCCAATTTTTCAGTTTTTGATTTGTTAAAAAAGTTTGAAATATCCAATAAATGTCGTTCCACTTCATGATTGTGTCCCACTTGTTGATTCTTCACAAAAAAATACAGTATTATATCTTTATGTTTGAAGCCTGAAATGTGGCAAAAGGTTGCAAAGTTCAAGGGGGCCGAATACTTTCGCAAGGCACTGTATATACGATGTGAGCAAATGAGGTGAGATAAGGGAGGTAAAGGCAAAAAAAGGCCATGGTGGCAAAGTAAATACAATATAGCAAGTAAAACACTGGAATGGTAGATTTGCAGTGGAAGAATGTGTAAAGTAGAAATACAAATAATGGGGTGCAAAGGAGCAAAATAAATAAATAAATAAAATAAATACAGTAGGGAAAGAGGTAGTTGTTTGGGCTAAATTATAGGTGGACTATGTACAGGTGCAGTAATCTGTGAGCTGCTCTGGCAGTTGGTGCTTAAAGCTAGTGAGGGCGATAAGTGTTTCCAGTTTCAGAGATTTTTGTAGTTCGTTCCAGTCATTGGCAGCAGAGAACTGGAAGGAGAGGCGGCCAAAGAAAGAATTGGTTTTGGGGGTGACCAGAGAGATATACCTGCTGGAGCGCGTGCTACAGGTGGGTGATGCTATGGCGACCAGCGAGCTGAGATAAGGGGGACTTTACCTAGCAGGGTCTTGTAGATGACATGGAGCCAGTGGGTTTGGCGACGAGTATGAAGCGAGGGCCAGCCAACGAGAGCGTACAGGTCGCAATGGTGGGTAGTATATGGGGCTTTGGTGACAAAACGGATTGCACTGTGATAGACTGCATCCAATTTGTTGAATAGGGTATTGGAGGCTATTTTGTAAATGACATCGCCAAAGTCGAGGATTGGTAGGATGGTCAGTTTTACAAGGGTATGTTTGGCAGCATGAGTGAAGGATGCTTTGTTGCGAAATAGGAAGCCAATTCTAGATTTAACTTTGGATTGGAGATGTTTGGAGATTTGGGTCTGGATAGAGAGTTTACAGTCTAATCAGACACCTAGGTATTTGTAGTTGTCCACGTATTCTAAGTCAGAGCCGTCCAAAGTAGTGATGTTGGACAGGCGGGCATGTGCAGGCAGCGATCGGTTGAAGAGCATGCATTTAGTTTTACTTGTATTTAAGAGCACTTGGAGGACATGGAAGGAGAGTTGTATGGCATTGTATGACATTGTCTCAGAAAAGTCTGGGTGGGCAATATCCAGTATAGAAAAGGTGAAATTGTTTGCACACAAAAAAAAGGAGGAATTCAGGAGACCAGGGAAGTCTCTCAAATTTGATTTAATTTAATTTACCTTGAATATTGCAGCCCATTCTTTTGTAGGCTATTAGCCAGACAAAACCCGCTGAGTTCAATAATAAATAGTGACTGGATTTATCCTCAAGTTGACTACTTCTTTCCTCATGTGTGGCTGTCATGTGTGGCTGTCTGGCTGACACATTTTATTTTAGTTAGGGGGAAGGGGGCCAAACGCCAACCTTGCGGGAGTCCAGACAAACTGCATTATGCCAGTGCTCTGACACCGCCTGGTATAGAGGTCCTCGATGGCAGGGAGTGATGTGGACACCGAGGAACTTAAAGCTCTCAACCCTCTCCACTACAGGCCTGTCAATGTGGCCCTGAGGGGATCACATGTCAAGGATCAGTATAGCGGATGTTTGGTTGCCTACGCGCACCACCTGGGAAGGACAGTCAGGACGTCCAGGATCCAGTTGCAGAGGGAGGTGTTCAGTCCCAGGGTCATGAGCTTAGTGATGAGCTTGGAGGGCACTATGGTGTTGAAGGCTGAACAGCATTCTCACATAGGTGTTCCTTTTATCCAAGTGGGAAAGGGAAGTGTGGAGTGCAATAGAGATTGCATCATGTGGATCTGTTGGGGCGGTATGCAAATTGGAGTGGGTCCAGGGTGTCTGGGATGATGGTGTTAATGTGAGCCATGACCAGCCTTTCAAAGCATTTCATGGCTACAGATGTGCTACGGGGCGATAGTCACTTAGACAGGTTACCATGTCATTCTTGAGCACAGGGACTATGGTGGTCTGCTTGAAACATGTAGGTATTACAGACTGGGCCAGGGAGAGGTTGAAAATATACTTGAACACACTTGCCAGCTGGTCAGTGCATGCTCTGAGTACTCATCCTGGTAATATCAGACATAGGCCCCACGGCCTTGTAAATGTTAACCTGTTTAAAGGTGCTACTCACATTGGCTACGGAGAGCGAGAACACACAGTCATCTGCAGTGGTGGAAAAAGTCCTCAATTGTCATACTTGAGTAAAAAGATACCTTAATAGAAAATGACTAGTCGTAAAAGTGAAAGTCACCCAGTGAAATACTACTTGAGTAAAAAAAAAATTAAAAAGTTGTTTGGTTTTAAATATACTTAAATATCAAAAGGACATGTAATTGCTCAAAAATAAAAAGTACATTATTTTCTTTAGGAATGTAAAAGTACAGATACTCCACAAAAATACTTAAGTAAAATTACTTTAAAGTACAACTTAAGAACTTTACACAACTGGTCATCGAGAACTGCTGGTGATCTCATGCATGGTTGAGTGTTGTTTGTCTAGAAGTGAGCATAGAAGGCATTTAGCTGGTTTGGAAGGCTTGCATCACTGGGCAGCTTGCAGCTGGGTTTCCCTTTGTAATCTGTGATAGTTTGCAAGCCCTGCCAAATCCTACAAGCATCAGAGTCGGCGTAGTAGGATTCAATCTTAGTTCTGCATTGCCTCTTTGCCTGTTTGATGTCTTTTCGGAGGTCGTAGCAGGATTTCTTATAAGCGTCTGGATTAGTGTCCTGCTCCTTGAAAGCAGAAGCTCTAGCCTTTAGCTCAGTGCGGATGTTGCCTATAATCCATGGCTTTTGGATGGGATATGTATGCAAGGTCACTGATGCACTTATTAATGAAGCCAGCATCGGTTTGTGATGGGAAATAGGCTGCTACAAAAAATGTAAATAGTATGATCTGCAGCTTATTATGAGGTATTCTAACTCAAGCGAGCAAAAACTCAAGACTCTAATGTTAACAAAGATAAACACCTCTCAGCTTACCCAAGACTGGTGTCCGATCTTGACGATGCATGGAAAAGCCAGTGAGGTGTATATATCATGCATGTTATTGTTCAGCCACGACTCCGAAACATAGGATATTACAGTTTTTTTTAAATAATACATTTTTTTTTGCAGATCAATTGCAATGTGAGGTATTCTTTATGTAGTGTTCAAGCATGCTTTTCTATAAGGTAGATAATAAGAAAAAAGCTTGCAGCTATCTCTGACCTATTTTCTGGTGTGCAATGACTTTGATGGGAAAGCAGGTTCCTTAGCAAACACTTTAAATTTGCAGAACCAGTCTCGGAGCGACAGCTCCTTAATGGAGGGTTAAGCATGTGGCTAATTCACACGTGATCATCCATTAGATGGCAGCTACTGTAGCTCCACCACGGGTCAACCCCTCCATTCTTTGACTATGAGCTGGCTAAATATACAGTGCCTTTGGAAAGTATTCAGACCCCTTGACTTTTTACACATTTTGTTACGTAAACAGCCTTATTCAAAAATGGATTACATTTCAAAAAATCCTCAGCAATCTACACACAATACCCCATAAGGAAAAAAAATGGAAATACGATATTTACATAATTACTCAGACCCTTTGCTATGAGACAGATGCATCCTGTTTCCATTGACCATCATTGAGATGATTCTACAACTTGATTGGATTTACCTGTGGTAAATTAAATTGATTGGACATGATTTGAAAAGGCACACACCTGTCAATATAACGTTGCACAGTTGACAGTGCATGTCAGAGCAAAAACCAAGCCATGAGGTCAAAGGAATTGTCCGTAGAGCTCCAAGACAGGATTGTGTCGAGAAACAGATCTTGGGAAGGGTCCCAAAAAATGTCAGCAGCATTGAACACAGTGGCCTCCATCATTTTTAAATGAAAGAAGTTTGGAACCACCAAGACGTCCTAGAGCTGGCCACCCGGCCAAACTGAGCAATCGGGGGAGAAGGGCCATGGTCAGGGGGCTGTTTTTCAGTGGAAAGGACTGGGAGACAGGATCGAGGGAAAGATGAACGGAGCAAAGTACAGAGATTGTTGATGAATACCTGCTCCAGAGCGCTCAGGACCTCAGACTGGGTTGAAGGTTCACCTTCCAACAAGACAATGACCCTAAGCACACAGCCAAGACAACGAAGGAGTGGCCTCGGGACAAGTCTCTAAATGTCCTTGAGTGGCCCAGACAGAGTCCGGACTTGAACCTGATCGAACATCTCTGGAGAGACTTGAAAATAGCTGTACAGCATCCAATCTGACAGAGCTTGAGAAGATCTGCAGAGAAGAATGAGAGAAACTCTCCAAATACAGGTGTGCCAAGCTTGTAGCGTCATACCCAAGACTTGATGCTGTAATCGCTGCCAAAGGTGCTGCCCAAAGTACTGAGTAAAGGGTCTGAGTACTTATGTAAAATGTCATCTCATTTTTATTAGCAAAAATGAATAAAAACCTGTTTTTGCTTTGTCATTATGAGGTATTGTGTGAAGATAGGTTATTTGTTTTAAACTCTCATCAATTTTAGAATAAGGCTGTAATGTAACAAAATGTGGAAAAAGTCAAGGGGTCTGAATAGTTTCCGAAGGCACTGTAGTCTGTTTGAAAAGTGGAGGATCGCTTTCCCCATTCTTTAAGTTCAACGCTTTATACTGAAGCCATTGTTCAGAAATCCATCCAGAAATAACACCTGGTATTTACCTTAAAGGCACAATGTCTAAAATATTCTGCTATTAAGGTTCTCAATTAATGATAAAATGGTCACCCATTGATTCTTGAAGAATATAACTAATAAATGCTACATGAGCTTAGTATAATTGTGTTACCCTTTCTTAACCAAAAATGTGTGTTGCAGGTAATGACGTGGCTCAGGTTTGACCCCGGAGATGCCGAAGAGACGAGACATTCTGGCCATCGTGTTGATCGTGTTGCCTTGGACGCTACTTATCACTGTTTGGCATCAGAGTGCCATCACCCCTCTGCTAGCTGCTCGAAAGTGTAAAGGTCATTCCTCAAATTCCCCATGTAGGGGGTTTTATGGTTAGTCTCTTGGGCAGAGGAGCACGTTTGGTTTACTTATATCTATGCTTATTCTGGGATGCTCCATTTAATATAGTACACTTAAAAAGAACGTCTTCACATGATTTCCCAGCTTAATTTTTTACATTTTCCCACCACTTAACTTTTTATCAGAATATGCTGCATTGTCTATTACAAGACTTTTAACACAATGGCAAAAGGTTTTTGTTCATAATGAGCTAAACACTTCATCAGTGTATGAAAGAAAATATTGTCATTTTGTGAGACCGTGGCATGAGGCCGCTATCAATTTGAGCACTGTCAGTAGAAAATTGATTGTCCACAATATTAATTTCTCTAATCGGATTCACACCTTTTAACTGACTCATATTAGTCTGACATCTAATTCATTACTTTTTAAGTTAGTGATGAGTATATTATGTTTATCACAAGGAGATTACATGTCTAACAAAAGAGTATGGAGTTAGATTTCCGAACGACAAGTTCATTAAAACTTTTGACTGAAATCTAACTCTACAACAGACTAAGAAGACTATTTGCATGATTAGATGCCTCCTCCGTCTCTACGAAGGCCATCTCTATGGAAACGTACAGTTCCTATACAGTCTATAAGCATTTATTATACCAAAAACTTCTTTCCCCTTCTCAGATGACAGACATGAGAGTCGGCGAGACTCCCGGAACACCTTCACCCTCAAGGAGCCCTGCACCTCAGAGAACAACAAGGACATTGTGGAGGTTGTGCGCACCGAGTACGTCTACAGCCGCCAGCCGCCCTGGTCTGATGTCCTCCCCACCCTCCACGTCATCACCCCAACCTACAGCCGGCCGGTCCAGAAGGCAGAGCTGACCCGTCTGGCCAACACCTTCCTCCACGTGCCCAACCTGCACTGGATCCTGGTTGAGGACTCTCAGCGACAAACCCTGCTAGTCACCAGGCTCCTTCAGGAAACAGGCCTGAACTACACCCACCTTAATGTGGAGACACCCAGGAACTATAAGCTGCGTGGGGACATGAGGGACCCCAGGATACCCCGGGGAACCATGCAGAGGAACCTGGCTCTGCGCTGGCTTAGAGAGACCTTCAGCCCCAACAACAGCAACAGCCAGCCTGGTATCGTCTACTTTGCAGACGATGATAACACCTATAGTCTGGATCTGTTTGAGGAGGTGAGTGGAACAAGGAGAGATGTTGTGCAGTACAGAATTGTTTCCTCTTTAGCTACCAAAACAGGCAAAATGTTTGGTTTCAGTGCGCAGTAGTATAATTAAATAAAGAGCATGGCTCCTTACAATATGCCACTAGATAAATGCACAGCCTCAACACATAGGCTTCACTTGACACCTGCCATAAACAAAGTTTGTAAACATGAATTCTGATATTTGCATATGATACAAATTAAAATAGCTATTTCCTCACATAAAATCATATATCGGAAAATAAATACTTATTGATCTTTCTCCACCCATAGAATTACATAGAGCACTAATATCATAGGATCTCCATGGGCTCTACCCTCTCTCTCCTTCCTCGTCTAGATGCGTTCAACAAGGAAGGTGTCTGTGTGGCCTGTAGCCTTTGTGGGCGGCCTGCGGTACGAGTCCCCTAAAGTCAATACCCTGGGCAAGGTTTACGGCTGGAAGACTGTGTTTGACCCCAACCGACCCTTTGCCATAGACATGGCTGGGTTTGCGGTGAACCTCCGCCTCATTCTCTTTAAGCCTCAGGCCTACTTCAAGCTGCGAGGAGTCAAGGGAGGATACCAGGAGAGCAGCTTACTGCGGGAGCTGGTCACCCTCAGCGACCTGGAGCCCAAGGCTGCTAATTGCACTAAGGTAAGGAACTAACAGTTGCCCTGTGTGGCTCAGCTAATAGAGTATGTTGCTTGCAATGCTAGGGTTGTGGGTTTGATTCCCACTGGGTCAGGCTGGTCTCATAGATGTAACATAGGAAATGAAAATCCAGGACAGTCAAATTAGTATGATCCGTTTAATATGGTTACATAAGACAGAATGTTACTTCAGGCAAAAATTAAAGAAAGGTGGTTGGTCGCTGTGGATAATAGCCGTATAATGCAAATGTCTGGCAACCCAAAGGTTGCGTGTTCGAAACTCCTCACGGGCAACTACTTACATGTTTTGCTTCTTTGCAACTACTTAGCATGTTAGCTAACCCCAACCTTAACTAATAGCCTTAACCCCTAAGCCTAACCCCTAGCCTAGCTAACATTCAAGCGGTATAAAAATACTTTCAACTACTTTCAACTAACTTTTCCACCATTTTTACTTGAACCCCCCGCCCCAAACAGGTACTTGTATGGCACACGAGGACAGAAAAGCCTGTCCTGGTGAACGAGGGAAAGAAAGGATTTACGGACTCCAACGTGGAGATATGAAAATGATTTTGGATCACAGGTAATTTGAAAGTTATTGGGTCTGTGATTAATTAAGTTTGCAAAATTCCAGTACCTTTCCCAAAGTTCCCAGGTTTTGTAGATGTTACCGGAATTTTGCAACCCTATGTCTGAGTGCCAACCTGGCTATCTGAACCCCTGTGAGCTTATTATTTCCACTAAAGGTTTTAATATTGTATTATTATTCATAGTATAAAGCTTTGCCGAATCTGTCTGAATTTGTATAACAGGGATGTTATGATTTCATCTCATAACTTGACAGAAGATCCTTACAAAAGATAGATAGTTTTATTAATGCGGTTTTGTCTTTAGTTTCTTCTCATTTGCCTAAACTATTCTCTCCGTGGTTGGTAGTAATGATGGAATAATTGTTGATTACATATTTTCTTTACACATCTCCTAAGCCCATATACCATTGTGTTATTGCAGGTTATATATGGCTGGGATTCCAAACGGACTGGCAAAAGACAAGCTCCGGGCAAGCAGGATCAGGGTGAAATACATATTTACTGTAATTCGACTGTAAAGGGAGTAAGACAGCCTTATTGTCTACTACAAGCAGTACACAGCTACAGTACGTATCAATACAGGCATAGAATATCAAAGCACAGATTCATGGATGGTGATACTGTATCTAGCTAAGCACTTTACTGATGCATCAATGGAAGACGCCCACAAGGAGCTTGCAACTTAAACAAAAGACTGTCGGCGGTTCAAACAACAGGATGGCTTCATACAGTGGTCAACAGGAAGCGGCCTTAACCCAGCTGACACAAACCAACATGATCGTAACCAGGCACTGGACCAAACTGAATCAATCAGAGGCCCTGAATGGCTTTTGTCTGTTGGTGATTAGGCTCCTTTTGTTGTGGAGCGGACTGTACTTGGGGTGCAGAACAGAGCTGGATAAAGTAGTTCTTGTCTGACTGGAGTCAGCATTGACTGACAGATTGATCTGGAAAGGACATGAACCCTTCCCACGTCCCATTGTAAAACACTGAGCTATTCAGACAGCTCTGCTCCCTCAAACCTATCACTAATTAGAACACGTCTCACACACATACACGTCTGTACACAAACATCCGCACGCATATACGCACAGAGTAATCAGTGTAGGAACAATGATTTAGCATAACCCCCGTACTGTAATGCCAGCTTTTATTTGCTGTTGCATCTTTTACTGATCATATAACACTATATTAGCACTTTCAGGTCAGGGTCTGTTGTCTGTTACAGTTTCTCAATCACGTACAAGCATTTTCTTTAACAATCGATTTTCAAAACAAAGTTCACAAGACAGAACTCTGTGGCTTTTCGCAAAACAGTAAATGGTTGCCTTACCAAAATGTATTTGCCTTCTCAAATTATAAATACATTAAATCAAAACTAAAATTGTACATTCAAAATTGCTAATAAATTCATCAAAACAACACGACTGCCTGCAAAAAGATGAACACAAATATACTTATCTCGAGTCCAAGTAGACTCGAGAAAAAAATCCCAGTAGATCAATAGATTTTCCTTGCAGTTACTAAATCATGATGATCAAAATTGTAAGTTCAACTATCCAAAAGTGCAGAATTATTTGCAATTACTCTCCTTTTATGCATATTTCACCAAACAATTTCATACACATTAAATTAAATATATTCCTGATAAGAAACAAAATTAGCACATTGTGTGCAGGATTCATCAATATCATCACAATCCAATTCCATTCCATAGTCAATACATAACTATGAGCAAACCAGGCTTTGTAGACTCCATTGGTGCACAGAAACACAATCCAAAATAGAAATAAGGAAAGGTGAATACAATGGAAGAATACAACTGGTATGAATGTATAGGGAGGCCTCAAAGCAAAACCTCTATAACAATAGGGTCAGTATCTCCTGTAAAATCTAACACGAAACCCAAACCGGCTGCGCGCGTGCACCATCGTGCGCCATCGTGCATACATTTACTTTGTCCCCCCACACCAAACGCAATCACGACACGCAGGTTAAAATATCAAAACAAACTCTGAACCAATTATATTAATTTGGGGACAGGTTGAGAACCATTAAACATTTATTGAAATTTTGCTAGTTAGCTTGCACTTGCTAGCTAATTTGTCCTATTTAGCTAGCTTGCTGTTGCTAGCTAATTTGTCCTGGGATATAAACATTGAGTTGTTATTTTACCTGAAATGCACAAGGTCCTCTACTCCGCCAATTAATCCACACATAAAATGGTCAACAGAATAGTTTCTAGTTATCTCTCTTCCTTCCAGGATTTTTCTTCTCTTTATATTGCGATTGGCAACTTTCATAAATTAGGTGCATTACCGCCACTGACCTCGTTCGTCTTTCAGTCACCCACGTGGGCATAACCAATGAGGAGATGACACGTGGGTATCTGCTTCTATAAACCAATGAGGAGATGGGAGAGGCAGGACTTGCAGCGCGATCTGCGTCAGAAATAGAACTGATTTCTATTTTAGTCCTTGGCAACAAAGACGCTCATAGGCGCATGTGAGCAGTTTTTATTTTGCAGCGCTCTCTCACGCGGTGCGAGCGGTGTGGTCAGCCTGTAAGATATGCAAGTCACCAGCAAAAAAATTATCAGAAGTTCTGTAAATGTATTTGAGCATTTGATCATTGATTTTCTGCTATAGTTTGTTTCAACACCGATTCAAAAATTCCTTGTATGCGATTGAGAAAAACACATTTTGGAGTGAAATACGCATCACATTTTTTTCACCTCTCCAACAGACAATAGGTAAGGACATTTGCCAATGAAACTAGAGCTAGTCAAATAAATATGATTATTTCACAACACATACTACATCAGTCACAGGATAAATGCCTTCCCTTGATATGCCATTTTCTAACCAGTCTGGACTCCAAATGGCACTTAATGATCTTTGATCTGATATTCAAAAGTAAACGGAGGGAATGTCTGCTTTGTAAACAACCACTGCAATTACACAAATTTACCCCACATGTCAATGTCTCTTTCGGTTTCCTTGTTTGACATGGTTTATTGCGACTAATGGCTGATATTTACATTTTTGTTCAAACATAGCATTGGTTTCCCTTTTTCTAAAGTAAATCGTATACAGTCCTGGTCTCAGGGAAGACCAAATATTGAAGTGCAAACATACAGCACAGTAACTCATATTTGCCAATATGTTACATGATAAATATCACAACTAAAACTGACTGAGCCTGTCAATCAGTGGTCAGATGATACAGGTGTAATGTTTCATTTGGAAGTTTATTTTTTTAAATGTATTTAACTAGGCAAGTCCTCTTTAGGATCTGCCCCTTTAAAAAAAAAATGTTTAGCCTAAAATGACATACCTAAATCTAACTGCCTGGAGCTCAGGACCTGAAGCAAGGATATGCATATTCTTTATACCATTTGAAAGGAAACATTTGGAAGTTTGTGGAAATGTGAAATGAATGTAGGAGAATATAACGTATTAGATTTGGTAAAATATATATACAATACAAAGAAAAAAACATGTTCTTATGTACTATCATCTAAGAAAGGCCATAATGTATTATTCCAGCTCAGGCGCAGTTTAGATTTTGGGCAGTAGATGGCAGCAGTGTTTGTGCAAAGTTTTATACTCATCCAATTATCCATTGCATTTCTGTTCAAATGTGCCTAATTGGTTTATTAATCACTTTTCAAGTTCATAACTGTGCACTCTCCTCAAATAATAGCATGGTATTCTTTCACTAATAACTACTGTAAATTGGACAGTGCAGTTAGATTAACAAGAATTTAAGCTTTCTGCCAATATCAGATATGTCTATGTCCTGGGAAATGTTCTTGTTACTTACCTTGTGCTAATCGCATTAGCCTACGTTAGCTCAACTGTCCCGTGGGGATCCCAACGATCCTGTAGAGGTTTAAGAACAAACTCTTATTTACAATGAAGCATACACCGGCCAAAGCCGGACAACACTGAGGCTCCTGAGTGGCGCAGCGGTCTAATGCACTGCATCTCAGGACTCAAGGTGTCACCACAGACACCCTGGTTTGATTCCAGGCTGTTTCCCAACCGTCTGTGATTGATAGTCCCATAAGGCAACACCCAATTGGCCTAGTGTTGTCCGGATTTGGCAGGTGTAGACAGTCATTGTAAATAAGAAATTGTTCTTAACTGACTTGCCTAGTTAAATAAAGGTTAAACAAAAAATAGTGTGCCACCCTATGGGACTCCCAATCACGGCTGGTTGTGATACAGCCTGGAATTGAACCAGGGTGTTTGTAGTGACGCCTCTAGCACTGCGAAGCAATGCGCTGGACCGCTGCACCACTCCAGAATGCTTTCATTTACATCATGACACACACAGAAAGTGATGATTACAATGATTCTAGTTGAAAATATGTTTTGTTAGGCTGGGATATATAGTTCTAGTTCCTTGTTTCAATAAATAAACCCGTTTGCATGATATTTCATGTCAATAAAATGGAAATAAATATTCTACTCAAGATGGATGAGGTGAATTACCCCCATAAAATGTTCAGCACTTTGGGGCCCAGAGAAAAACCAATGTGAAAATGCGATCCACTCATTATTACTGTCTATCAAAAGTACAGTAGCTTTGGAATGCAGTCACTGATTGTCCACAGCCATGCCCAGATCAGGAGTCTCTTCAAACATCTTACAGTCCTGCTCCTCAAACACAATGAGCTGCATGGTGATGATGAAGAAACAAATAAAGATAACTAAAAGATAGAGACTAAGTAAACAACTTTGTGAAACTAAGACGTGTCATTAGCATGTATTAATGTAAAAAAAAAAATCTAGACCCCTTTTACTCCAAACATACACAGAGACATGTACAAAAGCTCTCCCTCGCCCTGCATTTGGCATATCTGACCATAATTCTATCCTCCTGATTCCTGCTTCAAGCAAAAACTAAAGCAGGAAGCACCAGTGACTCGCACCATAAAGAAGTGGTCAGATGAAGCAGATGCTAAGCTACTGGACTGTTTTGCAAGGACATACTGGAATATGTTCCAGGATTCTTCCGGTGGCATTGAGGAGTACACAACATCAGACACTGGCTTCATCAATAAGTTCATCGATGACGTCGTTTCCACAGTGACAGTACTTACATACCGCAACCAGAAGCCATGGATTACAGACAACATCCGCACTGAGCTAAAGGGTAGAGCTGCTGCTTTCAAGGAGCGGGACTCTAACCCGGAAGCTTATAAGAAAACCTGCTATGCTATGCCCTCCTGCTATGCCCTCCGACGAAGCATCAAACAGGCAACGCGTCAATACAGGACTAATATTGAATCGTACTACACCGGCTCCAACGCTCGTCAGATATGGCAGGACTTGCAAACTATTACAGACTACAAAAGGGAAGCACAGCCGCGAGTTTTCCAGTGACAAGCATAACAGACGAGCTAAATAACTTCTATGCTCGTTTCGAGGCAAGTAACACTGAAGCATGCATGAGAGCATCAGCTGTTCCGGACGACTGTGATCACGCTTTCCATAGCTGATGTGAGTAAGACCTTTAAACAGGTCAACATTCACAAGGCCGCAGGGCCAGACGGATTACCAGGATGTGTACTGCGAGCAAGAGCTGACCAGTTTGCAAGTGCATTCACTGACATTTGCAACCTATCCCTGACTGAGTCTGTAATACCAACATGTTTGAAGCAGACCACCATAGTCCCTGTGCCGAAGAACACTAAGGTAACCTGCCTAAATAACTACCAACCAGTAGCTCTCACGTTTGTAGCCATGAAGTGCTTTGAAAGGCTGGTCATGGCTCATATCAAAACCATCATCCCAGAAACCCTAGACCCACTCCAATTTGCATACCACCCCAACAGATCCACAGATGATGCAATCTCTATTCCACGCCCCACTGCCCTATCCCACCTGGACAAAAGGAACACCTTTGTGAGAATGCTATTCATTGACTACAGCTCAGTGTTCAACACCATAGTGCCCTCGAATATTATCACTAAGCTAAGGACCCTGGGACTAAACACCTCCCTCTGCAACTAGATCCTGGACTTCCTGACGGGCCGCCCCCCAGGCGGTAAGGGTAGGTAACAACACATCTGCCATGCTGATCCTCAACATGGGGGCCCCTCAGGGGTGCGTGCTCAGTCCCCTCCTGTACTCCCTGTTCACCCATGACTTCATCGCCAGAAACAACTCCAACACCAACATTAAGTTTGCCGACGACACAACAGTGGTAGACCTGATTACCGACAACGATGAGACAGCCTATAGGGAGGTCAGAGACCTGGCCGTGTGGTGCCAGGACAACAACCTCTCCCTCAATGTGATCAAGACAAAGGAGATGATTGTTGACTACAGGAAATGGAGGACCGAGCACTCCCCGATTCTCATTGACGGGGCTGTAGTAGAGCAGGTTGAGAGCTTAAAGTTCCTTGGTGTCCACATCCCCAACAAACTATCATGGTCCAAACATGCCAAGACAGTCGTGAAGAGGGCACAACAATGCCTATTCCCCCTCAGGAGACTGAAAAGATTTGGCATGGGTCTCCAGATCCTCAAAAAGTTCTACAGCTGCACCGAGAGCATGACTGGTTGCATTACTGCCTGATATGGCAACTGCCCCAAGGCACTACAGAGGGTAGTGTGTACGGCCCAGTACATCACTGAGGTCAGGCTTTGTGCCATCCAGGATCTCTATACCTGACACTGTTAGAGGAAGGCCCTTAAAATTATCAAAGACTCCAGCCACCCTAGTCATAGACTGTTCTCTCTGCTAGCGCACAGCAAGCAGTGCCGGAGTGCCAAGTCTAGGGTCAAAAGGCTTCTTAAGGTCTTGTAAGTAAGCATTTCACTGTAAGGTCTACACCGGTTGTTTTCTGCGCATGTGACAAATACAATTTTATTTGATAAGTCAAAGTAGAGGGATGGAGGAATTCCAGCTAGATGGGAAGACACTCACCCGCATTGCCATGATGACCCATGACCATTACCAAGGGAAATTGGGATATCAACTCAGACCTGGGCTGAACAGTAAGTACAGTTCATTTGTTCTCACAGTCTGGTATAAAACGTTTTAAATACTTCTTGTTCATAAACATATTTTCCTATTGATCTAATCTCTCCCCATTTTCTTCCTGCCTATTTCTCCTTACTCTCTCTCTCTCTGCTGATTGTTCAGATGCAGGATTATGTCAGTATGTTTGTGTTTCTCCCTGATGAGGTCACTGCCATCTCCTCCACGGTGGAGGAGAGCCTGACGGCCGAGTTTGTTCACCACCTCTCCAAGACACTTAAGCTTCTGAAGGTGTCCCTCAAACTGCCTTCCTAGAACTACTCCACTGACCTGCTGCCTCTGCTCACTGGCCATGTGACATGATGAGGTTGGACCAAGGTGCAGAGAAGAGACCAGATGAGGAATCAGCAGTTAAGGATAAACATAATACTTTATTGAGAAAGGTAGCCACAGGATCACAGCACACTTGAAAAAACCAACAAACACTAATTCTCAACCTCTCTCAGGCATCACACACACACACACACACACACACACACACACACACACACACACACACACACACACACACACAC
Source organism: Oncorhynchus clarkii lewisi (assembly GCF_045791955.1). Classification (NCBI taxonomy): domain Eukaryota; kingdom Metazoa; phylum Chordata; class Actinopteri; order Salmoniformes; family Salmonidae; genus Oncorhynchus; species Oncorhynchus clarkii. The sequence goes on from NC_092158.1 coordinate 45,127,687, forward strand.
ACACACACACACACACACACACACACACACACACACACACACACACACACACACACACACACACACACACACACACACACACACACACACACACACACACACACACACACATAATTCAAGCTTCTGCCAAAGATAACAGAAAACACACCTCTTTTAACAGGGAAATCATATTGAGTAAATTGGACACACCTGAGTGTAGTTGATGTCTCTAGGACGGTCTCTGCCGCCCTCTGGCGACAGGTGGAACCATGACAGACCAGGGTGAGTACTCAATCATCCCACCTCATCATGTCTTTGAATTGTTGTATCCCTCTTCCACTACCCTTCTCTTCTCAAGTCTTAGGACGAATAAAACAAAAAACTTTAGGAGAAAAGTAAAATAACTATTATTTATTTATTTATTGTTGTGGACTATCTGGTCAATCTTCTACAGTATTTGATGGCAGGAGTGCTATCTCTCTTTCTGTGTTTTACATTTGAGTCACTTAACAGATGCTCTTATTCAGAGGACATACAGGAAAAATCAGAGTTAAGTGCCTTAGTCAAGAGCACAATGTCAGATTTCTTTCACCTAGGCAGTTCTGGGGTTTGAACCAGGGACCTTTCGCTTACTAGCCCAACATTCTTAACCTCTATACTACCTGCCTCCCTTTATCTCTCTCTCTGTATCTCTTGCTATATTTCTCGCTGTATCTCTGTAGCTCATTCTGTAGCTCTCTGTGTATCTCTCAATTTTAGAGTAAAGTAATTATTATACAAAAAAAATACAAGGGAAGTCTAAGGGGTAAATATCAGAAGTGGGGGAGTAATCTCAGTTTCTAACAAGTACCTTCTGCCCGCTCCCTCTCTCCAGGTCTATCTTGATTGGTTACAGGACACAGACCTGATGAAGATCACCATTCAGGCAGCAAAGCTCAGCAGCCTTAATCACAAGGCACACACATACTCACAAACACATAAATAAACACACACACACATTCCAACAAGCACTTAAGAGGATCCAAAAAGGAAACAGACAATAAATATCATATGTATTACTATTATTAATCATCTCAAATAAATCTAATGAATTTAAAAGAGTAATACTCTCTCTCTTCTTATCTATTTTCCTGCTTCCTTATCTTCTATGTGGTGTTGCAAAGACCTTTAGTAGTAAAGGGAATTTCAAGTCTTTTCAGTCTGCATTTTCAGACTCCGAAGAGCTCAGGTGGAGGGGAGCTCAGACTGACATTAAAAAGGTACTACATTTTTACAGTTAAATTACTTCTTATAAAACCCATATTAAATGGTGTGTGGGGGGAATCTCTGCCTGTGGCCTCCAAATCACTAAGTCCGCCCTTGCATAGGCATTACAACATTATCAACATCCCATTTCATTTGCATCTCAGAAATAATTAGCGTGCTTGCTGAAAGCCCGCCCCCCCCCCCCCCAAAAAAACATATTTCAATACCATAAATACTACCAAGACAAGCAAGTACAGACATTCTTTTCAGGGAATGTCCTTTTCTGAAACAATGAATCCATTTACAATTCACCTAATCACTTGACTTCCCTGCTCCACTTCCATGATAACAAACATACAGTACCATAGCAACAGATAGAAGCACATAGACAAATGCAGGTGTCATAGCCAAAGTATCATAGTATGATATGACTGTATTTACTCATTGGTAGCGTTACGAAGGTTTCACTTGGATAGCCATACATAAAAATTCTCTCCAGGGAAAAAGGGAATGTGTGGAAGGAACTTCCAAGGCGCCTGGTTGAGGCTGAAATAGATATTACCCAAGGCATAGTCAAAAATATATTAATGCCATGCTATGTAAGAAGTACATGCATACTATCAAAAGAGTGGGCCACCAACAGAAACGTACATTTACAAAAGTTACCGGAATCTTCTGTAATTTTGGTAATGAATATATGGCTTTCTATGGTAATTTAGACTTGAATAACTAAGAAAACACTTATTCATATATACTGTATACTGAACAAAAATATAAATGCAACATGTAAAGTGTTGGTACCATGTCTTGTGAGCTGAAATTAAAAATCCCAGCAATGTTCCATGTGCACAAATTTGTTTATATCCCTTTTAATGAGCATTTCTCCTTTGCCAAGATAATCCATTCACCTGACAGGTGTGGCATATCAAGAAGCTGATTAAACAGCATGATCATTACACAGATGCACCTTGTGCTGGGGATAACACAATCCCACAGATGTCAGAAGTTTTTACGGAGTGTGCAATTAGTGTGCTAACTGCAGGAATGTCCACCAGAGCTGTTGCCAGAAAATGTTATGCTAATTTCTCTACCATAAGCCGCCTCCAACATCATTTTAGAGAATTTGGCAGTAAGTATGTAGGGGATTTTATCTGTTCGAAGGGAAGAGAGACTGCAGAATCTTCAAACAACAAATTTATTATAAGATTTGCAAAAAGGAGCAACAGTGCATAGTTAAGGCCCAACTAACAGGGTTGGCTCTCAGCTTTTATAGAAAAGTCCAACCTCTTTGTCTATGTGGCTGTTAGCAGATGTGTGCAAACATGGATGGGGAACATAGTGTATAAAAGGCGTTTAGCTTGTCTGTGTATATTAAGATAGCTGGCGTTGCCACCATTGTATGTTCCTTCATGCAAGTTTCCACACATAGGAGTTCCTACATATAGTACGAACGGGATGTCACATACTGTGGTCACACCCGGCTCTTACCTGTACAGCATAGTATATCTAATTGTGTAATTTTCCACAACATTTCCTCCCTTTTGAGACTAAGTCTTGACCTAATGGAAAATTACTTACAAGCATTTTCATCAAATAAGCATTAACATTATTTGGAAAGAGGGAAAAGAAAATACTTTCTTTCACTTAGCACATTACAATTGTAAATGACCTCCGTTGTCATTGAGTTTCAAACCTTCATATATTGTCTGAAATGACAACACTGCCTCTGTTAGAATCTGCAACTAAGACCCTTATTCAAACATTCTGTCTCAAATAGATGCCCTGTATGTACTTAGCCTACGGTTACAAATAAACTCAGCAAAAAAAGAAACGTCCTCTTACTGTCAACTGCGTTTATTTTCAGCAAACATAACATGTGTAAATATTTGTATGAACATATCAAGATTCAACAACTGAGACATAAACTGAACAAGTTCCACAGACATGTGACTAACAGAAATTGAATAATGTGTCCCTGAACAAAGGGGAGGGGGGTCAAAAACAAAAGTAACAGTCAGTATCTGGTGTGGCCACCAGCTGCATTAAGTACTGCAGTGCATCTCCTCCTCATGGACTGCACCAGAATTGCCCGTTCTTGCTGTGAGATGTTACCAAACTCTTCCACCAAGGCACCTGCAAATTCCCAGACATTTCTGGGGGGAATGGCCCTAGCCCTCACCCTCCGATCCAACGGGTCCCAGACATGTTCAATGGGATTGAGATCCGGGCTCTTCGCTGGCCATGGCAGAACACTGACATTCCTGTCTTGCAGGAAATCACGCACAGAACGAGCAGTATGTCTGGTGGCATTGTCATGCTGGAGGGTCATTTGAGGATGAGCCTTCAGGAAGGGTACCGCATGAGGGAGGATGTCGTCTTCCCTGTAACGCACAGCATTGAGATTGCCTGCAATGACAACAAGCTCAGTCCGATGATGCTGTGACACACCGTCCCAGACCATGATGGACCCTCCACCTCTCCAGAGTACAGGCCTCGGTGTAACGCTCTTTCCTTCTATGATAAATGTGAATCTGACCATCACCCCTGGTGAGACAAAACCGCGACTCGTCAGTGAAGAGCACTTTTTGCCAGTCCTGTCTGGTCCAGCGACGGGGGGTTTGTGCCCATAGGCAACTTTGTTGCCGGTGATGTCTGGTGAGGACCTGCCTTACAACAGGCCTACAAGTCCTCAGTCCAGCCTCTCTCAGCCGATTGCGGACAGTCTGAGCACTGAGAATGAGGACTGGGAATATGCGTTCCTGGTGTAACTCGGGCAGTTGTTGCTGCCATCCTATACCTGTCCCGCAGGTGTGATGTTCGGATCCTGTGCAGGTGTTCAGCTGTCCATCCTGTCTCCCTGTAGCACTGTCTTGGGCGTCTCGCAGTACGGACATTGCAATTTATTGCTGCCTTCTTGCAGCATGCTTAAAGCACGTTCGTGCAGATAATAAGGGACCCTGGGCATCTTTTTTTGGTGTTTTTCAGGAAGTAGAAAGGCCTCTTTAGTGTCCTAAGTTTTCATAACTGTGACCTTAATTTCCTACCGTCTGTAAGCTGTTAGTGTCTTAACGACCGTTCCACAGGTGCATGTTCATTAATTGTTTATGGTTAATTGAACAAGCATGTGTTCAATTACAATGAAGATCTGTGAAGTTGTTTGGATTTTCACAAATTATCTTTGAAAGACAGTGTACTGAAAAATGGACGTTTCTTTTTTTTGCAGAGTTTACATTTGCACATAAATCATTCCATCTAATCAATAACACATTAGTCACTACTGCTTTTCCACTTATATAGCTATAAACATACTAAAACATAATTAAGTCAATTGTACTGAATCACCCAGGAAGCCATATGTATTGTTGCACTTTAACATTAGAATTCTGATAACATGTTAAGAGGCTCCTCTGTCTTCCACTCATTACCTGTATTAATGGCACCTGTTTGAACTTGTTATCAGTATAAAAGACACCTGTCCACAACCTCGAACAGTCACACTCCAAACTCCACTATGGCCAAGACCAAAGAGCTGTCAAAGGACACCAGAAACAAAATGGTAGACCTGCACCAGGCTGGGAAGACTGAATCTGCAATAGGTAAGCAGCTTGGTTTGAAGAAATCAACTGTGGGTGCAATTATTAGGAAATTGAAGACATACAAGACCACTGATAATCTCCCTTGATCTGGGGCTCCACGCAAGATCTCACCCCGTGGGGTCAATATGATCACAAGAACGGTGAGCAAAAATCCCAGAACCACACGGGGGGACCTAGTGAATGACTTGCAGGGAGCTGGGACAAAAGTAAGAAAGCCTACACACTACGCCGCCAGGGACTCAAATCCTGCAGTGCCAGGCGTGTCCCCCTGCTTAAGCCAGTTCATGTCCAGGCCCATCTGAAGTTTGCTAGAGAGCATTTGGATGATCCAGAAGAAGATTGGGAGAATGTCATATGGTCAGATGAAACCAAAATATAACTTTTTGGTAAAAACTCAACTCGTCTTATTTGGAGGACAAAGAATGCTGAGTTGCATCCAAAGAACACCATACCTACTGTGAAGCATGGGGGTGGAAACATCATGCTTTGGGGCTGTTTTTCTGCAAAGGGACCAGGATGACTGATCCGTGTAAAGGAAAGAATGAATGGGGCCATGTATCGTGAGATCTTGAGTGAAAACCTCCTTCCATCAGCAAGGGCATTGAAGATGAAACGTGGCTGGGTCTTTCAGCATGACAATGATCCCAAACACACTGCCCGGGCAATGAAGGAGTGGCTTCCTATGAAGCATTTCAAGGTCCTGGAGTGGCCTAGCCAGTCTCCAGATCTCAACCCCATAGAAAATCTTTGGAGGGAGTTGAAAGTCCGTGCTGCCCAACAACAGCCCCAAAACATCACTGCTCTAGAGGAGATCTGCATGGAGGAATGGGCCAAAATACCAGCAACAGTGTGAGAAAACCTTGTGAAGACTTACAGAAAACGTTTGACCTCTGTCATTGCCAACAAAGGGTATATAACAAAGTATTGAGATAAACTTTTGTTATTGACCAAATACTTATTTTCCACCATAATTTGCAAATAAATTCATAAAAAAATCCTACAATGTGATTTTCTGGATTTTGTTTTCTCATTTTGTCTGTCATAGTTGAAGTGTACCTATGATGAAAATTACAGGCCTCTCTCATCTTTTTAAGTGGGAGAACTTGCACAATTGGTGGCTGACTAAATACTTTTTTGCCCCCCACTGTATATACAAAATACCAAAACAGTATTCTAACACCCCCCCCCCCCCCCCCAAAAAAAAAATGGAGATAAAAACATGAACAAAATATATTTACATTTACAAAATAACACTTTCAATATTCGGAAGACCCTCAGTCCTCTACACAATATTGTGCTGCTGATGCTAGGTGCCATAGCAGTCTCTTTCTGCTGTAAAGCAGAGGATCACCAAGCATGTGGTGCAGGTGATGGGGGACTTCATTTTGCAAAGAACACAGCGACGCCTCCATGCTGTGCCCTTTTGACCCTGAGGCACATCCATGCCTGCAGAAATACATTTGGGCAGACGAGGAGGAGTAGTAGGAAGGATCGGAGGACCAATGCACAGCGTGGTACGTGTTCATATTGCTTACTTTTAATAGAACCCTGAAAAGTACAAAATAACAACGTGAATAAATGAAACAAACGAAACAGTCCCATGTGGAACAAACACTGACACAGAAATAATCACCCACAATTCAAAAGTGAAACTATGCTACCTAAGTATGGTTCTCAATCAGGGACAACGAATGACAGCTGCCTCTGATTGAGAACCATACCAGGCCAAACACAGAAATCCCAAATCATAGAAAAAGGAACATAGACAACCCACCCAACTCACGCCCTGACCATACTAAAACAAAGACATAACAAAAGAACTAAGGTCAGAACGTGACACTGTGTCTGTGACGCTCGCTGTTTGGTGCGACGCAGACCCGGTGGCTAGCGTGATGAAACTGAGAAGACACTGTCTGTCCTTTTGAGTTTTGAAGCAGAGTCTTCACCTGACAAAGTCATGTTAAAATATGTCAGTTATCCTGTGAGAGCTTTTGTGCCTAACACATTAAGGTGTTTCAGATGCCAAACTTATGGTCATGTTGCAGCAGTGATTCCGAGATGTGAGAAGTATGCAGGAGGGTATGGGACAAAGGAATGTGTAGGATCAGTGGAAAAAACTGTGTGTCAATTGTAGGGGGTGCCCATGTTGCTGGGGATCAGAAGTGCCCAGTGCAAGAGAGACAAGTTGAGGTTGCCAGGGTTAGAATATAACAGAAGGTGCTGTATACCGAGGCAGTGAAGAGAGCAGAGGATGATGGGTCAAGGGTGAGCAGTAGGCCAAGGCTACTACAGAGTAGAGGTCGACCTATTATGATTTTTCAACTCCAATACCGATTACTGGAGGACCAAAAGAAGCCGAAACCGATTAATCGGCCAATTTTTATACATATATTTATAATAATGACAATTACAACAATACTGAATGAACACTTATTTTAACTTAATATAATACATAAATAAAAATGTATTTAGTCTCAAATAAATAATGAAACATGTTCAATTAGGTTTAAATAATGCAAAAGCACAGTGTTGGAGAAAAAGCACAGTGTTGGAGAAAAAAGTAAAAGAGCAATATGTGCCATGTAAAAAAGCTCATGTTTAAGTTCCTTGCTCAATTGAGAACATATGAAAGCTGGTGGTTCCTTTAAACATCAGTCTTCAATATTCCCAGTTAAGAAGTTTTAGGTTGTAGTTATAGGAAAATATAGGACTATTTCTCGCTATACCATTTGTATTTCATATACAGTACATTTGACTATTGGATGTTCTTATAGGCACTATAGTATTGCCAACTTAATCTCGGGTGTTGACAGGCTTGAAGTCATAAACAGCACTGTGCTTCAAGCATTGCGAAGAGCTGCTGGCAAACGCAGGAAAGTGCTGTTTGAATGAATGCTTACGAGCCTGCTGCTGCCTACCACCGCTCAGTCAGACTGCTCTATCAAATATCAAATCATAGACTTATAATATAATCAACACACAGAAATACAAGCCTTCGTTCATTAATATGGTCAAATCCAGAAACTATCATTTCGAAAACAAAACGTTTATTCTTTCAATGAAATACGGAACTGTTACGTATTTTATCGAACAGGTGGCATCCATAAGACTAAAATTTGCTGTTACAATGCACAACCTTAAATGTTATGTTATAAATTAGTAAAGTTCTGGCAAATTAATTACGGTCTTTGTTAGAAAGAAATGGTCTTCACACAGTTCGGTCGACCTCTACTACAGAGTAATACAAATTTGTGCTTCAGTAAGTTTGGCTTCTTAGCATTCGTTGCCATGGTTAATAACTGCATTGCAGAAATGGAATGTAAATCCCAGAATATAGATGTTATGGTGGCAGCTGCAGAGAATTACTGGTGTAGAAGGTTTTACTGCAGAAGAGTTACAGGGTGTGTTGAACGAGAGTCCCGTTCTCCCAGGCCATCGGCATGGCTAAGATAATTTAGGGTAAATTAAATAGTGGTATGTAAGTGTGGGGTTAGTTGGTGGTGCAATTGTTTTCCTTTCGCCCATCGTTTTTATGTTTGTATCACATAATGTAATGTGATCGACCACACATTTCCGCACAGTAGGTGGCGGCATGCACAAACAAAATCTGTGAATGCCATAATACCGAAGAAGAGATTTGGACAAGCAGACAGGAAGGTTGCATTTGCTGTTGGATTGTAACTGCCGGTTAACTGGCATCCCTTGAGAGGGCAATAACAAGATGTATGTCATGAGAAGTGCAGTATTATCATAAGGAGATGTGGTTAAATTTTCGGAGCCCGAGGTTTGCACCAAGGGTCAGGATCAAGATGTGTCTGTGACAGTAGGAGTAGAAAAATTTGAAAAATTGAACCCTTGCCTTTTGGCTGATCCATTTGTGGTTTCAGGCTGGGTGAAAACAGATTTGGTGCTGTGGAATCCGTGAAGGTAATCAGAAGTGGTCTTTTGATAATTGTGTGTTTCTGCTGGTCAGAGGGAGCAGGCACTCCACGGCAGGGTAGCCTAGTTGTTAGAGCGTTGGACTAGTAACTGGAAGGTTGCAAGTTCAAAACCCCCGAGCTGACAAGGTACAAATCTGTCGTTCTGCCCCTGAACAGGCAGTTAACCCACTGCTCCTAGGCCGTCATTGAAAATAAGAATTTGTTCTTAACTGACTTGCCTAGTTAAATAAAGGTTAAATAAATAAATAAAAAACTAAACGATTGGGGACAAGAGAGGTGAATTGTTTTGCTCTCAAGGAAAGGGTGCCATTGCAAGGAGTGTTTACTGGGGTAGAGGTAAATGTGAAAAATTACCAACTGAAGGTGAAGATTCTGGGGGTTTGCGATGCTCGTAATTTGATGCGACCCAGACAGGGTGGCGTGAGTGGTGGAACAGAAGAGTTGTCTGTTCTTTTGAGTTTTGATATTCAGTCTTTGCCCAACGAAATTATGTTACGATATGTAAGTTATCCCGTATGAGCTTTTGTGCCGAATACATTACGTGGTTACAGGTGTCAACCTTATGTGCATGTGGCAGCTGCCACACATGTGTAGGAGGGAGGTTCCTAGGTGTGAAAAGTGTGTGCAAGGGCATGAGACAAAGGCATGTGTAGCATTGGAGAAAGTAGTGGTATGTGTTAATTGTAGGGATACCCATGGGGCTGGAGATCAGAAATGTCCACGAGAGAGGCAGGTTGAGGTTTCCAGGGTTAGAGTATTGCAGAAGCTGTCTATGCTGAGGCAGTGAAGAAAGTAAAGGAAGATGGGTCAAGGGGGGGATCATGAGGAGTCTTGTGAGTTGTAGAGTTGTACCAGTGCAGAGGGATAGTCCAACAAGTGATGTATTATTTAAATAATGGAGGGGGGTATTCTTTGTTTTTATATGGTATTTTTATTTTTTATTTATTCAAGCAAAGTATAAAGGTGTTATACTCCAGTCTAGTTGGTGGCAGTAATGCAACATGTATTGGATTCCAACCGCCATTAAACGAAGAAGAAGTTTACGGAAAATGGCCAGCTTTGGCAGGGTTGCTGGAGTTTTGAGAAACTTTTGGAGGAGACCTTGGTCATATAGAACGCTGCATAGTGCCCTGAGACCTGGCATTTTGGGGTCTGCCGTTGGAAGCGGGCTGGTATATTTTCACTTTGAGTCGAGCAAGAGGTTTTTGCCCTTCACCGTCCATGCCGAGGAGGAAAAGGTAACATTCGAGTCTCTTTGGTGAAGTGGCGCAGCTAACTAGCTGTCTGTAAAGTTAGCAACGAAGTTTGAGTTAAGTAGATCTCCGAACTTGCCAGGAATCTTGCTAAGTGCCTGGTGAATCAGTATTTGTATGCTAAACTTTTCTACCAGGCATTATCACAACTGAATGCTCAAGTAAACAGCCATATATATTACAGTAGGCCTATTAGTAAACAACAAGTAGCCTATTTAGCTAAGGCTCTGCATACAAATAATATGGTAACGTTAGGTAGCTAGTTATCGCAATGTTTTTTTTTGATCCAATCAACATTTTGAGAGTATTGTGGTGTATTCAGAACGGTGTTAAACGTTTAATTAGACGGAAACTGTGCATGATGATTACGGTGGCTCAGAGGGCGATATTGTTTTGTGTGTTCTTTATATATTGTAATGAACAGCAGTGAGCAGGTCTCGAACCCTCGACCTTCGAGCTACTCTTGTACACTACTCCCTCCTTTCAAAGAGCGCGTCCTCGCGACTCTACGTCTTACAGGAACGCGCTCACCGGCCAAGCACACGCACTGTCGTGGATGCGAGGTTCGATCACTTCTGACACCAGGTCCGGCGCGCTATCGACTGTGACTGTCGTTACAATATGAGCTGTGTTCGAATACTCCTACAAACCATGCTATCCGTGACGTAAATGTATAGTATGCTTATTGGTCATAGTATGGATATAGTTAGTATGCCAAAAGTTTCCGGATCTCGTACTACATTCGCCAAAATACGAAGTATTCAAACAGTGGACACTTGCCGTGATTTTAGGATCCATAATGCAATTATTCTGGAAATGGGTGTGACTTATGCAGCCGAAGTCTAACGAGAGCGGATACAAATGCATTGCTTAACTAATTATGACAATTGTTGGGCAATGTAATGAACGGTACTTTTCGAATAAGTTACCTTACAGTTATGTTGGCTGACAATTCGTTAGCTACGCTATCCTTACGAACCACATACCGGTTACATACTGCTGTAAATCAAATCAAATTGTATTAGTGACATTTGACTAGATATTCAGGAGTCTTATGGCTTGGGGGTAGAAGCTGTTTAGAAGCCTCTTGGACCTAGACTTGGCGCTCCGGTACTGCTTGCCGTGCTGTAGCAGAGAGAACAGTCTACGAATAGGGTGGCTTGAGTCTTTGACAATTTTTAGGACCTTCCTCTGACACCGCCTGGTATAGAGGTCCTGGATGGCAGGAAGCTTGGCCCCAGTGGTACACTGGGCCGCTAGAACTACCCTCAAGTGCCTTGCGGTCGGAGGCCGAGCAGTTGCCATACCAGGTAGTGATGCAACCAGTCAGGATGCTCTCGATGGAGATGCTGTAGAACCTTTTGATCTGAAGACCCGTGCCAAATCTTTTCAGTCTCCTGAGGGGGAGTTGGTTTTGTCGTGCCCTCTTCACGACTGTCTTGGTGTGCTTGGACCATGTTAGTTTGTTGGTGATGTGGACACCAATGAACTTGAAGCTCTCAACCTGCTCCACTGTAGCCCCGTCGATTAGAATGGGGGTGTGCTTGGTCCTCTTTTTCCTGTAGTCCACAATCATCTCCTTTGTCTTGATCACATTGAGGGAGAGGTTGCATAAAGATATGCTATGTTAGCTAGCTGCTTTCTAACAGCATTAACGACGTTAGTTGGTTACTAATACATCAAAATTGCCAGTATATTAACAATATCCTATCTAACTATTGACTTGATTATTCCAGTCATTAGCTGTGCGTTCTCAATTCAGGTGCTTTCGTAAATTTGCTCTGGCTATCCGAGTTAGTCCGAGAGCACTCTCGTTTGAGTGTACAAGAGTAGCGCAGAATAACTGAATTTACGAACGCTCAACACCTGTTGAATATTGCCGGTGTAGGTAAAATAGCTTAATTAAATTGTTGCCAGCAGCAGTTTGTCACCAACTGATAGGATAACATGAAAACTGCCTAACCAGCTCTGCTAGGGTGAGTGAAATGGTCAGAGTGAGGTGTTCTCTCATTTGTGTCTGGAAGTAGCTAGCCAGTTGTAAGGTCAGAATGCTTAAATCAACCCTACTCCTCGGCTAGAGCATCCAGTGTGCACTCTGAACGCTCCCAGAGCGAAACGCTATGAATTTACAAACGGACAATCTGACGACGCTCTGAATTTACCAACGCCCAGAGCACACTCTGGCACTCCAGATTGAATTTAAGAGCACACCCAAAGTAGTAAAATGTCTAGCTAGTAATTTGTTATGCTAGCAAGAGGTTGCATAGCAACAGCATCAACTTCCGGTAGACAGGTGAAGCGCTAGTATGCTCAACTGAAGGATACTGTTTGTTTACAGTATACTAAAATGAACTAATAGTATGTAGTTTATACTCATTAAGTATGTTAGTATGGGTATTTGAACACAGCTATGATCTATGTCTGCTCCACAAGTTTTGCTATTTGATGGTCACACCATATTGATTAGGGCTGCTTTCAGTATGAAGAAAACGGTGTGCAACTTAAAATAAAAAGGAAACGGTGCCGATCTGAACGACCAGTTGAATAATGGTGTGATTGTGGTGACCAAGAGGGACAGGCCTATGGGATAATATTTTCTATGTATAGGGAAATTGTGCCATCAGTTGATACATTGATAGAATAAGCAAGCAAATAAAATGTATCCATTAGCTAATTGCTGTTTGCATGAATGTCTATGTGCCAAAATAGTTGGTCAGGAGTACTGACCATTCTATTTCCATTATTTTATCAAATGTTCAGCTTTGCACTGCCCCTTAGTTTAGACTTTGTCCTCCTTTTAATGCTAATTCTTCATTCTGTATTATAGGTGCTTCCAGTATCCCAGATGTCTGCCAGACGGATGCGCTTCAACCAGTTTGCCTCAATGCTGTACGATGAGGAGCTCTACATGACACCAAGGGATTTCCTCTTCTCAATCATGCTGGAGAATGTTGACCGTAAGTACAGTAGTATCAAATGATAGTGTCCATGTTGTAAAATGGCCTACGTGGTTGAAAAGGAATACTGCATTATGTAATGAATGTAATTGTTTGGCATATGGCTTCATTGGCTAGATACAAGCTCCATCTGGGTAAGTGTATTACATTTTATTCCAAGCAACAACTGCTCTTTACTTTTCCTTCTGCTTGTAGGTAAATTGCAAAATAAAGCTCTAACCAAAAAGGTGAGTGTTGGGATCGGGTTAACACATTGTCAGAACTTGTTTTGGATTTCCTATAGTCTTACCAACATGAGCATTACAGCACGAGATGACTTTTTGTTGTTTCTCTTTGCATAATTGATGATACTTGCAGGAGGTGGATAAGATGCTGGATGCTGCCTCATGGGCCAAGGCAGGCAACAGTCTGTTCAGAAACTTTGGAGACAATGGTACGTTTTCATGCCATGGTCAAGCAACCTCACTGGTGCTACGTGCGTTATCAAAGTTAGAAGATGCTGGCTAGTTATACTTCAGGCAGGAAATATATATTTGATGTTGGAGTCAATCTAAACGGGTTAAATGAACACTCACTGAAATGTTTGTGTGATACAGATGGCATGTTTTGTGTCTTGCAGGTCTGATATCCTACACAGAGTACCTGTTCCTGTTGACTATTCTGACCAGTAAGTTATAGACTCAGCATGACATACAGTAGAAACAGCCCTCCTTTTCAATGACATGCATTGGAACCTGCATCCTCTCATGCTTACACAGCACATCTTACTTCATCTGGGTCGTGTCCATTAGCAAAATGGTTTGCAACTGAAAACAAAAATGTGTGTTTATTGGACAAGTTTAGTCGATATCAATTGGCTAGCTAGTTAGTGGTATCTACTCAGTTGAGCTCTGCCCGACTGCTGGGGTTGCTGTGGAGGAGGTCAAAGGGTTTGAGTGTAGCCTAGTATCATTCAATCGGTGACATCACCTGCTCAAGGGTCGCGGCTTCTTCATGGGCGACAGATGTTGATGTGTTCAGAGGGTCCCTGGTTTGAGTCCAGGTTGGGGCAGGGAGAAGAACAGAAACAACAGTGTTACACAAGGACAGATGATACCTTCCCGTTTAAGAACGTTTTCTACCGTTGGGTGCCTAATGAACACAGCTCTGGTTTAGCACAGATGTAGCATATAGACGTGCAAACATAATGAATGTGTGGCAACACCTTTGTACAGTAGCTGGCTCATTTATGAATTGCCGAGCTTCCGTTGCTCATGATATTTTCAGGACCCTCATCTTATTGTCTGCACAATAGGTTAACTTAATTTGACGTAGCCTAATCTAATGTACTATCTATCATGTTTAGGATAGTATATTGTGTAGCCTGCTACTGTAACATTGTGAAAATAATAAGATTATGTATGCATTACTTGATTTTGTGGATTTTTCTATGCCCTCAAGGTTAGTGCAGTGACTGAAAAGCTGGCTAAAACTTATGTGGCTGGACTGACAACCTGGGTGGTGGTTTTCAGTAGGCACACAAATAAAAATAACATATTCAAACAGTCCAATAGAACGCACATTTTATTTTTCTATTTATAGTATTTTTTTCTCATACTTAGATACTGACCACACAGCTCATGTGGTAGTGTTTTGGCGAATTAACTTTCTCATTCAAAATGTTGCCCAGTCACCAACAATGTTGTGCTAGAATCATTATTTCAGAAGACCCTGCTGTTAAGCGCTCATTTTGTCACTGCTTTGTTGGGTCCAAGCAGTACCTACAGTTGAAGTTGGAAGTTTACATACACCGTAGCCAAATACATTTAAACTTAGTTTTTCACAATTCCTGACATTTAGTAAAAATTCTGAAATGTGAAATGTCAGAATAACAGTAGAGAGAATGATTTCAGCTTTTATTTATTTAATCACATTCCCAGTGGGTCAGAAGTTTACATACACTCAATTAGTATTTGGAAGCATTGACTTTAAATGGTTTAACTTGGGTCAAACGTTTCAGGTAGCCTTCCACAAGCTTCCCACAATAAGTTGGGTGAAATTTGGCCCATTCCTCAAATCAAATCAAATTTTATTTGTCACATACACATGGTTAGCAGATGTTAATGCGAGTGTAGCAAAATGCTTGACAGAGCTGGTGTAACTGAGTCAGGTTATTAGGCCTCCTTGCTCGCACACACTTTTTCAGTTCTGCTCACAAATGTTCTATAGGATTGAGGTCAGGGCTTTGTGATGGCCACTCCAATACTTTGACTTTGTTATCCCTAAGCCATTTTGCCACAACTTTGGAAGTATGCTTGGAGTCATTGTCCATTTGGAAGACCCATTTAAGACCAAGCTTTAACTTCCTGACTGATGTCTTGAGATGTTGCTTCAATATATCCACATAATTTTCATACCTCATGATGCCATCTATTTTGTGAAGTGCACCAGTTCCTCCTGCAGCAAAGCACCCCCACAACATGATGCTGCCACCCTCGTGCTTCACGGTTGGAATAGTGTTCTTCGGCTTACAAGCCTCCCCCTTTTTCCTCTAAACATTACGATGGTCATTATGGCCAAACAGTTCTATTTTTGTTTCATAAGACCAGTGGATATTTCTCCAGAAAGTATGATCTTTGTCCCCATGTGCAGTTGCAAACCATAGTCTGGCTTATGGCGGTTTTGGAGCAGTGGCTTCTTCCTTGCTGAGCAGCCTTTCAAGTAATGTCGATATAAGACTCGTTTTACTGCGAATATAGATACTTTTGTACCTGTTTTCTCCAGCATCTTCACAAGGTCCTTTGCTGTTGTTCTGGGATTGATTTGCACTTTTCTCACCAAAATACGTTCATCTCTAGGAGACAGAACGCTTCTCCTTCCTGAGCGGTATGACGGCTGCGTGGTCCCATGGTGTTTATACTTGCGCACTATTGTTTGTACAGATGAACGTGGTACCTTTTTTCTTTTGATTTTCCCATGATGTCAAGCAAAGAGGCACTGAGTTTGAAGGTAGGCCTTGAAATACATCCACAGGTACATCTCCATTTAACTCAAATTATGTCAATTAGCCTATCAGAAGCTTCTAAAGCCATGACATAATTTTCTGGAATTTTCCAAGCTGTTTAAAGGCAAAGTCAATTTAGTGTATGTACATTTGTGACCCACTGGAATTATGATACAGTGAATTATAAGTGAAATAATCTCTGTAAACAATTGTTGGAAAAATTACTTGTGTCATGCACAAAGTAGATATCCTAACCGACTTGCCAAAACTATAGTTTGTTAACAAGACATTTGTGGAGTGGTTGAAAAACAAGTTTTAATGACTCAACCATTTTAATGTTAATGTTAATGTTTTAATGTTAACTTCCGACTTCAACTGCAGATAAGCCTGTGATGTTATTTTCTAATAGAAAATGCATTGTGTAATTTCAGAGCCACACACAGGATTTCATATAGCTTTCAAAATGCTTGATATTGATGGCAATGAGCATGTGGACAGAAAGGAGTTTCTCAAGGTATGCTTTATAATGTGTATTATATAATGTTCCTCACATTTTCTTTTTTTATATCGTCGCTCTCTGATGAAAACCTTGTAACTGCATTTGTGGCCAATTTTTTTAATTCGTTTTTATTGATTGAAAGCAGTAATTCCCCTCAATGTACTCTGAACATTTAGTGACTCTAGGACCAAGAAAATGTATTCATAACTGCATGTACGTTAATGTGGAAAATTTTGTTTTATTTGTTTTATTTACTGAAACATTTGTGGTTTGAGGATGAGGTTTTCATCAGACAGTGATGATATGCTTCTCAAGGAGTTGATGGATTTGTATTTTCATGTTGCATATAGTAATTTGTATTGTCTGATTGTATATCAAAATATACAGTCATGTATATCTATATCAAGTATCCACACTGTTAAATTCCAAAATATTACCAGCCCTTACATGGACGTTGCCCAGTTGGAGGTTTTAAAATAAATGCTCCAACAAGTGAGTACTATACTCTTGATACTAACTCAGTCACATGTTGTATGGCCAGTCTGCACCAGTTTCTTCCAAAAGACACCTAAAGGACTCTGACTCTCTGTGTAGATTGATGAGGGGAAAAATCAATTCAATCAATTTTAGAATAAGGCTGTAACGTGACAAAATGTGGAAAAAGTCAAGAGGTCTGAATACGTTCCGAATGCATTGTATGTTACAGAATCTAGCTTGTAAACATACTGTATTTGCCAGTTGGCTTTAGCACAATGCAGTATGCATACATTGCTACAAAAATGCATGTGACTGACACAGTTTTGCACCAAACCAATGAAAAGTTGATTCCCTAATTTTGAATAGAGCCTGGTGTAGACATTCAGCAACACTGGGAACCACAGGGTTTAGATAGCGTTAAGAGACCTCTGTTGTGTGTTCCTACTGGGAATACGGGGTCCAAAACATCTTACATGTAAGCATGTTATGCACCTGACAAAGTAGAGCGAGGAGCAGCATGGATAATCATTCAGCGTGTTTGAGAGGATCAGTGTGAGCAAGGCAAGTGATCGCTTTGGTCACATCATGAGTAGTATTTGGGTTGCAAGATGATTTGTAGATCAGTAGTTCTATGCGGTCCATCTGCTGTTCAGTCGATCTCAAACACACACTGTTTGCTGTTTCAGACTGGCTCCAGTTTTAATATTAGTGAGGCATTGTGGGTAGTAAACCTTTTTGACTAATGAAAAATTATTAATCTTTTGTAGTTTAGTATCTGCATTTATTATAATACAAGGAATAATTGTTGCTGCTTTGTTTTATGATGAAGCTCAAGAAAATCATTGGGAAAAGAAAAGAGAAAGTGCCCATGGAAGGTGCCACAGACGTGGTGAGTCAACACTCTAAACCTTTTTAAGACTGAACTCCTTAGTCATTTATGTGAATTGTTGAAAAGTTTTCAAAATACTTGATATGGGCAGCAGGTAGCTTAGGGGTTAGAGCGTTGGGCCAGTAACAAAGGTTGCTGGATCAAATCCCTGGGCTGACAAGGTAAAAATCTGTCGTTCTGCCCCTGTACAAGGAAGTTACCCCACTGTTCCCCAGTAGACCGTCATTGTAAATAAGAATTTGTTCTTAACTGACTTGCCTAGTTAAATAAAGGGTATTTTTTTAACATTTATTTTAAATGACATGTGGAAATGCACATTGAAAGCACTAAACCTTGCCAACTGTCATTGTACGGTGACGTAAACCATTGCGTACCGGCTGGAAAACTGATTGTGTTTACTCATATTTCAAGCGTGATGGGGCTTGCAGTAATAACAAAGGCAGGAAGTGTTGAAACTTGATGTCATCTTCACAGAAACCAGTCGTAGAGGGGGATGGTGTGAACACTACACTGCAGGCATTCTTCTTTGGCAGGAATGGCAAAAACAAGCTTCAGTACAATGTATTCTGCAGGTAAAATACACTACATGACCAAAAGTATGTGGACACATGTTCATCGAACATCTCATTCCAAAATCATAGGCATTTAATATGGAGTTGGTCTCCCCTTTGCTGCTTTAACAGCCTCAACTCTTCTGGGAAGGCTTTTCACTAGATGTTGGAATATTGCTGCAGGGACTTCCATTCAGCCACAAGCATTAGTGAGGTTGGACGATTAGGCCTGGCTCGCAGTCGGTGTTCCAATTCATCCCAAAGGTCTTTGATGGGGTTGAGGTTAGGGCTTTGTACAGGCCAGTCAAGTTCTTCCACACCAATCTTGACAAACCATTTCTGTAAGACCTCGCTTTGTGCACAGGGGGCATTGTCATGCTGAAACAGGAAAAGTCCTTCCCAAAACTGTTGCCAAAGTTGGAAGCACATAATTGTCTGTAATGTAAATGTATGCTGTAGTTCCAGTGAAGGTAAATCTTAACGCTAAGGGGCCTAGCCCGAACCATGAAAAACCGCCCCATTGGTGAAGCGTGATTCATCACAGCCCTCATTGGTGAAGCGTGATTCATCACAGCCGTAATTGGTGAAGTGTGATTCATCACAGCCGTAATTGGTGAAGTGTGATTCATCATCATTCATCGCAATGTTTCCACTGCTCCAGAGTAGAATGGCAAGCTTTACAACACTCCAGCCGACGCTTGGCATTGCGCATGGGGATCTTAGGTTTGTGTGCAGCTGCTCGGCCATGGAAACCTATTTCATTCAGCTCCCGATTAACAGATATTGTGCTGTGAACATTGCTTCCAGAGGAAGTTAAACTCCGTAGTGATGGTTGCAATCGAGGACAGACAATTTTTTATGCACTTCAGCACTCGGCGGTCTGTGAGCTTGTGTGGCTCACCACTTTGCGGCTGAGCCGTTGTTGCTCCTAGACATTGCAACTTCACAATAACAGCACTTACAGTTGACTGGGGCAGCTCTAGCAGGGCTGACTTGTTGGGAAGGTAGAATCCTATGACTGTGCCAAGTTGAAAGTCAATGAGCTCTTCAGTAAGGCCATTCTACGGCCAATGTTTGTCTATGGAGATTGCATGGCTGTGTGCTTGATTTTAGCAATGGGTGTGTTTGAAATAGCAGAATCCACTCATTTGAAGGGGTGTCCACATACTTTTGCATATATAGGTGTACCTAATCCTAGTAAAATCATGTTTTCTCATATGCACTGAATACTTATTGTTGCTCAAGGATCAGTGTTGCCTGTTAGATCATAATATAGTTACAAGGACAGGGAGACCTGATCCTAGATCAGCATAACTACTCTGAGACACTGAGTACGGGCCCGGAACCGACCTAGTCACATTCAGTGTCTTTACTCTGGATTTCTCTTCTAGGTTCATGGAGGACCTGCAGGCAGAGGTGCAGGAGATGGAGTTCCTGCAGTTTTCCAAGGGCATGGACACCATGCGGCGGGAGGACTTTGCAGAGTGGCTGCTGCACTACACCAACGAGGAAGCCAACGAGGCCTACTGGGAGAACATGAGGAAGAGGATCCCCGCTGGCCAGGTAAAAAGGAATGTGGCCCTGTTCCAATGCTTTGAAAAATCCACCCTTCCTTCCTTGGTCACCACAGATTATTAGGGGTTGTGAAAGCAAGGTTGAGAATTGCCACCCAATTACTTTCCCCAATCCAACCAATTCTGATGTGGGGTTACTTTAATGTAGAAAGGATGCATTTTCTATTCAAACAGGGCCAAGGATAATAGGAAGTCAGGTCAATGTACCTTCAGGTTTAAGAAGTTGTGAAATAAACCCATTTTTCTTGGGGGGGGGGTGGGGGGGGTCTCAAGGGTTGACTTCTCAGTATACAACTTGGACATTTGTCCCTCTTCTTTTGTAGAGCATCACATTTGATGAGTTCAAAGCGTTTTGCCTATTCACCAACAACCTGGAGGACTTTGCCTTCTCTGTGAAAATGATAAGTGAAGCCAACCGACCTATTGGAATGGGTAATTTTCTACCTTGGGCATTTTGTATGAAAGTTTCTGATTCGACACAGTCAAATCACTTCAACCAAAGACATTATCCTGATAATTTGACTTTCTTTTGATACTCCACAGTCCAATTTAAGCGAGCTGTGAAGATCGCCACAGGGCACGACCTCTCGGAGAACGTGCTGGACACTGTGTTCAAGATCTTTGACCTGGACGGCGATAACTGCCTGAGCCACAAGGAGTTTATCGGAGTGATGGAGGACCGAGTACTACGTGGCTTGAAGGTAAAGGGGGTATTTACCAGTTGGCAATCACATTAAAAAGTATGTCAGGGTGTTATTTGTTCTTGAGATCTGTGCTTCACTCAAACTTTCAAACGTTCAAGTCTCCAATTTACTTGTTAATAATCATTGTGTTGTGAGGTGCGGTCTCTGTATGAATTGTGCTACACAAGTTAAGTTTCAGCCAAGGCTACACAATCTAATCGAACCGCCCCGCCCCCTAGGACACCTTTTCCAGTGTACTAAATGACCTTTTAAACGTTCCGCGATGTGTTACTTTACGCACTTTTTGGGGGGGAGAAAACGCTCACACTGATCATGTTGTCCAAATTTTCCAGAATGTTAATCTCAGAAGTGAGGATTAGGAAAGGGAGGACGCAGCGGAGATTGCGCAACATTTTTGGGGGAGTTGTTTAGTCCATATAAAAAGGTGTCCTGGTGATCAATTCACGCAGCCACTCTGTAAAGTTTATTGACATTATTATTATTATTAGAGGTCGACCGATTTATGATTTTTCAATGCCGATGCCGATTTATTGGAGGACCAAAAAAAGCCGATACCGATTAATCGGCCGCTTTTTTTAAATGTATATATTTGTAATATTGACAATTACAACAATACTCAATGAACACTTTTATTTTAACTTAATATAATACATAAATACAATCAATTTAGTCTCAAATAAATAATGAAACATGTTCAATTTGGTTTAAATAATGCCAAAACACAGTGTTGGAGAAGAAAGTAAAAGTGCAATATGGGCCATGTAAAAAAGCTAACGTTTAAGTTCCTTGTTCAGAACATGAGAACATATGAAAGCTGGTGGTTCAATATTCCCAGTTTAGAAGTTTTAGGTTGTAGTTGTTATTATAGGAATTTTGATGCGTCGACTATTTCTCTCTACCATTTTGTATTTCATATATCTGGATGTTCATATAGGCACTTTAGTATTGCCAGCCTAATCTCAGGAGTTGATGGGCTTGAAGTCATAAACAGCGCTTTGCTTCAAACATTGCTAAGAGCTGCTGGCAGTTTTCTTTTTTGATTTCACCTTTATTTAACCAGGTAGGCTAGTTGAGAACAAGTTCTCATTTACAACTGCGACCTGGCAAAGATATAGCAAAGCAGTGTGACACAGACAACAACACAGAGTTACACATGGAGTAAACAATAAACAAGCCAATAAACAAGTCAATGACACAGTAGAAAAAAAAGAAAGTCTATATACAGTGTGTGCAAAAGGCATGAGGAGGTAGGTAGGCAATAAATAGGCCATAGGAGTGAATAATTACAATTTAGCAGATTAACACTGGAGTGATAAATGTGCAGATGATGATGTGCAAGTAAATCAAATCAAATCAAATTTTATTTGTCACATACACATGGTTAGCAGATGTTAATGCGAGTGTAGCGAAATGCTTGTGCTTCTAGTTCCGACAATGCAGTAATAACCAACAAGTAATCTAACTAACAATTCCAAAACTACTGTCTTGTACACAGTGTAAGGGGATAAAGAATATGTACATAAGGATATATGAATGAGTGATGGTACAGAGCAGCATAGGCAAGATACAGTAGATGATATCGAGTACAGTATATACATATGAGATGAGTATGTAAACAAAGTGGCATAGTTAAAGTGGCTAGTGTTACATGTATTACATAAGGATACAGTCGAAGATATAGAGTACAGTATATACGTATGCATATGAGATGAATAATGTAGGGTAAGTAACATTATATAAGGTAGCATTGTTTAAAGTGGCTAGTGATATATTTACATAATTTCCCATCAATTCCCATTATTAAAGTGGCTGGAGTTGAGTCAGTGTCAGTGTGTTGGCAGCAGCCACTCAATGTTAGTGGTGGCTGTTTAACAGTCTGATGGCCTTGAGATAGAAGCTGTTTTTCAGTCTCTCGGTCCCAGCTTTGATGCACCTGTACTGACCTCGCCTTCTGGATGATAGCGGGGTGAACAGGCAGTGGCTCGGGTGGTTGACGTCCTTGATGATCTTTATGGCCTTCCTGTGACATCGGGTGGTGTAGGTGTCCTGGAGGGCAGGTAGTTTGCCCCCGGTGATGCGTTGTGCAGACCTCACTACCCTCTGGAGAGCCTTACGTTTGAGGGCGGAGCAGTTGCCGTACCAGGCGGTGATACAGCCCGCCAGGATGCTCTCGATTGTGCATCTGTAGAAGTTTGTGAGTGCTTTTGGTGACAAGCCGAATTTCTTCAGCCTCCTGAGGTTGAAGAGGCGCTGCTGCGCCTTCTTCACAATGCTGTCTGTGTGAGTGGACCAATTCAGTTTGTCTGTGATGTGTATGCCGAGGAACTTAAAACTTGCTACCCTCTCCACTACTGTTCCATCGATGTGGATAGGGGGGTGTTCCCTCTGCTGTTTCCTGAAGTCCACAATCATCTCCTTAGTTTTGTTGACGTTGAGTGTGAGGTTATTTTCCTGACACCACACTCCGAGGGCCCTCACCTCCTCCCTGTAGGCCGTCTCGTCGTTGTTGGTAATCAAGCCTACCACTGTTGTGTCGTCCGCAAACTTGATGATTGAGTTGGAGGTGTGCGTGGCCACGCAGTCGTGGGTGAACAGGGAGTACAGGAGAGGGCTCAGAACGCACCCTTGTGGGGCCCCAGTGTTGAGGATCAGCGGGGAGGAGATGTTGTTGCCTACCCTCACCACCTGGGGGCGGCCCGTCAGGAAGTCCAGTACCCAGTTGCACAGGGCGGGGTCGAGACCCAGGGTCTCGAGCTTGATGACGAGCTTGGAGGGTACTATGGTGTTGAATGCCGAGCTGTAGTCAATGAACAGCATTCTCACATAGGTATTCCTCTTGTCCAGATGGGTTAGGGCGGTGTGCAGTGTGGTTGAGATTGCATCGTCTGTGGACCTATTTGGGCGGTAAGAAAATTGGAGTGGGTCTAGGGTGTCAGGTAGGGTGGAGGTGATATGGTCCTTGACTAGTCTCTCAAAGCACTTCATGATGACGGAAGTGAGTGCTACGGGGCGGTAGTCGTTTAGCTCAGTTACCTTAGCTTTCTTGGGAACAGGAACAATGGTGGCCCTCTTGAAGCATGTGGGAACAGCAGACTGGTATAGGGATTGATTGAATATGTCCGTAAACACACCGGCCAGCTGGTCTGCGCATGCTCTGAGGGCGCGGCTGGGGATGCCGTCTGGGCCTGCAGCCTTGCGAGGGTTAACACGTTTAAATGTCTTACTCACCTCGGCTGCAGTGAAGGAGAGACCGCATGTTTTCGTTGCAGGCCGTGTCAGTGGCACTGTATTGACCTCAAAGCGGGCAAAAAAGTTATTTAGTCTGCCTGGGAGCAGGACATCCTGGTCCGTGACTGGGCTGGATTTCTTCCTGTAGTCCGTGATTGACTGTAGACCCTGCCACATGCCTCTTGTGTCTGAGCCGTTGAATTGAGATTCTACTTTGTCTCTGTACTGACGCTTAGCTTGTTTGATAGCCTTGCGGAGGGAATAGCTGCACTGTTTGTATTCGGTCATGTTACCAGACACCTTGCCCTGATTAAAAGCAGTGGTTCGCGCTTTCAGTTTCACGCGAATGCTGCCATCAATCCACGGTTTCTGGTTAGGGAATGTTTTAATCGTTGCTATGGGAACGACATCTTCAACGCACGTTCTAATGAACTCGCACACCGAATCAGCGTATTCGTCAATGTTGTTGTCTGACGCAATACGAAACATGTCCCAGTCCACGTGGTGGAAGCAGTCTTGGAGTGTGGAGTCAGCTTGGTCGGACCAGCGATGGACAGACCTCAGCGTGGGAGCCTCTTGTTTTAGTTTCTGTCTGTAGGCAGGGATCAACAAAATGGAGTCGTGGTCAGCTTTTCCGAAAGGGGGGCGGGGCAGGGCCTTATATGCGTCGCGGAAGTTAGAGTAACAATGATCCAAGGTCTTTCCACCCCTGGTTGCGCAATCGATATGCTGATAAAATTTAGGGAGTCTTGTTTTCAGATTAGCCTTGTTAAAATCCCCAGCTACAATGAATGCAGCCTCCGGATAAATGGTTTCCAGTTTGCAAAGAGTCAAATAAAGTTCATTCAGAGCCATCGATGTGTCTGCTTGGGGGGGGATATATACGGCTGTGATTATAATCGAAGAGAATTCTCTTGGTAGATATTGCGGTCTACATTTGATTGTGAGGAATTCTAAATCAGGTGAACAGAAGGATTTGAGTTCCTGTATGTTTCTTTCATCACACCATGTCACGTTAGTCATAAGGCATACGCCCCCGCCCCTCTTCTTACCAGAAAGATGTTTGTTTCTGTCTGCGCGATGCGTGGAGAAACCCGTTGGCTGCACCGCCTCGGATAGCGTCTCTCCAGTGAGCCATGTTTCTGTGAAGCAAAGAACGTTGCAGTCTCTGATGTCCCTCTGGAATGCTACCCTTGCTCGGATTTCATCAACCTTGTTGTCAAGAGACTGGACATTGGCAAGAAGAATGCTAGGGAGTGGTGCACGGTGTGCCCGTCTCCGGAGTCTGACCAGAAGACCGCCTCGTTTCCCTCTTTTTCTGAGTTGTTTTTTTGGGTCGCTGCATGGGATCCACTCCGTTGTCCTGTTTGTAAGGCAGAACACAGGATCCGCGTCGCGAAAAACATATTCTTAGTCGTACTGATGGTGAGTTGACGCTGATCTTATATTCAGTAGTTCTTCTCGACTGTATGTAATGAAACCTAAGATGACCTGGGGTACTAATGTAAGAAATAACACGTAAAAAAACAAAAAACTGCATAGTTTCCTAGGAACGCGAAGTGAGGCGGCCATCTCTGTCGGCGCCGGAAGATACTTGCAGTGAAGTGTTGTATGAATGAATGCTTATGAGCATGCTGCTAACTACCACGGCTCAGTCAGACTGCTCTATCAAATCGTAGACTGAATTATTATATAATAAACACAGAAATACGAGTCTTTTGTCATTAATATAGTCAAATCTGTAAACTATCATTTCGAAAACAAAACGTTTATTTCAGTGAAATACGGAACCGTTCTGTATTTTATCGAACGGGTGGCAACCCCAAGTCTAAATATTGCTGTTACATTGCACATAAAATAAAAGAGAGCCGCACACTCTTGGAGCTCAGATGCAAAAATGTAATACCAACGTTTCGACAGCCAAGCTATCTTCTTCAGGGTATATTATACCCATTATACCCTGAAGAAGATAGCTTGGCTGTCGAAACGTTGGTATTACATTTTTGCATCTGAGCTCCAAGAGTGTGCGGCTCTCTTTTATTTTATTTTCAAGTTTCCAATCCGCTAGCCAGCACCTCGTCTTAATAGGTGTGCGTTTCTTTTTCTTCTAGATTGTTACATTGCACAACCTTCAATATTATGTACATTTCTGACAAATTAGTTCACAGTTCGCAACGAGCCAGGCGGCCAAAACTGTTGCATATACCCTGACTCTGCTTGCACTGAACGCAAGAGAAGTGACACAATTTCCCTAGTTAATATTGCCTGCTAACATGAATTTATTTTACCTAAATATGCCATGCCAATTAATCGGTCGACCTCTAATTATTATGTGATGTTTGTATTTCCCCAGGTGCAGCCCCAGCGTGGCATCATAGATTATTGGAAGTGTGTGAAGAGGGAGACACTGAAAGGGGCCCAAGAGGCCCTCCGGGACACAGGAAGCCCTTTCTGAGGGGTCACGTTGTTGGATCAAGAAGCTCCTTGCGAGGTTTCACTGGGTGACTCCAATGTAAAGCATTGATGGCTGACCATCAAGTTGCTCATTATCACTTGATATTTGTCAATGGAATATTAACATGGTCCTCATGAACCAGATCAATAAGGGATGATACCAAATTCTATATTTTTCAGGCTTCCTTTTTGTTTGTGAAAATGTTATTACAATATACATAATCTATGGGTAAGTGTTTTGTTTACAATATTTTTTATATTTTCTAATTTAGGCTTGGGTGTTATACTGGGGTATTGCCGAATACCGACGGTATGATTTTCAATACCGTGCTACGCCACTACTTATAGCTAGCTATAAGAAATCTAAGATGTCAAATTATATCCAGCGTAGGGCTCCAGCTATGCATTTGGTTTGCTAGTGAAGTGGCTAGATCTCATGATCAAGCTTCTTGGTTACAGCAGAGACATTCAATCCCCTCATGGATCAAGATCCCTAATGCCGAAATTGTTTTGTGTCAAAAAAAAGTATTAATCTTTTGGGTGCCACTTGTGTGAACATTTAGCGATACTGTATACCTCGGTATGGTACAGAAACGGTATGAAAATCTAGATACCGCCCAATTCTAATCCTGGAAATTGGTTGTGACGCTTGGTACCAGTCTATGCATACAAGGCATGTGAAATGTGAGCTCGTTTGACATTTATTGAATGTCTGTCACCTTTTTATACCCTATCTCGCTGCTCAAATACATTGTTTACAGTTAGAGGTGGTTTACTGTGGTATCATTGGAATTTCATTAAGTTTTAAAATGCTGAATCATGGAAAAAGTCATTAAATATGTGCCTGTCTTCAAATGTCTATGTACAGTTGTGCTGTAATAGATTGGCACCCTTTCACAATTCACTTTCTTCTTAAATAAATTGTAATTTAGGACTTGGTGTTTGTTTGGAATTGATTTTTCAACGTCAAATGGCCTGGACTAAATTATACAAAATTCTAATTAATTTGGTTGGAATCAGGTTGGAATCAGGTTAACGGTGTAATTTCTCACAGTTTTGAACTTTCCTCCTTTGGAAAGTGCAACTGTATACCTTTTCTAAGATTAATTAAATGTTTGAAAAATGCTTCACTTCTCCTGGTATTTGTGTGTGCCATACAGAAACATTTTTACAAAAGGGTAGGAATTGCACTAGCAAAAAGGGAGCAAGACAAAAAATACACAAGAGCAATGACTATTCTGGAATTTATTAGTTGACCCCATATTAAGATCACATTTGAGTATGTTGTTTCACCATTGAAGCGTGTGTGTGTGTGTGTATATATATATATACACACACACACACAGGGAATTCAAAAAGTTAGAGACAAACAACCAGCTTACTTCTGTGGTAGATTAAGAAACAGAGTGACTGACAAAGTTATCAGTGAGTACAGCATACAAAGCTACAGTAAAATTAGAGCACAAAGCCATCTTTGGTCTTATCACTTACTATAAACGCATACATAAATTTATTGTATCAAAAATAGAAATTAGTAATTTAAAGTAAATTCACATTTCTGACATACAATATGTAATAAATGAGCATACATTGAAGAGACGTGTGATTAAAATGTTTAAACCTGGGTTTTAAAGACCTACTGGTTTTGCCATTGTTTTAAAAATCTATTTGTCCTGTCCAAATTGCCTGCTTCTGGCTACCCATGGACTTTCAATATTGGTATCGTTCACATATGACACATTATGCAACTAAATTGTTTTATATAGAAACACATGAAACGTTGAGAGATTGTCATTTTAAAGAACAGACATGTGCTTTCAATCCTGGGCTTTTAAAACAAGGCCTTGTGAATAGCCTCTGCTGCTTCATTGGACATGGAGAATGACTTGTGATTTTCTCTAGTTTAATTATAACTAACAGATGAGCCTAGCTCGGACCGACATGTGGCCCACTTTTGGACTGATGGTTCTGGTGCCCTCCTAACTTGTTTAATAAGGTGGTTCTATTCCCTCCTGGGTTGCGTGGTGATTCAGTTATATCTTGCTGCACCTCTGCGGTGCACGTGATGAACTGCAGCCAATCTGAACTTCCGGGTGAGATAAATATTTCAGGGAAGCGCTTTCAAAGTGTTTGAGCCGCTGTTGAGAGACAATTACAACATTTATTAGAAACAGAAACTACTGCTCTAATAGATCTTTGAAAAAAATAACGATGGATGTCATGGGCCTTTTACCTTGATTGGGGTCAGGGGTCGTTCTCCTTCTTCACCGTCACGTCGCCGTCTCCGGCCAGGATGGTGGAGATCTCTCCCTGCATGAAAGCCCAGGGTACGGTGGAACCGGCCAGGGGACAACGCTCGCCGCTGGGGCAGTACACCTCTCCTCCAGGGCCCTGACTGCGGATGGAGCCACGTGTGCATGGGAAGCAGAACTTGTGGTGCGGGACAGACGGACACTGGACAAAGTGAGTGTCTTCCAGGCGCTCTCGGCAGAGGGTGCAGCAAAGCAGGGCGCCGCTCCCGGAATCCCCAGCGCTGGTAGTGCTCGGCCCCCCTTGGGCACCCTGGCCCATATCTGCCTGGGAGACTGCGGTGGAGGCAGAGGAGGGACTGCCGCTGGTTGGGCGGCCAGCTGCGGAGGAATGGGCTGAGGACAAGCCAGGGCCGTCTCGGGACATCTGGCTTGAGCTTAGGCTGTCGGCCACTCCCATGAGCGCTGAGATGGGCGAGGGCTGGCTGTGTGAGCGGGGCAGGCCGTCCTGGGGGTTGGTCATGCCTGAGCCTAGGGGCTCCATGCCTGGATATGCACCTCGAGACCAGGGCTCTCTGGCTGGGTGATCCCCCATGGGCCTTCCATCACTCTCTCCGTTTTCAGAGCTTGGTGATGCTTTGCGTCGCCGTGCAGCACCCTTGGTAGGTGCAGAGCGGCCGGCGGGTGCCATGGGCATGCCGGCATCTGTGTACGGCTGTGGGAGGATCTCGGGCATCGGTGGCTCCTTAAACGAGCGTACACCGTCACTAAGGAGCTCCGTGAGCGCACGCCAGTCCCCAGCGCCCTGTCGCCTCTCATATTCCACGTAACGCAGCCCTGAGTTCACTGCTTTGCCCGCGTCTTTGTTTGAGTCACGAAACATCTGCCTGACAAGCTCTGGGATGCCCGAGAACACTATTCCAGAGCCGCTGGGGTATTCCACAAACACCTTCAGCTCAAACTCAGGCCCGGTCCCAGCTTCGAAAGCGAGAATGCGCCCCACCAGGTTGTGGTCTTTCCTGAAGCGCACACTGAAGGGGGCACAGCCGCAGAGGGTCACCAGGACGTCTCGTACTGCTCTGGGGCGGTTGGGCCAGCCCTCTGCCCGGCTCCTGGCACTCTCTGCCAGCTCAGCCATGACCTCACCATTCCTCCAGCCTGCCTCCAGACCCACAAGAGTGGAGGCACCAGCCCCCAGCGACATGGCTGACATTACCTGGCGCCTTCCATCACCACCCATTATATGGCCAGAGGAACCAGCCATCTGCTGGCCCCCAGCTCTGGTGCCTGAAACGGGGGCCAACAAGCCATGAGGGGCCCCCACTAACCCCTGGGCTATCAAAGCATGAGGTATGGTTCCATGTAGAGCAGGTGCGGCCCCAGCCATAGCTCTTCTAGTGTTGGGGCTCTGTCTGCTCCCCTCTGACATACTCACATCTTCAGCTCTGTGCAGACCATTGGGGAGGCGGGGTGAAACGCCATACTCTCCCCTCCCCCTGTCTAAACGTTCTGCATGCTGCCTCCCTCCTTCCATCGGTCCACCTGAGCTGGGTTTGCCTTGCTGAGGGCCCGGGGACCTTCCATCCAAAACACCGTGGCTACTCTTCAACTGCCTGGCCGTCTCAATTAGGAGTTCGATTCTGTCCGCCCCGTCGTAGTTCACGCATCCCCGGCAAACAGCTTCGCTGAATTCCCAGAGCATGGCCCAGGGCATCTTGGGCAGATCGCAGAGGTAGCACCATTGCCGTCTAGAGGATGCTTGCGAGGCGGAGGACATGTTGTTTACAGGCCCTCACACAAACTTTCTTGAGCGGCCAACGCGTTTGTCTTTGCTTTTAGCGGCTTCGTCAATATTCAGTCAAGTCGAGAAACATGTCTTGATTTTGTTGTAAAATATGAAACTATGCTCAAAAAGCTCTTGTTGATTGGTGCTTTTAAAAGTTAGCTACGTTTTCCTTTTCGGGCTGCCTGTGTCGGTCTGTCTGGGCGGAAGTATAATGTGTTTAAGACACCGGATATACGCACCTACGCTGCATTGCGGTTGCATTCTGGAAGCTGTAGTTTAAGTCGGAACATCTCCTCGATAGCTGGCCAGCTCACGCTCATTCAACGTTTTAAGAAAAATTACTTAGCTAACTAACTACGTGATTCATGCAATGTTCTGTGCCCAGTGCTTCTACGCATGATACCAACACGACAAAAGAGGGAACTTGCTCATTATTGGCAAGCCAAGGCTAGAGAAGTAAAAGGATGCGTTCGAGCAGATCACTTTGTCAAGTCCTTGACCATCGTTGGTTGCCGCCTTCAAAGTATATTGCATTGAGCAAATGCATGAACATGACAAAAATCAGGTGATCAAAGTTCGTAAATTTTGACTGCAATCGACTGTAAATTTCTGCAGTTGTCCTTCACCAACTTCATCCTGCAGCCATCACCTGCATTGTGCATGGCTGATCCACCCCAGAAAAAAAACATGTTTTAAAGCTCATTTCCAGCAATTCTCCATATTTTCACATGGCTTAGGCCCTTGACCAGGGCTGAATAAAAAAAAAAGTTGAATACACACTCAATATTCGACGACTTGGTTTGAAGTACCTTTGAGATTATTTGGGCATGACATTTAGAGTAAGCTAACTGGGAAACATTGAATAACTTTTTGATGGGATAGAAAATGCTAATATTATTGGTTGGTGGCAGTTGCTAAGCGTATTATGGATTTCAGTCTCTCCTTGTCCATAGCAAACAAACATGTAAACATGTAATTCATTTGGGCCATAGAAAATCCTGCCAAAAGTTAACTCTCCAAGAGGGTTTGCCACCCCTGATCTACGTTTCCCAAATACCGGGGGTTTGAATATGTTCATGAGAAAACTGCAATGAATATATATATATATATATATATAACATTACATTGGTTGCAAGAATTTTGTATAATCATTTCAATTGAAAAAGTCAACGTTTTGAATCTAGCGTTGTTTTGTGTATCAGTTCATAAATCATGTGCCATGGAATCGGTACACCAACTATTTTGCAATCTACATGGCACAGCTCTCAATAAAATGTTTTGGTCCTTAAATTAAACTAGTAGACTATTTTCTTTATCACAATTTTCTTTAGCCAATTTTGGTCTTTAATGCAGGGCTGACAGACAGGTCCCTTACTTTCTCCCCCTTCCACTTGCCTCTTTTTTTTGCGGTAATGCTGCAATTAGTTGGTTGTAATTTTGAGTAGAGCAGACATTTCCATATATTTTTGTTAGCTGCATGTGTGACATAACTCCACTAGTCCTATTTATAATATAATTTAAAAAGAGTATACTTTTAGAATGTTTTATTGTTGTGTAAAATATATATATTTTTAATATTTTATTATATTTCAGTTCAAACATAATATTTAATTTCTTTATTTCGGGTGAGGAATACCGAGTATGTGCACTTCACCATTAGACTATATTATTGGTAAACTACACGGAAATTTTAAAGTTTTAATTTTTAGTGCTCCAATACGTAATATAGTGCATCATTTGGTTGTAATCCAGAGAGGTTAGAAAAATTATCTAGATCATCTATGAGGCTGTGGAGGGATCCAAATTGTGGCTTTAAAATAAAATGTGAATCATCAGCGTACAATGACACCTTTGTTTTTAAGCCCTGGATTTCTAGGCCCTTGATATTATTGTTGGATCTTATTTTAATAGCTAACATTTTATGGCCTTAATAAATAGATATACCGATAGTACAACTTTGTTTTAATCCTCTTGACAGTTTAATACTTTCTGAGAAGTAGCCATTATTTACAATTTTACATCTAGGGTTACTACAGATGGGCAAAAAAGTATTTAGTCAGCCACCAATTGTGAAAGTTCTCCCACTTAAAAAGATGAGAGAGGCCTGTAATTTTCATCATAGGTACACTTCAACTATGACAGACAAAATGAGAAAAAAAACATCCAGAAAATCACATTGTAGGATTTTTTATGAATTTATTTGCAAATTATGATGGAAAATAAGTATTTGGTCAATAACAAAAGTTTTTATCAATACTTTGTTATATACCCTTTGTTGGCAATGACAGAGGTCAAACGTTTTCTGTAATCTTCACAAGGTTTTCACACACTGTTGCTGGTATTTTGGCCCATTCCTCCATGCAGATCTCCTCTAGAGCAGTGATGTTTTGGGGCTGTTGCTGGGAAACACGGACTTTCAACTCCCTCTAAAGATTTTCTATGGGGTTGAGATCTGGAGACTTGCTAGGCCACTCCAGGACCTTGAAATGCTTCTTACGAAGCCACTCCTTCGTTGCCTGGGCGGTGTGTTTGGGATCATTGTCATGCTGAAAGACCCAGCCACGTTTCATCTTCAATGCCCTTGCTGATGGAAGGAGGTTTTCACTCAAAATCTCACGATACATGGCCCCATTCATTCTTTCCTTTACACGGATCAGTCGTCCTGGTCCCTTTGCAGAAAAACAGCCCCAAAGCATGATGTTTCCACCCCCATGCTTCACAGTAGGTATGGTGTTCTTTGGATGCAACTCAGCATTCTTTGTCCTCCAAACAAGACGAGTTGAGTTTTTACCAAAAAGTTATATTTTGGTTTCATCTGACCATATGACATTCTCCCAATCTTCTTCTGGATCATCCAAATGCTCTCTAGCAAACTTCAGACGGGCCGGGACATGTACTGGCCTAAGCAGGGGGACACGTCTGGCACTGCAGGATTTGAGTCCCTGGCGGAGTAGTGTGTTACTGATGGTAGGCTTTGTTACTTTGGTCCCAGCCCTCTGCAGGTCATTCACTAGGTCCCCCTGTGTGGTTCTGGGATTTTTGCTCACCGTTCTTGTGATCATTTTGACCCCACGGGGTGAGATCTTGTGTGGAGCCCCAGATCGAGGGAGATTATCAGTGGTCTTGTATGTCTTCCATTTCCTAATAATTGCTCCCACAGTTGATTTCTTCAAACCAAGCTGCTTACCTATTGCAGATTCAGTCTTCCCAGCCTGGTGCAGGTCTACAATTTTGTTTCTGGTGTCCTTTGACAGCTCTTTGGTCTTGGCCATAGTGGAGTTTGGAGTGTGACTGTTTGAGGTTATGGACAGTTGTCTTTTATACTGATAACAAGTTCAAACAGGTGCCATTAATACAGGTAACGAGTGGAGGACAGAGGGGCCTCTTAAAGAAGAAGTTACAGGTCTGTGAGAGCCATAAATCTTGCTTGTTTGTAGGTGACCAAATACTTATTTTCCACCATAATTTGCAAATAAATTCATTAAAAATCCTACAATGTGATTTTCTGGATTTTTTTTCTTGTTTTGTCTGTCATAGTTGAAGTGTACCTATGATGAAAATTATAGGCCTCTCATCTTTTTAAGTGGGAGAACTTGCACAATAGGTGACTGACTAAATACTTTTTTGCCCCACTGTATATATAACTTTAACCCATTGTATAAGAGATTCTCCAAAGTTGAAATATTCCAGGCATTTATATTTAAATTCCAGTTGTACTTTATCAAAAGCCTTTTCAAAGTCAGCTATGAGCACCAGGCCTGGTTTCCCAGATTTTTCATAGTGTCCTGTTGTTTCCAGCACTTGTCTTATATTATACAACGGGTGGGTCTAATCCTTAATGCTGATTGGTTAAAACCGCATTCCAGCCTGTGTCTATTCCACAAGTTATCCTTTATAACCTTGATCTCCACTATAAAAAGCATCTAGATATTATCTCACATTTATTTTAGACTAACATTTAGTTTACAACAGCAGAGATTTGTATAAACCTTGCTGTCTGTCTCTCCGACATTTACAACATTGTTTCAATATTCAAATTCGATCTCCAGCTGTCTCATAGTAATGAACATGTCGGGAGTCAGGATGAGACAGAAAGGCAGGCAACGTTTCTCAGCCAGTCGAAATCATGAATCAGCTGGCATCCTTTTTATGGATATGTACAAAGAAATGTCAATTGAAAAAAGGTCAAACAAAACAAAGTGCAACTAGTTTGCAGTCTTTCCAGCTTCAGTTTGAAGTGTTTGGGTTAGCTGTGTTGTTGGCTAGCTCGTCTTAACAACAGTGTCCTGACGAGTGAGCACATTTTCTACGCCGTGCCTCACTAGCTCATTGTTGTGGATGTATCCAAATAAATGTCACTAGAAAACAGCTTAAACAAATGCAAATGCAGCTACTTTGCCGTTATTCTGGCTGCACTGTTTGACATGACTGTAAGTTAGCCGTAGTTGGCTGGCTAGCAAGGAAGGGATAAGAATGTTGCCAGCCAGTATGACAATGGAACATTTGGAAAGAACGACTGGGTCGCATCCACAGATACAGAACAAAAAGACTAAACCTTTGGGTCGCGTCTCTAGCAACCGAACAGTTAGAATGAATGACCAGCCGGCTTGGGTAGCAACCCTAGATTTGTGTCGGAACTATATCTTCTGGAAGGATGAATTAGTATGAATAAATTCATCAAAATAAAGTTTTTCATGAAAATATGTCAATCATTATTTGGATATGTTGGTAACCCGTTGTATAAAAGTGATAATGGCCTCGAAGCCGGTGTTTGGAGGATATATTGGCATGGTTTGCAACACCCATGTCAATATATCCTCCAGACACCGGCTTCTTGGGCATTATCTCCAATGATTTGTCCATGTAAAAAACCTGTCTGATTAGGATGAATAATGGTCTGATGAAACCAAGATTGAACTCTTTGGCCTGAATGCCAAGCGTGACGTCTGGAGGAAACCTGGCACCATCCCTACAGTAAAGCATGGTGGTGGCAGCATCATACTGTGCGGATGTTCAACAAAGTACTGAGTAAAGGGTCTGAATACTTATGTAAATATGATATTTCAGTTTTTTTTTATACATTTGCAAAAATTCAGAAAGTATTCACATCCCTTGACTTTTTCTACATTTTGTTGTTACAGCCTGATTTTTTTTTCACTGGCCCACACACAATACCACATAATGTCAAAGTGGAATTATGTTTTTCAAAATGTTGACAAATAACTATTCAACCCCTTTGTTATGGCAAGCCTAAATAAGTTCAGGAGTAAAAATGTGCTTAACAAGTCACATAATAAGTTGCATGGACTCACTCTGTGCAATAATAGTATTTACCATGAATTTTGAATGACCACCTCATCTCTGTACCCCATACGTACAATTATCTGTAAGGTCCCTCAGTTGAGCAGTGAATTTCAAACACAGATTCAACCACAAAGACCAGGGAGGTTTTCCAATGCCTCGCAAAGAAGGGCACCTTTTGGTAGATCTGAAAGCAGACATTGAATATCCCTTTGACCATGGTGAAGTAATTCATTACACTTTGAACGGTGTATGAATACACCTAGTCACTACAAAGACACAGGTGTACTTCCTACCTCAGTTGCTGGAGAGGAAGGAAACCGCTCAGGGATTTCACCAATGGTGACTTTAAAACAGTTACAGAGTTGGATGGCTGTGAAGCAAAAACTGAGGATGGATCAACAACATTGTACATAGTTACTTCACAATATTAACCTTATTGACAGAGTGAAAAGAAGCAAGCTTGTACAGAGTACAAATATTCCAAAACATGCATCCTGTTTGCAACAAGGCACTAAAGTAATACCGCAAAAAAATGTGGCAAAGCCATAAAAAAAATTGTCTTGAAAACTAGGTGTTGTCAAATCTAATACAACACATTTTGAATTCAGGCTGTAACACAACAAAATGTGGAATGAGTCAAGGGATCTGAATACTTTCTGAAGTCAATGCTTTCGCTCTCTCTCTCTCTCAATCTGTATGCCTATAGATGCCAGCACTGGAGGACATGATTGTTTTGGGCAGTTCCTCTCGCCCTCTGTGGGCGGTGGTGGAAAGCTTTCCCAACCTCATCCTCCAAGGCATCCCTGGTTTCAAGACTGTCCTGATGACCACCCCCAAATTCCAGCACAACTCCCTCATGAAGGTTAAACCAAACACGCATAGTTAAGGCACAGGCTTTCGCATTGATTGTTTGTGCGAGTGTGTACTACTGTGTACCCAGCAGACATGGGTTCAAATAGTATTTGAAATATAAAAAATACTTAAGTGGTGCTTCATTGGGATTGCCTAGTGCAAGGAACGAATGGAATAGTCAAAAAGTGCGAACCCTGCCCATTTGGCTCTCCAGGCATGCTCAAGGAAATGCTTAGTTTAAATTCCACCAATTCAGGGGGTAAACTGAAATTCCAATAGAAAATTTCCTCAACGCTTCTCCATAAGAAAAACATTGAAATTTCAGTTTACTACCTGAATTTACATGTATTTGACCCCCACCCTGGTACGTATGTGTATGTCCGTTCTGTGTACACTTAGTCGGGCATTGATAGCTGCTGGGCAGGCTCCCTGAACTGCCCCTAGGTGGCGTTCTCCGCCATGAACCTGGAGGCCATTTCCACCGAGCGCACCCTTATCATTGGCCAGAACCAGCTGCTGCATCGCTTTGTGGGCAACTTCTCCCTGCTACTACCCCCCCCCCCCCCCCCCCCCCTCTCAGGTATCAGCACCATAGCACAGTCAGACACCACTTACTCCCATTCACCCCGCTTACCTGGAAAGTGAAATCTGAAATATTTAGGTCCTCTGTGGCCATGGGAGGAACTGCACAAACAGTTGATGGACATACTGAGACAATGGCCACACAGATGCATGAACACAGATTAAATTGTGTACCTCATCAATTGTACGTTTTTCTCCGTCAAAAGTTCAGCTCAATTCAACTATTTCCGGACAAGCTGCATACTTAAAAATACTGACAATTAGTGCTCTGTTGTCCATCATATGTCAATGGATGACTCTCGTTGAAAAAACATTGGCTCAATTTTCTGACACAGAATCTCTGTGTGGCCGTAACCATACAATCCACACGCAAAACCATTCAGAGCTCCATTTAAACTCTCTCTTTATACTGCTCTCTCTACCCAGTGTCAGAGGCGTGGCAGCAAGTGCTGCGCTCAGTGTGCGTGTCCCGCATCGTGCCTGTGTTCATCCCTTACCGAGGCTGCGAGTACTTCTACATCCTGGGAGGAGGCTGGCAGAAGAGCACCCTCTGCTGGGCCCAGGTCTACAGTCAGTCAGTTAGTTAGTCAAGCAGGCAGGCAGTCTGTCAATTAGTCAAACAATCAATCAACCAGTCAGCCAGTCTGTCCCATTCCTACCATCTCCTCATATTAGGTACAGTATGTAACATGTTATTTCAGATTATTTAGAGAAACTTTAAAGCCTGAAAATCTCTATATCTGCGTTCAAAATGGCACCATATTCCCTAATATACTGTCCTACCAAGCAAAAAGGCAGTAACAGTTCATAACGTGAACTGATAAAAGTGTATTTTATTTACCTTGGTTTCACAGTAACTTTATGCAGTTACTGCTAACATGATCCCAATTTTCTTCAAAACACAATACAATAGAGGCAGGATACTTGTTCACATGATTAAGCATGTATTTAATGTAGCAAAAATGACTAACTAATTTTTGACCAAATTAGCTGTTACTGCCTTTTTGCTTGGTAGGGCAGTATAGTGCACTATGTAGGGAATAGGATGCCATTTTGGATGCACACTATACTTTCAATGTAACAAAGAAGTGTGAGATGTAAGGCATGTAATAGTAAGGCTGTTTCTGATCTTTGCAGATGAGAATTTCCACATTGGCAACATCTTCCCCAAGTATATTCCAAAAGGTATTTTTAGCCCCTCTTGCATGTGTGTTGCATTTGTGACTGAGTTGAGTAGCTTTAAACTCACTCAAGTTGAAGTACCCCCACCTACACCATTTTATTGCTATCTTTTCAGTGGTGCAGCTGGCTAAGAGGTTTCAAGGGGACGGTCACGTGTGTTTGCAAGATCAAGTACCAGTGCGGACTGAATGAGGAAGCTAAACTGTTGAGCGACAGCGTGACACAGTTAACACATTAGAATAATTTATTATATT
This sequence comes from Oncorhynchus clarkii lewisi, assembly GCF_045791955.1. Lineage (NCBI taxonomy): Eukaryota > Metazoa > Chordata > Actinopteri > Salmoniformes > Salmonidae > Oncorhynchus > Oncorhynchus clarkii. Next base: position 45,166,226 of record NC_092158.1, read on the forward strand.
TTGTGAAATATTAACTTATTTTTAATGAGGATAGTAACTGTGTTTGTGTTTGCCTGTTTGTGTGTGCAGGCAGTGGAGACTCGTTCACGGCGGTGACCAAAACTCAGGAGAACACCACTGTGACTCTGCAGCTGAGGGCTTCATTCTATTCTATTCTATTATATTACTGTCTTTTTGCTACCTAGGGCCATCTACTTTATGTTTTACCTGTCTTCCTCGTAGCCTACAAGGTGTGTGAACTGCTGACTGCTATTAACTTGCAGATGATTGTTGACACATCAACTACGATTAAGGGGCAGGGCAATTTTCAACTGTTGTTGTCTTCGTAATATATGGCTCTATTGGAGGGGGAGTGGTTTCTCCTCTCCTAGGCAATCAGCAATTAGTACCGTGAGGTGTGCTCTCCACCTCTGCAAGGCAATTAGCAATTAGTGTTAGTACATCAGTCTCCCCTGTTTTCTCAGTGCCAGTCTCACTAGCGGTGCAACTTTCCCTGGGGACGCCTCATATTCTTAAATTGCATTTTTGTCCCCACCCAGTTTTATCATTGCACTGTGATACAAAAAGCAGAATTGTGAGCTTTAGGACCATGCGGACGCCTCGGAGCGGTTGGGTCTGGTCGGCTGTTTGGCTGTATCAGCCAGCTGGATTTAGGACTACACGGACACCACAGAGTATGCGAACAGAAGCAGCTGTTGTCTGTGTGTGTTGTGATTTGTGTAAAATAAAAAAGCAAGCAGAGCAGAAACTGGCCACTCTTTATTTGACTGATGTAATTGGCAAGGTAACTGCTGTTCCACTTAACAGAAAAAAAAGTATTTACTCCCGGTGCTGAGTTAGTAGTGTAACTGACATGTAACTTTAGCTAATGCATTACATGTTTCATCCCCTCTCGACTGAAGGAAATGAAATCTAGCTAGTAGCTACCACAGTCAGTTCAGCTCTAGCCTCTAGCTATCTGTCAGGTAGCAGTATCTAACAGCTGTATGTACATATTTTTTTGCCTTTGTTTTGACCCGTTTCAACAGAAGTAAATTAACTTGGCTAGTTTTCACCAGTTGATGTATCTTAGAGCTAGCCAAAAGTTGGCTAATGTTAGCAAGCTAGCTCACAAACTTTAGCTATTATTTTTGCCTCAATCACACTAGATCTGAATTTAATGATGAAACCAGCTAACAATATTCAGACATCTTTTGACAGAGGAATGTGTGTTTTTGTTAGAGTCAGTATAGTCAATGTAACGTTATTGATCCGTCAGTTTCCCTAACTAATTCCCTACTTTTTACACTTACACGGTGTACACATCTCTATAGGCTTCACTCTCATGGTGCACAATCAGTCCACAACACTATGCTCATCATGTCTTTTAGCAGCGCTTGAAAAAGTACCCAATTGTCATACTTTAGTAAAAGTATAGATACCTTAATAGAAAGTTACTTAAGTAAAAGTGAAAGTCAGCCAGTAAAACCAAATAGAGGTGTTTGGTTTTAGATATACTTAAGTATCAAAAGTAAATGTAATTGCTAAAATATACTTAAGTATCAAAATTAAAAGTATAAATCCCTTAAAATTCCTTATATTAAAAAACAAGAACATGGTGCCATCTGGTTTGGTTAAATGGACATATAGCCATGGCCACACTCCAACACTTAGAGATGATTTACAAATTATACATTTGTGCTTAGTGAGTCCACCAAGCTAGAGGCAGTAGGGATGACCACATATTCTCTTGATAAGTGCGTGAATTTAACTGTTTTCCTATCCTGCTAAGCATTCAAAATGTAACGAGTATGTTTGGTTGTCAGGGAAAATGTATGGAGTAAAAAGTATAATATTTTCTTTAGGAATGTAGTGAAGTAAAAGTAAAAGTTGTCAAAAATATAAATAGAAAAATAAAGTAGAAATATCCAAAATGACTACTTAAGTAGTACTTTAAAGTACTTTTACTTAAGTACTTTACACCACTGTCTCATAGCAGGATAAGATGGTGACAGGTGTCTCAGCAGGATCAGACAGCCAGGGAAGACCAGTCTACAAAGCTCAGGTGAATTTTGCAGTATATTATAACAACCAGTGAATAGATACAAAGTTCCATCTTGAGTTGATGGGTAGGCTACAGTCTGGGATCTGGGAATAATGGTCATTTCAATTATTGTATTCTTGGACAATATAATGTATCAGATATATCAGCAGGATCAGATGGTGACAGGGGTCTCAGCAGGGTCAGCCAACCAGGGAAGACCAGCTTGTGATGGCACTAAGGTGAACCTTTGGAGATGCAACACTTTACTCTCTGTGCAGCAAACACTGGACAAGCCAGAAGCTTCAAAGATTGAAACTATTTTAAGGCAGTCTGACAAACCTTAAAGTTTATTTCCAAACTCTATCAATGATTATAGAGGCTAGCAGATGACACAAAACATGTCAATCAAAAATGTGTGGACGACCTGCGAGACTACTGATGATAATATGTTTGAATGCCCAGTCATGTTCATATAATCTGAGACATAAGCTACTGTAGTTTAAGACCATCAATAGAACTTACTATTTGCCAATGAAACTGAATATCATGCACTCAGAAATGTAATTCCTCTGCTGGAGGTGTAAAACACAAAAGAGGACATATTTGCATATGTTATGGTCTTGTGAAGGCTGGCTGAATTCTGGCAAAGAGTAGGTTATTTTATCTCAGCATGTCTACAGATTCTCTCTGTTTTTGTTTGCTTGGAAATGTTGATACTGGAGACTGTTATCAGAAGAAACTGTGTAACCTAGCATTTATAGTGGCTAAGAAATGCATCGCCTTCAATTGGAAGGTTGGTTATCCTCCCACAATGCCACAATGGATGTCAGAACTGTCAAGTTATGTATCACTAGATTTGATTTATTATAAGATTAAAGGTTTACTATGTAACTTTCATAAGATCTGGATGCCTTATATGGAATATTGTACGGCAAAAGGAGTCTGTATTGAAAACATGCTCACTTCAGGGGAGATACTGTACCTACTGTATTTAGGCAATCCTTAGCTGCTGGCCTGCTCAGTCCTAGCCCTGGGTGTCGGCTTTGCTGTTGGTTGTCACTCTGGCCTTGGCCATTGGCCTAACACAACTGAAACCAATAATGAATGTTTCTCTAAGATCCTAAAGCTGAGTGGGGTGTGTTGAGTTGTAGACCCTATAGGGCAGGACAGGTCGATCCAGCTATATTGTGTGCAAGTTAAAAGAGCTCTACAGTACTATTATGCCTACGATATGAATTATAGTGCCCTCCGTAATTATTGGGACAGCAAAGAATTTGTTCTTCTTTTGGCTCTATACTCCAAAAGTTTGGAATTTAAATCAAACAAGGACTATGAAGTTAAAGTGCAGACTGTCAACTTTAATTTGAGGGTATTTTCATCCATATCTGGTGAACTGTTTCGAAATTAGAGTAAATAGTCCACCCATTTTAGGGGAGCAAAAGTATTGGGACAAATTCACTTGTATGTGTAAAACACAGTAGTAAAAAGTTAAGTATTTGGTCCCACATTAATAGAACGCAATTACTACATTGTGACTCTACAAATTTCTTGGATGCATTTGCTGTTTGTTTTGGTTGTGTTACAGATTATTATTATTATTATTGTTTTACTTATTTATTACTTTTTACCCCTTTTTCTCCCCAATTGGTAGTTACAGTCTTGTCCCATCGCTGCAACTCCCGTACGGACTCGGGAGAGGCGAAGGTCGAGAGCCATGCGTCCTCCGAAACACGACCCTGCCAAGCCGCACGGCTTCGTGACACACTTCTTGCTTAACCCGGAAGACAGCCGCACCAATGTGTAGGAGGAAACACCATACAAATGGCAACCGTGTCAGCGTACATGCGCCCGGCCCGCCACAGGAGTCTCTAGTGCGTGATGGGACAAGGATATCCCGGCCGGCCAAACCCTCCCCTAACCTGGACGATGCTGGGCCAATTGTGCGCCGCCTCATGGGTCTCCGGGATCAAACCCGGGTCTGTAGTGATGCCTCAAGCACTGCGATGCAGTGCCTTAGACCGCAGTGCCACTCGGGAGGCTGTTTCAGATTATTTTGTGCCCAATAGAAATTAATGGTATATAATGTATTGTGTCACTTTTGGAGTCACTTTTATTGTAAATAAAAAATATAATATGTTTCTACTGATAATCCTGAATGAATTGTGAATAATGATGAGTGAGAAAGTTGGACGCATAAATACCATACCCCCAAGACATGCAAACCTCTCACTATTATAATAACAGTGGAGGTTTGCATTTTTGGGGGGGTATGATATTTGTGGGGGTATGATATTATCTACAGACTTTCCAAAACACTTGACTGTGCTGTCTCTGACCAACTCTCTCGCTTACTCTTACTCAGAACAATCTTCTTGACCCTAACCAGTCAAGCTTCACAACGGGTCACTCAACCGAGATTGCTCTTCTTTGTGTCACGGATGCTCTCCACACTGTCAAAGCTGACTCTCTCTGTTCTCTGTTCTCATCCTCCTAGATCTATCCACTGCCTTCGACACCGTGAACCATCAGATCCTCCTCTTCACCCTCTCAGGACTCTGCACACTATTGGATTGCATCCTACCTGGCAGGCTGCTCCTACCCGGTGACGTGGAGAAGATCTGTGTCTACACCACATATTCTCACTACTGGTGTCCCCCAGGGCTTGGGTCTAGACCCTCTCCTCTTCTGTCTCGATACACCAATTCACTAGGCTCTGTCATATCCTCACAAGGTCTCTCCTATCATTGCTATGCAGGTGACACTCAACTACTTTTCTCCATCCCCACTTCTGACACCCAGATGGTGACACTCATCTCTGCGTGCCTGGCATATATCTCCACTTGGATGTCGGCCCACCACCTCAAGCTTAACCTTGACAAGACGGAGCTGCTCTTCCTCCCAGGAAAGGCCTGCCCACACCAAGACCTCTCCATCACGGTTGACAACTCCATGGTGTCCTCCTTACAGAGTGCAAAGAACCTTGGCATGACCCTGGACAACACCGTCGTTCTCTGAAAACATCAAAGCAGTGACTCGTTCATGCTCTACAACATCCGTAGAGGACAACCCTACGTCACACAGGAAGTGGCGCAGGTCCTAATCCAGGCATTTGCCATCTTCCGTCTGGACTACTGCAACTCGCTGTTGGCTGGGCTCCCCGCTTGTGCCATCAAACCCTTGCAACGTATCTATCTATAACTTAGCCCACTTGGTGTTCAACCTTCTCAAGTTTTTCCATGTCACCCCTCTCCTCCGCACACTCTACTGGCTTCCAGTCGAAGCTCGCACAATATATCACACACAATTGCTATATCAAATGAGTTGTAAAGCAGTTGTATAACCTGAGTGCGTACTAGGCCTATTTGTTTTCATGAGAATACACAGTAGGTGTTCCTGTGAGAGGTTGAATGTAAACCCTCCCTCGCTCTCTCTGTGGTTAGGTGGTGCACACAGTGGACTGAGGAAAAGGGTTCTGTGGTGAAGAGGAAGCTGACTGTTGGCAAAGATCCTTTCCTATAGCCACTTCTCGACCAACCAGAGTCCCACATGTTTTGAGCCCCACCTTTTTAGCAACACTTTTGGGGGAGGGGTTGCCTGTTTGGCATGTTATTTTGGCATTAATATGTGTCACATATCCGTTTGCAATAAACTATCAAAATAAAGAACGTTGCACACTCCATGTGTAATCTCCCAGCAATTGAATGGGTATTTAACAACGTTTCGGCATCACTGTGCCTTCTTCAGGGTAATGTCATGAATACTTGAACCAGGTTATGTAGAACCACAGTGCAATTAGCGTAACCAATGACATTAGTGAGGGGTGTGTCATAATGATTAAGTTAATTAAAATTAATTTGTGAAACTATTAAAAAATAGTATATGGCAGTATATGGCAAATTACAGACCTCTATATGCTTTGTAAGTAGGAAAACCTGCAAAAACGGCAGTGTATCAAATACTTGTTCTCCCTACTGTATGACAATTTCTAAGATTTTTCTGAGTTACAGTTCATATAAGGAAATCAGTCAATGGAAATTAATTCATTACACCCTAATCTATGGATTTCACATGACTGGGAATACAGAAGGCCTTTTATAAAAAAGGCATGGGCGTGGATCAGAAAACCAGTCAGTATCTGGTGTGACCACCATTTGCGTGACACATCTCCTTTACATAGAGTTGATCAGGCTGTTGATTGTGGCCTCTTCAATGGCTGTGCGAAGTTACTGGATATTGATGGGAACTGGAACACTCTGTCATACACGTCGATTGAGAGCATCCCAAATATGCTCAATGGGTGACAAGTCTGGTTTGTATGCAGGCCACGGAAGAACTGGGACATTTTCAAGCTTCCAGGAATTGTGTACCAGTCTTTGCGACATGGGGCCAAGCATTATCATGCTGAAACATGAGGTAATGGCAGCGGATTAATGGCACAACAATGGGCTTCAGGTCCCGGTCACGGTATCTCTGCATTCAAATTGCCATCAATAAAATACAATTGTGTTCGTTGTCCATAGCTTATGCCTGCCCATAACATAACCCCAGCGCCACCATGGGGCACTCTATTCACAACATTGATATCAGCAAACCTCTCGCCCACATGACACAATACACGTGCTCTGCAGTTGTGAGGCCGGTTGGACGTACTGCCAAACTCTCTAAAACTATGTTGAAAGCGGCTTATGGTAGAGAAATTAGCCTTGAATTATCTGGTAACAGCTCTGGTGGACATTCCTGCTGTCAGCAGGCCCATTGCACACTCCCTCAAAACTTGAGACATCCGTAGCACTGTATTGTGTGACAAAACTGCACATTTTACAGTGGCCTTTTATTTTCCACAGCACAAGGTGCACCTGTGTAATGATGATGCCGTTTAATCAGCTACTTGATATGCCACACCTGTCAGCTGGATGGATTATCTTGACAAAGGAGAAATACACACTAACACTTACAAAAATGTAAGTTTTATATCAACATGACTCAATACATGTCAAACAGCATACTGTAAGCACACATACAGTAAAAATGCAAACATGTAGTAAATATATTTTACATATGCAAAGGAAAGAAAATAGGCCTATTTGTACTACTGTACTGTATGTTAGATTGTACAGAATAGATAAAGAAACTATCAAAATACAGTAAAATCTAAATCATAAGTCAAGAAACAAATACTAAATTGCGAAAAGAAAATCTGTCATATCTGTTGTTTGGTCATGGAAGCAGTTGTGGACCTGAGCAGCCCAATGGAAATTCACGTTGTCCCAAATTAGAACATACATTTGCTTCTCAGGATCGCCTGGCCCTCTCTGCTCTGGCTGAAAAAGATTGTCATGTAAGGTGTTCAGGAAATTAAGGAGATGGGCAGTGTTGTATGGTCCAAGGGTGGCATGGCAGTGGAGGACCCCATCGTGGCTCATAACTGCGCATATGGTGACATTTTCCTCACGCTGGCCAGGTACATCATTGATGGTGCATTGACCAATGATGTTCCTTCCTCTCCTCCTTGTCTTTGCTAAGTTGAATCCAGCCTCATCTATGAATATGAGTTCCTGGGGGATAGGACTTGCATCCAACTCCATGATTCTCTGAAATAACTGTAAATACTGTAATTGCTATATAGTTAGGTTCACTGGCAACATCAATGAGTCTCTAATGTTTCAAAAATGTAATACTACTACATTGCTTACTTGCACATATTCTTACCATTTATCTTTCACTATTTGGGAACTCCATTCAAATGTCACTCTGTAGATTTGCTTCATCCGGAGTTGGTGTTTCTTAAGGATGCTGGCTATGGTTGATAAGCTCGCTCTGATGTTATGGCAGAGTTTTCAATAATCTGTTGTTGGATTTCCCACAGTCTTATGGCATTATTTTCAACTACCATTTGCACAATGGAAGCCTCCTGTTCGTCTGTAAATAGACACTTTCTACCACCACGTACATGGTGGACGTCTTTCAGTTCTACAAAAACTAAATAGCATGCAGTAGAGTAAACACTACAGTAATAAAGTATACAAAATAAACATGTTACAAAGTAGTATAGCTCCCAATTTCATACATACAGTAATACTTAAAACATTTACTTTTTTTCGCCTTACTGTATGTATTGGAATCTACAGTTTTACTGTGCTTTATGTTGTACTACTGTAAAGTAGTAAAAGTAGTAGATAGGTCCAATGTCAGCAGTACATAATGTGGCAGACGGCAGGGAGAGGTGAGGGGAGTGGTTATTGAGGGGAGATAACTTGCAGTCCGCTGGCTCCACCCCTGAGCCTTATATGGACTTCCTGACCCGACGAGGCGAGGCTGTGGATCGTTAAGCCAGGGAATGCTTGAAGTTAAAGGAGGAAGCAGCCTACACAAAGGGGCAGAGCAATGTGTGTTATGAAGAGTGGAAGAAAGAATAATATATGTGAGATTACCTGTTGTGACCTGGACTGTTGGATTACCCCCAACCAGATTGGCGGAGGACCTGAGTTTTAGGATTACCCCTGGAGGAAGGAACGGACAATAAGAACGGCTTGTGGACTGTGAAGTAATTTGTGAATTCTCTCTTTTTCCCCCATGTGTACAAAAATCCCTAATAAACTACCCATTTGCGTTCTAGTTGTGCTACTGCATGTTTTGTTATTGAACTTGGTGATGTGGAAACCCCACACCCTTGAGCCTGCTATAATACTTATTTTGATTTTGGAATGTCCAGATGATGGGTGCTACGGTGAAGCGGCTCAGATTGGGCAGCACTCTCTGCCCAGCCTCTCAAGGTCAAACCATGGTTGACCACATGGTCCACCATAGTTGCCCAAATTTCATCAGAGATTACTCTCCTTGTTCTACCTCCACCTCTCTCTGACAAGTTTGCTTCCATTGTTCTCCAAACACAAGAGTATTCACATGTGGCATTTTGATCCATACCAAAGGTCTGATTGCAAAGTGAACATTTCTGCCATTAGTGTTTGCACATGTGTAGAGAGAATGTGATCAATTGGTAATTGAGCTTAGCTTGTTGAACAGTGTTGCTTTTCATCTAAACACAATATATTTTAGTTGTGAAGGTTGTGCCAAAGAGAATTGTTTGTTTTGCCAAATGTTTGTTATTGAATTGCCATCTGAGTGAAAAGCAAAACGTGCCAGTAGTATTGCAGATCTGGGTCATTGTGCCTCATGAGCCAGTTTTAGTGTGTAAACAATTGGGAAAAACGGTAAGAGACTTGTCACGAAGCGACTCCTGCGTTGTCTTGGCTGTGTGCTTAGGGTCGATGTCCTGTTGGAATGTGAACCTTTGCCCCAGTCGGAGGTACTGAGCGCTCTGGAGCAGGTTTTCATCAAGGATCTCACTACTTTACTCCGTTAATCTTTTCCTCGATCCTGACTAGTCTCCCAGTCCCTGCCACTGGAAAAACATCTCCACAGCATGATGCTGCCACCACCATGCTTCGCCGTAGGGATGGTGCCAGGTTTTCTCCAGATGTGACTTTGGAATTCAGGCAAAAAGAGTTAAATCTTGGTTTCATCAGAACAGAGAATCTTGTTTCTCATGGTCTGAGAGTCTTTAGGTGCCTTTTGGCAAACTCCAAGCGGGCTGTCATGTGCCTTTTACTGAGAAGTGGCTTCCTTCTGGCCACTCTACCATAAAGGCCTGATTGGTGGAGTGCTGCAGAGAAGGTTGTCCTTCTGGAAGGTTCTCCCATCTCCACATAGGAACTCTGGAGCTTTTCAGAGTGACCATCTGGTTCTTGGTCACCTCCCTGACCAAGACCCTTCTCCCCTGATTGCTGTTTGGCCAGGCGGTCAGCTCTAGGAAGAGTCTTGGAGGTTCCAAACTTCTTCCATTTAAAAATGAAGGAGGCCACTGTGTTCTTGGGGACCTTTAATGCTGCAGGCATTTTTTGGTACCCTTCCCCAGATCTGTGCATCGACACAATCTTGTCTCAGAGCTCTACAGACAATTTCTTCAAACTCATGGCTTGATTTTTTGCTCTGACATGCACTGTCAACTGTAAAACCTTATATGTGTATGCCTTTCCAAATCGTGTCCAATCAATTGAATTCACCACAGGTGGACTCCAATCAAGTTGTAGCAACATTTCAAGGATGATCAATGGAAACAGGATGCACCTGAGCTCAATTTCGAATCTCAAAGCAAAGGGTCTGAATACTTATGTAAATAAGGTATTTCTGTTTTTTATTTTTAAAACATTTGCAAAACTTTCTAGAAACCTGTTTTCACTTTGTCATTATGGGATATTGTCTGTAGATTGCTGAGTTGTTTTATTTGATTTCATCAATTATACAATAAGGCTGTAACATAACAAAATGTGGAAAAAGTCACAGGGTCTGAATACTTTCTGAAGGCACTGTACATTATGTGTGCCATTCTTTTGGAATGCACCTGCTCAACGAGGTGTCCATGGCCTTGATGTGAAACCAACTAAACAGGTGGTTTATTTTGAGACTGAATCACCCTTGTTGGCTGGTCTCCCAGACTCTCTGTGAGCTAAAGATAAGTTTGACATTGGGCAAATGAGGAGGGTGGAACCGCTTACGTCACACCTGAGAGCACACAGACACGGCCGAGCCCAGTATCCTCTGAGTTAGGAGACATTGCGGGGGAATTACCCCTGTTCATGCTTTATTGGTAGAAAGCGATATTGTGCCTTGTCCAGCCACTCCCTGTAACAGACACTCCTTCCCGTCCGGAAATCCTCGGGTGATTGCCGTTTTATTTAAGATCTTAGACCAGTTCAAACCTCTTATGGCTGCATCCCTTGTTCTCAATTTCCGCCTGAAGACATACCCTAATCTAACTGCCTGTAGCTCAGCCCCAGAGGCAAGGATATGCATATTCTTTGTATCATTTGAATGGAAACATTCTGAAGTTTGTGGAAATGTTAATTGAATGTAGGATAATAGAACACAGTAGATCTGGTGGAAGAAAAGAGAAAGAAAGAGCATAAGTTTTCTGTTTTTTATTGTTGTAGCATCATCTTTCACATGCACTAGAATAGCCACACAGTCAGATAGGATGCTGGAAATAATTTTGATGGATAACACAAGAGGGCAAAGTTTCAGACTGAATGGAATGGGAATGGGTGAGCTACGTGACATTTAGCATGAAGTCACCCAGGTGTCCCACACAAGTTGCCCAAATGTACCCAAGTGGCCGAATTGGTGAAATGAGCTATAACTATATACAATAGTGCAAATAACTATATACAACATGTCAAAAAGCAATTCTAACAACTCACAAAAAAAGTTTTAAAAAATATTAGAAAATAATTATTTTTAAAAAACAGTACACCCTTTGGAAGTCCTCTACACAATATTTTGCTGCCTGTGCCATGTCCCATAGCAGTCTCTTTCTGATGTAAAGCAGAGGCAAACTGAACAAGTGGTGCAGTTCATGCGACACAGAACACAACGACGCCTCTATGCTGTGCCCTTTTGGCCCTGAGGCACAGTCATGCCTGCAGTAATGAACTGTGGCATATGAACACCACTGGAGGCAGGAGTAGAGGGGGCAGAGGTAGAGCGGGCAGAGGTAGAGCGGGCAGCTTGGCACCGGGGGCTCCCAGTCGGAGTCGCTGTCACTGTGAAAGAAAACATTTAAAAAATATTTGTATTGTATGAGCCTTTTATCATCACATAAAATAAACAGATATGTATTGTATAGAGCAGAGGGAACCGTCACTAAGGTGAAGTGCTGTTCCATTCAACTCCGGCCATTGTTGTGGGCCTGCCCTCCCCTGAACAGCACCCAATGGCTATTTCATATGGAAATGGAGAGGAGTAGCAGGCGCAGTGGCCATGTGTGTGTTTGCTGTTCTACTCCATTCCATTTGAATAAAAAAATTGAAAATATATATATCTGACATATATATATATATATATACATGTATACACACACACACACACCACACATTTCATTGCAAATTGCAAAATATATATATACAGTGCCTTGCGAAAGTATTCGGCCCCCTTGAACTTTGCGACCTTTTGCCACATTTCAGGCTGCAAACATAAAGATATAAAACAGTATTTTTTTGTGAAGAATCAACAACAAGTGGGACACAATCATGAAGTGGAACGACATTTATTGGATATTTCAAACTTTTTTAACAAATCAAAAACTGAAAAATTGGGCGTGCAAAATTATTCAGCCCCTTTACTTTCAGTGCAGCAAACTCTCTCCAGAAGTTCAGTGAGGATCTCTGAATGATCCAATGTTGACCTAAATGACTAATGATGATAAATACAATCCACCTGTGTGTAATCAAGTCTCCGTATAAATGCACCTGCACTGTGATAGTCTCAGAGGTCCATTAAAAGCGCAGAGAGCATCATGAAGAACAAGGAACACACAAGGCAGGTCCGAGATACTGTTGTGAAGAAGTTTAAAGCCGGATTTGGATACAAAAAGATTTCCCAAGCTTTAAACATCCCAAGGAGCACTGTGCAAGTGATAATATTGAAATGGAAGGAGTATCAGACCACTGCAAATCTACCAAGACCTGGCCGTCCCTCTAAACTTTCAGCTCATACAAGGAGAAGACTGATCAGAGATGCAGCCAAGAGGCCCATGATCACTCTGGATGAACTGCAGAGATCTACAGCTGAGGTGGGAGACTCTGTCCATAGGACAACAATCAGTCGTATATTGCACAAATCTGGCCTTTATGGAAGAGTGGCAAGAAGAAAGCCATTTCTTAAAGATATCCATAAAAAGTGCTGTTTAAAGTTTGCCACAAGCCACCTGGGAGACACACCAAACATGTGGAAGAAGGTGCTCTGGTCAGATGAAACCAAAATTGAACTTTTTGGCAACAATGCAAAACGTTATGTTTGGCGTAAAAGCAACACAGCTGAACACACCATCCCCACTGTCAAACATGGTGGTGGCAGCATCATGGTTTGGGCCTGCTTTTCTTCAGCAGGGACAGGGAAGATGGTTAAAATTGATGGGAAGATGGATGGAGCCAAATACAGGACCATTCTGGAAGAAAACCTGATGGAGTCTGCAAAAGACCTGAGACTGGGACGGAGATTTGTCTTCCAACAAGACAATGATCCAAAACATAAAGCAACATCTACAATGGAATGGTCAAAAATAAACATATCCAGGTGTTAGAATGGTCAAGTCATACTCCAGACCTGAATCCAATCGAGAATCTGTCGAAAGAACTGAAAACTGCTGTTCACAAATGCTCTCCATCCAACCTCACTGAGCTCGAGCTGTTTTGCAAGGAGGAATGGGTATCTCGATGTGCAAAACTGATAGAGACATACCCCAAGCAACTTACAGCTGTAATCGCAGCAAAAGGTGGCGCTACAAAGTATTAACTTAAGGGGGCTGAATAATTTTGCACGCCCAATTTTTCAGTTTTTGATTTGTTAAAAAAAGTTTGAAATTTCCAATAAATGTCATTCCACTTCATGATTGTGTCCCACTTGTTGATTCTTCACAAAAAAATACAGTTTTATATCTTTATGTTTGAAGCCTGAAATGTGGCAAAAGGTCGCAAAGTTCAAGGGGGCCGAAAACTTTCGCAAGGCACTGTATCTTCCCTTTCAGTACTGTTGTTTCCTTCCTCCAGATGACCCTGGCCACCGTAGTAGGAATCCTCTTCTGCTTCATTGTGTATACCTGCTGTGGTCCAGGATTGAAGAACCTGTTTAAGGCCTTATATCTACTAACTGAAAAGATCACAGCCCTATAGTTCACCATTCACTTTATTAAAAACAGACAGGCCGTATTAACATGGAATTTTTATTTCAGAATAGGAGCGGTTCTTTTTTCCAAGGTCTAATGTACAGAACAAATCAAATTCAACAATAAGTCAAAAAAATAATAATTCTACATCAAACAATACACTCACTGGTACAAAATCCTGTCCGCAATATTAGCACTTAAGTTAAAGGAAAACACTTGTCGGTCTCATACATTTTGTTTCTGATTCATACAGGGGACTTGTAGTGAAGATGTGAATGCAAAATACACTATGCATGGACACAGAGCATTACAGATTTGTGGGGGGGGGGGGGTGTCAGAGTTCTTTCTAGTTGGCATGCTGCGCAGTTGAGAAACACAGCTTCAGTGTGTAAGGGTACGGACCACCTGGAAGAAAGGGGAGGGGGAGGTTAGCCAACTGGAAAGATTGTGTCAGTCTGGAATAATACATTAACTAGTCTGGGGTGGATTCCCAAAAACAAAGAATCTTTAGCATTAAGATCATAGTTCCTACATTTACACTTGAGCCAAAATCTGCAGCGTTTACCATGAATTTGATCTCTGCGAACATAGTCGGTAGGGTAGTACCGTGGCTTTGAATGAATCCTGGCCTTAAGGTGATCTTAGCGCTGAAGATGATCATGTTTTTGGGAAAGTCACTCCTGAAGGACAGACTAGTGTATTTGCTCACCGTTGGTATCATTAGCGGTGGTGTTGTTATCGCAGTCGGAGTACTTACTGGGGTTCTTCATCTGGTAGTGGTTCATCATGGCCAGAGCCTCCATGGAATCGTTTATAGACTCCCACTCCAGCAGCCCGGATGAGCTCCTCTCACCTGTCGCGCCACCCGAGGCGAGACACACATTCTAATTTATTGACACTGCAACACCTGACCCATGGGAATTCACTCGAATTTAAAGACCAGATATTCATGCAAATAAAGTTCATATCACTCACTCTTTCCAGTGAAGAGTTTGATGCTGGATGGGTTCTTCACACCAAGTTCCTCACAGACCTGAAAGGATCACCCCCCCACACACAAACTAGGTAAGTAAACTTGTAACATTCAAATCTCCAAGAAAACCAACAACCCAATCCAAAGCTCACAGCCCCCGAATCCTCTCCAGTTGTCTTACCCCATTGAAGACCTCCACGGAGATGTCGGGCTGCCCGTTGAAGAAGTGCAGGACGTTGCTGGGATGCTGGATGCGGTTCTTTGCCGCCTGCTCCGGGGAGGTGAAGCGGTTGTTGCGGGAGCCGTGGAAGTCCTTAAAGCTGCTGGAGCCGTCCTCCAGTTCGTAGGACTGACCAGGCATGATGGCCTGCTGCTTGGACACACTGTGGACGGTGGATGGACAACACTAGTATGAGTGTACATTAACACCACAAACCTGTGAGGCGTCTGTTACTAGTCAGTTTCTGTGGATGTCAATGTGCATGCAGAGTTTGAAAGCAGCACTGACCAGACGTTGAGCTTCTGTCCAAACAGGAAGTTGTTGTTGAGGTGGCTGATGGCACGGTCCACAGCGTAGCAGTCGCCCATCTCCACCATGGCTGCCCCCGGCTTACTCTTCATGAACTTCACCTGAGGACAAAGGGGGACAGGGTTCAGAAACACTATCCTACTACCCACCTCCAACATGGCCACAGATCAGATTTTTCACCAGTCTATACCCCCAACAAGAACAGTCTATAACCTCTGCCTCAATAATACACTGCTCCCCTGTCTGGACTCACCCGCTCCACATTGCCGTAGAGACAGAAGACGTTGAAGACCTTGTCGGCATTGATCTTCGCGGGCTCCAGGCCGTACACCATGACAACAGGGGAGTCAGCGTGGGCGGTGTAGTCACCGGGGGGAGGTGGGCCATGTCCGTACCCAGGTCCCCCGTAGCTTCCACCACGTCCGCGGCCACGCCCTCCCATCGGAGGCCCCATGCGGCGCCCGCCCTCATAGTGAGGAGGAGGGGGCCCGTAGCCACTTTCATCATGGTAGCCGTGATAAGCACCAGTCGGCCCGCCTTGTGAGAGGAATGGATAGACGGAGTGGTGGTTACTGGGCAAACCGATTCAAATAGTCACTGGAGTCCTTCTAGACATCCCAACTCCTATACTTACCATACTCTGGAGGGTGGTCTCCTAGTAGAGCTGGCGGCCTCGCACGCTTGTTGGGGTTGGCATTGGGATCTGAGAGCAAGAAATAGCAATAAAGTTAGCCACTGAATGCTGATTTGACAGTGTATCAAAAGAGGCACAGCTACAAGCTATGGGGCAGTGTTGTGACTAACATGCACGAGAAGCTGGGTTAAAATATTTACTGTCTTAAAACCATACGTTACAAGCTTATGCAGGCCCTCATACTATTTGTTACCATAACTAAAACAAAATGTAACATACTGGAGATTTGTATGAGGATTTAACAGCAGCATAGCGAATGGAACAGAGTCACACTAATGTATTTCTATTATTGCTCAATCATTATCATACGAACTCACACACACCTTGTGAATTGTTCCAATTGCCTTCAGCGTCAGCATCTGTGCAGGTACATACACGTCAAAACCAAAACAAATCATGTACAAACTTGAATATTTGTTTATAGTTTAACCAAAAGCAAGAATATCAAATTAACATTTAATCAGTAACATGTTGCAAAACATAAAATGACATCTAGGAAAAACTAGAAACACCTGACAAATAAACTAATTCAAACATTAACGGGCTACATGTATTAAGATTTGTTTTATTTTTTATAAATCAGAACAATTCTATTAAAATGTACAGTCATTACATTGGTTAAAAGGAGCAGCCCTTTTCCCCAGTTAGTAGTAATGTGATATAGCACTAATAATACATTGAATATCACTTAGTAGCTAAGCTTAATGTTTATTTGATTCTAGCATGACTTGAGTTTCATAGCCTGACAAATGCATAGCACCCCACCCATGGACAACAGTCTGAAAAGCATTTGACAAAAACATGGCCTAGAATTGTATACGTGTGAGTAAATATATTACATTGGCTAGCTATAATATGGAGCAACAACCACAGAGACATTTCCTCAAATGTCCAGTGAATTGTGATTTTAGAAACTACTTTAACTTATACATCTAACAGTGGTCTGCATCAAAATATGAGACTAGAAATTCAATTCTTTCTTCCCCTTTTCATAGAAGTTGCTGTGAGACAACACATTTCTAAAGCAATATTACAGAGGATAGCCTAAAGAGCACTAGCAGCAATCTCAGTGAGGAGATTCCAGAACTAATTTGATAAGTCAACGATTTACATATGGGGTTGACAAAGTCAATCACAACAAGCAGACATTTACATTTCAATCATTCTCTATCACCTGGTCAGCCACATCTCTTTACGTGTACTTACAGCACCAGACACGGAGAACACAGGATGCAGAAGGCTGGTCAGTGAGGATCCCACCCACCAAACCTGTGACTCCAGCTTCAACTCACTGTTTCCACATTTCCCCACCAGAGAAAGAGTATACACCAATCTTCCACGCTTTGCTCCAAGTTGGTTGCTTTGTTTTTAAGTGTTGCCATTTGAGGCACATTTCCAGCTTACCGTGCTTTGACCGCAAAGCCAGAGGACATTTGCACCGTTTGAGGCGTGTCTTGTCGTCAGACACAGAGCCAAACCTGCATCACACGGGAGGCGTTAAGAGGCATCACTACAGGCCAGTTCAGAAAGGGAAAAAACAACGTAGTAGAATCAACACAAGAACAGCACAGAGAGAAGAGGGGGAGGGTACAAGGGAAAAAAAACAGAGCACCCAAGTCCATCAATGCAGAGAGAAGTTTGGGAAATGCTGAGGTTTCTATCAGTTTGCCTCTGTGCTTGTATGCTTGGCGGGTGTTTGATGCTTGTGTCTTCGTGGTTCCCGTTTGGGTTTGTGCAGTGCGTCTTCTCATGTAAGGGGCCGCACAGTGTGCTGCTTGTTTTTTTTGTACAATGGATGTGGTCCCCCCAATGGCGACGTGAGGCATCTAGTGCTTGGCAGTAAAATCATCTGGAATGGCATTGTCTGCGTGGTGGTGTGTTGTCATGGCGATTCAACTTGGTGTGTTGTTGCCATGAGTATTCAGCTCGGTGGTGTTTTGTTCAGCACAAGAGGGGAGAGTGATATCAAAAGGAAGCCCACACACCCAAGTCAAGAGACGGGACGGCATAGGGGTAGTTTGAGAAAAAGTGTTCCCGCTGCCTCTGTATATTGTCTCAGTATGTAGTGTCATCTGTTCCCTTCTCGGGCTGTTAAGTGTGTTTTGAAAACTCCTCTGTTGCTCGCTTAGTGGTTGGTGTCTGACAGTCGGATCCCGAGGGCTGGGAGGAGTGGCCTTATCGGCCACACACCAGACTCCTGCCCCCATCAAACAAAATGTGTTGTGTCAATAGGTGAGATCTTCAGCGTTCTGGAGATGGGATATGCTGTACTTGTAAGAGGAGGATGGATGGATATCAATCTATCAGATCAGTCTGTGGTGGTGGATAATGCTGGGTGTCTGCTCACAGACTCTTGGGAGTCTCAGGCCCTCACCATGATCAAAACAGGACGGCTATTTTCCCCAAACCAAAAGTGGGATAAAAAAAGGAACATGGTTTTCCTTGCAGAAGTGGAGAGAGTAGTGGTGGAAATTTGGATTAGGAAGAAAATCAGGTTGTGTGAATTCCAGTGTCTGCTGCCCTCATTGTGTCCGATGTTAACCGAGGAACTGGTTGGTTTGGAATGCCTGTGGGTGGGTGCTGTTGTAGCTGATGTGTCTTAAGCTACAGCATGTGTCTGCTTAGGGCTTTAGGTGAGTCTGTATGACTGTGCACAGTGAGGACACGAGGAGCAGCGCCGGTCGCACTTAACACCTGCACATTAACAGGGGCTGTCTAAACACTGCCGGTATTTTTTCTCTCTTACACCTCCTGAGTGTCAAATGTCTGAAATGAAGATGTGGCCATGGTGTGGATGAAACTACTAAGACCAAAACACATCGTGGCTAAAATATGAGAATCTGATAATCAAATGGACTAACATCTCAAATAGAAATGTGTTCACTTTTGCATAAAGGGATCAGGGCATACAGCTAGAAGCAAGGCAAATGGCATACTGCAATTTTACTGTGTCCCATTGGATGGCAAATATTATCTGCTGTAATTGGTTGAACTAAGAGAGCAATGTTAGATTAATGTATCTACCAAGCTTCATACATTACTGGAACACCATGATTTTATTTTGGCACTCATGGCAGCACACCATATACAAATGGAGAGAAGGCCACAAGAAACCCTGCCTGGATTCAAAACTGCCATCTACAAATAGTCAGAATGAACAACTGATTGACAGGTCGTAAACTGGACTTCTTGAAAGTTCCAGGAATACCATGGATTCCTTTAACACTTGCCTCTGCAATGTTACCATAGAGATTCCTAATGAAATAAACATTTTAATTAAAGGCCACCCCAAAGGCAGGGAAAGCTGGTCCATGCGAGCTACAGGGTCAGAGGTTGCTAACACACACTGGCTGGAACAAAAACCTACTGACACTTTAGCCTCAAGGAACAGATTTTAATGCCAAACCTGACTTTAGCCATGATTGGTCAAACTAAAAAAAGAACCATAAGTGTTATTTTTCAACAACAAAAAAATCTCCAATATGGTTTTGAGATTAATGGGTGCAGGGGCATTCCAAGCAAGACACCTAGGGTGTAACACGGTGCTTGGGTGCAGACAGGAGCTTGACGTGAGGGAGTGAGGTGTGACACACACTGCGGGGAATGTGAACCTGTGTGACGAGAACCTAGGTGCTTCAATTGTGACATAACGAGGCATTCATCAGTTTAGCCAAGAATGCATGCAGTGGTCTGAGATGCAGACGATTCACAGTGCAGGAGCATGTGCTGCAAAATGGCTACCCCTCGAGGTCACTCCTTGTGCCCTTACTGTCTGTCGTGTTGTGAGAGAGCGTGATGCGTCACAGAAGTAGTGCCTCAACCGCATCACTGCTCATCGTGGCCAAAGTCACCATGGAGCAGGGCGTTCAAAGGTACTACGCCCGGAGGCCTGGGACCCTACCCATCCCACAATGCCATAAGAGCAGGAGGGGAAGAGAGAAGGGGATGGGGAGGGATGCGGGGCTGTGTTTATTTTACCGTGGCCACTCGGGTTGGGGTTTGTGTAGTCCCAGGTGTCCTGGTCATTTTTGAACACGTTGAGGCGGGTTGGCTGTAAAGAGAGACATTTGAGCATTTGATTATTTTGCCCGTTGCAGTGTTCCTTCAGTGAAATTACCTTAGTGTTTAGATGGACAATTGAAGATAAGAATGTAACCACTCACCTTGGCATACTCAATCTTCAGTGTGCAGCAGCCAGAGTAGATGTCTGCCCCATTTAGAGAGGCTTTCGCCCTCTGGGCACTTTGTACAGCATCAAATGTATGGGAAGTCAAGGAAACTATGGGTAATAAATGCATACTATGCCTCCTTTCCACATTATGTTTCTCTTGTAATTCAAAGCTCTATTTACGAAACAATGAGCACTTGATACACAATTAGATCTATGTCAAGCACAAATATTTACTAGCCACCACTTGCAAATGACAACAGTCAGTGGTGCTGACAGGAGCTTTAACTGTGGCGTGAAGTAAGGTTGTGTGGCATGCACAGTGGAGAATGTGAACCTGTGTGTGGTGACGAGATCCCCGGCACGATACGACATTTTCAACAATATAAGATTTTGAGCAAAGGATATTCCACCATGGCCTGAACGCCATTCTTCCTGAAGATGACAATCCTTTGGACGGGCCCACAGTTGTTACAG
The DNA here is from genome assembly GCF_045791955.1 of Oncorhynchus clarkii lewisi. Taxonomy (NCBI): domain Eukaryota; kingdom Metazoa; phylum Chordata; class Actinopteri; order Salmoniformes; family Salmonidae; genus Oncorhynchus; species Oncorhynchus clarkii. The sequence goes on from NC_092158.1 coordinate 45,186,809, forward strand.
ACTGTGTACAGCACATCCTGCAGAGCAAAGAGACAAATGGTATGACTAACAACCCAATGCAGGGAGCCAAACAATTGTGCCTTGTCATGGCAACGAAACAGCTGACTTGCATAATAGTGGGTGTGTTACCGAGGTGATGGGGTAGATGGGGTTCATGATGGTGAGCAGCAACACGTTATTGACGCTGCGCGAGTCGTCTGGGTCTCCGGGCCGGGAGATCTTCTGGCTGGTGGAGTAGTTGATGAAGGCGGGGTGCCCGGCAATGTAGACCTGGTTCTCGGCTGCATAGGTCACAGCATTGCAGGATCCATTCATGTCCTCATACTCCACCAGGGCCTGGCGCTTCTTGGGCATCATGACCACATAACTGTGAAGAGAATGGAAGATGGAATAATTGGGTTTCCATGCACTGCATGATAAACCTACAGTAACAAAATACTTCACCAATGAATTTGGAATGGTGCAAAATAAAAATCTGGTCAAAGAAAAGGATAATTACCTTATGGTCCCAAACTCCTGCAGGGCTTCCACTAGATCTGCCTCCATGATGCCATCGACAAGGCCCCTGATGTGGACCACTGGGGAAGGGAGTGTTTTATGGGGGTCATCATAGCCCTCCTTACAAACAAGACCAAAAAGTTGATTAGAGAAAACCAGTACAGATTACCAATGCAATAAAGACATCCCCAGGGTGTATGTTACCAATTAAAACCAACCTGTATTGATGACAGAGCGACACAGGAACCACCCAAGAGTACAACACAAATCCAAGCTAGCTAAAGTAAACAATGATGGGGTTGGCAAGCAAAGTGTGTACTAAATAGAACACCAAATCATAAACACAATTTAAAGGGTGGTGGGCTTTGTATAAAGTGCCTGATCTTCTTGAAAAGCCAATCCCGTGTATAAGTGAGTAGAATGGATGTCAGCCTGGGGATTGTCAGCTGTCTAACTAACTTAAAGTTAAGTAGAAAATACTCGGAAACAAGTGCACAAAACGGGGTGGGAATAATTTGTGGAACGCTCCAACAGGAATCTGTCCCAAAAACGTTGTAAATAAAGTTGCCAACAAGCAATGCATATAAAGTTGTATATCGGCAGAATAAGATACCAGGTAAGGAGTGGGCAATTTTGTTGAGTTTTTCCACTCACAAACAACGCATACAAAATAGCACGATCAATTCACCTTGCTAACTCGCTGCCGAATAGGCATAACTCACTACGTAGCTTATGCTTCATGTTTGTCCATAGGTTACCAGTGAGGACAGACATTTTTCGGAATAAACGTGGTGAGTGAAAAACTTTGAAAAAGCACACTCCCTCCCTACCCGGTATCTTATTCGGCCGCTTTACAACTTTGTATGCGTTGTTTGTTGGCAACCTTGTTATTTACGAAGTTTTTGGAACAGATTCCTTTTGGAACGTTCCACAAATTATACCCACCCCACAAAATGAATTAAATTGTCACCAAGTATTCCCGCTTGGATAAGGTTGACTAAACTAACCTCCATCATACAACGCTAACTAACGTTCGGAACCTAGTTAGCTAACGCCTACTATCCTCATTAGCCGTACATCTTCGACGATACAATTATGCAAGATAGCAATGTTGGCTACGTTAAATACCGTTTACAAAACTGGAGAAATACATAGCTAACTAGTTTAGCTAGAAAAAAATACCGGTTGTGCGGCTAGCTAGTTACCTTCAGCTAACGTTAGCTAGTTCCGTCTGGCTCAGGCTAGCTAGTGTTCAGCATTCATGTTGTTGCACACTCGAAGTTCCAAAATGCTGGTGGTAGGAAATGTTTTACTGATGCATGCACTTTTCATCCCCAACGAAGTCGCCAGTCAATACTTACCGTCGTCATCCCGTCTTCGGTTTTCTGTCTTTTCGTTGCTCTGCCACCCTCGTTGTAATAGCGACCTGCTGCAGCAGCCATGTTGTCTTCTTCTTCTAGAATATTATGGCAAACATTATAGGTGTATGCCGCCGCCTACTGTACTGGAGTGTTTTGTCATCGGGAGTACACTACACGATCTTGGCCCTATTTTTAAGATCGGAGACAAAATCACCATGTTGTTGCCTACTCCGGACGGGCGCTCGTTAAATGTGAGCGGGTCAAAGACGCAATCAGAGGGCTTCCGATCTCGTATGTGAGCAGGCGCAGATTCCCCGTAGTTTCAAACATGTTTGATTTTATCGGACAAAAATCTGCAAGGATCTTGTGGAGTGAGATGTACAACGACAAGTTTTGAAAACGGCGATCAGAAAAAGTCAAAGAGAGCTTGCCAGAGAAGAGGCCAGTGCAGCGGTCTAAGGCACTCAGTGCATGAGGCATCACTACAGTCCCTGGTTCGAATCCAGCCTGTATCATATCCGGCCGTGATTGGGAGTTCCATAGGGCGGTGCACAATTAACTCAGCATCGTCCCGGTTTGGTAGGGGTAGGCCGTCATTGTAAATAAGAATTTGTTCTTAACTGACTTGCATAGTTAAATAAAAAATAAAATAACCAAAGCATCAAATCGTTACAGCTCTGAAGTGCACAAGCAATGTTATTCAATTCAAAATGTTGACTAGACATTTCAACTCTGTGTGGCAAGCGTAAATGTCTGACTGAAAACGTTAATGAGGCTGCTTTGATCCACAGCTCGTTGTAGCTACGTTAAATCGTATCACATCATTGTTTTAGCGAGACAACGTGCAATCGACAATCCTCACGACTAAGCGAAGAACGTTGTAGTGTGTCATCCCCGTCTGTGCCACATCTTTTAGTGTTGGCAAGACAACAAAAAAATACAGGAAATACGGTCGTTTAATGTGAGAGGCTCAGTGACGTTAGGATTTTGATGGTCATGTTGTGTACACCCGGTTTAAATGTTTTAAGAACCAAACACTAGAGAAACTAAACCCTAATATCTAATCGTATACTACTTGTATTGCACCGACTCAGATGACTGAGGATTGTCTAAAATAAATGGATAATAAGATAATAGTTTGAACTGTATTGTTAGATTTCAGTGCAGCCTTTGAAGTTATTGATCATAATTTGTTATTGAAAAAACTCACTTGTTATGAATTTACATAACCTGCCATCACATGGTTGGAGAGTTGAAGAGAATTTGACTTGTTCTCTTCTTGTCTTTTTAATAAACATTTGTTTGTTGAAAATGCATAACCACTTGTATAATATATTTGCATACACTTCAAACAGACATACATACCCCACCAGACACACCACTATGGGTTTCTTCACTGTACCCAAACCAAAAACAGATTTAATGCATCACTCAGTTATGTATAGAGCCATGCATTGTGGAATGATTTGCCACCAGAGGTTACTCAGGCAAAAAGCAAGCTTTAAAAAATACATTATATCACATCATCTCTTTCTAAAGATCTAATTTAACTGTATATAAGAATATGAATATGTATGAATAGTGTGTAAATAGTATTTTTGTTGTCTCTTGTCTTTCCAATATATAACTCTTACAGTGCCTTGCGAAAGTATTCGGCCCCCTTGAACTTTGCAACCTTTTGCCACATTTCAGGCTTCAAACATAAAGATATAAAACTGTATTTTTTTTTGAAGAAAAGCAGGATGCTGCCACCACCATGTTTGACAGTGGGGATGGTGTGTTCAGCTGTGTTGCTTTTACGCCAAACATAACGTTTTGCATTGTTGCCAACCTTCTTCCACAAGGTGGCTTGTGGCAAACTTTAAACTACACTTTTTATGGATATCTTTAAGAAATGGCTTTCTTCTTGCCACTCTTCCATAAAGGCCAGATTTGTGCAATATACGACTGATTGTTGGGATCTCTGCACATCCAGAGTGATCATGGGCCTCTTGGCTGCATCTCTGATCATGATTTCAATATTATCGCTTGCACAGTGGCTTTAAACTTCTTCACAACAGTATCTCGGACCTGCCTGGTGTGTTCCTTGTTCTTCATGATGCGCTTTTAACGGACCTCTGAGACTATCACAGTGCAGGTGCATTTATACGGAGACTTGATTACACACAGGTGGATTGTATTTATCATCATTAACTGGAGAGAGTTTGCTGCACTGAAAGTAAAGGGGCTGAATAATTTTGCACGCCCAATTTTTCACTTTTTGATTTGTTAAAAAAGTTTGAAATATCCAATAAATGTCGTTCCACTTCATGATTGTGTCCCACTTGTTGTTGATTCTTCACAAAAAAATACAGTTTTATATCTTTGTTTGAAGCCTGAAATGTGGCAAAAGGTCGCAAAGTTCAAGGGGGCCGAATACTTTCGCAAGGCACTGTATATTGTTGATTTTTTAAAATGGTAAATGGTATATATATATTTGAACCATAAACACACATATTTGAATGTAGAAACCCTACCCATAGGCTGTTCATACAAAACAACTGTTTATCAGCCATTTTCATCTTTGAGAAGAACATACAGTAAGACTTTGCCACTGATCATTTAAATCCCTACTCTTTCTGGGGTCCAGAAAAATTAAAGCAGATATATACAATTTTATAAACATTACAATACATTTTTACAACATATTTCACAACACATTGTCAACTCCAAAATCATCATATACACTGTGTCCCATTTGAACTCGAAAGGAACAATTAAATAGAAGGCCAAAACACAGTTAAATAACCTCACACCAATGCCCAATCTTTCCATCTTCATCAGTAGCCCTTCTCGCCACATAGTATTATAGGCCTTTTCAATGTCAAAAAGACAGTAGCCATTACTTCTTTCGTGACCAGTGTTTTTTTTTTTTTTTTTACACTTATTTGCTCACCTTGACTAATACATCCAGGGTAGGTCTACCTTTACAGAAACCACTTTGACAATGACTCTATAAACCTCTGTGCTCCAGGAAATAGCACAATTTATTGACAATCATCTTTCTATCAGTTTACATACAGTGGGGCAAAAAAGTATTTAGTCAGCCACCAATTGTGCAAGTTCTCCCACTTAAAAAGATGAGAGAGGCCTTTTCATCATAGGTACACTTCAACTATGACAGACAAAATGAGACATTTCTTTCTCCAGAAAATCACATTGTAGTATTTTTAATGAATTTATTTGCAAATTATGGTGAAAAATAAGTATTTGGTCAATTACAAACGTTTATCTCAAAACTTTGTTATATACCCTTTGTTGGAGGTCAAACGTTTTCTGTAAGTCTTATTGGGACACAATCATGAAGTGGAACGACATTTACTCCTTCGTTGCCCGGGCGGTGTGTTTGGATATTTCAAACTTTTTTACAAATCAAAAACTGAAAAATTGGGCGTGCAAAATTATTCACCCATAACCCCTTTCCAGTAATCTAATCATTTCAACCTGTTGCATAAAGTCAGTAAAAACAAACCTGTTTAACAAATCTAAAACCTTTAAAAAGTTGGTGCTGTCTCATCAGTGTAATTGTAGAAAAGGCCCATGGAGTTGGTGGAATAATCCTTTAATTCATTGCCATTTACTCAGCTCAGATCTCAACTCCATAAAAGGAGGAAATTGCCATCGCCTGATCTCGCTGCTTTCTCTTCCTTAACTCCATCTGATCCAGAAGTTCTGTGCGTCCATGAATCCACACTACTCAGTAAATATACCACTTTATGGTTAACGGAATTCCTGCCTCAGTCTCATCCATTCCTCTGTCACCTGACACCTGTTCACCTTCACTGTCAGTCATCCTACCTGTCCAGCTACCCACACAGATTCCACTAATCTTTCAGTAATAGTCAAAACTAACTTTTTCCCACTCTTAGCTACAATGTTGGCATGTCCCAAAGTCAATACTGTTCAGCTTGTACATTAATGATCTTCCTTTCTTCTGTCTGTACTGGGTCAGAAGTTCAAATGTATGAAGATGATACAGTGATAAATGCATGCAAATAACAATCAACAAGCTACACAAGAACTCACTACTGTAATGGCCCAGATGACAAAGTTGCTCAGGGACTCATATTTCCATCTCAATGTAAAAAAAACACAGTCTGCATGTTCCTCACAACGAGGACAACTGATGGCACTGAGCCAGATGTCTATGTGTCAGAGGAAAAGCTCCAGGGGGTATCTGATTTTAAGTACCTTGGCATCATACTTAATTAATTCCAACCTCTTTTAAAAAGCAAATGAAAAAGGTAACTCAAATAACCAAATTCAACCTAGCTAATTTCCAATACATATGAAATGTTTGACTACAGAGGTAACAAAACTGTACTTCAAACCTATGATACTCCCCCACTTAACATACTACTTGACTAGTTGGGCCCAAGCTTGCTGCACAACATTAAAACCCATTCTGTCTGCAAACAGGCTCTCACAGTTCTTGATAGGAAGCCAAATAGATATCATCACTGTTACATTCTCAGAAAGCATGAGCTCCTGAGTTGGAAAAATATTGTGCAATACACTGACGCCTGTCTTGTATTCAATATTCTAAATGGCCAGGCTCCCCCTCCACTCAGTATTTTTGTTAAACAGAAAACCCAAACATATGGCAGCAGATCCACAAGGTCCGCCATGAGAGGTGACTGTATAGTTAAGGAAAAGCACCTTTAGTCAATCTGCTTTCTCTGTGAGAGCTTCCCATGTCCGGAATAGCCTGCCATTAGACACACGCAACTGTGATTAATGTGCACTGTCCCTGCAAAAATATAAATAAAATCAAACTCAAACTGCAGTCCACTTTAATGACCTGACATTGTTCCAAGTAATGGAAACAGATTATAATGTTAGAATACATTAACTTCCTGCTCAAATTCCCTGGTGTTACCTAAACAATAAAACCAAGCAACAATAATAACAATCTATCACAAAACGTTTCCGATTCAACTATTCAGACCTGAATCATTTACAGCCCAATACAGTCCAGCGAGCACAAACAACTCTCCTATTCTTACCAGTAGGAAAAAATATAACCCCTACTCAAACAACGTTCTGGTTTACCTCTATCGTAATAACAAACTTTACAACCTTCTCTTCTCTTTCGGCTTCACTTTTATGAAATGTCCAAGACTTTAAAAATAACATGTAATGTGCCAAATTAGTCAATCCTTAAGAATAAAAAAACACATTTCGGTGGGCACAACTCTATTGCAATTACCTATCCGCTATTATTAGAATTCATTAGATTTAGGTAACTGTCTCTTCTTTGATTTACTTATTTAAATATGACTCCATTCTCAATATGTTATTCCAGCAGACCATTTAGGCAACAGACAACGTATTACCTCGAAATCGCCTCACTTTTTATGTTGAATGAATTTGTCTTTCAATTTGAACTAAGCAAGCTATTAAAACGTTCAGTTTATATCTTAAACAAACACTAGCGGCCATATCTTTCCAGGCAAAACATACCAATAGTTGAATTACAATCAGAAACACAGATTTTAGTCAATACCATATACCCAATGTTATTGAAATGACGAAGAAACCCCGCAAATAATATAATGGGTGGTAGAATGGGTGGTTTAAATTGTATCTACTTATATTCCCAGTATTAGATGATCAAATCTCTAGTAATCGATTATACACACATACAATTTATCATATTTTCATATATTCACAGAATCCATATAAAACGTATGAAATTCTGAGGTACTCACGACAACCATTCCATTTGCTCTTTCAAGGACTCTCCATAGCTACGAAGCAGCTCTCCAAACATACTCCCAACAGAAAGAGAAAAAAAAACGTATGTTTCCCGGACAATGACCATCCTGTTTTGGGATCCTCAACGGTTCTCTAACCTCCCAGAGACCATGTCAAAATCAAGCTTCTCGGGAACTATATCATCCCGCTCTCAATACCACCCTGTGATATTCTGTGATGGGCAGTGAAGGAACAGAACCCAACGATAACGTTATATCAAAGCTTATTATCCAAATGTCAATAATCAGATTAAGCATATTTCTATATGTTACTATCCAAACTCAGATTAAGACTCATTTCCGTATTCACACAACTCTCATATCACAGTCACACAATGAAATTCTCAAACATACCTTATCAGTTAGTTGTTTTTCAACAATATTTTAACCTGCAGGAATATTTTCAGATTTATATCTCATGATTAGTTCCTGGGATAATGCAACTCATACATTTACATCTTTCAATACTTCTAAAATGGGGTACAGGTTTAAAACAATTACAGGTTTAAAACAAGTACAGGTGCACCTTACTATCTTATACAATATTATAAATGGCCAAAACTAGTTGACACAGATTCTAGATATTTAACGCTAAATTACCAAACCCAGGGCATACCTGGCTAGCACATTTAAAATAATTGGAATTCACCACTTCTGAGGATCACGTTTCAGAATGAGGTCCTTCTTTCAATAGGGTTTCACCAGGTACCGTGCTTCACACAGAACCCACAGTCAATCTGTCCCTTCACTCCTACAAACTGCACCAATCCCCACTGTGATCAATTCAGTGTCAGGACGGCTCTAGGTCGCAAGCAACTGACCAGTGGCAGAGTATCTTTGAGTCCACAAACGCTCAGATCACTCTCCTCTGACTCGGCCCTGCTTACTCCTCAAAGGTTCCCCACTCACACATGAATACACACTCAGAGCCTACGTAACAGAGGCTTTTTTTTAAACTCGACTGTGTGGTTCGCTCACCTGTTTTAAAAAAAACGAAGTTTGTGATGTGGTATCCACTCGGCTCGCTGCCTCTCATATCAAAGGTGGGTCCATCTGCTCTGTTCCCGAAGTGTGGTCTCCCTGAGATCCCAAGATTGAGGGATCCCTCGTGGACGATTTACCCAGGTCGTCAGGAGCGATCACCAAGTGAAGATTCACATCCCATTCTCGTCACTAAATGTGGTGGTTAATTTCTTTACTATCAAATGAGGAGAGACAAACTTATCACACAATTCAGACTTGTACTTAAACTGAAACTTTATTAGTGAAAGCTTTGCAATAGCGATGGCTGGTCGACGAATCACCGTCTCTGATGATCCGTTGAGAGCGCCGAGACAAAAGTACAAAGGTCTTTTATAGCCAAGATACACCCCCTTCAACCTACATGACAAACAGCAGATATATAGAATGGGTCACAAGGTTAAGATTTGTATGAAAGATACCTATAATACGTAGCAGACAGTATCTGCTGTGGCAACAGTTTTCATTGTGTCTGTCTCTCCGACTCCAAACTCGAACCATCTCTCCCTGGTACGGTAGAGAACAGAAACATTAACTCATGCTCTGGAATGCTCTTTAGGTTTTATCACCCAAAAGACATTGTAAATCTCCTGTCAGTGTTATCTCCCAAAGGCCCATCCTCAGTAGAACATACACACAATAGTTAAGAATACTCTATTCTGTTGAATAAAACAACCGTTTGATGCAATAACAGTATTATAACATAATCTTGCAATTTTGCCACCATACTTCCCGCACATGAAGGATCCTTCCCAGGCGTTACAAAAGGCAATATAACTACACATTTCTATCTAGAAGGTAGAACCTCTACACTCCAGATTCTATTAAATAATCTCAGGAGAATATTTATGACCTCATCAGGATGATGCTTAAACATTGCATAACATAATTTATCATAACCTGGGCTGTACATCCAGAGCCTATTAGGGCTAATCACATCTCATGCCATGTGAAATCAGCATCCAACGATGAGTCAACAATATTCCTCTTCTTAAACACATTAGTATGAGCATTTGAAATCTGACGCTTGCGTTGCTTGTACACTTCGTTCAAAGTAACCCCACTATGTACATTAGCAAATGCTCTCCCCAACATGTCATAGTTTTCTTTATCTGATACAGCCAGATTATCACCGTCACCAAAACTGGAATTCGAGTGTTTTTACTTCTTCCAGTCATTTTCTTCAACTTGGACCAAACATCTCTCAACTCCGTACCCCTGCCTATTGTAGAACAAACTGTCTCCATGCATTTCTCTTGGCAGACTTAACGACCCTATGCACCAAAGCTCTCTTCCTTTGGAAATCAATTCGATTTTCAGGCGTCAAAGTCATAATCTGTAGACCCTATATCTTTCTCGAATAGCCAAAGTACAATCTTCAGGCCACCAAGGAACTACCTTTCCTTTCTCACCCACTTCACTCACTGGTATATGTAGGTTCGCTGCACTCAAAATCAGAGAAGTGACAGAGGCAGCACAAACATCAACATACCTCTCTAAAAACAACTCTCCAACAGAGTTTAAACAATGTTCTCCAAACGTTTCCCAGTCTTCTTTAGGAAAGCCACATCTTCTGAACTATCTGGAATAGTGACATCAAAGTTCATGGTACATAATCGGGAAATGATCACTCCCAATAGTAGAATCATCCAATACCTTCCATTCACACATGTCTGCAATAGCGTTAGAAACCATTGTGAGGTCCAGGCAGGATGTAACCTCTCTGACAACATCTATTCTTGTATCGCCATCCATCGTTAAGACATACTAATGCTTTTTCTTCCATCATATCTTTGACAATCATACCATTAGCATCAGTATGTGGGCTTCCCTATAAAGTAGTATGTGTATTAAAGACACCACACCATATCTCACTAGATCCCAAGTATCCTGACATTTCATCAAACATTGCTATACAAAGTTTTTGACAAGGATTGTTTAAATTGACCAGCTTAATATTATTACCTGTACTGGGGATGTCAACCATCACACATTCATATTCAGGTGGAACAGATATATTACGATATGCATTTATGAATGTAGCGCATCCACCACCCTGACCAGTTGTTCTGTCAGATCTGACTGAAACTCAATCAGCCTTCATTAAAGGAAGGAGTATTCATAACCATATACAATTGGTATTAGATAACCTACATTACAGTAGAACTCATTACAGAGTTCATAGAAGGTATTAGATAACCTACATTACAGCAGAACTCATTACAGAGTTCATAGGAGAATATGGCTTTAAATAGTCTTTCGCTTTTTTCAAGGCTTTTTACACTTTAGAGACTAACTTTTTATTTAGAACCTACTTTGGGTTCGGGGAGAATTTCTGTAAAGTGATAAGGTTGATGTATAATGATACTAGCAGTTCGGTGGCTATGAGCAAAAGAACATCCACTAATTTCTCTATTGCTAGAGGAATTAAACAGGGTTGTCAAAGCTCCCCTCTTTAACTTATTTTAGCCACATATTCCTTAGCCTTATTTCTTAACAAATCTGATCATTTAAACAGGATTCATATTTTTGGTAAAGATAGAAATATCAGTCAATTTGCAGATGATACTGCCCTTTTCCTAAAGGATAGGGGGGCTACTCCCTTGAGGTGGGATAATGTTTATTCATTTTTTATATATTGAACTGCAAAAATGTTATAAATCCCTCAAACTTGTAAAACTTAAAATGTCTAAAGTCATGAAGTCATGTCTCTGAATGTATGTTGCTATCTCATTGCCTTATCACATCTAAATGTGTCCTGAAATATTCTTGTTATCTTTTGTTAGATTTCTCTTCACCCATTTTCATTGTGCACACTGTATTGTCCCTGTATTGATATGTAGTATTGTGATATTATTGTTGCAATAGAAATTCTCATTTTTAAAAATTATGACAGGAGCTGGAGCACACGTACAGTGGTGGGAGTGATCCGTCAATCTATCACAACAGACCAATCGTGCAAGAGTGATAGATTTTCCCGTCCAATCACCACAAACACTAGTAGGGGATACTAGTGTTTGTGGTAATTGGACGGTAGAAACATTGTTAGAAAAGGGGTAGGCATTGGAATGGTAGGTAGCTAATGTCATATCACATAATATAATGAATACATCTGTTCTACACTGCTCAAAAAAATAAAGGGAACACTTAAACAACACAATGTAACTCCAAGTCAATCACACTTCTGTGAAATCAAACTGTCCACTTAGGAAGCAACACTGATTGACAATACATTTCACATGCTGTTGTGCAAATAGAATAGACAACAGGTGGAAATTACAGGCATTTAGCAAGACACCCCCAATAAAGGAGTGGTTCTGCAGGTGGGGACCACAGACCACTTCTCAGTTCCTATGCTTCCTGGCTGATGTTTTGGTCACTTTTGAATGCTGGCGGTGCTTTCACTCTAGTGGTAGCATGAGATGGAGTCTACAACCCACACAAGTGGCTCAGGTAGTGCAGCTCATCCAGGATGGCACATCAATGCGAGATGTGGCAAGAAGGTTTGCTGTGTCTGTCAGCATAGTGTCCAGAGCATGGAGGCGCTACCAGGAGACAGGCCAGTACATCAGGAGATGTGGAGGAGGCCGTAGGAGGGCAACAACCCAGCAGCAGGACCGCTACCTCCGCCTTTGTGCAAGGAGGAGCACTGCCAGAGCCCTGCAAAATGACCTCCAGCAGGCCACAAATGTGCATGTGTCTGCTCAAACGGTCAGAAACAGACTCCATGAGGGTGGTATGAGGGCCCGACGTCCACAGGTGGGGGTTGTGCTTACAGCCCAACACCGTGCAGGACGTTTGGCATTTGCCAGAGAACACCAAGATTGGCAAATTCGTCACTGGCGCCCTGTGCTCTTCACAGATGAAAGCAGGTTCACACTGAGCACATGTGACAGACGTGATAGTCTGGAGACGCCGTGGAGAACGTTCTGCTACCTGCAACATCCTCCAGCATGACCGGTTTGGCGGTGGGTCAGTCATGGTGTGGGGTGGAATTTTTTGGGGGGGCCGCACAGCCCTCCATGTGCTCGCCAGAGGTAGCCTGACTGCCATTAGGTACCGAGATGAGATCCTCAGACCCCTTTGTGAGACCATATGCTGGTGTGGTTGGCCCTGGGTTCCTCCTAATGCAAGACAATGCTAGACCTCATGTGGCTGGAGTGTGTCTGCAGTTCCTGCAAGTGGAAGGCATTGATGCTATGGACTGGCCCGCCCGTTCCCCAGACCTGAATCCAATTGAGCACATCTGGGACATCATGTCTCGCTCCATCCACCAACGCCACGTTGCACCACAGACTGTCCAGGAGTTGGCGGATGCTTTAGTCCAGGTCTGGGAGGAGATCCCTCAGGAGACCATCCGCCACCTCATCAGGAGCATGCCCAGGCGTTGTAGGGAGGTCATACAGGCACATGGAGGCCACATACACTACTGAGCCTCATTTTGACTTGTTTTAAGGACATTACATCAAAGTTGGATCAGCCTGTAGTGTGGTTTTCCACTTTGATTTTGAGTGTGACTCCAAATCCAGATCTCCATGGATTGATAAATTTGATTTCCATTGATAATTTTTGTGTGATTCAACTATGGAAAGAAAAAAGTATTTAATAAGAATATTTCATTAATTCAGATCTAGGATGTGTTATTTTAGTGTTCCCTTTATTTTTTTGAGCAGTGTATTTACCAATTTCTATGCAATCTGTGTGCTTGTTGTAGAATCCCCAGCTACCAGTACCAAAATGTTTTTCCTCACCAAAATAATAGTATAATAATCACAGATTTAAAATACTAATCAATTGCTAAAAGTTTATTGCTATAATGTACCATTTTTTGTCTGGGCTAAAGGGGATGGGCAAAGGTTTCCCTGTTTGTTAAAAACTTTCTTTAAACAACAGCTAATACATCTTAAAAGCTCCCAGCCACCGAAGATATTCATGCCAGGTGGGGTCTGAGAAAGGACTGAAAAACTCCAGCAACCTGGGGATTCCAGCCAACCGAGCCATGTTCTCTCTGCTCCCATCCAGCCGGCGGTACCGGAGCATCGGGTCACGGACCAACAGGCTCCAAAAGAGCTTCTTTCTCCAGGCCATAAGACTGTTGAATAGCATAAAACTGTTGAATAGCTAACTACCCCCGCCCTCCCTCTCTCCCACAAACTATCCACACTGACTACCTGAAAGGACTTTGCCCATCCTCAAGTCTCTATCATTCAGCCACACCCACCTACACTGACACTTCACATTCATGCATACACACTGACTGACGTGCCCAAAGTAAACTGCCTTTTGCTCAGGCCCTGAAGCCCAGGATATGCATATAATTGGTACCATTGGAAAGAAAACACTCTGACGTTTGTAGAAATGTTAAAATAGTGTAGGAGACTATAACAAAATAGATATGGTAGGAGAAAATGCAAAGAAAAACCAACCATAATTTTTTTTTAAGAGAGGCTATGCTCTAGAACGTTTCGGGAAGTAATGTAATCCAGCTCTCCATATGCAATTCCTATGGCTTCCACTGGATGTCAGTAGTCTTTGTTCAAGGTTTCAGGCTTGTTTCTTCCCAAACAAGGAATAATTATGAGTTTTAGTAATCAGTCTGTGCACACGCGACGAAGAAGACGCGCACCTGCTAATATCGTTTTCCTATTGAACATAAGTTACTTCTTTCCGTATTAAATATAATTGTTTAATTACATTTTAGGGTACCTAAGGGTTAAGTAGAAATGTATTTTGACTTGTTATAACAAAGTTTAGCGGTAGCTTTTTGGATTCCTTCCTTTCAATGGTGCCAACTAAACAGACTTTTTGGTATATAAAGAAGGATTTTATCTAACAAAACGACACTACATGTTGTTGCTGGGACCCTTTGGATGACAAATCAGAGGAAGATTTTCAAAAAGTAAGTGAATATTTAATCGCTATTTGTGAATTTATGAAACCGGTTGAAAAATATTTGATGTGGGGTGCCGTCCTCAAACAATCGCATGGCATGCTTTCACTGTAAAGCCTATTGTAAATCGGACAGTGCAGTTAGATTAACAATACTTTAAGTTTTTAACCGATATAAGAGACTTGTATGTACATAAATGTTTAATATCCATAATTTTTATGATTATTTATTTGAATTGCGCGCCCTCCAGTTTCACTGGAAGTTGTCCCGCCAGCGGGATGCCTAGCCCTTTAAATTAAATAAAAATGAATTGTCAGAGTAGATATCCCAGGACAAATTAGGTAGCAACAGCAAGCTAGCTAGATAAATGGCCATTAATGAATTTCATGCATTTCGACCTTTCACAAAATAATATAGGTGGTTCAGAGTTGCGTGCATCTGGTGTGGATGGACAAAATCAACATGCAGGCGTGTGCCTGTTCAATTCAGCATGTGAGCTTTGCAGCTTGCAGCACTGGTACGCAAAGCTCAGAAGAAATATCCGACCATGGAGAAGCACGAGATTTGACTACACTCAACTTTCTAGAGTTTTCACTGTTAGTTAACACTATCAACATTTCCCTTTACTGTGGCAATTGTGATCAAATCAACGCAATATTAACCATTTTCAATGTAACATACAGAAACAAAATGAACTATGCAAGAGATTTTGTTGTAGGCAGAATGCATTGGAGTAGGATTCTATGTGCACGACTCAGCCCATACTCTACACAGACACAGACAGGTGCAGTGTAACCAATCAGAGCTGTAGTAGGCCTATATGCAAATAGACTATGCATATAGACTATACAATATAGATCTGTGCCATTTACTATGAACTGGACTGTTTACTGCTGTGGTAGTGAGTAGATAAGCTTGTTTTAACAAGAGCTGCATGTAGCCACATTCTGTTCATAATGTTTGCTAGTTAGAGCGTCAGTGTGTTAATAGCCCAGTTATAGATAATTTGTAGTCAGCAATAGGGGAGTGATTCCTTCCTACAAGAGCACAAAACTTGTACGTTTCTAGACATCTTTGAAAAGCAAATACGGTACAAGGCTTATTTTTATCTTAAAGGGGCAGTGTTGTATTTTGAGGCTTGATTAAGCTAAGTAGCAAATAGGCAGAGGGTAGCATCATTTATCTGAGTCTCTGTAATAATGGTATGGGAATAATAATGCATTTTATTTTTACTCACATCGGCTACAGAGAGTGTGATCACACAGTCGTCCGGAACAGCTGATGCTCTCATGCATGTTTCAGAGTTACTTGCCTCGAAGCGAGCATAGACGTAATTTGGCTCGTCTGGTAGGCTCGTGTCACTGGGCAGCTCGCGGCTGTGCTTCCCTTTGTAGTCTGTAATAGTTTACAAACCCTGCCATATCCGACGAGGATCAGAGCCGGTGTAGTACGATTCAGTCTTAGTCCTGTATTGATGCTTTGCCTGTTTGATGGTTCGTCGGAGGGCATAGAAGGATTTCTTATAAGCTCCTTGAAAGTGGCAGGTTAGCTCAGTGCGGATGTCGCCTGTAATCCATGGCTTCTGGTTGGGGTATGTATGTAATACAACACCCCCCTGAAATGGACAAAAATGAATGGGATCATATTGGCACTGTACGAAACATATACACAATGGACAATACCACTCAATTGGACGTAGTTTCAACTGGGAGTCTCGTGAGTGAAAACATCCGAAGATCATCAAAGGTAAACGACACCACACCCACTTTTTCCAACTCGTTTAGAAGCCAACTATCACATATTTCAGAGCAGGCACAAAATTCACAGCGCCTTCTGTTCAAACCATAATAAAAACATAAAACACGTAGTTACATTCTAGCTGCGGGTCCAGTTCTGACATTATATGTAGGCCTAGCTGAGGTGACCCCGAATCCCAAGTTTCAACTCGATAGGTCATTTGGAGCCCGAGTAGCGACCTTAATTGGTGTTGAAAATCCACATTTTCCGGGCATTGCTACGGGGTCCTTGAATGAGCTATCGGACAGAAATGTTAGGGTCCGTCTCTATGGGCCGAGGTGGTTTCAATGCACCTAGTCTTGCGACTCGGGGACATTTCTAAATGTCGTCATTGCCGTGTTGTCAAAATGAATTGAAGTTATTGCAAATGTACGAGGCTGTTTCTCGGTCTGAGAACCTTCTAGAGCCACATAACTCACTGTGCACTATCGACTTGAGCTCTATAACAGGTTTCTAAAGTTTCAGAGCTCTAGGTCTGACGGTTCTTTGATAGTTTGAACAAAGGTAACTATTGCAGGCTCTTGGAAATCTGATGGGATGAATGACTCATTTACAGTTCATGAGGGTTGCCTAATCACACATATGAAGTTTTGAAAAGATCTGACCTTTTTAACCCTTTGAAACAGTCCCTTTGACACCATTTTAAGGCACTTCCGGTTGACACAGGAAGCTATAAGTAAACACATATCTTGATTGGGGTAGGCTCTTACAGAATCCTGAGCTTTAAGTTGTTATGTTAAGAATTGACTGATCTACACAGGGTTGAATGCAGTGATTTTGTGAAAACTTTATATGTTATGTATATTAAAACACTTTTAGGGTGAATTTAATCACTTCCGGTTGCTCCAGGAAGCTTAAAATCAACACAGGTAGACCTCATAGTGGCCTGATGGATTGTCCTCGAAGACAGGTTCATAAGGCATTCATAACCCACATAGGCTTCAGGTTGAATTTAGGGTTGCAGGCAATGTATTCCTATGGGGAGAGAAGTCAGTGAAAACTGTTTGATGTAAACACCTTATTTGAACTGTTAAGAGTTAATGCTACACGGTCAAGGCTAGATATACACAGATCGGGAGGACCTCAGGAACGTACCTGAGGTCGAATTGTGCTTCTAACCCTAATGGTTCTCTCACTGTCTCCAATAAGCAATTGAAATTTAGGACCAAGCTTCATTTTGGGCCTACTTTTTCTCATGGTCGCTGCTCTTAGAACGAGCAAGCTACGGTCAAGCGGGGCATCTCGTTGAACTCGGCAAAGCCTAGAGATTATGGTAATGCCATTGCAGACTCTGTGTGTCTTTAAGCACCGCACTTTGTCACTCCATCCTTGCTGTGTGTGTGTGTGTGTGTGCGATGTGTGTGTGTGTGTGAGAGAGAGAGCTTTTCTTTGACATCTGTTGGAAGAAATTACTGATTGACAGTTCATGAGGGTTGCCATCTAATCACACATATGAAGTTTTGAAAAGATCAGACCCTTTTAACCCTTCGAAACAGCACCTATGACACCATTTGAAGGCACTTCCGGTTGACACAGGAAGCTGAAAGTGAACACATATTCTCCTTGGGATAGGCACTTATAGAATTTTGAGTTTTAAGTCTTTATGTTAAGAACTTACTTATTTACAGAGGGTTGAATGAGTGTGTGTTATTTCAGAAAATCACAGAAATCTCGCAGAGCTCCGATACACACTTAAAAAAGATTTGTCTGAACACGCTGCAACTGGATCTGTAACTTTTTTGAAGAAAAAAAACACCTTTTTATGAACATCACCAATTGTACATTGTACGATTTCTCTTAAATTGCAATAGATAAATGGCTGGTTATTTTTTTCCTGACACCGTAGGTTCATGTCCTTTGACGTGAAGCGGTCAAATTAGCGCTGTATTTTTGTTTTTGACCTTTAAGAGGCATTAGAAGACGTTACCAATTCAACCACATCTATTGCAGGATAAATCCATGTTAAAGTTTACATAGCTGGATGATACATTTTACTTTATGGGTTGGTTATGGGTCTCCCTTTTCCATAATAGGGTCATATACTTACAAATATAAACACATGCAAAAATATCAATTTTACTGATTTAGTCAGTATAAAGAGTGTGCATGGTGGGCATATGCCAGCCCACTCAGAATGAGTTTTTCCCCACAAAACAGCTTTATTAGATAGAAATACTCCAGTTTCATCAGCTGTCCGGTCTCAGACGATCCCGCAGGTGAAGAAGCCAGATGTGGAGGACCTGGGCTGGCATGGTTACACGTGGTCTGCAGTTGAGGCTGGTTGGATTTACTGCTAAATTCTCTAAAACGACGTTGGAGACAATTTCTCTACCATAAACTAACATTCACTTCTCTGGCAACAGCTCTGGTGGATATGCCTGCAGTCAGCATGCCAATTGCACATTCCCTCAAACCTTGAGACATCTGTGGCATTGTGTTGTGTCAAAGCTGCACATTTTGAGGGGCCTTTTATTGTTCCCAGCACAAGGTGCACCTGTGTAATGTCTATGCTGTTTAATCAGCTTCTTGATATGCCACACCTGTCAGGTGGATGATTTTCTTGGCAAAGAAGAAATACTAAACAGGGATATAAACAAAATGTGAACATTTGAGTTCAGCTTTTAGTCAATTAAACATTTCTGGGATCTTTTATTTCAGCTCATGAAACACAGGACCAACACTTTACATGTTGCATTTATAATTTAGTTCAGTCTAGTTTTTATCCCAAATGGTTCTGGACACTACAGCCCAGAAGTACTGACCCTCAGACTTGTGTGAAGACAGATTTTAAGGATGCCTCCTGGTCTGATAATCAGCCCTGTAGCTGCCATTTTCCACCACAAACGTGGAAGGCTGATGCAATGGCTTGAGACGCAGCCCATACAAAAACCACCTCTAGCTTAAACAGACTGAAAATGGACACAGGTGAGCAATCGACTTAGACTAAATCCACATCAGACAATCATGAATCAGATTACTAGTGTAAAGATTCATTTTATTAAAAAGATACCGCCATTTACATTGAAAATGAAATAAAACCCTAAATCATTCTGCTTTTAGTACAGCTATGAGTACACTTCAATGCACTCGACTGGAGCTGATATATTGCCAAATATGTCAGAAAAGGAAAGAAAATTGCCATTAACACTGGCCAAAGGCTAACAAATTCAAAATGCACAGGAAGCTAAAAACATCACCACTGTAAAAAGAGCCATTGAAATGTACAGTTCGGGAATTTGTTGTACATACAGATGAAATAATAATGCCAAAGCCAGAGGATGAACACCAAGGGATAAATAAACTAAATGACAGGAGAAAGAAATCAAAATACATGGACAAAGGGGTTAAATGGCTTCAAGCCCTGAGGCAAATGGGGATAGGGGAACAGCAGGGCATGGAGCGGTTTCACCCCCATGGTCAGTCAGCATCAGGTATGGGGCTTTTCCTCTGGCTGGGAGACCTGGATCGGCTGAAACAAGGCAGGAAGACAATTAGCATTTTCAGTGGAGCACGACCTTTAAAACAAAGCATGAACATTGGCGTAGCTATTTCATCAGCTGACTGCACCAGGCACTACTCCTAATTCAAATAATCATTGTGTTTAGATACTGGGGACAAAAAAAAACAAAAAAGGTAGAACCTGATAGTTGTACAAGCATCTGGTAATCATCATAACTAAAATAGCTAGTAATCTGGGATGCGACCTGGAGAAAGACATCTGTGGTGCAAAAGTGTCTCCAGTACCAAATGCATGAATAAAAGTCTTACTTCTGTGCCACATGAAAGAAAACATATGCAGGGCAGCATTTCCCAAATTCAGTCCTTGGGACCCCAAGGAGTGCACATTTTGTTTTTTGCCCTAACACTACACAGCTGATTCAAATGATCAAAGCTATGATGATTGTTTAAAATCACCTGTGTTGTGATTGAGCAAAAAACTAAAACATGCACACCTTGGGGTCCCGAAGACCGGGATTGGGAAACCCTGGTGTAGGGGTATGAGGAGATTCTCAAGTTTAATACCTCTTCTTCTTGGTGGTGGCCGAGCGGGACCTGGAGCGAGATCTGGAGACGCTCCGCGCCCTGGGGCGGGACACTGACCGGGAATGGGAGCGAGAACGGGAGCGACTGCAGGAGAAACAGCATTAGCGTCAGTGGGCAATGAGGGGTCTGCACAATATGGCATGGACCAAATATTGCGATTTTACTTGCAATTATAGATCAAAACAGGTACGGTTGGAATCACAGAAATAGAATGATCATTCTAATTTTAAAGGTTGGAATGCAGTTTAGTTTGGCATGATAACAAATGAAGGGAGGAAATGGTTGTGACAGTAGGAATCAAAGTGTTGGTCACTGATTCCCATGGGACCTTAATTAGATAAATGTACACGCAGACAGATTTTAGAATATTATTCACCCTTTCCTCAGATTAAGAACAATGCTGATATACTCCACCACTGGTCCCAGCCTGTATTAGAGCAAAAGTTTCCTAGCAAGATTCACCCTCAATAAATTTTGCTAGCCATCTGGTCACTAGCAATTAGCATTAGGGGCCATTGTTTTTAGGCACATTTGGAGCTTGCTAAGAAGACCACATCACTTGCTCTCTGCAAAACACTAGTTATACAAACAAATAGTATAATAGAACACTTGAATTTATATTAAGAAAAGTGGAAAGCTGCATCGATTTTGTTTGGGATAATCTGTTGACTGCATGCGTTTTGGTCAATGCATGCTGAGTGAATCTCAAGCATGAGGAACTGTCTGCTGGAGTGACAGGGGGCGGGGAGTGGTGTGTGGGATTGGGAAGCGGCCAAAAGAGGAGAAAACTCCCAACTCTAGCAAAAAAAATTGAAAGTAAAAAAACACATTAAAATAATGTTAGACAGCCTAAACTCAAACATGAGCGCACGATTTTAGAATGCATGGTTTTGAATTATAATGATGCCTAATCAGGCTGACAGTTTTGACACGCATCTCAACTAGAACGGGTCTCTATTTTCACTTTTTATCGCTGAAGCCACACAAAACAATACGAATGTTCCCATTAATTCTTTTTGAGCTCATTTGAATAGGAAGATAGTCGAGGCCTTACCATACATGCTAAGCTAGACCTATTCATCAATTTATGGAAACGATTGCCATCTGTAAAGATTGGAGATAATAATATCCTGCTAGCATAGTCAGTACTCCGCCGGTCCTTTCCACCCAGCTTGCTTCACCTCCTGATGAGTTTTTCACTTACGCGGTACTTAAAATATTGCAGCCTCTTGCAATATGGATATTGCACATCAATATCGCAATTTCGAGTCAAATTTGATTTAATCGTTCAGCCGAGACTGGTTTGGTTCTTTTTTTGTACTAGCACTTATTCCACTTCAAGCACTAGCTAGGTTTCCATAAATGTGGCAGATTTGCTATTTTTTTATATTGGCATTTTACTAGCAGTGGTGTTATAACATCAAACCAACTTCTTGCGAATAAAAGGCTGTGCGTAATGAAGTGCACACAAAAAGCATAACTTTCATTTCCTGAATAAAAAGCAAATGCTATGCATTTCCATCCCATTTTTAACTTGGTTTTGGCACAAAGTCTGTTTTAAACAGCAAATGTGCCCATTCTGGTATTGGCATGCGCTCTAGCCAACAACTTGCAGATACAGTGCAGAGGGTAGGCTACATGAGATTACAGATAAGAGCAAGAATCTACATTTGTCAATTGGCAGCCAATCACCAATGATCCTCCATCTATTGCAAAGGAGCATCAAGCTCATCACAGTGCACTTTTACCACACTGAAGTTCAATGTATTTAATCTGTAGCCTAATAAACTGTGCATGCTTTTTAAAGTCGTCGTGGGAGGACCACATCGCATAGCATCGCGTGACCGGTTATTCTATCAACAGTCGCAGAATCTAATCACCTACAACAACAAAAACTATCCACCCTTGTCTAGCATATTTTGTTTCATCAACATTTTTAAACAATTTAACGTTTCCACCAGGTCTGTCTTCAGTTTGACAGGTACTTGACTCAAATAGTTTGATGGAAACCTGGTTACTGCCATTTAAGAACCTGTCTCATTTCTAGTCAGAATGTAGATTGCGTTTACTTTAACCTGTGCAAAAGTTCTGTATTATTCTCCCAAGGAATAGATTTCACAACAAGGGAGATCTGCCATGATACAGTAGTCCATTCTTGAGTGCCATATTGGTTGGTTTACAACATTGATTAAAACCACCTTACAGGAAATTCACATAACACGATAATTTGGATAGCCAAGCAAGTGTCACCCTCGTGAGTGCTAACAAGCAGGCTTGGTAGTGCTAGGTATCAGCAGCCATTGCGTAGTACTTGCATAAAGTTCAGCTTTCCCCAACTTGTCCTCGCCCTGCACACTTACATCCTCGCACTGCCTTACATTGAAAACTCTATTAGTTTATCACCCCCATCAGGTTGTGGCAAAGCCCTGTTTAGAGTGGGGCAGTTGCGACACATTTGTTTAATTTCAAGAGCAACACTGGCTTTTCGAAACCGCAGTTTGTCGTCAGTAAAATGAAAAGCACGCATTTTCTTTACTTTGTACTTTTTTACCCCTTTTCGTAGTTACAGTCTTGTCCCATCGCTGCAACTCCTGTACGGACTCCGGAGAGGCGAAGGTCGAGAGCCATGTGTCATCCGAAACACAACCCTGCCAAGCCACACTGCTTCTTGACACACAGCTTGCTTAATCTGGAAGCCAGCTGCACCAATGTGTCGGCGAAAACACTGTAGAACTGGCAACCTTGTCAACGTGCACAAGCCTGGCCCACCACAGGAGTTGCTAGAGTGCGATGTGAAAAGGACATCCTGGCCGGCCAAACCCTCCCCTAACCCGGACGATTCTGGGCCAATTGTGCGCCACCTCATGGGTCTCCCGGTCACAGCCAGTTGTAATACGGCCCGAGATCGAACCCGGATCTGTAGTGACGCCTCAGGGCACAGCCTTAGACCGCTGCGCCATTCAGGAGGCCCTGCAATCATGCACTTTCGATCAATCATTACTTTCAGTAGCATCAACTGTCGCAGTAAGAACTAGACGACAGGCCTACCATGTTTAAAGACAACTTCATGACTGACTATCATTTACCTTACTGATCTGCGCACTGGAGTCCTGGACCGACGGACTGGGGTCCTGGATCTGCACACGGGACTTCTGGACTTGGAACGTGCTGGGGACCCAGATCTACCGTGCAAACACAATACCCTCTGTCATGTCATCTATTCAAAGCAGCTCTAGCCGCTATATGTAAACTAAGGGTTGGGATGGTAGCTACAAATTACACAAGTCTAAAAATATATATACAACAAACAGTCAAAAAATATAGTATATTCACCGATTTCAGCAGTAGATTAAATCTTACCTGCTTCTGCGCTTTGAGTATGATGGGGATCTATTACGCCTGTTAGAGGGAGATAAGGGAACTCATGAAGCTGATAATAGCAATTAAGAGAACTCTTAGGCCGCATTTACACTGGCAGCCCAATTCTAATCTTTTGCCAAATTACCAGCAAAAGAGAAGACCAATTGGCAAAAATATCAGAATTGGGCTGCCTGTGTAAAAACAGCCTTATAATATCAGACACAGGTCCAAGGTCAGCTAGAATAATAAATAATCAAATAAAAACATTTCATAGGAGACTCCAAGTCTCTTCAAGTCAACTTGCAGGGGTCCTTTTGTGAAACAGAATCACTCACCGGTCACGGTCGTTGCTTCGGCTGCGTGAGCGGTAACGCCTTCCCCTGGACCTTGAGCGAGATCGTGAGCGGGACCTGAGAGGAGGATCATTGATCAACATACAGTATATGTATGGTTTCTACACAAATGACATTATCTTGGAGCCACCATGTTGTTGAATGTCATTCAACGAAAGTGACATTCCAATTAACGGTGAAAGAAACATTCTGGAGTAGGCGGCCTCTACACTGTACCTGCTGCGGCGACGACCTCCTCCCCTCTTGCTAAAGCGAGAGCAGTCATATGCATAATGGCCACTCTCGCCACATTGGTAGCAGCGGTCGTTGGGGTCGAAGTGCCGACGGCTGGGACGGCCGTAGCGTGACTTGCGAGACATGCCAGTTGACAACTCCACTCTTATGCGAGAACCACAGAGAACTCTGAAAAAAGACAGTAGATTAAGAATAGATGGCATATATAGCCTGCTAGCCAGTGTCAGGTCTTGTGAAAGTGGTAAGGTCTGCAAAAAATTGAATATTGAAGACAGTGTTATAGATTAAGCCCTATGAATCCACAGAATAACGGGCTGCTGTATGCAATCTCACATGTACTCACTTGCCATCCATGCCCTTCGTCGCATCCTCAGCATCTCTGGGATCTTCGTACTCGACGAAGGCAAAGCCAGGAGGGTTCCTGGCCACCCAGACGCTGCGCAGAGGTCCATAGTAGCTGAACGCCCGCTCCAACTCCCCCTTAGCAGCCCCGTTGCCTAAGTCACCCACATAGACCTTGCAGTCAGTGTTGCGCGAGGAGCCACGTGATGACGAGTGGGACATCTTAAAATCTGAAACTAGATATGAAGGAGTGACATTGAGACCTTGTGTAACACCATATAGACCTTAAGGACTAGCATGGCCTGTTGCACTGGGTAGGAAATAATGACCAACTCATCATTTCATGAAAATACTTGCAATTTATCCAGCTGCTCATTATTTTACAGGAACAATTAAATAGTTTCAGCACATGCTACAAGTGAGGCTGGCTAAAGGTTAGCTAGCCCAATAATGGATTAAAGAGCCTAAAGTTACTCCTAGTCCAAGGACCTTACATGTTGTGTTTAGAGGAAAATTGGCAATGGTAACCAACAACTCACTCTAAACGTATTGCGGCATTGTCCTATACCGAACGAAAATAAATGCAACTGAAACAAATAAATGTGGCACTATGGATGTCATATGACTGGGAATACAGATATGCATGTTGGTCACATACAGTGTGGCAAAAAAGTATTTAGTCAGCCACGAAATTGTGCAAGTTCTCTCACTTAAAGATGAGAGAGGCCTGTAATTTTCATCATAGGTACACTTCAACTACGACAGACAAAATGAGAAAGAAAATCCAGAAAATCACATTGTAGGATTTTTAATGAATTTATTTGCAAATTATGGTGGAAAATAAGTATTTGGTCACCTACAAACAAGCAAGATTTCTGGCTCTCACAGACCTGTAACCTCCTTTAAGAGGCTCCTCTGTCCACTCGTTACCTGTATTAAGGGCACCTGTTTGAACTTGTTATCAGTATAAAAGACAGCTGTCCACAACCTCAAACAGTCACACTCCAAACTCCACTAGGGCCAAGACCAAAGAGCTGTCAAATGACACCTGAAACAAAATTGTAGACCTGCACCAGGCTGGGAAGACTGAATCTGCAATAGGTAAGCAGCTTGGTTTGAAGAAATCAACTGTGGGAGCAATTATTAAGAAATGGAAGACATACAAGACCACTGATAATCTCCCTCGATCTGGGGCTCCACACAAGATCTCACCCCGTGGGGTCAAAATGATCACAAAAATCCCAGAACCACATGGGGGGGCCTAGTGAATGACCTGCTGGGACCAAAGTAACAAAGCCTACCATCAGTAACACACTACGCCGCCAGGGACTCAAATCCTGCAGTGCCAGACGTGTCCCCCTGCTTAAGCCAATACATGTCCAGGCCCGTCTGAAGTTTTCTAGTGAGCATTTGGATGATCCAGAAGAAGATTGGGAGAATGTCATATGGTCAGATGAAACCAAAATATAACTTTTTGGTAAAAACTCGACTTGTCATGTTTGGAGGACAAAGAATGCTGAGTTGCATCCAAAGAACACCATACCTACTGTGAAGCATGGGGTGGAAACATCATGCTTTGGGGCTGTTTTTCTGCAAAGGAACCAGGACAACTGAGCCGTGTAAATGGAAAGAATGAATGGGGCCATGTATCGTGAGATTTTGAGTGAAAACCTCCCATCAGCAAGGGCATTGAAGATGAAACGTGGCTGGGTCTTTCAGCATGACAATGATCCCAAACACACCGCTCAGGCAACGAAGGAGTGGCTTCGTAAGAAGCATTTCAAGGTCCTGGAGTGGCCCAGCCAGTCTCCAGGAGTCTCTCAACCCCATAGAACATTTTTGAAGGGAGTTGAAAGTCTGTGTTGCCCAGCAACAGCCCCAAAACATCACTGCTCTAGAGATCTGCATGGAGGAAAGGGCCAAAATACCAGCAAGTGTGTGAAAACCTTGTGAAGACTTACAGAAAACGTTTGACCTCTGCCATTGCCAATAAAGGGTATATAACAAAGTATTGAGAAACTTTTGTTATTGACCAATACTTATTTTCCACCATAATTTGCAAATAAATAAATAAAAAATCCTACAATGTGAATTTCTGGATTTTTTCCCCTCATTTTGTCCGTCATAGTTCAAGTGTACCTATGATGAAAATTACAGGCCTCTCATCTTTTTAAGTGGGAGAACTTGCACAATTGGTGGCTGACTAAATACTTTTTTCCCCACTGTACCTTAAAAAAAATAAGTTGGGGTGTGGAGCAGAAAACTAGTCATCTGGTGTGACCACCATTTGCCACATGCAGCGCGTCATCTTTGCATAAAGTTGATCAGGCTTTTGATTGTGGCCTGTTGAATGTCGTCCAACTTCTCTTCAATGGTTTTGCAAAGTTGCTGGATATCACCAGGAACTAGAATGTGCATTCTTACACGCTGATCCAGAGCAACCAAAATATGCTCAATGGGTGAGTATGCAGGCTATGGATAACTGGGATATTTTCAGCTTCCAGGAATTGTGTACAGATCCTTGCATTATCATGCTGAAACAGGTGATGGCGGCAGATGAATCGCACGACACGACAATGGGTCTCAAGATCTCGTCACAGTATCTATGCATTCAAATTGCCATCAAGAAAACTCAATTGTGTTTGTTGTCCTTGCTTATGCTTGCGCATACCATAACCTCACCTCCACCATGAGGCACTCTGTTCACATCAGCAAACCGTTTGCCCACAAGACAACATACACATGGTCTGCGGTTATGAGGCTGGTTGGATGGCCTTTGAATGACGACAACACTTTTGCCAGTTCTCCTGTTTTGTCAGAGTCCTGATTACATTCACATTGCTATGTTTTGAAAAGAATCTAGATAAAAATAAAAAAAAACATTCACTCAATACACTCTGGGTCTTTACAAAGTGCAGGCCAAGCCATTCCATCAGAAAGTGGTATCAGACAGCTAGACATACCTACCTACATTTGGTAAGCAAATAAATTGCATTTAGTTCAAAGATGAGACAATAATTAATCAGAAGACAACTATAATCTTTATGTACATTTTAATAGTAACAGAATAAATACTAGAATAAATGCTGATTAAATAACACTAATTCAATTTACACCCAACGTAGGCTACTACTACACCTTTAAGAGCTAAAAATGATTTTGTACCCCCATGTTGTGATTCTCACACTATTCAAACCCCACAATCGGAAAAAGCGTTTCTGAAGCTCTCTTAACATATAAGACATATTGCATACCAAATAATCTGAACTAAAAACGCCACAGTGGAATTTCTGTGCATCCTTGACAATCCCAATCAATATCCAAAGACCGTTTCTTCTGCAAACCCCCACCTCTTCTCTCTTTTGTGGCATCAATGTGAGGATTTATGGCAGGGGACACGGTATTGCAATAGCCTAGTGTGTTGTGCAGGAATAATGACAAGCAAACCTGAGATGCTTCGTGTTCACAATGCTCTAAAAAAGGCAACCGGGCAGAGGAATTCAAGCGAACCTAACCCAGACCACCTATCGAGATGGTTTTAGTTCGGTTCGGGGGCTCTTTTGAAAGGTCGGAGTTCCTTTGGAGTGTTCACTCTGCACAAAAAAATAACGGCACCGAGTTGACAAAAACTGTCTGAGAGGGAACAAGTGTAAAAATGCCCTTAGTTAACGTTAGATAAACGGGTAAAGAATACCATGCCGGTCTCGAGACTAATGTACTTTTACCCAAATAACGTAGTTAACATTACCGTTGTTTGCTAACGTTACAAGTGGCAGTAGTTAACTAGCTATAGTAGCCGTTACCTAAGATGAGACCAATGCACACAACTAGTTAGCTAGCAACAGTGAAGTGGGCAATACAGCACTTTGCGCGTAGAAACTAGGCCGCACACCATTGCATGGTTTCACTCGGTTTTGTTCACCAAATAAGGCTATAACGTTACAAATGGGAGAAATATCACGATAAACACAAACTGGTTTGAAAACGTACCCTAAGCATTAGATTCTTTCAAAAATGTGATTTCAGACAGTTCGCCGAAAACGCAGCTTGGATCGATATACAATGGCTGCCATACTCACTTGATGCAGCTAGCTATGCTAACGTTAGCTACCCGCCTCCCCCGTTCAGCTAGTGAATGAACACCGTTTCCCAGTTGGCCTCAGTCAGCTGCAAATACTAGTAAAAAAAAAAGCGTGATTCATTTTACGAGTTCATAATTTGTGTTTAGTGTTACGCTGTCTTCGTTTCCTTAGCATAGTAACAAGCCGGGCACTCACCTTTTCCACGCTCCCCCCCTTTCCCGTATTGACCTAGCTAACTGCTCGCACAAGGCAACAGCACGTTTAACATATAACCCAGGGAAGGAAGTACCGCCAACCAGAGAGCGAGTCTCTTTCGGTTTCATGGAGGAGGGATTTCCTGAATAGTAACATACCATTGGTTCCTACAAGCTACGATGCCGGGTGCGTGCACACGTAATCTTCTTCGTCGATGGAGTTTAAACGGCGGTTAGCATCCAATGTTAATGGTGCATTACCGCCATCAACTGAACGGGGAATTGAATAAGAAAAGTTTTGAAAAAAACATTACGGAAAGGGGGAAAACGACATCATACAAAATTAAACAGGTCAACTAACAAAACCCATCCCACTTATTCAATCACAGTCCACTCCAAAATACATCCTACACAGGCCCAGGGGCCTCCCGAGTGTCTCAGCGGTTTAAGGCACTAGATCTCAGTGCTTGAGGCGTCGCTACAGACACCTTGGTTTGAATCCAGGCTGTATCACAACCGGCCGTGATTGGGAGTCCCATAGGGTGGGTCACAATATGCCCCAGGGTCGTCCAGGTTTGACAGTAGGCGAATAAGAATTTGTTCTTAACTGACTTGCCTAGTTAAATAGTCTTAAAACATGCTTCTTCTGCTCTGCAGACACACACAACAATCTAAATAAGACCAATTATTGTGACTCTCACCTTCCAGCCTCCACACATTCCAGATTTTCCTCTAGATATTAAACAGATTTCCTAAGTAGCATTGATCCAAAAGATAGTAGCTACTAACAATTGGATACCACGAAATTGGGGAGAAAAAGGGGGTAAAATTAATCTGATTACATTACTTTTAGATTATTATTTTAGATTACTTATGTTACCAATTGAACCACATCTATTGCAGGATAAATCAGTGTTAAAGTTTACATAGCTGACCATACATGGATTTTCAACTTTACTTTATGGGTTGGTAATGTAGGCTTCTTCTAACCCATCGCTTTCTACTACATATAATAATACAATTAAATTATATCTTTACATTGAAAACCAAAGTCTGTCAGAATTCCAGTCATTCCAATACATGTTATACCCCTTGATCTTCAAGAATAGGACTTGGAAATATGGAAGTATAGATTAGCCAAATTGTTTTACCTGAGCATGAACCCAAAACTAAGGACTTATTAGCCAGCCTTACTCTGTTGTTTATGATTTTGTTGTCATGGAGAACTGATTGGGCTCATTGATTTGAGTTGAAAAATAAATGCTGCACTCATGGAATGGCATGCTTTGAGCACTACTGAAACATGCTATTTACATGTGAAAAATGAATGCCATGTGCTGCATTTGCTATAGGCCGATTGCTTACCTTTTTGTTGGTGACACTTTGATATCTTGATAATATGCAGCTGTTTAAAGGGCAAATCCACAAATGAAACAATAACTAAACGGTCGCCCCATGTATGGTTTGGTAAAAAGCTGAGGAATGGGCCAGGAGAAATGTTACCACTCATTAATAGACAGAGCTATGGATGCAAGGACTGACTATCCATTACGTAATTTTTTTTGTTTTTAAAATGTTATGAGGCTATACAGTGTTTGTTAACTTTTACAATGTTTACAAACATTGGAGTAAAACAAGCTTCTATTTTGGGTTCAAAAGTTTTAAAACACCTACTCATTCAATGGTTTTTCTTTATTTAGCTATTTTCTACATTGTAGAATAATAGTGAAGACATCAAAATAATGAAATAACACATATGGAATCATGTAGTAACCAAAAAACTGTTAAACAAATCAAAATATATTTCATATTTGAGATTCTTCAAATAGCCACCCTTTGCCTTGATGACAGCTTGGCACACTTTTGGCATTCTCTCAACCAGCTTCACCTGGAATGCTTTCCCAATAGTTTTGAATGAGTTGCCACATATGCTTTTCAGGTTTAGAAGAAATGACTGCTAAATGCTAACTCGTGTTATTATGAGCTGGTAGCATAGAGAGCTTACAGAAATTGGTGGTGGTAGTCAAAGTCATTTTAACTTTAATGCAGTTCATTTGTGATGATGACATGAACGTATATTGGGGTTGACATGCATACAACCAATATACTCCGATTTTTACCATAACATATTGTGAAATACACATAAAAACAATAGCCTAAATGTAGGCAAATTTAGCTGGCAATGAGGATATTCTAGATCTTTCCCCACGCGTTTCCATGGTATTACCATTATTTTGGTCGTTCCACTGACTTCTTTACAGCATCTAATGGAAAACATAATACCATCCAGGTCATCAGGAGGGATCAGCCAATGAATTATACTCATGCACAAACATTCCATAACTGCAGATGGCAGTAAATCATCAACCTTGACTTTATACATGTTCAAAGAAGTTGTAGAAGAAAATGAACTACATCCATGGCGCTGCCCATGCTCTCACAGATGCCATAATGCGACGGGAGAGGCTATACAGACACTGGTGCCCAAATTGATGACGCATGTCATGCAGTGGAGAGGAATGGATTTGGTTCAGTCAATCAGTTATGCTGGCAACAACAGAATATGACGCTAGTTAAAACTTGTAAAAGAAAGTGAAGTCTATTTCGATGGGTGAGGGAGAAAAAACTTGTGGTATTGGTCACCATCTGGATGTCACCATGACATGCAATTAGTTGATGTAATGAATGTGAAACGGTGTTGTATCGAGGTGCTTGCAGCAGTTGCTTCCCAACGCAGCTGTATCACATGTCGCTGGTGGTAGTTAACGTGGCAAATGTCTTCCACCCCACTTCATTTTATTTTGAGTAGTATGGTAGGTAGCCTACACGAGAAATAACTTGTAACATTGGTAGTAACCATCTGGATGTCACTGTGATACAGTTTATTGCGCAATGGTGTGAGTTTGCGCTGCAAGCCAGCAACACAACATGGGGCATGTGTCCTTCACTCCCGCTTGACGGCCGGGGTGACAGCTAAAGCACCTACATTGTAGCGATTTTCACCAATTTGTATTTTTTTTTTACTCCAATAAAAACGGAATGCTTCTGAACACTCTCCCTACACTACACTACAAGTTTCAACTTCGGCAGACAAATTTCAAATTCTTGCTGGAGTTTTTAGCCACAAGCATAATCTAGCTAGCTGGGAAGGGCTCATCGGGACAACTGACGGAACCGAAACCCTCCGTCGCAACTCGAGCTGTATGACATTCCGTATAGCCTCTCCCTAATGGGACAGGTACATGTTGTGTCCTCTAACTATCTCTATGGTTAAAATAAACAGGTGGATGAATGAAACATCTTACAATAGGGTACCACAGTGTTGTCGTTATAATACCCATCAAATCTATCAGTCAAAGTAACACGGAAATGGTTCCAATAGTTTTTCAACATACATTTTTCTCATAGGGGATTTTAAAACCACTTAAAAAAGGTATGTGTTTCATGTAGGCTTTCCATGGCATGACATTTTGAGAACTGAAAATCTCCCTCGGTCAAGGTGACATTTATCAATCAATTCAGCTTTATTTACTCCTGGATTAAAAAATGCTAATTATCAAATTACTGTAAATATCATGCAAGACTACAAATCCATGCAAGCTCTTCCACTTCATCCAGGCAACACCTTGGCTGTCAACTAGCTATCTTAATCTAAAACGATATATTGAACATTTTCATTACTGTTCCATATTACATTTTTTTTAAACTAATATTTGTTGGCTTGTTTAGGAATTTGGTCTTGTGAATACTATCCTAGTAGCAGTCAGATATTTACAATGTGCTACTGTTTGAATAGGCTAGTTTTCTGCAAATAAGCTAGCTACCTAGTTCAGCGTTTCCCCAACTCCCCAACAGCTCACCTTTTTGTTGTAGCACTGGAGAAGCACATCTGATTCAATTCATCAATGGATTGATGATTAGTTAACAAGTTGAATTAGTTGCGCTTTTCCAGGGCTAAAAATGTAATGTGTACTGTTGGGGGTACTCGAGGACTGGAGTTAGGAAAATCTGACATAGATGATATTGGCAACATACCCTTATTTTGCCAGATCCTCTTCTCCTTCAGCCAGTGGAGGACTAATATTTAATGTCTGCCAACTATATGAACAAGGTGAATTCTATTTCAGATCATGGTGTAATCAAGTATTTAACTGAACACATTTTGACATCTTCTGTTGCAGATTCCAAGCCAGAATAATTTATTGCAGAATGTATCCATAATCATAAAGATTATTTGACAAGAATGCACCTAGTCACCTATCAATCACATCAAACACATGAGCTCCAACAATTGCATTGTTTTAATTACATCTAAATAGTAAAAAAATCATACATACAGTGCCTTTGGATGGTATTCAGACCCCTTGATTTTTACACATTTTGTTACGTTACAGCCTTATTCTAACATTGATTAAATAGTTTCCCCCCCTCATCAGGGGGGTTGTCCTGTTGGAAGGTGAACGTTCTCCCCAGTCCGAGATCCTGAGTGTTCTGGAGCAGGTTTTCATCAAGGATTTCTCTGTACCTTGCTCTGTTGATCTTTGCCTCGATCCCGAATAGTCTCCTAGTCCCTGCTGCTGAAAAACATCCCCACAGCATGATGCTGACACCACCATGCTCACCGTAGGGATGGTGTCAGGTTTCCTCCATATGTGACGCTTGGCATTCTGGCCAAAGAGTTCAATCTTGGTTTCATCAGACCAGAGAATCTTGTTAATCATGGTCTGAGAGTCTTTGGGTGCCTTTTGGAAAACTCCAAGCGGGCTGTCATGTAACTTTTACTGAGGAGTTGCTTCTGTCTGGCCACTCTACCATAAAGGCCTGATTGGTGGAGTGCTGCAGAGATGGTTGTCCTTCTGGAAGGTTCTCCCATCTCCACAAAGGAACTCTAGAGCTCTGTCAGAGTGACCATCGGGTTCTTGGTCACCTCCCTGACCAAGGCCCTTCTCCCCCAATTGCTCAGTTTGGCCGAGCTGCCAGTTCTAGAAAGAGTCTTGGTGGTTCCAAATGTCTTACATTTAAGAATTATGGAGGCCACTGTGCTCTTGGGAACATTCAACGCTGCACATTTTTTGGTGCTTTTTCACAGATCTGTGCCTCGACACAATCCTGTCTCGGCGCTCTAAAGACAATTCCTTCGACCTCATGACTTTGTTTTTGCTCTGGCATGCACTGTCAACTGTGAGACCTTATATAGACAGGTGTGTGCCTTTCCAAATCATGTCTAATCAATTGATTTTACCACAGGTGGACTCCAATCAAGTTGGAGCAACATCTCAAGGATGATCAATGGAAAACAAGATGCACCTGAGCTCAATTGCAAAGGGTCTGAATACTTATGTAAATAAGGTATTTCTGTGTAAAAAAAAATATACATTTGCAAGCACTTCCATTTTAGTATAAGGCTGTAACGTAACAAAATGTGTTAAAAGTCAAGGTGTCTGAATACTTTCCGAAGGCACTGCATGCCTTTTATACATAACATAACATATAAACGTCTGACTATAAGTAAAGATTAAATTATTTGTTAATCATTGCCATAAACCTGGGACATCGAAGAGCACCATATGAACTATCCATGAGCACACAGATTCTTCTGATTTTCCATTACAGGAATTAGACCAGCACAAATAACACAAACGGTAAAACAGCATATCCACAACATTCCTAAATCCCGTGATTCTTTGCTCGCATTATGGGACCAACTTCCGGCAAAGTGTAAACAACCGGCGGCAAGCAACTTTAACATTACATGATCAGCAGTCGCAAAAGTTGGGAGCATACTAAAACAACTTTAAAACAAGGCGACATTACTCTCCCTCACCCCTATACCATCGAAGGATGGGAGGATAATGTGAAAAAGTGGCCCCGAATTACCTACGGTAGTATTTTTATGTTATTTCATTGAATCCATCGCTAGCGATGGGCAAGCCATGAACTACCTGAAAGGCTCCGAGGCTTATCAGTACCTGCACAGTAGCATGGTGGGATGTGTGTTAATGAAGTCGGAAGGGGACTACATCTATTTAAAAGCATATGTTGAGCCTAGACAGTGTTAGGAATCAGTACCATCATCCTTGGGTCGTTGTTACTGAGTTATAGGAAGTATAAATTAAGATCATATAGCCATGCAGCAGCAATATTATGGAAGGTCATCACACTAGACAAGACAGTTGTAGGATTTTTAGATATGAGCCTGAAGTGTTAGTTGTGTTATGGTTTCAATTAGTATTTGTTGGACTTGTTATGGAATTAGCACAATACCTGCACCATCTATAAAATAGCAGTAAACTGTATGTGTTGTTGTTGGCATTTGATCATCTCAATATTTTTTTAACGCTATGAATGAAATATACATCATCATTGCAGTCTATTTTGGGAGTTATTGTCCTCCCATGCTTTTGGGAGATAAGTTACATTCTATTCTCTTTTCTGCGGGTTGAGAATGCAATGAAACAGGGACAGACATGGTTATTTTGCACTGATGTGCAAAGAACATGGGATGCAGGTCCATGCTGTTTGCTACCTGTCCATGCTGTGGTTCTCTGACAAACGGTGAATACTTTTAATTATCTGATTATTAGATCAATATTTCATTTTATGTTATATTTAGTATTTTATACCCAGTTTTCATTAGTTATTTTGGATCCAGTGATGCCGATAGCCACAGTGCAGGGACCGCTAGATTTGTCCCTGGATCCCTTTAGTAGCCTTTTAGAAGCCTATTTGGCTAGCACGCAAAATAGCTGAATTGAGTAAAGGGTGTTCTCCTGCTTCTACATAAAGCAGTGAAAACTCCTTAAACTCTATCGGCCGACCATAAGGCCAGTAAATGCATTTTATGTGACATGTTCACAGTCATCCCAGTGAAGGACCTATCTGAAAACTTCACCTGTGTCCAATGTCACAAAATAAATGCTGCCAAGAGGATGATCATTCCTTTACTTGAGGAAATTAAACATCTGGATGAGCGTCTAATTTAGAATAAGGACGCCTCACATTTAACCGCATTTGTTGATGCCTCTTTTCAAAAAGACAACTGTAATGGAACTTTTATGGATCTTGAGCATTTCCCCACCTCACGGCCTTCTAAACCTAGCCAAAAGTCGGATGCTATCAGCTTTACTCCTGGCGGACGTACATGGAGTGTGATGGGATCTAGGAGGAGGAAGAGACCCACACCCCAGCGTTCCGTCTTGTTTCTCGCAGCGTCATGACAAACTCTCAAATCGTTTTCATCCACTGTCCCCGCTGTCTTCCTCAGGGCATACGGACACCGGGTACGCAGATGCTGTAGCTTCTACAGTGACGACCGCCTCCACTACGGGCTACACTATGGGCTCTCTTGTTCAGGGTGCCGTGTGGCTGCCGCCTCAACATCCGATTTCTGCGGCTCCTGCTGCTGATAGGAGATACGGTAGCGGGGGGATCCGACCTGAGCTCATCATTGGAAGCTCAACAGAAATGTGAAATCCTGGTTTTAGATGTGACCATGAGCCAAAACGTGCATGTATTTGTTGCTGGAGCGTACAGGCCTCCTGCTGCTTTAGTTGATGCGACTAGTTTCATAGTTTAGCATTTTAAAAATGTTCTATCTTCTGAACTGGTGGTCTTAGGTGACTTTAAACTTATCTTGATCTTAATCTAACCCAGCTAATCACAAAACCCACTAGGTTAAATGTGAGAAATCTAGATAGATCCAGATGATTAGATTTAGAGACAGCATAATTCTGATCCCCATATTATTAGGATACATTTTTTCTTACTTTTCTCTCCAAGCGTTTATGCATGAATTGTACTTTCGGAACTTTCCTCCAAGTGTATACCTGACCCTGAATTAGCGCTTGAGCATTTTTCATCTATGTTTATATCACTGGCAGATAAACATGCTCCTTTTAAACGCTATAGACTAAAAAACAGATCAAATCCCTGGTTTTCTACAGAACTTTCCAATATTTTTAGAACAAGAAATCATGCCTGGGCCAAAGCTAGGCTAACTGATGCTGTTGTGGACTCGTAGCTTTTCAGGCAACTGAGAAATAAATGCAAGTCCTTAGAAAAAAAGGCTAAATCAAGTTACTTCCCAAATTCTATCTCTGACTCTGTTAAGGCACTAGTTAAAGCACTAAAGCGTGGAAATTCCTCTCTTTCCCTACACAAGCAAGTTATACTGAATTCTGACATCATTATTGGAAAAAAAATTGATAGGTCATGCTTTTAATCAACATTTTATGTCCCCCATAAAAAAAATCAAGTTTAATACACCCGGGTCAGTCAGTAAATTGCTCATCCCTCTCCCAGCCGCTGGTCGTCTTGAAGGA
Organism: Oncorhynchus clarkii lewisi; assembly: GCF_045791955.1. Classification (NCBI taxonomy): domain Eukaryota; kingdom Metazoa; phylum Chordata; class Actinopteri; order Salmoniformes; family Salmonidae; genus Oncorhynchus; species Oncorhynchus clarkii. The sequence continues at coordinate 45,224,100 of NC_092158.1, forward strand.
GGACCAGACAACCCCCAATGAATCCTTCTACTCTCTGGAGCAACCGTCTGCTTCTGATGTAAAAAAAATGTACTCGGGCTAATATGCTTGAGCCCTTCTTTATACAGCTTTCTGCTCCATTGATTGCGGAAGCATTAACACATATTTTTTACTTGACAATTATATTGAGTACTATCCCCAGAGCTTCCTTTACATAAAGGTGGTGATCAGAGTGATCTAAATAATTATCGTCCCATTTCCAAACTCTAATGCCGAGCAAAAATCTTGGAATCATTGATTAATTTTCAGCTTAGATCCCTTTTAACTGCTACATCTTTTCTGAATGTAAAACAGTCAGGGTTCAGACCAGGTCATAGCACCATCTCTGCTACCTCCATGGTTTTAAAGGATGTCATAAATTGTTTAGATACAAATGAACACTGTGCTGCCCTCTTCATTGACCTGTCCTATGTGTGGATCACACCTTACTTACTCAGAAACTCTCTACGATTGGCTTAGATCGGGCTGCATGAAGCTCGTTAGAAAATTATTTAAAAGACAGAACACAGTGTGTACTTACTGATGCCGTTAAATTAGGATTTCTAGATATTACAAAAGGTGTCCCACAGGGTTAAATTCTTCGTCCAGATCTTTTCACTATTTACAGTTGAAGACAGAAGTTTACATACACTTTAGCCAAATACATTTAAACTCAGTTTTTCACAATTCCTGACATTTAATCCTAGTAAAAATTCCCTGTCTTAGGTCCGTTAGGATCACCACTTTATTTTCAGAATGTGAAATGTCAGAATGATTTATTTCAGCTTTAATTTCTTCCCATCACATTCCCAGGGGGGGGGGGGGGGGGGGGCGTGTGACCCCGGGGAACATGCTTTTTTTTGCCGCAGGGAGTAGTTTTTTCCCCACCAAACAAGAGCATACAGCACAGAGCAGGAGATATGAAGTGCAGATAACAAACCCTTAAGAGACACCATGAAAAGAAAGGCGGAGAGAGACAGAGATAATGAGACAAAGGTAAGTCTCCCGAAAGCTAAGATGAGGAAATATGACGAAGCGTATGTAGCGCTCGGCTTCACTGTGACTACGGTGGGAGACGAGGAAAGACCGGTATGTTTACTGTGTGTAAAAATGTTGGCAGTGGACAGCATGAAGCCAAATAAATTAAGGCGTCACTTAAAGACATTACACCCCAATCACGCTGATAAGCCGCTTGAAAACATGCCGAATATGACATTGCTAATGATCTTAAAGAACAGCTGGTAGATAAACTCAAAGACAAACGTTTTGCCTTACAGTTCGATGAAGCAACTGACAGCAACAAAGACTGTTTATCGCTTATGTACGTTTTGACATGACAAACTCCCTGTGAGAGGATCTACTTTTTTGTAAATATGTCAGAGACAGAGCCACAGCTGAAGAGCTATTCAAAATGCTGAACTGCTTCCTGACTGAGAATGGGCTAAAGTGGGAGAACTGCATTGGTGTTTGCAGTGATGGTGCACAGACCATGGCAGGGATGAGAAAAGGACTTCGGGCACTCATCAAGAAGGCCTCACCTAATGCTGAGTGGACACACTGTGTTATACACAGAGAAGCACTGGCATCAAGGCACCTTTCCTCTGAATTAAGTGAGGTTATGACTGACATTGTAGGTGTAGTCAATTTTATAAAGACCAGACCACTAAAAACAAGAGTCTTCTCTGCTATCTGTGAGGAGATTTGAGCTGAACATCAAGCTGTGCTATTTCACAGTGAAGCAAGGTGGCTGTCACGAGGAAAGGTATTGTCCCGAGTCTTTGAGCTCAGACAGCAGATAAGAATATTTTCGGAGCAGGAGCACATGTATGACCTCGCAGAAAAATTTAGTGATGAGAACTTCCTGGCAAAACTGGCCTACCCGAGTGACATCTTTTTAAAGATAAATGAACTAAATCTACAGCATCAAGGGAAAGATAAACACCTCCCTCAGGTCACAGACAAGATCAGCTCTTTCACTCAAAAGCTTGCATTGTGGGGCAGGCGACTTGATGAAGGAAATAATGATTCATTCGAGAACCTGCATGAATTTGTTGACACTACTGACTATGATGCCACCTCAGTGATTCCATATATTAAGGAGCATTCATCACTGATGGGATTCTTTAAAAAGTATTTCCCTGAAAACAGTTCCCAATATGACTGGGTGAGAGATCCTTTCAATGCATCAGCTCCAACTGGTTTCAGCTCTGCAGAGGAGGACCAGTTCATTGATATGACATCTGACTCCACATTGAGACTGAGGTTCACATCACAGACACTGAGTGAATTCTGGCTGAGTGTAGAGAGGCAGTATCCACTTAGGGCAGAGGGCCATGGGCATTCTTCTTCCTTTTGCAACATCTTATCTTTGTGAGACTGGCTTCTCTGCTGTTGCTGCACTGAAGACCAAGTACAGGTCCCGGCTAAACATTGAGCAGAAGCTGAGAGTTGCAGTATCATGCTTCAAACCCCGCTTCGAAAAGCTGTGCTCTGCAAAACGTGCTCATTGTAGCCATTAATCCTGACTTCCTCATTTTGATAAAAAAATCAGCACAAATTGTTTTATTCATTTAGGTTTTATAGGTCAAAGTGTTTCATATATTGTGCTCCTGAGTTATTAATGTTGCTGATCAATTTGAATTTATTATTATTTATTGATTATATTTAATTTTATTTTTCAGAATCAAATGGTCAAAAAATGTTTACAGTTTAAATAAGGATTACATTTTTTTTTTTTTAAATTTCAGGCAAATTTATGCGCTTTAAGTCTTTTCTGTTACAGACTAAAAAACAAGTTGATCTATATTTCTTTCTTTTTTCTTTTTTTGTTTACTTTAATGTTAATAAGGATACAATGTTATGCAGAGGTCTACTTATAACAATTTTATAGAATTGTGGTGGCGTAACAGAAAATAATTGAGAAGCACTGCCTTAATGCAACCTCTGTGTCAGATTTCAAAAAAGCTTTACGGAAAAAGCAAACCATGCAATAATCTGAGTACGGCGCTCAGAGACCAAACAAGCCAAAAAGATATCCGCCATATTGCGCAGTCAACAGAAGTCAGAAATAACATTATAAATATTAACTTACCTTTGAAGATCTTCATCGGAATGCACTCCCAGGAATCCCAGTTCCACAATAAATGTTTGTTTTGTTCGATAATGTCCATCATTTATGTCCAAATAGCTATTTTTGTTAGCGCATTTTGTAAACAAATCCAAACTCACGAAGCGCATTAACTAGGAGCAGATGAAATGTCAAAAAGTTCCGTTACAGTCTGGAGAAACATGTCAAACGATGTATAGAATCAATCTTTAGGATGTTTTTAACATAAATGTTCAATAATGTTCCTTCGGAGAATTCTATCCAAATATACTAATAATATGCATATATTAGCAACTGGGACTGAGTAGCAGGCAGTTTACTCTGGGCACCTCTGGGCACCTTATTCATCCAAGCTACTCAATACTGCTCCCAGCCACAAAAGGCAGCATTGGTCTATCTGTACAAAACTGTAACTTTCATCTGTACCCAGATGACTCTGTTGTATACGCTACTGCCCCTACGGCAGCTCAGGCTCTGCATCTTCAATCTGTTGTTAATACCTTGTAGTAAGCCTTGGTTGATCTGAAGTTGATACCTAATGCTGGTAAAACCAAGAACATGTTATTTTCCAAATCATGTAATAATGTAATGTGATTTGTGCATAAGTACGTTAGATGGTGCCCGCATTGATATTGTTCCCGCCTATAAATATCTGGGCATCTGGATTGACAAAAAGCTATATTTTAAAAAGCATGTTGACGAGTTGGGCTTCTTCTATAGGAATAGGGCTTGCATTTCATTAAATAGTAGAAAACTGATCATTCAGTCTACACTATGTCAGGACTCCGGTAGTGTGGCAGACCACGCAATGGATTTTCGCACTTTGGCGGTTGAGAGTGCCTGGAACCCGGAAGCCCTGTTCAACATGTTCCTTCATGGATTATCGGAGATGATTAAAGATGAGCTCACAGCCCGGGAGCTGCCCATGGACCTTGACTCCCTCATAGCCTTGACCATCCGGATCGATGGGCAGCTACGGTAATGTAGGCGGAAGAGGGAGTCTGTTCCCTGTTGGCCTCGCTCCTCCTTGATTTCCACCTCTTCTCCGAGGAATCCCGGAAATCAGAGGGCTGTTGAATTGTCTCCTCTGGAGCCCTTGCAACTGGGCAGGGCTAGATTGTCTCCTGAGAGCTTACGCAGACTAACCATCAAGAGCTGTCTGTATTGTGGAGCTAAGGAACATTTCTTAACTACGGAGCTGGGAATCCTTACACAACCCCTCCCCATTCCCATGGATGTCAGAGCGCTGGATGGGTGCTCTATTGGCACAGTCACCGACATTAACCTGAGAGTGTCAGATAATCACAGTGAGTCTATGCAGTTCCTGCCCATTGAATCCCCTTATGCACCTGTGGTTTTGGGGTTTTCATGGCTCCAGACACAATCCTCTGATTAACTGGGCTACTGGTTCGATCATGGTTTGGAGCCAGTTCTGCCATGCGCATTGTCGGGGCGGCTTTATTCCCCGTCGGGTCCAGAGACCAAGACCATGGAGAGGTACATTGAAGATTCTCTTGCTGCAGGGGGTATTCGTCCATCTGCCTCCCCCACCGGCGCAGGGTTTTTCTTTGTGGAGAAGAAAGACAAAACCCTGCGCCAGTGTATCGTCTACCAGGGCCTAAATGACAACACGGTTAAAAACCGTTACCCTCACCACTCATCTCCTCTGCTTTCGAGCATCTGAAGGGGGCAACGATGTTGTCTAAGTTGGACCTTCACAATGCCTACAATCTGGTTCAGATACGGGAAGGAGACGAATGGAAGACAGCTTTTAACACGGCTAGCGGGCACTATGAATACCTTGTAATGCCATTTGAAATGACCAATGCTCCTGCAGTGTTCCAGGACCTGGTCAACGATGTGCTCTGTGATATCTTGAACCGGTTGTTGTTTGTCTACCTTGATAACATCTTTGTTTTTTCCCGGTCAGCTCAAGAACATGTCCCCCACGTCCGACAGGTCCTTCAGCGTCTCCTGGAGAACCAGCTTTTTGTTAAAGCAGAAAAATGTGTATTCCATCGCTCCACCATCTCCTTCCTGCTGAAGACCACTTGAACGGATCCTTGGGAGAGGTGAGTGCTGAGAGGGGTTTGCTACTTTCTACCACCACTTCATCCGGGGTTACAGCACCCTGGCTTCCCCCCTCTCAGCAGTCACCTCTACCAATATTCCATTCACGTCGTCTTCAGCAGCTGACCGGGCATTCTCGGACCTCAAGCATCAGTTCACGACAGCTCCCATTTTAGCCCATCTGGACACGTCCTGTCAGTTCGTGTTGGAGGTCGACGCCTCGGACGTTGGAGTGGGAGCCGTACTATCCCAGCGTTCTGCCCAGGACCAAAAGTTGCATCCCTACACTTTCTCATTGATTCTTCCATTTAAGAATGATCGGGGACCTTCAATGCTGCAGAATTGTTCTGTACCCTTCCCCAGATCTGTTCCACGACACAATCCTGTCTCTGGGCTCTACTTACAATTCCTTCACCTCATGGCTTGGTGTTTGCTCTGACATGCACTGTCAACTGTGAGACCTTATATAGACATGTGTGTGCCTTTCCAAATCCTTTCCAATTAATTGAAATTACAACAGGTGTACTTCAATCAAGTTGTAGAAACATCTCAAGGATGATCAATTGAAAGAGGATGCACCTGAGACAATTGTGAGTGTCATAGCAAGGGGTCTGAATACTGTTTTGTGTGTAGATTAATGAGGAAAATGTTTTATTTAATCCATTTTAGAATAGGGCTGTAACGTAACAAAATGTGGAAAAAGTGAAGGTGTGTGAATACTTTCCGAATGCACTGTACTCCCACACGGATACACACATAAAACACACACACACACATGCATATGGACGCCACACACACACACATTCACATTCCTTCACACTCTTCACATACACTGCTGTTACTGTTTATTATCTATGCATAGTCACTTTACCCCTACCCACAGTAAATACATATTACCTCAATTACCTCGAATAACCCGTATCCCTGCACATTGACTCGGTACCGGTACCCCTTGTATGTAGCCTCGTTAATGTTATTTTATTGTGTTACTATTTTTCCTTTCGTTTATTTAGACATTTTTTCATACTTACTTTTTGAAAACTCTGCATTGTTGGTTAATAGCCGTAAGTAAACTGTTCGGCGCATGTGAAAAAAAGGTTATTTGATTTGAGTGTTTCTGGGTAAGTCTCTAAGAAAGTTCCACACCTGTATTGTACAGCCTTTGCCCATTACTTTTTTCAAAAGTCTTCAAGCTCTGTCAAATTGGTTGTTGATCCTTGCTACACAACCATTTTCAAGGTCTTGCCATCGATTTTCAAGTAGATTTAAGTCAAAACTGTAACTCAGCCACTGAGTCCTGTCTTTTTGGCAAGCAACTCCAGTGTATATTTGGCCTTGTGTTTTAGGTTATTGTCCTGCTGAAAGGTGAATTCACCACCCAGTGCCTGGTGGAAAGCAGACTGAACCAGGTTTTCCTCTAGGATTTTGCCTGTGCTTAGCTCCACTCCATTTCCTGACAATTACAAGCGTACCCATAACATGATGCAGCCACTACTATGCTTGAAAATATTGAGAGTGGTTAGTAATGTGTTGGATTAGATTTGCTCCAAACATAACACTTTGTATTTAGGACAAAAAGAGAATTACTTGGCAACTTTTTTTGCAGATTACTTTAGTGCCTTGTTGCATTTTTTTAAACCTTTATTTAACTAGGTAAGCCAGTTAAGAACAAATTCTTATTTTCAATGATGGTTTAAGGGGTTAACCGCCTTGTTCAGGGGCAGAATGACAGATTTTTACCTTGTCAGCTCAGGGATTCGATCTTGCAACCTATGATGCATGTTTTGGAATATTTGTGTTCTGATTTCTTATTTTCACACAATTAAGTTAGTATTTGTGGAGTAACTACAATGTTGTTGTATATATTATATTATTTGAATATAAGGAACACAATTGCCTTTGATCAATGGCAATTTTAATGCACAGAGATACCGTCATGAGATCCTGAGGTCCATTGTCGTGCCATTCATCTGCCGCCATCACCTCATGTTTCAGTGTGATAATGCACGGCCCCATGCCGTAAGGATCTGTACACAATTTCAGGAAACTGAAAATGTCCCATTCTTCCATGGCCTGCATACTCACCAGACATGTCACCCATTGAGCGTGTTTGGGATGCTATGGATCGACATGTACAACAGCGTGTTCCAGTTCCAGCCAATATCCAGCAACTTCTCACATCCACTGAAGAGGAGTGGGACAACATTCCACAGGCCACAATCAAGAGCCTGATCAAGCTGCAAACCGAGCTGCAAACCCTACCTTTTTTTAAAGGTACTGTATCTGTGACCAACAGATGTATATCTGTATTCCCAGTCATGTGAAATCCGTAGATTAGGGCCTCATTTATTTATTTCAATTGATTGATTTCTTTATGTGAACTGTAAGTCAGTAAAATCTTTCAAATTGTTGCATGTTGCGTTTATATTTTTGTTCAGTATAGTTGATTTAAAAACCAGTTAATCCAAAAATGGAAGATACATGTTGCAAAATTGCCATTTGAATGTAATATTCTATAGTCCTGTTTTCACATTAGGCAATACACTTGCACTACCCATCAAAATTGACCCATAAAAAATGTAGAAATCAAATTTCCATAATTTCCCTCCCATGTGTGATCATTGAAGACATCTTTCACATTCATTGATGCAAAAACATATTATTCAGATGTAATTTCAACATAGGTTGCTTGATGTCCTCCTCCATAGAGAGTCCTAATAAAGATCTGCAATTCATTCACACCTGATGTTCTGTGTGTGTTAGGTAGGGGATGGACCTGGAGGGGAGGAATCATCACATGCCTGTTCACCATCATCAGTGGCCTGGGCTTTCTCTACCTGCTCCCTCAAAGAAACCTCAGGAGTCAGGATACCCTAGAGACCCACTTATCCACTCCCACGTCATCACACCGCACTTGACCTTTCTTAAGGCCAGGCACCACTAGCAAAAACAATTCAGATTTGGGGATTTTTTGCAACTATAACTTCTATACTTTCATAAAATGTACAAATATATCTGTAATAATGTATATCAATTATTGATTTGTATAATTTATCCCAACTCCGTCAACTACATCACCGCCTGGTATGGCAACTGCTGTGCATCTGACCGTAAGGCGCTACGGAGGATAGTGCATCACTGGGGCCAAGCTTCTTAACATCCAGGACCTATATACTAGACCGTGTCAGAGGAAGGCCCCAAAAATTGTCAAAGATTCCAGTCACCAAAGTCATAGACTGTTCTCTCTGCTACCACACGGCAAGCGGTAGCGGAGCACCAAGCCTAGGACCAAAAGGCTCCTTAACAGCTTCTACCCCCAAGCCATAAGACTGCTGAACAATTAATAAAATGGCCACCCGGACTATTTAAATTGACTTGCTCCCCCTTCCTTTGTTTTTACATTGCTGCTACTCGCTGTTTATTATCTATGCATAGTCACTTTACCCCTACCTACATGTGCAAAATAACTTGTCTAAACTGTACCCCGCACATTGACCTTGTTATTGCTATTTTTATTGTGTTACTTTCTATTTTAATTTGACTATTTTTACTTTAGTTTATTAAGTAATTAAAAAATATATATCTTTCTTGAATTGCATTGTTGATTAAGGGCTTGTAAGTAAGCATTTCAAGGTAAGGCTGTACACCTGTTGTATTCGGAGCATGTGACAAATAACAATTTGATTTGATTTACACCTAGCATACATTTTGTTATTGTTAGCATGTTTCATGTAGAACTTCAAATGGTATTTTTTTAAATCTCCATGTTGAATCACATATCATTCAAACGCTTGTTTTCCGGAGCATATCGTTAGCTAGTCCATACATGGCTATATCTTTTGTAGACGTAGTGCTTCATGCTGAAAGTTGAGTAATTTCCTGACATCTGATTGGTTACTGGCATTTAAAGGCCCTTTCCAGCAACCTGATTGTTCCTTGTTTGAAAATAACTCCCCATGAAGAATCAATGTAAAGAGAGACAAAATTAGAAAATCTCAAAGAATATACTTAGTTTGTGAATAAGAATAGGCTACCTCAGTAAGTCAATGTGAGAAAAGCAGTGAAAGAAAGAAAATAAACTCAGCAAAAAAAGAAACGTCCCTTTTTCAGGACCCTGTCTTTCAAAGATAATTAGTAAAAATCCAAATAACTTCACAGATCTTCATTTTAAAGGGCTTAAACACTGTTTCCAATGCTTGCTCAATGAACCATAAACAATTAATGAACATGCACCTGTGGAACGGTTGTTAAGACACTACAGGCGGTAGGCAATTAAGGTCACAGTTATGAAAATAAAGAGGCCTATCTACTGACTCCACTGACTCTGACAAACACCAAAAGAAAGATGCCCAGGGTCCCTGCTCATCTGCGTGAAAGTGCCTTAGGCATGCTGCAAGGAGGCATGAGGATTGCAGATGTGGCCAGGGCAATAAATTGCAATGTCCGTACTGTGAGACGCCTAAGACAGTGCTACAGGGAGACAGGACGGACAGCTGATCGTCCTCGCAGTGGCAAGCCACATGTAACAACACCTGCACAGGATCGGTACATCCGAACATCACACCTGCGGGACAGGTACAGGATGGCAACAACAACTGCCTGAGTTACACCAGGAACACACAATCCCTCCATCAGTGCTCATACTGTCCGCAATAGGCTGAGAGAGGCTGAACTGAGGGCTTGTAGGCCTGTTGTAAGGCAGGTCCTCACCAGAAATCACTGGCAACAACGTCGCCTATGGGAACAAACCCACCGTCACTGGACCATACAGGACTGGCAAAAAGTGCTCTTCACGGACAAATCGCGGTATTGTCTCACCAGGGGTGATGGTCGGATTCGTGTTTATTGTCGATGGAATGAGCGTTACACCAAGGCCTGTACTCTGGAGCAGGATCGATTTGGAGGTGGAGGGTCTGTCATGGTCTGGGGCGGTATGTCAGCATCACCGGACTGGGCTTGTTGTCATTGCATGCAATCTCAATGCTGTGCGTTACAGGGCAGACATCCTCCTCCCTCATATGGTACCCTTCCTGCAGGCTCATCCTAACATGACCCTCCAGCATGACAATGCCACCAGCCATACTGCTCGTTCTGTGCGTGATTTCCTGCAAGACAGGAATGTCAGTGTTCTGCCTTGGCCAGAGAAGAGCCCAGATCTCAATCCCATTGAGCACATTTGGGACCTGTTGGATTGGAGGGTGAGGGCTAGGGCCATTTCCCCCAGAAATGTCTGGGAATTTAAAGGTGCCTTGGTGGAAGAGTGGGGTAACGTCTCACAGCAAAAACTGGCAAGTCTGGTGCAGTCCATGAGGAGGAGATGCACTGCAGTACTTAATGCAGCTGGTGGCCACACCAGATACTGAAACTTACTGTTGATTTTGACCCCCCTTTGTTCAGGGACACATTATTCAATTTCTGTTAGTCACATGTCTGTGGAACTTATTCAGGTTATGTCTCAGTTGTTGAGTCTTGTTAAGTTCATACAAATATTGACAAATATTTACACGTTAAGTTTGCTTAAAATAAAGCAGCCATCAGTGGCTTTTATTTATCATGTCACAAATTAACCAACTTGTACATGATTTGATTTGCCCTAAGTGTCTGAACACTGGACTGACAATCACCATAGACCCCACCAACCAGGGATTCTGTAATTCTGTTATGATAGAATGTGCACACTGTGAAGGTTATTGTGATGCCTTTAGGATGAGTGTTTACTCTTCCTCCAGGCTGCAGGAGTGCTCCAGGGGAGATGTGGCATTTTAAATAAATGTGAGGATGGTTCTTCTAGCCCACGAACTTGGACTTTGTTATGCAACGCAAAAGAAAATAAGCTAAGTCCTAGGGATTCCTTCCTTGCATCTCTGCTCATATCAGAGACATGTCAGGAGAGTGATAGGTAAATAAAAAGGGAGGGAAGCCCATTATTGTCAGGTGACTTGCTGTGTATAAATATTTTCCCTTGCTCCAGCAAATGTAATCAAAGTGAATCAACAGAGTGATAGGAAAACATAACTATACAATGAGACTTTCACATAGGCCTATAGGGTCATAGGGGTGTAGCCTACTGTGATTATTTAGAAATGAGCTTTAAATAAAGTAAATACATGCTGATATGCTACTATTTACATAGGGTAACATGCTGATATTTAGTCCTGCAGTTCTGACTATAATGTCGACAGACATAATAAGTACTTTCCCCTCCATTTTAGTTGCATAGATTCAGAGAGCGCTACATTCAATGGAGAGTGCTGCAAAGCTAATTAGAAGAGCATAAGCAGATATAGACCCAGACATAGCAGAATTGCTGAAGGAGGATGAGGATGCCATTGTGGAAATTCTTACACACTTACTCAAAGTCAATCTTAAATTAATAAATGTTTATTTGTCAGTGCACTGGAAAGGTTCCAACAAACTTAATGTGCCATAGTGAATGTCTGGCAGAAGCTCTGCCTGGGCAGTCCAGCGGTTGTGTCATGCCCTGACCTTAGTTATCTTTGTTTTCTTTATTATTTTGGTTAGGTCAGGGTGTGACAAGGGTGGTTTGTGTAGTTTTTGTATTGTCTAAGGTTTTTTGTATGTTTATGGGTTTTTTCTAGTCTAGGTGTTTTTATGTCTATGGTTGCCTAGATTGGTTCTCAATCAGAGGCAGCTGTTTATCGTTGTCTCTGATTGGGGACCATATTTAGGTAGCCATATTCCTTGGATTGTTTGTGGGTTGTTATGTCTATGTGTAGTTGCATGGCAGCACTAGTGGTTATAGCATCATGGTCATTTTGTTAGTTTGTGTAAGTGGTCTTCGTTTTAATAAAATAATGTATTCATCTCACGCTGCACCTTGGTCTCATTGTTATGACGAATGTGACCGGTTGGCTATACACAGACAAGTTATATTTGCATGATTTAGCATAATTATTGAATCATTATCGTTTTGTTTCATCCATGTGACAGACAAATGCTGGTTAATAACATGTGACAGACTGAGACCTTGAAACTGAGATCTTTCGTTCTTTCTCAAAACAAGATCTGGGTGTACTGAAATGGCAGCTACTGATAGTGAGGATTTGTATGGTCAGCCACTTGCATGAACACAGAAATTGGTTATTTAGAACAGCACATAAACAGAACACAGAAATTAGTTATAAGAATAGCACAATTGTTAACATTTCCCTTACAATGCCATCATAGTGTCACACCCTGATCTGTTTCACCTGTCTTTGTGCTTGTCTCCACCCCCCACCAGGTGGCTCCCATCTCCCCTCATTGTCCCCTATGTATTTATACCTGTGTTTTCTGTGTATGTTGCCAGTTCGTTTTGTTTGTCAAGCCTACCAGCAGTTTTCCCCTTGCGCCTGTCTTTTAAAAAAATAGTTTCTGTTTTCTAGTTTTCCCGGTTTTGACTGTTCTGTCTGTCCTGAGCCTGCCCGCCGTCCTGTACCTTGCCCCTACCCTGAGACTGCTTGTCGTTCTGTACCTTTTGGACTCTGATCTGGATTACTGACCTCTGCCTGCTCTTAACCTGTCGTTTTGCCTGCCCGCTGTTCTAGTAATAAAACATTACTTTTACACTGTCTGCAACTGGGTCTTCCCTAAAACGTGGTACAAAGACATTAATGTATCTTTTGATGGCACTTGGCATGAGAGGATTCACTTCCCACTAAGGGATAGATGTGTGCATTGGTGCTGGTACCAGCGAGCCCTAGAAAATGGTGAAGATCCACCCAGTCACAAAAACCACGGAGGCCATACATTTTTAATAGTGGTTGCCCAGAAAGTGGTGCATGTATATCATAGGATGTCAAATGATAACCTTCTCAAAATAATGTTTCACGGAGGAACCCAAAATGCAAATTAATGTCTGAACTCTGTAATATGGTCGCAATGCCCCAAAACTGTCTTCATGGGCAAAAGCCACATTGAGGGAGCCACTGCTATATCAAATCTGATGGACAAATTGTGGTTTGACAGCACTTTGGTGACACTAGAAGCAATCCGAGAGAAGGATATGAGGTGTGTTGTGAGTGCTGATGCTGCTTCAACGGAGTGTGCCAAGGGTAGGCACAGGTCCCATGACACGGTCAAGAAAGTAAAGCGGCACCAGCAACCACTTAGAGGGCCTTACATATGGGGCAGGCATAGCTGATTAATGTTCTGCACATTTAAACAGCCAAACAAAAGCCTTGTATGTGACATTGAGCAAAGTGATATGAGAATTTGCCCAAAACTGCAGATTTTCCCAACAGACCAGCATTCAAAGCATATTTTATGCTCTATTGCTTGAAACAAATGTATTAAAGGTGCTCATGAATTTGTAAAATGTATATTGATGTTTATTTGTCAGTTTAGAAGTGATATATGAATAAGATATTGTGAGAAATTGTCATATTTATGGCCAGTACATTTTAATTGCATTAGCTTATCTTTAATACAGTTCTCTCTATTCCTACAAAATGTCATGAGGCATTCATGATTTGATTTCCTTTATTTATTTGATTGTTTATTGATTTAGTTGACATTGCCAATATGTGAAATAGAGTAAAATACATGCATTCACTCTTACAATACTTGACAATGTCGGCTGGTGTCCCGCCCTGGCCTTGGTTATCTTTGTTTTCTTTATTATTTTGGTTAGGTCAGGGTGTGACATGGGTGATGTATGTTTTAACTTGTCTAGGGGTTGTTGTATGTTTATGGGGCTGTTTCCCTTCTAGGTTTATTGTATGTCTATGGTTGCCTAGATTGGTTCTCAATTAGAGACAGCTGTCTATCGTTGTCTCTGATTGGGAACCATATGTAGGCAGCCATATTCTGTGGGTACTTTGTGGGTGATTGTTTACTGTCTTTGTGTTTTCTGCACCAGATAGGACAGTTTCGGTTTTGCCGTATTTGTGTAGTGTTTTCGTCTTTCATTAAAACATGTTGAGCACGAACTACGCTGCGTATTGGTCCGATCCCTGCTTACACCTCCTCTTCAGAAGAAGAGGAGGAAATCAGCCGTGACAGCTGGTTACTTTGAGGTGCTTGTTGACAGTGCTTACTATGGAAATGGCTCCACCTAGTGGGTTTTAATGGTGTCTGACGCTACTTATTTCAATGGGCCAAAATCTGGAGTGGAAAAATGTATGCTGTAGCTCCACTCAGGATTTTGGTCACTTTAAAATCCACAAGGTCAAACAATTGATGAACTCAATTAACATTACTGTGATTTATTTTTGATTAAATAGATTCTAGCTAAGTATTCTATCGGATGAATATCCCAGCCTGTACTAGCTAAACAGTCTTGTAGCCTCATGTTTGAATCCGAAAGTTTGCTGGTTTGAATCCCTGAGCTGGCAAGGTGGAAAAATCTGCTGTTCTGCCCTTGAGCAAGGCAGTTAACCCCTAACAAAATCTGCTCCCTGGGCGCCGATGACATGGATGTTGGTCATGATCAAGAGTGTGTGCGTGTGTGTGTGCAACTGGGGCTGAAGTTTTATAAAATATAATTTATGGTTCAGCTGCTATTGGCATAGAGAGACACCCACACCCTATAAGGGCTGGCAAAATCTGGCAGAGAGAGGGGAACAGGACAGGGGGCAGGACAGGGCCTGGAATCAGACTGAGTAATGACGCAGTGAAATGTACCCGGATTCTCTCAGTACGCCAAGACACTTTAAATACACTACGTGACTAAAAGTATGTGGGCACCTGCTCGTCGAACATTGCATTCCAATGTCATGGGCGTTAATATGGAGTTGGTCCCCCCTTTACTGCTATAACAGCCTCCACTCTTCTCAGAAGGCTTTCCATTAGATGTTGGAACATTGCTGCAGGGACTTCCTTCTATTCAGCCATGAGCATTAGTGAGGTTGGACACTGATGAACCATGAAAAACAGCCCCAGACCGCTATTCCTCCTCCTACAGTTGGTACTATGCAATCGGCAGTGGTGGAAAAAGTACTCAATTGTCATACTTGAGTAAAAGTAAAGATACCTTATTAGATATCGACTCAAGTAAAAGTGAAAGTCCCCCAGTAAAATACTACTTGAGTAAAAGTCCAAAAGTATTTGGTTTTAAATATACTTAAGTATCAAAAGTAAAATTATAAATCATTTCAATTTCCTTATATTAAGCAAGCCAGACGACACTATTTTCTTTTCTCTTTTTATTGACGGATAGCCAGGGGCACACTCCAACCCTCAGACATAATTTACCAATGAAGCATTTGTGTTTCGTGAGTCTGCCAGATCAGAGACAGTAGAGATGACCAGGGATGTTCTCTTGATAAGTGTAAGAAGTACTTTTGGGTGTCAGGGAAAATGTATGGAGTAAAAACTACATTATTTTCTTTAGGAATGTAGTGAAGTAAAACTAAAAGTTGGCAAAAAACGACTTAAGTAGTACTTTAAAGTATTTTTACTTAAGTGCTTTACACCACTGGCATTCAGGCAGGTAGCGTTCACCTAGCATCCACCTAACCCGTATTCGTTGGTCAGACTGCCTGATAGTAAAGCGTGATTCATCACTCTAGAGAACGCGTTTCCATTGCTTCATTGTTCAATACTGGTGAGCTTTACACCACTCCAGCTGACTCTTACCATTGCACATGGTGATCTCAGGCTTGTGAGCTGGTGCTTGGCCATGGAAAACCATTTCATGAAGCTCCCGACGAACAGTTATTGTGCCG
This sequence comes from Oncorhynchus clarkii lewisi, assembly GCF_045791955.1. Classification (NCBI taxonomy): domain Eukaryota; kingdom Metazoa; phylum Chordata; class Actinopteri; order Salmoniformes; family Salmonidae; genus Oncorhynchus; species Oncorhynchus clarkii. Next base: position 45,239,961 of record NC_092158.1, read on the forward strand.
ACGTTGCTTCCTGAGGCAGTTTGGAACTCAGCAGTGAGTGTTGCAGCCGAGGGCAGGCAATATTTATGCACTACGCGCATCAGCAATCTGCGGTCCTGTTCTGTGAGCTTGTGTGGCCTACCACTTTGTGGCTGAGCCGTTGTTGCTCCTAGACGTTTCCCGTTCACAATAACAGCACTTACATTTGACCGGAGCAGCTTTAGTAGGGCAGAAATTTCACGAACTGACTTGTTGGAAATGTTGTGGCTTGTTGAATGTCACTGAGCTCTTCAGTAAGGCCATTCTACTGCCAATGTTTGTCAACGGAGATTGCATGGCTGTTTGCTCGATTTTTATACACCTGTCAGCAAAAAGTAGGGCTAAAATAGCTGAATCCAGTCATTTGAAGGGGTGTCCACATACATATGTATATATATTGTACGTTACCAAGAACCAAGACTGTATTTCACAACCCTCTATGAAACTGACAAGCAGGGCACGTGACCCCTGAGTAGTCCGGCCCTGCACAGGGCTATTCAACTATATTCTTATGTGGCCAAATTGCATTTTGTTTGTCACTCTCACTCCCTTCTAACATATCTTGTGCGCATCATATAAGGAAACAGAGAGTCCTAGCTTTCAGGAATGGGGTCATAGAAGCTTATAGCCTAAACTGTTCAAATGCTAGAGCCAAATTCAAATAAATTCAACATGCCACATTGGCTTCAGAAAGCACCAGAAACTTGTTTAAGAGAGTGTTTGATTCATACTGCTCTCTTCTACCATTCCTTGCTGGCAAAGTACCAGGATGTTGTCTCTGGTTTTGAATCTGAATTTGAAAACTGAATCTGAATGCATCTGAGAAGTTGAATAAATGAAACTTTGGTAAACTTGAAATGATGGTTTGTAAACGTGATACACAGACAATTAATGCAATATCTACATAGCCTTGGGAAGTAGGAGTGCTGAGGGTGCTGCAGCACCCCTTGATAAATAAATTATAAGACAAAATTATAATATTATTATTTCTTTAAATCCACAGAAATAGTGAACTAGGCCTTTATTACTCCTCTGCAGAGCAGAGAAAAATACTCTCTAGCATATTGAAGCTGAATATATAAAAATATTACATTTGAATAGTCAATTAAATTAAAGTGTAACGCAATATTGATTCAATTCAGTTTCAAATCATGAAATACAAGTTCAATTTATTAATTCAATGATTACACTTGTGCATTCCACATATTGGGATGAGCACTAACAATGCAATGACACAAACAATTGTGTGTATGTGTATTTTGTGTGTTCATGTATGTGTACAGTATTTAGCAACATGTTTTGTTAGGCAGGCCTCAACAGAAAGGAGTGGTGTTTTCCACTGCTCTGGGTGAAGGCCTATGGACTGGCTTAGCCTGTGCTTAGTGTTGGGAATGTGGTTGTACCGTATAGGCAGGGCGTGTGTTAGGGGTGACCGCCAGCTCCCATTAGAGCCACGAGGGATCAGGAGTTATTTCACTCAAGTAGAGAGACATTTGGGTAAACAGTTTTATTCAGCGGACAGTGATGACTTAGACATTAGCTCTACAGCCTGCATGGAAGGGGGATCTCCTCTGAGTTTAATCACTTATTTAAGCTGAAGGTTAGTGTGATCAACTAGGGTTTCGACCAAGGTTTCAAACCTGGGCCTTCTGAGCACCACAAGGCTTTCTTAGCCCATTGAGCTAAAAACCTAGGCACGTGTCAGGTGAGGTAATTCATCACACCTCTGCATCCCTGGTGCCAGGGTCTTTTGTCAGGTTACTTACAGATGCAGGCTTTCTGGTGCTCAGACAGGATAGGAAAATAATCTGCCACAGGAACTGGAACTGCCAACCCAGTGGTATAAGATACAAAAGTACAGTACGTGTCATCCATGGTCATATACTGTCCACACATCCCTGGTCACATACTGTCCCCGCATCCCTGGTCATATACTGTCCACACATCAATGGTCAACCAACTCTCGCTTAGGGCAGCCAAAAGGCTACAGCCGACCCTCCAAGAGTACGTCCTGTACATCACAGGATGTTGGTGGCACCTTAATTGGGGAGGACAGGCTTGTGGTAATGGCTGGAGCGGAATTGTGGAATGGTATCAAATAAATCAAACACATGATTTCCATGTGTTCGATGCCAATCCATAAGCCCTGTTCTAGCCATTATTATGAGCCTTTCTCCCCTCAGCAGCCTTCTGTGCTGTACACACATTTTGAGCTGGTGGCTTTGTAGCATGCATTTTTATGCTGAGTAGAACCTACATGATACAGTATACTGTGGTCAATTGAATAACATTTTTGCTGAACATAGGCTTTCTGGGACTGGTTAGCCTGGACTAGATATTAGGGGTAGAAAATAAACAAGACAGTTTAGGTAGGTGGGGTGGAAGTGTTTGCGTTTAATGGTGGACACCCAACCCCTGTAATAAATATAGCCTCCACCTGACCACACAGTACACGTGACTGGGCAGGCTCTGGTTTCAATGGGGGTTGACCGACCAGCGATACCCACCACCATGCAAACAAGCACTCCTCTCCCTCCTCACTGTCAACCATATAATAGCACTGATCTTTAAATAGAAAGTTCAATAAACACAAACTGCGTTCACTAGATGTCTTAGTAGTCGGTTTATTGGTCTGTTTTCAAAATACAGGTGGGCTAGTTTTGTGGGATTTTATACATAATTTCCCCAAAATGTCATACAGCAGTTAACATGGTGGTGAATAAAATTGTGATCATAAAGATTGTATTTATTGCGGTTTTTAAAAAAGCTGAAACAACTTGATATGATGTTCAGGATGAGGTGAAGACAGATCTTATTTATTTCTCAAAGGCCCAGTCAAAAGTGTGATTTTCCTGTTATATATATATATATATATATATATATATATATATATATACATACATACACACACACACACACACACACACACACACACACACACATACATAGAGTTGAAGTGGAAAGTTTACATACACCTTAGCCAAATACATTTAAACTCAGTTTTTCACAATTCCTGACATTTAATCCTAGTACAAATTCCCTGTTTTAGGTCAGGTAGGATCACCACTTTATTTAAAAAATGTGACATTTCAGAATAGTAGAGAGAATGATTTATTTCAGCTTTTATTTATTTCATCACATTCCCAATGGGTCAGAAGTTTACATACACTCAATTAGTATTTGGTAGCATTGACTTTAAATTGTTTAACTTCGGTCAAACATTTCGGGTAGCCTTCCACAATAAGTTGTTGTGAATTTTGGCCCATTCCTCCTGACAGAGCTAGTGTAACTGAGTCAGGTTTGTAGGCCTCCTTGCTCGCACACGCATTTTCAGTTCTGCCCACACGTTTTCTATGGGATTGAGGTCAGGGCTTTGTGATGGCCACTCCATTACCTTGACTTTGTTGTCCTTAAGCCATTTTGCCACAACTGGCCAAACAGCTCTATTTTTGTTTCAGCAGACCAGAGGACATTTCTCCAAAAAGTATGATCTTTGTCCCCATGTGCAGTTGCAAACAGTATTCTGGCTTTTTTATGGCGGTTTTGGAGCAGTGGCTTCTTCCTTGCTGAGCAGCCTTTCAGGTTATGTCAATATAAGACTCACTTTACTATGGATATAGATACTTTTGTACCTGTTTCCTCCAGCATCTTCACAAGGTCCTTTGCTGTTGTTCTGGGATTGATTTTCACTTTTTCCACCAAAGTACGTTCATCTCTAGGAGACAAAATGCATCTCCTTCCTGAGTGGTTTGACGGCTGCGTGGTCCCATGGTGTTTATACTTGCGTACTATTGTTTGTACAGATGAACGTGGTACCTTCAGGCATTTAGAAATTGCTCCCAATGACAATTTTTTTTTTCTGAGGTCTTGGCTGATTTCTTTAGATTTTCCCATGATGTCAAGCAAAGAGGCACTGGGTTTGTATGTAGGCCTTGAAATACATCCACAGGTACACCTCCAATTGACTCAAATTATGTAAATTAGCCTCTCAGAAGCCTCTAAAGCCATGACATCATTTTCTGGAATTTCCCAAGCTGTTTAAAGGCACAGTCAACTTAGTGTATGTAAACTTCTGACCCACTGGAATTGTGATACACTGAATTATAATTGAAATAATCTGTCTGTAAACAATTTTTGGGAGAATTACTTGTGTCATGCACAAAGTAGATGTCCTATCTGACTTGCCAAAAGTATAGTTTGTTAACAAGACATTTGTGGAGTGGTTGAAAAACTAGTGTTAATGACTCCAACCTAAGTGTATGTAAACTTCCGACTTCAACTGTATATAGGTCCTGGATGGCAGGAAGCTTTACCCCAGTGATGTACTGGGCCGTACGCACTACCCTTTGTAGTGATTTATGGTCAGATGCCGAGCAGTTGCCATAACAGGCGGTGATGCCAGGTGGTACATTTGCTAAAAGATCAATAATAAGAGATTTCAAAAACTCTCTGCCAATAACAGCTATTTTTCAGTTTTCCACTTTCCACAGACCGTTCCCCGAAAGTCCACGTTAAATTATTGCTTGAGAAATGTAAGTAATTCCACAAGAGGAAGAATCAGGGTAGGATTATGGTCTTGGAAATGTTATGGGGAATCCTAATGGAGCCCTCTTTGTTGGATGATTAACCCCCTCCACAACCCTGCTCCTTTGTCTCCCACCTTAAGCACTGAGCCAGAAGTTGAAACACCTTATGTTATGTTCAGTCGTGGCCAAAAGTTTTGAGAATGACACAAATAATAATTTTCACAAAGTCTGCTGCTTCAGTGTCTTTAGATATTTTTGTCAGATGTTACTATGGAATACTGAAGTATAGTTACAAGCATTTCATAAGTGTCAAAGGCTTTTATTGACAATTACATGAAGTTGATGCCAAGAGTCAATATTTGCAGTGTTGACCCTTCATTTTCAAGACCTCTGCAATCCGCCCTGGCATGCTGTCAATTAACTTCTGTGTCACATCCTGACTGATGGCAGCCCATTCTTGCATAATTCAATGCTTGGAGTTTGTCAGAATTAGTTGGTTTTTGTTTGTCCATCTGCCTCTTGAGGATTGACCACAAGTTCTCAATGGGATTAAGGTCTGGGGAGTTTCCTGGCTATGGACGCAAAATATCAATGTTTTGTTCCCTGAGCCACTTAGTTATCACTTTTGCCATATGGCAAGGTGCTCCATCATGTTGGAAAATGAATTGTTTGTCACCAAACTGTTCCTGGATGGTTGGGAGAAAATGCTCTCGGAGGATGTGTTGGTACAATTCTTTATTCATGGCTGTGTTTGCAAAATTGTGAGTGAGCCCATTCCCTTGGCTGAGAAGCAACACCATACATGAATGGTCTCAGGATGCTTTACTGTTGGCATGACACAGAACTGATGGTAGGGCTCACCTTGTCTTCTCCGGGCAAGCTTTTTTCCGGATGCCCTAAACAATCGGAAAGGGGATTCATCAGAGAAAATGACTTTACCCCAGTCCTCAGCAGTCCAATCCCTATACCTTTTGCAGAATATCAGTCTGTCCCTGATGTTTTTCCTGGAGAGAAGTGGCTTCTTTGCTGCCCTTCTTGACACCAGGCCATCCTCCAAATGTCTTCGCCTCACTGTGCGTGCAGATGGACTCACACCTGCCTGCTGCCATTCCTGAGCAAGCTCTGTACTGGTGGTGCCCCGATCTCGCAGCTGAACTAACTTTAGGAGATGGTCCTGGCACTTGCTGGACTTTCTTGGGCTCCCTGAAGCCTTCTTCACAACAATTGAACTGCTCTCCTTGAAGTTCTTGATGATCCAACAAATAGTTGATTTAGGTGCAATCTTACTGGCAGCAATGTCCTTGCCTGTGCCTTGCCTTTTTGTGCAAAGCAATGATGACGGCACGTGTTTCCTTGCAGGTAACCATGGTTGACAGAGGAAGAATAATGATTCCAAGCACCACCATCCTTTTAAAGCTTCCAGTCTGTTATTCGAACTCAATCAGCATGACAGAGTGATCTCCAGCCTTGTCCTTGTCAACACTCACACCTGTGTTAACGAGAGAATCACTGACATGATGTCAGCTGGTCCTTTTGTGGCAGGGCTGAAATGCAGTGGGAATGTTTTTGGGGGATTCAGTTCATTTGCATGGCAAAGAGGGACTTTGCAATTCATTTCAATTCATCTGATCACTCTTCATAACGTTCTGGAGTATATGCAAATTGCCATCATACAAACTGAGGCAGCAGACTTTGAAAATTAATATTTGTGTCATTCTCAAAACTTTTGGACACGACTGTATGCCTATGTAGTGTTCAGAATCAGGTTTCAAAAGGCTAGAAGTATTTTTGGAAGCTGCAGCTTGGCGCCATGCTGTTCTGACATGGGTTGTAAAGTTGACATGGCTACCTCCTCCAAAGGGTCAAGTTGTACGGATTCCAAGCCTCTCGGCCTTTGTCAGAGCTTCTCTGATATGTTTAATTTTTCACCCTTTAGTTGACATCTGAGTCACAACGTTTGATCAAACATAACAATGTGGATTTAATCATATAGTACATTTAAGGCGGCAGGTATCCTAGTGGTTAGAGCGTTGGACTAGTAACCGAAAGGTTGCAAGATCGAATCCCCGAGCTGACAATGTAAAAATCTGTCGTTCTGCTCCTGAACAAGGCAGTTAACCCACTGTTCCTAGGCCGTCATTGAAAATAAGAATTTGTTCTTAAATTACTTGCCTAGTTAAATAAAGGTAAAATTTTAAAACATTGTTTAAAGTGTACTGTCACATCTACTCCCGTTCCTCTCCTTCGGCGTTCGACGTCGCTGGTTTACTAAAAAACTGTCCTGGCATTCATCATTACGAACACCTGGAATTCATCGGAGTGGGAGCTGTCACCTCTCACTCTGCCTGCCCTGTAAGAAGCTGAGCCCCTGGTTTGTGGGGCTGTTCAAGTTTCTCCGGAGGGTCAACGAGGTGACGTATAGGTCACATTAACTCCCGTTCCTCCCCTCCGGCAGTCGACATTGCTTGTTTACTAACCATCGATCCTGGCATTCATCATTCATCATTAGGTACACCTGGACTCCATCACTTCACTGATTACCTCCACTACATCGGTCACTCTGTTAGTTCTATGCCCCAGGCAGTATTGACTATGTGTTTCATGTCTATGCGCTACTCATGTTTGTTATATTGTTCTACACTCCGTTTTATTTTTAATAAACTCACCACCTGCACTTGCTTTCCTACTCCCGGCATATACGTAACATGTACATAGATGACAGTAACATGGTTCAGGTATTTCCTAACAGGGAATATTATGGTCTGGACATTAATGGAACTCATGTCCATACCTGGGCCACTACTGTTCCTGATATACAGTGCATTCGGAAAGTATTCAGACCCCTTGACTTTTTTCACATATTGTTACATTACAGCCTTATTCTAAATATATATATTTTTAAATCCTCAACAATCTACACTATACCCGATAATGACAAAGCAAAAACAGGTTTTTGAAATGTTTGCAAATTTATAAACAATAAAATACTGAAATATCATATTTACATAAGTATTCAGACCCTTTACTCAGTACTTTGTTGAAGCACCTTCAGCAGTGATTACAGCCTCGAGTCTTCTTGGGTATATGCTACAAGCTTGGCACACCGGTATTTGCGGAGTTTCTCCCATTCTTCTCTGAAGATCCTCTCAAGCTCTGTCAGGTTGGTTGGGGAGCGTCGTTGCTCAGCTATTTTCAGAGATGCCCAGAGATGTTTGATCGGGTTCAAGTCCTGCCTGTGGCTGGGTCACTCAAGGACATTCAGAGCCCTGTCCCGAAGCCACTCCTGTGTTGTCTTGGCTGTGTGCTTAGGGTTGATGTCTTGCTGGAAGCTGAACCTTTGCCCCAGTGTGAGGTCCTGATCGCTCTGGAACAGGTTTTCATCAAGGATCTCTCTGTACTCCCTTGATCCTGACTAGTCTCCCAGAAAAACATCCCAACGCATGGTGCTGCCACCACCATGCTTCACTGTAGGGATGGCTCTGCATCTGTCTTCGTGCTCCTAGACCTGAGTGCTGCTTTTGATACCATTGATCACCACACTCTTTGAGAGATTGGAAACCAAAATTGGTCTACACGGACAAGTTCTGGCCTGGTTTAGATCTTATCTGTCGGAAAGATATCAGTTTGTCTCTGTAGATGGTTTGTCCTCTGACAAATCAACTGTAAATGTTGGTGTTCCTCAAGGCTCCGTTTTAGGACCACTATTGTTTTCACTATATATTTTACCTCTTGGTGATGTCATCGGAAACATAATGTTAACTTTCACTGCTATGTGGACGACACACAGCTGTACATTTCGATGAAACATGGTGAAGCCCCAAAATTGTCTTCCTTGTAAGCCTGTGTTTCAGACATAAGGAAGTGGATGATGGAAAATGTTCTACTTTCTTTATTAACTTGTTATGGCTGCAATCCCGATATCGGGATAAGTGTCATCAACAACAGCTGAATAGCATAGCGCTACATTCAATAAATATTACGACAAATATTTATATTCATGAAATCACAAGTGCAATATAAGAAACACAGCTTAGCCTTTTGTTAATCCACCTGTCGTGTCAGATTTTGAAATTATGCTTTTCAGCGAAAGCAATCCAAGCGTTTGTGTAAGTTTATCGATCGCACTACAAAACATTAAGTACACTTAGCATCAGGAAGCTTGGTCACGAAAATCAGAAAAGCAATCAAATTAATTGTTTACCTTTGATCTTCGGATGTTTTCACTCACGAGACTCCCAGGTACACAACAAATGTTCCATTTGTTCCATAAAGATGATTTTTATATCCAAAATACCTCCATTTGTTTGTCGCGTTATGTTCAGAAATCCACAGGAAAGAGCGGTCACGACAACGCAGACGAAAATTCCAAATTGTTTCCATAATGTTCACAGAAACATGTCAAACGTTTTTATAATCAATCCTCAGGTTGTTTTTAAAATATATAATCGATAATTAATCAACCGCAAATGTCTTTCACAGTAGGAGAGGGGAAAACAATGGCTGTCTAAATTCTGTTGCACGAGCAAAACTCATGTGACCACTTGACGCGATGTTATCGTTCTGGCTCATTTTTCAAAATAAAAGCCTGAAACTATGTCTGAAGACTGTTGACACCTTGAGGACACGATAGGAAAAGGAATCTGGTTCATATCCCTATGGAACAAGGAGTTTTCAAAATAGAAGCTACTTCCTGTTTTGATTTTCCTCAGGGTTTCGCCTGCAATATCAGTTCTGTTATACTCACAGACAATATTTTGACAGTTTTGGAAACTTTAGAGTGTTTTCTATCCAATACTAATAATAATATGCATATATTAGCAACTGAGACTGAGGAGCTGGCCCTTTACAAAGGGCACCTTTTCATCCAAGCTACTCAATACTGCCCCTGCAGCCATAAAAAGTTAACTTAAAATGATGCCACACAAAACAATAAACACTACAAAACCAAACCGTGAAGCTCAAAGGCTAGGGACATAAAGAGTATCTCTAAGGTCAGGGCGTGACAGTATCCCCCCCAAAAAAAGGTGCGGACTCCGGCCGCAAAACCTGAACCTGAGGGTCTGGGTGGGCATCTATCCGCGGCGGCGGCACAGGTGGGAGACGCAGACCCCGATCCACTGCTGGCTCACCCCACTTTGGTGGCACCTCTGTTGCGGGGACCCTCACCGCCGACCCCGGACTGGGGACCCTCGTAGTGGGCCCCGGACTGGGCGCCCTCGTAGTGGGCCCAGGACTGGAGGCCGTCGTCTCTGGAGGCTCCGGACTGGAGAGCGTCGCTGGAAGCTCCGGACTGAAGGGCGCCTCCGGACTGGAGGGCGACTCTGGAGGGACCGGGCTGGAAGCCGTCTCTGGAGGCTCCGGGCTGGGCGCAGGCACAGGACTCACCAGGCTGGGGAGACACACAGGAGACCTGGCTCTGGGAGCAGGCACAGGACTCACCAGGCTGGGGAGACATACAGGAGGCCTCTTCCTTGGCCGAGGCACCGGATACACTGGGCCATGGAGGCGCACTGGCGGTCTCGTGCGCAGAGCTGGCACCACCCGTTCTGGCTGGATGCCCGCTTCCACCCGGCAAATGCGGGACGCTGGAACCGAGCACACCGGCCGGTGAATGCTCATCCTCGACACAGTGAGGATAGCACGGGGCCTGACCAGTCACATGCTCGCCACGGTAAGCACGGGGAGTTGGCTCAGGTCTCCAACCTGACTCCGCCACACTCCCCTTGTGCCCCCCTCCCTCCCAAAAATTCTGGGGGCTGCCTCTCGGGCTTCCTTGCCAGCCGTGTTCCCTCATAATATTGCCGCTCCACCTTAGCTGCCTCCAGTTCCTCCCGTGGACGGTGATACTCCCCAACCTGCCTCCAGGGTCCCTTACCATCCAGGATCTCCTCCCATGTCCAGGAGTCCTCTTTACCACGTTGTTTGGTCCTTTCGTGGTGGGAGGTTCTGTTACGGCTGTTGAAGGATGAGGACCAAGGTGCAGCGTGGTGAGTGCGCATTTTGATTATTAACTCAAAATGATGCCAAACAAAACAATAAACACTACAAAACCAAACCGTGAAGCTCAAAGGCTATGTGCCCTAAACAAAGTCAACTTCCCACAAACACAGGTGGGAAGAAGGGTACCTAAGTATGGTTCCCAATCAGCGACAACGATAGACAGCTGTCCCTGATTGAGAACCATACCCGGCCAAAACATAGAAATAGAAAATCATAGAAACACAAAACATAGAATGCCCACCCCAACTCACGCCCTGACCAAACCAAAATAGACATAAAAAGGATCTCTAAGGTCAGGGCGTGACATGTACAGTCGTCTCAAATAAAACAGTGAAGGACCTTGGCGTTACTCTGGAACCTGATCTCTTTTTTGACGAACATATCAAGACTTTCAAGGACAGCTTTTTTCCATCTATGTAACATTGCAAAAATCAGAAACTTTCTGTCCAAAAATGATGCAAAAAGATTTACCCATGCTTTTGTCACTTCTATACTAGACTACTGCAATGCTCTACTTTCCCAGGTAAAGCACTAAATAAACTTCAGTTAGTGCTAAACACGGCTGCTAGAATCTTAACCAAAATTATCATATTACTCCAGTGCTAGCCTCTCTACAATGGCTTCCTGTTAAGGTTAGCCCTGATTTCAAGGTTTTACTGCTAACCTACAAAGCATTACATGGGCTTGCTCCTACCTATCTTTACAATTTGGTCCTGACGTACATACCTACGCATACACTACGGTCACAGGACGCAGGCCTCCTTACTGTCCCTAGAATTTCTAAGCAAACAGCTGGAGGCAGAGCTTTCTCCTATAGAGCTCCATTTTTATGGAATGGCCTGCCTATCCATATGAGAGATGCAGACTCGGTCTCAACCTTTAAGTCTTTATTGAAGACTCATCTCTTCAGTAGGTCCTATGATTGAGTGTAGTTTGGCCCAGGAGTGTGAAGGTGAACGGAAAGGCACTGGAGCAACAAACCACCCTTTCTGTCTCTGCTTGGCCGGTTCCCCTCTCTCCACTGGGATTCTTTGCCTCAAACCCTATTGCGGGGGATGAGTCACTGTCTTACTGGTCCTTTTCCATGCCGTCCCTAGGAGGGGTACGTCACTTGAGTGGGTTGAGTCACTGATGTGACCTTCCTGTCCGGGTTGGCACCCCCCCCTTGGGTTCGTGCCGTGGGGGAGATCTTCGTGGACTATACTCGGCCTTGTCTCAGGATAGTAAGTTGGTGGTTGAAGATATCCCTCTAGTGGTGTGAGGGCTGTGCTTTTGCAAAGTGGGAGGGGTTATATCCTGCCTGTTTGGCCCTGTCCAGGGGTATCATCGGATGGGGCCACAGTGTCTCCTGACCTCTCCTGTCTTAGCCTCCAGTATTTATGCTGCAATACTTTGTGTCGGGGGTCAGTCTGTTATATCTGGAGTATTTCTCCTGTCTTATCCAGTGTCCTGTGTGAATTTAAGTAGGCTTTCTCTAATTCTCTCCCTCTCTTTTTCTCTCTCTCTCTTTTTCTCTCTGAGGGCCTGAGCCCTAGGACCATGGCTCAGGACTACCTGGCCTAATGACTACTTGCTGCCCCCAGTCCACCTGGTCGTGCTGCTGCTCCAGTTTCAACTGTTCTGCCTGCGGCTATGGAACCCTGACCTGTTCACCGGACGTGCTACCTTGTTCCAGACCTGCTGTTTTAAACTCTCTAGAGACAGCAGGAGTGGAAGAGATACTCTGAATGATAGGCTATGAAAAGCCAACTGACATCTACTCCTGAGGTGTTGACCTGTTGCACTGTCTACAACCACTGTGATTATTATTATCTGACCCTGCTGGTCATCTATGAACATTTGAACATCTTGGCCATGTTCTGTTATAATCTCCACCCGGCCCAGCCAGAAGAGGACTGGCCACCCCTCATAGCCTGGTTCCTCTCTAGGTTTCTTCCTAGGTTACGGCCTTTCTAGGTAGTTTTTCCTAGCCACTGTGCTTCTACACCTGCATTGCTTGCTATTTGGGGTAGCCAACGTTAGCCAACGTTAGCCAGTTAGTTTGGGTGATTGACTGCCGTTGTGTGGTCAGAACACTCGGATCCTAGGCGAAAGTGTCCAATGTGCGCTCTGAACATTCCGACAGCGAAACGCTCAAAAATGTACAAACAGACAATCTGACCAGCTCTGTAAAATTACGAATGCCCAGAACGCACTCTGAGCGCACTCCAGATTGAATTTAGGAACACACCCTTTATGACCATATTATCACAGGTTATGACAGGTTATGTCAGCTGTTATGACATATTATTGTCATAACGTGTCATGACACTGGGTGTCAACTAAAGTGTTGCAAAAGTATCTGCAGTCTATGTGTTGAGGTGGTCGGACTATGAGGAGAGAGGGTTTCCATATCCTGTGTAGTCATAGTGCTTTCATAGCTTCTGGAGTGTAAAGTTCTGTCGGTTCACATGCATCGTACAATATAACGGCCCTCCATTGCATAGCTGTTCCAGCTCAGATCTGGGCAGCTGTAGTGTGTGAAATGTTTGCAGCTGCAATATCAGGAGACCGAGAGACATTCTCAGACACTTCTACTTGCCTCGACCTACAGCTCGACTAATGATTATGGGGAAGAAACACACTCAAAAAACACAGGCCCATTACTGCACTGCTGAGGTTTTCGCTATCAAGTTGTAAGTTAAGTGTTGTCTGCCCATGCCAGCCAAGTAGACTCATTCCAATTTCATAATGCAACAACATCTTTAATTTAGAAAGTATATCCATTGCAAAAATCTGGATGGTCAGCTTTAATCAGAGCGACATTTAAAGATGCAGTAAGTCATGTCAGAAGGTAGCAGATTCTTTACTTAGCATCAACAGCTGCAAATTCCAATGAACCTACATCACGTTTTGAATTTCACTTTCCTTGCTTTGTCTGACAACACTACTATGAGCCTAGCAAATAAGTTTTGTGGGTCAGAGTGCAGTATTTATTTAGTTTCATAGACCAAACGTTTGCATGTTTTGCTCACTGGGTTTAGCCACAGAGGGAGCAAGGTTGCCCTGGCAAGTTCAGGGGGTTGTGTAGCAACTTCTGCATTGCACGACAAAATCCCATGATTGGTGAATCTGTTCGGAATTAACAGCTAGAGTGACAGCTAAAATGGCTTGAAAAAATATGATTTCAACTAATAAGGAGAAGTATCTAACAAAATAACAACATTATGACATTCACTAATCATAAACTATTTACATATAATAGACATTTCGGTACATATAATTTACAATTTGTGGACAAAATTCTTACTTACTCAGTCTTTAAGAGTGCTGATGAGTGACGACTGTTTAGAAATGTGTGGGAATGGGCATGGGGAGGCCAGCAAGGGGTGGGTGGCGGGAACTGGGAAAGAGCCCAATTTGGTCATCCGCTGTTGATGGTGAACATGCAGGAGACGGCTGTGTAACAAGAGAAAGGGTTTTGATTCAGGGCAAGAACATCGTGACCAGCCCACACCCTCCATATCCGCTCACGGTGGTAGTGGAGGGAGGGGTAGAAAACATGCGAACGCAATCATTTAAGCACACTTCAACAAAACAACACCGAGCTGTGCATGAGGGCCTCCACTGACCCGCTGACCCACTGCTAAATAGCTAACAAAATGGCTACCCAGACTATATGCATTGACGTTTCAATTTTATTTTTGGACTGACTCTACAAACACTCACACACTTAATTTGCTCACACCCACATAACACATTCATACTGAGTCTACACACATGCACACATACAATCATCACATACACTGCTGCTACTCTGATTATCATATACTCTGATGCCTTACCCCTATACATATAGTATCTAGGGGTCTATTTTAACAAACCTAACGCACTGGTAAATCTATGCGCTGGCGGTTTCGCTATAGGTTATGGGGTGTGTCAGAAATATTTGTAATATTTTCACTATCACAATTATCAGCCCACTTGCTGCCGTTGGCGCGAAAGGGCTGTGAGTGTGCCCCTCACTCACTAAAACTGCACTTAAATTAGCTTGCCTGGCACAATTGAACCAATGGAATTCATGGGTTTTACGTTGCATCACAATATTGTTATGACGATTCTCTTGAGCACTGCTCCCCGACTGAGCATTTTACTTAGATATGCTGTTCAAAGTGTCTGCATGTGAGTAGGAAAGACTAGCCGCACGCACACGCACACGAGAGGCCTGCATTGATATAAGGCGGTAATAAAGAGAACCAAATTCATAACATTCACTTGACATGTAAATAACATGCATTACCCATGCATTACTAATTCACATGTAATAAGCTAAACACGTTAGAAGAGAAACCCACAAAAGAAAAAACAGTAGCGTTCTTGGGGTAACTAATACCCTTGCATTTCGTGAAGTAACACCCGTACTTAACTTTTTTTTTCTACCTGCATTGGCTTTGCTGATAGCTACTTTATTGAAGACAAATGTACTTACCATGACTGAGATATGGGGTTGTTCCACCTAGCTATCTTAAGATAAATGTACTAACTCTAAGTAGCTCTAGATAAGAGTGTGTGCTAAATGACTAAAATGTAAATGTATAGGACGCCATGTGAAAAGGGAAAAGAATACCAGCTTTTTTAAACCCTTAGGCTACTCCTGACAAGGAAGGACCCCTGCTATTCATGGCATGGCTGGCAAAAGCGTTGCTCAGTTTTTTGTTGTTGTTACTTACTACTCCCAGTCCACCCCATTCAAATAAACCCTCCCACCATCATGATGTCCCATGGAAAGACTATCGCAAAAGAGTCGATTCCTCATCTCCTTGACTTTTGACTCGACTAGTCTACTCCCATTTTATAAAAAAAATAACATTATTGCCGCTAAAATCAATTATTCCAGGATAGTGTTAGATACATACATCTACAATACAATAGCATGTTTCTGAATTAAAGAGCAGCTACCAGCTGTCCTTTTATTGTGTTTTAATCTTTTCATGCGTGTGTTCCAAATATCTCTAATGGTTCCCCTACATGAATTTTTTATGCACGTGATATCAGAGTGCGCTCACTGTTCCAAAATGGGATTTTTACGCAACAGGACAGTTCATCCACGCTAACCTCCTTCCCCAAGCACTTCCCAATTGTTTCTGCAAATCAAGTCTGCAGAAATGTGCACATCTCCTGTCAAAACAGGACCTGCACACAAGTGTTCACATTTTCCGTCTGGTGACCGCATCGCATTCATTGTTGTTTTCATTACTACATGATAATAACTTTGGAAATGTGTGCGTTTATGTCAAAGTAAGTGCCTTATTACATTATAATAGTTTCTGTATGTCGTGTTATGTCATTTCTACTGTAGCTCACTGTATGTATGGAGTATAACATATTTGTGTGTATTCCTTATAACCGCAGACACTCGAGGTAACGTTACTAATTTCATATAACCTTTATGGCATTATATTCAATCGTGCTTATGTAGCTAGCTACATTCTTCTATTAGCTCTGTAAAACAATGCTAATTGCATCAGAGAAGTATTAGCTTGTGTTTTATTTTGAAGCTACCCTGGCCTTATGACCATGGTTTGTTTTCATTTGGCCTATTTAGCATAGCTTTGTTCTGCCCTGCCCTGCCCTTGTGGAGTTCAACAGTTACTGTTTCTTACTGTTATAACTCATTAGTGATTTTGTCAATGCTATATATTATTTTTTATAGCAGTGTTATGTTACTTTTTTTGTAATATTGTTCTATTGCTATATCCTGATATTGTATTCTAATGACTAATAATTCCTCTTTATTCTGT
Organism: Oncorhynchus clarkii lewisi; assembly: GCF_045791955.1. Lineage (NCBI taxonomy): Eukaryota > Metazoa > Chordata > Actinopteri > Salmoniformes > Salmonidae > Oncorhynchus > Oncorhynchus clarkii. Next base: position 45,256,285 of record NC_092158.1, read on the forward strand.
ACTTTCAGAAACCATACACACAAACAGTATTTGCCAATATCATAACTGCAGCTGGACACCTTTTGAGCTGAAGATTGAGGCCAACTGTAATAAAGCCTGTGTGTAGCTGGTGTAGAGGAGTCAGGCGTATTTACTCAAAATTGCACAAATACAACACAAAAATTCCCGAGCCCACAATAACGTGACATATTACAAAACAAACAATCACTCACAAACAAACATTGGGGAACAGAGGGTTAAATAATGAACAAGTAATTGGGGAATTAAAACAAGGTGTGCAAGACAAAGACAAAACAAATGGAAAATGAAAAGTGGATCGGCGATGGCTAGAAGGACGGTGAAGTCGACCACCGAACCCTGCCCGAACAAGGAGAGGGACCGACTTCGGCGGAAGTCGTGACACCAGCTTTTGTTTGGTAGCGTACACTCCTTAACTGTTGTACTGGATGAAAACACAGCAATAAAACACATAGGCCGATGGGTAATAGTCATCTATTTATTGAAGTATTGGTGATGGTTGAACAACAACAACAAAAACTTGTTTTACTAGAGGGAAAAATGGAATATGCAAAACCCATATTTCATATTCATGCAGTGATTGAACAACAACTGCATTTCCACCCCCCCACCTCTAAAGGCATAGTATCATGGCAGGTCACCTGTCAGGTCAGTCAGTCAGTAATTGCTACAGATAAGTTCAATAGCGCAAAGCATGGTGAAACACATAGAGGTGTGTCATACGCTAAACACATGTACTTTGTAAACCTCCTCTGCTTCCTTCTCCTGGTGCCATTTAGGCAGACTTTGCAGTGCCTCCGTGTGCGACTACCTTGAGCAGCAGTTTGAGGGACTTTGCAGGGAAAATGCCGTGCAGTGAGGCGTAGGGGATTGTCTGCAGCAGGACAACCCCAGTGGATGGGCGCAGAGGGGTGAGGTGCTTCTCCTGCAGCTCTCTCATGAGGTTCTCTCTCTACTTTTGGTAGGTAATTACTTTACCTATGAGGGAGTGGGGAGGTAGAGGGAAGGGAGAGGATGATGAGGCAGTGGGTAGGTGGGTGAGATATTGTCACTATAATTGCATAATGGAACCTTATGTGACTTGTATGTGAGCTGTACGTCCAATTACAAAAAAATACCCTTTTCAGTAATCATCTCACCTGTCACATGGCCGTAAACTATGTGGCCATTGAGGGCAGCAGTGTCGATCAGATGGAAAAATATCTTCTTATACCACTTGGTAGTTCTCCGAGTGCATTCCAAAATATGTTTTCTTATGGTCCTTTGCTGTTGTTCTGGGATTGATTTGCACTTTTCGCACCAAAGTACGTTCATCTCTAGGAGACAGAATGCCTGCGGTATGCCGGCTGCGTGGTCCTATGGTGTTTATACTTGCGTACAATGGTTTGTACAGATGAACGTTGAACCTTCAGGCATTTGGAAATTGCTCCCAAGGATGAACCAGACTTGTGGAGGTCTACAATGTTTTTTCTGAGGTCTTGGCTGATTTCTTTTGATTTTCCCATGATGTCAGGCAAAGAGTCACTGAGTTTGAAGGTATGCCTTGAAATACATCCACAGGTACACCTCCAATTGACAAAACGTACGTCAATTAGCCCATTACATAATTTTCTGCCGTTTCCCAAGCTGTTTAAAGGCACAGGCAGCTAGCTTAGTGTATGTAAACTTCTGATCCACTGGAATTGTGAAACAGTGAATTATAAGTGAAATAATCTGTCAGTAAACAATTGTTGTAAAATTTACTTGTGTCACACAAAGTAGATGTCCTAACCGACTTGCCAAAACTATAGTTTGTTAAAACTTCTCTTGGATAGGTGGCAGTATTTTCACGTCCGGATGAAAAGCGTGTCCAAAGTAAACTGCCTGCTACTCAGGCCCAGAAGCTAAGATGTGCATATTATTAGTAGATTTGGATAGAAAACACTCTGAAGTTTCTAAAACTGTTCGAATCATATCTGTGAGTATAACATAACTTATTTGGCAGGCGAAACCCAGAGGACAAACCGTTCAGATGTTTGTTTTTTTAGGTCAATCTCTTTTCAATGTTTTCATTTGGAATCCAGATTTCTACGGGACTTTCTTGCAGTTACTATCGCTTCCACTGGATGTCAACAGACTTTAGAAATTGGTTGAGGTTTATCATTTAAAAAATGAAGAAGTAGCACTGTTCAGAACGAGGGTAGAGAGACGTGTACTCTTTGTTAGAGGCACGTGACCTGAAAAGCACGCTCCACTTTGTTTTCCTCCGGTATTGAACACAGTTAATCCAGTCTTAAATTTTATCGATTATTTACGTAAAAAAATACCTAAAGTTGTATTAGGAAAGTAGTTTGAAATGTTTGGACAAAGCTTACAGGTAACTTATGATACATTTTGTAGTCATGTTGCGCGAGTTGGAACCTGTGTTTTTCTGGATCAAACGCGCTAAATAAATGGACATTTTGGATATATATCGACGGAATTAATCGAACAAAAGGACCATTTGTGATGATTATGGGATATTTTGGAGTTCCCACAGAAGAAGCTCGTCAAAGGTAAGGCATGAATTATATCTTTTTTTCTGCGTTTTGTGTTGCGCCTGGAGGGTTGAAATATGATTGTGTTTGTTTGCTGGGGTGCTGTCCTCAGATAATAGCATTGTTTGCTTTCGCCGTAAAGCCATTTTGAAATTTGACACGTTGGCTGGATTCACAACAAGTGTAGCTTTAATTTGGTGTATTGCATGTGTGATTTCATGAAAGTTTAATTTTTATAGTAATTTATTTGAATTTGGCGCTCTGCATTTTCACTGGATGTTAGCGTCCCACATATCCCAAAGAAGTTTAACAAGAAATTTGTGGAGTGGTTGAAAAACAAGTGTGACGACCCTCCCACTCTGTCTGCCGTATTCTCTCTTTGTTCTTGTTTTCTTATTAGGATGCCGGTGGGCGGAGTTGGGAGGGTCGTCAGCTACATGGGAAACGCCTGGGCCCGGTGTGTCCCAGGATAAATACACCACTTCCCCATTCATGGAGGAGACTCTCTCCATGCAGACACCTTTCTAGATTTTGTTGTGTTTCTTGGTGGCCTTTTGGTTATTTGCTTTGGCACCTTTCAACACCCTGCATTATCACATTAATGCATGCAAAACACTCACTTACACTACTGATTACTGATTACACACACCAGTGTATATTGTACTTAGTTACTTATTTAATAAATATATATTTTGTTACTCCTTATCTCCACGTTGTCTCCCTTTTGTTACGGGCTTTGAGCCGGTTCGTGACACAAGTTTTAATGACTCCAACATAAGTGTATGTAAACTTCCGACTTCAACTGTATATACTGTATTTTATACCATCTAATGCATCTTGCCTATGCCGCTCTGTCATTGCTCATCCATATATTTATATGTATATATTCTTTTTCCATTCCTTTACTTTACTTTTGTGTGTATTGGGTAGTTGTTGTGGAATGTTTAGATTATACGTTAGATATTGCTGCACTGTCGGAACTAGAGGCACAAGCATTTTCGCTACCCTCTTAATAACATCTGCTAACCATTTGTGTGACCAATAAAATTGGATTTGATTTGAACAACATTTTCAGTCTGAAGGATGAGTGGATAAACACGTTTATGTCAATCCCTGCATGTTTTTTTCAAGTCTCATGGAATGTAAGCCTACATAGAACACCACACATTGGCTGCTACTGTAGGTGTAACCGATGTGAAATGGCTAGCTAGTTAGCGGTGGTGCGCGCTAATATCGTTTCAATCAGTGACATCACTCGCTCTGAGACCTTGAAGTATTGGTTCTCCTTGCAGATGGGTAGCGATGCTTTGTGGGTGACTGTTGTTGATGTGTGCAGAGGGTCCCTGGTTCGAGCCCGGGTAGGGGCGAGGGGACGGACTAAAGTTATACAGTTACATTGATGCTGTTGACCCGGATCACTGGTTACTGCGGAAAAGGAGGAGGTCAAAAGGGGGGTGAGTGTAACCGATGTGAAATGGCTAGCTAGTTAGCGGTGGTGCGCGCTAATAGCGTTTCAATTGGTGATGTCACTCCCTCTGAGACCTTGAAGTAGTGGTTCCCCTCTGCAAGGGCCCCGGCTTTTGTGGAGCGATGGGTAACTATGCTTCGTGGGTGACTGTTGTTGATGTGTGCAGAGGGTCCCTGGTACGAGCCCGGGTAGGGGCGAGGGGACGGACTAAAGTTATACTGTTACATAGGCTGAATGATATAGCAGCAATTTCCATGTTAAAATATTATGAGATGCATTTTTTCTATTGTTTTTGATGGTAGGCCACTCTGTTAGGCCTACATTATAATCAAATAGCAGTAGCCTACTTGACCACTGTTAAAACTATCTTAAAGCGGATGCAGCTTTAGTGTTCACTGTAAATGCGAGCTGGAAGTTGGACAGAAATTTCACAACAGTTCAAGTTTACACTCAGCAGACCTGAAATTTGCTCAGTGATGAAAACATTTGAGGGAATGTTAGCCAATGTTAGCCAGTTAGCTCGGTTGCTTGAATGACGTTTTGTGGTCAGAACGCTCGGATCAACCCTACTCCTCGGCCAGGGTGTCCAGTGTATGCTCTGAACACACTCTGGCACTCCAAATTAAATTTTGAAAACCCTTTATGACCATATTATGACAGGTTCTAACAAGTTATGTCAGCTGTTATGACATATTATGACATGCTTATGACCATGTTATGTCATATGTTATGACACTGGGTGTCAACTAAAGTGTTACCAAAGTATCTGCAGTCTATGTATTGAGGTGGTCGGACTATGATGTGAGAATATTTGCAGCCTGAGCTGAGGGGTTTCCATATCCTGTGTAGTCACAGTGCTTTCGTAGCTTCTGTAGCGTGAAGGTCTGTCGGTTCACATGCATCGTACAGTATAACGGCCCTCCATTGCATAGCTGTTCCAGCTCAGATCTGGGCGGCTGTAGTGTGTGAAATGTTTGCAACTGCAATACCAGGAGACCAGGAGACATTCTCAGACACTGCTACTTGCCTCGACCTACAACTCGACTAATGATTATGGGGAAGAAACACACTCAAAACACACAGGCCTATTACTGCACTGCTGAGGTTATTACTATCAAGTTGTAAGTTAACAGTGTTGTCTGCCCATGCCAGCCCAGTAGACTCATTTCAATTTCATAATGCAACAACAGCACAATCTTTAATTTAGAAATGGCAAAAATCTGGATGGTCAGCTTTAATCAGAGCAACATTTAAAGATGCAGTATGTCATGTCAGAAGGTAGCGGATACTTTACTTACCATCAACAGCTGCAAATGCCAATAAAACTACATCACGTTTTGAATTTCACTTTCCTTTCTTTGTCTAACACTACCTTTAATCTAGCAAATACGTTTTGTGGATCAGAGTGCAGAATTTATTTAGCTTCATTGTACAGACGTTTGCATGTTTCTATCACGTTTCAGGTAAGACCAAAATGCAGACTGTGTCGAATTAACAATATTTATTTGTCACGCCCTGACCTGAGAGAGCCATTTTATGTCTCTATTTTGGTTTGGTCAGGGTGTGATTTGGGTGGGCATTCTATGTTTTGTTTTCTAGGTTTTTGTGCTTCTATGTTTTGGCTGGGTATGGTTCTCAATCAGGGACAGCTGTCTATCGTTGTCCCTGATTGAGAATCATACTTAGGCAGCCTTCTTGTGGGTAGGTGACTTTGTTAGAGGCATTATAGCCGGAGTTAAGCTTCACGGTTGTTTCCTTGTTTTGTTGGCTACATCTTCTACAAATAAAAGGAATATGTACGCTCTCCACGCTGCATTTTGGTCCACTTCGTACGATGCCCGTGACATTATTACAGCAAAAGGAGCAGGCAAACGACAGGTCAAGGCAGGCAGGGGTTGATAATCCAGAGTCGTGGGGGACAGGTACACTACGGCAGGCAGGCTCATGGTCAGGGTGGGCAGAAAGGTCAAAACCAGGAAAACTAGAAGGAACAAACAAGAGACAGGAGCAGAGGGAAAAATGCTGGTAGGCTTGACGAAACAAAACGAGCTGGCAACAGACAAACAGAAAACACAGGTATAAATACACAGGGGATAATGGGGAAGATGGACGACACCTGGAGGGGGGTGGAGACAAGCACAAGGACAGGTGAAACAGATCAGGGCGTGACAGTTTCACTCACTGGGTTTAGCCACAGAGGGAGCAAGGTTGTCCTGGCAAGTGCAGGGGGGTTGCCTAGCAACACGTGCCTCAGAGGGAATCAACTTCTGCATTGCGTGACAAATTCCCATGATTTGTGAATCTGTTCTGAATTAACAGCTAGAGCGACAGCTAAAATGGCTTTGAAAAAATACGACTTCAACTAATAAGAAGTATCTAACAAAATAACAACATTATGTCATTCACTAATCATAAACTATTGACATATAATAGACATTTCAGTACATTTGGACATAATTCTTACTTACTCAACCTTTAAGAGTGCTGATGAGTGATTATTGTCTTGGGATGTTGGGGAATGGGCATGGGGAGGCCGGCAAGGGGGTTGGTGGCAGGAGTTGGGAAAGAGACTCATTTGGTCAGCCCCCTGTTGAAGGTGAAAATGCAGGAGACAGCTGTGTAACAAGAGACATGGTTTTGATTCAAGGCAAGGGCACCGTGACCAGCCCACACTCCACCCCTCCATGTCTGCTCACAGTGGGTCGGGGTTCAGTGTGTGAGGTTGAGACTGGGGTGAGGGTAGACATAGTGTGTGCAGGTTGGGCTGCAGGCTGTTGCCATTGCCAATTGGCCAGATCACGCCACAGACTGGCAGGGTTGGGATGCCTGTCTCCCCAAGGCACTTCACCTACATTGGACTTTCTCTGCCTCAGTGTTGGTCTCCTCTTTCTTTGTCCAGGCCCTGTAACCCTGCTGCAAATAGAGCAAGCAGTATGTTCCGACAGGAGGATGACAATAATGCTGTCAGTGGTGCTGTCGGACATTTCAAGACGTTACGTTTAATCACTGACCTTTCACCTTTGAAACAAAGACAGTATTGTCAAGATTAGCCACGTTAGCTAGCTCATCTAGCTCATCTAGCTAAATTGGTTGAAGAATTGTTCTGACTAGAAAACTCTAGAACGCAATCATTTATGCACACTTCAACAAAAACAACACTGAGCTGTGCATGAGGGCCCCCGCCGACCCAGAGGACTGGGTGAGAGCATCTTAACTGTCAGCATCACTGCTTGGTATGTCAACTATACCGCCCTCAAGCACATGGCGCTATAGAGGGTGATGCGGCAGCCCAGTACATCACTAGGGCCGAGATCCATGCCATCCAGACCTCTATGTCAGGCAGTGTGAAAGGAAGGACCGGTAAATTGTTAAAGACTCCAGCCAACTAAGCCATAGACTGTTCTCTCTGCTTCTGCACGGCATGTGGTACCAGAGCAACAGGTCTGACACCAACAGGCTCCTGTACAGCTTCTATTTCCAAGCCATAAGACTGATAAATAGCTAAGAAAATGGCTACAGGGACTATATGCATTGACCCTTTCATTTTATTTTTGGACTGACTCTATACAGAACTCAGAACTCTACACACTCCCACTGACACACCAACAGACGCACACTCACACATACACTTAATTTGCTCACACACACATAACATGCACACACATTCATACAATCATCATATCCGCTGCTGCTACTCTGATTATCATATACTCTGATGCCATACCCCTATACATACTAGAGGTCAATTGATTAATCCGAATGGCCGATTAATTAGGGCCGATTTCAAGTTTTCATAACAATCGGAAATCTGTATTTTTGGTCGCCGATTTTTTTTTATACCTTTATTTAACTAGGCAAGTCAGTTAAGAACACATTCTTATTTTCAATGACGGCCTAGGAACGGTGTGTTAACTGCCTCGTTCAGGGGCAGAACGACAGATTTTCACCTTGTCAGCTCAGGGATTCAATCTTGCAAGTTTACAGTTAACTAGTCCAACGCAATAACGACCTGCCTCTCTCTCGTTGCACTCCGCAAGGAGACTGACTGCCTGTTACACGAATGCAGTAAGAAAAGGTAAGTTGCTAGCTAGCATTAAACTTATCTTATAAAAAACAATCAATCATAATCACTAGTTAACTACACATGGTTGATGATATTACTAGATATTATCTAGCGTGTCCTGCTGATATAATCTGACTGAGCATGCAAGTATCTAAGTATCTGACTGAGCAGTGGTAGGCAGAAGCAGGCGCGTAAACATTCATTCAAAAAGCACTTTCGTGCGTTTTGCCAGCAGCTCTTCGTTGTGCGTCAAGCATTGCGCTGTTTATGACTTCAAGCCTATCAACTCCCGAGATGAGGCAGGTGTAACCTAAGTGAAATGGCTAGGTAGTTAGCTTGCGCTAATAGCGTTTCAAACTTTACTCGCTCTGAGCCTTGGGGTGGTTGTTTCCCTTGCTCTGCATGGGTAACGCTGCTTCGATGGTGGTTGTTGTTGTTGTTGTGTTACTGGTTCGAGCCCAGGGAGGAGCGAGGAGAGGGACGGAAGCTATACTGTTACACTGGCAATACTAAAGTGCCTATAAGAACATTCAATAGTCAAATATTAATGAAATACAAATGGTATAGATGGTCAGTTTGCCAAGCTCAGGACTATAATCGCTGCCAACAAAGTACTGAGTAAAGTACCTAATTCTGAATTCTTATGTCAATGTGATATTTCAGTGTATCAATTTTAGGATAACATTTAGAATAATGTAACAAAATGTAACAACAAAATTTGGAAATAGTCAAGGGGTATGAAAACTTTACGAATGCACTGTACTCCTCTCAAACTTGATATTTCAATAAAGCTTTGGTGATTAAGATTTATTTCCAAGTGGTCTTAGGAGCCTTTATCGACAGTCTTTTTTTATTTATTTTTTAAAAATGTTACCCCCTTTTCTCCCCAATTTCGTGGTATCCAATTGTTAGTAGTTACGATCTTGCCTCATCGCTACAACTCCCGTACGGGCTCGGGAGAGACGAAGGTCGAAAGCCATGCGTCCTCGGAAACACAACCCAACCAAGCCGCACTGCTTCTTAACACAGCGCGCATCCAACCCGCAAGCCAGCCGCACCAATGTGTCGGAGGAAACACCGTGCACCTGGCGACCTGGTTAGCGTGCACTGCGCCCGGCCCGCCACAGTAGTCGCTGGTGCGCGATGAGACAAGGATATCCCTACCGGCCAAACCCTCCCTAACCCGGACGACGCTAGGCCAATTGTGCGTCGCCCCACGGACCGTCGCAGTTCTTCTTATTTCTATTTCTTGTGTTTTTGTTCTACTTTACTTTTTTTTGTATAGTACTACTGATATTGATTACTGTATTGTTGGTAAAGAGCTTACAAAAAAGGCATTTTACTGTACTTGTGCACGTGACAAAACTCAAAACTCATATTTATGACATCAACAACTAGGAAATACAACATCCAGAGGAGCACTATGGCTGAGGCATCTTTAGAACATTCATAATAATGGCATGAATTGACCGAGTGACAGAGGTGCAACCCATGAATAGCCCCAAAAGTAAAAAACCTGCCCATCTGGCCCTCCAGATAGGCTCAATCAAACACTCTTTGCTGCAAAGAAAACAAATACTAATGGAACGCAGGTCTGCTTCCCACACGATGGATTTAGCATTTGATATTATACGCCAATCTATTTTCATAGCCTCAAATGTGTATTCACTTGAATTCTTATCCCTTGATGCTTGTCTCGTCGTGAACTGAAATGCCGCCTAAAACACGTCCTCCTTGGTATTCGAATGGTATTTCCTCACATGAATACGGGAAAGCCAACATCAGAGAAAGGGAGACCAGCATATTCATCTTAGTAAGTGAGGCAGATTACGTTGGGTCTCTTCTAACATATCACCGGAAAGACTTCCCTGACAGACATGACCGTCAAGATATGGATCTTCCAATCTTTATTTGACAGCACCTCTAGTCATACAGTGGCCATAAAGAAGTCCAGAACAAGACTGGGTCAGAGTAGACTTTTAGAGTTTTCATTGTCCCTTTGCTTTCTTTTTACAGTGAAGCATGGTGGTGACAGTATCATGTTGTGGTGAGGTTTATCATTGGCAGGGACTTGGAAACAAGCCCAGACGTGAACCCAATCGAACATCTCTGGAGAGACCTTAACATTGCTGTGCAGTAACACTCCCCATCAAACCTGGGCTTGAGAGGATTTGCAGAGAAGAATAGGAGAAACTCCCCAAATGCAGTTTGCCAAGCTCAGGGCTATAATCGCTGCCAAAGGTGCTTCAACAAAGTACTGAGTAAGGGGTCTGAATTTCGCTAGAATCAATTATTGTAGGATAGTGTTAGATACATATATCTATAATACAATAGCATGTTTCTCAATTAAAGATCAGCTACCAGCTGTCTTTTTATTGTGGTTTAAATTAATGTTTTAAAAAAAAGCAGCTAAGCTGACGTATTGATTAGCCTTGATTATTTTCGTTTTGGAGTTGTAGTCAAGAGAGTCAATTCCAATTACTCTGCTAGCAGGAGTCTGGAGTCGACTGCAAAAATCTTGGATGGAATCCAAAAAACACCAGATCCCCTCCACAGGCACTATGGCAGGGGGACAGGGGAGGGGTGGGAGGGGTTCAGAGGGTGAGTGTGCAGCTGCAGCCTCGTCTTGGATGACTAAGATGTAAATCCAGTCCTTCCGTAAAGTAAACTGTGTATCAGAGACCGGCTTGGGCCAATGAGAGACCGGAATGCAGTAAAATGGGCAGCCAATGGCTGCGTGTCTGCCCGGTATATAAGCTGAGGCCAAGGACCTTCAGAGTTGGGTGACCTCTATATTTTGGCTCTGGTGAACAGGATCTGATCCCAAGGACTGTTACTTTTTTTCTTGTCTGGTGTGCAGGTAACTCAATGTTGCGATTTGTATGAATAGCTAAAGCTTTGGGAAGCCAGGTTGGTGGTTTTGATTAGTTGGACTTGGAAAAGCTTCTGAGCAAAAACATTTTTGGGGGGAGAATAGGTATACAACATGTCATTTTAGAGTTAGCTAAATAATTTTTGGGGGGAGAATAGGTATACAACATGTCATTTTAGAGTTAGCTAAATCATTTTTGGGGGGAGAATAGGTATACAACATGTCATTTTAGAGTTAGCTAAATCATTTTTGGGGGGAGAATAGGTATACAACATGTCATTTTAGAGTTAGCTAAATAATTTTTGGGGGGAGAATAGGTATAAATGTCATTTTTAGCTAAATCATTTTTGGGGGGAGAATAGGTATACAACATGTCATTTTAGAGTTAGCTAAATCATTTTTGGGGGGAGAATAGGTATACAACATGTCATTTTAGAGTTAGCTAAATCATTTTTGGGGGGAGAATAGGTATACAACATGTCATTTTAGAGTTAGCTAAATCATGTATACAACATGTCATTTTAGAGTTAGCTAAATCATTTTTGGGGGGAGAATAGGTATACAACATGTCATTTTAGAGTTAGCTAAATCATTTTTGGGGGGAGAATAGGTATACAACATGTCATTTTAGAGTTAGCTAAATCATTTTTGGGGGGAGAATAGGTATACAACATGTCATTTTAGAGTTAGCTAAATCATTTTTGGGGGGAGAATAGGTATACAACATGTCATTTTAGAGTTAGCTAAATCATTTTTGGGGGGAGAATAGGTATACAACATGTCATTTTAGAGTTAGCTAAATCATTTTTGGGGGGAGAATAGGTATACAACATGTCATTTTAGAGTTAGCTAAATCATTTTTGGGGGGAGAATAGGTATACAACATGTCATTTTAGAGTTAGCTAAATCATTTTTGGGGGGAGGTGCTTTACCTCTCCTGCACATGTAGCTACTTTTCTTTTGTCTTTCTTTTGCCTTTTAATTGTCATCATACTTCAAAAATGAATAGGCTTAACGATGCAAAATCAATAATGTAAATGTACATATGGGGCATTCTGGAAAGGTTTCAGATCAGTAGAATATTTGACAGCATATTTTATATATAAGACCGATTCGTTTTGAAAAAATTAAGTTGTGAAGTTGTGAACTGTTGCAAAGTTTTATAAGGTTTGTTTCAGCAAATAGTTCTCTAGTGTGGATACTGAGGTAAATAAGTAAGTGTCTCACAATCCGATACAGTATGAGGCGTCTAAACATCTCTGGAACAGGTGTAAAAAAATATATTAAAAAATAGCTTGAATGTCTAGCAGTTGCTTTCGGACAGTTACTGTAACAGTCACATCCTTTCATTGCCTTTGGACATGGGTATGTGATGCAACAACTGTGTCAATACTTACGGCCAGATGTCCCAGCATCGTCTGGGTTATAGGGGAGGGTTTGGCCGACCGGGATGTCCTTGTCCCATCGTGCTCTAACGACTCCTTGTGACATGCCGGGCGCCTGCAAGCTGTCTTCGGTTTCCAGTTGTACAGTGTTTCCTCTGACACATTGGTGCTGCTGGCTTCTGGTGTCAAGAAGCAGTGCAGCTTGGCAGGGTCGTGTTTCGGGGGATGCATGGCTCTCGACCTTCACCTCTCCTGAGTCCGTATGGGAGTTGCAGCGATGTGACAAGACTGTAACTACCAATTGGATATCACGAAAATAGGATAAAAGTTTTTTAAAAATAATAAGAAAGAAATACAATTTGTGAATTGGTAAATGACCTATCAAGTATAGTGAATACAATTAAATTAATGAGTTGGCCTTTAAAATCAATTGACCCTTGTGTTAAGAACTATAAAAAACAAGAGGGGCTGGAAAAGGTAATGGCACAACAGCCAGTTGGTCTCTCTGATGGATAGGACCCAACGTGTTGAGTGATCGCACTGTAGGGTATGGGGCTATATTGTGAGGGGGGGGGGGGGGCTCTTTGCGTGAGTGGACGGTGTGGAAATATGTTCCATGCATAAGGGAGAAAGGTAATATAGGTTAGGGGTGGAATGTTAGAGGTTGGGGTGAGGGTGTTTAAATATATCCAACAAACGTGCTTCTCCTGCTTATCTATTCCAAATAGAATCATGACACAGTGGACGGCGCTCCTTATAGACTCTACTCCACTGTCAGTGTCAGGGAACTTCATTTCAGATAGGTTAATATTAGGTTTTGTGGGTTGTTTTCTGTACAAATAGACATTAAAGATCTAAAGATTTCCTATTTTCTTTCTCCCCTGCAGTGTTAAACACAATCATGCCTTTCGGTAACACCCACAACAACTTCAAACTCAACTTTAAAGTTGAGGAGGAGTACCCTGACCTCACAAAGCACAACAACCACATGGCCAAGGTGCTGACCAAGGACATGTACGCCAAGCTGAGGGACAAGCAGACCCCCTCCGGCTTTACCCTGGATGACGTCATCCAGACCGGTGTAGACAACCCTGGTGAGTGACATACATTTCCCACACACCCCCGGTGGATAGTCACTAACCGCCGCAAACACACAATACACCCCTGTCAAAGATAAAGCTGAGCAGGTATCAAAACCCTACAACAGTCTGCACAACCAAGTTAGCACTCTAAGAATCAATCGATCGTAATACCATTGCAATTAAAACATATAAAAATAATACATGCCATTTAGCAGATGCTTATATCCCATTTACAGTCAAGACATACTAATACCACAACCATACATTATACTAGATTTGCAGGTTACCTTATTCAATATGCAGCATACATTTCACATGTATTCAATATGCAGCATACACCACAGAGTGGTATATTAATGTTTGTACTCTGTAGACCTGCTGGCTTCTTACAGCCACTTCTCTCTCTGTCTTCAGGTCACCCCTTCATCATGACCGTTGGTTGCGTGGCTGGTGATGAGGAGTCCTACGAGGTCTTCAAGGATCTGTTGGACCCCATCATCTCAGACCGTCATAGCGGTTACAAGCCCACAGACAAGCACAAGACCGACCTGAACTTCGAGAACCTGAAGGTAGGGCTTTGTATACATTTGTTGGACATGTTTTCTTGGTTTCATTCTCGATTAGGTGTAGAATGGAAAGATGGCAACGGTATCTCTGCAGCACATAGGAGGTTGGGAATCACAGACTTGTTGAAATGTTCAGGTCTAAAACTCAGTTGTGACCTTGTTTCTGTGTAGGGAGGTGATGACCTGGACCCCAACTACGTCCTGTCCAGCCGTGTGCGTACCGGCCGCAGCATCAAGGGATACACCCTGCCACCCCACAACAGCCGTGGCGAGCGCAGAGCAGTGGAGAGACTGTCTGTCGAGGGTGAGCCACCCAGCTATCAATAGCTACATATGCATCCATAGGATTGTTCATGAAGCTAGACAGTAAAACTAACAAAAGGGTATTTATCGGAAATTGAGATGGAGATCAAAAGTGAATCCTTAGTTGCAATGACTTGTGCATGGCGTCAAATAACTCCATATAGGAGATACCATGTTAAGAGTGAGGGGAAACTGAGGGGTTTTCTGTCTCTCCAGCCCTGGACACCCTGGATGGTGAGTTCAAGGGAAAGTACTACCCCCTGAATAAGATGACCGATGCCGAGCAGGAGCAGCTGATCGCCGACCACTTCTTGTTTGATAAGCCCGTCTCCCCCCTGCTGCTGGGTGCTGGTATGGCCCGTGACTGGCCCGACGCAAGAGGAATCTGGTGAGTAACCCGAGCACAGGCCCACACCAAAACAATACTGTTTGTGGAAACAGATGGTGTATTGTGCAGAACATCCCACAATGTATCGTGGCGATGCGTCATGTGAAACCCCATCCCTCCTTTCTGAAGGCACAATGATGCCAAAAGCTTCTTGGTCTGGGTGAATGAGGAGGATCACCTGCGTGTCATCTCCATGGAGAAGGGTGGCAACATGAAGGAGGTCTTCAGACGCTTCTGCGTTGGTCTGAAAAGGGTACGTTCTTGTACTCAAACCATTTTGATATGGCCCAAAAACACCCCTAAAACAATGGAAATACATGAAACAAAGAGAGGCAAAGACAACAATGTTGATATATGGTTGTTTCTCTTACCTGACAGATTGAGGAGACTTTCAAAAAGCACAACCACGGCTTCATGTGGAACGAGCATCTCGGCTATGTGCTGACCTGCCCATCCAACCTGGGAACTGGCCTGCGTGGTGGAGTGCACGTCAAGCTGCCCAAGCTGAGCACACATGCCAAGTTCGAGGAGATCCTGGGCAGGCTGCGTCTGCAGAAGCGTGGCACAGGTACACACACGCACAACAGAAAAACACATCCAGAACAGCTGCTGATATATTCAACTCTAATTCGTCACAGATCACAGCTGTCTTCCCTTTCACAACAAAACATGTAAAAGGAGATTAGCATGAGCGAAAGCTATTATGAAATAGCCATGTCCCACAGCTGTTAATTCATTGAGTCTGTATTTTGTTGACATCTGGATAATTTATAGTATCAGTAGTGATGCAGAGATGGTCTGAGACAAACACTTACACTCGCCTCTCTCCAGGTGGCGTGGACACCGCCTCCGTGGGTGGAGTGTTCGACATCTCCAACGCTGACCGTCTGGGCTCCTCTGAGGTGGATCAGGTCCAGATGGTGGTGGATGGTGTCAAGCTCATGGTGGAGATGGAGAAGAAGCTGGAGAAGGGAGAGGCCATCGACGGCATGATCCCCGCCCAGAAGTAAAGAGTTGTTGACGTCGCCATTCATCTTTTGTTTTTCTACTGTCAAGTCATGTGAAATCGAGCCAACCAACTACCGCCCAGAGGAAACTGATGGTCGCTCTAGAGACTCTTGACTGCTGCTCACGTCTTTTTCTTCAGCCTTTTTCTTTTTCTCCTTTTTCTTCCTTTTCTTCCTTCAGACGTTTTTTCCCACTTCTCTCCTGTTCAGTCAGTAACATCCGGGGATCAGTCTCCACTACAGTCGGCTTGCCTGACAGATGTGGCGACACCTTAATTTGAACTTTGGTTCTAAAAAGTTACCATTTCAATTGTGATTCAATAAACCTGGCCCCATGAACCAAAACGGATGTCAACATAGCTTGGTCTTTCTTGGTCATACACTCGTGATAAGTCACTGTAAATGTTAAAACAAGTCTAATATTGTTCACTTAAACCATAAAAAAGTGTTTATATGGTCCCACAGTACACAGAGTTAATTGTACACTTTCAATTTCACAGATATTCTGTAAATAGTTGCAAATTAAGTTAACATTGGCCAACACTGTTGGTTATTGTTGGATTCCCTCTACTATGGTGTAACAAAAACAATTTAATCCCTCAGAAATGTCTTAACTCTAATAGTGACTACCTTTTTAACACACAGGCACTGGCAGGGTTTTCAAAGTGTTGTTACAAAGTAGCAATGCAGGTTGAGGCCCACAAATTGGAATCAAGATTGAAACAAAATTGTGTGGTGGTTGTGTATTAGCTGGATAGTAGGCAAATATGCTATTAACAAGCCTAACTGTCCAACAATAAAGCATGAACATGAGTAATTATCAACACTAAGAGCAACAGCAACAAACAAGTGATGTTAAATATTTATCACTTAACAACAACATAAACCGTAAACAATGGGTAGCCATTCATATTTGTACATTTCCCTGGAAAATGTATATTTCCATGAACATTAGGGAGGTAGTTTTAAAGTTCCAAGAATGTTTGTTTTTTATGTTTATGCAATGTGTTTTTGACAACTTTCCTGCAAATTCATGAAAGGTCACACAACATGTCAGGGCATTCAGCAGAAGTATTGGAGGCGTGTTTATAAGAACATCAGTAGTTAAAGCGATTTTGGGTCCTTATCAGCGACTTTGAGACCTTGAAAGCGCTAAATATACTGAACAAAAATATAAACGCAACATGTAAAATGTTGGTCCCATGTTTCATGAGCTGAAATAAAATATCCCAGAAATGTTCCATAGGCACACATTTGTTTACATTCCTATTAGTGAGCATTTCTCCTTCGCCAAGATCATCCATCCACCTGACAGGTGTGGCATATCAAGAAGCTGATGAAACAGCATGATCCTTACACAGGTGGAAAATAAAAGGCCACTCTAAAATGTGCAGTTTTGTTACACAACACAATGCCACAGATGTCTCAAGTTGAGGGAGCATGCAATTACCATGGAATGTCCACCAGAGCAGTTGCCAGAGAATTTAATGTTAATTTCTCTACCATAAGATGCCTCCAAGGTCATTTTAGAAAATTTGGCAGTACGTCTAAACGGCCTCACAACCGCCGCCCACGTGTAACCTCACCAGCCAAGGACCTCCACACACTGCTTCTTCACATGTGGGATCATCTGAGACCAGCCACCCGGACAGCTGAATTTGCACAACTGAAGAATTTCTGCACAAACTGTCAGAAAACGTCTCAGGGACGCTCATCTGCGTGCTTGTCATCCTCTTAAATAGTCTTGACCTGACTGCAGTTCGGCGTCGTAACCGACTTCAGTTGGCAAGTGCTCACCTTCGATGGCCACTGGCAAACTGGAGAAGTCAGCTCTTCACTGAAGAATCCCGGTTTCAACTGTACCGGGCAGATGCAGACAGCATGTATGGTGTGGGGTGAGGGGTTTGCTGAAGTCAACGTTGTGAACAGAGGTGTCAGTGGGGTTATGGTATAGGCAGGCATCAGCTACGGACAACGAACACAATTGCATTTTATCGATGGCAATTTCAATGCACAGAGATACCATGACGAGATTCTGATGCACATTGTCGTGTCATTCATCCTCCGCCATTACCTCATGTTTCAGCATGATAATGCACGGCCCCATATCACAAGGATCTGTACACAATTCCTGGAAGCTGAAAATGTCCCAGTTCTTCCATGGCCTGAATAAACACCAAACATTTCACCCATTGAGCATGATTGGGATGC
Source organism: Oncorhynchus clarkii lewisi (assembly GCF_045791955.1). Lineage (NCBI taxonomy): Eukaryota > Metazoa > Chordata > Actinopteri > Salmoniformes > Salmonidae > Oncorhynchus > Oncorhynchus clarkii. Next base: position 45,274,164 of record NC_092158.1, read on the forward strand.
TCTGGATCGACGTGTAGGACAGCGTGTTCTAGTTCCTGCCAATATCCAGCAACTTTACACAGCCATTGAAGAGGAGTGGGACAACATTCCACACAGGTCACAATCAACAGCCGGATCAACTCTATACGAAGAAGATGTGTCACGCTGCTTAAGGCAAATGGTCACACCAGATACTGACTGGTTTTCTGATCCATGCCCCTACCGTTTTTTTAAAGGTATCTGTAACCAACTGATGCAAATACATATGTATTCCCAGTAAATTGAAATCCATAGACTAGAGCCTAACGAATTGATTTAAATTGACTGATTTCCTTATATGAATTGTAAATGAGTAAAATCTTAGAAATAGTTGCATGTTGCGTTTATCTTTTTGTTCCGTGTAAATACCATTCATTATTATTATTATTATTAGGTGACGTTAACAGAATGTTCCTACATTAGGTGGCATTTATGAAAACTTTGGTTTGCATTACACTATTAAAATGACACACAGTGAAAAGGTATTTGCCCCTTTCTGATTTTCTCTATTTTTGCATATTTTTTGATAGTGAATTTTATCAGATCTTCAACCAAACCTAATATTAGATAAAGGGAACCCGAGTTTACAAAAAAAATGTATACTTATTTTATGTATTTAACTAACAAAGTTACGCAACACCCAATTCCCCTGTGTGAAAAAGTAATTGCCCATTTACACTCAATAACTGGTTGTGCCACTTTTAGCTGCAATGACTCCAACCAAACACTTCCTGTAGTTGTTGATCAGTCTCTCATGTCGCTGTTGAGGAGTTTTGGCCCTCTCTTCCATGCAGAACTGCTTCAACTCAATGACATTTGTTGGTTTTCAAGCATGAACTGTTCGTTTCAAGTCCTGCCACAACATCTCAATTGGGATTAGGTCTGGACTTTGCTTTTTAGCCATTTTCATGTAGTCTTGACTGTGTGTTTTGGATCATTGTCTTGCAGCATGACCAAGCTGCACTTTAGCTTCAGCTCACAAACGGATGGCCTGACATTCTCCTGTAGAATTCTCTGATACAGAGCAAAATGTATGGTTCCTTCTATTAAGGCAAGTCGTCCAGGTCCTGAGGCAGCAAAGCATCCCCAAAGCATCACACTACCACCACCATGCTTGACCGTTGGTATGAGGTTCTTTTTGTGGAATGCAGTTTGGTTTTCGCCAGGCACAATGGGACCCATGTCATCCAAAAAGGTATACTTGTGAATCATCTGTCCATAGAACATTCTTCCAAGAGTCTTGATAATCATCCAGTTGCTTCCAGGTGCTTTTTGGCAAACTTGAGTCAACTTTGGACACACCTACTCATTCAAGGGTTTTTCTTTATTTTTACTATTTTCTACATTGTAGAATAATAGTGAAGACATCAAAACTATGAAATAACAAATATGGAATCATGTAGTAACCAAAAAAAAAGAGTTAAACAAATCCAAATATATTTTATATTTGAGATTCTTCAAATTAGCCACCCTTTGCCTTGATGACAGCTTTGCACACTCTTGGCATTCTCTCAGCCAGCTTCTGGAATGCATTCCAATTAACAGGTGTGCATTGTTAAAAGTTAATTTGTGTAATTTCCTTCTTAATGCATTTGAGCCAATCAGTTGTGTTGTGACAAGGTAGGGTTGGTATAAAGAAGATAGCCCTATTTGGTAAAAGACCAAGTCCATATTATGGCAAGAACAACTCAAATAAGCAAATAGAAATGGCAGTCGATCATTACTTTAAGACATGCAGGTCAGTCAATTCTGAAAAGTTGAAGTACTCTGAAAGTTTCTTTAAGTGCAGTCGCAAAAACCATCAAGCGCTATGATGAAACTGGCGCTCATGAGGACCGCCACAGGAAAGGAAGACCCAGAGTTACCTCTGCTGCAGAGGATAAGTTCATTAGTTACCAGCCTCAGAAATTTCAGCCCACAGAGTTCAAGTAACAGATACATCTCAACATCAACTGTTCAGAGGAGACTGCGTGAATCAAGCCTTCATGGTTGAATTGCTGCAAAGAAACCACTACTAAAGGACACCAGTAAAAAGTAGAGACTTGCTTGGGCCAAGAAACACGAGCAATGGACATTAGACCTGTGGAAATCTGTCCTTTGGTCTGATGAGTCCAATTTTGAGATTTTTGGTTCCAACCGCCATGTCTTTGTGAGACGCAGAGTAGGTGAACGGATGATCTCAGCATGTGTGGTTCCCACAGTGAAGCCTACAGTTCCAAAAAAGGGCTCCCCCGCCTCTAAATTCCTAATGTAACCCCAGGTTGAAACTTCACTATAGAAGGTGTAAAGGTTGAGGAGGAGGGAAGACAATATTCATTATATGTCTGTGTTCTGTAGGACTAGTATTGTTCTCCTATAAGGGATCATGTCATGGGGCAGAGCATACCAAACCGGGCTGCTAATCGTGCAGAAACTAAAATGGCCAGAATATGGCTGTGTGTCTGCCTGGTATTTAAACTGAGGCAAAGACCTTCAGAGTTTGTTGTGGCTCTGATGAACAGGATCTGATCCCAAGGACAGTTACTTCATTCTTGTCTGGTCTTCAGGCAAAATCCCAACTCTTCATTTGTCCCGCAGTCGCCTCTTCACTGTTGACATTGAGACTGGTGTTTTGCGGAAGCTGCCAGTTGAGAACTTGTGAGGAGTCTGTTTCTAAAACTAGACACTCTAATGTACTTGTCCTCTTGCTCAGTTGTGCACCGGGGTCTCCCGCACCGCTTTCTATTCTGGTTCGAACCAGTTTGCGCTGTTCTGCGAAGGGAGTAGTACACAGCGTTGTACGAGATCTTCAGTTTATTTCTCACATGGAATAGCCTTCCTTTCTCAGAACAAGAATAGACTGATGAGTTTCAGAAGAAAGGTCTTTGTTTCTGGCCATTTTGAGTCTGTAATCAAACCCACAAACGCTGACGCTCCAGATACTCAACTAGTCTAAAGAAGGCCAGTTTTATAGCTTCTTTAATTAGAACAAGGTTTCAGCTGTGCTAACATAATTGCAAAATGGTTTTCTAATGATCAATTAGCCTTTTAAAATGATAAACGTGGATTAGCTAACACAACGTGCCATTGGAACACAGGAGTGATGGTTGCAGATAATGGGCCACTGTACGACTATGTAGATATTCCATAAAAAAATCAGCCATTTCCAGCTACAATAGTCATTTATAACATTAACATTGTCTACACTGTATTTCGGATCGTTTTGATGTTATTTTAATGGACAAGAAACAACAAATGTCGGTACATATAAGTGTCTTCTATCGGCTGAAAGCTTAAATTCTTGTTAATAGAACTGCACTGTCCAATTTACAGTAGATATTACTGCAAATATCTATTGTTTGAGAAGAGCTCTTAACAACAAAACACTTTTTTCACCGCGATAGGTTTGATAAATTCCCCTCTGAAGGTGAAATGTGTACTGACATTCTGGAATCTTGCTCTGATTTATCATTCAACGGGTCCCAGAGATAACATGATGTGTCGTTTTGTTAGATACAATCATTTTTCATATCCTAAAAAGGTCCATATAGCATGCACAATCGATTTTGTATTTACACTCGTTCAATTTTCAAAAAAAGGAATCTGTGAAAATCTAATTCTAAAGATTGTTTCAACCAGTCAAATCACATTCATATTTATTCCTCAGAGATCCTAGAACGTAACCAGACTTCACTATATCATCAGGGGTGTAGTATATCCTATAGGACACCAAATTTGATCAGAGAGCGATGCCTTCATGGCACGCCGATGACACGGGCGATCTTCACTTGATCAACTGTAATTTTGTCAAATAAGCGCCAATCGGGGTCAAACAAAGCTAGACAGATAGCCAATGAGCTGGGTTTTACGGGAGTATCAGGAAACCCCATATCTGTCGCAAAATGTAGCTGCTAAACTTGTCCGTCTGCACATGCCCTCTTGTCGACACCATTGGAATTACAACCAAAGTGATGGCTAGACGTGGGACCTTTCTGTTGCATTTCAAAGATGGTGGTAGAAAAAATACGGTCGTTTTTTTCTTTATATTTTCTTCTACCAGATCTATTGTGTTATATTCTCCTACATTCAATTCACATTTCCACAAACTTCAAAGTGTTTCCTTTCAAATGGTACCAAGAATATGCCTATCCTTGCTTTATGGCCTGAGTTACTGGCTGTTAGATTTGGGTCATTTTAGGTGAAGATTGGAAAAAAAGGGGCTATCCCCAATAAGTTTTTAAGTATCAAAAGTAAATGTAATTGCAGAAATAAACTTTTTACAAATGACTTCTATTAGGCAATCCAAACGGCACAATTGTCTTGTTTTTTATTTATTTATGGATAGTCAAGGGCACATTCCAACACTCAGACATAATTTACGAATTAATAATCTGTATTTAGTGAGTCTGCCAGATCAGAGGCAGTAGCGACGAACAGGGGTGTTCTCTTGATAAGTGTGTGAATTGGACCAATTTCATGTTCTGTTAAACATACAAACTGTAACGACTACTTTTGGGTATCAGGGAAAATGCATGGAGTATAAAGTACATTATTTTGGGGGGGAATGTAGTGGAGTAAATGTAGTCAGAAATATAAATAGTGAAGTACAGATACCCGTAGTACTTTAAATTATTTTAACTTCAGTACTTTAAACCACTGGCATTCTGGTGAATTGGTTTGAGTTTAAAATCAATTGATATTTGAAAATATCTCATAGGCTACGTGTCAGATTCTCTTGACACATTTGACAATGAAAATGCTGATAGGGTGATCACACTGTAGGGTAGGGAGCATAGATTATACAAGGGTCTCGAACTCTATTGGAGGGATGTGACACCATTCTTCCACAAGAAGTTCCATAATTTGGCATTTTGTTCAGGGGCGTGGAAAATGCTATCTTAGGCCCCGCTCCAGAATCTCCCATAAGTGTTCAATTGGGTTGAGATCTGGTGACTCAGACGGCCATGGCTTATCGTGAAACATCAGCAAGCTGAGCAGTCTTCATCACTGAAACTCCTGCCAGACGTGCCAACAATCACACCTATTTCAAAGTCACTGAGACCTATTCTTCTAGCCATTGTAGCCAAAATAATGGGCAACTGGGCCTGCTCAGCATTTTATACAAGACCCTAAGCATGATGGGATGTTAATTCCACACCTGTGTGGAAGCACTTGCTTTCAATATACTTTGTATCCCTCAATTACTCAAGTTTTCCTTTATGTTGGCAGTTACCTGTATACTGTAAAGTGAAGGGGGGCTGCGTTTGTTCTCTTTGCAGTGTGAGTGTAATGTATGGGGTGAATATGTATACTAATCAAAAATATAAACACAACATGCAACAATTTCAAAGATTTTACCACGTCACAGTTCATATAAAAAAATATGTCTATTTAAATAAATGCATTCGGCCCTAATCTATGGATTTCACATGACTGGGAATACATATATGCATCTGTTGGTCACAGATATCTTAAAAAAAGGAAGGGGCGTGGGTCAGAAAACCAGTCAGTATCCAGTCAATATCTAGTGTGATCATGCAGCACGACACATCCTTCGCATTGAGTTGATCAGGCTGTTGATTGTGGACTGTGGAACGTTGTCCCACTCCTCTTCAGTGGCTGTGCGAAGTTGCTGGATATTGGCGGGAAATGGAACATGCTGCGTACACGTAGATACAGAGCATCCTAAACATGCTCAATGGGTTATATGTCTGGTAAGTATGCAGGCAATCGAAGAACTGGGACATTTTCAGCTTCACGGAATATTGTAAAGATCCTTGCGACATTGGGTCATGCATTATCATGCTGGAACATGAAGTGATGGCGGTGGATGGATGGCACGACAATGGGCCTCAGGATCTCGTCATGGTATCAGTGTGCATTGAAATTTCCATCGATAAAATGCAATGGTGTTCGTTGTTCGTAGCTTATAACATTGACATCAGCAAGCCGCTCGCACACTCAACGCCATACACACTGTCTGCCTGGTACAGTTGAAACAAATATTCATCTGAGAAGAGCACACTTCTCCAGCTTGCCAGTGATGGTGAGCGTTTGCCCACTGAAGTCTGTTATGACACCGAACTGCAGTCAGGACAAGACCCTGGAGAAGATATTGTTTATGACAGTTTGTGCAGAAATTCTTTGGTTGTGCACACCCACAGTTTCATCAGCTTTCCAGGTGGCCGGTCTCAGATGATCCCACAGGTGAAGAAGCCTGATGTGGAGGTCCGTGGTTGTCCTGGGCTGGCGTAGTTACACGTGGTCTGCGTTTGTGAGGCCTGTTTGACATACTGCCAAATTCTGTGAATCGACATAGGAGGCAGCTTATAGTAGAGAAATTAACATTAAATTGTCTGGCAACAGCTCTGGTGGGCATTCCTGCAGTCAGCATGCCAATTGCACTTTCCCTCCAAATTTGAGACATCTGTGGCATTGTGTTGTGTGACAAAACTGCAGCTGTGTAATGATCATGCTGTTTAATCAGCGTCTTGACATGTCACACCTGTCAGGTGGATTGATTATCTTGGCAAAGGAGAAATGCTCACTAACAGGGATGTAGACAAATGTGTGCGCACAATTTAAGAGAAATATGCTTTCTGTGCGAATGGAACATTTCTGGGATCTTTTATTTCAGCTTATGAAACATGGGACCAACACGTTACATGTTGTGTTTATATTTTTGGTCAGTGTGTGTAAGTGGACAAAGGGAATGAAGGGTAGGGGTGTTCAAGAGAGAGGTTGAGTGTGAGATAGTGGTAAGGGGACTGAAGAGAGGATTATATATGGTGGGTGGAATGTTGAAGAGGTTATGAGGTCGGGGGGTGAGGGTGTTAAAAATATCCAATGCATAAGCGCTCCCCCTTAACTATTCTGAATAACTTGACACAGTGCACATGGATATTGTTACTAGGATACCGTTTAGTCTTTGCAGCTGTTCTATTGAATCTCCTCGACTGTCAGTGTCTGGGAACATTCTTGATAGGTTACTATCATATTTGGTGGTTTCAAAGCCATTCAGGGATTCCTAATGTGTCTGTACGATGCTGTTTTTCTGTGCAAATTATGGACAATAAAAATCTAAAGATCAAAGAGGTTTTTTTCCCCCCACAGTGTTAGAAACGCAAGCATGCCTTTCGGTGACACCCACAACAACTTCAAACTCAACTTCAAAGTTGAGGAGGAGTACCCTGACCTCACCAAGCACATCAACCACATGGCCAAGGTGCTGACCAAGGACATGTACGCCAAGCTGAGGGGCAAGCAAACCTCCTCCAGGCTTCACACAGGATGACCGCATCCAGACAGGTGTCGACAACCCTGGTGAGTGCCACACATCTCCTATACACCCCCTGAGGATAGACAATAACCACCTCAAACACACAACTCTCAGAAGTAGAACTGAGCAGATATCCCTACAATAGTCTGCACAACCATTGTAGCCTGCTGAGCTAAAGCTTAGGCATCAATCAATCATAATCAATCATGATGCCATAGCTTAAGAGATATCAATACCATAATATATAATATAGCCTAGACTATGGTAGCAAAAAAACCCATTTACAATAAAAACATATTGTCATAGTAAAATAAATAAAAGTGTGTACATTTAAAAATATGTATATTTAATGCTGAAACCCTCATATTAAACACCAATGGTATCCACTAAGTTGACGGTTTATATTTAGGTAAATTTTTTACAGCTTTGTCATTCTAATTTAAAAAATTCTAATAATCTTAGTACATTTTACATGCAGTGTTATTGCCGGTCGGGGTTAAGAATACAGTGGTTAAAATGTATAGGAACAAAAAAAATGGCCAAACTGCATTTACTTACATTTACCCTCCACTACACCACTGTGTACATGTGATAAGGCCACACAGAGGTCCAGATTTAATTACACACACCTGTGATAATCTGAAGTACCCAAAAAGGCCACTAGATATCATCTGATAAAATAAAATGGAAAACAAATGTGAACGTTACCAAAATTCTTTCCAGTAATACCCTCCCTTTGCAACCCTGGATGAAGTGGTAGGAGTTGGTGCTGCCTGGGAGATGATGTAGCCTATAACCAAGACTGCACTCCAGTCATTGAGTGGGATGGACACAAGAACCCAGTTGAAGAGTTTCAATAATGCAACATTGTAATATAGGTGAATTGGTAAACTGTTTGTTCATGGTGAAAACCAAACTCAAACTGAGGAGAAATGGCCAACTGTCAGTTTTAGCGGGAGTCATTGCTCATGAGTTTCTGAGCAGAAAACGGGAAGCTCGCAAAGGTATTTGCAGGTTTAACATATGCACAAGCTGCAACAATGTTTGTGGGCTTTTAGTTTCATACAATAGATATCTGCTCCCATATCCATGTTAGCGAATATAATATTGCAGGGATCATCAGCCGCGAGCCAATTTTTTTCTTGAGCAGATGGTTACGGGGCCGTAACATAATTACAAATAATTTGTAGACTGCATATTGACCGCAAGAAGCCCAAACATATATAATATTTGACTAAAGCATAACCATTTCAAACCTTGCTTATATTTGTATACACTCACATGTCTCTATTATGTGTAGGAATACTTGGGAACGAATTTCCGAAATGTATATAACTTGGAGCTGATTTGATGGTGTTTTTACAGTCTTTTATGTCCAACAATTAAATAAATAAATAAAAAATTGGGTTTTTTTGCTCAGAAAACATGGGGGGGGCAAATAAAATCACAAGCGGGCCAAATTCGGTTGACGGCCCACCAGTTAGAGAATCTTGTAATACTGTATGTGTAACTTGCATTTTACATATCACACACTTTCTTGAAGTCTTGCATATTTTTACACCACAGAGTGGTATATTAAAGTCAGTAAGCCTACTCCTTAGATGTGCTGCCTTCTTACCCTCCTCTCCTCTCTCTGTCTTCAGGTCACCCCTTCATCATGACCATTGGCTGAGTGGCTGGTGATGAGGAGTCCTACTAGGTCTTCAAGGATCTGTTGGACCCCATCATCTCAGACCGTCATAGTGGTTACAAGCCCACAGACAAGCACAAGACCGACCTGAATTTCGAGAACCTGAAGGTAGAGACGTTCCTCTGACATGTTTGATGGGTTTCATTCACTATAGGAGGAGTACTGCTGAGCAAAAGTAGTGTGGAAATGTTTTGAATAATCTCTTCAGGACATAGGGGGTTGGGATTCACAAAGTTGTTTGAGCCACTTCAAATGTTCAGGTCTAAAACTCAGTTGTGACCTTGATTCTGTGTAGGGAGGTGATGACCTGGACCCCAACTACGTCCTGTCCAGCCATGTGCGCACCAGCCGCAGCATCAAGGGATATGCCCTGCCCCTCCACGACAGCCGTGGTTACCGCAGAGCAATGGAGAGACTGTCCGTCAAGGGTGAGCCTCCCATCTACCAATAGCCACTTATGCAATCACAGGATTGTGCATGAAGCTAGGTAGTAAGGTGAGCGAAAGGGAGTTTACTGGAAATATAGACAAGGCTCGTATTAACAAAGTGCTACATTTTTTCCTCCAGAAACAATATGATTATGGATAGGTGGGGACCTGAACCTAAATCAGCACTCCTACTCTGAGACGCTTTGTGGATACAGGTCCAGAATTCTTAGTGAACAGCTTCTAGCTGTTAAGAGTGGGAGGATGGTAGAACATAATATTTAATGGGTTTTTCTGTGTCTCCAGCTCTAAACACCCTGGACGGTGTGTTCAAGGGAAAGCACTACCCCCTGAAGGGCATGACAGATGCCAAGCAGGACCAGCTGACCAATGACCACTTCTTGTTTGACAAGCCCCCGTCTCCCCCTGCTGTTGGGTGCTGTTATGGCCCATGACTGGCCCGACTTGAGGAATCTGGTACCCAGAACACAGACCCATTTATTTTTCTTCCTTCTGCCATTTTTTCTCACTTTTCTCCTATTCAGTTGGTAATGTCCTGGGATCAGCATCCACTGTAGTCGGGCTTGTCTGACAGATGTGATGTGGCATCACATGGGTTGTTAAAATGTATCAGTAAAAGTTATCATTGAAACTGTGGTCCAATAATCTCCATGAACAAATACAGATGCTGACATCTTTCTTGGTCATGCACTCAATGTAGAGTTAACACTCTTGTCGTATTGTCTCACACTACACTAATATATATATATTTTATTTAACTAGGCAAGTTGGTTAAGAACAAATTCTTATTTACAATAACGGCCTACCCCAGCCAAACCCGGACGACGCTGGACCAATTGTGCGCAGCCCTATGGGACTCCCAATCATTGCCGGATGTGATACAGCCTGAACTCGAACCAGGGACTGTAGTGACACCTCTTGCACTGAGATGCAGCAAGTTAGACCAATGCAACACTCGGGAGCCCTAATATATCAATATTACAATTTCAAAAGGGTTAGCTTTCTAACCATTTACAAAGTTTCTGTTACTCTGTAAATAGTTGAAAATTAACACTGGCTAACACTGCCTATTGTTGTATTTACTCTTCACTGGCGTCAAGTGTTACAACTAAACTGCATCCGAGTAAATGTAAACTCTAATAGTGACTACATTTGAACAGTATAGGGTGTAAACGTGAAATGTTATACAAAACCAGCTCTGTGTAAATATTTTGCCTCTAATAGAATGTACTTTTTAACACTGTAGGGTGTAGAATATACTAATAGTTAAAGGTGCTGTTGTTAAGACAGTGTAGCACTTACAGGGTATTCGAAGTGTTGTTACGAAGTAGCAAGGGCACGTTGACGCTCACAACCTGGAGTAAACATTTATATAGCTTTGTGTGGTGGTTGTGTGTTTGCTGGGTGGTAGGTCAAGACGTTTTCCAAAAGCCTAACTGTCAAATGAAGTTATTATCTGTAGTAAGATCAACAGCAAGAATCAATGATGATGATCAATCATGCAGCAAACATAGAAATCCATCAAACAAACAAAAAACAAAGAAACAATGGCAACATCTGTGAATTTAATTTCTCGTCCGCTCCATGTTTCTCACTTTCTCTCTAGACCAAAAGCAACAGGGCTTTTGGGTAACACAATCTCACATTGTTTGTTTCTGAAGGGGTCAAGGGGTGTACAGAACTAGGCGTCCAGGTCAAAATGTGTCTGTTCATCCGTTTCATTGGCCTCTATTGCATATTACATCATTTCCAAAAATAAACAGTTCTAGCATGACAATGTACATTACTTAAATACTGAGCCCCTGGGGTCACAATACTGTGTTCAACAACCATCTATACCACAGACAGTCTCTTATAGGCATACCAGCACACATTGAACTATCTTTCTGCAATTCACAGGTTTGTATTATATTCCACCTGGAAACAATGTCAGCCCATCATTTTTTTCCCTTCACCGTAAACAGACGTTACTATTGCTTGAACGCACCCAAGGTTTTCCTATCAGAACTGCCTGACATTTGTGTTTATCAGGGATAGTGTGAATTGAAACATCAATTTAAAATGTCAGAATTTGCAACAACACATTAGACACATTTTACATTTTGTTATACGGGTGGAGAAAATCGGAGACTTGTGAAGTACATTTCTGAAAATCCAGTGGATAATCCTTTTAAGTTACATTTGCAGAATTCAGGAAGTAAAATTGTCCAAATTGAACCAATTTCCCTGCAAGTAATAGAAGATTGACTGAAATCATTGCAATTGGCCAAAAGCCTGCCATTTGTACCATTTCTCTGTACCATATATATATGTCCAAACACTGACTGCATTTTTATGAATAATGGATATGAATAATTTCAACCCCCCCCCCCCCCCCCCCCCATGTCCCTAAAACCCAAACTTTGAAGTCATGCAGGATTGCAGGTTGGTATTGTTCCACATTGTCATTGACAGAAACTGCTTTAAACTAGAAGTACTTCCCTTGCTCTAGCTATAAATAAACCTTGAGCTCTAAGATATATACTATATTCATATATTTTCTATACAGCCATAAACTGGCTGATATAAATGCAGATTTTTTATTACGATATTATTCTAAAAAATAAATAAAGTACCTGTGCAAATATCCACAAATTGAAGTGTTCACATTTAAGACATTGGCGCCCTCCAGTGGCTCGTTGTGGGCTTTGCCCGAGATTCCACTGGAAGGAGCTGATTCAAGTCAAAGCAAAGTGCATCAAGGTCTATATTACCTAATGCTAATATACACCACAATGTTATAGGACATAGGACTGACCCTCCTCAGGCCCGTGAATCTATCTGTCTGTACTGTTGAGGGCTGTGTAATGTTGTAGATTAGTATTGCTCTCCTCTATAGGAGGTCATGTGGCAGCGTAGCAGACCAAACGGCACTGAGGAGGTTCTGAAGAGATGATTTAACGACGTGTCTGTGAAGTGGACGACAGCTGGGAGTGTTTTCGAAAAACAAAACAAGAGGAGGATTGCAAAAACAAACGGACATACGGACAGTAAAAACGCTTGTGGTGAAGATTTAAATAAGAGATCCAAAGTTAAATGACCACGTTGTTCTGACTGGTTATGTCACCATGAGCAAAAAGCCACAACTGAGATCGAGAGTATTACCAGTAAATAATCAGGCAGAAATCTTGTAGCCTACATGAACATCATAGTACATCATTCATTCTTATCAGGGGGGAATGTGAGGAAGCCTTTTTTAGCTTATTTTCCAGCATTGAACATGTACTATATGTAGGCATAAGGGGTGCAAGAGGGAAAACACAGCATCCCAGTCACACTGCCTTTAAGGCTCTCTCTCTCTAAATTACTCATCTGTGTGTCTATGCATCCCCCCCCCCACACACCTCACAGCAACCCACAGTCATCAACAGTAGACACAACCCGTTTGATCTGAAGATAACCAATGCCAAAATGCTAAAGGGTGTCAGAGTTGAGGCACCAGCGTGTGTAACAGTAGGAATGGGATTGGACGGTTGCAGTTACCTCAGGGGGAAAAAAACGGATTTTGATGTTCACCTTCAATGTTGAGAGATAGCTGAAGATAAAACGTCAGGGCACGGAATAGAATCCAAACAAAATGGCATTGCATCACATTGAAAGAAATATGACTTATTCCAAAACAGATCTGGATCAAGTATTATCTCTATTTGAGTTTCTATATTGAGTTTCTCTGAACTATGTAGCCTATTTCAGTGGGCAAATATTGTTAAAAAAATACTACTAAAATACTCTCTCTTTTTGCCCAACGTTTAGGGCAGAGTATCTAAGGGTATTTGAAATGTTAAATAATCATTTATTTCAACCCAGGTCTGTTCCAGATTTGGTTCACTATGAAGCCTGACAGCTTTGCATTTTGGCAAAGCCATGTGGCGTTCAAGGGCACAATGTTCTGCACTGAACTGCTTTTGCATTGAAACAAAAATTGCTTTCCCAGTCACCCTTTTAGTCATTAGACATTGAGTTAAACTATTTTATGCTGAGGAACAACTCACTGTGCAACTGTTTCATGACTTGAATTCAACTCTGTTCAAGAAAGGTAAAAGGGAGAGATCAAACCGTGAGAGGTAGGGGATAAAATGCTTAGAAATGGCATGATATGATTATTGATGATGACCAGTGCCAACACAGACATTGATCCCAGCCAATCAGAGGGATAAAATAGTTTCTACGGAATAGGAATTTGGCAAAGGAATTACTCTCCAAGGGTGTGTGCAGGAAACCAAAGCTACAGATAGCTAAAGATGTTTGAAGGTGAAAAAATGTATAGCGCTACGAACCACAGTTTTGATCTACAGTGCATTCGGAATGTTTTCAGACCCCTTGAATTTTTCCACATTTTGTTACGTTACAGCCTTATTCTAAAATGGATTGAATAAAACATTTTCCTCATCAATCTACACACAATACCCCATAATGACAAAGCGAAAAACAGGTTTTTAGACATTTTTGCAATTGTATTAAAATTAAAAAATTGAAATATTACATTTACATAAGTATTCAGACCCTTTACTCAGTACTTTGTTGAAGCACCTTTGGGAGCGACTACAGCCTAGATTATTTTGGGGTATGATGCTACAAGCTTGGCACACCTGTATTTGGGGAGTTTCTCCTATTTCTTCTCTACAGATCCTCTCAAGCTCTGTCAGGTTGGATGGGGAGCGTCGCTGCACAGCTATTTTCAGGTCTCGCCAGAGATGTTCGATCGGGTTCAAGTCTGAGCTCTGGCGGGGCAACTCAAGGACATTCAAAGACTTGTACCGAAGCTGCTCCTGCACTGTCTTGGCTGTGTGCTTACACGGAACCCAAACCGGCTGTGCGCGTGCGCCATCGTGCGCTATTGTGCATACATTTATTTTGTCCCCCTACACCAAACGCGATCACGACAAGCAGATTAAAATATCAAAACAAACTCTGAACCAATGACATTAATTTGGGGACAGGTCGAAAAGCCTTAAACATGTATGGCAATTAGGCTAGTTAGCTTGCACTTGCTAGCTAATTTGTCCTATTTAGATAGCTTGCTGTTGCTAGCTAATTTGTCCTGGGATATAAACATTGAGTTGTTATTTTACCTGAAAGGTACAAGGTGCTCTACGCCGACAATTAATCCACACATAAAACAGCCAACCAAATCGTTTCTAGTCATCTCTCCTCCTTCCAGGCTTTTTCATCGTTTAATTTATATGGCGATTGGCATCTAAACGTTCGTAGTTTTACCACGACAACCGGCAACAGTTCATCATTCAATCACCCACGCGGGTATAACCAATGAGGAGATGGCATGTGGGTACCTGCTTCTATAAACCAACGAGGAGATGGAAGAGGCAGGACTTGCAGCGCGATCGGCATCAGAAATAGAAAGGAGTCCTATTTTAGCCCTTGGCATCGCAGACGCTCATTGGTGCACGCGAGCAGTGTGGGTGAAATAATTGAATAACATGGATTTCAAAATTTTTTTGCGACGCTCGCGCACGTGACGTGTCCGGTCTAGTCAGCATGTTAGAATCGTTGTCCTGTTGGAAAGTGAACTTTTTCCCCAGTCTGAGGTCCTGAGCTCTCTGGAGCAGGTTTTCATCAAGGATCTCTCTGTACTTTCCTCCATTCATCTTTCCCTCGATCCTGACTAGTTTCCCAGTCCCTGCCGCTGAAAAACATCCCCACAGCATGATGCTGCAATCACCATGCTTCAACATAGGGATGGTGCCAGGTTTCCTCCAGAATTGGCGCTTGGCATTCAGGCCAAATAGTTTAGGTGCCTTTTGGAAAACTCCAAGTGGGCTTACATGTGCATTTTACTGAGGAGTAGCTTCCGTCTGGCCACACTACCATAAAGGCCTGAATGGTGGAGGGCTGCAGAGATAGTTGTCCTTCTGGAAGGTTTTCCCATTTCCAAAGAGGAACTCTGGAGCTCTGTCAGAGTGACCATTGGATTCTTGCTCAGTTTGGCCGGGTGGCCAGCTCTAGGAAGAGTTTTGGTAGTTCCAAACATCTTCCATTTAAGATTGATGGAGGCCACTGTGTTATTGGGGACCTTCAATGCTGCAGACATTTTTTTGTAGCCTCCCCCAGATCTGTGCCTTGACACAATCCTGTCTCGGAGCTCTACGGACAATTCCCTCGACCTCATGGCTTGGTTTTTGCTTTGACATGCACTGTCGACTGTGGGTCCTTATATAGGCAGTTGTGTGCCTTTCCAAATCATGGCCAATCAATTGAATTTACCACAGATGGACTCCGATCAAGTTGTAAAAACATCTCAAGGATGATCAATGGAAACAGGTTGCACCTGAGCTAAATTTAAAGTCTCATAGCGAAGGGTCTGAACACTTATGTTAAGGTATTTCTGTTATATTTGTTTCATACAAATGTCTAAAAACCTGTTTTCGCTTTGTCATTATGGGGTATTGTGTGTAGATTGATGAGAAAAAATACATGTTTTATCCATTTTAGAATGAGGCTGTAAAGTAAAAAAAATTGAAAAAAGTCAAGGGGTTTGAATACTTTCAGAATGCACTGTACATAGATTCAGTTTTCGTATTGGCACTGATATCTAAAATGGAGCATGATATGTACCAAAGTGTATACTGCCTGACATTACACATTAACATAATAGCTTATTATGGTGTTTGGTTTGTACAATACTACAAAAGTGAAACCTATATCAATCCAGTTTGTTTATGCCATATGTCAGACTAACTGAGATAGATTCATGATGTGTCCGAGATAACATCCCCACCTACTACCTTTTTCAGTTGATGATGTTAGTGGAAATGGATGTGAAGGTTCCCATTGGCTGGTACAAAGTGTCTTGTCAACTTCTGTCATTGCCCAACAATCCAATCCCGCCTATACTGTGCACAAATAGAAAAACAGAGTAACCTTTGATGCCGCTTGTCAAATCATGGAGTTAACTGTCTCCATATTTGTGCATATCGTCCACAGAAGTCCTTGGATGATCACTTCATCAGTATCAATGTTCAAATGGGAGAAGAAAGAGCAATACATACATAGATGTAGGATCTTAATTTGAGCCAGTTAGCTACAGCAGGAAAATAATCCTGCAGCAACAGGAAATGTGAATTATTATGTGAATTATAATTAATGGAAATGTTTTATGGGTTGATACATTTTTCGTAAGGGAAAATAAAGTCTGAAATTTTGAAGTGGAAATTACAAACTTCAGAAGCCTTTTTAAACCTCAAATACACTACAAGTTTTACATTTCCTGTATTGCAGGAAAGTTATCCTGCAACAGGGTGATCAAATCAAGATCCTATATCTGTACTGTGACACGCGTCCAAGACGGCGAAACACGAGAAATGTTTTCGAGAATGTTTTTGATGTTGTCGGTACGGAGTTGGTGATCGTTAAAAAAGACAATGATACCAATCATAAAAGTAATAGTCATTATGGCTATGTAACAGTAAAACATTTTAAGCTGGATTCCTGTCTGATCAGGTTCCAGTGGGTGAAGCTGTTCAGTTGTAGTGGTGAGAGGGACGCGGGGGGTACATTTGGGTCTGGGTGGTGTGGCGATGGGGGCGGGTGGTTAGGTTGAGACTGGTGCGGAGGGGGGTAGGGCTATAGCCACGTAAGAGACAGGGGCAAATGTATTTTATATTGAGTCCAGCCCCACATCCCTCTTTCTCTGTATTTCTCTTTCCATCCTTCTCAACCCCCATTATATTCAGAGTTCGAGGTCCTTTGAGATTTGCATGGCGATGTCCCGGAAAACGAGCGGTGCTCCCCAAAGTCGTGTATAGCGCACCCCGTTGGAAGTCTTATTGTTGGAGGCACCACCCCCCGTGGAGAGGTGGCACACCTCTGCCTTGAAGGCCACGCAACCGCCGGAAGCCCCGTGGGTGCAGGAGAGCAGGAAGGGGCCGGCGTGGTGGACCTGGCAGCCGCAGCCCCGTGCCGCCTCCCGCAGAGCCAGCACCACCTCCGCTGGGTCCCGCCGCCCCCGGGGTACCCTCAGATTCCAGCCACGTCCGATGGCCCAGGGCTCGGCCGCTTTTTGATGCCCAGGTAAATGGCGACTGGTGACCAGAAAGGGAGAGCGACAGAAAAAAAAGAAAGAGAAAGGACAGAGTGGTGGGAGAGTAAAAGAAAAAGGAGGAGAGAAGAGTTGTTAGAGGGAAAGGGGTGGGCAAGGAGAAAAGAAAGTGAGAATGGGTGGTTGAATCTAGTAAAGGCCCAATGCAGCCATTTTTATATCAATATCAAATATTTTCTGGGTAACAATTAAGTACCTTACTGCAATATATTTCCATTTTTTTTAGCAAAAACATATTTCTCAATCAAGAATTTTGCTAGGAGTGGGGAGGGGGAAACTGAACAATAGCTGTATTGGCAGAGAGGTTTGGAACTCTATTTGTTTTAGGTCTCTTTACCAATTTACCGATGGTGATGTCACCATTGCAAGCAAAAACTCCAGACGATGCAAGCCTGTTGATTAGAAGGTCCTGTGTATATTGTATTTTCAACCAGCAACTATCAGAAAATAACACTGATCAACATTTTCGACAGCACTGGGCCTTTAAATCTAAGAATGAATTTTCAGTTAATGTGAGCAAGTTTACTGTCTGAAACATGACAACAACCTAACACGGTTATGTTGGGGTTATAGATGAGGTGACAAAGGGTTGCCGGATATACTGACCTTGTGACATATACTGACCTTGTGACCGCAGATCGGCAGATTCCCTCAGGTTCATTTGTGACCCTGCGTAGAGAACACACACACACACACACACACACACACACACACACACACACACACACACACACACACACACACACACACACACACACACACACACACACACACACACAATTAAATGGGGAATCAGAGAGGTGTTTTATGGGAGATGCAGTTTCATGTCCACCAAGTACACAGAGAGAGTCACCATCAATCCACAATACTGAGAAGCCATTCAAAAAGAAAGGAAATCATAGAGTGAGGACAAGCAAACGACAACAGCGACAAAAAACTCCAGGTATTCATCGGTTGTACGTTGCGTCACAATATTGTTATATAAGTTCTATATTGAGGGCTGACTCCCGAGTGAACATTCTACTCAATGCATTGTCAACTGCCATTGATTAACATTTCTAAAGGAGGCAAATAATTAGAAGGAAAACCTTTTGTCGTCATTGTGATTAGAGGTCGACCGATTAATTAGGGCCTATTTCAAGTTCTCATAACAATCGGTCATCTGCATTTTTGGACACCGATTATGGCCGATTACATTGCACTCCACGAGGAGACTCCGTGGCAGGCTTGACTACCTGTTATGCGAGTGCAGCAAGGAGCCAAGGTAAGGTGCATTAAACTTATCTTGTAAAAAAACAATAAATCTTAACATAATCACTAGTTAACTACATATGGTGATGATATTACTAGTTTATCTAGCTTGTCCTGCGTTGCATATAATCGATGCGGTGCCTGTTCATTTATCATTGAATCACAGCTTACTTCGCCAAACAGGTGATTTAACAAGTGCATTCACAAAAAAGCACTGTCGTTGCACCAATGTACCCAACCATAAACATCAACCATAAACATCAACGCCTTTCTTAAAATCAATACACAAGTATATATTTTTAAACCTGTATATTTAGTTAATATTGCCTGCTAACATGACTTCCTTTTAACTGGGGAAATTGTGTCACTTCTCTTGTGTTCAGTGCAACAGAGTCAGGGTATATGCAGCAGTTTAGGCCGCCTGGCTCGTTGCGAACTGTGTGAAGACCATTTCTTCCCAACAAAGACAGCCAGCTTGTCACGGTCGTCCTCCTCTTCATCTGAAGAGGAGAGGCGAGAAGGATCAGAGGACCAATATGCGGCGTGGTATGTGTTCATAGTGAATTTTAATAAAGAGAACACTGAACACTATACAAAAGAGTAACACAAAACAATAAACCAAATACGACCGTGAAGCTACAAATGAGACCTGTGCTGACACAAGCCACTAACATAGACAATCACCCACAAACAAACAGTGCAACCCAGGCTACCTAAGTATGATTCTCAATCAGAGACAACTAATGACACCTGCCTCTGATTGAGAACCATACTAGGCCGAAACATAGAAATCCTCAAATCATAGAAAATCAAACATAGACTGCCCACTCAACTCACGCCCTGACCATACTAACTAAATACAAAAACAAAGGAAATAAAGGTCAGAACGTGACACAGCTTCGCCAAACGGGGGATGATTTAACAAAAGCGCATTTGCAAAAAAAGCACAATCGTTGCACGAATGTACCTAACCATAAACATCAATGCCTTTCTTAAAATCAAAATTAAACCTGCATATTTAGTTAAAATAAATTTATGTTAGCAGGCAATATTACCTAGGGAAATTGTGTCACTTCTCTTGCGTTAATTGCATGCAGAGTCAGGGTATATGCAACAGTTTGGGCCGCCTGGCTCGTTGCAAACTAATTTGCCAGAATTTTACATACAGTAATTATGACATAGCATTGAAGGTTGTGCAATGTAACAGCAATATTTAGACTTATGGATGCCACCAGTTAGATAAAATACAGAAGGTTCCGTATTTCACTGAAAGAATAAATGTTTTGTTTTCGACATTAATGTTTCCGGATTTGACCATATTAATGACCCAAGGCTTGTATTTCTGTGTGTTATTATATTATAATTAAGTCTATGATTTGATAGAGCAGTCTGACTGAGTGGTGGTAGGCAGCACTAGGCTCGTAAGCATTCACACAGCACTTTCCTGCGTTTGCCAGCAGCTCTTTGCAATGCTTCAAGCATTGGGCTGTTTATGACTTCAAGCCTATCAACTCCCGAGATTAGGCTGTATTTGGTCCTCCAATAATCAGTATGGCGTTGAAAAATCATAGTCGGTCGACCTCTAATTGTGATGTCTTCATATTACCTTTAGATGCAGTATAATGTTAGCTAGCTAGATAAGCGTGAGAGGAGAGCACCGGATTTAAGCTAACGTTAGCATTGCTAGGTATTTTTGACAAACTTTGCCGGATTTAAGCTAACGTTAGCATTGCTAGGTATTTTTGACAAACTTTGCTAGCTAATGACAACATTGTCATCTGTCCAAAGTAAATGTAACAACATCATGGTGATGACAAAGTTGTTTCCTACTTATTATTTGCCTACTATTAATGTCATTATATGTTCATGCCACTACAGTATACTGTAAAGACGAAACAATCATTAGCCTCTGTTCAGAATGACTGGGCACCACTCGACATTCAGGAGCCACTATGGCTGACAGCGTCTTGAGAATGTTGATAACAATGTGGTGATGCAATCAGGTGACGTAGTTGCAACCCATGTAAACAGGTCAGAGTAGGGAGTGATATTAGTGCAGCATACTTTTTATTGGCACAAATATCACTCTGTATCAGAGCGCCCTGACTTGCACAACAGAGTCATATAATAACGCTGTATCAATATAAGAAATTAATAAACAACCCCAAGCGTCTCATATTGTGTTTGTTCATTGAGAACAGTAAACTGTATTTTAAGGCGAGGTGGGAGAATCCACAGCAGTGTAAATGTTGGTGCATTCTGTGACACCAACTGTCCATCACTATCAATTTCACCTAGGGTTGCAAAGATACCGGATATTTACCAAAGTTACCGGAATCTTCTGTACTTTTTGTAATTAAAAGGTAATCTGTGGCAATCTATGGTAATTAGGATTTGTTTTTTTTTCATATATAGTATTCATTTTTTGTTGTTGATCTGTGTCCATATTGTCCATGAGTTTCTAGTGGATAGACCATATGGTTCAAGAGAAAATAGCCAAATGAATGAAAAAAGCATATAATTAACAATTGCATTATTTTCAATTAACCCTGCAACTCTTACAACTGTTGACTTTTTTCACAACTGCCACCAATTCGGCGCAAAAATATTTACAATAAAGACATATTGACATAGTAAAATAAATAAAAGTGTGTACATTTAAAAAACACCAATGGTATTCACTAAATTGATGGATTATATCTAGGATGATTTTTTACAGTTTTGTCATTCTAATTAAAAAAAAAATCTCTATATATTTTCTACATTTTACATGCAGTGAGGTAGTGGTAAAATAAAAAAAATTGGTGGGTAAACTGATCGCCGGTCGTGGTTAAAAAAATACAGTGGTTAAACTGTATAGGAACAAAAACATATGGCTAAATTGCATTTACTTACATTTACCCTCCACTACACCACTGTTTACGTGTGATAAGGCCACACAGTTCCAGAGGTAATTAGAGACACCTGTGATAATCTGAAGTATCAAAAACGTCACTACAGTAGATAGTCATCTGATAAAATGCGCACAAAAAATCGGATAGTTTACTGGTAAACTTTGAAGGTTTCCGGTAATATACCCTCATTTTGCAACCCTAATTCCACCACACAACAAAGATAATCCTCATGCCCGGGAATCAAATGTCATTCAAAATAAAACTAAAACAAAGTAGATGGAGTCACAAGAAGATCTTATCCACTACGATGGTGCCCCTGGAAAAAATACTTATTTTAACAGAAGTCCAATGTATTATAAAGGCTACATAACACTTTCATAACAATGCCATAACAGATGTCATAGGTGTCAGTTTATGACAAATGCCTTTACACTGTCAAAATGACACAGACTATGTTTACTGTAGATTAGCCAATTGTCTAGCAAAACCGCCATAGTTAATTCATGGTTTGTGTTGTGACAGTTTAAAGTCAGTTGCAGCAAGTCAAAACGGTTTATGACACGTCATTGTAATGACAGTGTTATGTAGCCCTTATGATGCAGCATTCAAGTAAAGTGTTACCCCCAAGACAATAGATGACAACCCTGCACAAGGGTATGCCAAAGGAATTAACCAAAAAGCAGAGAGCTGCAGAACAAAGACAAGTGGGAAGACAGGCAGGCAGGCATACAGGTAAGTACTAGGCAAATTAGACAGGTTGGTAAGACATAGACAAACAGGTAGGCATGCAGACAGATAGGTAAGTAAACAGGCACACAGTCAGACAGGCGCGAGCACACACACATACATACATACACACACACACACACACACACACACACACACACACACATCCAGTAGGTTAGGCAGGCAGACATGCAGGCAGACAGAAGCTAGTATCATGGGAACTTACTAACTGTTTTTGATCCCTGGGGAAGGGTACAACCCGAGACTGATTTGTTTGAGCCCTGGCGCTTAGAGGGGTCAAGATTGACCCTGATGTACGGAAAGGAAGAGGAAGAGCAAGAGAGAGAAATAGAAAAAATAAAGGGGAGAGGAGGAGGGGGAGAAAGAGAATATCATTGAATCATGGCCAAGGGAGTGGTGGATAACAGGGCAGCTGTAATTGATTGGCACGGAGGACGCATATGCTTCCTTACATTATATATACGGTACCAGTCGAAAGTTCAGACACACCTACTCATTCAAGAGTTTTTCTCTATTTTTACTATTTTCTACATTGTACAATAATAGTGAAGACGTCAACACCATGAAATAACACATTTGGAGTCATGTAGTAACCAAAAAAGTGTTAAACAAATCAGAATATATTTTATATTTGAGATACTTCAAAGTAGCCACCCTTTGCCTCGATGACAGCTTGGTACACTCTTGGCATTCTCTCAACCAGCTTCATTAGGTAATCACCTGGAATGCATTTCAATTAACAGGTGTGCCTTGTTAAAAGTTAATTTGTGGAATTTCTTTCCTTCTTAATGAGTTTGAGCCAATCAGTTGCGTTTTGACAAGGTAGGAGTGGTATACAGAAGATAGCCCTAAGATAGCCCTATTTGGTAAAAGACCAAGTCCATATTACGGCAAGAATAGCTCAAATAAGCAAGGAGAAATGACAGTCCATCATTACTTTTAAACATACTTGTCAGTCAATGCGGAACGTTTCTTCAAGTGCAGTCGCAAAAACCAAGCGCTATGATGAAACTGGCTCTAATGAGGACCGCCACAGGAAAGGAAAACCCAAAATAATAATAATAATAAGTGTTTTAAATAATCACATGGCCATATTGATACGAGACGTATGTCATGTCCTTACAGCTTCTATCCCTGTATTTAGGATTCATTGTAGTCGACACAGTCCCTAATGCAAAGCCTCCTGCTGCTGCTACGTGGTGTTATAATACTCCTCATCAGCACCTTTATCTGCTATAAAGGATAAGTTCATTAGAGCTACCAGCCTCAGAAATTGCAGCCCAAATAAATGCTTCACGGAGTTCAAGTAACAGACACATCTCAACATCAACTGTTCAGAGGAGACTGCGTGAATTAGGCCTTCATGGCCGAATTGCTGCATAGAAAGCACTACTAAAGGACACCAATAATAAGAAGAGACTTGCTTGGGCCAAGAAACACGAGCAATGGACATTAGACCGGTGGATATTTATGTTAGCCTCCAGTATTTATGCTGCAGTAGTTTATGTGTCGGGGGGCTAGGGTCAGTTTGTTATATCTGGAGTACTTCTCCTGTCCTATTCGGTGTCCTGTGTGAATTTAAGTGTGCTTTCTCTAATTCTCTCTTTCTCTCTTTCTTTCTCTCTCTCGGAGGACCTGAGCCCTAGGACCATGCCCCAGGACTACCTGACATGATGACTCCTTGCTGTCCCCAGTCCACCTGGCCGTGCTGCTGCTCCAGTTTCAACTGTTCTGCCTTATTATTATTCGACCATGCTGGTCATTTATGAACATTTGAACATCTTGGCCATGTTCTGTTATAATCTCCACCCGGCACAGCCAGAAGAGGACTGGCCACCCCACATAGCCTGGTTCCTCTCTAGGTTTCTTCCTAGGTTTTGGCCTTTCTAGGGAGTTCTTCCTAGCCACCGTGCTTCTACACCTGCATTGCTTGCTGTTTGGGGTTTTAGGCTGGGTTTCTGTACAGCACTTTGAGATATCAGCTGATGTACGAAGGGCTATATAAATACATTTGATTTTATTTGATTTGGAAATCTGTCCTTTGGACTGATGAGTCCAAATTTGAGATTTTTGGTTCCAACCACTGTCTTTGTGAGACGCAGAGTAGGTGAACGGATGATCTCAGCATGTGTGGTTCCCACCGTGAAGTATGGAGGAGGAGGTGTGGGGGTGTTTTGCTGGTGACACTGTCTGTGATTTATTTAGATTTCAAGGCACACTTAACCAGCATGGCTACCACAGCATTCTGCAGCGATACGCCATCGCATCTGGTTTGCACTTAGTGGGACTATCATTTGTTTTTCAACAGGACAATGACCCAACAGACCTCCAGGCTGTGTAAGGGCTATTTGACCAAGAAGGATTGTTGCATTAGATGACCTAGCCTCCACAATCACCCAACCTCAATCCAATTGAGATGATTTGGGATGAGTTGGGCCAAAGGGTGAAGGAAAAACAGCCAACAAGTGCTCAGCATATGTGGGAACTCCTTCAAGACTGTTGGAAAAGCATTCCAGGCAAAGCTGGTTGAGAAAATGCCAAGAGTGTGCAAAGAAAGCTGTCTTCAAGGCAAAGGATGGCTACTTTGAAGAATCTAAAATATAAAAAACACTTTTTTGGTAACTGCATGATTCTATATGTGTTATTTCATAGTGTTGATGTCTTCACTATTATTTTACATGTAGATAATAGTTAAAAATAAAGAAAAAACCTTGAATGAGTAGGTGTGTCCAAACTTTTGACTGGTACTGCTCAAAAAAATAAAGGGAACACTTAAACAACACAATGTAACTCGAAGTCAATCACACTTCTGTGAAATCAAACTGTCCACTTAGGAAGCAACACTGATTGACAATACATTTCACATGCTATTGTGCAAATGGAATAGACAACAGGTGGAAATTATAGGCAATTAGCAAGACACCCCCGATAAAGGAGTGGTTCTGCAGGTGGTGACCACAGACCACTTCTCAGTTCCTATGCTTCCTGGCTGATGTTTTGGTCACTTTTGAATGCTGGCGGTGCTTTCACTCTAGTGGTAGCATGAGAAGGAGTCTACAACCCACACAAGTGGCTCAGGTAGTTCAGCTCATCCAGGATGGGACATCAATGCGAGCTGTGGCAAGAAGGTTTGCTGTGTCTGTCAGCATAGTGTCCAGAGCATGGAGGCGCTACCAGGAGACAGGCCAGTATATCAGGAGACGTGGAGGAGGCCCTAGGAGGGAAACAACCCAGCAGCAGGACCGCTACCTCCGCATTTGTGCAAGCAGGAGCAGGAGGAGCACTGCCAGAGCCCTGCAAAATTACCTCCAGCAGGCCACAAATGTGCATGTGTCTGCTCAAACGGTCAGAAACAGACTCCATGAGGGTGGTATGAGGGCCCGACGTCCACAGGTGGGGGTTGTGCTTACAGCCCAACACCGTGCAAGACGTTTGGCATTTGCCAGAGAACACCAAGATTGGCAAATTCGCCACTGGCGCCCTGTGGTCTTCACAGATGAAAACAGGTTCACAATGAGCACATGTGACAGACGTGACAGTCTGGAGACGCCGTGGAGAACGTTCTGCTGCCTGCAACATCCTCCAGCATGACCGGTTTGGCGGTGGGTCAGTCATGGTGTGGGTTGTCATTTCTTTGGGGGGCCGCACAGCCCTCCATGTGCTCGCCAGAGGTAGCCTGACTGCCATTAGGTACCGAGATGAGATCCTCAGACCCCTTGTGAGACCATATGCTGGTGCGGTTGGCCCTGGGTTCCTCCTAATGCAAGACAATGCTAGACCTCATGTGGCTGGAGTGTGTCAGCAGTTCCTGCAAGAGGAAGGCATTGATGCTATGGACTGGCCCGCCCGTTCCCCAGACCTGAATCCAATTGAGCACATCTGGGACATCATGTCTCGCTCCATCCACCAATGCCACGTTGCACCACAGACTGTCCAGGAGTTGGCGGATGCTTTAGTCCAGGTCTGGGAGGAGATCCCTCAGGAGACCATCCGCCACCTCACCAGGAGCATGCCCAGGCATTGTAGGGAGGTCATACAGGCACATGGAGGCCACACACACTACTGAGCCTCATTTTGACTTGTTTTAAGGACATTACATCAAAGTTGGATCAGCCTGTATTGTGGTTTTCCACTTTCATTTTGAGTGTGACTCCAAATCCAGACCTCCATGGGTTGATACATTTGATTTCCATTGATAATTTTTGTGTGATTTTGTTGTCAGCACATTCAACTATGTAAAGAAAAAAGTATTTAATAAGAATATTTAATTCATTCAGATCTAGGATGTGTTATTTTAGTGCTCCCTTTATTTTTTTGAGCAGTGTATAATAGCTGAGGCCAGGGAGAGCTGGGTAAGTCCAAGGAAAGAGGTTGCTCTTGGTCCAGCAAGCCAAGGTAAAAACGTATTTAGCTCTGTTTCCAATGTCAGGACCCAGGGCTGTGCCCTGTAACGTTTTGCAATGGAGAATGAATATCTGTGATCTTCTTGAACAACTTCAGGTAGTAGGCCTACCTCCCCTGTTTCCCATTCTAAACATGACCCTGGTCCAAGACTACATTCTTGTGAATTTTGAGGTAGGTGTTACAGAGGTGACTTTTACAGAGGTGACTTTTACAGAGGTGACTGTTACGGAGGTGACTGTTACGGAGGTGACTGTTACGGAGGTGACTGAAACGGAGCTGACTGTAACGGAGCTGAGCGCTTACCTGCGTGTGAGTTTGGAGGTGAGTTTGGTAAAGAGGTTGGAAGTGGCGCGGCTGCGGGCGTGCGGCAGTGGACTGGCGTCGTGGTGGGACAGCGTGGGGGAGGTGGGCGGGGCCGAGTAGACAGGCGGGCCCCGGTCCCTCAACTGGCCCCCATGAAAAGTGCTCCGGATCGTGGAGCCCCGTGTCAGACGGCAGCGCTCGCCAGAGGAGGAGGCCCCGGCCCCGGAGATGCTCAGGGTGGAGGGGGAGGTGGGGGGTAGGCGGTGGGACAGCGAGCTGGAGGAGAGAAGCAATTAGAATTCGACAAATGTTACAGTCCACACAAAGTGGACATTTGTCTTTGGCTTCACAATAACATGGTTGACATAAAAAAACAACAACACTAAAAATATCATCATCAGCGGACAGGAGAGGACATCTTTTCGAGAGTCTCTCACTCGCTTTTCCTCTCCCTCCCTTGTCCTTCCATGTCCTTTACCTGTTCTCCTTGCCATTCTGCAGCAAGGAGTGTCTGTCGGTGCTGGAGCGGTCCGTGCAGACATATGTGTTCCGGCGGGTCATAGCACTTCCCGGGATATTGTTCTGGGAAAGTAGGAGGGCGGGATCAGAACAAATGTCCAAATCAGACATTACCAAGTTGTCACTGCATACTACCAAAGTGGAGTACTCAATGGCTGTTTCCAAATGTTCATGCTTGCGTTCTACATAGTAGGCTGATTGGGAATGTGAAAATATAATGTTTTATAGTATGTGAAATGTAGAAAATGTTGGCTGCTTTAAAGTTGGTCTCCTTAGTTGCTACATCCATTTTTTATTTGTTTGTTTTTTTGGCACCGTACCCCATCGTATCCCATCAGAACCTAAAATACAAGCTTATTTTTCTCCAATGTTTGTAAACAATGTCAAATTAAACAAACAATTTATAGCCTCAAAACATTTTTAAAATATCATTTTGATATCATGGATGGTCAGTCCTTGCTTCCATAGCTCTAGTCTATGAATTTGAGAGTGGTTTCATTTCTCCAGGTCCATCCATCAGCTTTTTACAAAAATGCAGGCAGGGTGACCGCTTTGTTATCGTTTCAATTAAGGATTCTAGTTTTAAATGCCACGATGTCATACTCATTTCGGCTTCTCATCTAGTAAGATTTCGGTGCATACTATTGAGAAAGAGAATTGTCTTTTCCGACCCATGTGTGTGTGACAACAGCTGATAATCAAACAAGGGGGTGCACTGCACAAAAATGAATGAACCCAATTGCGCATTAGATGGCGCCTTCTCAGTATGCGTGCGTCTTGTATGTTGACATATATTGCTTACTGCATACATTCTAACTAAACATTATGTTCTAAATTGTATGTAGTAAGATTAGTACACAGAATGTAGTTTTAGTAAATAGTAGGTGAGACATATTTTAGGCACGGCCTATGTACTAGAAAACATTATACATAAACCTATGTGTACTAACAGGAGTCGTATAGCTAGCGACCATTTTCTAACCTAGAGTGCATCTGAAACAGCACCCTATTCCTTGTATAGTAATGCACTACTTAGGGCAGTGATCACCAACCACACTTTGCCTTCCTATTATTTGTTTTGCACTGTGGACAGTGTGCACTTGATTCAACAGTTTGAACCATTTAATGTGTCTGACAGTAGAACTCCGCCTATCCGGCAGGCCCAGAGAGCAAATCAAGAGCATCTATAGGCTTACCGCTGGCCAATTAGATATCTCAGATCACCGTGTCTGCACAGCCTCGAGCGCACAGCAAAGTTGATACTGTGAGATTTCAAATCTTTTAAAACCATGACTAGAGAGAGACTCTGTTTTTAAGAGTAAGTTCATGTTTAAGTTGTTATTCAACACTGTCAACACTTCGGTCAAAACTTTTCTAAGCCATAGGATGCGTGTTCTCTCTACTTCCACTCACGTTACAACAAGCACTACAGCTGCAATGATTGAGTATAGCAAAGTGTTCCGATAAGCTTGCCTTGTTATTATTAGCGGCTTGTGTCTTTTTCAATACCAACGAATATTTCACTTTCTTTGGTCATAGGAGTAACAACATGAATGTGTACATGAGGCAGAAATAATGCAGTGCGACTTGAGTTTCATCATCTGCTGGAAAAATGTGTTTCCTTTTCTAACAGGAGGGAGGAAGAGCGGAGGCTTTTTAAAGTCATGTTTAAATTAAATCTGAGAGGTAGAGCTCGGCTTGCATTTTGACTCAGAAAGTGATCTTGACTCAGAAAAGGCTGGTGAGCACTGACTTATAGGGAACAGGGGGCCATTTCAAACGCAGAGCTTGAAACATACATCTTTGCTAGGCCGCATCCTAAATGGCACCCTATTCTCTGTATAGTAATGCACTACTTAGGAAATAGCACAGGAGATTGGTGGAACCTTAATTGGGGAGGACGGGCTCGTGGTAATGGCTGGAGCGGGATGAGTGGAATGGTGGATGCCATTCAATTTGCGCCGTTCCGGACATTATTATGAGCCGTCCTCCCCTCAGCAGCCTCCACTGGGGAATAGGGTTCCATTTCAAATGCAGCCCTTTTAACCCCCCCCCCCCCCCCCCCCCATTCCCAACCCACCATTCCTACCTCACTGTTTCTCACTGTGGTGGCCGTCATCTCCTTGCGGCGGTCGGGGATCTCTGACTTGTTGGGATTATTAGCACTGCTGACCATGGGGCTGGAGGGGGGCAGAGAGCGACTGCCCATCACACTGCAGCTGGCCTTACGTGGTGGCATGCGCCCCTCCCGCAGCTCCCGGTCACCCGTGCTGGTGGGGCTCCGCTTGGGGTGCATGACGGGCATGGAAGGCCCGCCTGAGGGGCAACCACACATGTTAACACTGTCACACAGACACAGAGACATATACATACACACGTGCACACACAGGCACGCACACATATACACTCGTGTGTACACAGGCACGGACAAAGACACATATGCGCATGCACGCACACACCCATACACACACTTAGTCAGTGGCCAGGACAGGAGCTGAGTATATGGGGCAGATATGAGACCAGGTGAGGAAAGGTAGAGTACAGTGAAATCTACACTAGAAGGGTTAGGGTTAGAGTAGACGAGAGGATACAGTAGAAGGTACAGTGAAATATACAGTAGAATGCACAGTAGAACTCTCACAGAAGTCACTGTGCCGCCGCTGCCTGTGATAGGTGGAGGTGCTGCGCTGGGTCTTGCTATGCGAGGAAGAGGAGGAAGAGGAGCCTGCAGTGGCCGAGGAGTGTTTGTTGGTCCCATTGGTGATGGGGCTGGGCCGGATCCGTGCCAAGGACAGGGTACTGGCCAAACGAGACTCGCTGCCATCCTGTTACCAAGAAAACCACCTCCTTTTAGCCTGCTGCATGGACTGAATATGGAGCCACCAAGAGCATTGTGGCATTCTGTGTACCGGTATGCTGTTTTTCATCAAATTCACATAATATGGCTATATAAATATCAAAATATCTATTTTGTTAAACACAATCTTACCTAATTCAAGCATACATACTGATTACTAGGGCTTGCTGTGTATTTCTGTATAATAGATCATTGATATCTTGTGCTGCCATCTGGTGGCCAGTCCCAGACATCTCACCTCGTTCTTGAGGCCCAGCAGTAGATAAGTGGCGGTAACCTCATTGTACTTCTGGTTGAGCAGAGCGTCCTTGATCTCCTCTGGAGTGAAGCCCATCCCCACCATCACCTCTGAGGACCACAAATGAGGGGAGATGAGGAAAAGGAAGGCAGACATTTTGGAAATAATTTTAAGCTAATGTTCCTGCTGAATTTCAGGAACAGATTTCAACTAGGACTTAAAGATACATATATCTGAAATGTGTTTCATGAAAATGTCAAATCGGCATGAAATGAACTGTCTAAAGATGAGAGCCAAAATGAAAGAGTAACACATTGCCCTTAGAGCCAAAATGGTGGATGGCAACCCAGTGGCCTGAACATAGCTAGCTCACCTATGCGACTAGTGTCACTGTAGTCCTCGACAGGCTCTATATGGGGCTTCAGGGAATCCTCATCATACCCTGCGTTTATCCACTTGTCCTTCATGACTTGCTGTGGCATCACAACAAGATTCAATGTTAGAAAGTAAAGTTGGAAATTGTGTGTGCATGTGTGATTGTGATTGTGTGTGTGATTGTGTGTGTGTGTGTGTGTGTGTGTGTGTGTGTGTGTGTGTGTGTGTGTGTGTGTGTGTGTGTGTGTGTGTGTGTGTGTGTGTGTGTGTCAGTGGAGGCTCCTCAGAGGAGGAAGGGGAGGAACATCCTAGAAATCCTAAAAATAGAAAATTGGTTTTAGATAAAACTATATTTAAATATATTCACGTCACCAAATAACTGATTAAAACACTGTTTTGCAATGAAGGTCTACAGTAGCCTCAACAACACCCTCTAGGTTAGCACCCTTGTGTAGCTAGAGGATACTATTTTCCGTCCTCCTCTGGGTACATTAACATCAATACAATGGTTCTCACCCCCTTCCATAGACTTACAAGGTAATTATGATGACTTCTGGAGAACGTCCTCCAACCTATCATAAGGATGAATCTAGTACTGAAAGCATAAGCTACAGCTAGCTAGCAATGTAGTGTATGAAGTGTGGTAAGTAGTTGACTCAAAGAGAGAGAAAGACAACACTTGAACAGTTTTGAACAAATGAATTTCTTCAAAGTATAAGGAGGAGCAAAGAGAGAGAGGTAGCTATACTTTTTCATGTTTTTTCTTATTATTATTTTACCTGTCACACAGAATGTTTTGCAACTGTTTGGACTGATTAAGCCCCAGATCAGTTGGATGCAGGCAAGAGTGTGCAAGATGGTATTAAATGTGTCACTGTCTGTCACCTTGATTACTCCAATTTGATTTGATTTGGTGTGGAAAATTGTATTTGATGTGTGTGTGTGTGTGTGTGTGTGTGTGTGTGTGTGTGTGTGTGTGTGTGTGTGTGTGTGTGTGTGTGTGTGTGTGTGTGTGTGTGTGTGTGTGTGTGTGTGTGTGTGCGTGCGTGTGTGTGTGTGTGTGTGTGTTGGGGTGTTGGGGATGTAGGTGATATTCATGTTATGGTGGTTTGGTGCTTTATTACATTTTGGGCTATTAGTGTGTGACATATACTGCTGTTATTATTCCCTTTTTACACTACTGAGACAAGCCAAACCGAGCTGTACTGGGATGGCATGGTTACGAATCCATTATAATTGCTGAATCTACGTAGCAAAGGTCAATGTGAAAAGAAAATATCCAAGCCAGATCAGTACGGTTTGGGATGGTCTTATAGTGTGAATCAGGCATTGGTGTTGGGGGGTTGGTCCTCCTCACATCTAGGGTGCAGCGCTTGGTAGGGTTGAGCACCAGGAACCGGCGTAAGATCCCCTCGCAGTCGGTGGACATGTAGAAGGGCACGCGATACTTCCCCCTCAGGACGCGCTCACGAAGCTCCTATAGGATGCAATGGAGAGGAGAGGTCAAGGTAAAGGTCAGAGGTTAAGGGTTAGTGTCGGTGGACATGTAGAAAGGCACAAGCAACTTTCCCCTCAGGATGTGCTCACGCAGCTCCTGTGGGCAGTGACAAACACACATGTTTTTAAGAACACGACGAACACACACTAAACCTACACTGTCAAACACAGATCAAAAACACATTGCAAGCACACACCAAACATGTGTTGTCAAGCACACCAAATACATATGAAAACAGAAATTGTCAAACACACATCAAACACAACAGGCCAACCCAGACACATACCAACACAGACATATAGTACAGTAGAAATAAGACACTCATTGGACACTAAATGTACTCTGCACAACGCTATAACCTAGGAAGCATTCAGATTACCAGCCACACAGACACACTGCTCCCACCTCTCCCCACACACGCGTATACAGCGTACAGAGCATGTCTCCCAGACGCCAGACGTCTACCTCTAACAAACACACACCTTGAGGTTCTGCCCGTCGAAGGGCAGCGATCCTGACACCAGCGTGTACAGTATGACCCCCAGGCTCCAGACATCCACCTCGGGCCCGTCGTATTTCTTCCCCTGGAACAGTTCCGGGGCGGCGTAGGGTGGAGAGCCACAGAACGTGTCCAGCTTGTTGCCCAGTGTGAACTCGTTGCTGAAGCCGAAGTCGGCAATTTTGATGTTGGCGTTGGCGTCCAGCAGGAGATTCTCGGCCTGGAGAAGGGACGGGGGGAGGATAGGGAGAGGGTAGGGTAAGGGTAGGAAGAGAAGGAGGGAGGGGTGGAAGAAGGCATGGAGGAAAGGGATGAAGGGAGGAGATGGAGGGGGAGAAAGAGAGCATGTCATATTGGATTTTAGGCTATAGGATATACACTGCTCAAAAAAATAAAGGGAACACTAAAATAACACATCCTAGATCTGAATGAATGAAATATTCTTATTAAATACTTTTTTCTTTACATAGTTGAATGTGCTGACAACAAAATCACACACAAATTATCAATGGAAATCAAATGTATAAACCCATGGAGGTCTGGATTTGGAGTCACACTCAAAATGAAAGTGGAAAACCACACTACAGGCTGATCCAACTTTGATGTAATGTCCTTAAAACAAGTCAAAATGAGGCTCAGTAGTGTGTGTGGCCTCCACGTGCCTGCATGACCTCCCTACAACGCCTGGGCATGCTCCTGATGAGGTGGCGGATGGTCTCCTGAGGGATCTCCTCCCAGACCTGGACTAAAGCATCCGCCAACTCCTGGACAGTCTGTGGTACAACGTGGCGTTGGTGGATGGAGCGAGACGTGATGTCCCAGATGTGCTCAATTGGATTCAGGTCTGGGGAACGGGCGGGCCAGTCCATAGCATCAATGCCTTCCTCTTGCAGGAACTGCTGACACACTCTAGCCACATGAGGTCTAGCATTGTCTTGCATTAGGAGGAACCCAGGGCCAACCGCACCAGCATATGGTCTCACAAGGGGTCTGAGGATCTCATCTCGGTACGTAATGGCAGTCAGGCTACCTCTGGCGAGCACATGGAGGGCTGTGCGGCCCCCCAAAGAAATGCCACCCCACACCATGACTGACCCACCGCCAAACCGGTCATGCTGGAGGATGTTGCAGGCAGCAGAACGTTCTCCACGGCGTCTCCAGACTGTCACGTCTGTCACATGTGCTCAGTGCGAACCTGCTTTCATCTGTGAAGAGCACAGGGCGCCAGTGGCAAATTTGCCAATCTTGGTGTTCTCTGGCAAATGCCAAATGTCCTGCACGGTGTTGGGCAGTAAGCACAACCCCCACCTGTGGATGTCGGGCCCTCATACCACCCTCATGGAGTCTGTTTCTGACCGTTTGAGCAGACACATGCACATTTGTGGCCTGCTAGAGGTCATTTTGCAGGGCTCTGGTAGTGCTCCTCCTGCTCCTCCTTGGCGGAGGTAGCGGTCCTGCAGCTGGGTTGTTTCCCTCCTACGGCCTCCTCCACGTCTCCTGATGTACTGGCCTGTCTCCTGGTAGCGCCTCCATGCTCTGGACACTACGCTGACAGACACAGCAAACCTTCTTGCCACAGCTCGCATTGATGTGCCATCCTGGATGAGCTGCACCTGAGCCTCTTGTGCGGTTTGTAGACTCCGTCTCATGCTACCACTAGAGTGAAAGCACCGCCAGCATTCAAAAGTGACCAAAACATCAGCCAGGAAGCATAGGAACTGAGAAGTGGTCTGTGGTCACCACCTGCAGAACCACTCCTTTATTGGGGGTGTCTTGCTAATTGCCTATAATTTCCACCTGTTGTCTATTCCATTTGCACAACAGCATGTGAAATTTATTGTCAATCAGTCTTGCTTCCTAAGTAGACAGTTTGATTTCACAGAAGTGTGTTTGACTTGGAGTTACATTGTGTTGTTTAAGTGTTCCCTTTATTTTTTTGAGCAGTGTATTATAGATAAGTTCACCGGAAACACTGGGAGAAGAAGTAACTCACATTCCGTCTGTCTGTGTTCATGTTCAAGGATGTAAATATCCAATAATAATCACAATACCTGTAAAACTTCAATTAATAGCCTGGGCGTTTATTTGCTTAAATCACTGAACACAACAGTCGCTTAGTAGAGACACACTTCTAGTTGAGCCAGGTGTATATTTCCTTATTGCGAAAAGCTTTTCCTCATTTGCATAGTTATTTGTTTAACACTCACTTCCCTCATTTTAATAAATGTCTTAATTTGCTGCACTCATGTGTTATTGTTTACACACACACATTTATTTTGTCTTAGTATGCCTCTATTAAAACCTTTTTTTTAATTCATTGACAATTATTCCCCTCTTTGACTGCATTTTTGGCAGTTTTAACTTTCACCATTAGATATGTGTTTGTCCCACCTAGCTATTTTAAGATGAATGCACTAACTGTGAGTAGCTCTGGATAAGAGTGTCTGCTAAATGTGACCCGTTTCAGGAAACTATGCGTATATCGCAAGTCACGACTTCACAGGAGAGCCATTTTAACGTTTATTTTTATCAAAATGTGTTTTTTGGTAGAAATGCCTTCTGGAACATGTTAACTTTCATGTGCCTTGATAACAAACTTGTATGCCATCTGTAAATACAAATAAAATTGTTACATTACGAGCCTTATTGGTTAAGCCATGCCACAGAAAAAGTCAGAAACCTTCCCACTAGTAATGATTGGCTGAGATAATGAGCAGGCTGGACATGCCGAGAGAGGAGTTCCGATTGGTCTGCCATATAAAAGGCTTGTGTCTATTTAGCTGGTCAGTCTGTGTTGGTAATCCTGTCGAACGTGGCTTTAAAAAATGTTATTGTGTAATGGAGCTGCATAAGTGTTGCTCTCCACTTTCAAGTTTTGAAATCAGTGGAATTAGAGTATGATAGCTAAAGAAATGGAGAAAACCCTTGCCTCTGGATTACATCTTCAAACTAAGGGCAACCGTGGCATGGTATCCATGACAGGGAGACGCGTCCAT
The DNA here is from genome assembly GCF_045791955.1 of Oncorhynchus clarkii lewisi. Classification (NCBI taxonomy): domain Eukaryota; kingdom Metazoa; phylum Chordata; class Actinopteri; order Salmoniformes; family Salmonidae; genus Oncorhynchus; species Oncorhynchus clarkii. Next base: position 45,310,252 of record NC_092158.1, read on the forward strand.
CATGTATGATGATGTATACAGGTAGGATAGTCTAGCGTCAGCTAGCTACATTTTCAGATATTACACATTTCTAATTTTGACAGAAAGTGGTTTCATTTCAAGTTATTGTGTACTGTTAACGTTAGCTTGGCACTATGTTCATTGTTGTTTAACTAGCTAACATTAACTGGCTGGCTCGTTGGCTAACGTTACGTGATGTGTGTGATCTTACACGTTGTTAACCTAGCTAGGTTCATTGTTTACCTAGCTAGCTAGCTACATGTCTTAAGGCCGGTGTCAGTAAACGTCTTCAAAAAAGCGTAATGAAATTGTTGCCAGCAGAACTGGTTAGGATATTTCCATGTTATCCAGAGGTAAACAAATAATCAACCAGAGAGTCAAGTGTGCGCTCTGAACGCACCGAGAGCTAAACAAGATGGGTGGGGCTAAAGCTTAAGAGGGTGTAAATGGTGCTGAATGGGTATAGACAAAAAATAGCTCTTCACTAGATACCAAAACATTCAAAGGCCATTGTCTCAAAAGTGAGTTTACAAGCTTTTCAATCAAGCTCTATTGAATGTCCTCATTCTTACCTTCAAGTCTCGGTGGACAATGTTCTTCATGTGGCAGTAGTGGACAGCAGACACGATCTGGAGGACAGAGAGACAGGTTAGTAGACAGACGGACTGACAGACAAACAGACAAATAGACAGACAACCTGACACAAAGACATACAGTTGAAGTCGGAAGTTTACATACACTTAGGTTCTACTCATTAAAACTCGTTTTTCAACCACTCCACAAATGTCTTGTTAACGAACAATATTTTTGGCAAGTTGATTAAGACATCTACTTTGTGCACGACACAAGTCATTTTCCAACAATTGTTTACAGACAGATCATTTCACTTAGAATTCACTGTATCACAATTCCAGTGGGTCAGAAGTTCACATACACTAAGTTGACTGTGCCTTTAAACAGCTTGGAAAATTCCAGAAAATGAAGTCATGGCTTTAGAAGCTTCTGATAGGCTAATTGACATCATTTGAGTCAATTTGAGTCAATTGGATTTGTACCTGTGGATCTATTTCAAGGCCTACCTTCAAACTCAGTGCCTCTTTGCTGGGAAAAATGGCAAAATCAAAAGAAATCTGCCAAGACCTCAGAAAAAAAATTGTAGTCTGGTTCATCCTTGGGAGCAATTTCCAAACGCCTCAAGGTACCACATTCATCTGTACAAACAATAGTACGCAAGTATAAATCACCATGGGACCATGCAGCCGTCATACCGCTCAGGAAGAAGAAGCGTTCTTTCTCCTAGTGATGGACGTACTTTTGTGCGAAAAGTGCAAATTAATCCCAGAACAACAGCAAAGGACCTTGTGAAGATTCTGGAGGAAACAGGTACAAAAGTATCTATATAAAGAGTAAAACGAGTCCTATATCCACATAACCTGAAAGGCCACTCAGCAAGGAAGAAGCCACTGCATCATGAGGAAGTAAAATTATGTGGATATATTGAAGCAACATCTCAAGACATCAGTTAAAGCTTGGTCGCAAATGGGTCTTCCAAATGGACAATGACCCCAAGCATATTTCCAAAGTTGTGGCAAAATGGCATAAGGACAACAAAGTCAAGGTATTGGGGTGGCCATCACAAAGCCCTGACCTCAATCCTATAGAAAATTTGTGGGCAGAACTGAAAAGCGTGTGCGAGCAAGGAGGCCTACAAACCTGACTCAGTTACACCAGCTCTGTCTGGAGGAATGGGCCAAAATTTACCCAACTTATTGCGGGAAGCTCGTGGAAGGCTACCCGAAATGTTTGACCCAATTTAAACAATTTAAAGTCAATGCTACCAAATACTATTTGATTGTATGTAAACTTCTGACCCACTGGGAATGTGATGAAAGAAATAAAAGCTGAAATACATAATTCTCTCTGATATTATTCTGACATTTCACATTCTTAAAAGAAGGTGGCGATCCTAACTGACCTAAGGCAGGGAATTTTTACTATGATTAAATGTCAGGAAATGTGGAAAAACTGAGTTTAAATGTATTTGGCTAAGGTGTACGTAAACTTCCGACTTCAACTGTACACAGACAGACAGACAGACAGACAGACAGACAGACAGACAGGCAGGCAGGCAGGCAGGCAGGCAGGCAGGCAGGCAGGCAGGCAGGCAGGCAGGCAGGCAGGCAGGCAGGCAGGCAGGCAGGTAGGCAGGCAGGCAGGCAGGTAGGTAGGTAGGCAGGTAGGTAGGTAGGTAGGTAGGTTAGCAGGCAGCCAGTCAGCTAGCAAGCCAAATGGAAAAGAAAGACAGAAAGACAAACAGAGCGGCAGACAAGACAGAGATGTACAGACAGACACAGATAGAAAGTTTAGCGGCCAGCCAGACAGTCAACTAGACAAAGACAGATAGACAGACAGACAGATAGGCAGTATAGACGGCATACAGGTGTGTGAGGCACAGTGGTCGACATACCTGCCGAAATTTGGCTCTGGCTTCAATCTCCTTCATTCTCCCATGAGATACGAGGTAGTCAAACACTTCACCTGAAAAAAAGAAGAGTGGTCAACATGATGATGAAGGAGATATGTGACAAAATATGTTTCAATGCATTATAATGTACACTCAATCTTGCTTAAACACTTTCCTGGCTCCATATTCTACTCGTACTGTACTCGTATTGTACTCCATATTTTATTCTTAGAATATTCTGTATTTCCAACCATCATTAACAGTTATTAAACTAATATGTTTCCAGTAGCTAATATCAAAGGCCTAACAGTAATGTTGTCATGACAGAGACTGTGGGGCTGTGGCCTGCTGCCTCCTATATTCTATCCTAATGACATTTCATGCTGGTAGAAATATTTTCCCTGGCCACTAAAACCCCAGTCCTAAGCTATAAGCCTATTACCACACTCCCCCCTACATGTATCATATAATTTCATAGAACACCAAAGGTAAAATATGCAACATTATGTTATGATTACATACACATACAGTAGGAGTACGTAATGTACAACCGTTGCATTAGGTTGTGATTTTGAGTAATCTCCATTGGTTTATTTATACTTTTCCCCCTGTTAATCAAACACAAGCTAATCAGCCATTACGGAGAGACAGTAGCTAAGTCTATTGAAACAGACAGGAAGGCAGATGCACCCACCTCCACTGGCATACTCCATGATTAGATAAAGGGTCTTATCCGTCTCAATCACTTCGAACAGCTGCACTGTAGTAGGCAAAAATAAAATCAGATTAAAAAGAATAAATTAATTAAATCCCCTTTCATTAAAAAACACAAATCTCTGTCTCGGCCTGCTAAATACAGTGGTGCATGACGCCGGTCTTGTCTAATGACATTTATTTTTTTTCATCTTTAGAAAATCCTGTTCCCTACCCCCCTTGCCAACCCAACCCTGGGCCCTCTATCCCCAAGCCTGGGCCTACTGTAGCTAGCTACTGTATGTGCAAGTAGTGTAGTGTATCAGTCTATTAAACACAGTGAGAGGCTTAGACAAAAGCCTGCCATCTGGGTAGATGAGACAGGAATGGACCATTTAGACTACACATGTTATTACACTGAGTATACAAACATTAAGATCACCTGCTCTTTCCATGACATAAACTGACCAGCTGAATCCAGATGAAAGCTATGATCACTTATTGATGTGATTTGTTAAATCCACGACAATCAGTGTAAATGAAGGGGAGGAGACAGGTTAAAGTAGGATGTTTAAGCCTTGAGACAATTAAGACATGGATTGTGAATGTGTGCCATTCAGAGGGTGAATGGGCAAGACAAAATATTTAAGTGCCTTTGAACGGGGTATGGTAGCAGGTGCCAGGAGCAAAAACTGCAACATATCAACATAAACAAACACACACATGCAAACACACTCACACGCAAGAACACACGTACGTACGTACGCACACACAAACACACACATACTTACATACAGTGTATTCAGAAAGTATTCAGGCCCATTGACTTTTTTCACATTTTGTTACATTACAGCCTTATTCTAAAATTGATGAAAGTGTTTGCTTTCCTAATCAATCTACAAACAATACCCCATAATGACAAAGCAAAAACAGGTTTTTAGAAATGTTTGCAAATTTATAAAATAAAAAAAACAGAAATATCACATTTACATAAGTATTCAGACCATTTACTCAGTACTTTGTTGAAGCACCTTCAGCAGCGATTACAGCCTCGAGTCTTCTTGGGTATATCATGTGCCTTTAACTGATGAGTGGCTTCTGTCTGGCCACTCTACCGTAAAGGTCTGATTGGTGGAGTGCTGCAGAGATGGTTGTCCTTCTGGAAGGTTCTCCCATCTCAACAGAGCATCTCTGGGGCTCTGTCAGAGTGACCATTGGGTTTTTATTTTTTATTTTTATTTTACCTTTATTTAACTAGGCAAGTCAGTTAAGAATAAATTCTTATTTTCAATGACGGCCTAGGAACAGTGGGTTAACTGCCTGTTCAGGGGCAGAACGACAGATTTGTACCTTGTCAGCTCAGGGATTTGAACTTGCAACCTTTCGGTTACTAGTCCAACGCTCTAATCACTAGATTATCCCCTTGATCAAGGCCCTTCTCCCCCGATTGCTCAGTTTGGCCAGGCGGCCAGCTCTAGGAAGAATCTTGGTGGTTCCATTTAAGAATGATGGAGGCCACTGTGTTCTTGGGGACCTTCAATGCTGCAGAAATGTTTTGGTACCCTTCCCCAGATCTGTGCCTCGACACAAACCTGTCTCTGAGCTCTATGGACAATTCCTTTGACCTCATGGCTATGTGTTTGCTCTGACATGCACTGTCAACTGTGGGATCTTTATATAGACAGGTGTGTGCCTTTCCAAATCATGTCCAATCAAATTAATTTAACACAGGTGGACTCCAATCAAGTTGGAGAAACATCTCAAGGATGATCAATGGAAACAGGATCTACCTGAGCTCCATTTCGAGTCTCATAGCAAAAGGTCTGAATACTTATGAAAATAAGGTACTTCTGTTTGTGATTTTTAATACATTTGCAAAAATGTCTCAAAACCCATTTTTGCTTTGTCATCATGGGGTATTGTGTGTAGATTGACAAATTAATTGAATCAATTTTAGAATAAGGCTGTAACATCACAAAATGTGGAAAAAGTCAAGGGGTCTGAATACTTTCCGAATGCACTGTATAACAGATTCTTAAATGTAGGCCCTTACCTATGTTTGGATGATTTAAACCTTTCATTATCCGAACCTCTCGAAAGAGCTGTGAAACGTAGAAGGAAGTGTGTTAGAAGTGAATAGAATACAAATAATATATTAATATGGGGTCTTGAACTGATAGTAGATGTTATAGCAATGTGTACAATTTGTTTTTTCAACATTTGCTGTAGGTCTACACTTTGTCATAAAGCAGAAGATTAAATTTGAACCATTCGTCTGGCTCATAATAACCTTAAGGCCCCTTAACATAAAGACCATCGTTCCAAATCAGCAGCAACTCCCCCACTTCATCTAGTCAGAATCAGAAAGAAGATAGCATGATAAGCTTTTCTATCCTCTTTCTTCAATCCTTCTCCTCTTTCTATATGTCTCTCTCTCCCGGTTTCCTCCTTCTTCATTCAATCCCTTATTTTCTCAGGTTTTTCCTCTGGCAATGCCCAACGTCACTGTTGCCATAGCAACCCTGCTTCTCCAGCTGTGCCAGAGGGAATCACGGGATACGCCGATGTGTCTCGTCGTCGTTGTCAAGAAATCCCAGAATTCCACTGACCAAACACGCCCTAGCCCAATCGCTACCACAATCTCCCATCTGACCTACTGTCACTGATATACTACTAACAAACAGTATATAGGGTGAATTTACGGATACATTTGATTTGGTCAGTTGTATACCCATCTTGTGAGACTGCATAGCAGGCCAGGTTATGCTAATATGGGCTCTTTCATGTTTTCTGTGTTGAGGATTTTCTCTAGACCACGGGTATGTAAAGTAACCTGCTATCATCGCTGGCCAATTGTAGAGCGCTCTTCCCTGTCCCTACCCAATCCCGGCCCTCTTTTGGCAATCTAGGCCCAATCCAATAGATAGCAAGTGTTTTCTCTGACAATGGCCCAATCACATTGTTTGGTCTCATGCAGCCACCCAATCAGTGTCCTCTCTCGCACAGCCGCCCAATCGAAGATAAGCGAGAGAATTGAGGAGGATTTATGAATGAAGGCATAGGCCTGCATATGATCACAGATCCTGGAAAGACATGCCATCCAGGCAAGAACATTGTAACTCAAGGGAAAGACATAGTAGCCATGAATTAGAACCTAGACAGTGGCAAGACGAAATATCATCAATTTGAATGATCCTATACTGTATGTCCTCAAAGAGATAAAATGTACAACAGATCAAAACGAAAGGGAATAGGTCCAAATGTTATAAGATAGTAGGAGTCATAATTTAAAGCCTTATAGATTATATGTATAACATAATACATTCCTCACCATATGTAGAGTGAAGCTACATTTATTTTTTAATTTTTTTTAATTTTACTCATTATAGCATTTTGCATTTGAGATCAAATTATGAGGAGACAGTACATTATGCCACTTTTTATTTGAGGGTATTTTCATATCGGTTTTACCATTGAGCCACGAAAAGCACTTTATGTATCTACACAGCAAACCGGGGAACATTCCCAGAACATTTCCTAAGATTCTCATTAAGTTCTAGTTTTTATCATTAGGATGATAAAATCCCATTCAAAGAATGTTTTCGCTAACAATTATTACTTTTATTCATGTTTTTAATGAAATATTCTTGGAATGTTCTCCTAACATTCACTAAAATGTTGATCAGATGTTACCACAGAACATTCACAACCTCTTGGATCTCCCCATCCCGGATCCGGTATTAATGTTGTCTTTAGGTTAACAGGGAAAATAATAACACAATGTTCCGGTAATGTTCTTTAAACATACTGCCGCAACAAAATGCGGGAGCAATATAAGTTGTTACAGGAACATTCTGCTACTGTTGATGGATATGTTATTCAAACACCCATAAAAACCAGCAGGGATTATTCCTACAACAGTCTCATAAAGTTATAGTGTGACATTATAACATGATGGTTCTAATAAAGTTCCCTGAACATACTTCTGCAATAAAATGTTGGATTTGTTAAAAAAAACAATATTCAGCTAATGGTGATGGAGACATTACTAATAACACCAATAACAACAAACATGAAAAAATCCAGTAAATTTGTGTAATTATGTTGATGTAACATTATATGAAGTTCAAATGTAACTTCAATCTTCTTTTTTTATGCTATCTGAATTGATAGTTACAGTCTTGTCCCATTACTGCAACTCCTATATGGATTTGGGCAAATGTCGAGAACCATGCGTCCTCTGAAACACAATCCTGCCAAGCCGCGCTGCTTCTTGACACACTGTTCGCTTAACCCGGAAGCCAGCTGCACCAATGTGTCGGAGGACACACCGTACAACTGGCGACCGAAGTCAGCGTGCATGTGCCCAGCCCGCCACAAGGAGTCGCTAGAGTGCGATGGGACAAGGACATCCAGGCTGGCCAAACCCTCCGATGCTGGGCCAAATGTGCATAGCCTCATGAGTCCCCAGGTCACGGCTGGCTGCGACACAGCCTGGGATTGAACCTGGGTCTGTAGTGACGCCTCACGCCCTGCGATGCAGTGCCTTAGACCTCTGTGCCACTCGGGAGGCCCTCACTTCAATCTTCTGACCATTATATTTTATTAGGGCATTGTCCAAACATAGCTATAGCTTTTTAAGAAATTTAGATAGATTTTAGGTACATGTGCCTCACCCTAATCATTTGGTCTATTTTCCCATTTTAATTTTGCCTACTGCTCTGACTTGGTGGTGCACATGTAGCCTATAACCTGTTTTAGAGAAATTAAATCATTGAATATTGTAAGAGCTTTCATTGTCTGCTTACATGCCCCCTTTATTTATCCTACAGTTCTGACTTGTTGTACAGGGAGAACACTGTAAAAATGGCCCTTGTTCTGAATTCTGTCGATGTACATTTCAAAAGTGCTGAACAAATAGTTATATTGACTACGTCCATCCTAGCTCGATTAATTAATCGAAATTACTGCTTGCCTCTTATCCACTTGTCGTCCCCTTTTGCCATAGTTTGTACATTTCAATTGGCAGGGAGAGAACCTCTGTAGAACAAAGGGAGTCCTCCCGCCAATACTCCAACATCAACTGATTGGGGAATGAAACAATATGTATCTTTGTCCAAACGGTTGGAGTGGTTGAAGAACAATTATGTCAGATCAGTTGTGTTTTGGGATCCCATGAAGGACAGTATAAGAACATAACTGTATCTCTGAATGTGTATATTTCCCAGTGATCAGATTCACATCCAAATGTTGGGGAGCTGATATGATTAAACATGAAACTATTTGTGAGAAGATGTAATGTGATGTTAGCCTTCTAAATGAGATAATTGTTTTTTATATGAAGTCTTAGCCAAGTCATTGGCCACACCCACATGAGCACAGATGTTACGTCGGGTCATGGAACGCCCCCCTTTTCCCAAAGTGCATAAAACCCACTTCTGACAAAATGTACATTAGACCAGAGAGCCAGGCACTGTAGCTACATGTTGGAATGGTTGGCAATTTAAATATAGACCAGACAGCGTGAAGCGGTGGCTACATGGCTGAGAAATGGTTTAAAGACTACAATACCAGGAAATGGTAAGAACCTCAAACTCTCGAGTGAAGAAGACTACACAGGAACATTCAGTCTGTTTAAATACGGTTAGCCTAGGAAACTCGAACCGAAGTATCTATTCTAGTAACCTCGACCAAGAACCACCGGGTGGCACTTCAAAAAAATCCATTCTAAAATAACATTTCCCTATCCAACGACCATAGAATGTCTGGAAGATACATTCTAACAGACAAAACCACAGACTTTCTTTCTAATTACACCCTAGACGGACCGGCAATATCAACAGAGAGACAACAAAGGCATACAATTGTAAATATATACAGTGGTTCCTCCATTAAAAGTTGTGAGCTTGCACCGCGGGACTTAGAGCTACCCAGCGTCACGACTTCATTGCTCCAGACCACCACAAGGGGAAGTTAGAGCACTCATTATGCATTTGGGTCCCAAGGTTTTTATATGACCAAACATATTGAGTGGTTTCAATGACGATATTTGACGCGAGTCACCCGTCCTTGGGCGAAGCTGGCTGACAAAATGTACAATTGAGAGGAATATGTTAGTTAATGTAGAGAAAAAGGTTTGTGCATATTTGTCATAAAGTTAATTTACGAAAATTGCTATTTAGCAAGTTATCTGACTAGCTAACATTAGCCAGCTAGCTAGTGTTGGGAGAATGAATTTGTAATTCGTGTTGTTTAATGTTTTAGGGACTCCTGAGAAAACCAGCAAACCAGGCTGTCGTCTTGTGAAACAGTGGATGTAAAGAATCTAGCTAGCTAAAGCATTTACTGCAAATTGAATGCACAATTGTGTAAGCTTGCCTTGCAACATAGCTAATTATTTACTTGCTTATTGTGTAGTGGAGGATAAAAATAACTACATGCCTATGGATGTGTAGCTAGCTACAGTATGTAGCTGATCTGTGTATGGACCCTAAAACGTTTGGTATGAATATTAGTTCAGAACTATGAACCTCAGCTATCATAGTTGTCTTTTAACAACTTTGTATTTTATTTCACCTTTATTTAACCAGGTAGGCTAGTTGAGAACAAGTTCTCATTTGCAACTGCGACCTGGCCAAGATAAGGCATAGCAGTGTGAACAGACAACACAGAGTTACACATGGAGTAAACAATTAACAAGTCAATAACACAGTAGAAAAAATGGGAGTCTATATATACATTGTGTGCAAAAGGCATGAGAAGGTAGGCAAATAATTACAATTATGCAGATTAACACTGGAGTGATAAATGATCAGATGGTTATGTACAGGTAGAGATATTGGTGTGCAAAAGAGCAGAAAAATAAATAAATAAAAATAGTATGGGGATGAGGTAGGTGAAAATGGGTGGGCTATTTACCAGTAGACTATGTACAGCTGCAGCGATCGGTTAGCTGCTCAGATAGAAGATGCTTGAAGTTGGTGAGGGAGATAAAAGTCTCCAACTTCAGCGATTTTTGCAATTCGTTCCAGTCACAGGCAGCAGAGAACTGGAACGAAAGGCGGCCAAATGAGGTGTTGGCTTTAGGGATGATCAGTGAGATACACCTGCTGGAGCGCGTGCTACGGATGGGTGTTGCCATCGTAACCAGTGAACTGAGATAAGGCGGAGCTTTACCTAGCATGGACTTGTAGATGACCTGGAGCCAGTGGGTCTGGCGACGAATATGTAGCGAGGGCCAGCCGACTAGACTACAAGTTGCAGTGGTGGGTGGTATAAGGTGCTTTAGTGACAAAACGGATGGCACTGTGATAAACTGCATCCAGTTTGCTGAGTAGAGTGTTGGAAGCAATTTTGTAGATGACATCGCCGAAGTCGAGGATCGGTAGGATAGTCAGTTTTACTAGGGTAAGTTTGGCGGCGTGAGTGAAGGAGGCTTTGTTGCGGAATAGAAAGCCGACTCTTGATTTGATTTTCGATTGGAGATGTTTGATATGGGTCTGGAAGGAGAGTTTAGAGTCTAGCCAGACACCTAGGTACTTATAGATGTCCACATATTCAAGGTCGGAACCATCCAGGGTGGTGATGCTGGTCAGGCGTGCGGGTGCAGGCAGCGAACGGTTGAAAAGCATGCATTTGGTTTTACTAGCGTTTAAGAGCAGTTGGAGGCCACGGAAGGAGTGCTGTATGGCATTGAAGCTCGTTTGGAGGTTAGATAGCACAGTGTCCAAGGACGGCCCGGAAGTATATAGAATGGTGTCGTCTGCGTAGAGGTGGATCAGGGAATCGCCCGCAGCATGAGAAACATCATTGATATATACAGAGAAAAGAGTCGGCCCGAGAATTGAACCCTGTGGCACCCCCATAGAGACTGCCAGAGGACCGGACAGCATGCCCTCCGATTTGACACACTGAACTCTGTCTGCAAAGTAATTGGTGAACCAGGCAAGGCAGTCATCCGAAAAACCGAGGCTACTGAGTCTGCCGATAAGAATACGGTGATTGACAGAGTCGAAAGCCTTGGCAAGGTCTATGAAGACGGCTGCACAGTACTGTCTTTTATCGATGGCGGTTATGATATCGTTTAGTACCTTGAGCGTGGCTGAGGTACACCCGTGACCGGCTCGGAAACCAGATTGCACAGCGGAGAAGGTACGGTGGGATTCGAGATGGTCAGTGACCTGTTTGTTGACTTGGCTTTCGAAGACCTTAGATAGGCAGGGCAGGATGGATATAGGTCTGTAACAGTTTGGGTCCAGGGTGTCGCCCCCTTTGAAGAGGGGGATGACTGCGGCAGCTTTCCAATCCTTGGGGATCTCAGACGATATGAAAGAGAGGTTGAACAGGCTGGTAATAGGGGTTGCGACAATGGCGGCGGATAGTTTCAGGAATAGAGGGTCCAGATTGTCAAGCCCAGCTGATTTGTACGGGTCCAGGTTTTGCAGTTCTTTCAGAACATCTGCTATCTGGATTTGGGTAAAGGAGAACCTGGAGAGGCTTGGGCGAGTAGCTGCGGGGGGGGGGGGGGAGCTGTTGGCCGAGGTTGGAGTAGCCAGGCGGAAGGCATGGCCAGCCGTTGAGAAATGCTTGTTGAAGTTTTCGATAATCATGGATTTATCGGTGGTGACCGTGTTACCTAGCCTCAGTGCAGTGGGCAGCTGGGAGGAGGTGCTCTTGTTCTCCATGGACTTCACAGTGTCCCAGAACTTTTTGGAGTTGGAGCTACAGGATGCAAACTTCTGCCTGAAGGAGTTGGCTTTAGCTTTCCTGACTGACTGTGTGTATTGGTTCCTGACTTCCCTGAACAGTTGCATATCGCGGGGACTATTCGATGTTAGTGCAGTCCGCCACAGGATGTTTTTGTGCTGGTCGAGGGCAGTCAGGTCTGGAGTGAACCAGGGGCTATATCTGTTCTTAGTTCTGCATTTTTTGAACAGAGCATGCTTATCTAAAATGGTGAGGAAGTTACTTTTAAAGAAAGACCAGGCATCCTCAACTGACGGGATGAGGTCAATGTCCTTCCAGGATACCCGGGCCAGGTCGATTAGAAAGGCCTGCTCACAGAAGTGTTTTAGGGAGCGTTTGACAGTGATGAGGGGTGGTCGTTTGACTGCGGCTCCGTAGCGGATACAGGCAATGAGGCAGTGATCGCTGAGATCCTGGTTGAAGACAGCGGAGGTGTAAGTCTGAATGGCATTAATGAAGCCTATGTGTAACCGGTGTGAAATAGCTAGCTAGTTATCGGGGTGCGCTCTAATAGCGTTTCAATCGTTGACGTCACTCGCTCTGAGACCTTGAAGTAGTTGTTCCCCTTGCTCTGCAAAAGCTGTGGCTTTTGTGGAGCGATGGGTAATGATACTTCAAGGGTGGCTGTTGTCGATGTGTGCCTTAGGGATTTGTTTTTAGTTTTTCTCTGAATGGAAACACCATAATATTAATCTAATTAATTAAGCCAAATTACTTCAAATCAATCCCATATACTATGTTATTACAAAAAAGGTTTTAAATTCTCTGGTAATGGCAATATGGAATACTATCAAATGCTTCTCAAAGATGCACCAGAGGGGTGGTCAAACTAGCAATAACTTGTAGTAACAGAAGAAATGGCTGAGAATTAAATGACATGCCACAGAATGCTGCAGCAGCACGCAGCGTGTGATGCAGTATGACGCAACTTTTAAAGGAGGAACCACGGTACATTGCAATTATTTTCAAATGAGCGGCCGTCCATGTGAAAAGTATTAACATTTCTATGATCATAGTTTTCAGCTGTGTGTACGATAGTGAAGTCCTTTGTCTTTTCTCCCGCTCTTTATTACATGCCCCTGCCTTTTCAATTTGTGTAACAAGCCATCATATCGGTTTAGTCCACTAGGGACTTTTCATTGCAGTATGTAGTAATCAATGTGTAACTTATTCTGTTTGTGTTTATGTAATTCTGTGTGATTATTTAGTTAATTAGTAAATAAATAATTAAGCCAATTTGTATATCGCTGATCCAAGGACATTGCGACATTCAGAATTAGACTGATAGAAGATAAAAATTAATGAATGACTGAATGATGACTGAAATGTATGAGATATTTATATCTTTAGAGTTTATTTGGAAATCGGTAACTCATTAAACAAACTTTTTCCGTGGTGCTCCAAGATTGTTGATGATTTAATTGTTACATGAGTAATTTAATCATCATAATAATTAAACATAGTTATCGATTTGTTAAAACAATCATCATCACATTAATGATAGCCAAGACACGACACATTGAAATTACAGAGTCATTTCTACATAGTCTCATTAAGGCCCTATAAAATACATTTTCTTGGTTTGCTTTTTCCAGGTTTTAGAGTTTTCCTTCTTTACATCTACCAGAAGGAGGTTATCATTAGCATCACTAATGGCTGCACAAAGTGGTAGACATATAAGTGCAAACTGCACATCACACACACAGACAGGAGCAATCCCGTACATTGCCTCTTCAGAGAGTTGCAGGAAATACAAATCACTGATGCATTCTGTTCATGTCTTATATTTTTTATTTTATTTAACTAGGCAAGTAATTTACAATGATGGAATACCGGGGAAAAGTGGGTAAACTGCCTTCTTTAGGGGCAGAACGACAGATTCCTACGTTGTCAGCTCAGGGATTCGATCCAGCAACCTTTCGCTTACTGGCCCAACACTCTAACACCTAGGCTACCTGCCGTCCCCGATATACTTGGGCATTATAATTAATGCTTTGAATTGTTTGGGCTAGAAACCATACATTTTCAATGTAGCCCAGTAATGGAAAAGGACATTGGAAACAACGATACAGTGAAGCCTATACACTTCAGTGTCCTGCCTGCCTACAAACTGTTTATATGTATTTGCAGTTTGTTTTGGCAGGGTTTTGGATCATGTCTTGTCCAATAGTAACTGAATAGTGAATAATGTCGTCATTTTGGAGTAACGTTTTTTGTCAGTGAGAATAGAAGAGGTTTCGGACACTTCTACATTCATGTGGATGCTGCCATGAATAGGAAGAATTGTGAATGGGTTATGAATAAGGATGGGTGAGAATTTTTACAAAGGCACAAAGACCATACCACCCCAAAAAATGCTTATTATTGGTAATGGTGAGAGGTTATCATATTTTGGTGTAGCCTCTGAAACGTACTCATCACTATTCATGATCCATTCATGTTGTTTCTTTAACATGATGATATCATCAGGATCAATTGAGAAGTATTCAGTAACATCTTCTCTCCTCACTTAGAAATACAATTACTCCAGATATCATTCACAATTTAGACATGACCTAAAACACAGCCAAAACAAACTTCATATACACTGCTCAAAAAAATATAAGGGAACACTAAAATAACACATCCTAGATCTGAATGAATTAAATATTCTTATTAAATACTTTTTTCTTTACATAGTTGAATGTGCTGACAACAAAATCACACAAAAATTATCAATGGAAAACAAATGTATCAACCCATGGAGGTCTGGATTTGGAGTCACACTCAAAATTAAAGTGGAAAACCACACTACAGGCTGATCCAACTTTGATGTAATGTCCTTAAAACAAGTCAAAATGAGGCTCAGTAGTGTGTGTGGCCTCCACGTGCCTGTATGACCTCCCTACAACGCCTGGGCATGCTCCTGATGAGGTGGCGGATGGTCTCCTGAGGGATCTCCTCCCAGACCTGGACTAAAGCATCCGCCAACTCCTGGACAGTCTGTGGTGCAACGTGGCGTTGGTGGATGGAGCGAGACATGATGTCCCAGATGTGCTCAATTGGATTCAGGTCTGGGGAACGGGAGGGCCTGTCCATAGCATCAATGCCTTCCTCTTGCAGGAACTGCTGACACACTCCAGCCACATGAGGTCTAGCATTGTCTTGCATTAGGAGGAACCCAGGGCCAACCGCACCAGCATATGGTCTCACAATGGGTCTGAGGATCTCATCTCGGTACCTAGTGGCAGTCAGGCAACCTCTGGCGAGCACATGGAGTGCTGTGTGGCCCCCCAAAGAAATGCCACCCCACACCATGACTGACCCACCGCCAAACCGGTCATGCTGGAGGATGTTGCAGGCAGCAGAACGTTCTCCACGGCTTCTCCAGACTTTGTCACGTCTGTCACGTGCTCAGTGTGAACCTGCTTTCATCTGTGAAGAGCACAGGGCGTCAGTGGTGAATTTGCCAATCTTGGTGTTCTCTGGCAAATGCCAAACGTCCTGCACGGTATTGGGCTGTAAGCACAACCCCCACCTGTCGATGTCGGGCCCTCATACCACCCTCATGGAGTCTGTTTCTGACCGTTTGAGCAGACACATGCACATTTGTGGCCTGCTGGAGGTCATTTTGCAGGGCTCTGGCAGTGCTCCTCCTTGCACAAAGGCGGAGGTAGCGGTCCTGCTGCTGGTTGTTTCCCTCCTAAGGCCTCCTCCACGTCTCCTGATGAGCCACTTGTGTGGGTTGAAGACTCTGTCTCATGCTACCACTAGAGTGAAAGCACCGCCAGCATTCAAAAGTGACGAAAACATCAGCCAGGAAGCATAGGAACTGAGAAGTGGTCTGTGGTCACCACCTGCAGTACCACTCCTTTATTGGGGGTGTCTTGCTAATTGCCTATAATTTCCACCTGTTGTCTATTCCATTTGCACAACAGCATGTGAAATGTATTGTCAATCAGTGTTGCTTCCTAAGTGGACAGTTTGATTTCACAGAAGTGTGATTGACTTGGAGTTACATTGTGTTGTTTAAGTGTTCCCTTTATTTTTATGAGCAGTGTACTTCCAATGAGTTTGCAGAGTCACAAGCTTTACGCAGTCATTGTGTGAAATGGATATGGGACCAAACATGGGGCCAAATATTCAACTATAATACACTATAATGGAAAACTGTATGTAATACAGTAATTTTTGGTATTATCAACATCCACATATTCTGAAACTTTTTACTGCAACATACTGTAAATTGTGACCGAGTGGCTCGATTCGGTCTCATGAATTTTGAATGGTGTTTTGTATATTGGATAAAAGTAGAGGCTCAGAGCTACAAAATTGTATTTTCATCTCAAATCCAAAATACTGGAGTATAGAGACAAAATAATAAAAAATTGCTTCACTGCCTAAATACATACAGTATGGTGAGGACTGTATGCCATTTAGAAAAATATTTTTTATCCAAAGTGACATACAGTCATGCGTGCAGACATTTCAGTATGGGTGGCCCCAGCAGGAATCAAACTCACTATGATGACACTAGGAGCTCATAGAGACTCAAATCCTGATCCTGACTCATGTCTATGTCATTAATCCACATACTTACTGTATGAGATGGTCCCATAGTCAAGCAAAATCATGATGTGAAGCTGAACGTAACAGACGTTCAGTCCAGCACTATCTTCCCCACATACTGTACATACACACAGCACCATTATGAACAATTACTTCATCCTTGATTGGCTCTTTCCGGTCTGTTCACTTCATGCCCCCCGGCATGTGTGACGCCACAGAGCCAGGAGGGGGGGGGGGGAGAGGGAGAGAGAGAGAGAGAGAGAGAGAGAGAGAGAGAGAGAGAGAGAGAGAGAGAGAGAGAGAGAGAGAGAGAGAGAGAGAGAGAGAGAGAGAGAGAGAGAGAGAGAGAGAGAGAGAGAGAGAGAGAGAGAGAGAGCATGCTAATTTCAAAAAAAAAATTCAACTTAAATATCTTATTTACATAAGTATTCAGACCCTTTTCTATGAGACTTGAAATTTATCTCAGGTGCATCTTGTTTCCCCAAAAATTATAAATGTGCAAACATTTCTACAAACCAGTTTTTGCTTTGTCATTATGGGGTATTGTGTGTAGATTGATGAGGGGGAAAAACGATTTAATCCATTTTACAATATGGCTGTTAGCTAACAAAATGTGGAAAAAGTCAAGGGGTCTGAATACTTTCCGAATGCACTGTATATGTATTTATGTCAATGCGTTTTCTGTTTTTCTCTTTACTCTGAGTAGTGCACGTTTGTGTTGCATGTTAAATGCTGCCTTGTCGTGAGTGACCTGTGAAATATTGAACTAATGTAAGTTCAAATTCAGCATTGTAAGTGAGGTAGTTGGATGATCAAGAGACTTGCATGTGATGAGTCCAGGGTTTTTCCTGCATAGAGAATTCTTAGACGTGCTGACTGCAACTACTGCCTCGCCGAGTTACCACCTACCCCCTTTTTTTGGTCCAAGGCTCTGATCCAATATCTATATACCAAAATGAGGCAATATCGCCTTTCAAATACTTAATTATAACACAGAAATGGATAACCCCTCCACAGTTTTCTTGATCTTAGCCTATCTAGTAATTTTAGAATCACCCAAGTTTGGTAGCCTATGCTGTTGGATGAACTTTATGGTCATGGTTGTTCATGTGGTGGTTACAATGCCACAAGAGCAAACATGTTTGGTACAGGCATAGACATCATTTTTAGATGCAAATCTGATTATATACATTGTTTGATTATTAAAATATACAGTGCCTTGCGAAAGTATTCGGCCCCCTTGAACTTTGCGACCTTTTGCCACATTTCAGGCTTCAAACATAAAGATATAAAACTGTATTTTTTTGTGAAGAATCAACAACAAATGGGACACAATCATGAAGTGGAACGACATTTATTGGATATTTCAAACTTTTTTAACAAATCAAAAACTGAAAAATTGGGCGTGCAAAATTATTCAGCCCCCTTAAGTTAATACTTTGTAGCGCCACCTTTTGCTGCGATTACAGCTGTAAGTCGCTTGGGGTATGTCTCTATCAGTTTGGCACATCGAGAGACTGAAATGTTTTCCCATTCCTCCTTGCAAAACAGCTCGAGCTCAGTGAGGTTGGATGGAGAGCATTTGTGAACAGCAGTTTTCAGTTCTTTCCACAGATTCTCGATTGGATTCAGGTCTGGACTTTGGCTTGGCCATTCTAACACCTGGATATGTTTATTTTTGAACCATTCCATTGTAGATTTTGCTTTATGTTTTGGATCATTGTCTTGTTGGAAGACAAATCTCCGTCCCAGTCTCATGTCTTTTGCATTCTCCATCAGGTTTTCTTCCAGAATGGTCCTGTATTTGGCTCCATCCATCTTCCCATCAATTTTAACCATCTTCCCTGTCCCTGCTGAAGAAAAGCAGGCCCAAACCATGATGCTGCCACCACCATGTTTGACAGTGGGGATGGTGTGTTCAGCTGTGTTGCTTTTACGCCAAACATAACGTTTTGCATTGTTGCCCAAAAGTTCAATTTTGGTTTCATCTGACCAGAGCACCTTCTTCCACATGTTTGGTGTGTCTCCCAGGTGGCTTGTGGCAAACTTTAAACAACACTTTTTATGGATATCTTTAAGAAATGGCTTTCTTCTTGCCACTCTTCCATAAAGGACAAATTTGTGCAATATACGACTGATTGTTGTCCTATGGACAGAGTCTCCCACCTCAGCTGTAGATCTCTGCAGTTCATCCAGAGTGATCATGGGCCTCTTGGCTGCATCTCTGATCAGTCTTCTCCTTGTATGAGCTGAAAGTTTAGAGGGACGGCCAGGTCTTGGTAGATTTGCAGTGGTCTGATACTCCTTCCATTTCAATATTATCGCTTGCACAGTGCTCCTTGGGATGTTTAAAGCTTGGGAAATCTTTTTGTATCCAAATCCGGCTTTAAACTTCTTCACAACAGTATCTCGGACCTGCCTGGTGTGTTCCTTGTTCTTCATGATGCTCTCTGCGCTTTTAACGGACCTTTGAGACTATCACAGTGCAGGTGCATTTATACGGAGACTTTATTACACACAAGTGAATTGTATTTATCATCATTAGTCATATAGGTCAACATTGGATCATTCAGAGATCCTCACTGAACTTCTGGAGAGAGTTTGCTGCACTGAAAGTAAAGGGGCTGAATAATTTTGCACGCCCAATTTTTCACTTTTTGATTTGTTAAAAAAGTTAGAAATATCCAATAAATGTCGTTCCACTTCATGATTGTGTCCCACTTGTTGTTGATTCTTCACAAAAAAATACAGTTTTATATCTTTATGTTTGAAGCCTGAAATGTGGCAAAAGGTCGCAAAGTTCAAGGGGGCCGAATACTTTCGCAAGGCACTGTAAGCCTTAAATTTACTTTAAAGTTGCGTTTATCTTTCGGTGTGCTAGTATGGACATTGGAACATAGCCCAATAGTCAATGGACCCTGATTGTCAGTCATTTTGCAAATATCCCCTTAAAGTCATGCACAGCAAACACTGAGCGTCGATTGTGGGGCTTCCATTTATGCACAGGAACAACTAGCCTGTTTGTCCATCAATCGGAATCTACCCTTAACTTGCTAATGAACATCAAAGTACCTCACAGTTACACACCTCAGCATTCCCAAAGATACACTTACAACGCCAACTACAAAACATAATGGCTGCTTTCACAACAACAACAACAAATCTCGTCTGAACGACTTAGTATCTAGTTCGAAACATTTAGTAAAATAAAATCACTCAAACGAGACACTAAGTCGTTCGAACTAGATACTAAGTTGTTTGAACAACGTATTATCTTGTTCAAATGACTTAATTGTTCTTTATTAGGTCTCATTTGTTATGCAGCACCAGTTGTGCTTGTCAGACCATTGCTGCAGCCATTTAAAGCAGGCGTGCTTTTGAATGCCAGAGCATGTAAGTGAGTCAACAAGATTTCACGGTTTTACCTATTTGACTTCAGATTCTGATGTTTATCCAGGTTTATCCAAACGTCAAATTTGGACTTTTGGAGCAACCTTGAAATTTGACGTTTTGAGAAACATGGATAAACATCAGAAACTGAAGTCAAATTGGTTAAACCGTGAGATCTACATACTTTGGCATTCAAAAGCAGCCCTATTAAAGAACTGTCAATGGATGGAATCAGTGAATGTACGGCTGCAGCAATGGTCTGACAAGCACAACTGGCTCTGTACAACAAATGAGGCCTAATTAGACGATATAACAATTAAGTGGTTCGAACGACTTAGTGTCTCATTTGAATGACTTAGCATCTTGTTTGAACACATTTTTTATTATGACTTTATTAAACTTAGTCTATCAAACGAGATACTAAGTCATTTGAATGAGATACTAAGTTATTTCGGACAAGATAATTCCAAGAGTCTACTTTTCTTTTTTGCCTTTGGCTTCAGGGCTTCCATATAAATGCTACAGTAAATCCCCAAAAACACTAGAGTAAATACTACAGTATATTACAGTCTGAAAAAAAGTACAGTAAATACTACAGTACACTACAATCAGCAAAAACACTAAATTAATTCCTATAGTATACACTACATATTTATTTTACCACATTTATACTATAGTTAACTGTAAATACTAGAGTGTACTACAGTATACTACAGTAAATACTACAGTGAATACTACAGCAAAGTACACAAACACAGTATACTATAGTATTTTGTCATGTGGGCAGTCTAGTACAGTGAACTCCAAAAGTATTGGGACTGTGACACATTTTTTTGTTGTTTTGGCTCTGTACTCCAGCACTTTGGATTTCCTATTATTCAGTGAATATGAGGTTAAAGTGCAGACTGTCAGCTTTAATTTGAGGGTGGTTTCATGAACTGCACATTTTTGTACATAGTCCTCCCATTTTAGGGGACCAAAAGTATTGGGACAAATTCACTTATATATGTAATAAAGTAGTAAAAAGTTAAGTATTCGGTCACATATTCATAGAACTCAATGACTACATTAAGCTTGTGACTCTACAAATTTGTTGGATGCATCTGCTGTTTGTTTTGGTTGTGTTGCAGATTATTTTGTGTCCGATATAAATAAATTGTAAATAATGAGTCATTTTGGAGTCCCTTTTATTGTAAATAAGAATATAATATGTTTCTAAAAACTTCTACAAATAATGTGGATGCTAGCATGATTACAGATAATCCTGAATGAATCGTGAATAATGATGAGTGAGAAAGTTAAAGACGTACAAATATCATACCCCCAAGACATGCTAACCTCTCACCATTACAATAACAGGCGAGGTTAGCATTTTTGGGGGGTATGATAATTGTATGTATCATTTCAAATCCAAAATGCTGGATTACAGAGCCAAAACAACACTGTCACAATGCTTTTGGAGCTCACTGTAATTATGCAGTCAACTCATCCCCCTTCGTCCTTCCATCTAGTCATCCAGTCATCGGCCCATCCAGTCAGCCAGTCATCCTTCCATCTAGTCATCCAGCCACCCAGTTACAACCAGTCAACTCGTCATCCTTCCTTTCAGTCAGTTAACCAGTCATCCAGTCTACAGCATCTGCCAAACAGTATCACGTCTCTCGAGACCGGCCAGGGACCACTGTGCCTGCATCTGCTCTCTCACTCTCTCTTTTTCTCGAAACGGTAGCCACGCTCCACAAAAGCTATGATCCTGTTGCAGGTTTCCAGATACTTCACTTTAGTAATTTAGTCATTGAATCAACTCACAATCAACTGACTCAAAGGGCCCCCTGCCTGCTTGTGTGAGGCTTATGGTGTTCCCACTCTGTGTAATGTCACTGGGTAAGGCAACTCAGTATAACAGATTATTGTGAAATAGACACAAATTGCTTATTGGAAATTTATGACAGGCACACGAAAAAGTATATTTTTTGTTGTGCAGTACACAACTTTGTATACAATGCATTTCAATCACAGATAAAGACAGAAGGTTACTTAAGACAAAATGTATTTTATTATTTTTTTTCTTTTTTATTTCATCTTTATTTAACCAGGTAGGCTAGTTGAGAACAAGTTCTCATTTGCAACTGCGACCTGGCCAAGATAAAGCAAAGCAGTTCGACACATACAACAACACATAGTTACACATGGAATAAACAAACACACAGTCAATAATACAGTACAAAAAGTATATATACAGTATGTGCAAATGAGGTAGGATAAGGGAGGTAAGGCAATAAATAGGCCATGGTGGCGAAGTAATTACAATATAGCAATTAAATGGTAGATGTGCAGAATATACACTCCTCACAAAAATAAAGGGAACACAAAAATAACACATCCTAGATCTGAATGAATGAAATATTCTTATTAAATACTTTTTCTTTACATAGTTGAATGTGCTGACAACAGAATCACACAAAAATGATCAATGGAAAACAAATGTATCAACCCATGGAGGTCTGGATTTGGAGTCACACTCAAAATTAAAGTGGAAAACCACACTACAGGCTGATCCAACTTTGATGTAATGTCCTTAAAACAAGTCAAAATGAGGCTCAGTAGTGTGTGTGGCCTCCACGTGCCTGTATGACCTCCCTACAACGCCTGGGCATGCTCCTGATGAGGTGGCGGATGGTCTCCTGAGGGATCTCCTCCCAGACCTGGACTAAAGCATCCGCCAACTCCTGGACAGTCTGTGGTGCAACGTGGCGTTGGTGGATGGAGCGAGACATGATGTCCCAGATGTGCTCAATTGGATTCAGGTCTGGGGAACGGGCGGGCCAGTCCATAGCATCAATGCCTTCCTCTTGCAGGAACTGCTGACACACTCCAGCCACATGAGGTCTAGCATTGTCTTGCATTAGGAGGAACCCAGGGCCAACCGCACCAGCATATGGTCTCACAATGGGTCTGAGGATCTCATCTCGGTACCTAATGGCAGTCAGGCTACCTCTGGCGAGCACATGCAGTGCTGTGCGGCCCCCCAAAGAAATGCCACCCCACACCATGACTGACCCACCGCCAAACCGGTCATGCTGGAGGATGTTGCAGGCAGCAGAACGTTCTCTACGGCGTCTCCAGACTCTGTCACGTCTGTCACATGTGCTCAGTGTGAACCTGCTTTCATCTTTGAAGAGCACAGGGCGCCAGTGGCGAATTTGCCAATCTTGGTGTTCTCTGGCAAATGCCAAACGTCCTGCACGGTGTTGGGCTGTAAGCACAACCCCCACCTGTGAACGTCGGGCCCTCATACCACCCTCATGGAGTCTGTTTCTGACCGTTTGAGCAGACACAAGCACATTTGTGTGGGTTGTAGACTCCGTCTCATGCTACCACTAGAGTGAAAGCACCGCCAGCATTCAAAAGTGACCAAAACATCAGCCAGGAAGCATAGGAACTGAGAAGTGGTCTGTGGTCACCACCTGCAGAACCACTCCTTTATTGGGGGTGTCTTGCTAATTGCCTATAATTTCCACCTGTTGTCTATTCCATTTGCACAACAGCATGTGAAATGTATTGTCAATCAGTGTTGCTTCCTAAGTGGACAGTTTGATTTCACAGAACTGTGATTGACTTGGAGTTACATTGTGTTGTTTAAGTGTTCCCTTTATTTTTTGAGCAGTGTATATATATATATGTATATATGAATGTGCAAGTAGAGATACTGGGGTGCAAAGGAGCAAGATAAATAAATAAATACAGTATGGGGATGAGGTAGTTGGATGGGCTATTTACAGATGGGCTATGTACAGGTGCAGTGATCTGTGAGCTGCTCTGACAGCTGGTGATTAAAGCTAGTGAGGGAGATATGAGTCTCCAGCTTCAGTGATTTTTGCAGCTCCTTTTAGTCATTGGCAGCAGAGAACTGGAAGGAAAGGTGGCCAAAGGAAGAATTGGCTTTGGGGGTAACCAGTGAGATATACTTGCTGGAGCGGGTGCTAGGGGTGGGTGCTGCTATGGTGACCAGTGAACTGAGATAAGGTGGGGCTTTACCTAGCAGAGACTTGTAGATGACGTGGAGCCAGTGGGTTTGGCGACCAGTATGAAGCGAGGGCCAGCAAACGAGAGAGTACAGGTCGCAGTGGTGGATAGTATATGGGGCTTTGGTGACAAAACGGATGGCCCTGTGACAGACTGCATCCAATTTGTTGAGTAGAGTGGTGGAGGCCATTTTGTAAATGACATTGCCGAAGTTGAGGATTGGTAGGATGGTCAGTTTTACAAGGGTATGTTTGGCAGCATGAGTGAAGGATGCTTTTTTGCGAAGTAGGAAGACGATTCAAGATTTAATTTTGGATTGGAGATGCTTAATGTGAGTCTGGAAGGAGAGTTTACAGTCTAACCAGACACCTAGGTATTTGTAGTTGTCAGAACCGTCCAGAGTAGTGATGCTGGACGGGCGGGCAGGTGCGGGCAGCGATCGGTTGGAGAGCATGCATTTAGTTTTACTTGCATTAAAGAGCAGTTGGAGGCCACGGAAGGAGAGTTGTATGGCATTGCAGCTCGTCTGGAGGTTAGTTAGCACAGTGTCCAAAGAAGGGCCAGAGGTATACAGAATGGTGTCGTCTGCATAGAGGTGGATCAGAGAATCACCAGCAGCAAGAGCGACATCATTGATGTATACAGAGAAGAGAGTCGGCCGATTTGACACCCTGAAATCTATCAGAGAAGTAGTTGGTGAACCAGGCGAGGCAATCATTTGAGAAACCAAAGCTGTTGAGTCTGCCGATAAAAATGTGGTAATTGACAGAGTCGAAAGCCTTGTCCAGGTCAATGAATACGGCTGCACAGTAATGTCTCTTATCGATGGCGGTTATGATATCGTTTAGGACTTTGAGCGTGACTGAGGTGCAGCCATGACCATCTCTGAAACCAGATTGCATAGCGGAGAAGGTACGGTGGGATTCGAAATGGTCGGTAATCTGTTTGTTAACTTGGCTTTTGAAGACCTTAGAAAGGTAGGGTAGGATAGATATAGGTCTATAGCAGTTTGGGTCTAGAGTGTCATGACTGTGGCAGCTTTCCAATCTTTGGGAATCTCAGACGATACGAAAGAGAGGTTGAACAGGCTAGTGATAGGGGTTGCAACAATTTCAGCAGATCATTTTAGAACGATAGGGTCCAGATTGTCTAGCCCGGCTGATTTGTAGGGGTCCTGGTAGGAGAGAGGTTGGTCGGGAAGGATGGGTGGGCATATAACGTGAACATTTAGCAACCCAAAGGCTGTGTGTTCGAATCTGGATAACTTAAGAATTTGAACAAATTTGCTACTTTGCAACTCATTATTACTTTTGAGCTAATTTTCAACCACTTAGTATGTTAGCTAACCCTTCCCCTAACCCTAACCATAACCCTTTAAACTAACTCCTAAACCTAGCCCTTTAACTACTTAGCTAGTATGTTATCTAGCCCTAACATTAACCCCTAACGCCTAAACCTAACCTTAACCCCTAGCCAAGCTAACGTTAGCCACCTAGCTAGCCTAGCTAACATTTTAAAAAATTAATTTGTGTAATGTACATGAATGTGTTATGAAGAAAGAAAATCATGTAATACACACAAAATGCGTTGTGATGAAAAGCATGTAATACACACTAAAATGTGGACTTTTTGTGTGCCTGTCACAAATTTCAAATCAGTCATTTGTGTCTATTTCACATTAATCTGTGATAGTGTGTTGGGGTAAGGAGGGCATTTATTATGCATTTATTAAGTGTTCATTAAGCGTTTATTAAGGTCGTGTCCACTGTGACTGATGAAACACAGATAGATTTTTTTTAAAGTAAATTGCCAAGACTCACCTTTTGTAGGCTGGTTGGATTCAACTGAGTTTTGTCAATTATTTTTATTGCAACCTGGAGGAGACATGAGGAGAACTTTTTACAACATTTTACAAAAAAAGCACAATGAGAAGATGAAAACAACCCAGTAGTAAAACATAGCTTTCTCCAACAAGCTTCAAGTATGAAGATTAATATCCCTATTCACATTCATTATTTTCCTATCCATGACCAGACGCCCCAGAACCAATGTCCCACTTCTTTAGTTCCCCATTCCAGTCAAACCTATCCCTATTCCTCCCAACCCTCTATTTTAGCATTGCACCCATCTACAGTATACTCTAATCATTGACCCCAGGAAGACAAGGGGTTGCTTAGGCCAAAGATAATGGGGAACCATCTGAATAAAGAAGAACCACAACTACAGATCCCCCTCCATCCACTTCCTACCCCCACCACTCACTCTACCCCTATCCCTACCCAAGTCTCATCTCTACCCTATATCCCAAGCCCCCCCACCCAATCATTAAAACAGACCAATACCAAATCAACCCCTAGACTTTACACCCTATGCACTAGGTCTAGGGGTCAATTTGGGATTGGGCCCCATGCATTCATCCATGCTCTAACACACTACCATGGAAATTGACACTATTGCATCATATTTCTGCTTTCTAAGACCACTACCCTTCCTCTGCATCATATCCCTTACCCAACAACCCCCCACCCGCCACCCTCCCCATGCCCCAGCCTCACCTCCTTGCCCGTCAGGATATGGCGGGCCAGCTTGACCTTGGCGAAGTTGCCCTTGCCGATGGTCTTAAGCAGGCGGTAGTTGCCGATGTGCGGAGTCTCGTCAGAGCAGGAGGCGATGGAGTTCCTGCAGCGGGCGCCCAGTGAGCGGCTGGACAGGCTAGTGCCCTTGTCTGAGCGACTGGCGGCTAGAGACACATGCTGGGGGGAGAGGAGAGAGGGGAGAGGGGGTCACCACCAGCGCCCCCATTACCACTACCATGCAAAGCCTGGGAACTCCAAGACCCTTTTCAAAATAGGGTTCCACCCAAACCATACTTAGCACGCTCTGATATTTTATTTTCACATTGCCTTCTCCAGTACGGTTTCACCAACTATGGTAGATGCATAACAAGGCCAGCCCAGTATAGCTTGGCTCAGCCTAGTGGGGTGAAATGATACAAGACAAACTCAGAGACCAATTGCTATTTTACACTACTGTACCAACTGCTGACCTGAACCACACTACTGAGCTGGCTCGGATTAAAGGAATTTTGTTTTCATATGGCCCCTTCCAGCACGGTTTCAGCACTAACTATGGTGGATGTGTAACCAGGCCAGTACAGTTTGGCTTGGCTCAGCTCGGCATGGTAGTGTTTAAGGTACCACTGTACACTACTGGACTGGTCTGCCATTATAGCATGGTGGCTCTGGCTCTCTAATATGGCAGGAAATTACTGAGAGTGAACTTATCTAACTAAGATAATGTCACATCAGTGTTTTCCCTAGATCTATTTGCTCATAGGCAGGGGGTTAAGTGCCTGAAAGCAACACCCTGGACTGCTGGTACACCATAGTTCTTCACTGAAATTGTTTTCAAATTTGTAATATTATCGTTGATTTGGACATCGTCATGCCTGGGTTGCCTTCAACGGGCCATAATGTTGTGGAATGTTACACACCGTTTGTCTACTGATCATGGCCCTGGTATAGCTTAGTGTATAGAAATTCATGAGATCATTCATTTCCAAGTGAACATATGAATATGTCATGACAAATACTACTATTCATAGAATATCTTGTCTGATCTCTCTGTTAACTGGGACAAAGGTACAAGTGTATGAGGTGACTAGTCACATGAGCCCTACAACTACTGAGCTAGTTTTCATAAAACCAGGGATTGAGTGTTTGCTTTAGACTGTGTCGAGTGCCATTTCAGGAGGGTTTGCAGTTTTCTATTGGTTCCATTGCAAGAGGTAAGCTCAATCAAGCACAGCTAAAGTATTTTAAATAATTTCAAATAGAATTTGAACCCAGGTCTGGTATGCATGGCATGCTGGTAGGTGCTCCATCCCAGAACCCAATAGCTTTCGACCTAGGTGCTGTGAAGATTCAGTCCAAAGCTTGAGTTATGGCTAATTTTAAGTTAGGTAGGCAGCAAAGCGTAAGATTTTTTTTAAACTATGTGTTTTTTACAGGAACATATATACATGTGTTTTAGTAGGATGCAGCTCCTTGTCATGTGACCAAACAGAAGCAGGGCCCAAAGCAGAGGGAAACAGATACCAGAGAAAGGACTGAGAGAAAAACAAAGAGAGCGAGAGAAACAGAGAGAGAGGCAGGGAGAGAGAGAGAGAGAGAGAGAGAGAGAGAGAGAGAGAGAGAGAAAGAAAGAAAGAAAGCATAAGCAGACACAGTGGTCCCTGGCTGGTCTTGAGTACAGAGTATCTTTCCCAACATGTTTTCCTTTATTTCTCGTGCCCTCTCTCATCGCCTCCTTCTCAAAACACATTGGAAGAGAAGATCAGAGGGGAGGGACCTTGGATCTTATCCTCCAATGCGGTTTGAGGAAGTGAGGCGAGAGAAAGCAAGGAATCAAGGAAAGATAAAATGAGGAGGAGACTATGTACTGGATGCACACAGGATGAGGAACTTTAGAGTTAATCTTCTTGTTGATTTTGGACTGATGTACAGTGCCATCGGAAAGTATTCAGACTATTTCCACATTTTGTTAGGTTACAGCCTTATAATGACAAAGCAAAAACAGGTTTTTGGACATTTTAGCAAATTTCTAAACAAAAAAATCTGAAATATTTCATCTACATAAGTATTCAGACCCTTTACTCAGTACTTTGTTGAAGCACCTGTGGAAGTGATTACAGCCTTGAGTCTTCTTGGGGATGATGCAACAAGCTTGCCATACCTGTATTTGGGGAGTTTCTCCCATTCTTCTCTGCAGATCCTCTCAAGCTCTGTCAGATTGGATGGGGAGTGTTGCTGCACAGCTAATTTCAGGTCTCTCCAGAGATGTTCGATCAGGTTCAAGTCCGGGCTCTGGCTGGGCCAATCAAGAACATTCAGAGACTTGTCCCGAAGCCACTCCTGCATTGTCTTGGCTATGTGCTTGGGGTTTTTGAACCTTCACCCCAGTCTGAGGTCCTGAGAGCTCTGGAGCAGGTTTTCATCAAGGATCTCTCTGTACTTTGTTCCGTTCATCTTTTCCTCAGTCCTGACTAGTCTCCCAGTCCCTGCAGCTGAAAAACATCCCCACAGCATGATTCTGCCATCACCATGCATCAACATAGGGATGGTGCCAGGTTTCCTCCAGACGTGACGCTTGGCATTCAGGCAAAATAGTTCAATATTGGTTTCAGACCAGAGAATCTTGTTTCTCATGGTCTGAGAGTCTTTAGGTGCCTTTTGGCAAACTCCAAGTGTGCTGTCATGTGCCTTTTACTGAGGAGTGGCTTCCGTCTGGCCATAAATTCCGTCTGGCCATACCATAAAGGCCTGATTAATGGAGTGCTGCAGAGATGGTTGTCCTTCTGGAAGGTTCTCCCATCTCCACAGAGAAAATCTAGAGCTCTATCTGAGTGACCATCGGGCTCAACTCCCCCGATTGCTCACCTTGGCCAGATGACCAGCTCTAGAAAGACTCTTGGTGTTTCCAAACTTCTTCCATTTATGAATGATGGAGGCCACTGTGTTCTTGGGGACCTTCAATGCTGCAGAAATGTTTTGGTAGCTTTCCCCAGATCGTTGCCTCGACACAATCCTGTCTCCGTGCTCTACGGACAATTCCTTCGAACCCATGGCTTGGTTTTTGCTCTGACATGCACTGTCAACTGTGGGACCTTAAGTAGACAGGGTAGTGCCTTTCAAAATCATGTCCAATTAATGTAATTTACCACAGGAGAATTCCAATCAAGTTGTAGAAACATCTCAAGGATGATCAATGGAAACTGGATGCACCTGAGCTCAAT
The DNA here is from genome assembly GCF_045791955.1 of Oncorhynchus clarkii lewisi. Classification (NCBI taxonomy): domain Eukaryota; kingdom Metazoa; phylum Chordata; class Actinopteri; order Salmoniformes; family Salmonidae; genus Oncorhynchus; species Oncorhynchus clarkii. Next base: position 45,339,912 of record NC_092158.1, read on the forward strand.
TTCAAGTCTCATAGCAAAGGGTCTGAATACATAAGTAAAGGCATTTCTGTTATTGTTTTTTAAAATAAATTTGCTAAAATTTCAAAATACCAGTTTTCACTTTGTCATTATGGGGTATTGTGTGTAAATTGCTAAGGATGTGTTTTTTAAATACATTTTAGATTACAGCTGTAACGTAACAAAATGTGGAAAAGGTCAAGGGGTTTCAGAATGCACTGTATATGTATACATTTGTACATTCCCACCTTCAATGCCTAAAAACTCTCTATGGTGAGATGACTATGAATGTGAACTTGACTCAACTGGCTGTTGTTGAGTCAGGATCATTACTAGATGATTCTAAGACATTATAAAGGGGTTGTAAATGCTCATGACAAGCATTATAATGGGAAACATTAAGTAAAGTGTTACCATGAGGTTTACTATTGGTACACAGTTCACCGTCCAACCCTAGCCTGGCCCACTGTCGTCCTTCCCTGCAGTCAAATCACCAAATCGCCCTCTAGTGGCCTCATGGGTGGACAGTTATTAATATTTTTTATAATTTCATAATTAAATCTTAAGGATCCACCCCTTTTAAAAATGTTTTTGCCTAAAATGGCATAAACAAATCTTATTAATAAACATACTCTTTTAAAACAGTTTTGTTATATTTAAAATGTCTATGATGTACGGTACCAGTCAAAAGTTTGGAGACACCTACTCATGCAAGGGTTTTTCTTTATTTGTACTATTTTCTACATTGTAGAATAATAGTGCAGAGATCCAAACTGTGAAAGAACATGTGAAATCATGTAGTAACCAAAAAAAAGTGTTATATTTTATATTTCAGATTCTTCAAAGTAGCCACCCTTTGCCTTGATGACAGCTTTGCACACTCTTGGCATTCTCTCAACCTGATGGTTTGGGATGAGTTTGACCGCAGAGTGAAGGAAAAGCAGCCAACAAGTGCTCAGCATATGTGGGGACTCCTTCAAGACTGTTGGAAAAGCATTCCAGGTGTCGCTGGTTGTCTTCAAGGCAAAGGGTGGCTACTTTGAAGAATATAAAATATAACACTTTTTTTTGGTTACTACATGATTTCTATCTATTTGGATTTGTTTTAACACTTTTTTGTTTATTACTTGTTTCTATGTGTGTTATTTCATAGTTTGGATGTCTTTACTATTATTCTACAATGAGAGGGGTGGTGATTGGTGAGAGTAGAGGAAGAGGGGATATGGAGTGTGCCCCAACTGGCACAATATTCCCTTTAAAGTGCACTACTTTGGAATAGGGAAACTCTGGTCAAAAGTAGTTAACTATACTGAACAAAAATATAAATGCAACATGTAAAGTGTTGGTCCCATGTTTCACGAGCTGAAATAAAAGATCTCAGAAGTTTTCCATTTGCACAAAAAGCTTCTCTCTCTCAAATGTTGTACACAAAAAAAAATTTACATCCCTGTTAATGAGCATTTCTCCTTTGCCAAGATAATCCAACCACCTGGCAGGTGTGGCATATCAAGTAGCTGGTTAAACAGCATGATCATTACACAGGTGCACCTTGTGCTGGGGACAATAAAAGGCCACTCTAAAATGTGCAGTTTTGCAACAAAGCACAATGCCACAGATATCTCAAATTTTGATTGAGCGTACAATTGGCATGCTGACTGCCGGAATGTCCCCCAGAGCTGTTGCCAGATAATGTAATGTTAATTTCTCTACCATAAGCCACCTCCAGCATCATTTTAGCGAATTTGGCAGTACGTCCAACCGGCCTCACAACCCAGACCACGTGTAACCATTCCAGCCCAGGACCTCCACATCGGGCTTCTTCAGCTGAGGGATTGTCTGAGACCAGCCAATCATACAACTGATGAAACTGAGAAGTATTTCTGTCTGTAATAAAGCCCTTTTGTGGAGAAAAACTAATTCTCAGCAGGGGCGCAGCCATGGGTGGGCCTGGAAGGGCATAGTTCCACCCACTTGGATCCAGGCCCACCAGGGTACTGCACCCCTGCTCAGTCATCTGAAATCCATAGATTAGGGCCTAATTTATGTATTTCAATTGACTTATTTCCTTATGTGAACTGTAACTCAGTAAAGTCATTGAAATTGTTGCATATTGCATTTATATTTTTGTTCAGTATATATCGTGAAGAAGCCCATTTGGCTCTGGTCAAAAGTAGTGCACTATATGGTGAATACGGTGCCATTTGTAATGCGGTCATGGTCTCCACACAAAGATTTGGGCCTGGGAATAATAACAGATTGCTTCATCAGACAGGTCCTCAATAAACACACAGAGAAATCAGTATTTATGGAATCACATCTAAAGAGAAACCCCCAAAGTGCATATTAGGCTATGCATATTAGATAAGCCTTCATAGATAGATGAAGATACAAAAATACTGTACACACACACACAGACACACACAGACACACACTGTACATATCCATTGTTGCTTGTGCAGGCCCTACTGCTACTGGCTACAGTGGAAGCTGTAGCCTAGCAGATGGCGCTCCGCTGTTACACCCATAGCCCTGGATAGTACGCCGCTATACCCAGCAATGGATAGCATTTTGCACAACATTGTATGCAATAATCGAAAACAGTTATCTTAAAGACTTTTCTCGTTTTTATTTATCCGAATGGTTGTAGGTGCGACAGCATGCCAGGCATAACGAGGTTTCACCACACAAGGGGAATACATGGGCAATAAGTGACATCACTATATATACAGCTATAATAAGAGGTGACGGTTCTTAGTATGAGCTTCTGCGCATATCCACGGAGTGTTACCGTATGTGGATGGATTCATCCCGGGCTGTTTCCCTACAGCCATCAGCTCTTTTGCTGTTTAGACGTTATAAGGATACGGCCCATTTTGAGATAATCTGCTATGCTAAATTTCCACCCACTCTCATACCCAGGCTCTTTTTTTAACAACCAAAATGCACACCATATAATAATTAGGCCTATGCATTACAAATAAATATGGTGAATGCAAAGCCCCATGTTATGAACCATATTTCTATACTCTACATAGGATTTATAATTTCTGCATTGACACTTAAATTATGGGGATAATTATTGCACTTACATGGTCCGTGCCCCTGTCGTTTCCAGACGGCAATGCAGAACGAGAAGACATTTTCCCTGAGTTTTTCCCGAATTACTGTATGTTTGCGTTTATATTTACAGGATCAGGCTCCACTAATAATAACATCCGACATTGGCAGTTCCGCAGCTGCGATCACGTCCCAATCAACCTGTTTATTCTCCAACCGGCGACGCCGTAGTCGAGAGGAGACCTCTACCTGTCATGGCAGCAGTAGCCAACCGATATCTGGGGTGTCTTCAAGCAAGCTGCACTTCTCTGGCAAAATTCGCTCAATTCGGTAATTTTGCACCAAAAGCAACGCAAACCCACGATTTAACGTCAATTATGGACTGAAACTGTGTGATGTTTGGCCAAAACCCACTGTTTCTGCGGCGACTTTCCGCCCCCTGCCTCATTTCGGCATTTAAAACAAATATACGGCTTTGGGATGAGCGTCTCCGTTTATCATAATAATAGGCTACTGTTTAATCTATCAATTCCCCATCGCTTTGCTGCACGCAACCGACGACGATTGCATTAATCCGCGGGAAAACAGAGGGTATCTTGCATGAAAAACACCGAATTGTTCATAACCCTGATGGCTGCGATGCGCCACTTCTCGCGTCAGAGACGCTGACTGACACATCCACCGACCGAAAACGCACCTACGAGCGTAAAGTTGAGCGTAAAAGAAACCTACCCAAAAACGGAAGATGGAAAGTCTGTGTTTAAATCAGTGACGCATTTTCAATATTTCTTATACACAGTAGTGGTTAGCTATAGCCTAAATCCGTATTTAGATAGATAAACAAACAACTCACACCGCCACGCTTTCCAATTCACTCATCAATTTTTACAGTCTTCTCCCATCCAAAAACAGCACTCCAGAGCTGGTGCACAAATTGGGATTCTTGTAGGCTACAGAAATACCAATAAATGAATTGGTGAATAAATTATTCAAAAAAAGGTTTAGTTAATTGGACAGACAGCATTGTAGACTTGAACTATTCTAATTACAACTGTGTAGCTGCAGATCAAATCAGAACTAAGCCTTGTGTGGCCTATAGCCTGATATTAAACAATAATTTTACAGTGTATAATTGAGAAGTGAGGGGATTTGAATGTTTGCACATCTAAATCATATAAAGAAAACATATTTTATGTGTTATACCATCAAGCCTATCACAGTTGTGAGTAGACTATGCAACAATGTGTAAGTACACGATTATAAGAGTCAAGCTGCCTATGTAAGAGCAATGTTGATATTTAAATTTGTGCACTCATGCACTGACTGAGTAGGCTAAATATTCCATATTTATTGTTGGATTTAGGGGGGTGACTAGGGGTGCAGTTGGGGCATGTTCAGCTGTCCCAGAGAAGGATAGGATCTAACAGTTAACCCTCTCTCAGTCAAAGAGTTGCAAAATTCCTCCAACCAGGGTTTTGGGAAGTTACCTTATTTGGTAACTCTACAGTTGTTTATACCTTATGTTACTGATTAGTGTCTTGTAATGAGCAATGATCACTCAAGTGCCCTCCCTCAAATCTACCAAAGAGACAGGATGGGAATATGTCTGTATGTAATATTGTATGTGGACAAGTATTATGTCAATAAGGAGGGTGGCAAAAGCAGCCGGAAGGTTGCTGGTTCTAGCCAAGGGCCAGCGATTAAAAAAAAAGGGAATTGAACTGATAGGGGTAGGGGTGCTGATGTCCAGCCTGACCACATTAAACAGACATAGGATATGTTGCGTACATTTGTATCCCTCCATTTAGTATGACATGTTATGTTAAATTACGAAGGCATTACTGGTTACTAAAAGTGATGCTCTAGTGATTTTGTATAATTTCAGCCAGTAGTTTTGAAAGTAGTGCTCACGAGTCAAAACAGGTCATAGAAAATTGTGCACAATTGTGTACCACTTTATCCATTTCATATGTTACCTCCTGCATGTTTTTTTGCAATTCTTATGATATGTTACTAATTCCAATTCATACAAGAATTTGTAAGTGCTTAAAATCCCGGACTGCATCTTTTCTTAATTAAGACATAAACAAAATTATGATATTGTACGATGGATCGGGTAAGAAGTATTTGTATAATATTTTAGCACCACTATTCCATTCATAACGTAAGGTAACATATTATACTAAAGGAAGGGATACAAAATGTACATCCCAAATCCTACGAATTGCCTTGAGGCCAGGTTGTGGTATCTGATCCCAGGTACAAACCAATGCCATTGTGCCCTTGAGCAAGGCACTTAAACCTAAATTGCTCTCCATCCAGCGGTGCTGCACCGCGGCTGACCCTATGCCAGGCTCGAGTCAAAAGTAGTGAACTATAGGGAATAGGGTACCATTTGGGGAGTAAACCATCTCAAAATGCAGCTTAGTCTATCAGCACATGGTCTGTCAGCATATACTAACCCATAAGTTTGGTGATATTGGTGCTAGAGCAACCAATAGGAATATTGGGATCCTTTCCTATTCAGGTATGGGCCTTGTTCAAATAATCATAACATGCATCCTTCCTTCCTCCCTTCCTCCCTTGAGCTTATGTGAATTGGTGGAATTAATACAGTGGAAATCTTGATGTTAGATTGGTGATAAGCCATTGCTGTTAGATCAGTGATTACTTCAAGGAAGGGCGAAAGGATGGAAGGAAGGATGTATTCAAACAGGGCCTTCCTCTAACCAGCAGGTGCCCAAGCCTGTAGTGCTTCACAGTTTCCAGCAGATGGTAGCAGTGTGTTGCTTTTACTTTCTACTGCCAGAGAACCAAGTACCCTCTGACTGGCTGTCCCATTATTTCTGGGCATATATTCACAAAGCTTCTTAGAGTATGAGTGCTGATCTAGGATACATTTCCCCTTTTAGATCCAAATGAATAAGATTGTATGGGCATGGAGGACCTTCATATTGTGATGTCAGATCTATAGCTTGTGGTGCAAATGGCTCTGTCTGTTGTGTGACCTGTCATCTCTGTCATTTTGTCTGAAAATGTTGATTATAGACGTTTACACAGTGTTCAAGAATGTGAGAAAAAATCCTATAGAGGCCAATAGAGAAAACTGAACTACTTGGCTACTCTTGACTGACTCTGAGATTTACTGATTTAATGAGACATTTACAATGTTTATTCTTAAAAAATCCATCTATGTGGGCTTCCCGAGAGGTGTAGCAGTCTAAGGCACAAAGCCGGCTGTGTAGCCCCATAGGGCGGCACACAATTGGCCCAGCACCATCTGGGATTAGGGGAGGGTTTGACCAGAAGGCTTTCCTTGGCTCATCACCCTCCTTGTGGTGGGCCGGGCACCTTCAAGCTGACTTTGGGCATAAGTCGAACGATGTTTCCTCCGACACATTGGTGCGGATGGCTTCCGGGTTAAGCGAGCAGTGTGTTAAGAAGCCGTATGGATTGGCGGGTCATGATTTGGAGGATGCATGTCTCAACCTTCACCTTTCCTGAGCCCGTTGGGGAGTTGCAGCGATGAGACAAGATCGTAACTACCAATTGGTATATGAAATTGGGGAGAAAAATGGGGTAAAATCCATTTTACATGTAACAGTGTTGCTTCTGTCCTGGGCTTGAACCAGGGGCCCTCTGAAAACATCGACATCTGCCTCCCATGAAGCATTGTTACCTATGGCTCCACAAAAGTAAAGGCACTTGCAGAGCAAGGGAAACAATTACTTCAAGGTGTCAGTGAGTGAAGTCACCAATTGAAACGCTACTAGCGCGCACTGGTAATTAGCTAGCCATTTCACACCAGTTACATATAGGCTATCGTAATTGATCAGCAGGAAATCCTGTGGATTTGTGTCTTTAAGTGACAATAAAAGAGAAACATAATTCTGTTCATTTGGAGGGTCATAAAAATGTTTGTTATTTAAATTAGATTTTAGGTGTATCACACTGCAAACAACTTTGGAAATAATTGATTTAGCATCCTAGCCTTTAATGCTATACTCTGCCTCTTCTAGCCTCTGGGTAGCGACAATGAGCTGTGTTTGTAATATCACTACAAGCCAGACTGGTGTAAGCATTCAGCAATGCATGCAGTCCCTCGCTGGATTAACAAATATTCACATCAATACATCTTAGCATTCTTAGATAAGAGCGACAGGGATGAAGACAGAGAGGGAAAGGGGAATGAGGGAGAGAGGGAGAAAAAACACAGAAAGGGGAATACCTTCCAGTTGCGGAGACAAAAGAAGAAGATGAGTAGGCACCCGTCTCAGAGGTCTAGTGGTCTCATTGTAAACTGTGGAAGAGCTTTGCGGTTGTGTGGAATCAGAGTATGCACCCCCAAATGGCTGTTCCGGTGCCATTTGGGACGAGGTACCAGAGGGACGAGGCGGCAGGGCCGTGTGGGGACTGGGGAGGATGTCATGTTAACAAGGTCAAACCACAACTCCCTAATGATGAAAGATGGAAGGGGGTTCACGCAGAGGTGACAGGCGTCACAGAGAAATCACGTTTTTCTTTTGTCCCAAGGCATGACGGTCCATATCTCTCCAGGGAGAGCATGATGTCCCTGCCACATGTTTGGGACTCGTTTAGCAATGCATATTATTCCATAAAAACACCCTTCCACAGTAAATTAGCCAAATGTTCATGTTGTACGATGTACCCTCTTCTGCCTGGTAGCAACCTGGACACATGCGCTGCTGTATTTGTTTGTTTACAGCAGTAGGCCTACTACGATTCCAAGACAATTTTCCCCCTCAGGGACAATAAAAATGTTTTACTGTTCTACGCTATCCTTTCCTATACTATTCTATACCCTATACCTTCCTTTCTTTTCTTATCCCATCCTATCCTTTCCTATACTATCCTAAACCCTATACTTTCCTTTCTTATCCTATCCATTCGTGTCCTATCCTATCCTATGATTAGGGACTGTCTTGATGTACTGCATGTTCAACAATAATCATGTTGACTCACAATAGTGGGCTTTATCAATAAACCACAACAATACATGTAGTCTACATTTTGACAACAACAATAAAACCTGATAATGAGTCCCGGCGGTATTCATTAAGCACCAAACTGAAGACAGCGGACTGAAACAAGGAGGGGAGGGGATTATATCTGTCTGTCAATTACAGATTTAAAAAGGAATACCCAGCCATGATCTGTCCAACGATGCCTCTCTACCAGACAAACTCAATGCGTGCTTCGACAAAAATAACAATGAGCCGTGCATGAGGGCCCTTGGTGACACAGGGGACTGGGTGATCTTGCTCTCTGAGGCCGACCCGAGGAAAGTTTTAAATCAGGTCAATACTCTCAAGGCCGCTGGACCGGATGTTATTCCAGGGCGCATTCTCAGAGCGTCCCCTCCGGTACTCCCTGTTCACCCATGACTGCGTGGCAGCGCACGACTCCAACAACATCATCAAGTTTGCTGACGACATGGATGTGATAGGCCTGATCGCCAGTAACCATGAGACAGCCAACAGGGAGGAAGTCAGTGACCTGGCAGTATGGTGTCAGGAAAACAACCTCTCCCTCCACGTCAGTAAGACCAAGGAGCTGATAGTCGGGCTGCAGTGGAGTGGGTCGAGCTGTCAAGTTCCTTGTGTCCAAATCACTAAGGACTTAAAATGGTCCACACACACAGTTCTACAGCTGCACCATTGAGAGCATCTTTACTGACTGCATCACTGCTTTGTATGGCTACAGAGAGTGGTGTGGACAGCCCAGTACATCACTGGGCCCAGCTCCCTGTCATCCAGGACCTCTATATCAGGCAGTGTGAAAGAAAGGCCCAGAAAATAGTTTGACTCCAGCCACCCACGCCATAGACTGTACTCTGCTTCCGTACAGCAAGCAACAAGTCTGACACCAGCAGGCTCCTGAACAGCTTCTATCCCCAAGCCACACGACTGATAAATAGCTACCAAAATGGCTACACAGACTATCTGCATTGACCCTTCTATTTTATTTTTGACTTTTGCACTGACTCTATGCACACTCACAGGACAACACACACACACACACACACACACACACACACACACACACACACACACACACACACTTAATTTGCTCACACACACATAACACGCACACACATTCATACTGACTCTACACACAAGAACACACACTCACATACAATCATCATATACACTGCTGCTACTCTGTTTATCATATATCTCCTGACGCCTAGTTACTTTACCCCTATACTGTACATATCTACCACTCCAGCATCCCTGCACATTGCAAATATGGTATTGGCACTGACCCTGGAACTGACCCTGTATATAGCTTACTTTTCTTATGTTCTTCTTCTTTCTGTTTCTCGTGTGTCTTTGTTCTACTTCACTTTTTTTAAGTACTACTGATATTGATTTCTGCATTGTTGGGAAAGAGCTTGCAAGAAAGACGTGTACATGTGACAATAAAACATGAAACTAAGAAATAATCAGTTTTGTTTTCCGTTGTAAAATATTTTGTTACAGTGTGCCCTAATGAATACAACCAAGTAGTAGTTCCACGTTGGCTGACTTCAGCGAGGATGCCAAAAAGTTCCATAGGTCAGCATGTCTCCACAGGAGGGGGAAGTGGCAAGCTGAGTGCATGGTGCTCTCAGCTCGGGGATCTCCGATAAGGATCACACTGGGGGTCTAATGCTGTGTGTTTACCCTTGATTCTACCTCAGGTTTGGGCTTCCTGCAACGCCTCGAGAGAGCAGGGAGCACAACCTTGCTTACGTAAATAAGGCAGGGGGAGAAAAGCACACAGAGCCAAAGGTGAGACCCTGTTGCTATATTTCAAGACAGCCACCATTGTTTGTGTTCCAGACTTCTTTCTTGTCATGTAAAGTAGTTTCCGTTCCTGGGATCGGATCGCGCCAATAAATGTGTTGTTCTGCAGAAACAGACACATTTTTTGGAGGGAGGTGAACGATAAAAACAAAACACCGTGGGGGAGGCCCCTTAGAGAACAACTGTCTTTATTGTACTCTTTGTCTAGCTATTAGCTCCATTTGTTCACAACTCTGACACTTCGCCCAAAGCACCTTTGAAGGAAAAGTCACATTTAGGAGGGGTAAAAAGAGGACATCTTTCACAATACAGACATATTTGCTGTACAAGTGTAGAATATTAATTTGCCCACTATTGTCATCGCTAAATAATCCTGCAGCAAAAAGATTTTAACGTTTAGTCCACAATGTTGCTCGATCAGCAGTTAGGCTATTAGCTGGACAAAAGTAGCGAACATGAAAAGTGCAATGTTAATATAACCATGTGCTATGTTGTTTTCATAACCAAGAGGGAAGGTGGCAATTTTCAGTTGTGAAGTAAAAAATACAAATTGGATAAATGCACATGCTTTGAACTTGGCTAATGGCGATTGGCTAATGGCATACAAGCTGTGTCCACCATAAACTAAAAGTACAGGTATCATGCTCACTAACAAATTACAGTGTTCAAAATCCGTATTAATAGATTATGTTTTAGAAATAATGTTTTGTTGTTGCATTTAAAGGAATAGTCCACTCAAAACCACAAATTCCTATGATTTACATAGTTAAATAATATAAATACAGTACCATTCAACAGTTTGGACACACCTACTCATTCTAGGCTTTTTCTTTATTTGGACTATTTTCTACATTGTAGAATAATAGTGAAGACATCAAAACTATGAAATAACACATATGGAATCATGTAGTAACCAAATGTGTTAAACATCAAAATATATTTTATATTTGAGATTCTTTAAAGTAGCCACCCTTTGCCTTGATGACAGCTTTGCACACTCTTCGCATACTTGACGGGTACTGTAGATGGATGGATGTGTTCCAGACAAGTATGCCCATACCATCTATTGGCTGATCTGGAGTGCAGGTAATTGTTTTTATAAGCTTTATGAAATGTGATGGTGACAGTGACAGAACTATATAGCTATAACACGTTCCTACACAATTTCCTGATTTCACAGACCGATCACATAGAAGTTAAATCATGGTGAAAATTGTTATTTTACCCGCTGAGATAACATAGGCTTTCACCAAATTGACAGGCGTTTCAAGAGGTCAGCATGTGGGAGAAGTCGGAGGTCAGGGATGATAGACAAGTTTCCCACTAGTAATTACCAGTTGGAGGGATGTTCAAGTGGACTTTTCCCAGTCATATGTGTTAAATACCACATTTCCACTTTGTTAGGAACACAGGGTAAGACCAGTTTTCAGTGAATTTATGTAAATTCTCAGCAACAAAAGAGTCATCAAATTAAGATCCTACATCTGTAGTAGAAGTGTTAATCAAATGTAAAACATTTTTTAACAACGTAATAAACAGCTCACATCAACAAACACAAATCTACTAACCATGTGTCATTAGGTTCATGAGGTTTTGGAAAAGACTCTCAGACTGCTACTCTTACTTACGACTTGACAGTGACTATCACAATATCACTTTACTTACAGGCTCACATACTATATCTTTCCTTTTAGTTCACCGTTTCAAAGGTTTGGTGTGTGTGTAGAAAAACTCAAATACCTGACTAAGTGTAAAAGTGAGAACTATAGCCCCCCTAGCATGGCCCATGGACTTCCCCTTATGATCTATAATGAAAACACAGCCATTGAGGATGTCAGTTTGTCCACCCTGTTTTCCATTTAAAGATCTGACAGCACAGTCCCTGGAGTTATAGGCCTACTCGGGCAGATTATAGGCAGACTATCACATTCAACCTGTAATGGATCCCTTTTAGCCCATCTATCCTATTTAAAATGGACTGAAGACAGAAACTGATAACTTTGTCCAGACAAGCAAAATGCTTGTCTTCCTAGCTCCAACAGTGCAGTAGTATCTAACAATTCACAACAACACACAAATCTAAAAGTAAAAGAATGGAATAAAAAATATATAAAAATATTAGGACGAGCATGTCTGAGTGGCATTGACTAAAACCCAGTAGAATACAGTATAGACAATGAAATGCGTTAAACAGTATGTAAACACCATTCAATTGACCAGTGATTCCATGTCTATGTACATAGGGCATCAGCCTCTAAGGTGCAGGGTTGAGTAACCTGGTGGTAGTTGGCTAGTGATGGCAATTTAACAGTCTGATGGTCTTGAGATTGAAGATGTTTTTTTAGTCTCTCGGTCCCAGCTTTGATACACCTGTACTGACCTCGCCTTCTGGATGGTCGCAGGGTGAACAGACCGTGGCTCGGGTGAATGATATCCTTAAGGATATTTTTGGCCTTCCTGTGACATTGGGTTCTGTAGGTGTCCTGGAGGGCAGGCAGTGTGCCCCCTGTGATGCGTTGCCGTACCAGGCGGTGATACAGCTCGACAGGATTCTCTCAATTGTACTTCTGTAAAAGTTTATTAGGTTATTAGGGGCCAAGCCAAATTTCTTCAGCCTCCTGAGGTTGAAGAGGTGCTGTTGCGCCTTCTTCACCTCACTGTCTGTGTGGGTGGACCATTTCAGATTGTCAGTATTGTGTTCAACTTCTCCACTGCGGTCCCATCCATGTGAATAGGGACGTGCTCTCTCTGCTGTTTTCTGAAGTCCACGATCAGCTCCTTTGTTTTGTTGATGTTGTGGGAGAGGTTATTTTCCTGGCACCACTCTGCCAAGGTCCTCACCTCCTCCCTGTAGGCTGTCTCATCATTGTTGGTAGTCAGGCTCACTACTGTTGTGTAGCCTGCAAACTTGATGAATGAGTTAGAGGCGTGTGTGGCCACTCAGTCATGGTAGAACAGAGAGAACAGGAGGAGGCTGAGCATGCACCCTTGTGGGGCCCCTGTGTTGAGGATCAGTGTAGTGGAGGTGGTGTTTCCTACCTTCACCACCTGGGGGCGGCTCGTCAGTAAGTCCAGGACCCAGTTGCACAGGGCGGGGTTCAGACCCAGGGCCCCAAGCTTATTGATGAGCTTGGAGGGTACTATGGTGTTGAAGGCTGAGCTATAGTCAATGAACAGCATTCTTACATGGGTATTCCTGTTTGATAGGTTAGTGTGCAGTGCAATGGCGATTGCATCATCTGTGGATCTATTAGCGCGGCATCCAAATTGAAGTGGGTCTAAGATGTCAGGTAAGGCGGAGGTGATATGATCCTTAACTAGCCTCTCAAAGCACTTCATGATGACAGAGTGCTACGGGGCGATAGTCATTTAGTTCAGTTACCTTGCTTTCTTGGGCACCATAGTTCCTGTACCGTTCTTGAAGCAAGTGGGGACAGCAGACTGAGATAGGGAGAGTCTGAATATGTCCGTAAACACTCCAGCCAGCTGGTCTGAGCATGCTCTGAGGACACGACTAGGTATACAGTCTAGGCCGGCAGCCTTGCGAGGGTTACCACGCTTAAATGTTTTACTCACGTCGGCCACGGAGAACGAGAGCCCACAGTCCTTGGGTGCGGACCACGTCGGTGGCACTGTGTTATCCTCAAAGCGGGTGAAGAATATGTTTAGTTTGTCCAGAAGCAAGACGCCGATGTCTGCGACATTGCTGGTTTTCCCTTTGTAATCTGTGATTGTCTGTATACCCTGCCACATACGTTTCGTGTCTGTACTGATGTTTTGCCTGTTTGATTACCTTATGGAGGGACTAATTACACTGTTTTTATTCAACCATATTCCCAGTCACCTTGCCGTGGTTAAATACGGTGGTTTGCGCTTTCAGTTTAGCGCGAATGCAGCCGTCTATCTATGGTTTTTGGTTTGGGTAGGTTTTAATAGTCACAGTGGGAACAACATCTCCTATACACTTCCTGATGAACTCAGTCACTGTGTCCGTTTATACGTCACTGTTATTCTCAGAGGCAACCCGGAACATATCCCAGTCCGCGTGATCAAAACAAGCTTGAAGCATCGATTCTGTTTGGTCAGACCAGCTTTGAATAGACTTTAGCACGGGTACTTCATGTTTGAATTTCTGTCCAGGATGCTGGATTGAATCCCCAATCTGACAAGGTAAAAATCTGTTGTTCTGCCCCTGAGCAAAGCAGTTAACCCACTGTTCCCTGGGCGCCAATGATGTGGCTGTCAATTAAGGAAGTCCCCTGCACCTCTCTGATTCAAAGGGGTTGGGTTAAATGCAGAAGACACATTTCAGTTAAATGCATTCAGTTGTACAACTGACAAGGTATCCCCCTTTCCCTAGCTATAGCAAGATGAGCTAAAATCTAACGAAGGAACATTAGATAAACCCTCTCAAAATGTTCAGTTAGTTGGCTGTCAAAATTGCACTGATAAACAATGGGGAATTGTAGCCTCCTCGTCCTTCTGCAGCATGCCTGTCAATGCATGCTTGTCCCAACCAAGCATCCAAGCTAACTTGCTAAAGTTGGCTAGCTTGCTAGCTACTTCAAGACACAAATAAGAGAACACCTCACTCTGACAATTTTACTCGCCGTAGCAGAGCTGGTTGGGCTGTTTACATGTTATCCAGAGCATTCTTGGATATTCTTGGTGATTTGTATGTGTAACGGCTTTCCTCTTCCTCTTCTGAGGAGGAGTAGCAAGGATCGGACCAATATGCAGCGTGGTAAGTTTAATAATAATATGCAGCATGATACTTTAATAATAACTGAACAGACTCAATACAAAAATAACAAAGAGAATGAAACCGAAAACCGAAACAGTCCTGAATGGTGACACAAACAACAAAACAGGAAACAATCACCCACACCACACAGGTGGGAAAAGCCTACCTAAAATCAGTCAGAGGCAACTAACGACACCTGCCTCTGATTGAGAACCATACCAGGCCAAACACAAAACACAACATAGAAAAACGAACATAGACAACCCACCCCAACTCACGCCCTGACCATACTAAAACAAAGACATAACAAAATAACTAAGGTCAGAACGTGACAGTATGTCTATGGTGGCCTGGTATGGTTCCCAGTCAGAGGCAGCTGTTTATCGTTGTCTCTGATTGGGGATCATATTTAGGTAGCCATTTCCCTTTGGTGTTTGTGGGATCTTGTCTATGTTTAGTTGCCTGTCAGCATTAGTTTGTATAGCGTCACGGTTCGGTTGTTTGTTTGTTGTTTTTGTTCATTCATTAAAAAGAGAATGTATGCATACCACGCTGCGCCTTGGTCCGATCCTTACGAGAAACGTGACAACCAGTATGAACGATGTCGCAAACTGCTGTTCAAGCTTTGTTCAAGCCCTCAAGAACTGTTGTAAATATAATAATCTGTTTGCATCTGCCAATTTATTGGCTGTCCAGTATCCAGACAACCTGTCCCCAGAGCTTCCAATACAATACACTCTTCCTGTAGTGTGTTGAGGAGAGCAAATAAGGAGAATGAGAGGCTAAATGAATTATTGATAAACATGCACCTGTTAAAGAACACCCTCTGTTCTGTTAGACAAGTAACTCTTTAACCACATTATAGCAGGGGATGTAAAGCCATAACACATGCGTTTTTCCAGCAGAAGACTATGATCAATAATGTCAAAAGCTGCACTGAAGTCTAACAAGACAGCCCCCACAATCATTTTATCATCAATTTCTTTTAGCCAATCATCAGCCATTTGTTTAAGTGCTGTGCTTGTTGAGTGTCCTTCCCTATAAGCCTGCTGAAAGTCTGTTGGCAATTAGTTTATAGTGAAATAGCATTGTATCTGGTCAAACACCAATTTTTCCAGAAGTTGATTGGCTGATTGGTCGGTTATTGGAGCCAGTAAAGGGGACTGTACTATTCTTGAGTAGCGGAATGATTTTAGCTTCCCTCCAGGCCTGAGGGCACACCCTCACCAGTAGGCTACAATTGAAGGAGTGGCTAATAGGAGTGGCAGTATCATTTGCTATTATGCTCAGTCGTTTTCCTTCCAGATTGTCAGACCCCGGTGGCTTGTCATTGTTGATAGACACCAACAAAAAAATGCATCCCTTCCACACTGACTTTACGGAATTCAAAAGTACAATTCTTGTCTTTCATAATTTGGTCCAATATACTTGGATGTGTAGTGTCAGCATTTGTTGCTGGCATGTCATCCCTACGTTTGCTTTTAATGCCAATGAAAAGTAATTCAAGTAGTTGGCAATATCAGTGGGCTTTGTGATGAATGAGCCATCTGATTCAATGAATGATGGAGCCAAGTTGTTTTTAAAATTTAATTGAAGGTGCCCCAAAGCTTTTTACTATCATTAATTATATAATTTATCTTTTTCATAGTATAGTTTATTTTTATTTCGTTTTGTCACATGATTTCTTAATTTGCATTATGTTTGCGAATCAGTTGGGCTGCCAGTATAACGATGTGCGCTGGGAGTCGGGATGGAAGTTCAGGGAGTGCACAATTTAAGAAATGAACAAAATAAGAAACACGAACAACACACAGACAGGAAACTGAACAGAAACAATGACACCTGGGGAAGGAACCAAAGGGAGTGACATATATAGGGAAGGTAATCAAGGAGATGACGCGCAGGTGTGTGTAACGATGGTGACCGGTGTGCGCCATAATGAGCAGCCTGGTGACCTAGAGGCCGTAGAGGGAGCAAACGTGACAGTACCCCCTCCCCAATACGTGGCTCCAGCCGGAGGACACCGACCAAAATGACGATCCCAGGGATCAGGAGTGGACCGGTCACCTCTGCTGAGGTGGGGGAAACCTGTCAGTCTGGCTGAGACGCGGGAGCATGACGACCTAGAGCGCCGGAGAGAGAGCATACATGACGGTACCCCCTCCCTGGCGCTTTCGGCTCCAGACGCAGGACACCAACCAAAGGGACGATCCCGGGGATCCGGAGCAGACCGGTCACCTCCGCTGAGGTGCTGAAACCTGACGAACTGGCTGGGGCGTGGGAGCCCGTCGAGCCCGCTGAGACGTGGCAGCCCGTCGAGCCCGCTGATACGTAGCAGCACGTCGAGCCCGCTGATACGTGGCAGCCCGTCGAGCCCGCTGAGACGTGGCAGCACGTCGAGCCCGCTGAGACGTGGCAGCACGTCGAGCCCGCTGAGGCGTAGCAGCACGTCGAGCCCGCTGATACGTAGCAGCACGTCGAGCCCCTGAGACGTGAGACGTCGAGGCAGCACGTCGAGCCCGCTAGCAGCAGACGTGGGAGCCCGTCGAGCCCGCTGAGACGTGGCAGCCCGTCGAGCCCGCTGAGACGTGGCAGCACGTCGAGCCCGCTGAGACGTGGGAGCCGTCGAGCCCGCTGAGACGTGGCAGCACGTCGAGCCCGCTGAGACGTGGCAGCACGTCGAGCCCGCTGAGACGTGGGAGCCCGTCGAGCCCGCTGAGACGTAGCAGCACGTCGAGCCCGCTGAGACGTGGCAGGCCGCAGATGCGAGGCCGCAGATGCAGGGGAACCCCACAAACCTGTCTAAGGCCTCCCAGGTAGCTCCGGTTCAGACACCCAAACCCGACATCACCTCCAACACAACTTTTGTTTTAAATTAAAAACACCCCCTGATGCTTTCCTTTGGTGAGGCGTCATTCTATAGCGATGTGCGCTGGGAGTCGGGAAGCAAGTTTAGGGAGTGTATAATTTAATAACAAATAACAAAATAAAAATAATAATAAAACAAGAAACACGAACAACGCACAGACAGGAAACTGAAACAATGACGCCTGCGGAAGGAACCAAAGGGAGTGACATATAAAGGGCAGGTAATCAAGGAGGTGATGAGTCCAGGTGAGTCTGAAAACGCGCAGGTACGCGTAATGATGGTGGCCTGAATTGATTCCCAATCAGAGACAGCTGTTTATCGTTGTCTCTGATTGGGGATCCTATTTAGGTTGCCATTTTCCATTTTGGTTTTGTGGGTTATTGTCTATGTGTAGTTGCCTGTCAGCACTAGTGTCGCATAGCGTCATGGTCGTTATGTTGTTTTGTTAGTTTGTTTAGTGTTCTTCGTGTAAATATAAGAAGAATGTATTCATATCACGCTGCACCTTGGTCTCCTCTATACGACGACCGTGACAGAATAACCCACCAAACCAGGACCAAGCAGCGTGAAAAGGAGGAACAGCGCTTAATGGGGAAATGGACCTGGGAGGATATATTAGATGGAGCAGGACCCTGGACACAGCCGTCCTAAGGAGGAGTTAAAGGCAGCGAAAGCGGAACGACGATACTATGAGGATAAAAAACGGAGAATAGAGGAACAGCGACAATATGAAGGTACACGGCTAGCACGGAAGCCCGAGAGGCAGCCCCAATCATTTTTTGGGGGGGAGCACATGAGGAGATTGGCTGAGTCAGGTAGACGATGGGCCACAGTCCGGAGCCTCCAACGACGGTCCCCAGCCCTGGGTCTCCAGCGGCGGTCCCCAGTCCGGGGTCACCAGCGGCGGTCCCCTGTCTGGGGTCTCCAGCGGCGGTCCCCAGTCCGGGGTCTCCAGCGGCGGTCCCCGATCCGGGGTCTCCAGCGACGGTTCCCAGTCCAGAACATCCGGCGATGATCCACGCAGCGAGAGTCCCCAGCCCAGGGCCTCCGACAATGATCCACGGGTCAGTGATACAAGAGCGGACTCAGTGTATAGAAGGGGGGCGGCGTCCAGAACCAGAGCCGCCACCGAGGTTAGATGCCCACCCAGACCCTCCCATATAGGTTTAGGTTTGCGGCCTTTGGGGGGGGTACTGTCACGCCCTGACCTTAGTTATCTTTGTTTTCTTTATTATTTTGGTTAGGTCAGGGTGTAACAAGGGTGGTTGGTTTAGTTTTTGTATTGTCTAGTTTTTTTGTCCTGTCAAGTGTCAGCTAAAATACACAACACAGACAACACTGAAGAATGGGACAAGTAGACAAAGTGAAAATAAGTCAGTGATTGTATCCGTATCAGTTTGTATGAACTTGAGTGGTTACATTACAATCCATGTTGACAGAATGTCTGTTCGACAGAGATGGACTGTTGTACTCCCAGGTAAGGCCCTTACTTCTGATACCACTGAAAGCCACAGCATTCAGTCAGGCAGCTTAATTAAAGAAGATGTGTGTTACCATCCAGGCCCATGTCACAGCATGACAAATTCATTATGTACCTTTCATCACCAAAGCCATATTAGAATTTACCACACATGTTGATGAACATTCAAACCTTTTGGTAGTGTCATTGACATATGGAAATACATATACAATATTAAATTAATAAGCATTGACTGTAAAACTTTTAGGGCAGGGTTAGGCAACCCTGGTCATGGAGTGCCACAGAAACTTAATGTTTTTGATTTAACCAACCTGGAAGACCATTTTAAGCAATCACTGAACGAATCAATTAGCTCAGTTGGTCAGGGCTGCTTTCAGTACATAAAACATAATAGAACGTTCAGTTGACCAGAAACGGTGCTGTATTGAACTGCCAGTTGAAAAATGGGGAGGGGTTGGGTTGTGGGTTCAAAATGCACTGCTGTCCTAAATATGTCACTGATTCCTTCAAACCACAACCCCGCGCACCCACCGAATGGAGCAAACGTATCTCAAAGTCTGTTCAAGAACGTACAAGAACATTATTGAAAAACGTGTAGTTCAGTACAAAACATTCCGGAACGTTGCAAACGTTCAAGCGAACTGAACTGGTGTGGTGCCTAATTGGAGCAAAATCTTGCAGTATTTGCTGCACTCCAGGAACAGGGTTGCCTACCCCTGCTCTAGGGTCCTGTGGTGAAGCTACTGCTGTGCTAGGTATTGGGCAACAGCTTTCTTCTAGGTCCCATATTCACAAAGCTTCTCAGAGTAGGGATAGTGATCTATGTTATTGTACTCAGTGTGAAGGCAAAACTGATCCTAAAATCAGTACTCCTACTCTGGGATTCTTTGTGAATATGGGCCCTGGCCTGTCAGCATGCTGTCTGGTTAGTAATGCCAACAACAAAAACATGAATAAGAATTAGCTTAGTCAGTCAGTAACTTGTTTTGCCACATAAACTGAAATTAGACGAACTATTACAATTTTATCAACCAGGAAATGGTGGAGCAATTTCTGCCTATTTTGTATTTATATGGATCCACATCAGCTACTCTTCCTGGGGTCCAGCAAAATGAAAGCAGTTATGCATATTGCACCTTTAATGGAATTTTTATAAACTTTATGAAACAGAAGAATAGCTAGCAAATCAATTAGCAGCTAACTGACCCATGTTTTCAATGCATGCCTCTACACCTAGAAGCAGGTAATCTGGAGATGCATCGTTTTCAACAGCGGCCAGCACTGCCAGAGCAAGCTAGCCACAATAACAGTTAGCCAAAATAGTGGCAGGTGCGGTTCTCCTTTAAAATAAAAGTACTGCATTGAAAATGATGCAAACAGATACAAATAGTGGAATCATGCCATATTTGGGCTAGATAACGCTTAACAAGTTTGGAATGTTGCAATATCAATTCAACAAAAGACAAATCAGTTGAAATCGCACTGTGGATGTATAAGACTTCAGAATTTCATTGGAACATACTGTATGCACTGTACAGCCTAACCCCATTTCATGGACTCAATTTCCATAGGTATCAGCCTATTCAGTGAGACCCACAGAACTGTGAAGAGGTTACACACATATTAGTGTCATAGCTCTTATTACAGGACTTTGAATGTGGGAAATCACCTCACTATTCAAGTTCAATTTTAAACTTTATTGTCCCAGAGGGCAAATGGTTTTGCAGAAAAGCATAAAAAACAGCATTGACCATATAAAATCCACATGGATCACAATGACCCACAGTTATTGTGAATTCAACGATCTAGCTCGTACATCAAGTCATAGGGCTGACAGCCATCAATACAAATACGGTGCCTTGCGAAAGTATTCGGCCCCCTTGAACTTTGCGACCTTTTGCCACATTTCAGGCTTCAAACATAAAGATATAAACCTGTATTTTTTTGTGAAGAATCAACAACAAGTGGGACACAATCATGAAGTGGAACGACATTTATTGGATATTTCAAACTTTTTTAACAAATCAAAAACTGAAAAATTGGGCGTGCAAAATTATTCAGCCCCTTTACTTTCAGTGCAGCAAACTCTCTCCAGAAGTTCAGTGAGGATCTCTGAATGATCCAATGTTGACCTAAATGACTAATGATGATAAATACAATCCACCTGTGTGTAATCAAGTCTTCGTATAAATGCACCTGCACTGTGATAGTCTCAGAGGTCCGTTAAAAGCGCAGAGAGCATCATGAAGAACAAGGAACACACCAGGCAGGTCCGAGATACTGTTGTGAAGAAGTTTAAAGCCGGATTTGGATACAAAAAGATTCCCCAAGCTTTAAACATCCCAAGGAGCACTGTGCAAGCGATAATATTGAAATGGAAGGAGTATCAGACCACTGCAAATCTACCAAGACCTGGCCGTCCCTCTAAACTTTCAGCTCATACAAGAAGAAGAATGATCAGAGATGCAGCCAAGAGGCCCATGATCACTCTGGATGAACTGCAGAGATCTACAGCTGAGGTGGGAGACTCTGTCCATAGGACAACAATCAGTCGTATATTGCACAAATCTGGCCTTTATGGAAGAGTGGCAAGAAGAAAGCCATTTCTTAAAGATATCCATAAAAAGTGTTGTTTAAAGTTTGCCACAAGCCACCTGGGAGACACACCAAACATGTGGAAGAAGGTGCTCTGGTCAGATGAAACCAAAATTGAACTTTTTGGCAACAATGCAAAACGTTATGTTTGGCGTAAAAGCAGCACAGCTCATCACCCTGAACACACCATCCCCACTGTCAAACATGGTGGTGGCAGCATCATGGTTTGGGCCTGCTTTTCTTCAGCAGGGACAGGGAAGATGGTTAAAATTGATGGGAAGATGGATGGAGCCAAATACAGGACCATTCTGGAAAAGGTGGCGCTACAAAGTATTAACTTAAGGGGGCTGAATAATTTTGCACGCCCAATTTTTCAGTTTTTGATTTGTTAAAAAAGTTTGAAATATCCAATAAATGTTGTT
Organism: Oncorhynchus clarkii lewisi; assembly: GCF_045791955.1. NCBI lineage: Eukaryota > Metazoa > Chordata > Actinopteri > Salmoniformes > Salmonidae > Oncorhynchus > Oncorhynchus clarkii. Next base: position 45,361,885 of record NC_092158.1, read on the forward strand.
CCACTTCATGATTGTGTCCCACTTGTTGTTGATTCTTCACAAAAAAATACAGTTTTATATCTTTATGTTTGAAGCCTGAAATGTGGCAATAGGTCGCAAAGTTCAAGGGGGCCGAATACTTTCGCAAGGCACTGTATGTGTGATTTTGCAAATACGGGCCTTTTTGTGTCTCAGGATTAGATTATGTAGATAAAATGTGAATTTAGATTTTATTTTTATTTTACATCATTAAGTAGAGACGAAAATAAGCTTAACAATTTTTTTTCTTTCAATATTTTTTTTATTTTTTTTATTAAGCATTTCATGTCTGGATTTAGTTTTTCACTGTGGTGGAAAATAAGTATTTGGTCAATAACAAAAGTTTATCTCAATACTTGAGATACTTATATACCCTTTGTTGGCAATGACAGAGGTCAAACGTTTTCTGTAAGTCTTCACAAGGTTTTCACACACTGTTGCTGGTATTTTGGCCCATTCCTCCATGCAGATCTCCTGTAGAGCAGTGATGTTTTGGGGCAGTTGCTGAGCAGCACGGACTTTCAACTCCCTCCAAAGATTTTCTATGGGGTTGAGATCTGGAGACTGGCTAGGCCACTCCAGGACCTTGAAATGCTTCTTCCGAAGCCACTCCTTCGTTGCCCGGGCGGTGTGTTTGGGATCATTGTCATGCTGAAAGACCCAGCCACGTTTCATCTTCAATGCCCTTGCTGATGGAAGGTTATCCTTTGTGAAGACTTACAGAAAACGTTTGACCTCTGTCATTGCCAAGGGTATATAACAAAGTATTGAGATAAACTTTTGTTATTAACCAAATACTTATTTTCCACCATAATTAGCAAATAAATTCATTAAAAATCCTACAATGTGATTTTCTGGATTTTTTTCTGATTTTGTCTGTCATAGTTGAAGTGTACCTATGATGAAAATTACAGGACTCTCTCATCTTTTTAAGTGGGAGAACTTGCACAATTGGTGGCTGACTAAATACTTTTTTGCCCCACTGTAGATGTGCATAAGCCACTTGTTACTTTTTTTGCGTTTCTAAGTCTTGGGTCATTACCACCACGACAAGCAAATTACATGAAAGTAATGTTATTTAAAAAAAATAGTTCTTGGTTACCATGGATGTTAATTGTGACAGTGGACCACATGGATGTCATGGAGGGAGATTCACATTTTGATGCCTGGAATGACAGAAAAATAAAGGTAAATATAACTTGAGAAGATAATGTTTATATTGTATGTCATTACCAAAAAGGTAATTTCCAAAAAATGTTAAATTATGTTTTAATTATGTGTATTTAGGATACATTGTATGCTAGCTGTTCAACTGGAGTTAGCATGCTAGAATCCCTTTTATTTATGACCAAATACTGTAAAAATGTCATTCACACCACATGTCATTACCACCACATAATAAACTGTGATGTTAAGGACAGAATATGGTGGTAATGACTAAATGTATTAGATCTTACATTTTGATTTACCTTAAGACCCGAAAATACACACAAATTACATATACTGTATGATCGTGGTTAAGTTGAAATTGAACACTTATTTGCTAAATAAGACTATTACATTTTGTATTATGTTAGGATGATTGAGTGATTTTGATGTCTATTTATGTGACTTGCTATGGTTATTACTGACTTGAAATATTATTATTATAATTGTTTTCTATAAGATGCCCCCTAAATCAACCAAGGAGAGGACAAGGACATACACTATATATACAAATGTATGTGGACACTCCTTCAAATTAGTGATTCGGCTATTTCAGCCACACCCGTTGCACACAGCCATGCAATCTCCATAGACAAACATTGGCAGTAGTATAGCCAGTACTGAGAGCTCAGTAACTTTCAACGTGGCACCGTCATAGGACCAACAAGCCTGTTCGTCAAGAGCTGCCCCGGTCAACTATAAGTGCTATTATTGTGAAGTGGAAACGTCTAGGAGCAACAACAACTCATCCGCAAAGTGGTAGGCCACACAAGCTCACAGAACGGGACCACCAAGGTAAGATTTGTCTGTCCTCGGTTACATCACACTACCAATTTCCAAACTGCCTCTGGAAGCAATGTCAGCACAGGAACTGTTTGTTTCTTGTTAAGCAATAGAGTGCATTAAGGACAAAACCTAATCTTGAGTGAGCACACACCTGTCTCATGTGTCTGAATCCATAGACTGCAGCCGGTGAACAGTATGGATGTTAATTAGGCTACCTGTATTTGAAACTGTTATTTCACTGAACACGAGATGGTTTAAGCAAGGCTGTTCAGGCGAGAAAAAAACCCTCACCCAAATGTATAGCCCCATTGGAAAATATAAATGGACTGTTTGAAAATGTGAAGTTTAAATTATTATTTTTTTAAATGTGACATTTTTTTAAATATGTGAATCACATTTTTATTTGGCGTACCCTCGGCGGCATTGCGAGTACCCCTGGTTGGGAATACCTGTTTAATAAGGGTATCTGTACTTTACTATTTATATTTTTGACAATTTTTACTTTTACTTTACTGCAATCCTAATCTGGCGGACTCACTAAACACAAATGCTTTGTTTGTAAATTGTTTGAGTGTGCCCCTGACTATCCTTAAATAAAAAACAAGAACATTGTGCTGTCTGGTTTGCTTAATATAAGGAATTTGAAATGATTCAAACTTTGACTTTTGATACTTATATATATTTTAGCAGTTACATTTAAAACCAAATACTTTTAGACTTTTACTTAAATTATGTTTTATTGGGTGACTTTCACATTCACTTGAATCATTTTAAGGATGACAATTGATGACAACCTACATAATGCATAGTGCATTTATTATCCTTTATTTATTACTGAAATTGAAAACCGTGATTATTTTTCTATAATCAAACCCCAAACTGAACCAAACTCAAGAAGAACTAATCGCTCAGAACTAGTTGCCGTACCATCACATAAAATAAAATGTTAAGACAGACTCTATATAATATTTTATAAAAGAGAGTCATCAAGGTCCTGTCTACATGTAACTTTGCCAGTTTCCTGAGACAAAACTGCGCTTTGTCATATATTATCTCAGAATGTACTGTAGTCTGAACATGTGGGAAACATAGTAGAAGAACCTGGATCATTTGAAATGTAAGAACATTGCACTATACACCAACGGAAAACACATTCATTTCAATAGCTAGGTTTCCATCCAGTTGGTGACAGATTTTCATGTGAATACTCTAAAATCTGCATAAAAACCATATATGCATTTTCCCACCAGCGATGTGTTTCCATCAAACTGACTTGTTGCAAATAAAAGGCTGTGTATGATGACGTAGTGTAATCAGTTTTTTGGTTAAATTCCCATGTACCAAATAAAAAATACAATTTAAACAACTCTACTGATGGTTTTCTCACAAAACAATGTTGAGTTGTATAGCGAGTGTGCACTCAGCACTCAGGACGCAGACTATATACACACTAAACAAAAATATAAACGCAACATGCAACAATTTAAAAGATTTTACTGAGTTACAGTTCATATAGGAAAATCCATCAATTGAAATAAAGTCATTAGGCCCTAATCTATGGGAATACAGATATGCATCTGTTGGTAGGGGTGTGGATTTAAAAAAAGGTAGGGATGTGTATTAGAAAAACAGTCAGTACCTGGTGTAATCACCATTTGCCTCATGCAGCGTGACACATCTCCTGTGGAATGTTGTCCCACACTTCTTCAATGGCTATGCGAAGTTGCTGGATATAGGCAGGAACTGCAACACGCTGTCGTACACGTCGATCCAGAGCATCCCAAACAAACTCAATGGGTGGCATGTCTGGTGACTATGCAGGCCACGGAAGACCTGGGACATTTTCAGCTTCAAGGAATTGTGTACAGATCCTTACAACATGCTGAAACATGAGGTGATGGCGGCGGATGAATGGCATGACAATGGGCCTCAGGATCTCGTGACGGTATCGCTGTGCATTCAAATTGCCATCGATAAAATGCAATTGTGTTCGCTGTCCGTGCCAGCCCATACCATAATACCACCACCACCATGGGGCACTCTGTTCACAACGTTGACATCAGCAAACCACTCGCCCACACAACGCCATACATGCTGTCAGCCATCTGCCTGGTACAGTTGAAACCGGGATTCATCCATGAAGAACACTTGTCAGTTGTCATCGAAGCTAAGCATTTGCCCACTGAAGTCGGTTACGACGCGGAACTGCAGTCAGGTCAAGACCCTGGTGAGGACAACAAGCACGCAGATGAGCTTCCCAGAGATGGTGTTAAAATTATTTGGTTGTACAAACTCACAGTTTCATCAGCTAGGAGGCTGGTCTCAGACAATCCCGCAGGTGAAGAAGCCGGATGTGGAAGTCCTGGGTTGGTGTGGTTACATATGGTCTATGGTTGTGAGGCCGGTTGGACGTACTGCCAAATGTTCTAAAACGATGTTGGAGGTTGGCTTATGGTAAATAAATGAACATTAAATTCTCTAGGTACAGCTCTGGTGGACATTACTGCAGTCAGCATGCCAATTGCTCGCTCCCTCAAACCTTGAGACATCTGTGGCATTGTGTTGTGTGACAAAACTGCACATTTTAGAATGGCCTTTTATTTTCCCCAGTACAAGGTGCACCTGTGTAATGATCAAGCTGTTTAATCAGCTTCTTGATATGCCACACCTGTTAGGTGGATTATTTTGGCAAATTAGAAATGCTCACTAACAGGAACGTAACCAAATTTCTGCACAGAATTTGAGAGAAATAAGCTTTTTGTGCGTATGGAAAATGTCTTGAATCTATCAGCTCATGAAACATGGGACCAACACTTTACATAATGCGTTTTTATTTTTGTTCATCGTGTGAAGTTCATCATGATTTATTTTATCTGTAGCCTAATAAACCGCAAGCTTTACTGATGAGTTGAAGTGGGAGGACCTCACAACATGTCATCGTGGGACTCCAAATTTACCTAGATGTGATTCTGATTATATCAATACTTGTGCATAAAAGCATTTCCACCAGCATTTCTCGCATAATGTGAATTTTCTCACAAGTGATGAGTTTCAACCAAACTGACTTGTTGCAGATAAAAATCAGTGCGTGATGACGTAGTGCACACAAAAAAATTTTTGCTTAAGTTTTCATGTACCAAATAGAAATCTAAAGTTCAATGTGTTTCCAGCACATTTTCAACTCTACCGATAGTTTTGTAACAAAAACTGTTGCATTAAATGGCAAATGTGCCTACTATGGTCTTGGCAGATGTGCTCTAGCCAACAGTTTGCAGATACATTGCGGGTAGGCTGTGTGGATAGGCTAGTCTACATGAGGAGCTTTGTATTTGTCAAACAGCATTCCAGCATTGATCATCATGTCACCAGAATTAGACCCTCAATATTTATTGGAAAGGAGCATCAAGATCACTGCACTTTCACCACCCTGTGAATTTTAGCGTAATTTATTTCATCTGTAGCCAAAAAACTGCATGGTTTCCGTAGTCGCAGTGGGACTCCAAGTTTACTTCGATATGGTGGTTGTTATATCACTATTTCTGCATAAAGGCGTTTCCACCACCATTTCTCGCATAATACATCCTACCATGTCGAACTAACTAATTATCTGTCGGCATTTATAAAACTGTACCGAAACTTCCTGTTTCAATCACAACTGACTTGATTTTTTAAAATTAGGTATGACTCACATAAAAACTGTGAATGGAAATGTGGTTAGTGTAATTTAATATTTATGTTGAACATACATAATTACCATAATTGACATCAGTCCTCATTTAAGTATGCTTACCTACATATAAAAGCCAGGGAGCAGACCTAAAGGCATTTTTTGTAATATCATTGAAATGAGTCAAATTGCTATGCAAATTTCCCTTCTAATATTTGCATTGCTGGTATGACTGTTTTGACTTCACAACCGCCTGTTAGAGCTCTGTTATTTCCAAAATAAACATCAGATAACATTTTTCAAGAAGAGCCAGTTAAAGGGTAAAGCTGAAAGTAAAGTGAATTTCTTGGCCAAATTATCCCAAAAGGTATATAATTTGATTGTGTAGCTTAATTAAGTTACTTTAAGATGATTTGTGCAGATAATTTAAAACCTTCTAATTTTGACTTTGTATTGACTTGCATTGGTGATTGGATAAAAATGCTGAAGTTAGAATTTGGTGACAGCAGCCAGGTAAACTGAACCAAAGCATGGATTGCTGTCTCTCCTTGTCCAAAGACTGCTTACAGGGTAAGGACACAAATATGTAATTGTGTAATTTGGGTGAACTATCCCTTTAAGTTTGTCCAATTGAGATACAATCTTTTTCTCAAAAGAGACATGGAAAAGGGATGACATTTACAGTGTTAAGGTTTGGACAGTCTGATGACCTAAAGGAATAGTTAAACTTTCTTACTCATCATTATTCATGATACATAAAGTGCATTCATTTCTAAACGGTATAACAGATATGAATGACAATACCCTCAAATAAAAGGTGGCATTCTGTATTGTAACCTCATATAAAACATTTGATCTCAAATCCAAAATATTGGTGTATAGAGCCAAATTAAACGTTTTAGCTTCATTGTCCAAATGAATACATAGTGGAGTGTATCTCTCCTACCTCTCCTGTCACTGCCATGTCTGGTCAATAAAATATAGGAAATATTCAGAGTTAAACACAACAACAAAATATATAGACTGTGATGGACCCCAACAGAGTATTTTGGGCATATAAATAATATCATTGTGCAATAGATTGTATTTCTATAAATTCGAGCTCCTGTTTGCATTATGAATACGAGGTGAGGTGATCTGTCCTGTGTGTGATGAGTGTAGACAGTGCTCCTGTATCGCAACCAGATCTCTAAGGACAGGGGATGTGGTCGCATAAATAAAGAAAGCTGCATACGCACGCAGGATGAATAAGGCATCCCTCTGTGTTTTTCTCACTATTATTCAAATGTCCAAACAGTTTACTCAAAGGAAAACAAATATCCCAGCCACTTTGGATGTTTACAGTGTCAGTGACATCATGCAACTCAGGCCCAACAAAATATTTATAGGGACATACTTTGGCCAATTCAGTCTTGTGTTTCGTGGCATTGTATTATTATTTTTGAAATATGGGCGATCTCTCTCACTTTGTCAGAATTATGAATTGCCCTCAAGCCAGAATTAATCTTGTGTAGAAAAAATGTAAACACAATTAACGAAGTAAAGAAATGAATGAATGAATAACTTATTATTAAACCCTGAGCTTATTTTTGATAGGGTTGTTTATAGTTCTCCTTATCCTTCTGTACGTTCTCATATTGAGTTTGATCCGTTTTCACAATGAATATGTATTTTTGTGCATGACATGACACATCTTAAAAACACAAGCATGGAACCTTAAATTTGACTTTGTGGCTTACATGATTTCGTCTTAGAGCGAACACTTGTGGAAGACGTCTAAGTCAGATTAGATTTTATCAAGGTTATTTTACGATGCCTTTGAAAAAAAAAAAAGTTTACATCTGCTTCTCATGTTCTGGACAAGGGTAATAATTTAAGGTGGACATGGATACTGACACAAACAGGGTGGGTGATCCACCAGCCAGGAATCCAATGAAAAATACGGAGGCCTCTGCATCCCAAATGGCACCCTATTCCACTTATAGTGCACTACTTTTGACCAGGGAGCCCAGAGGTCCTGGTCAAAAGTGGTGCACTGTATAGGGAATAGGGAGCCATTTGGGATGCACACTGAGTCTTATTCTCAGTTCACAGGTTACGGAACCATATGTCTCCTACAGTGCTAAATAAAGAGTAACCTGATGGATACACTGTGATAACATAAATCAGGATATCCCATCGGGTTTGACGAAGTGCCCTATTGTTTTGATTCAAGTGGGTAGCCATCCTGACAGACGCAGAGCAGACGTATACAGTAGTGGAAGAGGACATGGGGTTCTATTGAGTCTTCCTCTGTCGGCTGGCGTGTTATGGCGGGCTGCATTGTGATGTGTTGTTTATAGGAACGTTGTTAAGCAAGCTATAGGCAGTCGATGCCACAACCCTGCCCTGCTGGGTCATCACCCACTAGGAGAGAAAGAGTGCCCACTGGGCACACACTGGTTGAATCAACATTGTTTCAACGTAATGTGATGTGGATTCAACGTGAAAAATACATTGGATTTGAAAAACATAATCAACCAGTACTGTTTTCCTTCTCAATTCAACCAGCGTTGTAAGCAATGTCGTGAACAGGATGAAAAATATTTTTTACGTTTCTATGTGGAATTTTTGATGCAATTTCAACTTATGCATAGTTCTGATGATTATGTTTACATTAGATTGATGTAACAACCAGTTAGTCAGGTTAAGTCAATGTATTTACGGGGATGTTTTACCCTAATTTCAATGTTGACAATGCTGGTTGAAAATAGTACTGGTTGATTACTTTTTTCAAATCCAATGTATTTTCCAAGTTGATTCCACATCACAATACTTTGACAAATAATGTTGAAACAATGTTGATTCAACCAGTATGTGCCCACGTGGGTGGACACAACTCAACCGTGAGGCACACTCAGGCCAGAAGCTTGTATTTATAATCAAAGGGAATAGATGGTTGCTGTGCTCCAGACTGGGCCGACCCCTTCTCTCCCTCCCTCCTCAACACAGTCAGGAAAATCCAGAGCAAACAACAACAACAAAAATGTAGGAACCAAACCATGAAAATTTGTATTCATTGAGCGGAAAAAGAGAGGGGGAGGCGGTTGAGGCTTTGTTCCGAAAACAAACAGTGGATTGTTGGTGATTAAGTCAGATGTGTTTTCCAGTGCTGGCCAGTATTAATTAGGAGGAAGCTGGGTGGTTCTTCCCAGGGACTTCATTGTGATGTTCTGTTGCTGTTGCGCCATTAAAGGACCTGATCAGTGGGAACCTCCATGCACATGAGCTCATTTGGTTCCTGCCCCTACCTGCCTGCCTCTGCCAAAAAGGTTGGTCCTTGCCTGGAATACACACCGGTGGCATCCGTGTCCGTAGTGTTCTAGGTATATGAAAGGATTTCTGATGATGCCGTTAGATATGCATATAAATTTGAGTCAGCCAGCCAAGATTCAACATTCAAAGCAATGCCAAACTTAAATTGACTTACTTCCTGTCCTTTACAAGACTTGCCTAAATGGACAAAACATTGTGCTTTTCTAGGTCAAATAGCCTAGTCTCACAGTGTTCTGTACACTTTGGATGTTTCAACAGGGTTAGCATTGGAGCTAACATGGCTACAGCTAAAGGGTTAGCTCCAATCAACCGGTGGTGTAAAGTACTTAAGTAAAAATACTTGAAAGTACTACTTAAGTTAGATTTTTTTGTGGTACCTGTACTTTACTTTATTTATATTTTTGACAACTTTTACTTTCACTTCGCTACATTCCTATAGAAATAATGTACTTTTTACTCCTTATATTTTCCCTGACACCAAAAAGTAGTCATTACATTTGGAAAGCTTAGCAGGGCAGGAAAATTGTCTAATTCACGCACTTATCAAGAGAACATCCCTAGTCATCCCTACTGCCTCTGTAACCGATGTGAAATGGCTAGCTAGTGAGCGGTGGTGCGCACTAATAGCGTTTCAATCGGTGATGTCACTTGCTCTGAGACCTTGAAGTAGTGGTTCCCCTTGCTCTGCCAGGGCCGTGGCTTTTGTGGAGCGATGGGTAACGATGCTTCGTGGGTGACTGTTGTCTGTGTGCAGAGGGTCCCTGGTTCGGGCGAGGGGACGGTCTAAAGTTATACTGTTACATTGATGCTGTTGACCCAGATCACTGGTAGCCACGGCTTTTGTGGAGCGATGGGTAACGATGCTTCTTGAGTGACTGGTTGATGTGTGCAGAGGGTCCCTGGTTCAAGCCCAGGTTGGGGCGAGGAGAGGGACGGAAGCTATTCTGTTACGTTGATGCTGTTGACCCGGATCACTGGTTGCTGCGGAAAAGGAGGAGGTCAAAAAGGAGGTGAGTGTAACCAATGTGAAATGGCTAGCTAGTTAGCGGTGGTGCGCACTAATAGCATTTCAATTGGTGACGTCACTTGCTCTGAGACCTTGAAGTAGTGGTTCCCCTTGCTCTGCAAGGGCCGTAGCCTTTGTTTGAGCAATGGGTAACGATGCTTCGAGGGTGACTGTTGATGTGTGCAGAGGGTTCCTGGTTCAAGCCCAGCTTGGGGCGAGGAGAGGGACGGACTAAAGTTATACTGTTACACCTCTGATCTGGCAGACTCACTAAACACACATGCTTTGTTTGTAAATTATGTATGAGCACAACTGTGTCCCTGGCTATCAGTAAATTTAAAAAACAAGAACATCTGGTTTGCTTAATATAAGGAATGAAAAATGATTTATACTTTTACTTTTGATACTTAAGTACATTTAAAACCAAATACTTTTAGACTTTTACTCAAGTAGTATTTTACTGGGTGACTTTCAGTTTTACTTGAGTCATTTTCTTTTGAGGTATCTTTACACTTACTCAAGTATGAAAATCTCCACCACTGCAATCAATTTTTATATTGACTGGCTAAGTTTAAGCTTTGATCAAAGCTTAAAATAGTTTAATTGTGAGCGAAAGTCGCACCTATTATTTCTCTTAGGTCAATATATGAGGACATTTCTTGATCTAAACTTACCCTCGCAGTGATGCTGCAAGTGCAAGCTAAGTATTAGTAACTTGTTTTTATTATTTTCTGAGTCCTGTCTGTTTCAAATGTTTAGGTTACTTTGCGCACTTTGTTTGTGCGTTTACAAGAGGAAATGTCAACCATAGTGTTTACTTAGCATAGTGACAGGAGGCAAGATGCAATAACCATTGGCAGGAAGAAACTGTGAAAGTTAGGCAAAAATTATATCGTAGTACAATTTAAGTTTTTCTACCAAGTATTTCTCCCAACTTGTTTAGGCCTGTATTACAGATATATTCCACGTTATGGCCGACTCATCTCAGAATCGTCTTCCTATCGCATCACTGGCCTGGGGAGACTACAGTATGTAGCAAACCTGATACACAAACATAGAGAGTACCTCGAAACTGTTAAAGGGGGAGAGAGAGAGGAAAAGAGAAGAGGGAGGATTAGGAAAGGATTGATGACAACCCCAGTCAGAGGAAGAGCGAGGAGAGATATGACAGACAAAGTGAGCTGACAGGGGAGATAAGAATGCTATGGACGGAAACTTTCATGTCTGGTATTCTAACCATGGGGAATGAAGTCTGTAGACTAACCTTTCCTCTTTGTTTCAGATGACAGAGCAGCCTGGTACCAGGGACAGTCGACCATGCTGTCAACTTTGGTTGTCTGACAACTGAAGACTTCCTAACTCTATTGTTTACCCATAGGGTTGCAAAATTTGAGTACCTTTCCCAAAATCCCAACCTTTTTCAGAATGACATGTTGGAGGATTCCTGCTTATTCCCTCTTGATTCCAGGAAACTTCCAGACAGGACTTTGGGGAAGTTAACAGAATTTTGCAAATCTACCCTGGCAGTTCAGTGGCCTTGTGGTTAGTATACACCCTGAGATTGGAAGGTTGGGAATCCAATCACCGTCATACCAATGATGCATCTCCACTTGGCAGAGGAGAAACAGTGCCTTACAAAAGTATTCATCCCCCTTGGCGTTTTTCCTATTTTGTTGCATTACAACCTGTAATTTAAATAGATTTTTATTTGTATTTAATGTAATGGACATACACAAAATACTGAAATGAAAAAAATGACTTGTTTCAAAAAATTCCAAAAAATAAAAAAAAGAAAAGTGATGCGTACATATGTATTCACCCCTTTGCCATGAAGCTCCTAAATAAGATATGGTGCAACCAATTGCCTTCAGAAGTCACATAATTAGTTAAATAAAGTCCACCTGTGTGCAATCTAAGTGTCACATGATCTCAGTATATATACTCCTGTTTTGAAAGGCCCCAGAGTCTGCAACACACTAAGCAAGGGGCACCGTCAAGCAAACGACACCATGAAGACCAAGGAGCTCTCCAAACAGGTCAGGGACAAAGTGCTGGAGAAGTACAGATCAGAGTTAAAAAATATCAGAAACGTTGAACATCCCACGGAGCACCAATAAATCCATTATTAAAAAATGGAAAGAATATGGCACCACAACAAACCTGCCAAGATAGTGCTGCCCACCACAACTCACAGACCAGACAAGGAGGGCATTAATCAGAGAGACAACAAAGACACCAAAGATAAGGAGGAGGGAGCTGTGAAGCTCCACAGCAAAGATTGGGGTATCTGTCTATAGGACCACTTTAAGCTGCACACTCCACAGAGCTGGGCTTTAGGGAAGAGTGGCCAGAAAAAAGCAATTGCTTAAAGAAAAAAATTGGCAATCACGTTTGGTGTTCGACCAAAGGTCATGTGGGAGACTCCCCAAACATATTGGAAGAAGGTACTCTGGTCAGATGAGACTGAAATTGAGCTTTTTGGCCATCAATGAAAACACTATGTCTGGAGAAAACTCAACTCCTCACATCACCCCAAGATTACCATCCCCACAGTGAAGCATGTTGGTGGCAGCATCATGCTGTGGGGATGTTTTTCATTGACAGGGACTGGGAGACTGATCAGAATTGAAGGAATGATGGATAGCTCTAAATACAGGGAAATTCTGGAGGGAAACCTGTTTCAGTCTCCCAGAGTTTTGAGACTAGGACGGAGGTTCCCCTTCCAGCAGGACAATGACCCTAAGAATACTGCAAAAGCAACACTCGAGTGGTTTAAGGGGAAACATTTAAATGTCTTGGAATGGCCTAGTCAAAACCCAGACCTCAATCCAATTGAGAATCTGTGGTATGACTTAAAGAATGCTGTACACCAGCAGACCCCATCCAACTCGAAGGAGCTGGAGCAGTTTTGCCTTGAAGAACGGGCAAAAATCCCAGTAGCTAGATGTGCCAAGCTTATAGAGACATACCCCATGAGACTTGCAGCTGTAATTGCTGCAAAAGGTGGCTCTACAAAGTATTGACTTTGGGGAGGTGGATAGTTATGCACGCTCAAGTTTTCTGTTATTTTGTCTTATTTCTTGTTTGTTTCACAGTAAAACAAAAATATTTGTATCTTCAAAGTGGTAGGCATGTTGTGTAAATCAAATGATACAAACCACCAAAAATCTATTTTAATTCCAGGCTTTAAGGCAACAAAATAGGAAAAATGCCAAGGTGGGTGAATACTTTCGCAAGCCACTGTACACTATACAGTGCCTTCGGAAAGTATTCAGACCCCTTGATTCAGACCCCCTTCCACATTTTGTTACGTTACAGTTTTATTCTAAAATGTATTTCTTTCTTCATCAATAGTGACAAAGCAAAAACAGGTTTTTAGACATTTTTGCTAATTAATTAAACACAAATAACTGAAATATCACATTTAGATAAGTATTCAGACCCTTTACTCAGTACTTTGTTGAAGCACTTTTGCCAGCGATTACAGCATCAAGTCTTCTTGGGTATGACTCTACGAGCTTGGCACAGCTGTATTTGGGGAGTTTCTCCCAATCTTCTCTGCAGATCCTCTCAAGCTTTGTCAGGATGGATGGGGAGCGTTGCTGCACAGCTATTTTCAGGTCTTTCCAGAGATGTTTTATCAGGTTCAAGTCCGGCCTTTGGCTGGGCCACTCAAGAACACTCAGGGACTTGTCCCGAAGCCACTCCTGCGTTGTCTTGATTGTGTGCTTAGTGTCGTTGTCCTGTTGGAAGATGAACTTTCAACCCAGTCTGAGGTCCTGAGCTCTCTGGAACAGGTTTTCATCAAGGATCTCTCTGTACTTTGCTCCATTCATCTTTCCCTTGATTCTGACTAGTCTCCCAGTCCCTGCTGCTGATAAACACCCCCACAGCATGATGCTGACACCAACATGCTTCACTGTAGGGATGGTGCCAGGTTTCCTCCAGCTGTGGTGCTTGGCATTCAGGCCAACGAGTTCAATCTTGGTTTCATCAGACCAGAGGAACTTGTTTCTCATGGTCTGAGAATCTTTAGGTGCCTTTAGTCAAACTCCAAGGAGGCTGTCAAGTGCCTTTTACTGAGGAGTGGCTTCCGTCTGGCCACTCTACCATAAAGGCATGATTGGTGGAGTGCTGCAGAGATGGCTGTCCTTCTGGAAGATCTCCCATCTGCACAAAGGAACTCTAGAGCTCTGTCAGAGTGATTATCGAGTTCTTGGTCACCTCCTTGACCAAGGCCCTTCTCCCCCAGTTTGGTCGGGCAGCCAGCCATAGGAAGAGTTTTTGAGCGGGTTGAGAGTTTCAAGTTCCTTGGTGTCCACATAACCAATGAATGATCATGGTCCAAACACACTAAAACATTTGTGAATAGTGCACAACAACACCTTTCCCCCCAGGAGACTGAAAGGATTTGGCATGGGTCCCCAGATCCTCAAAAAGTTAAACAACTGCACCATCGAGAGCATCCTGACTGGCTGCATCACTGCCTGGTATGGCAACTGCTTGGCATCTGACATAAGGTGCTACAGAGGGTAGTACGTACGGCCCAGTACATCACCGGGGCCAAGATTCCTGTCATCCATGACCTATATACTAGGCGGTGTTAGAGGAAGGCCCAAAAAATTGTCAAAGACTCCAGTCACCCAAGTCATAGACTGTTCTCTCTGCTACTGCACGGCAAGAGGTACCGGAGCGCCAAGTTTAGGACCAAAAGGCTTCTTAAAACCTGTTTGGGATAAGGGGCAGCATTTTCAGCATACTTCTTTTGACATGTTTCTACGAACTGTAATATGACTTTTCTTCTGAACTTTCGCCTGGACTTGCCCGCGTGTCGTGTGTTTTGATTTGTGAACTGAACGTGCTAATAAAAGGAGGTATTTGTACATAAATTATGGACTTTATCGAACAAATCAAACAATAATCAAATTTATTGTGGAACTGGGATTCCTGGGAGTGCATTCTGATGAAGATCATCAAAGGTAAGTGAATATTTATAACGCTATTTCTGACTTCTGTTGACTCCACAACATGGCGGATATCTGTATGACTTGTTTTGTTGTCTGAGCACTGTACTCAGATTATTGCATGGTTTGCATTTTCGGTAAAGTTTTTTTTAAATCTGACACAGCGGTTGCATTAAGGAGAAGTATATCTCTAATTCTGTGCACAACACTTGTATCTTATATTAAAGTTTATGATGACTATTTCTGTAAATTGATGGGGCTCTCTGCAAATTCACCGGATGTTTTCGAGGCACAACATTACTGAACAATAACGCGCCAATGTAAACTGAGATTTTTGGATATAAATATGAACTTTATCGAACAAACATACATGTATTGGTTAACATGAAATCCTTTGAGTGCCATCTGATGAAGATCGTCAAAGGTTAGTGATTAATTTGATCTCTATTTCTGCTTTTTGTGACTCCTCTCTTTGGCTGGAAAATGGATGTACGTGTTTTTGTGACTAGGCTCTGACCTAACATGTTGTGCTTTCGCTGTAAAGCCTTTTTGAAATCGGACACAATGGGTAGATTAACAAGAAGTTAAGCTTAATTTGGTGTATTGCACTTGTGAATGTATGAAAGCTAGCGGAACCCCTAGCCATAAGAAGTTTAACAGCTTCTACCCCAAGTCATAAGACTGCTGAACAATTAACTTCTTATGGCTGCAGGGGCAGTATTGAGTAGCTTGGATGAAAAGGTGCCCATTGTAAACGACCAGCTCCTCAGTCTCAGTTGCTTATATATGCATATTATTATTAGTATTTTAGATAGAAAACACTCTAAAGTTTCCAAAACTGTCAAAATATTGTCTGTGAGTATAACAGAGCTGATATTGCAGATGAAACCCTGAGGAAAATCAAAACAGGAAGTGGCTACTATTTTGAAAACTCCATGTTCCATAGCCTCCCTTTGCTCTACTTAAAGGGATATCAACCAGATTCCTTTTCCTATCGCTTGCTCAAGGTGTCAACAGTCTTCAGACATAGTTTCAGGCTTTTATTTTGAAAATCGATCCAGAACGATAACATCGCGTCAAGTGGTCGCATGAATTTTGCTCGTGCAACAGAGTTGCCATTGCTTTTCCCTCTCCTACTGATAAAGACATTTGCGGTTGATATATTATCGATTATATATTTTAAAAACAACCTGAGGATTGATTATAAAAACATTTGACATGTTTCTGTGGACATTACGGAAACTATTTGGAATTTGTCTGCGTTGTCGTGACTGCTCTTTCCTCTGGATTTTTTAAATTTTTAATTACCCCTTTTTCGAGGTATCCAATTGTTAGTAGCTACTATCCCCCCACAGGAGTCGCCCGGCCCGCCACAGGAGTCGCTGGTGCATGATGAGACAAGGATATCCTTACCAGCCAAACCCTCCCTAACGACGCTAGGCCAATTGTGCGTCTCCCCACAGACCTCCCGGTTGCGGCCGGTTATGACAGAGCCTGGGCGCGAACCCAGTCTCTAGTGGCACAGCTGGCGCTGCAGTACGGCGACCTTATTAACCACTGCGCCACCCGGGAGTCTTCCCGTGGATTTCTGAACATAACACGCCAAACAAACTGAGGTATTTTGGATATAAAAATAATCTTTATGGAACAAAAGGAACATTTGTTGTGTAATTGGGAGTCTCGTTAGTGAAAACATCCGAAGATCATCTAAGGTAAACGATTAATTTGATTGCATTTCTGATTTTCGTGACCAGCTACTTGATGCTAAGTGTACTTAATGTTTTGTTGAGTGATTGATAAACTTACACAAACGCTTGGATTGCTTTAGCTGTAAAGCACATTTTCCAAATCTGACACGACAGGTGGATTAACAAAAGGCTAAGCTGTGTTTTCCTATATTGCACTTGTGATTTCATGAATATAAATATTTTTAGTAATATTCATTGAATGTAGCAATTCAGTGGTTGTTGATGACAATTATCCCATTAACGGGATTGCTGCCATAACAAGTTAATCACCCTGTATATAGCCTCGTTATTGTTATGTAAATATTATTATTATTATTATTTTCTTAACTTTAGTTCATTTAGTAAATATTTTCTTAACTCTATTTCTTGAACTGCATTGTTGGTAAAGGGCTTTAAGTAAGCATTTCACGGTAAGATCTACACCTGTATTCGGCACATGTGACAAATAACATTTGATTTGATTTGGTGGTTCCAAACTTCTTCCATTTAAGTATGATGGAGGCCAATGTGTTCTTGGTGACCTTCCATGATGCAGACATTTTTTGCTACCCTTCCCCAGATCTGTGCCTCGGCGCAATCCTGTCTCTGAGCTCTAAAGACAGTTGCTTCAACCTCATAGCTTGGTTTATGCTCTGACATGCACTGTCAACTGTGGGACCTTATATAGACAGGTGTGTGTCTTTCCAAATCATCTCCAATAAATTGAATTTACCACAGGTGGACTCCAATCAAGTTGTAGAAACATCTCAAGGATGTTCAATGGAAACAGGATGCAACTCAATTTCAAGTCTCACAGCAAAGGGTCTGAATATTATGTAAATAAGCTATTTCTGTTTTTTATTTTTAATACAATTGCAAAAATGTCTCAACCTGTTTTAGCTTTGTCATTATGGGGTATTGTGTTTAGATTGCTGAAGATTTTTTTTGTATTTTTTAAATCCATTTTAGAATAAGGCTGTAATGTAACAAAATGTGGAAAATGTCATCGGTCTGAATAATTCCAAAGGTACTGTATATAGAAAAGTATGAGGACACCCCTTCAAATGAGTGGATTTTGGCTATTTCAGCCACATCCGTTGCTGACAGGTGTATAAATATGAGCATGCAGCCATGCAATCTCCATATAGAAACATTGTCAGTAGAAATGCCTTACTGAAGAGCTCAGTGACTTTCAACGTGGCACCATCATAGGATGCCACCTTTCTAACAGGTCAGTTCGTCAAATTTCTGCCCTGCTAGAGCTGCCCCAGTCAACTGAAAGCGCTGTTATTGTGAAATTGAAACGTATAGGAGCGACAACGTCTCAGCCGCAAAGTGGTAGGCCACACAAGCTTACAGAAGAGAACCGCAGAGTGCTGAAGCGCATGGCGCATAGAAATCGTCTATCCTTGGTTGCAGCCCTCACTACCAAGTTCCAAACTGCCTCTGGAAGCAACTTCAGCACAATAACTGTTCGTCGGGAGTTTCATGAAATGGCTTCCCATGGCCAAGCAGTCGTACACAAGCCTGCGATCACCATGCGCAATGCCAAGCATTGGCTAGAGTGGTGTAAAGCTCACTGCCATTGGACCCTGAAGCAGTGGAAACGCATACTCTTGAGTGATGAATCACGCTTCACCATCTGGCAGTCCGACGGACAAATCTGGGTTTGGTGGATGCCAGAAGAACGCTACCTGTCCCAATGCATAGTGCTAACTGTAAAGTTTGGTGGAGGAGGAATAATGGTCTGAGGCTGTTATTCATGGTTTGGACTATCCCCTTAGTTCCAGTGAAGGGAAATCTTATCGCTACAGCATACAATGACATTCTAGACGATTCTGTGCTTCCAGCTTTGCGTCAACAGTTTGGGGAAGGCCCTTTCCTGTTTCAGAACAACAATGCCCCCATGCATAAAGCGAGGTCCATACAGAAATGGTTTTGTGTGGAAGAACTTGACTGGCCTGCACAGAGCCCTGACCTCAATCCCATCTAACATCTTTGGGATGAATTGGAACGCCGACTGCGAGCCAGGCCTAATTGCCCAACATCAGTGCCCGACCTCACTAATGCTCTTGTGGCTGAATGGAAGCAAGTCCCCACAGCAATGGTCCAACATCTAGTGGAAAGCCTTTCTCAGAACGGTGGAGGCTGTTATAGCAGCAAAGGATGGACAAACTCCATATTAATGCCCATGATTATGGAACGAGATGTTCGATTAGCAGGTGTCCACATACTTTTGACCATGTAGTGTAGATTGGGGGTAGGGCCCTGTGATAGACTAGCATCCTGTCCAGAAACAGACTCCTGCTTCTACTGTATGCACCGTTCAGACTCGTGCAAGGCTTTTTTTACTTACCCTGGTTGGTCTGCTGCAACCCTCCAGGACCAGGCGGGCTGGTGCAGGTGAGTCATGAATACTCACAGTAGGTAAATGGGACACTGTGTGCTATTGGTCACCATTGAAAAACAAGGATGTTCAAGTGGTCAATGTGAACCATCTGCTCTGAGTATAGAATTTTCTGCCATGTGTTGTAATTTTCCCATGGAAAAGGGTAAGAAAGCTACACATAGACATATAGTGACATAGGCTTTTAGAGATGCAGGCCAATTTAGGGAGTGTGTGAAAAGAATACACAGCACATAACCCATACTGAGGTTGTCTGACTTGTTTTGAACAGCCCATGAGTGTTTATAAAGCATGAAAAAGATCCAGCGTGGCTGAACCCACAGTCCGACCAGCAAAAAGGAAGTTCCCTCCTAGTGTGTGGCGTAAACTTGGCTCCAATAAAAGCATCCGTTTGCCACCTCGGCGGTAGACAACACGTAGCCTTTGTTTACCACAAAACATCCCCTCGGACGAGTCTGGAGGTACGACCCTTCAGTTTCCCTTTGCAATCAAGCACCATATTGGAGCCACAGTGGAACCCAAATGGACATACAGTAGCTGCCATAACACATGGTGGAGTATTCTTGATACACACAGGAAACTGTTTAGTGTGAAAAACCCAGTAGCGTTGCAGTTCTTGACACAAGCTTATGCGCCTGGCACCTACTAGGCACTTAAATATTTTGTCTTGCCAATACACCCTCTGAATGGCACACATACACAATCCATGTCTCAATTGTCTCAAGGCTTAAAAATCCTTCTTTAACCTGTCTCCTCCCCTTCAGCTACACCAATTGAAGTGGATTTAACAAGTGACATCAATAAGGGACCACAGCTCTCAACTGGATTCACCTGGTCAGTCTGTCATGGAAAGAGCATGCGTCCTTAATGTTTTGTACAGTCGGTGTATACCCTTCCTCATACACTATATCAGTTTGTCAGACTGCCCTTTGGTTTGTGTTGTTCACCACTGCTGTTTTCAAGATGTTCAGCATTCCTCCCTTGGGCAGGAAACCACCTTTCTGTCATCAAACATATGCTTCTCAGCACATTACATTTTGTATTTTAAAGATTAGTTTGCTCCCAAACGTGACCAAATATACAGTATGTACCTCTATATATGGCAAAATATATGCCCCTATCAAATGAGAAGTTAGTTCAATCCACCCAATCAATGGGGGTTTATTTACTCTTTGGCAACATAATAGATCATATTCATTCACAGTTGAGTGTTCAAAACATTTACAAACCATGTCATATATATATATATATTTCCATACATATGTGTATCAAACAACAATACAAAGTTAGAGAAAGAGCAGAGAAAAGCTGTGCAGTATCCAAGACAAGGTTAGGATTAGGTTAAATTACCCATAGAATAAAGAGATATTGAACAACATATATATCCATAGGTCATACATTGCATTGGAATCTACAAAGCATTCAACTGGACAATAATTAGTTGGAATATGATGACAACAGTTTGAATAGTTTTGGTAACACTTTACCTTAACAGGTAAAACTTTACATTAAGGTGTACTTAAAATTATTCTTAAATTCAGAGTTCTCTGATACAGAAAGGTTGGGTTAAATGTGGAAGACACAATTCGGTGGAATCCATTCAGGTGTGTTGACTAGGTACCCCCTTTGTTAGTTATAAAAGTTAAACAGTTATAACACATTAGTTAGCTCTAAGTTATCGTTAAATGAATAATTAACAGTTTATTAACTACTTATTTATGTATAAAAGTATTCCTTAATACAGTATTTCTCCATCCTGGTCCTGGGGACCCAAAGGGGTGAACATGTCTGTTTTTGCCCCAACACCAACACACCTGACTCACATCGAAAAGCTTGATGATGAGTTGATTAGTCGAATCAAGTGCTAGCGCAAGAACAAAAATGTACACCCTTTTGTGTCCCCAGGACCATCATTAAGAAACACTGCCTTAATGTAAAGTGTTACCCAATAAGGTTTACAAAACCATTGAAGTGATACATTCATAGATGATACGAAATCTGTGTTTCAAGTATGCCTTAAAATCAATCCAAGCAATGCAACTGTGTACTGGTTCTCATTCCAAACATGAAGAAATGTCTGAGCTCGAGGTGCAGTAGATGAGCTTGTATGTGCTGTACCTGAGGTCAAGTCATTTTTGATCACATTCCTTTGAAATGTCTGTAAATGAGTGATAAGTCAATTTACAGATGAATTAAAAACGGCATTTGATAGTTTCACGTTTCTTTGGAGACTTGAATTTCTTTTTAGTCGTATGTTTCACAGTATTCGGCCCCACAGTAGTAGTCGCAGCACAGTAGTCGCAGCACATATGACAGATATTAGGATTGAGTGCTCGTCAAATTGTTGTCAACAACAAACCTCTACCTATGTTATTTACAGCAGAAAGCAAAACAATTACATTACGCACCATCAGTATTAGTTAGTCATACAAATGAACACATTGATACAGAATTATGAGTGTTACGGGTGAGCCTCTGTTCTACCAATGTGCTCCATATAATTTTCCTTGAAGTCAATCATCATCCATATCCTTCTCCTCGGTCAGGCGTTCCAGTGGCAGCGTGGTTCTGTTCCTGGGGTTTTTCTTGCGGTGTCGTCGAGGCCGGGCCTCTGAGAACCAGTTGGCGAGGGTCATGGCGACGCGGATGAGGCCCAGGTTGATGCAGTGCACCTCGGAGGTGACAGGGATGTCTGAGAAGAGGGCGTGATCCCGGCATAGCAGGGCAGAGCTGCCACTGCTCTCGAAGTCTCGGACTATGTTCAGGATCTCCTCACGCTCCGCCTGACGCATCATGCCTCGCACGTTCAGCAGGGTGGAGACGTGCTTCTTCCTGCAGGGATGATGGAGGGAGAGAAGGGGAGGAAAGGGAGGGAGATAGAGACTGGAGTTAGTGCGTTCCAGTGGTTTTGATGCTGATTCATGATTCAATTATGCAGAGCAAAGGGCCATAACTTATTATGTTCAGTTTATCTATTGATAAAAAATGATGTGTATTTCACGTCAATTAGACATGATTCAACAAAGATGTGACAAAACCTGAATTGTTTTACATTTCTTCACCCGGTACATCTACCAGACTTTCCAAGTAAATTTAATTTAAAGTGTGTTGCGATTTTAAATTGACTTTAACTTAAGTTTGATTTGATTTGCTGATTGTTTCAATATGAACAAGAGGAAGGGTTTGTTCACAAAGCAATCAAGGGTGGGGTGAAACTGACTGAGCCTGTAAACAAAGGTGTTAAACAGTGGTTGGGGGGGGGGGGGACATATGGGGGAGTCCCAGTGGTGGACTGCAGACTTTGATCTCTGAAAATACCAACGGCGAGAAAACAAAAGGCACTCCTTGTGCCTGAATGAGTTAACATCGTATCAACCTGCTTTAGCTCCATCCTTTGATTCCAGAGAGTGGCACCAGACTGTCTCCCGTGGGGTGGCAGGAAAAGGAAATACTCCGCAGCAGCTTCCTGTCTGCCGGGCCACGGGTCATGCGTCACATATTGGGTACGCTGCCAGCTAGCAGTCCAGTGGCTGACCCCATGAAACACACAAACAACGAGGGGCCAGGGACAGTACCTTATGGGGCTAACCAGCCTCTACCACTCAAAACAGCCCCTCGGTCCTCTCCAAGAATAGCAGGGTTAATATAAGTATGTTTCCGTACTTCTTTTCCTTGTGTTGACCCATTGTGTCAATAGAAAGTCTACAATGAGTGCACAAAACTTTAGGAATAACTGCTCTTTCCATGACATAGACTGACCAGGTGAAAGCTGTGATCCCTTATTGATGTCACTTGTTAAATTCACTTCAATCAGTGTAGATAAATGGGAGGTGACAGGGTAAAGAATAATTTTAAAGCCTTGAGACAATTGAAACATAGATTGTGTGCCATTCAGAGGGTGAATTGGCAAGAGAAAAGATTTAAGTACCTTTGAACGGGTTATGGTAGTATGGCAGGTGCATCGGTTTGAGTGTGTCAACAACTATGACGCTGCTGCGTTTTTCACGCTCAACAGTTTCCCGTGTGTATTAAGAATGGTCCACGAAGGTGAACGGAAAGTCTCTGGAGCAACGAACCGCACTTGCTGTCTCTGCCTGGCCAGTTCCCCTCTTTCCACTGGGATTCTCTGCCCTTACCGTATTACAGGGGCTGAGTCACTGGCTTACTAGGGCTCTTTCATACCGTCCCTTCATACCGTCCCCTGTCTGGGTTGGCGCCCCCCCCCCCCCCCCCCTTGGGTTGTGCCGTGGCGGAGATCTTTGTGGGCTATACTCGGCCTTGTCTCAGGATGGTAAGTTGGTGGTTAAATGTATCCCTCTAGTGGTGTGGGGGCTGTGCTTTGGCAAAGTGGGTGGGGTTATATCCTTCCTGTTTGGCCCTGTCCGGAGGTGTCATCGGATGGGGCCACAGTGTCTCCTGACCCCTCCTGTCTCAGCCTCCAGTATTTATGCTGCATTAGTTTATGTGTCGGGGGGCTAGGGTCAGTCTGTTATATCTGGAGTACTCCTCCTGTCCTATCCGGTGTCCTGTGTGAATTTAAGTATGCTCTCTCTAATTCTCTCTTTCTCTCTTTCTTTCTCTCTCTCGGAGGACCTGAGTCCTAGGACCATGCCTCAGGACTACCTGACATGATGACTCCTTGCTTTCCCCAGTCCACCTGGCCGTGCTGCTGCTCCAGTTTCAACTGTTCTGCCTGTGATTATTATTATTTGACCATGCTGGTCATTTATGAACATTTGAACATCTTGGCCATGGTCTGTTATAATCTCCACCCGGCACAGCCAGAAGAGGACTGGCCACCCCACATAGCCTGGTTCCTCTAAAGGTTTCTTCCTAGGTTTTGGCCTTTCTAGGGAGTTTTTCCTAGCCACCGTGCTTCTACACCTGCATTGCTTGCTGTTTGGGGTTTTAGGCTGGGTTTCTGTACAGCACTTTGAGATATCAGCTGATGTACGAAGGGCTATATAAATACATTTGATTTGATTTTGATTTGATTTGATTTTAACCAAAGGACATCCAGCCAACTTGACAACTGTGGGAAGCACTGGAGTCAACATGGGCCAGCATCCCTGTGGAACGCTTTCAACACCTTGTAGAGTCCATGCCCCAACAAATTGAATCTGTTCCGAGGGGAAAAGGTGGTGCAATTCAATAGTAGGAAGGTGTTCCTAATGTTTTATACAGTCAGTGTATATGTGGACTTAAATTGTGCTACCTTTGTCCACATGCCAAAAACAGCACTTATGAAACTGCACTGTGGAATGTAGGTTCTGTGTACTGTGGCATTGCGTATATAGGAAATGGGGACCAATGAATGACACTTAGCAAATTAGTTCACTGTACAACGTTTCTAAACAGTGCTCTATACTGCATTCCCCAAATGATTGAAACCTTTACCGTATGTCTGGAAACTCCTTCACCAGAACAGCAACTTCCATCTGGATGGACGGAGTGTCCTCTAGTAGAATGATGTCAGCTAGATGAGCGAGGACACTGTCCAGCCAAGAGGATCCTGACTCCTGAGAGAAGAGATATAAGATAAGTCATCATAAAAATGTGTAACACGAATGACCACCCAGAGACATATAAAAGCATTTGAAAACGCATATGCATTCATCATTGTCCGTTTTTGTCCTTAAAAGGTTTAGCTAATTTCATTGTTCTGGATGAGTTGCGTACTGTAAGTACAAAGGTCAATCATCTCGTTTGTCCATCAGCCATCAACAGATTGAAAAACCATTGTCTCAATCCATGATTGTTGGACAAAGAATCCACCAAAACCACTCATTCCTTTTAATGTAGTGTTAAATATCACTAATATGTGACAATAATGATTTTTGTGAACAAATGTTTCATTTTGGCGTTAAAATAAGATTGGGAGCAACATGGAAAATCATTGTGGAAATCTGTTGCAGCTCAAGTCGACTACAAAATCCACTAATCAATTCTCTATCTATGGGCTGACTGGCTAGCTAGCTAGGTAGCTAGCTAACGTTAGCAAATGTAGCTACACACAATAATACCAAAGACAATAATAGCATGTAACATAAAATGTAGCTAGTTAGCTGTAAAATCGCCTAAACAAACTGCACTATCAATTTAGGACTCTACAATCTTTGGCGAACACCAAACGGGATTGCTTATTTTTTTCTTTAAGCAGTGGCTTTTTTCTGGCCACTCTTCTATGTTCAACCTGCAGATGATTGTGCCTCATAGTGGAGTCTAACAGGCTGACCACACCGCTCGCGTCGCATGCGCGAGCGTTGCAAAATCAAATTTGAAATCTATGTTATTAAAATTATTAAATTATTGCACCCACACTGCTCGCACGCGCCAACGAGCATCTGCGTTGCCACGGGCTAAAATAGAAATCAGTTCTATATCTGATGCAGATCACGCTGCAAGTCCTGCCTCTCCTATCTCCTCATTGGTTTATAGAAGCAGATACCCACGTGCCATCTCCTCATCGGTTATACCCACATGGGTGACTGAAAGACGAACAAGGTCAGTGGCGGTAATGCACCTAATTTATGAAAGTTGCCAATCGCAATATAAAGTTAGGAGAAGAAAAAGCCTGGAAGGAAGAGAGATGACTAAAAACGATTCGGTTGACCGTTTTATGTGTGGATTAATTGTTGCAGTAGAGGACCATGTGTATTTCAGGTTAGCAACAGCAAGCTAGCTAAATAGGACAAATTAGCTAGCAAGTGCAAGCTAACTAGCTAAATTGCCATAAATGTTTAATCCTTTTCGACCTTTCCACAAAGTAATATAATTGGTTCAGAGTTTGTTTTGATATTTTAACATGCGTGTCGTGATCGCATTTGGTATGTGGGGACAAAATACATTTATGCACGATGGCGCACACGCGCAGCCAATTTGGGTCCCGTGTAACATTCGCAACGGCAGATAAACTTTTGATAAGATAGAAAATGTTGCCCATGGCACGTCAATGGTCCATGCAGTGCATTATGGGCGATTCAGAGACAAGGACTGAATGGGAGTCTTTTGGGCGCTAGCTCAAAAACTCAACATTAGCACAAACTTAATCAACAAGAAGTAAACATTACAAATATTTTCTGATATGGCAAGATAATTAACTTGCTATCCGTAGGATCATATAGCTTTGGAATCGTGACACTACATACTTGAGGAAAATAGCCATGTTTCTCAACATACTTTTAAACACATACTTTGAGAAGGGATTGCATGACGATTAGCTTAGCAACCTCGTCACACAACAAATCAAATCAAATTGTATTTGTCACATGCGCCGTGTATCCCTTATCGTGAAATACTTACTTACAAGCCCTTAACCAACAATGCAGTTCAAGAAATAGAGTTAAGAAAATATTTACTAAATAAACTAAAGTAAAAAATAAAAGGTAACACAATAAAATGACATAACAATAAAAAGGCTATATACCGGGGATACCGGTAACGAGTCAATGTGCCTGGGGTACAGATTAGTTGAGGTAGTTTGTACATGTAGGATGCCGAGCAGTTGCCATACCAGGCGGTGATGCAACCGGTCAGGATGCTCTAGATGGCGTAGCTTTAGAACCTTTTGAGGATCTAGGGACCCATGACAAATCTTTTCAGTCTCCTGATGGGGAAAAGGTGTAACCATGCCCTCTTCACGACTGCCTTGGTGTGTTTGGACCATGATAGTTAGTTGGTGATGTGCACACCAAGGAACTTTAAACTCTCGACCCGCTCCACTACAGCCCCCTTCGATGTTAATGGGGGCCTGTTTGGCCCTCCTTTTCCTATAGTCCACGATCAGCTCCTTTGTCTTGCTCACATTGAGGGAGAGGTTGTTGACCTGGCACTACACTGCCAGGTCTCTGACCTCCTCCCTATAGTCTGTATCCTTGTTGTCGGTGATCAGTGTTGTGTCGTCAGCAATCCTAATGATGGTGTTGGAGTCGTGCTTGGCCATGCAGTTGTGGGGGAACAGGGATTACAGTAGGGGACTAAGAACGCACCCCTGAGGGGCCCCGGTGTTGAGGATCAGTGTGGCAGATGTGTTGTTGCCTACTCTTACCAACTGGGGGTGACCCGTCAGAAAGTCCAGGATCCAATTGCAGAGGGAGGTGTTTAGTCCAAGGGTCTTTAGCTTAATGATTAGCTTAATGGACACTATGGTGTTGAACACTGAGCTGTCGTCAATGAAGAGCATTCTCACATAAGTGTTAATTTTGTCCAGGTGGGAAAGGGCAGTTTGGAGTGTGATTACATGATAACGTGAACACGATTGGTCAATAGTCTGCTGGGTGGGGCGTTATACGTTCCGTCATTCATTGTATTCCTTTCTCCTTTCTATAATATCGCTGGCAACGGCACCATGCAATGCACCCTGGACTAAAGAGGTAGACACATAGGAAAATTGGGCTAGACCCTCCTTTAAATTACACATTTCTCAAAGTAGGAATATCGCAAAAATATGATCAATGGATAGTTCGCGAGAAGACATCCTCCAGAGTTATAACATCGGCCAGTATTGAAATCTGACATGTATGATAGATGGTTTCGCGATGTAAAAGTCGCGAAACCCAGGGAATCGATCAAACATCTCTCAGAGATGCACAAAAACAATATAATATTCCAAATGGGTGAACCTAAAGAGTCCTCTTAAAGCTAGGGGGAAGAATTTTCACTTTTGGATAAATAGCGTGCCCAATTTCAACTTCCTGCTACTCATGCCACGAATATAACTTATGCATATTATTCATATATTTGGATAGAAAACACTCTGAAGTTTCTAAAACTGTTTGAATCATGTCTGTGAGTATAACAGAACTTATGTAGCAGGCAAAACTCAGAGGACTAACTGTTCAGAATATTTTCCCCCTTCTCTGTTCCCTGTATTGTCTTTGCCATGGGATATTTCATAGGAACCTATTTTCAGTTCCTACCACTTCCACTGGATGTCGCCAGTCTTTGGAATTTGATTGAGGTTATTCCTTTGTGCAATGAAGAAGTAGGCCAACTCGGAACTGGGGACACTTTTGTGAGTTGCGCAAGACGTGAAAAGCAGCGCTGGTTTGTTTTCTTTCCTGTATTGAATACAGATTGCCCCGTCTACATTTTGATCCATTATTAACGCTTAACAATACCTAACGTTGTATTACGAAAGTAGTTTGAAATATTTTGGCAAAGTTTATAGGCAACTTTTGAAATATTTTGTAGTGACGTTGCGTTTTTGTAAGCTGTTTTTTCTGGATCAAACGCGCTTTATAAATTGACATTTTGGATATATATGGACGGAATTAATCGAACAAAAGGACCAATTGTGATGTTTATGGGACATATTGGAGTGCCAACAAAAGAAGCTCGTCAAAGGTACTACATATTTTATACAATGCTCAAAAAAATAAAGGGAACACTAAAATAACACATCCTAGATCTGAATGAATGAAATATTCTTATTAAATACTTTTTTCTTTACATAGTTGAATGTGCTGACAACAAAATCACACAAAAATGATCAATGGAAATCAAATTTATCAACCCATGGAGGTCTGGATTTGGAGTCACACTCAAAATGAAAGTGGAAAACCACACTACAGGCTGATCCAACTTTGATGTAATGTCCTTAAAACAAGTCAAAATGAGGCTCAGTAGTGTGTGTGGCCTCCATGTGCCTGTATGACCTCCCTACAATGTCTCACAAGGGGTCTGAGGATCTCATCTCGGTACCTAATGGCAGTCAGGCTACCTCTGGCGAGCACATGGAGGGCTATGCGGACCCCCAAAGAAATGCCACCTCACACCATGACTGACCCACCGCCAAACCGGTCATGCTGGAGGATGTTGCAGGCAGCAGAACGTTCTCCACGGCGTTTTCAGACTCTCACGTCTGTCACATGTGCTCAGTGTAAACGCTGACTGTAGGAATGTCCACCAGAGCTGTTGAGAAATTCAATTCTCTACCACATCTGGCTTCTACACCTGCGGGATTGTCTGAGACCAGCCACCCAGACAGCTGATGAAACTGATGTGTATTTCTGTCTGTAATAAAGCCTTTTCCTGGGGAAAAATTTATTCTGATTGGCTGGGCCTGGCTCTTTAGTGGGTGATTGCTGCGCCCCTGCCCTGTCGTGTGAAATCGACAGTTTAGGGCCTAATGTATTTATTTAAAATGTCTGAGGCCAAATATTTTCAGTCTCCCGAGGGGGAATAGGTTTTGTGGTGAAGTGGACGCCAAGGAACTTGAAGCTCCCAACCTGCTCCACTACAGCCCCGTTGATGAGAATGGGGGCGTGTTCGGACCTCATTTTCCTGTGGTCCTCAATCATCTCCTTTGTCTTGATCACGTTGAGGGAGAGGTTGTTGTCCTTGCACCACACAGTCAGGTCTCTGACCTCCTCCCTATTTGGCTGTCTCATTATTGTTTGTGATCAGGCCTACCACTGTTGTGTCATCAGCAAACTTAATGATGTTGTTGGAGTCTTGCCTGGCCGTGCAGTCATGAGTGAACAGGGAGTACAGGAGGGGACTGAGCACGCACCCCTGAGGGGCCCCTGTGTTGAGGATCAGCGTGGAGAATGTGTTGTTACTGTCAGGAAATCCAGGATCCAGTTGAAGGAGGTGTTTCGTCCCAGGGTCCTTAGCTTAGTGATGAGCTTTGAAGGCACTATGGTGTTGAACTCTGAGCTGTTGTCAATGAATAGCATTCTCACATAGGTGTTCCTTTTGTGCAGGTGGGAAAGGGCAGTGTGGAGTGCAATAGAGATTGCATAATCTTTTGATCTGTTGGTGTGGTATGCATATTGGAGTGGGTCTAGGGTTTCTGGGATGATAGTGTTGATCTGAGCCATTACCAGCCTTTCAAAGCATTTCATTGCTAGAGACGTGAGTGCTACGGGTCAGTAGTCATTTAGGCAGGTTACCTTAGTGTTCTTAGGCCCAGGGACTATGGTGGTCTGCTTGAAACATGTTGGTATTACAGACTCAGACAGGGAGAGGTTGAAAATGTCAGTGAAGACACATGCCAGTTGGCCAGCGTGTGCTCAGAGTACACATCCTGGTAATCTGGCCCAGCGGCCTTGTAAATGTTGACCTGTTGAAAGGTCTTACTCACATTGGATGAGGAGAGCGTGATCACACAGACGTCCAGAACAGCTGATGCTCTCATGCATGTTTCAGTGTTACTTGCCTCAAAGTGAGCATAGAAGTTATTTAGCTCGTCTGGTAGGCTTGTGTCACTGGGCAGCTCTTGGCTGTGCTTCTCTTTGTAGTCTGTAATAGTTTGCAAGCCCTGCCATATAAGACGAGCGTCAGCGCCGGTGTAGTACGATTCGATCTTAGTCCTGTATTGAAGCTTTGCCTGTTTGATGGCTCATAGGAGGGCATAGCGGGATTTCTTATAAGCTTCCGGGTTAGAGTCCCGCTCCTTGAAAGCGGTACCTCTACCCTTTAACTCAGTGCGAATGTTGCCTGTAATCCATGGCTTCTGGTTGGTGTATGTACGTACAGTTACTGTGGGGATGTTGTCCTTGATGCACTTATTGATAAAGCCAGTAACTGATGTGGTATACTCTTCAATGCCATCGGAAGAATCCCGGAACATATTCTAGTCTGTGCTAGCAAAACATTCTTGTAGTTTAGCATCTGCTTCATCTGATCACTTTTATATAGACCGTGTCACTAGTGCTTCCTGCTTTAATTTTAAGCTTGTAAGCAGGAATCAGGAGGATAGAGTTATGGTCAGATTTGCCAAATGGAGGCAGAGGGAGAGCTCGGTAGGCATCTCTGTGTGTGGAGTAAAGGTGGTCCAGAATGTTTTCCCTCTGGTTATACATTTAACAAGCAGATAGAAAATAGGTAAAACTGATTTAAGTTTCCCTGCATTAATGTCCCCGGCCAATAGGAGCGCCACCTCTGGATGAACGTTTTCCTGTTTGCTTATGGCGGAATACAGCTCATTAAGTGTGGTTTTAGTGCCAGCCTTGGTCTGTGGTGGTATGTAGACAGCTATGAAAAATACAGATGAAAACTCTCTAGGTAGATAGTGTGGTCTGCAGCTTATCATGAGCTACTCTACCTCAGGCAGGCAAAACCTTGAGACTTCCTTAGATATCGTGCACCAGCTATTGTTTACAAATATGCATGGACCCCCGCCCCGTGTCTTACCAGAGACTGCTGTTCTGTCCTGCTGTTCAGTCTGTTGGTCCCTGCTTTGATGCATCTGTACTGACCTCGTCTTCTGGATGATAGCGGGGTGAACAGGCAGTGGCTCAGGTGGTTGTTGTCTTTGATGATCTGTATGGCCTTCCTGTGACATCGGGTGGTGTAGGTGTCCTGGAGGGCAGGGAGTTTGCCCCCGGTGATGTGTTGTGCAGACCTCACTACCCACTGGAGAGCCTTACGGTTGTGGGCGGAGCAGTTGCCGTACCAGGCGGTGATACAGCCCGACAGAATGCTCTTGATTGAGCATCTGTAGAAGTTTGTGAGTGCTTTTGGTGACAAGCCGAATTTCTTCAGCCTCCTGAGGTTGAAGAGGCGCTACTGCGCCTTCTTCACAACGCTGTCTGTGTGGGTGGACCAATTCAGTTTGTCTGTGATGTATACGCAGAGGAACTTAAAACTTACTACCCTCTCCACTACTGTCCCGTCGATGTGGATAGGGGGGTGCTCCGTCTGCTGTTTCCTGAAGTCCACAATCTTCTCCTTTGTTTTGTTGACGTTGAGTGTGAGGTTATTTTCCTGACACCACACTCTGAGGGCCCTTACCTCCTCCCTGTAGGCCGTCTCGTCATTGTTGGTAATCAAGCCTACCACTGTAGTGTTGTCCGCAAACTTGATGATTGAGTTGGAGGCGTGCATGGCCACGCAGTCGTGGGTGAACAGGGAGTACAGGAGAGGGTCTCAGAACGCAACCTAGTGGCTCCCCAGTGTTGAGGATCAGCAGGGTGGAGATGTTGTTACCTAACCTCACCACCTGGGGGCGGCCCGTCAGGAAGTCCAGTACCCAGTTGCATAGGGCGGGTTCGAGACCCAGGGTCTCGAGCTTGATGACGAGTTTGGAGGGTCCTATGGTGTTAAATGTTGAGCTGTAGTCGATGAACAACATTCTCACATAGGTATTCCTCTTGTCCAGATGAGTTAGGGCAGTGTGCAGTGTGGTTACGATTGCGTCGTCTGTGGACCTATTGGGGCGGTAAGCAAATTGGAGTGGGTCTAGGGTGTCAGGTAGGGTGGAGGTGATATGGTCCTTGACTAGTCTCTCAAAGCACTTCATGATGACGGAAGTGAGTGCTATGGGGCGGTAGTCGTTTAACTCAGTTACCTTAGCTTTCCTGGGAACATTAACAATGGTGGCCTTCTTGAAGCATGTGGGAACAGCAGACTGGGATAAGGATTGATTGAATATGTCCGTAAACACACCAGCCAGCTGGTCTGCGCATGCTCTGAGGACGCGGCTGGGGATGCCGTCTGGGCCTACAGCCTTGCGAGGGTTAACACGTTTAAATGTTTTACTCACGTCGGCTGCAGTGAAGGAGAGTCCGCAGGTTTTGGTAGCGTGCCGTGTCAGTGGCACTGTATTGTCCTCAAAGCGAGCAAAAAAGTTATTTAGTCTGTCTGGGAGCAAGACATCCTGGTCCGCGACGGGGCTGGTTTTCTTTTTGTAATCCGTGATTGACTGTAGACCCTGCCACATAACTCTTGTGTCTGAGCCGTTGAATTGTGACTCTACTTTGTCTCTATACTGACACTTAGCTTGTTTGATTGCCTTGCGGAGGGAATAGCTACACTGTTTGTATTCGGTCATGTTTCTGGTCACCTTGCCCTGGTTAAAAGCAGTGGT
This sequence comes from Oncorhynchus clarkii lewisi, assembly GCF_045791955.1. Lineage (NCBI taxonomy): Eukaryota > Metazoa > Chordata > Actinopteri > Salmoniformes > Salmonidae > Oncorhynchus > Oncorhynchus clarkii. The sequence continues at coordinate 45,394,794 of NC_092158.1, forward strand.
TCGTGCTTTCAGTTTCGAGCGAAAGCTGCCATCAATCCACGGTTTCTGGTTTGGGAATGTTTTAATCGTTGCTGTGGGTATAACATCGTCGATGCACTTTCTAATGAACTCGCTCACCGAATCAGCGTATTAGTCAATGTTGTTGTTGGACACAATGCGGAACATATCCCAATCCATGTGATCGAAGCAGTCTTGAATCAGATTGGCTTCTTTTTTTAGCCTCTGTCTGTAGGCTGGAAGCAACAAAATGGAGTCGTGGTCAAATTTTCCGAAAGGAGGGCGGTAGAGGGCCTTATATGCATCGCGGAAGTTAGAATAACAATGATCCAGGGTTTTACCAGCCCTGGTTGCGCAATCGATATGCTGATAGAATTTAGGGAGTCTTGTTTTCAGATTAGCCTTGTTAAAATCCCCAGTTTACAATGAATGCAGCCTCAGGATATGTGGTTTCCAGTTTCCAGTTTCATTCAGGGCCATCGATGTGTCTGCTTGGGGGGGAATATATACGGCTGTGATTATAATCAAAGAGAATTCCCTTGGTAGATAATGCGGTCGACATTTGATTGTGAGGAATTGTAAGTCAGGTGAACAGAAGGACTTGAGTTCCTGTATGTTGTTATGATCACACCACATCTCGTTAATCATAAGGCATACCCCCCCACCCCACTTCCTACCAGAAAGATGCATGTTTCTGTCGGCGCGATGTGTGAAGAAACCTGCTGGCTGCACCGATTCCGGTAGAGTCTCTCGAGTGAGCCATGTTTCCGTGAAGCAAAGAACGTTACAGTCTCTGATGTCTCTCTGGAATGCTACCCTTGCTTGGATTTCAGGGGGTGGTGCGCGATGTGCCTGTCTCCGGGGCCTGACCAGAAGACTGCTTAGTTTGCCCTTTTTACGGCGTCGTTGTTTTGGGTCGCCGGATGGGATCCGATCCATTGTCCTGGGTGGAAGGCAGAACACAGGATCCGCTTCGGGAAAGTCATATTCCTGGTCATAATGATGGTGAGTTGACGTTGACATTATATTCAGTAGTTCCTCCCGACTGTATGTACCGGTAATGAAACCTAAGATTACCTGGGGCACCAATGTAAGAAATAACACGTAAAAAAACAAAATACTGCATAGTTTCCTAGGAACGCGAAGCGAGGCGGCCATCTCTGTCGGTGCCGGAAGTAGCAGAACGGAAGGCAAGGACAGATTAGCCACTCGTCGCCTGATCCTCACAAGGCATTCTCAAATCTTCCCGCGACACCTATGTTTCCTCTTCCAGCGAATCACAGGGATCTGGGCCTGTTTGGGTGTCTGTAGTCTGTAGTATATCCCTCGCGTCCGACTCATTGAAGAAGAACTCCTCGTCCAATTTGAGGTGAGTAATCCCAGTTCTGATATCCAGAAGCTCTTTCGGTCGTAAGAGACGGTAGCAGCAACATTATGTACAAAACAAGTTACGAACGTTGCTAAAAAACAAACGAAATAGCATGGTTGTTTAAGAACCGATAAGACAGCAGCCCTCCCCTCCGGCGCCATCTTGATCCACAGAGTGATAACGCTGGCATGCGGGACCAAGGACTTGACTTTGACTGGAATACAAGTAATACATAAAATATGATAAGGCTGCACTAAGACACAGGGCTTCTGCCTCAGCCCATTCAGTGTGTGTGTGTGTGTGTGTGTGTGTGTGTGTGTGTGTGTGTGTGTGTGTGTGTGTGTAGTTTGTGTGTGTGTGTGTGTGTAGTTTGTGTGTGTGTGCTGAGACACAGATTTGTGTTTGATTATGGCCATGTGTCTTGTTTATGTCACACTACTTGAATGAGAGAAACAGATCATGCTCTACTGACTTCCTGGTTTAAGTCAAGTTGTAACAGATCTGTTCAGTAGACACTTTTTTTATAACCACAGAAGGAAGACTTTGCTCTTGCTTGTCAAGCTATGGCTCTGATTTCTTGTACATTCAAGCCTTTTAAATACCCTTCAGTTAACAAACCAGCTCTATCTCTTTATTGAAGCACAACTTCAACTAATATTGGATCATTAATTAGACAAATAAATCAGAGGAACACTGCTGTTCTGTATCTAAGGCCGTCTACCGATGGGATACGCACATCACTATCTGGAGTCGGTCGGTGTGGTGATTGTCTCACTGAACTGTAGCGAAGCTTTCATCCAACTGATATTCACAAGCATCATAACAATTGACTTAAATGGAAAAAAAGTCTGGAGCTTCTCGCACCCTTTTGTAAATATGCTCTAAAGTGGCAAGAGTATCAAAATAACTGTCAGGGACTGTATGGGGAAAATGGTTCTATTGTTAAAGGTTCTTTGTTGAAAGGGTTCTCCCTGGAACCAATAAATGTGTCTCCTACAGGGACAGCCAAAGAACCCTTTATAAATCCTATTTTTTTGAAAGCTATATGTTTTTCAGACATACTTTCTCAGAAAGAAAGACAACAGGGTACAGTGTGCTAACACAGCTTAAGCTCTCCATCCACTAAAAATATCCTCTTTCCTTTTAGACAGTGATTAAAAATGTATTCAACCCCCAGTTTCCACAGATGTCTCGTTCTGCTTCTCAAGCGAAAGGCAATCTAGGCTACCTAGAAACACATCAAAGTCGTCCAGCTGACAGGAACAGGAAGTTCCTCAAAACACAGAGACTTCCTGTTGTCAGCCCGAGGTGACAGACATTTGTTTCAACTGGCTCATGGAGAGGGGCAAATGCCATGCTGGCAGAACCAGTTCCTCACAATCTCCCACTCCCTGGCTAACACTAACGTAGGCCTGCACTAATTCATCTCCATCTTGCTGACAGCGGCCATTCTTCAGCCTTCTACCCCGTATCAACACTGTCTGAGTTACGCCTGACCTGGCAACCCCCAGGGTCACGGGACCATTCGTAACAGACAGGCCTCTGCATTCCAAAGCCGAAGTCCTTTTGTTTCGTCTTTTAAAAAACTTTTTTATTTTATTTTTTTAAATCTGCTTCAAAGTGATTTTTCAGAACAAGGTCAATGAAGAGTATAGGGAAGTCAGTTTCTCAGTGGAAAGACTGACAGGGTCTGCCCTATGTTCCCTCAGCCTTATCTGAGCCCTATGCTCCTTCAGCCCTATCTTTTCTGAGCCCTATGTTCCCTCAGCATGTCAGCCCTATGTTCTCTCAGCACCTCATTCACTTAATCAATTTCAAACTAAATTGACACGTGTATCGTATTTTATTAGAGGTCTGTTATAAATGCACGCTTAGGGTTTACCAAATAATTGTTGCGAGTGTTAAGCTCAATCGTCTTATTTCATTCAGATAGTTGTTCCCTTTCAGTCGGTCACTTGGTATAATATTCTACGGCAAGTCAACCAACGACCAATCCTATTCACCTGAAGAAAAATGAAAATGAAACGGGCCAATGGATGCTGGGGCTCGAGATTCAGCTCCAAGGTGTCTGTTAGTGGGGGGAGCGTACTTTGAGTTTTTTTCTGTTTGCTGAAAGCTAAGCACTTTCTGCTCTGCTTGTGTAGCTAATGCTTCCTTGCTTGGGTAAGAGGACCAGTGGTAAGAGTTCAAAAAGGCTAACCAGACAAATTTGAACCTGCAACCTCATGCATGGAGTTTCACAATGAAAAGTAAGTGCTGTCCTGTTTGCCTGGAGTGGAACCACACTCAGGAGGCTTGCTGGGAGAGAGCAGCAGCCGTGGTTAGAGTTAGAGTAAGGAGTGAGAGTGAGGCTCATTCCGGTTTCTCTGGCAGTGTTCAGAGTCTGGATTCCAGGAATGATATACTATCCCTGGTTGGCTCTGGACGGTTTTCAGAGTGTGAATCGGATGGCATCTGTACAGGGAGCCTAAAGCCCCGGTTTTGGATTCGGTGGAGGAGTGTGAACCATTGCTGGTTAATGCACCTTTGATGGAGCTGTGTCATAGGCTGGCAGATCACCTGGGGTGGATTGGCCATCTTCTCATCCACAGCGGAGTTCCTCCAGGTTTGGGTGAAGTTATTTACCTCCTGTCCATGCAGCGCTTACCCATGTTTAAAGATTTCGCTGATGACCTGGGATTCCCCTCATTCAACCAGGCTGGTGCTACCAGGTTATGGTGAGCTCAATAATGTAGAGGGTACGGAGGAGGCGGGGTTCATTTGCACACTGCCGATGGATGGAAAGCTGACAGGTTACTTTGCTCCAGAGGCTAACAAGGGGGCTTATTCTAGCATTGTGATTCCAAATACACAGTGCCGGTTCTCTGCGGATCAGTTGGACAAAATGTGTCAGGCTGAGGGTGTGGCGGCCCTTTCATTGAATGTGGTCCAGTGCTGCAGATGTATCATATCGATTTGCTGCAGAAGCTAAATAAGACCGTGGAGACGGGGAAGCCGGTTTCAGAGCTTCACGACGAAATCCGTGCTATGGTTGATTTTGTGCTGCGTCTGTCCTGCTGTACTATCCTGGCTGTGGGGGAAAGTATGGGGGCAATGGTGGTGGCTTAGCGGTGCTCTCCTCCCCAAGAATTTGCTTTGGCAACAGTGCCTTTAAGTGGCTCGGTCAATGGGGCCAAGTTACTGGTTGCCGAAGTCCCTGAACCCGGTGTGGGCCTGGTATCAGAACAGAGGTAATACAAAAGCACGTTGTTTCTACCCAAGGATCCTTGGTGAGGGGTATCAAGACTGTGTTATTGTCCAGGTGTAGCATAACAAAAAACAAGTTCCTTCCCCACATTCAGACACACGGTTGTCAAGAGTGGTGGATATGAAAACAAGCACGATAAAAAAACAAATTATCCCAGTCCTCAGGGCGGTGCTTGACCTTTTCAAGAGATAAGGTATGGAAGACTGGCAGCATACTCCAGTCCTGTGGGGGGCATGCAGTTTCACCATGGGTGATGAGGACGGTGACAGGGGCTCTGCAGTTCGCCTCTGTAGTGCCTCTGGGACTTCTATTGATGCTTTTGTTTTAGTGCTGGGTGACTGCTACGTGTCTGGATGTATCTCCATATCAGTATGCCAGCAGCATACCACCCTGCATACCACTGCTGGCTTGCTTCTGAAGCTAAGCAGGGTTGGTCTTGGTCAGTCCCTGGATGGGAGACCAGATGCTGCTGGAAGTGGTGTTGGAGGGCCAGTAGGAGGCACTCATTCCTCTGGTCTAAAAAATATCCCAATACCCCAAGGCAGTGATTAGGGACACTGTCCTGTGTAGGATGCTGTCTTTCGGATGGGACATTAAATGGGTGTCCTGACTCTCTGAGGTCATTAAAGATCTGATGGCACTTATTGTAAAAGTAGGGGTATTAACCCCAGTGTCCTGGCTAAATTCCCAATCTGGCTCTCAAACCATCACCGTCACCTAATAATCCCCAGTTTACAATCGGCTCATTCATCCCCCCTCCTCTCCCCTGTAACTATTCCCCATGTTATTGCTGTAAATGAGAATGTGTTCTCAGTCAACTTACCTGGTAAAATAATGGATAAATAAAAATGTTGCCACTGCCATCAGCTGCTCATGGTATCCCAGTCATGCCTAAGGGTGTTAATTCCTTGGAGGGACTATTGTTGCAGGGGGTTCTCATGGACTGGGTACTGTCCCGCAGGGTGATCATGACATATGCATCCTTACTGGGATGGGGAGCTCTGTGTGTGGGCTAATCAAGAAGAGGGATTTGGTAAACAGAGCAAAGGGCACTCAATCAATTACCTAGAGCTACTGACTGTTTTCTATGGCTGAGCAGCTTCCTTCCGATGTTGAAGGGCCAGTATGTGTTCGTAAGGTCTGACAACAGGACGGTGGTGGCATACATCAACAGGCAGGAGGGGATGTGGTCTCTCTCTCTCTCATAAACCTGTCCCGTTATCTGCTCGTATGGAGCAGTACACATTTCCTGTTGCTTAGGGTGAAGTATCTTCCCGGATCTCTCAACGTAGGTTTGGACCTGCTTTCCAGGGGGTGGTCCTATCTCTACGGAGTGGAGACTGCACCCCTCGATGGTTGCCCAGAATGGGACCGGTGTGCAGGGCTGGAGTAGTTCTTATGCATCGCGAGAGAACACGTATTCTAGTCTGTTCTTGTCGATGATGGATCTGGATGCTCCATTGGGAACTGATTCTTTGGAGTATCAGTGGCCTTGGATCCTGCTCTATGTGATGGTTGGGGATCTCTACCTGCTATCAGTACACCCTTCCGGATTTTCGAGCAGTTCCCTTTCTCACCTCCTCTGTTTGCTTCCAATGAACAACCGAGGTTGTATGCCCTGTGTCTGGTGCACGCTTTACGCACATGCTGTATATGAATAGGACCAAGGATATCTGTGTTTGTGACCAGCTTTTTGTATTTTTTGCTAATCCAGCTCGGGGTAGGGCACTTTCTCCCTGGCATATGACAACAAAGGACAAGGATTGCCTAGCGGTGTGCGTGCATTGTTCAGGGGCATGACAAGGTTTTATCGCTTGGATGTAACTGCTGCTGGTGTGGCTCACAGTGTTCTTATGGCTGGGACCAGGAGTGGGTGTTAGGCAGCGTGCAGGTTGCGCATTTTTCCAGGTTACAGCAAGTTTCCAGTGGGATGGAGCCTCGGGCTGCCGTGGTTCATCAACTCTGGTCGATGCTATACCAAGTCACAACAGGTGGTCTGATATTTTGGACTTTCGGTTCCTTGTATTAGTTCTGACATTTCAAGATCGCAAGGTAAATATTGTTTTTGGAACCATGGGGTCTATGGACTTTGGCTGCAGTGGCAGCATGTCAGTGTGCCTAGCCAAGTTGCAGCAGGTTCTGGTTCCCTATATGGGGCTCTGACAGTTCAGGCCTCATGAGGCTCTGACAGTTCAGACTTCTCAGGTAAGTATTAGGGAAAACGGTGGCTTCTATACCCCCTTTTAGAGGTGGTGGAACCTTTCTGTGCTTGAGCTGCCCTGGGCATCCTAATTTGGTACCCTCTGAGACGGCTTGAGTCGTTGCTACTCTTAGACATTTCCACTTCACAATAACAGCACTTACAGTTGACTAGGGCAGCTCTAGCAGTGCAGAAATTTGATGAACTGACTTGATGGAAAGGTGGCATCCTATGACGATTCCACATTCAAAGTCAATGAGCTCTTCAGTAACATTCTACTGTCATTATTTGTCTATGGAGATTGCATGGCTGTGTGCAACAAACCTGCCAAGAGAGGGCCGCCCACCAGAACTCACGGACCAGGCAAGGAGGGCATTAATCAGAGAGGCAAGAAAGAGACAAAATATAACCCTGAAGGAGCTGCAAAGCTCCGCAGTGGAGATTGGAGTATCTGTCCATAGGACCACTTTAAGCCGTACACTCCACAGAGCTGGGCTTTAGGGAAGAGTGGCCAGAAAAAAAAGCAATGGCTTAAAGAGAAAAATAAGCAAACACGTTTGGTGTTCGCCAAAAGGCATGCAGGAGAGTCTCCAAAAATATGGAAGAAGGTACTCTGGTCAGATGAGACTAAAATGTAGCTTTTTTGGCCATCAAGGAAAACGCTATGTCTGGAGAAACCCCAACACATTTTGTCTCATCACCCCGAGAACACCATCCCCACAGTGAAGCATGGTGGAGGCAGCATCATGCTGTGGGGATGTTTTTCATTGTCAGGGACTGGGAGACTGGTCAGAATTGAAGGAATGATGGATGGTGCCAAATACAGGGACATTTTTGAGGGAAATCTGTTTCAGTCTTCCAGAGATGTGCCAAGCTTATAGAGACATACCCCAAGAGACAAAGTGGTAGGCATGTTGTGTAAATCAAATGATAAAATCCCCCCAAATGTGCCAAGCTTATAGAGACATACCCCAAGAGACAAAGTGGTAGGCATGTTGTGTAAATCAAATGATAAAATCCCCCCAAAAATCTATTTTAATTCCAGGTTGTAAAGCAATAATATAGGAAAAATGCCAAGGGGGTGAATACTTTCGCAAGCCACTGTATAGTGTATGTTATACCAAGTGACTGACTGAATGGGAACATAAAGTTATGAATATAACTATTGTTCGCTGAAGGAGGGAACAAAGTATAACATATTATCGCCCTGTGCCGTCAGGGGATTTGGGCTCGATGAAGAGAGGCACCAAATTGAGGAAATGAATGCGAGCCCTGGTATTATAGCCAGAAAGGCAGGGCTTCCAAGGGTGGGCTTGGCATCCATTGGCCCGTTGGGTAGGAGTTCAGTTTTCAGGTGAATAGGATTGGTTGTTGACTCCCCATAGTATGTTGTACCTTGTTCCCTCCCTTTGGGAACAGTAGTTATATTAAGTGTACATTTGTGGTCATTATGACCATAAATCAGAGGGATGACTGACCAGGTCTTTGAAGAGTCCTTTGAGCTGTTTGGCCTCGTCCTGAAGTCGGAACGCCATCCTCTTTCTCATCTTCGATGATGTGCAGATGACCCGTCCTCGCATGATCGCACGCACATACTCCACCAGGATCCGCCTGTGTACCTCCCCCACCAGTATCTGTCAATCAAATAATCAACCAGTCAATCATTCAGTCAGTCAATTGCAATATAAATGTTGATAAACAAAAAATATTGGGATAGAAATATTTATTATTTTATGTATTTCACGCAACATGTTATCGTGTCAGGTATGTGGTCATTGGTGGATACCTGATAAGGTGGGCAGTCCATTCTTCTGAACTTCTTAAAGTGTTGCTTGATGCTTGCTTCGATGGTCTCAAATGCCTCAGTGTTGTTTAGCCACTTTCTCTTCACCAGCTTGTCACAGAAAGGCTGGAATAGAAATACACAGCTTTCATTCACATGAAGTTGATGAACAGCTTCTCCTATATCAAAACATTTGTGCTAACGTTAGAGCATGTTTGTTTGTATTTGATCAGTCATGAATAAGTGTGGAATTGATGAGTTGTGTATTGAGGAAGTTTTACCGCCCTAACAAAGAAACACATTGGCTCACCCTGATGTGCTCAAATAGTTTTTCCGTCAGAACCCTCACTGATTGGTTAATGATCCTATTGAGGGAGGAGTTAGCTCTCTGTGTGGACTCCTCACTGCCCTGTGGGTCACACTGCCTGCAGCGCTGTACAAAGGACCTACACAAAAATTGGAATGGAAACACTGTTGGTCTCGGAATTATCATATGTCTGACATGGAAAAACCATTTGAACCATTTACAACCTTAATCATGTGGATAACCTAGTTTGATCATGTTGTTAACTTTAGCAAGATAGTTAACTTATTATTCGCAATGTTAGCAAGCTTATCTATCGGGCTGGATTATCTAGCTAACGCATTGGTCTATGCACTTTAATGCTCTCTTGTCGCATTTACGACTTCACCAACTTGAAAATATACGTTTTCGATGAGCATTTGAATGGAGCATCAGTCAACACAGTTGCCACAAGAGATGACTTCTCTGTCTGGGTATCCACCTTAGAGGAGGACAACAGTTGACCAGAGCGATAGTCCTGGAGATGTATCCATCACCCCGGTCCCCAAACTCAGCCTGGGTCTCATGGAACATCTCCACTTTCCTCTGGAAACTGGACACACAGTAAAATCGTGAAATGAAATCCATATATGCTGATTTACATACAGGTTATTGATTGAATATACTCATTGTATATCTCTATAATTACATCTTCTCCTCACCTGTACAGGAAGTCAGACAGCCCATTAAGACTGCAGCGGGCCACCCTGGCCCCCAGAAACGAGCTTACAGCTGTGGATCTGTCTAGGTCCACCGTCAGTCTCTGTTACAGCCACACACATACACACTAATAAGGGTAGGAACTTCAAAATCCAACCAGCCAAAATAGGTCATTCCTGAATATGCATAAAAGATTTACAAACGTCTTAGAGTTCTTTGCCACAATGTCAACAGACTGCCATGGTAATAGTGACCTACATATATACTGTACGGTAGTGTCTCTGAGTGACAGTGTGACAGACCTGGATGATGGAGCGGGCCAGATTGGATTGGTACTCCTCTATGTGCAGCATTTGGGCCCACCGCCTCTCCTCCTCGTCCAGAACCTGAGTGAGCTCTGTGGTCACCTTCTCCTGAGATAAACAACAGAACCCACACAACCATGAAGTCCATTGTCTATCCAAGCATGGGCAGTTCCACTACCATTAGATTAGTGGCAGAAACATTACCTCTGTCAGTGGGCAAGTTTTCACCTGACAGTGTTCAGTATTAAAGGAAGTGTGATTTTACCCTGACTGTGTTCAGGCAGTCCTGTTCCAGTCGGTCCACTGTATCTTGGTGCAGTAGGGGTTCCAGTGGGGAGTAGTTAATGGGGGTTTTCATGCCAACGGTGCCCAGGACATCCCTTAAAAAGACCATTTCGGAAAAGGGAGGAAGTGCTACTGTCTGTCACTATTCATTCAAGTGTCACAGTTTGAATACCTGTAAAGATCTATATGTTCATATACACGTACATGAACTTACTAACTCTCATAAAATAAAAAGGTTTCTTTGTTTTTTCCCATAGGAGAACCCTTTTTTGTGAAAAAGGTTATACAAAAAACCAAAAACAGTTATTTTCAGAGGGTTTTCCTATATGGACAATTGAATAACCTTTTATGGTTCTAGGTAGTACCTTGTTTTCTAAAAGCGTATACGTCTAACCTGTTGTACATGTCATAGATTTTCTTAATGTTGTTATGTTATGAGTTCTGACACTGACCTGTTGTAGATGTTATAGAACCAGTCCAGCAGGGAGTAGACATCAGTGATCTGCAGCTGGGAGCTGGTGATGATGTCCAGGCGTCGGGCCACTGCCCGGTGGTAGCTCTGCACGTACACCTGGAAGGCCTGGAACTCCTCCGGGTAGACCGACACAACGTTCCTCCGCGCCGCGTCCAGGTCGTCCACCATGCGTCCCCTCAGCCTCTCCAGGTACGAGGCTAGCTGCCCTGCCGGAGTTCTCACCTGCTGGGGCAGGCTCCAGTCAGACGCCTCCCCCACTGCCTGCCGCCATTTCAGCTTGAGCTGACGGGGCCGCTGGCTAGGATGGGGCTGGAGGCCCTCCCTCAGGGGCTGGGTCTCCTCTTTCTGTGCCTGGGCGGTGTCGGCCTGCTCCTCCTGCTGGATGACCAGCACCACCAGCCCCAGGTTGGGCCCGGCCGTTGGCTGTCGGAGTGACTCCCTCACCACGTCCCACATCTCCTTCTGCAGGGCCTCGTACAGCAACTCCACATCCTTGGCCTTGCGAAGGCTGGCGTCTCTTGACACATTGGGGCTGGAGGGGTCATCGAAGGACCGGAGAGGGTTCACTCCGGGAGGCGTGAATGAGGGTGTGAGGGGGTGGGGCAGGAGGGCCATCAGCTCGCACTCACGCTCCAGCTCCTGGATGTGTGTGTCTGCCAGGAGGAGGTCCCTCTGGTTGACCAGCTGTAGGATCTCCAGTACTGAGGGAAGGAGAGAGTTAGGAATCAATGCCATACTGTTTAGTCTATTGGTTTGTACAGAGTATTAATGTATGGTTAGGAATGGGTGGCGTAAGTGAAGAGAAAAAGTACAGGTTTTCATCAGGCTATATTCTGTGTGAAATATCAACATTGACATATTGAAGGGTGCTGATATGTGTGATATTGAGTATATAAATGATCCAAGCCCAGCAAATGTACATTATACCGGGGTGTTGGTAGACACAATGTAAGTAACCTAATTTATGTCCCTCTAACTTCCCTGAATGCCTCTGCTGATCCTACAGCTATTGTGTGCAGTAAGCATGTGCCCATGAACCAGATTTATACTGTTAGCACTGAGGTGGTGTGCCCTAGCAGGAAGTCCACTGCTCACCCTGCACTAACATAAATAACATGAGCATATCTACTTCTTCCAAGCTTCCCAGTAAAGCAACAAAAACAAGTAAGCATCCCAAAAGAAAAGTGCTCAAAATAGACCACGTTAACATATGTAGCTTAAGAAATAAGGTTCATGAAATCAATAATTTGCTAGAATAATTTTGCACGCCCAATCTTTCAGTTTTTGATTTGTTAAGAAAGTTTTAAATATCCAATAAATGTCGTTCCACTTCATGATTGTGTCCCACTTGTTGTTGATTCTTCACTAAAAAATACAGTTTTATATCTTTATGTTTGAAGCCTGAAATGTGGCAAAAGGTCGCAAAGTTCAAGGGGGGCGAATACTTTCGCAAGGCACTGTACATGTACACATGGATATTGTATTGTAGATATGTCGTGGAGTGGGGGCCTGAGGGCACACAGTGTGTTGTGAAATCTGTGAATGTATTGTAATGTTTTTAAAATTGTATAACTGCCTTAATTTTGCTGTACCCCAGGAAGAGTAATGGGGATCCAGAAAAAATATAAATCTCTTGACCTGGCTTTTTGGATTGTTGTGAACACGCAATGTACTACACTGTCCTTTGATTGTCCCTTGTCTGTTTTAGTCCCTATTGAGCTCTGCCGAACAGTAGCTCTGGATGAAGTTCTATCTAAAGGAATCTGCAGTGGGAGGAAGTCAGTCATTTCCGGCTTTCATAGTCTGGTGCTGATTGAACCTGATGACTCAGGGGGTCCGGGGACCGCACACAGCTCATCAGAAACCAGCATGGGATTGGAGGAGGAAATACTGCAGGACCTGACCAGGAAGTTCCTGACTCGTAAAGTAAACACTGAAACTTACAAACACTGACTGTAGGAGGTCTAAGGTGCTCATGCCACAGACAGAAGTAACCTGCACTGACCCTTCCATGATTCAGATGTTTCGATTAGGTGATCTGTGATTGGTTGGCCCTGCAGGAAACATACCATATCTCCCCTCCTGATTGGTTTGTTTTGGAGCGCCATGTATACCTGAGAGAGGTTCCCTGGGTTCGACCACTAGTGGCTCCTCCTCCAGCTCCTCCTCAGCCTCCTGGGAGTTGTGGTCCGACAGGGACTCCCTCTTCAGCTTGCCAAGGCTGACCATCCTGAGGAAGGAGGGCCGGCGGCAGGACTCAGCCTCGCTGTCGGCGCTCAGGTTACCACAGGGCAGGCTCTCTCTGCGTTGCGTCTGCTTCCTCCGCCCAGCAAATCTACAAGCAGAAGAGAACCATTAGGAGAGGGTCGGAACTATATTATGCCACAGTATGACTTTGAAAGGCAAGAATGGCTATGTGTGGATTTACAGAGTCTGAAATATTGTGTGGAAATAAAGGTACCATCTAAAATAGAAATGGAATGGGATACATAATTATTACCAAATACTGTAGAGTTCAATGTTAACGTGTGACCACCACATCTAGACTAGGCTTCATATGCTATAAATAAGCAGGTATTTAAATGCTTGAGAGGTGATTGTGGTCAAAGTGAAAACTGTTTATAAATAGTGCTTAGGTACACAACATAGTATTAGCAAACAAAGCAGTTCTGTTCATAAACATAGTAACTCATGGAACATTTTTATATTACATAACCAAATAGGAAATGATTATGCTATATGCTGTGAGCATTTCCGTCATTTTGTTACAGCTTGATAGGGGGTCTCAGTCCTACCTGGTAACAGGAAAATCAGTTTGGATAGGCAAGCAAATCAGTAATTAATGGACCACAACGAAAGCTCTTTGGTCGAGACATTTCGAATGAAAATAGTTACTGAGTCATATTATATATAGACATTACATGTATGTTAATCTGTGTCTCTGAGCCCGTATTTATAAAGCATCTCAGAGTGGGAATGCTGATCTAGGATCAGGTCCTCCCTGTCCATGCAATCTTCATTGTGATCTAAAAGGCGTAACTGATCCTAGATCAGCAACCCTCCCTCCCCGTTACCGGAGCAGGGTCATGATCTCCTCTGAGCTCCTGCGGAGGCCCTTCCTCTTCTCTTGTTCAGGCTGGGGTGAGTGGGGGTCTGTGGGGCATCGCTGGGACGGGAATGTCCCCCATACGCTGCACCCCGACATACGCAGCCCCTTCCCCAGCTTCCCCAGGGTCTTCAGGGGCGAAGAGCCGCGCAGCCGCTCAAGGGTTCCCCTCAGGGGCCTCCCTCCTCCTCCTTTAGGGGCCTCAGGGCCATGCCTCTCCGCGTTCACCTCATTCTCCTCCTCTTCCCCATCATGTGACGACCTGCTCTGGAAGATTTTTCCCCCGCATACCCCCAAATTGGGGGGCTCACCCTCGTTCCTCTCCTCCTCAAGGTCCACCTCCTCGAAGGGGTTCAGGTCCAAGTTTAACCTGGGCAGGATGAGCTCACCATTCCCATGGTTACTCTTGATCCTCCCCGGGAGGTTCTTAAGGATTGGCATTAAAATGCTGTGCTCAAGAATCAAATACTGCAAAGACACAAGGCAAGTTAGTTAGAAGAGAGAATGAGATCACAGATCATTTGAACAAGCTAGTTAGGCTACCAATAACAAGAGCTCAGCAGGAGTGTGCTGGAGAAGGTTGAACAGATAATGAAAGCTAAAACCAGAATGAATGGTAGAGTAATGTTGTACTCGAGGATCTACAGAATATTGTAATAGCATAGGAACTGTTGTAATTATACTATTCATTATGGACTTAACTCAGAGCTAAAATACCAACACAGATGATTAGCCAACAGCTCTTTTAAGTAATGACAGGACAACTTGCTATAGTAATGTACAGGTAAGTGCCAGAATAAAGGAAACACCAACATAGAGTGTCTTGATAGGTCATTGGACAGTGGTGTGGGGCTGTGCTTTGGCAAAGTGGGTGGCCTGTTTGGCCCTGTCCGGGGGTATCATCGGATGGGGCCACAGTGTCTCCCGACCCCTCCTGTCTCAGCCTCCAGTATTTATGCTGCAGTAGGTTATGTGACGGGGTGCTAGGGTCAGTCTGTTATATCTGGAGTACTTCTCCTGTCTTATCCGGTGTCCTGTGTGAATTAAGTATGCTCTCACTAATTCTCTCTTTCTCTCTTTCTTTCTCTCGGAGGACCAGAGCCCTAGGACCGTGCCTCAGGACTACCTATGACTCCTTGCTGTCCCCAGTCCACCTGGCCGTGCTGCTGCTCCAGTTTCAACTGTTCTGCCTGCGGCTATGGAACCCTGACCTGTTCACTGGACGTGCTACCTGTCCCAGACCTGCTGTTTTCAACTCTCTAGAGACAGTAGGAGTGGTAGAGATACTCTTAATAATCGGCTATGAAAAGCCAACTGACATTTACTCCTGAGGTGCTGAATTGCTACACCCTCGACAACTACTGTGATTATTATTATTTGACCATGCTGTCAATTATGAACAGTTGAACATCTTGGCCATGTTCTGTTAAAATCTCCATCCGGCACGGCCAGAAGAGGACTGGCCAACCCTCATAGCCTGGTTCCTCTCTAGGTTTCTTCCTAGGTTTTGGCCTTTCTAGGGAGTTTTTCCTAGCCACCGTGCTTCTACACCTGCATTGCTTGCTATTTGGGGTTTTAGGCTGGGTTTCTGTACAGCACTTTGAGATATCGGCTGATGTAAGAAGGGCTATATAAATACATTTGATTTGATTTGGACCACCACAAGTCAGAATAGCTTCAATGCACCTTGTCTGGAACTCTATTGGAGTGATGTGACACCAATCTTCCACAAGAAATGTTATAATTTGGTGTTTTGTTAATGTTGGTGGAAAGCGCTGTCTCAGGCATCGCTCCAGAATCTCCCACGAGCATTCAATTGGGTTGAGATCTGGTGATAAGATGGCCACGGCGTAGTGTTTCCATTGTTTTCATGCTCAACAAACCATTCAGTGATTACTCATGCGGGTCATATACTTGACCCGAAGCATGAGGGGATGTTAATTGCTTAATTCAATATACTTTGTTTCCATACATTTCTCAAGTGTTTCCATTATTTTGGCAGTTACCTGTAGATAATCCATACAGTACATAATGACTTTCACCTGTACAGTACATTTACAACCACCTGATTATCCCATGTACATTATGTAGGACCTAATGCTCTAAGATCTTAAATTGTTTTAGGTTCCTGTACGTCTTCAGAGAGAAGTGGTTCAAAGTTACATACAGAGCATTGGGAAAGTATTCAGACCCCTTGACTTTTTCCAGATCTTGTTACGTTACAGCTTTATTCTCATCAATCTATACACAATATCCCATAATGACAGAGCAAAAACAGGTTTTTAGAAATGTTTGCGAAAGTACTGAAAATAAAAAACAGAAATATCACATTTACATAAGTATTCAGACCATTTACTCAGTACTTTGTTGAAGAACCTTTGGTAGCGATTACAACCTTGAGTCTTGGGTATGACGCCACAAGCATGGCACACCCGTATTTGGGGACTTTCTCCCATTCTTCTCTGCAGATCCTCTCAAGCTCTGTCAGGTTAGATGGGGAGCGTCGCCGCACAGCTAGTTTCAGGTCTCTCCAGAGATGTTTGATCAGGTTCATGTCCGGGCTCTGGCTGGGCCACTCAAGGACATTCAGAGACTTGTCCTGAAGCCACTCCTGCATTGTCTTGGCTGTTTGCTTAGTGTCATTGGCCTGTTCGAAGGTAAATCTTCGCCCCCAGTCTGAGGTCCTGATCGCTCTGGAGCCGGATTTCATGAAGGATATCTCTGTACTTTGCTCCATTCATCTTTCCCTCAATCCTGACTAGTCTCCCAGTCCCTGCCTCTGAAAAACATCCCCACAGCATGATCTTGCCACCACCATGCTTCATCATAGGGATGGTGCAAGGTTTGTTCCAGATTTTACGCTTTGCATTGAGGCCAAAGAGTTCAATATTGGTTTCATCAGACCAGAGAATCTTGTTTCTCATGGTGCCTTTTGGCAAACTCCAAGCGGGCTGTCAAGTGCCTTTTACTGAGGAGTGGCTTCCATCTGGCCACTCTACCATAATGGCCTGATTAGTCGAGTGCTGCATAGATGGTTGTCCTTCTGGAAGGTTATCCCATCTCCACAGAGGAACTTTGGAGCTCTGTCAGTGTCACCTCCCTGACCAAGGCCCTTCTCCCCCGATTGCTCACTTTGGCTGGGCAGCCAGCTCTAAGAAGAGTCTTGGTGATTCCAAACTTCTTCCATTTCAGATTGATGGCGGCCTATGTGGTCTTGTAGACCTTCAACATTGCACACATTCTTTGGTACCCTTCCCCAGATGTGTGCCTCGACACAATCTTGTCTCGAGGCTCTACGGAGAATTCCTTCGACCTCAAGGCTCGGTTTTTGCTCTGACATGCACTGTCAACTATGGGACTTAATATAGGCAAGTGTGCGCCTTTCCAAATCACATCCAATCAATATAATTTACCATAGGTGGACTGCAATCAAGTTGTAGAAACATCTCAAGGGTGATCAATGGAAACATGACGCACCTCTGCTCATTTTAGAGTCTCATAGCAAAGGGTCTGGTTACTTCTGTAAATAAGGTATTTGCAAAATTGTCTAAACAACCGTTTTTGCTTTGGCATTATTGATTATTGTGTGTAAATAAATGAGTTAAAAATGTATTTAATCCATTTTAGACTGTAAAGTAACAAAATGGGGAAGAATGGAAGGGGTCTGAATACTTTCCGAATGTACTGTATAATTCTCATAATCAGTGTTTACTGTTTGAACTCACCTGCCCTCCACCAACATTTATTTTATAAAAAAAAATTGGGGTGTAGATCAGCTTTAAATTCCAGAAAGATTTAGTCTTCTATCAATGTAATTGTCTCCATCATTTCCAATCCCCCATATATTTTCTTTGTAAATATATACAGTACCAGTCAAAAGTTTAGACACACCGACTCATTCAAGGGTTTTTCTTTATTTTTACTATTTTCTACATTGTAGAATAATAGTGAAGACATCAAAACTATGAAATAACACATATGGGATCATGTAGTAATCAAAAAAGTGTTAAACAAATCAAAATATATTTTAGATTTTAGATTCTTCAAAGTAGCCACCCTTTGCATTGATGACTATCTATTTTATTTTTTTTACTTTAGTTTTAGTAGATATCTTTTTTGTCAATTCTATTTTCTTAAAACTGTATTGTTGGTTAAGGGCTTGTACGTAAGCATTTCACGGTAAGGTCCACACCTTTTGTATTCGGCGCATTTGACAAATACACTTTGATTTGGTTTCAGTAGACTACTAGTGTAAAGCAGGACATTCAACCCTATAGGGCCACAAGTGCCCATGTTGGCCCATTCCGGATCTCAGCTAAGCATTAGATCTGTTAAACAATAATGTCACCAACTATCATTTTAGGATATGCCCTTGAGAGAATTTTAATGGACTTTATGACTGTAAAATCCAGCCACCAAAAAGTTGAACAGGTACCAGGCCAACACCAGTCTTAACGTCAACATGGAAGAGGCAACTCCGGGATGCTGGCCTTCTAGGCAGAGTCGCAAAGAAAAAGTCATATCTCAGACTGGCCAATAAAAATAAAAGATTAAGATGGGAAAAAAACACATACACTGGACAGAAGAACTCTGTCTAGAACGCCAGCATCCCGGAGGAGCCTCTTCACTGTTGACGTTGACACTGGTGTTTTGCGGGTACTATTTAATGAAGCTGCCAGTTGAGGAGTTGTGAGGCATCTGTTTCTCAAACTAGACACTCTAATGTACTTGTCTTCTTGCGCAGATGTGCACCGGGGCCTCCCACTCATCTTTCTATTCTGGTTAGAGCCAGTTTGTGCTGTTCTGTGATGGGAGTAGTACACAGCATTGTACGAGATCTCCAGTTCCTTGGCAATTTCTTGCATGGAATAGCCTTCATTTCTCAGAACAAGAATAGACCTTTCAGAAGAAACATCTTTGTTTCTGGCCATTTTGAGCCTGTAATCGAACCCACAAATGCTGACGCTCCAGATACTCAACTAGTCTAAAGAAGGCCAGTTTTATTGCTTCTTTAATCAGACCAACAGTTTTCAGCTGTGCTAACATAATTGCAAAAGGGTTTTCTAATGATCAATTAGCCTTTTAAAATGATAAACTTGGATTAGCTAACACAACGTGCCATTGGAACACAGGAGTGGTGGTTGCTGATAATGGGCCTCAGTACGCCTATGTAGATATTCCATTAAAAATCAGTCATTTCCACCTACAATAGTAATTTACAACATTAACAATGTCTACACTGTATTTTTGATCAATTTTATGTTATTTTAATGGACAAAAAAATTGCTTTTTTTTCAAAAACAAGGACATTTCTAAGTGACCCCAAACTTTTGCATGGTAGTGTATATACACACTGGCAAGAAAAAGTTTGTGAACCCTTTAGAATTACCTGGATTTCTGCATAAATTGCTCATAATATTTGATCTGATCTTCATCTGAGTCACAACAATAGACAAACACAGTCTGCTTAAACTAATAACACACAAATAATTATAATTGTTCATGTCTTTATTGAACACACCGTGTAAACATTCACAGTGCAGGTTATTTAAAAAATAATATTTCACCTTAATTTAAACAGTTAAGCTAGTTGAGAACAAGTCCTCATTTACAACTGTGTCCTGGCCAAGATAAAGCAAAGCAGTGCGACAAACAACAACACAGAGTTACACATGGAATAAACAAGCGTACAGTCAATAACAAAATATAAAAAAAGAAAGTTTATATACAGTGTGTGTAAATGGCATGAGGAGGTAAGGCAATAAATAGGCCTTAGTAGCAAAGTAATTACAATTTAGCAGATTAACACTGGTTCACCAACTACTTCGAAGACAGAGTTCCGTGTGTAAAATCGGAGGGCCTGTTGTCCGGTCCTCTGGCAAAAAAAAGTTTTTTTTTTATGTACAGCTGCAGCGATCGGTTAGCTGCTCAGATAGCTGATGTTTAAAGATAGTGAGGGAAATGTAAGTCTCCAGCTTCAGTGATTTTTGCAATTCGTTCCAGTCACTGGCAGCAGGGAACTGGAAGGAAAGGCGGCCAAAGGAGATGTTGGCTTTGGGGATGACCAGTGAGATATACCTGCTGGAGCGCGTGCTATGGCTGGGTGTTGTTATCGTGACCAGTGAGCTGAGATAAAGCAGAGCTTTACCTAGCATAGACTTATAGATGACCTGGAGCCAGTGGGTCTGGGGACGAAAATGTAGCGAGGGCCAGCCGACTACAGCATACAGTTCGCAGTGGTGGGTGGTATAAGGCTCTTTGGTAACAAAACGGATGGCACTGTGATAGACTACATCCAATTTGCTGAGTAGAGTATTGGAAGCTATTTTGTAGATGACGTCGCCGAAGTAGAGGATCCGTAGGATAATCAGTTTTACTAGGATATGTTTGGCGGCGTGAGTGAAGGAGGCTTTGTTGCGAAATAGAAAGCCAATTCTAAATTTGATTTTGGATTGGAGATGTTTGATATGAGTCTGGAAGGAGAGTTTACAGTCTAGCCAGACACCTAGGTATTTGTAGTTGTCCACGTATTCTAGGTCAGAACCGTCCAGAGTAGTGATGCTAGTCGGGCGGGCAGATGAGGGCAGCGAATGGTTGAAAAGCATGCATTTGGTTTTGCTAGCGTTTAAGAGCAGTTGGAGGTTAGTTAACACAGTGTCCAAAGAAGGGCCAGATGTATACAGAATGGTGTTGTCTGCGTATAGGTGGATCAGGGAATCACCCGCAGCAAGAGCGACATCGTTGATATATACAGAGAAAAGAGTCGGCCCGAGAATTGAACCCTGTGGCACCCACATAGAGACTGCCAGAGGTCCGGACAACAGGCCCTCCGATTTTACACACTGAACTCTGTCTGTGAAGTAGTTGGTGAACCAGGCGAGGCAGTTATTTGAGAAACCAAGGCTATTCAAATCAAATCTATTGAGGCTGCCAATAAGAATACAGTGATTGATAGAGTCGAAAGCCTTTGCCAGGTTGATGAAGACGGCTGCACAGTACTGTCTTTTATCGATGGTAGTTATGATATCGTTTAGTACCTTGAGAGTGGCTGAGGTGCACCCATGACCAGCTCGGAAACGGGCTTGCACAGCGGAGAAGGTACGGTGGGATTCGAACTGGCCAGTGATCTGTTTATTAACTTAGCTTTCAAAGACTTTAGAAAGGCAGGGCAGGATGGATATAGGTCTGTAACAGTTTGGGTCTAGAGTGTCACCCACTTTGAAGAGGGGGATGACCACGGCAGCTTTCCAATCTTTAGGGATCTCGGACAAAACGAAAGACAGGTTGAACAGACTGGTAATAGGGGTTGCAACAATGGCGGCAGATAATTTTAGAAAGAGAGGGTCCAGATTGTCTTGCCCAACTGATTTGTACGAGTCCAGGTCTTGCAGCTCTTTCAGAACATCTGGGATCTGGATTTGGGTGAAGGAGAAGATGGGGAGGCTCGAACAAATAGCTGTGAGGGGTGCGGAGCTGTTGGCTGGGGTTGGGGTAGCCAGGAGGAAAGCATGGCCAGCCGTAGAGAAATGCTTATTGAAATTTTCGATTATCATGGATTTATCGGTGGTGACCGTGTCGCCTAGCCTCAGTGCGGTTGGCAGCTGGGAGGAGGTGCTCTTGTTCTCCATGGACTTTACAGTGTCCCAAAACTTTTTGGAGTTAGAGCAACAGGATGCAAATTTCTGTTTGAAAAAGCTAGCCTTAGCTTTCCTGACTGACTGTGTGTATTGGTTCCTGACTTCCCTGAACAGTTGCATATCGCGGGGACTATTCGATGATATTGCAGACCGCCACAGGATGTTTTTGTGCTGGTCAAGGGCAGTCAGGTCTGGAGTGAACCAAGGGCTATATCTGTTCTTAGTTCTTAATTTTTTGAAAGGGGCATGCTTATTTAAAATGGTGTTGAAATTACTTTTAAAGAACGACCAGGCATCCTCGACTGACGGAATGAGGTCAATATCCTTCCAGGATACCTGGGCCAGGTCGATTAGAAAGGCCTGCTCGCAGAAGTGTTTTAGGGAGCTTTTGACAGGGATGAGGGGTGGTCGTTTAACCGTGGACCCATAGCAGAGGCAGGCAATGAGGCAGTGATCTCTGAGATCCTGATTGAAAACAGCAGAGGTGTATTTGGAGGGTCAGTTTGTCAGGATAATATCTATGAGGGTGCCCATGTTTACAGATTTAGGGTTGTACCTGGTGGTTTCCTTGATAATTTGTGTGAGATTGAGGGCATCTAGCTTAGATTGTAGGACTGCTGGGGTGTTAAGCATATCCCAGTTTAGGTCACCTAACAGAACAAACTCTGAAGATAGATGGGGGGCAATCAATTCACATATGGTGTCCAGGGCACAGCTGGGAGCTGAGGGGGGTCTTTAACAGGCAGCAACGGTGAGAGACTTATTTCCGTAGAGATTCCTTTTTAAAATTAGAAGCTTGAACTGTTTGGGCATACACCTGGAAAGTATGACAGAACTTTGCAAGCTAACTCCTCCCCCTTTGGCAGTTCTATCTTGATGGAAAATGTTGTAGTTGGGTATGGAAATCTCAGAAATGTTGTGACCTTCCTAAGCCAGGATTCAGACACGGCAAGGACATCAGGGCTGGCGGAGTGTGCTAAAGCAGTGAGTAAAACAAACTTAGGGAGGAGGCTTCTGATGTTAACATGCATGAAACCAAGGCTTTTTCGATTACAGAAGTCAAAAAATGAGAGTGCCTGGGGACACGCAGGGCCTGGGTTAGCCTCCACATCACCCGAGGAACAGAGGAGGAGTAGGATGAGGGTACGGCTAAAGGCTAGCAAAACTGGTCATCTAGTGCATTGGGGACAGAGAATAAGAGGAGCAGATTTCTGGGCATGGTAGAATAGATTCAGGGCATAATGTGCAGACAGGGGTATGGTGGGGTGCGGGTACAGTGGAGGTAAGCCCAGGCACTGATTGATCATAAGAGAGGTTGCATCTCTGGACATGCTGATTATACTGGATGAGGTCACCGCATGTGTGGGAGGTGGGACAAAGGAAGCATGTACAGTGGGACTAAGGGCTCCGCAATAAACTAAAACAATGATAATTATCCTAAACAACAGTATACAAGGCATATTGACATTTGAGAGAGACATAAAGCGAGGCATAAAGCAATCACAGGTGTTGATTGGGAGAGCTAGCTAAGTCAACAACGGGTAAGACAACAGCTAATTAGCTAAGACAACAACAGCAGGTAAAATGGCGATGAATGAATGGGGCTGATTCACTCAGTGGCAGCTAGCTAGCTGTGATGATCAATGGTCCAGGTTTTACGACAGGAAACTGGCGTTGTAGTGGAGAAAGACAGTCCGAGCCTGGCAGGTATTATCCAAGCTAAAAAAAACGGCTGGTGCCTGAGCAGACTAAATAGCTAGTAACTTAGGTTGGAAAAAGTATGTGAGCCTTTGGATTTAATAACAGGTTGACCCTCCTTTGGCAACAATAACCTCTACCAAACATTTTCTGTAGTTGCGGATCAGACCTGCACCAAGGTCAGGAGGAATTTTGGACTATTCCCCTTTACAAAACTGTTTCAGTTCTGCAATATTCTTGGGATGTCTGGTGTGAACCCCTCTCTTGAGGTCATGCCACAGCATCTCAATCGGGTTGAGGTCAGGACTCTGACTGAGACACTTCGGAAGACGTATTTTCTTCTGTTGAAGCCATTCTGTTGAAGATTTACTTCTGTGTTTTGGGTCGTTGTCATGTTGCATCACCCAACTTCTGTTGAGCTTCAATTAGCAGACAAATATACTTACATTCTCCTGCAAAATGTCTTGATAAACTTGTGAATTTATTTTTCCGTCGATGATAGCAAGCTGTCCAGGCCATGAGGCAACAAAGCAGCTCCAAACCATGATGCTCCCTTCACCATACTTTACAGTTGGGATGAGGTTTTGATGTTGGTGTGCTGTGCCTTTTTTCTCCACACATAGTGTTGTGTGTTCCTTCAAAACAACTCAACTTTAGTTTAATCTGTCCACAGAATATTTGACCATCTGAAACATCCAGATGCTCTTTCGTGAACTTCAGACGTGCAGCAATGTTTTATTGGACAGCAGTGGCTTCTTCCGTGGGGTCCTCCCATGAATACCATTCTCATTTAGTGTTTTACGTATCGTAGACTCGTCAACAGAGATGTTAGCATGTTAGAGAGATTTCTATAAGTCTTTAGCTGACTCTCTAAGATTCTTCTTAACCTCATTGAGAATCTGCGCTGTGCTCTTGCAGTCATCTTTGCAGGACGGCCACTCCTAGGGAGAGGAGCAACCGTGCTGAACTTTCTCCATTTATAGACAATTTGTCTTACGTGGCCTGATGTACATCACGGCTTTTAGGTATACTTTTGTAACCCTTTCCAGCTTTATGCAAGTCAACAATTCAAACGTTGTAAGTGTTTTTTATAGGGCAGGGCAGCTCTAACCAACATCTCCAATCTTGTCTCAATGATTGTACTCCAGGTTAGCTGACTCCTGACTCCAATTAGCTTTTGGAGGAGTCATTAGCCTAGAGGTTAACATACTTTTTCCAACCTATTGAAATTTGTGTGTTATTGGTTTAAGCAGACTGTGTTTGTCTGTTGTTTGTCTGTCTGTTTGTCTGTTGTTGTGACTTAGAGGAAGATCAGATCTAATTGGGGGGGGGGGGGGGGAATCCAGATAATTCCAAAGGGTTCACAAACTTTTTCTTGCCACTGTAGGGTTAAAGATCAGTAAGGGATTATCAAAGGAAAATATCTACAATTATATTTATACGAATATATAAGTTGTATATATATTTATATATGTATAGTTTTATATATTTTCCTTTATTAATTTCCCCTAACTGGACAACACCACTTAGGCTTCCACTTCCAGCATATATATATATACATTTTGGCAATATGTATGTTTTTCATTATGTATCATATTTTTTAAGTTAAGAACAAATTCTTATTTTCAATGATGGCCTAGGAACAGTGGGTTAACTGCCTGTTCAGGGGGAGAACGACCTTGTCAGCTCGGGGGTTTGAACTTGCAACGTTCCAATTACTAGTCCAACGCTCTAACCACTAGGCTACCCTGCCGCCCCGGCAGACTGTACAAATTGTAAAGGGAAGATTTTTGCTAAGAGTATTATTATATTATTGATCGATTGACAATGACTTTTCAAATCTTCCAGCAGTGCTATTTAGAGAGTTAGCTCCAGGTAAATGTTGCAATTCTTCAGCCATTCCTGAACCTGCGACCAAAAACAAGCTCAATACTGAATGGACAGTACCAAAACAAATGATCTAATGATTTGGTCTCTTTGCAGCAAAATCTGCAGAGCTGGGTTGGTTGTATCCCCCATATATATATATTTGAGTTGTTTTTGGTATCTTTAGTTGTCACTGTATTAGACTAAGCATAGGTGATTAGATGATGTTGAAGTTGAAATGGAGCTGGAAGAGCGGACGCAGCTCCTCTTTACTTTACGACTTGCGGTAACTCTGCGGTTCTAAATTAATAGTTGTTTAGTAATATGAAAATGTCAGAAACATTACCTTGCTTGACCATGCTGTAGGTCATGTAACTGTTACATGCAATATGTTTTGTGGACTTCACCGGACAGATGTTGCTCTCCGGTTTCGTAATGAAACAAATGTGTGGTTGAACATATTCTGCCACTGTGTCCTCTCATTGTCTCTGCCTTAGGCCTATATATCACGGTGTCAAGGCATATGAACGAACAGGTTATAGAGTAAGCAACGCAATTATCACAACACATAAGTTGTAATATGGATTTTTGCTCACAGTTTAGAGATAATTGGGATTGATCCCATTTTGAATGAGTTAAAACTACAGTTTGTGAACATTAGGAACAAATGCTGTGAAATATTTCAGCTTATTTGAACAATAAGTGAGTTTGGATTATACTATTTGCACATTTTTATTTGTCGGATTCCAAAATGTTATTTTCAAATTTAATTTTACAATGCTCAGCTCAAATCTTAACAGTGGTTGTTTCCTTAACTATTAGTGTGTTTCAGAGGAACACTGTGAATCCATGTGTTAAACCACTGATTAACATCTCAGTTCAGAATCCCAAAAATATGTACAGTGTATGAATGTTGGATTGTGTTGAGGCCAATGTTCAGCTGGTGCAGACACATTGAACAGCAACACTGGGAGCAGGAGGTTAGTTTCTAAACAAACACTGGACATTCTGCTCCCTAATAGTTTAGAAAATAACAGGAAATATAAGTAGTGTCTGTCTGTAGCTGGCTACATTATTTTATTTTACTAAAACACTTAACTATTTTAACAACTTGGTTTAACATCCAACTATGTCTATGATTTAATCACTTAAAATTCCTCCCTAAGTTCAGAGTGAAAGAATTGATGGGGTCAAATGGTTTTAGTGCCTGGTTGCCTGGGACACTAGCCTGCTGACACTGCATGTAATTACATTTAGTACTGCAGCCTACTATATAACCATGTTATATAACCAACACTACAGGTATAGGTAATGTGAGACACAGAGGTTTTGTCCAAAAATTAACATAATAATGAAAATATACACTGTGTACAAAACATTATGAACACCTAATCTTTCCATGACACAAACTGACCAGGTGAATCCAGGTGAAAGCTACGATCCCTTACTGATGTCACTTGTTAAATCCACTTGTTTAATCCACAGATTAAAGGTTAAAGATGGATGGTTAAGCCATGAGACACAATATTGAAGTGCCTTTGAACAGGATATGGTAGTAGGTGCCAGGCACACCGGTTTGTGTCAAGAACTGCAACAATCCTGGGTTTTTCACACTCAACAATTTCCGGTGTGTATCAAGAATGGTCCACCACCAAAGGACATCCAGCCTACTTGACACAACTGTGCGAAGCATTGGAGTCAACATGGGCCAGCATCCCTGTTGAACGCTTTCAATGCCTTGTAGAGTCCGTGCCCCAACGAACTGAGGTTGTTCTGAGGTTGCAACTCAATATTGGGAAGGTATTCTTAATATTTTGTACACTCGAAGTATAAATGGCGTTTAGCAGATGCATTTATCCAAAGCTTGCATACATTTTACGTAACATGGTAAGTAAAATATAAAGTAGTTCTTAAAGTCTTGGGAGATGGAAACATGAAATGTATATGGAAATAATTTAATTATCAGCCCAGTCTTGAAATATGTCATATACATTTTTTTTTCCAGAGAAAATCAGAACATGCGCACAGACCATCACACTATGGTACAACAAAGCTAACCTGAACATATGATGATTGTATAGCCGTTTAGAGAATTTGAGAAAGGACGGCAAGATGTTCAGAAATCAGAAGTACAGCGTACGTCCCGCTTTTTCATAACATGAGATATATCTGGATTCCTCTTACCTTGTGTAGTTAATGCACAGTGTCTCAGTGGAATGTCATCCCGATGTGTGTTGTATGTATGTGTGGCAGAGTGTGTTTGTGTGTGTGAGAGATTGTGTGTGTATCTCCTCTGTGGCTCAGCAGAGCACTGTGCTCACCCGGCTTCCTGACTCTGCCTGTATTGTAGCTGTAGATGATGCGTTTTCCTGAGGAAATTTCCCCCACACACACACACACACACATACACTCACACACTCCCATGCATGTTCTGGGAGTTTGCAAATTATACTAATTGCATGACTACTGGCAGCACATTCTTCTACAATGGCTCCTTCTTTTTTAATTCAGCACGTTTCTTTGTGTGTGTGCACGTGTGTGTGTGTGTGTGTGTGTGTGTGTGTGTGTGTGTGTGTGTGTGTGTGTGTGTGTGTGTGTGTGTGTGTGTGTGTGTGTGTGTGTGTGTGTGTGTGTGTGTGTGTGTGTGTGTGTGTGTGTGTGTGTGTGTGTGTAGATTCATCTCTGTCTGAGGGTCAGTTGATAAGTCCGTGTTGTGCTTCTACATTCTGAGTTGACCTGAGTAACAGAGAATATTTCCAAGGGCTTCAAAGCTAATTTCTTATGTGAAGTTTTTCAACAATCGCCTTCACTACTCTGACATGAGGTCAGTCTAACATACAATACAAATCAAATCAAATCAAATCAAATTTATCTATATAGCCCTTCGTACATCAGCTGATATCTCAAAGTGCTGTACAGAAACCCAGCCTAAAACCCCAAACAGCAAGCAATGTTGGTGTAGAAGCACCGATACAGATTTTTTTTTTTTTTACTGTTTGTAATAGAGACCTTGAAGAGAGCATGTGAACAGATTAAGGGCTGGTGTGTTTGATATCTTACATGACCAATCAAAAGTAGTTTGAGGCCCACAGTATGTCATGAATCAGACATCTGGAACTAACATTTAGTTAATATTCAAAGATGGTTGCTTTGCTTAGAAACCTTTACAGTGGAAATAAGTTAACTTTAGTTTGTACTTACAATTTAGCATGACAAGACTATTAGGTTGATTCCATGGCAACTTGAACAGCAGTAAGCGTCAAACTCTTGCACCTCCAGTGATCAATTTTGTCCTCCTGCACCCACTAGTGGTGGAATTGTGGACCATCTGGATAATTGCTTATATCCAACACAAGGGGGATGTCTTGAGGAAGGTGACGTCTGTTAGTTCAGGATATTGATACACTACATTAACAAAAGTATGTGGACACCAGCTCTTCGAAGATCTCATTTCAAAATCACGGGCATTAATATGGAGTTGGTCTATGGAGCCAGATACCTGCCAAAAGGTTGAGCATATGACTAATTCATATGACTAATTCAATATTACACATCCCATTCTCTGGGCTCTGTCAGTAGTACATACCAGGAATAATGAAACATTGAATAATAATAATAGATGTTTGGTGAATCTATGAATTATGTATGAATCTATGCATTACTCCATACATTTTCCCTGATACTCAAAAGTACTCGTTACATTTTGAATGTTTAGCAGGACAGGGAAATTGTCTAATTCACACACTTATCAAGGGAACATACCTGGTCATCCCTACTGCCTCTGATCTGGTGGACTGGAAAACACATGCTACGTTTGATTTCTGAGTGTTGGAGCATGCCCCTTGCTAGCTGTAAATAAAAAACAAGAAAATGGTGCAATATGGTTTGCTTAATATAATGATTTTTTAAAATTATTTATACTTTTACTTTTGATACTTAAGTATATTTTAAACCAAATACTTTTGACTTTTACTCAAGTAGTATTTTACTGGGTGACTCACTTTTACATCAGTCATTTTCTATTAAGGTATATTTACTTTTACTCAAGTATGTTAATTGGGTACTTTTTCCACCACTGAGGAGGGGTTAATATGAATTTTAAACAATTTGACATGATTTGCATGAATCGGGTCATGAACATATGGACTTGAAAAGAACACGGGAGAGGTCTCCTGAGTGGCGCAGGGGTCTAAGGCACTGCATTTCACTGCTAGAGGTGTAACTACAGACCCTGGTTAGATTCCAGGCTGTATCACAACCGGCCGTGATTGGGAGTCCCATAGGTCAGCGCACAATTGGCCCAGTGTCGACCGGGTCAGGGTTTGGCCGGGGTAGGCCGTCATTGTAAATAACAATTTGTTCTTAACTGACTTGCCCAGTTAAATAAAGGTTTAAAATAAAAAGGTTAAATGTAGGCTAAGTCTGGCATAAGCTTATTCCCACAATTTACAATAACTCTGTTGCAGTGGTCTTAGGAAGTCTCCGTATAGGCTATTCCCTCCATCATGACACTGCTGCCCAGTTGAAGAGCTTGTGATCTCCATGCAGCACCATGCGTCTTTAGAAAAGCACCCCTCAGCCTCAGAAGATGTCCTTCTGGGGGCATGCAGTCATAGAGTTATATACCCTAATGTAGGCCTATTTGCCAAATAAAGTGCAGCGCATGCTTGATGTGTGCAACTTGTCATTCCAACATATTTGAAAATTTAATTAATCCTTCATTCAGTATGTCATCCATTCAGTTGTTTGTCTGAGTTCAAATCTTATTGGTCACACACACATTTTTCTTTACTAGGCAAGTCAGTCAAGATCAAATTCTTATTTACAATGACAGCCTATGAACAGTGGGTTAACTGCCTTGTTCAGGGGCAGAACAACAGATTTTTACCTTGTCAGCTCAGGGATTTGAACTAGGGACCTTTCGGTTCCTGGCCCAATTGTCTAAGCACTAGGCCACCTGCCGCCCAGATGTTATTGCAGGTGTAGCGAAATGTTTGTGTTTCCATCTCCAACAGTGCAGGGTAGGACAGTCTTATCCATTTGTTTATTGAAATTCATGTGTATTCAAAATGATCTAAAATTTAATAATTCAATGTTTAATTTAGGTCTATCCAAAACGAAATAGGCCTTCAACTTGTAGGCATTGCAATCATTTTAGCTACTGGTGCCTTGTGGAATAATTTTAGAACTCTATTTGTGTTTTATAACTGTTTCTATTATAAGGCTCCAGTTAAAAAGAGACCCTAACTCACAGGCCTGTAAATATAGTCTCTAAATAAATGTTAAACAAAATAGTTGAAGAAGCATGTGCAGTGGCTGATAGGGAAAACAGTACTGGCAATAAGAATAGGCTATAGATATTCTTGACCATTTGGGACCCATTGGCTATTTCGCTCAGGACAGGTTATAGCCAACACTTAAATATTTAGTTTTGTCTCATTAATTGAAATTAATTTAGCCTCTGTGTGATGGGATTGTGCAACACAAATTACTATAACAAGCCTACATACAGAGTGGAATTCACAAACACAACAGTCAAAAATACCTAATATAAGGCCTACAGTCCATGCTCCCAAATACTGGAAAAAAGTGTGCTTCATTAGGTTACATTAGGTATAATGACTCCATGGATGCATGCCTCCAGAAGAGCATCTTCTGAGGCTGAGGGGTGCTTTTCCAAAGGCGCATGGTGCTGCATGGAGATCACAAGCTCTTCAACTGGGCAGCAGTGTCGCGATGGTGGGAATAGCCTATACGGAGACTACCCAAGACCACTGCAACATAATTATTATTCATTATTAAAGTGTGGGAATAAGCTCATGCCAGACTTAGCCTACGATTAACCTCTCCCTACATTAAGTTCATATGTTCATGACTCGATTCATATAATTTAATTATGTTTCCCACAGAATACGTTTTGACTCGATTTTCTATATTATAATATATTATTATTATTGATATTCTGTAAAAGATTTTGACTGTCAAAGACTCCAGTGGTCATACATAATTCATAGATTTACCAAATATTATTCTATGTTTCATTATTCCTGGTATATACTACTGGTTATGATTGCAGACAGAGCCCAGAGAATGGATGGTGCAATATTGAATTAGTCATATTTTGATTAAGCGCATGCATGGGGATGTCCACGTCACTCAAAGATATGCCCATGCTGTAGAGATACACCTAACAGACTGAAACTTCACTGTTGTAGGCATAATACAGTTAGTGCTATCTAGACCTGCGCTGGCAAACAAATCCATTGCATTAGCGACCTAAATGTGAAGTAAACTCAACTGAGGAGTAATAGAGAATGGAGACTTTTAACTTGAATACGTGCAGGATACCTCTTCCCGGTTTCCCTGACTTCCGTCTTTTTTAAATACTGTGTTATGCTTGTTGAGTAACATTCCTCACAGACCGTTTCGCGTACGTTCTTTTTTTGTTGGTGAGATTAAACTGATAAAACTCTGAAAGGTTAAAGTACGTCAGAACTGCAACACAAGATTTGCTCAAGCCTAAAATGTTAGTCCGTAATCGTAACATGGTGATTATCTGTTCAAAGATAAAAAAATGTCATGTTTACGTTTAATGTTTCACACATGACTTTTCTTACGACCCTGACAATAAGTACGTTCAACCTTTTGGCGGCTATCTGTCTCCATAGGAACCCCCTTCTAAAAGATGACATGCCTGACCCAGCCCTGGCCTGTCATGCAGACAAACCTGTACAAAAGAAGGACGTACTGTAGGCTACGTCACATGCAAGAGCCCAGAGTAGTAACTCTGTCGCCTCTATTTGAACTAGAGCCAAAGATAAACTGCCTAGAACAGTGCATGTAAAGCATGACAACCATAGAAAGAGGAGTTGCCTAAAGCACATACAGATCTCCAGGCCCATATTCATAAAGCGTCCCAGAGAAAGAGTGTTGATCTAGGATTAAATCCCTCTCTCTATTTAATCTTCTTCATTATGATCTAAATGGCAAAACGATATCCAAGATCAGCAATGCTACTGAATTCAGGACCTGGGACCAGGCTAGACATGCTGTTCTTTTAAAACCTTGTCGAAGCAGCCTATCTACAGCGTCTTTTTGAATGACAACAACAACGACAATACAGGCCCTATAGTGATTGACATATGTTTTATTTACCTCCATTTTAATATGATGAATTCATTTAATTCATTTAAATTCACTCAAAAATAAAGTTGACAGTACAAACAAGAGGGCAAACTGGCTGGGGGCCATCACTGCCAAGATGACTGGGATGAAATGGCTTGACAGGGAAACAAATTTACAGAAACATTCCCAAAATTCCCAGGTTTTCTAGAAATCCCAAGTGTAGGATTCCCGGGAATACTTGGTACCTGCTTATTCCCTCCTGATTCCAGAAATTCTCCAACCAGAATTTATGTAAAACGTGGGAATTTTGGGAACATTTTCAGAGTTTAACGATCCCAGTCAGAGGTCATATGTCAGGGGTTTGGTGAGCTCAGGGGGTCTGGTGGGTGTGGGTTCGGGGCCAGTGGGGTCTGTTAAAGTGGTAGGGCTGATGGTGGTGCTGGGCGTGGTTGTAGTGGGAGGGGTGTTCGATGCCCTCGGTAGCCAGCTCCTCCTGCTTGTGAAGGCCCTCCAGCTTGACCAACAGCTCTCCAATGAAGGCCTGGCATGGAGGGACATATAGTAGCATTATGTACAGTACTAGTCAAAAGTTTGGACACACCTACTCATGCAAGGGTTTTTCTTTATTTTTACGATTTTCTACATTGTAGAATAATAGGGAAGACATCATACTATGAAAGAATCCATATGGAATCGTGTTGTAACCAAAAAAGTGTTAAACAAATCCAAATATATTTTAGATTCTTCATAGTAGCCACCTTTTGCCTTGATGACAGCTTTATACACTCATGACATTCTCTCAACCAGCTTTATGAGAAATGCTTTTCCATATGCTGTGCACTTGTTGGGAGCTTTTCCTTCACTCTGCTGTCTAACTCATCCCAAACCATATCAATTGGGTTGAAGTCGGGTGATTGTGGAGGCCAGGTCATTTGATGCACCACCATCACCCTCCATTTTGGTCAGATAGCCCTTACACAGCCTGGAGATATGTTTTGGGTCATTGTCCTGTTTAAAAACAATTGATTGTCCCACTAAGCGCAAACCAGATGAGATGGCGTATCGCTGCAGAATGCTGTGTTAGCCATGCTGGTTAAGTGTGCCTTGAATTCTAAATTAATCACAGATAGTGTCACCAGCAAAGCACCCCCACACCATTACACCTCCTCCTCCATGCTTCTCGGTGAGAACTACACATGCAGAGATCATCCGTTAACTTCATATGGCTGCAGGGGCAGTATTGAGTAGCTTGGATGAAAAGGTGCCCATTGTAAACGGCCAGCTCCTCAGTCTCAGTTGCTAATATATGCATATTATTATTAGTATTGGATAGAAAACACTCTAAAGTTTCCAAAACTGTCAAAATATTGTCTGTGAGTATAACAGAACTGATATTGCAGGCGAAACCCTGAGGAAAATCAAAACAGGAAGTGGCTTTTATTTTGAAAGCTCCATGTTCCATAGCCTCCCTTTGCTGGATTTAAAGGGATATCAACCAGATTCATTTTCCTATTGCTTCCTCAAGGTGTCAACAGTCTTCAGACATAGTTTCAGGCTTTTATTTTGAAAAATGAGCCAGAACGATAACATCGCGTCAAGTGGTCACATGAGTTTTGCTTGCGCAACAAAATTTAGACAGCCATTGTTTTCCCCTTTCCTACTGTGAAAGACATTTGCGGTTGATATATTATCGATTATATATTTTAAAAACAACCTGAGGATTGATTATAAAAAACGTTTGACATGTTTTTGTGGACATTATGGAAACTATTTGGAATTTTTGTCTGCGTTGTCGTGACCGCTCTTTCCTGTGGATTTCTGAAACTTAACGTGACAAACAAATGGAGGTATTTTGGATATAAAAATCATCTTTATGGAACAAAAGGAACATTTGTTGTGTAACTGGGAGTCTCGTGAGTGAAAACATCCGAAGATCATCAAAGGTAAACGATTAATTTGATTGCTTTTCTGATTTTCGTGACCGAGCTACCTGATGCTAAGTGTACTTAATGTTTTATCGTGCGATCGATAAAGTTACACAAACGCTTGGACTGCTTTCGCTGTAAAGCATAATTTCGAAATCTGACACGACAGGTGGATTAACAAAAGGCTAAACTGTGTTTTCCTATATTGCATTTGTGATTTCATGAATATAAATATTTATAATAATATTTATTGTATGTAGCGCTATGCTATTCAGCGGTTGTTGATGACACTTATCCCGATAGGGGGATTGCAGCCATAACAAGTTAACCTACGCTGCATCTCAGAAAGACACAGCGGTTGGAACCAAAATTCTCAAATTTTGACTCACCGGACAAAAGGACAGATTTCCCCCGTGGTAATGTCCATTGCAAGTGTTTCTTGGCACAAGCAAGTCTCTTCTTATTATTGGTGTCCTTTAGTAGTGGTTTCTTTGCAGCAATTTGACCACAAAGGCCTAATTCACAGTCTCCGCTGAAAAGTTCCTGAGATGTGCCTGTTACTTGAACTCTGTGAAGCATTTATTTGCGCTGCAATCTGAGATGCAGTTAACTCTAATGAACTTAGAATTAACTAAAGCAGAGGTAACTCTGGGTCTTCCTTTTCTGTGGCGCTCCTCATGAGTTCCAGTTTCATCACAGCACTTGATGGTTTTTGTGACTGCACTTAACTTCTTGACCATACTTGAGACGCAGACGTCTCAAGTATGCCCCTGGAAATGCAAATGCGCTACGCTAAATGCTAAATGTACTCGTTACAACTCAATCTTTGATCAAAATTCACAAGCAGGGTATTGAATTAAAGCTACACTCGTTGTGAACCTAGCCAGCAAGTCAGATTTTTAAAATGCTTTTCGGCGAAAGCATCAGAAGCTATTATCTGATAGCATGCACCCCCCAAAATGCCAGCACGACACGTAAACAACAGATTTTGCGGTAGCCGGCGCTACCCAAAACGCAGAAATAAAATATAAAACATTCATTACCTTTGACGAGCTTCTTTCTTGGCACTCCTATATGCCCCATAAACATCACTATTGGGTCTTTTTTTCGTTTAAATCGGTCCATATATACCCAAAATAGCTTTGTATGGAAGCTGTGTCATTCAGAAAAAATCATCGTTTTTAAACGCTGCGTAATTTTTTAAAATTAAAAAAGT
Source organism: Oncorhynchus clarkii lewisi (assembly GCF_045791955.1). Lineage (NCBI taxonomy): Eukaryota > Metazoa > Chordata > Actinopteri > Salmoniformes > Salmonidae > Oncorhynchus > Oncorhynchus clarkii. Next base: position 45,430,031 of record NC_092158.1, read on the forward strand.
CGACGATAAACTTTCACAAAACACTTCGAAATCCTTTTGTAATCCAACTTTAGGTATTAGTAAACGTTTATAATCTATCAAAACGATTACAGGGCGATGTCTCTTCAATAGGTCTTCACTTCAAAAACAATGGCATCTGATATCTCCCTCAACTGCATCCGGGTGAAGACTGGGAAAATGGAGGTCAGATAGAAGGATTTTCCAACAATTAATTCAATTGAAAATTAGGACAATGGCGCCATCGTGCGGAATTTGTATGAATTGCAGGCAGATCGCCATTAAATTCTGTTCTCTTTTAACAACTGGTGGAAGTGACTTATGGAAATTATTTTTAGCTTTCAGAGAGCAGTTTTTCTTGCGTTTTTCAATGAAACACACGATCTGTTATAGTCACAGCCGTGATTTAACCAGTTTTATAAACTTCAGAGTGTTTTCTATCCACACATACTAATCATATGCATATACTATATTCCTGGCATGAGTAGCAGGACGCTGAAAAGTTGCGCGATTTTTAACAGAATTTTCGAAAAAGGAAGGGGTAGAAGTAAGAGAAACTTTTAAAGTTGGCTGACCTTCATGTCTTAAAGTAATGATGGACTGTTGTTTCTCTTTGCTTATTTGAGCTGTTCTTGCCATAATATGGACTTTTACCAAATAGGGCTATCTTCTGTATACCACCCCTACCTTGACACAACACAACTGATTGGCTCAAACGCATTAAGAAGGAAAGAAATTCCCCAAATTAACTTTTAACAAGGCACACCTGTTAATTGAAATGCATTCCAGGTGATTACCTCATAAAGCTGGTTGAAAGAATGCCAAGAGTGTGCAAAGCTGTCATCAAGGCAAATGGTGGCTACTTTGAAGAATATAAAATATATTTTGATTTGTTTAACACTTTCTTGGTTACTACATGATTCCATATGTGTTATTTCAAAGTTTTGATGTCATCACTATTATTCTACAATGAATCAGTAGGTGTGTCCAAACTTTTGACTGGTACTGTATCTACCAGTGGAGGCTGCTGAGGGGAGGACGGTTCATAATAATGTTGGGAAAGGAGCTAATGGAATGGCATCAAACACGTGTTTGATGTATTTGATACCATTCCACCTATTCCACTCCAGCCATTACCACAAGCCAGTCCTGCCCAATCAAGGTGCCACCAACCTCCTGTAATAAATAATGTTTTGTATTTTTACCTTTCACATTAGATACATACACTGTGTCACACCTTGATCTGTTTCACCTGTCTTTGTGCTTGTCTCCACCTCCCTCCAGGTGTTGCCCATCTTCCTCATTATCCCCAGTACGTGTTCTCTGTTTGTCTGTTGCCAGTTCGTCTTGTCAGGTCTTACCAGCGTGTTTCCCATCTCCCTGCTTTCTCAAGTTCTGTTTCCTAGTTTCCCCGGTTCTGACCATTCTGCCTGCCCTGATCCCGAGCCTTCATGCCGTTCTGTACCTGCCTGACTCTGACCCGTTTACAAACCTCTGCCTGTCATAAAACCCGAGTCTGCTTGCTATTCTGTACCTTATTGAGTCTGCCCTGGATTACGGACCTCTGCCTGCCTTTGACCTGTCTTTTGCCTGCCCCCTGTTTGGGTCAATAAACATCTGTGACTCCAGCTGTCTGCATCTGGGTATTATCCTGAGTTCTGATACACTGAACAAAAATACAAATGCAACTTGTAAAGTGTTCGTCCCATTTTCATGAAATTAAATAAAAGATCCCAGAAATTATCCATATGCACAAAAATCTTATTTCTCTCAAATATTGTGCACAAATTTGTTTACATCCCTGTTAGTGAGCATTTCTCCTTTGCCAAGATAATCCATCCACCTGACAGGTGTGGCATATCAAGCAGCTGATTAAACAGCATGATCATTACACAGGTGCACCTTGTGCTGGGGGACAATAAAAGGCCACTCTAAAATGCCACAGATGTCTCAAGTTTTAATGAAGTGCGCAATTGGCATGCTGACTGCAGGAATGTCCACCAGAGCTGTTGCCAGAAATAGCCATGTTAATTTTTCTGCCATAAGCCACCTCCAACATTGTTTTAGAGAATTTGGCAGTATGTCCAACTGGCCTCACAACTGCAGATCACGTGTATGGCGTTGTGTGGGCAAGTGGTTTTCTGATGTCAACGTTGTGAACAGAGTGCCCCATGGTGGCGTTGGTGTTATGGTATGGGCAGGCATAAGCTACGGACAATGAGCACAATTGCATTTTATTGATGGCAGATTGGACAGAAATACTGTGACTGTATTTTTGCCCAGATGCTGTATTCCTGATATCTGTATTCCAGGTCATGTGAAATCCATAGATTAGGGCCTAATAAATGTATTTCAATTGACTGATTTCCTCATATGAACTGTAACTCAGTAAAATCAATGAAATTGTTGCACGTTGCATTTATATTTTTGTTCAGTATAGATAATACATAGATAGGAATTAGAGTGGGAGATGGAAAATAGAGAAGTCTCAACCCCGCCGCTCCAGGTTTGGTCTCCAGAACACCTGGATTCACCTGGTGTGTGTGTGTGTGTGTGTGTGTGTGTGTGTGTGTGTGTGTGTGTGTGTGTGTGTGTGTGTGTGTGTGTGTGTGTGTGTGTGTGTGTGTGTGTGTGTGTGTGTGTGTGTGTGTGTGTGTGTGTGTGTGTGTGTGTGTGTGTGTGTGTGTGTGTGTGTGTGTGTGTGTGTGTTTGGAAGCGCGTGTGTGGAAGCATGTGTGCGTGCATGCCAGAGTATGAGAGCGGAGCGAAGTTGGAGCGTTCCCAATTTGACTGGGGTGGGGAGCGAGATTCCCAAAGGCTGGAGCATCGGCCTTCTCGCCTGCTCCAATTTCGCTCCATTAGCACTCACTTCATGAACTCAGGGCATGCCCGCCCCAGCTTGTATTTGTAGTCTGCTTGTCGTAGACTACAAATGCATGTGCTAAATCAAGGTGCTAAATCAAGGTGACTTACAAAAAGGAGGACCAAGAGCAAGAGAGGGAGTACAGTGATGTAGTGTCCACAGCTAAAGAATCATTGTGGAATCTGAAAAGACACTTATCCCAAAAGCATGATTGTGTACTTACTATGAACTTACATGCTAAAAGAGAGGAACGAGGTGGATAGATAACTAGGTGTGTCATTGTAGCAAAGTATTTATAAACAAAACTCTGATCTCTTAAACGTTTAATTCATTTTTGTTCTATTATCTATATAATAGGCCATAATTGATTTTGGCCCATTAGGCCTGATACCCTAACCCTTACCCTACTTTCAAGGAGCTTTCAGTTTTGATTGGGATATTTTGCCTAAAAAACTTTTAGGCCTACCTATAGAAAAACAACAAAAAAACAACACTGCCTCTCTGCCCAAACTGGCAAGAGTGGCCAAAGGAGTGTTAGCATCCCCAGTGGTTCTGCAAGTGTGGAGAGGATATTCTCCGCTACTGGCCGGCTCTCCAGTTACCATCGCATGAGCCTGAAGCCACAGACTGGCCTAACTCTTGTTTCTAAAAACTAATTTTAAAAAAAATTCTAAGGCACTAATAAGGCATTTTTCATTTCATTTGTATTTAAGTCACAGCTTATATACCTCATTTATAGACTGTAATGATTTAATACAACAAAACGTTGTTTAAATGCTGAGGGTTTTATGTCCTTACCAGCCTATTGTGTCGCACTTGCAAATGCTTCACAATGTATTTCTTTGTAGGCTATAGCCTTGAAAACATTTCAATAATATAACCTAAATAATTCATCTTCGTTCCTTCTTAGGCTCCCTGTCTGGCTCCTGACCTATTTCGTGTTTACATGCTGTTTAATATGACATGTAGCCTATTTGAAACTATGTTCGCTTCTTACATTCAGTTTTCATGTTTATTCAAATACTTTTCATTCAAATCCATATGGTTTGGTTTCAATACGCATGCGTGTTTGGGCCTGAGCGGGCCAGTGTGGGCCCTGTCCTTTGTCAAAATAGGTCCTTTGTTACAACAGAGAAGAGGGAGCAAAACAGAAGAGAAGAAATAGGGAAGGGAGAGAGAGAAGGCTAGGACAGACGGTCATTGTAAGGCATGTGGAGTGACAGTGGAAGGAGGTGTCAGACACTGCTGCCTCCTATCTGAGGCCTATACAGTGTGTGTGTGTGTGTGTGTGTGTGTGTGTGTGTGTGTGTGTGTGTGTGTGTGTGTGTGTGTGTGTGTGTGTGTGTGTGTGTGTGTGTGTGTGTGTGTGTGTGTGTGTGTGTGTGTGTGTGTGTGTGTGTGTGTACAGACTAAATAAAAGGTATGACTTAATATGCATGATTATTCCATATCATAAAACATTAGGGTAAAACATACCTCTGTGTTGTTGCTGCACGTCTGAAGGATCTCCTGATGGTGAACAGAGTTTAAAGAAGAGAAAATTCCTTGTATCAAAATTCCAGCAGTTAACTTATCTGTCAAAGTCTGGTTGGTCTGAGTCCATGATCAGAGCAACTTTGGGTGGGCGGGGCCTACCTTTAACTTTTTCACTCGCTCTTCATTGCTAGCCAGGTCTAACAGATGATCAATGTTTACCTCATCTGGCATGTCATCCTCCTGCAAAACACAAGTCGGAAGTTTACATACACTTAGGTTGGAGTCATTAAAACTCGTTTTTCAAGCACTCCACAAATGTATTGTTAACAAACTATAGTTTTGGCAAGTCAGTTAGGACATCTACTTTGTGCATGACACAAGTCATTTTTCCAACCATTGTTTACAGACAGATTATTTCACTTATAATTCACTGTATCACAATTCCAGTGGGTCAGAAGTTTACATACACTAAGTTGGCTGTGCCTTTAAACAGCTTGGAAAATTCCAGAGAAAGATGTCATGGCTTTAGAAGCTTCTGATAGGCTCATTGACATCATTTGAGTCAATTGGAGGTGTTCCTGTGGATGTATTTCAAGGCCTACCTTCAAAGTCAGTGTTTCTTTGCTTGACATCATGGGAAAATCTAAAGAAATCAGCCAAGACCTCAGAAAAAAAATTGTAGACCTCCACAAGTCTGGTTCATCCTTGCAAGAAATTTACAAACGCCTGAAGGTACCACGTTCATCTGTACAAACAATAGTACACAAGTATAAACATCATGGGACCACGCAGCCATCATACCGCTCAGGAAAGAGACGCGTTTTCTCCTAGAGATGAACGTACTTTGGTGCGAAAAGTGCGAATCAATCCCAGAACAACAGCAAAGGACCGTGTGAAGATGCTGGAGGAAACAGGTACAAATGTATCTATATCCACAGTAAAACGAGTCCTATATCGACATAACCTGAAAGGCCGGTCAGCAAGGAAGAAGTCACTGCTCCAAAACCGCCATAACAAAGCCAGACTACGGTTTGCAACTGAACATGGGGACAAAGATTGTACTTTTTGGAGAAATGTCCTCTGGTCTGATGAAACAAAAATAGAACTGTTTGGCAATAACGACCATCGTTATGTTTGGAGAAAAAAGGGGGAGGCTTGCAAGACAGAAGAACACCATTCCAACCGTGAAGCACGGGGGTGGCAGTATCATGTTGTGGGGGTGCTTTGCTGAAGGAGGGACTGGTGCACATCACAAAATAGATGGCATCATGAGGCAGGAAAATGATGTGGATATATTGAAGCAACATCTCAAGACATCAGTCAGGAAGTTTAAGCTTGGTCACAAATGGGTCTTTCAAATGGACAATGACCCAAGCATACTTCCAAAGTTATGGCAAAATGGCTTAAGGACAACAAAGTCAAGGTATTGGAGTGGCTATCACAAAGCCCTGACCTCAATCCTATAGAAAAATTTGTGGGCAGAACTGAAAAAGCGTGTGCGAGCAAGGAGGCCTACCAACCTGACTCAGTTACACCAGCTCTGTCAGGAGGAATGGGCCAAAATTCACCCAACTTATTGTTGGAAGCTTGTGGAAGGCTACCCAAAACGTTTGACTCAAGTTCAACAATTTAAAGGCAATGCTACCAAAAAATAATTTAGTGTATGTAAACTTCTGACCCACTGGGAATGTGATGAAAGAAATACAATCTTAAATAAATCATTCTCTCTACTATTATTCTGACATTTCACATTCTTAAAATAAAGTGGTGATCCTAACTGACCTCAAACAGGGAATTCTTACTTGGATTAAATGTCAGGAATTGTGAAAATCTGAGTTTTAATGTATTTGGCTAAAGTGTATGTAAACTTCTGACTTCAACTGTATATTAAAAACGCACACACATGTATACTGTATATTATCAGAGTAGAAAAGTAATAGTAGCAATGTCCATGTATCCAACTCTCCAAACTGTATCAGTGGCCTAGCCAGACAGAACTGAGCTCTGTTGTTCCAGACCAGTTGAAGATCAGCCTCCTCTCCACACAAATTCTCTCTTAAGGGCATATCCTAAAATGATAGTTGCTGACATTATTGTTTATCTGATCTAATGCTTAGCTGAGATCAGGCATGAGCCAACAAGGTGCACTTGTGGCCCTATAGGGTTGAATGTCCTGCTTTACACTAGTAGTGTACTAAAATCAAAAGTTTCAATCAAAGTTTATTTGACAAATGCGCCAAATACAACAGGTATTTGGCACCTTACCGTGAAATGCTTACTTACAAGTCCTTAACCAACAATACAGTTAAGAAAAAATAACTTACAAAAAAACAAATTTAAAACTAAAACTAAAGAAAAAACAAAACTAAATAAAATCAAACTGTCATCAATGCAAAAGTTGGCTACTTAGAAGAATCTACAATATAAAATATATTTTGATTTGTTTAATACTACATGATTCCATATGTGTTATTTCATAGTTTTGATGTCTTCACTATTATTCTACAATGTAGAAAATAGTAAAAATAAAGAAAAACCTGTCACGTGTGCTCCCTCTCTGGCCTCTAGGTCACCAGGCTGCTCGTTATGGCGCACACCTGTCACCATCATTACACGTACCTGCACGTCATCAGACTCACCTGGACTCCATCACCTCCTTGATTACCTGCCCTACATATGTCACTCCCTTTGGGTTCTTCCTCAGGCGTCATTGTTTCTGTTCCTGTGTAATTTCTGTGCGTTGTTCGTGGTTCTTATTTGATATTATGGTGTGTTTATTTATTAAAAAACTCACTCCCTGAACTTGCTTCCCGACTCTCAGCACACATCGTTACAAAACCCTTGAATGAGTAGGTGTATTCCAAACTTTTGACTGGTACTGTAGTTCCTGGATGGCAGGAAGCTTGCAGTATTGCTACAAGGTTACAAGGTGCAGTATTGTTACAAGTTTTATGTCCAAAATTGCAGCCTATTCCCTATATAGTGCATAACTTTGACCATAGACCTCTGGTCAAAAGTAGTGCACTACATAAGGAATAGGCTGACATTTCAGATGCAGACAAGAACACGGAGCAGAATGTTATATTTTGACATTTTAATAATTTATCAGACACTTTTACCCAGAGCGACTTACAGGAGCAATTAGGGTTAAGTGCCTTCCTCAAGGGCACATTGACAGATGTTTCACCTAGTTGGCTTAGGAATTTGAACCAGATACTTTTCGGTTACTGGCCCAACGCTCTTTACCGCTAGGCTCCCTGTCACTAGGACACCTGTATCCCCAAACCATCACAGCAGAGCAAAACATCTGGCTAGTGATGTCACATGGCCAGCTGCAGTATGTTTACCCTACCTCAAGGAGTATTAACCCCATCCTCTGTACGTTCTCTTCCTGTTTCTCATCCTTCATCCCTCATTCCCTCTCTGTAAGGGAGGGAATGAGACATGAAGTTCCATTTCTGTTCCTTTCCCTTTTTTCCAAGTGGCCATGTAAGGCAGCGAGTTAGCATCCCCCAGCCACCATGTATACATGTGTCTCTGTCAGGAGGCGGCTGCTACAGTGGTGGCTCAAGACTTAGGCTACATCTGACATGGCACATTATTCCCTAGTGCACTACCCATAGATCCCTGGTCAAAAGTAGTGAACTATAGGAAATATGGTGCCATTTTGGACAGAGCCTTAGTCCACAGTGCACCTTGCATCTTCTCCGGTCCTTTTATGGACACTGTGCCCTCTCATAACATACATATTGTATACGCCTTGTATATACATCTCATATACAACGCCCACAACAATGTGCAAGTCTGCTTAGTCCTGTTAAGGACGACGCAGAACAGCTGGTTTAGAAATGCCTCTGTAATTTCAAGTACCAGTTATTGTGTTTGAATGTACTACAGTAGTTATTCTATATTGTTTGTGTCTCAGAGGAGTGTTCATTTGTCTGCATGTTAGACATGGGTTATAAAGCCCTGTAATACCCTCAGTGCTGCGAAAAGTACAAATGTAATGTTGAGATCCATGTGTTATGTACAGTGTGTCTATACAGAGCACAACCCAGCCCTTTTTATATGAATATCCAACTCAAAGCCTTGTTTTTAAACATAAAGTGAACTATTTTTTTAATCAAATTCTATTGATTTTGGCAAAGGTGAAAGAGCAAAGTTCTCATTCTTAAAGGATGGGAAACTTTCAGATAATATATTGCCTGATTAGAAAGTTAACTTGCCATGATACCCAAAATCTCTTAACAGTCTGAAACCTATTGCCTGAGCACTTACAAGACACTTTGTGTGGTGACCATTATTATGATCCATAGGCTATGACGGCACTCACTTTGCTCAAGTACAGCTCATCCAAGCAGTCATCGATCCATTTCTCCACGTCTAGTCGTCTCTGTAGCTCTTTTCTGTTGTATTTCACAGTCACTCGAGCTTGTCTCTTCTGTAGTTTGACTCCGTGTTCTCGAGACGTTTCCAAATCTGATGAGTGGACTTCCTCTGCTCGCATCCGTCCGACCCTGTCGGCTGCCATGTCTGGTCTGACTGGTTCCCAAGCAAATGGGAGCTTGAAACACTGTGTGGGTTGAAGCGAGAATGTAATTGTGGATTCGACAACATTCTATGTAGCAAACCTAAAACAGTCTTCGGGTTCTAGTTTCAACTCTTTCTTGCGGAAGCGCACCGAAAAAAAGCGCACAGTAAAAAGTGACCGAAAGATTGTAGGTTGTTAAACCAACACAGACAGAAATTGGGACAGATTCTGGGAAGAGAAAAATAAATATTATAGAAACATGTGTTTGAGCAAGCGTTCGAATAATTTTGCTAATTGGGTAGGCCTACCTTGCGTACATTATGCAATGGCAGGTTACTTCTCACATTATATACCAATCGTTTTACATAAACCCCTCATTATAGGCTTATTTTCAAACATTTGAATTGAATGACATTTATACCTTTGTCTATCATAGGGCCAACTTGCTCTATGATGATACTCAATCGATAGGTGACAAAAACTGATGATTTTATAGTTTTTATTCAACACACTCACAGCAACAAAAAAACGTAAAATATATATATTTTTTAGCAAATGCCTGACAAACTAACTTTGGCATGAACATAAATTTACACTGGCTGTTCTTCAGAAACAGCAATACTCATAATCCGTGTATCAAAGTCACATGTTCATTGATTTCAGGTCATAAATAATTTCCCCGGAATATTCCTGGTGTATTTAGATTACACAGAATAATCAAAGATGTAGAACAAGTTGTTTATTTAGGATCACATAAATATATCTCTGAATTTGTGACAAAAGGAAAACATTTTACATTTAAACTCAGCAAAAAAAAGAAAAGTCCTCTCACTGTGTTTGTCAGCAAACTTAACGTGTAAATACTGGTTGGAACATAAGATTCAACAACTGAGACAAACTGAACAAGTTCCACAGACATATGACTAACAGAAATGGAAGAATGTTGCCCTGAACAAAGGGGCGGGGACAAAATCAAACATAACAGCTCTCACTCTCCGATCCAACAGGTCCCAGACGTGCTCAAATGGGATTGAGATCCGGGCTCTTCACTGGCCATGGCAGAACACTGACATTCCTGTCTTGCAGGAAATCACGCACAGAATGAGTAGTACGGCTGGTGGCATTGTCATGTTGGAGGGTCATGTCAGGATGAGCGTGCAGGAAGGGTACCACATGAGGGAGGAGGATGTCTTCCCTATAATGCATAACGTTGAGATTGCCTACAATGACAATAAGCTCAGTCCGATGATGCTGTGATACACCGCCCCAGACCATGACGGACCCTCCACCACCAAATTGATCCCACTCCAGAGTACAGACCTCGGTGTAACGCTCATTGCGTCGACGATAAACGCGAATCCAACCATCACCCCCGGTGAGACAAAACAGTGACTTGTCAGTGAAGAGCACCTTTTGCCAGTCCTGTCTGGTTCAGCGACGGTGGGTTTGTGCCCATAGGTGACGTTGTTGTTGGTGATGTCTGGTGACGACTTGCCTTACAACAGGCCTACAAGCTCCCATACCAGCCTTTCTCAGTCTATTGCGGACAGTCTGAGCATTGATGGAGGGATTGTGCGTTCCTGGTGAAATTCTGGCAGTTGTTGTTGCCATCCTGTACCCCTCCAGCAGGTGTGATGTTCGGATGTACCGATCCTGTGCAGGGGTTGTTACACGTGGTCTGCTACTGCGAGGATGATCAGCTGTCGGTCCTGTCTCCGTGTAGCGCTGTTTTAGGCATCTCACAGTATGGACATTGCAATTTATTGCCCTGGCCACATCTGCAGTCCTCATGCCTCCTTGCAGCACGCCTAAGACACATTCACGCAGATGAGCAGGGAACCTGGGCATCTTTCTTTTGGTGTTTTTCCAGAGTCAGTAGAAAGGCCTCTTTAGTATCCTAAGTTTTCATAACTGTGACCTTAATTGCCTACCTTCTGTAAGCTGTTAGTGTCTTAATGACCGTTCCACAGGTGCATGTTCATTAATTATTTATGGTTCATTGAACAGGCATGGGAAACAGTGTTTAAACCCTTTACAATGAAGAGCTGTGAAGTTATTTGGATTTTTACAAATTGTCTTTGAAAGACAGGTCTTGAAAAAGGGACATTTATTTTTTTGCTGAGTTTAATAAATAACATAAATAAAATGGTATAACAACTGATAGTTTCATCTTAGGAAATGGTATGTTGACAAAAATAATAGTTAATTTTAAAATGAAAAATATATATGTTTTATCTTTTGGAATTGCTAATATCAGAGTTCTGGTGAAATGAGCTTAGAAACAAAAACAGTGGAAAAAGTTGAATATATTTGCTGTATTCATCTCCTTGAAGGTCATTGATAACAGTCTATTGTCTTCCAAAAAAAGTACAGGTCAGAGAATCAGGTCTTCCTGTATTTGATTTAAATGGTTCTTCCAGAGTCATTTGGTCAATATCACTGTGTTGGAGCAAGTGCATTGATAGGTCAGTGTCCATCGTAAGTAGTTATGAGGAATTGGTAGTCATCTCTTTGGGTTATTTGACATGGAAGACCTTTCTCTGAGGAGATTTCCTAAAGTTCACATACTTCAAGAGGTCATTTACTATTCTTCTTCATGACACAAGGTTGTTTTCCAACATAATTTTTTTTTGTCAAAATGTGTAGCAAACATTTTCAGAATGAGGGGAATAATTTCCAAACATTCAAGCAGTTTGTCTTTTTCTTCATTAACTTAACATTTCAAAAAGAGAGAAAAATAAGTGCTAATGATCCGCTGTTCTTCCTCCCAGTTTTTGTCTCTCACTCCCCAGGTGTTTGGCTGTCCAGTCTCCTTTTTCTGTTCATCTTTGGTCCAGGCCAGTGGCTCATCTCAGCCCAGCCCCGCTGTCCCCCCTCCAGAGGTAGTCCTGTCCAGGGGAGAATGAGTGGCGCTCCCCCCCAAGTCCCCGGCCCGTCCTGTCATCTGTGGGTCTAAGCGATGCAAGTGATGCCATGCTGAGGCGCGGGTCGCTGTTGCTGATCTTGAACAGGCCACTAGCCGCCATGAAAGCCTCTCTCTCGCTGGGGAAGCGGTTGATCCCCGTCTTCAGGTCGTTGAACACCGCCGTGTCATTCAGCTGCTTCCTGCCACTCAGCCGGCGCCGCCGCAGCACCACAATGCCCATCGCCAGGCCAAGGGCGAGTAACGCCAGGACACAGGAGGCTGTGAGGGCTGTGGAGGAAGGTTTATTGGTCAGTCGGGGGGCAGGATGGAAGCTGGGCTGCAGTGTGAACTCGCAGCTGGGTCCCATGAAACCCGGCGGGCACTGGCACACGGGCCCCGTGAAGTGGGTGAAGCAAGTGCCGCCATTCTGGCAGGGCTGGGCACTGGCACCGCGGCCACAGGCATCTGAGCGCAGGCTACAGTTCTTGCCGGCGTAGCCCAGCGTGCATGAGCAGGTGTAGTCGTCCACACCGTCCTGGCAGGTGCCAGCGTTCTGGCACGGCGCTGAAGCACAGTCGTCGATGTTGAACTGGCAGTTGGCGCCGGTAAAGCCTGAGTGGCAGCGGCACAGCACGCTATGACCCAGGTCTAGACACTCACCGCCTAGAAGACAACATATCACACGGCGCCAATTAGTACACTGCAGCCTACCACATTCTGAAGTAGCACAAGATGTGATATCATACTGTTGGCACTTCATGACATCATGAATTCATATACCCTGAAAACATGTATTAATTAATTGTTCTACCAGCCAAGTGAAGTCCTTCATTATCAAGTACTTCAAGCAAGTGCAGGTGCGTACTTCAACCACTAGATGTTGCCAGAACCAAGGCAAGCTCCTCTCCATCCACTATCACCTGTTTTCAGTTATTTGGGGAGCTGGTGGACTGTTTTAAATTCCTTGGCATAACCATCTCATTCGATCTGATATGGCCAGCCAACACAAACGCTGTGATCAGGATGGTACAGCAGCGGCTCTATTTCCTGAGGCTGCTGAAGAAGTTTGGCATGAGTACAGGCACTCAAGTCAACTTCGACCAATGCACAGTAGAGAGCATCCTGACTGGATCCATCAATGTGTGGTATGGTAACACCAATGCATAAGACTGCAAAATGTTTCAGAGGGTAGCACACACTGCAGAGAGAATCATTGGCACTACCCTCCGCGTCATTGAGGCCATCTATGCAGACAGATCCCTTCCTAGGGCCCAAAAGACCCCAGCCACCCTGCGAGTGCACTGTTCTCACAGGAGCATCAAGACCTCCACTACCAGGTTCAAGAATAGTTTTAATCAGAGTGCAATCCTCCTTTTAAACCAAGCAACCTGGCTGCTGTTTTTCTCCTACTTTTGGAAGTTTACATAAACGAGTTTTAATGACATCAACCTAAGTGTTTCAACCACTCCACATATTTATTGTTAATAAACTATAGTTTTGACAAGTCGGTTAGGACATCTACTTTGTGCATAACACATAACACAAGTAATTTTTCCAACAATTGTTTACAGACAGATTATTTCACTGTATCACAATTCCAGTTGGTCAGAAGTTTACATACACTAAGTTGACTGTGCCTTTAAACAGCTTGGAAAATTCCAGAAAATGATGTCATGGCTTTAGAAGCTTCTGATAGGCTAATTGACATCATTTGAGTCAATTGGAGGTGTACCTGTGGATGTATTTCAAGGCCTATCTTCAAACTCAGTGCCTCTTTGCTTGACATCATGGAAAAAAATCAAAAGAAATCTGCCAAGACTGGAGACCTCCACAAGTTTGGTTCATCCTTGTGAGCAATTTCCAAACGGCTGAAGGTACCACGTTCATCTGTACAAACAATAGTGCGCAAGTATAAACACCATGGGACAACACAGTCATAATACCGCTCAGGAAGGAGACGCGTTCTGTCTCCTAGAGATGAAAGTACTTTGGTGCGGAAAGTGCTAATCATTCCCAGAACAACAGCAAAGGACCTTGTGAAGTTGCTGAAGGAAACAGGTACAAAAGTATCTATATTCACAGTAAAACGAGTCCTATATCGATAAAACCTGAAAAGCTGCTCAGCAAGGAGGAAGCCACTGCTCCAAAACCGCCATAACAAAGCCAGACTACGGTTTGCAACTGAACATGGGGACAAAGATTGTACTTTTTGGAGAAATGTCCTCTGGTCTGATGAAACAAAAATAGAACTGTTTGGCCATAATGACCATCGTTATGTTTGGAGGAAAAAGGGATAGGCTTGCAAGCCAAAGAATACCATCCCAACCGTGAAGCACGGGGGTGGCAGCATCATGTTGTGGGGATGCTTTGCTACAGGAGGGACTGGTGCACTTCACAAAATAGATGGCATCATGAGGAAAATGATGTGGATATATTGAAGCAACATCTCAAGACATCAGTTAAAAGTTAAAAGTTAAAGCTTGGTCACAAATGGGTCTTCCAAATGGACAATGACCCCAAGCATACTTTCAAAGTTGTGGCAAAATGCCTTAAGGACATCAAAGTCAAGGTATTGGAGTGGCCATCACAAAGCCCTTATAGAAAATTATTGGGCAGAACTGAAAAAGCGTGTGCGAGCAAGGAGGCCTTACAACCCTGACTCAGTTACACCAGCTCTGTCAGGAGTTACGGGCCAAAATTCACCCAACTTATTGTGGGAAGCTTGTGGAAGGCTACCCAAAATGTTTGACCAAAGTTAAACAATTTAAAGGCAATTCTACCAAATATTAATTGAGTGTATGTAAACTTCTGAATCACTAGGAATGTGATGAAAGAAATAAAAGCTGAAATAAAATTACTCTACTATTATTCTGACATTTCACATTGTTAAAATTAAGTGGTGCCCTAACTGACCTAAGACCAGGAATGTTTACTTGGATTAAATGTCAGGAATTGTGGAAAAACTGAGTTTATTGTATTTGGCTAAGGTGTATGTAAACATCCGACTTCACAACATACTGTATGACTGAAAACATTTAAAATCTTTTTACTGTACATGTCTATGTAATGTACTATATGTGCGAGCGCTCCAACAAAGAATTACAACTACTTTAATACCTGCAAATAAACTATAACTTCAATTTGAGCTTGATCCATTGCAGTCAGACTCACCATTCAGACAGGGGCTGTTGCTGCAGCGGTCCAGTTTCTTTTCGCAGTTGGAGCCAGTGTAGGTGGGAGGGCAACGGCAGGAATAGCCCCCCATCAGCATCTCCATGCAGGTTCCTCCATTGAAACAGGGCCCATCGGCACACGTCATGGCGATGATCTCACAGTTCTTCCCATAGAAGCCCTGGGGGCAGGTGCATGAGTAGTCGTTCTCCAGGTCCTAAAGAGAGAGATGATTGTCATTAGAGTATTTTTGATAATGTCGAGAGAATTGTCGTTAGACAGACACCTTGACCGAGCTTTGGCTTTCTACAATCCATAGATGAACCATGATTACTGATCATGTTTCTGACATTGTGTCTTATTTAAATATGTTTATTACTGTGTTATGTTACACTGCGTTTGTACCTTGGACACATTTCCATTTTACCTTCAAATGGAAGATTAAGAAAAAAAACAATATAACATGGAATGCCAAATTAACCGAAATACAAAATGGTTTAATTAACACCCAATTGAACATATAAAAAAAAAATCTGAGTCAATATTTAACTATCCCTATTTCCTGTAAGCTGTAATATTACTCACATTGCAGCTGCCTCCGTTCTTGCAGGGGTTGCTGTCACACTCGTTGGTCTCCAGCTCACAGTTGGTGCCACCGTAGCCCGGGCGGCAGATACAGGTGAAGCTGCCCTGGCCTGTGTTGGTACAGGTGGCACCGTTGGCACACGGCCGATGGTTGGTGCAGTAGTTTAGGTCCTGGTCGCAGAAGAGGCCGCCCCAGCCCTCCTTGCAGTCACACTGCCACGGCTGGACGCAGGTGCCATGGAGGCAGCCCGGGTAGCGCACACACTCGTTGCAAGAGGGCCCCTGCCAACCCATTCTGCACTTGCAGTCCCCAGGGGCCTCGCAGTAGCCATGCCTCGCGCTGCAGTCTGCTGAACAGATGGCTGGTGGGAGGAGGAGGGGGGGGGGGGGGGGGGGGGGGGGGTGATTACAATGAATGGGCAGATTGGGCACGCATGCACCCACCCGCCCACCAACTCTGTCTGAGCCCCCCCACTGCCGGCCCTCCCAACTGTTTGTTAAGTATTAAACCAAGCAGCTGGTGAGCACTCGACCGTAGGAACAGAAGCCAGGACTTTCTTTTCGCCCTCTGCCTCACACACACACATCTCCAACATGTGTCCCTGGTGAGGCATGGTTCTTTCTCCCTTTGTTATAGGGGAACAAAGGGCAGATCGAACTCCACAAGCCGTCCTTACTATAAAGTCTACAAAGCAACAACAGGAGGCTTTCTGAGATAAAAGTACATACTTAAGGCTCATGCAATTATGCCTGTCTAAAATAGTAGAGTGGCTGGTTATGGGATTAAATTGAAATCCTTGAGGCAGAAAAGTAATCTTAGTTTAGAAATAACTTGGCACAAACATTTTCATAAAATTGAAAATTAAAATGTGTTGCACATGCTTAATTATTGGTGTGATTATATGTAAGCCAGTATGTACACATTTTTGCCACCAATCATTCAGGTCTATATACTGCCCTTGTGACACCTTCAAAGAGCATTAATTGTTTTCACTAAGGAGAATGCCAAAATTAACATTTGCCTCATTTATCAATGAATCCTTGTGTGCACTGTGCAGTCTAATTATACAATAGGCCTATACAGTGCAGACTGAGACAACCTGGTTGACAGAATCTGAGTCTGGACAGTAATGTAGCCTAAAGTCATCGACGTTAACCAAGTAGATTGAACTTACGATCAGAACAGTAGTTGCCCTTCCAGCCCTCCAGACATTGTTTGTTTCCCTCCACGTCACAGTTGTAGTGGCCCAGAGTGTCATCGCGGGGTCTGCAGTATTCGGCGCAGCTGTCGCCAAAGTAGTACTCGTCACAGAATGCGTGATAGGAGTAGCGCAGCTCGCTCTGCTCTCCGAAGTGGACGTCTTGAGACCAGTCCTCGCCTATGGCCAGTCTTCTTCTGGTAGCCAAGCGGCTGACCAGGTTGTTTTGGTTGTCTGAAAAAATATAAGAAAAGTAGTATTGTAGTAGCCTATTGGCATACTGATTTGTTTTTAAGTAACAGGAAGGCTGTTAAAAAAAAGTGCTATAATAAGCCTACTGCAACAACACCTTACCTGTGTATTCTGTAGGGATTTCTGCGTTCCATGCTTCAATGATCAGCGAAAATGTTCCCTGTAACAGAGGTAAATCCTGTATTAAAACATTTATGCAAGAATGATAGAGTAACATAACATTTATATGTCCTTGTGTAACAGTATTTATGAATAAAATATTATTTACCGGCCACTTAAAATGGAACGGTATTCTAATAGGAGCGCTGCTGGAAATTGAGGTCTGATCTGCGCTTATGACGTTGGTGTGTCCTGTTCCAAAAGTGCATGGTGGCTCCGCATGGATGACGTCCTCTGAGTGTTTGAGACAAATTCTGAAAAAGATGTGACAGTCCCTATGCCTTCTGCATATGCGCTGAGCAGTGTTGAACGAATGGACTTTCAGCTCGAACACACCAGAAGATGATACCTGCCAAGAGAAGAGCGAATTGGACATTAGAGATATGCTGTGCATAAAGCACGGCAATATTGAATGGTTCCTCATTGTTACATTTTGTACTTACCACTTGCACTACAGCCAAAGCAAAGACACATCTAAGAGGTAGCGAGGCCATTTCCGCCAGGTGTTTGGTTGGTAGCTAGCTATACAACAATCCGCAGGTGTTTGCATTCGTTGTGTCCAATAGAAATGTGACAGGCCCGTATTCCCAAAAAACAGGATAGAAAAAAATCCTTGCAGTCACACCATAAAATTAGTATGAAAAGGTATAGCAGTCCAAGCAAAGTCCTCGCTCTTCCCTATGTCCTGGTCGCTGGTCTTCACTTGTTTTGGTTCTGGTGGTTAATGAGAGTGAATGAATTTTATACCCCTGATGCGCGCCCCTGTCACGCGTCAGGAGGCGGGGCACGGTAAGACCCAAGGGACAACCACGACGCGTCGGAACATGTGTGTGGATTTGGTGCTGATTAAATTTATCAGCAAAAATAACATAAGGCCTATACTTAGAGCATAATCATATTTGAAGTGTGATTGGCACAATACATATGTTATACAGTTATACAGCTGCAACAAGCTGCAACAAACACTCAAACGGGACAGTTTTATTTCAATCTCTTCATTTAAAAACTCAATCATGGACACTCTTACTGACAGTTGTGGCTGCTTTGTGTGATGTATTGTTGTCTCTACCTTCTTGCCCTTTGTGCTGTTGTCTGTGCCCATTAATCTTTGTACCATGTTTTGTGCTGCTACCATGTTGTGTTGCTACCATGCTGTGTTGTCATGTGTTTCTGCCTTCCTATGTTGTTGTCTTAGGTCTCTCTTTATGTAGTGTCGTGCTGTGTCTCTTGTCGTTATGTGTGTTTTGTCATATATTTATATTTAATTTATGCATTATTTTTAATTCCAGCCCCCGTCCCCGCAGGAGGCCTTTTGCCTTTTGGTAGGCCATCATTGTAAATAAGAATGTGTTCTTAACTGCCTTGCCTAGTTAAATAACGGTTAAATAAATAAATAAAACATAAAATACAACTAACTAGCCAAATGTCCACGATTTTGGAGTCGAGCTAGGAAATGTGTGACACAAGCATCGAAAACTGAATTCTTAGGCCTACATATTTAATTATTAAACTTCAAACAGACACATAATGATATAGTTCTACAAAAGCATACGATTTTCAACCAGTATAATGAATAGGCTTCGCAGCCTAACAGCTCTACAGTATCTATACCTACTGGAAACATGTAACAGAAAAAAGTTGTTAATTTATTAAGCACTTTAGCCTACCGGCACAATGATGGTAAATTAAGTGTTAGACAGCATCACATGATAATAAACATTAGGGTTATGAGTGGTTATAACCTAGGCTACTATTCGATATCACCTATTCTTAGGTCTTTCAATTCTATTCCAAATAAGTTGTTTTCACAAAACGTTGGCATAAGAACATGTATTGTTCAGTATTAATTCATTGTTCAGTATTAATTAATTTGTGGTAAATATCGATCTGAAGGAAGTTGGGAGAATAGCATGATCCGCCCTTTCTTCAGTCACAAAATTGTAATTGCTCAGACGCGTGCCGGCAGGTTATGGATGAGACCTTTCATTGTGCGCTTCAGGGATATTCGGGGGTCTATTGTTGAGGTTGAGTCAGGGCAGGGGCACTCTCTCTGGACCCTGCAGCGGGCTAGAGTTTTTGCCTTTGTGTGAACAGCTGTATGGTAATCAATGGCACATGATCTACCGTGCGGTCCTTCTCAATTTGTCCTTCCCAACTGCACACAACTTTCTTAATGCATATTGATTTAGGGGGCATCAACAGGGGTATTTCCAGCATATGTCGTGCTTATTGCAATTATAGCCTATACACTTTTAGAAAAAAAGGTGCTATCTAGAAGTAGTTTAGTTATAGGACTAGGCTACCTTACACCATGCACTTTAAGATCTTTGACCACTTTCAGATCATATGTCTTTCCTGTATTATTAAAATTAACTCTAATAAACCCAAACAATTACTATTGGATATTGGACTACAGTCAATTTAAAATATTACTATAAAATCCAACCAATCAAGTCTTAACAATATGGGTAGCCTGCTGAGTGCACTGTCGTTTTACGCAGAGTAGACTCATTATTCATGGTTTTAAAGTGCGAAGAGATGTAGAAGTCTCCTGATTATTGAGAACAAAACCTTCTATCAAGCAGCACCACTTGAAAAAAAAGTGCTTCACGCGAAAGTGTGTGTGTGTGAGATTTAGAGGGGAAGGGCCACCACTGCTTCTCGTTCGTGCATTGATATTCTAATGAGCGAGGGGCGCGTGCCGTCACTGACCCATACATCATTCCTGGCACACTTCTCTGCTACAACAGTAAATCAAGTAATTCCATGAAGTTGCGCACAAATAAGTCACAAGTAGAGCATAATGAAAGAAGTCCTCAATGGCAAAGAAATATAGAGAAATGTTCAACTGAACTATGTAAAATATAAAGGACACCATGTAAACTTGACACAACTGTTCAAAAGCATTGGAGTCAATATTGGGCAACTCAATAGTAGGAAGGTTTTCCCAATGTTTGGTATACTCAGTGTATATCTATTTCTTATGCATGGGAATAGTTTGGAACATATTTCGAAAATTAAAATCACTTGGAGCTAATTTGCATGGTGTATTTACATTATTTGTTAAATTTGACTAGGCAAGTCAGTTTAGAACAAATTCTTATTTTCAATCACGGGCTAGGATCAGTGGGTTAACTGCCTTGTTCAGGAGCAGAACGGCAGATTTTTACCTTGTCAGCTCTGGGATTCGATCTTGCAACTTTTCGGTTACTAGTCCAGTGCTCTAATCACTTGGCTACCTGCCGCCCCAATTTATGTCAAAAAATAAAACAAATGAATACAAAAACACTACCATTCAAATGTTTTGGTCATTTAGAAATGTCCTTGTTTTTGAAAGAAAATCATTTTTTTGTCCATTAAAATGACATCAAATTGACCAGAAATACAGTGTAGACATTGTTGATGTTGTAAATGACTATTGTAGCTGGAAACGGCTGATTTTTTATTCAATATCTACATAGGCGTATCTACATAGACGTACAGAGGCCCATTATCAGCAACCATCACTCCTGTGTTCCAATGGCACGTTGTGTTAGCTAATCCAAGTTTATAATTTTAAAAGGCTAATTGATCATTAGAAAACCCTTTTGCAATTATTAAACTTCCGACTTCAACTGTACATGTGTAGTGCGGTGCACAGTGTGTTCTTTTACATGTTCTTCACAGAAAATGAGCTAAGGCCAATGAGTCTCAGGATGAAAAAATAATTAATTGTATCATTTTTCTTTTAGCAAACTTTGAAAATGGGTCCCACAACCCGGACATCACACAAGGGTTAATCCAACACTGCATTTAATGTAAAAATAAATTGGCAGTTGTAGTGTAATGTGTCTAGGTGAAGCAGGTAAGGCGGAGTCAGGCGCAGGACACAGAGATGAGTAGTATTCGTAACTTTCCTCAAACATAACAACAAAATATTCCAAGAAGGAAAATATACCAGCTCACAATACAAGACTTCTTACAATGAACAAACACGCACAAAACCATTGGGGAGCCAGAGGGTTAAATAGGGAACATATCATTCAGGAATGGAAACCAGGTGTGTACAATGAAGACAAAACAAATGGAAAATGAAAAGTGGATCGGTGGTGACTAGAAAACCGGTGACGTCTAACGCCGAATGCCGCCTGAACAAGGAGAGGGACCAACTTCGGCGGAAGTCGTGGCGTGTAGCCTACCATCCAATGAGGCCTATGCACTGTCATGACGTTGGCCTGGGGGTAGGTTTATGACAGTCATAAATACCTCTTCCCCTCTTTTTCCTCTCTCTACCCTACTGAGGTTACATTTGCAAAACCCTTGGTTAACATAGAGATTCTGGGAACATCAGAAGGTGGGAGGGAAATTAACTATATTCTGGCAATCCGATCAATTGAACATATGCGGTGGTACTTAATGAACATGATGTCAGTTCGGTTGTCATCTGAGACATTCTAATCAATGATAAGATGACATAAACTCTCAATTGGAAAGTCTACACATCAGAGCTATCTGATTCACATGGAATTGTTGTTCAATTTAAATGTTTGAATATGAAATTATTCGTGATGGGATGAAATGTGATTTTTAGCTTCTAAAATGTGATACTTGGGTTTTCATAAGAAAGGGCACTGCTCAATCAGTGGCCCGTCCCTGTGAATGGACATGGGCTATAAAACTTTTCAAACACGCCCTCCTCTCCCTTCCTATATAAGCCCTTGACGACAATATAACCTCCTGTTCCGAGGACTTGAGGACGACGGTCCTATGTCAGAATGGTTCAGATAATAACTACAGAACGAAGCCAACATCAGCGTGAGCTTTGGTTGCGAATGGTATGAACTTTGAACTCTTATTCACTACAGAAGTGATACCTCCTAGCCGTTGAGTTAGCAACAGCAGATGCAAACGAAGGTTAGGAAGGAACAGACAAGAGTATCCCGTCTATCACCCAACGACGTTACTACAACGTACCCAAATGACAACCTGAGACACTCTTCAAAGGACTCGGTTAGACAACACAACCTTCCATCTACCACCAACCTACCGAAGCGCAGCTCAGAGTAAATAGTTATTGCATTTTCCTTTTCCAAGCGGGCGGTAATTTAGAATGCATAAGATACTGTATTTATGATAGCACAGCTTCTTCCCTTTGTTCCTCAGTCTTCCCGCTCTTTCACTCAAACCCAGCCCCTTTTCTTTTGTGTAACCTGCTGTCATAACTGTTCCGCCCGCTAGAGACGTTTTCCTTTATGACGTAATGTATAATCAAGTTATGATTTAATTATGTGTATGTGCAATTCTGTGTGATTAGTTAGGTATTTAGTAAATAACTGGACCAAGGTGCAGCATGGTAATCGTACATTTTCTCTTTATTCAAAAAATGACGCCGACAAAACGAAGAACCAAAACCAAACCGTGAAGCTTTGGGCTATGTGCCCTGAACAAAGACAAAGTTAACTTCCCACAAAACGGGTGGGGGAAAAGGGTACCTTAGTATGGATCTCAATCAGAGACAATGATAGACAGCTGCCTCTGATTGAGAACCACACCAGGCCAAGACATAGAAATACAAAACATAGAAAAAAGGACATAGAATGCCCACCCTAGTCACACCCTGGCCTAACCAAAATAGAGAATAAAAAGCCTCTCTATGGCCAGGACGTGACAATAGATTAAATCTATTGCTTACCTCTATTGATTACCTTTGATGATCTTTGGATGTTTGCACTCACGAGGCTCCCAGTTACACAATAAATGTTCCTTTTGTTCCATAAAGATAATTTTTATATCCAAAATACCTCCATTTGTTTGGCGCGTTATGTCCAGAAATCCACAGGCTCGAGCGGTCACGACATCGCAGACGAAAATTCCAAATAGTATCCATAATGTCCAGAGAAACATGTCAAATGTTTTTCATAATCAATCCTCAGGTTGTTTTTAAAATATATAATCGATAAAATATCAACCGGGACGGTCGCTTTTTCAATAGGAGAGGGAGAGACAATGGCTACCCCACTCTGTTGCGCAAGCAAAACTCTGCGAACACCCAGCTATCCACTGACGCGATGTTATATTTCTCGCTCATTTTTTCTAAATAAAAGCCTGAAACTATGTCTAAAGACTGTTGACACCTTGAGGAAGTCATAGGAAAAGGAATCTGGTTAATATCCCTTTAAATGGAGGCAAGGCATCCAATGGAACAGAGAGCTTTCAGGAAAAACAGCACTTCCTGGTTTGATTTTCCTCAGGTTTTCGCCTGCAATATCAGTTCTGTTATACTCACAGACAATATGTTGACAGTTTCGGAAACTTTAGAGTATTTTCTATCCTAATCTGACAATTATATGCATATTCTAGTTTCTGGGCCTGAGAAATAAGCAGTTTCAAATGGGTACGTTTTATAGCCAAAAACAAAAATCCTGCCCCCTACACTCAAAAAGTTAACAAGAAGTTTATCTTTTAAATGATGTAAGACACTTGTATCGTCATGAATGTTTAATATTACTTAGTTACTATTTTTGAATTTCGTGCTCTGCAATTTACCGGATGTCAAATCTATCTCGTTAACGGGATCTCTAAAAACATGTTCTGACTTTGTCCTAAACCTAAGAGGTTTAAACCATGCTGTTACGGCAAAATACAATTTGCTCTTAACAACTTTCCCATACAGATTAAATCCCTTACCCACTTCACAGCAAGCTGACCTATCCGCACTGATTGGTGAAGTAATTTTAAAGACGCGCTAAATGTAAAAAATATGTATATTTCAGACGTTTAAAAAGGAAAAGAAAGGAACGATAAAACAGTACCTTCTTTTGGTTAGAACCAGTTCAGAACTTAACTTTGCTCCTCTCACAGCCCTTACTTCTGTCAAGACGTGCTTTAAGTGGTCCGTTTCCGCCCAGGGAGCTTTTGATCTCCTCAAGAATCGTTTTACATCCGCTCCTATCCTTGTTACACCTGACGTCTCTAGACAGTTCGTTGTCGAGGTTGACGCGTCAGAGGTGGGCGTGGGAGCCATTCTTTCTCAGCGCTCCCTCTCTGACGACAAGGTCCACCCATGCGCGTATTTTTCTCATCGCCTGTCGCCGTCGGAACGTAACTATGATGTGGGTAACCGCGAACTGCTCGCCATCCGGTTAGCCCTAGGCGAATGGCGACAGTGGTTGGAGGGGGCGACCGTTCCTTTTGTCGTTTGGACTGACCATAGGAACCTTGAGTACATCCGTTCTGCCAAACGACTTAATGCGCGTCAGGCGCGTTGGGCGCTGTTTTTCGCTCGTTTCGAGTTCGTGATTTCTTATCGTCCGGGCTCTAAGAACACCAAGCCTGATGCTTTGTCTCGTCTCTTCAGTTCTTCAGTAGCCTCCACTGACCCCGAGGGGATTCTCCCTGAGGGGCGTGTTGTCGGGTTGACTGTCTGGGGAATTGAGAGGCAGGTAAAACAAGCGCTCACTCACACTCCGTCGCCGCGCGCTTGTCCTAGGAACCTTCTTTTCGTTCCCGTTCCTACTCGTCTGGCCGTTCTTCAGTGGGCTCACTCTGCCAAGTTAGCCGGCCACCCTGGCGTTCGGGGTACGCTTGCTTCCATTCGCCAGCGTTTTTGGTGGCCCACCCGGGAGCATGACACGCGTCGTTTCGTGGCTGCTTGTTCGGTCTGCGCGCAGACTAAGTCCGGTAACTCTCCTCCTGCCGGCCGTCTCAGGCCGCTTCCTATTCCCTCTCGACCGTGGTCTCACATCGCCTTAGATTTTGTCACCGGACTGCCTTCGTCAGCGGGGAAGACTGTTATTCTTACGGTTGTCGATAGGTTCTCTAAGGCGGCTCATTTCATTCCCCTTGCTAAGCTTCCTTCTGCTAAAGAGACGGCACAAATCATCATCGAGAATGTTTTCAGAATTCATGGCCTTCCGTCAGACGTCTGGTCTCCTGTATTAAGCCCGTTCTTCGCGCCCCCGCTCGTCTTCCCCCCCCCCCCCCCCATCCTTGTCGAGGGCGCACCCATCTACAGGGTCCGCAGGATTTTGGACATGCGTCCTCGGGGCCGTGGTCACCAGTACCTTGTCGATTGGGAGGGGTACGGTCCTGAGGAGAGGAGTTGGGTTCCCTCTCGGGACGTGCTGGACCGTGCGCTGATCGAGGATTTCCTCCGTTGCCGCCAGGTTTCCTCCTCGAGTGCGCCAGGAGGCGCTCGGTGAGTGGGGGGGTACTGTCATGTTGTGTCTTGTCTCTGTCCTTTCCCTTCACCCTGTCTCCCTCTGCTGGTCGTTGTTAGGTTACCTTTTCTCCCCCGCTTTCTCCCAGCTGTTCCTTGTCTCCTCTAACTACCCATTCACCCCGTTTCCCACCTGTTCCCTTTTTCCCTCTGATTAGGTCCCTATATCTCTCTCTGTTTCTGTTCCTGTCCTTGTCGGATTCTTGTTTGTGTTTCATGCCTGAGCCAGACTATCGTCATGTTTGCTGTAACCTTGTCCTGTCCTGTCGGAATCTGCCGGTCTATCTGAGCCTACCTATGTTTGGTCATTAAAGAAGCTCTGTTTAAGTTAGTTCGCTTTTGGGTCCTCATTCACTCACCATAACAGGAACAGTGGAACGGAAAGAAAAAAATAAAGGTTCTGTTCAGAATGAAACAATTGGAAAATATTTTGGCTCCATCCCCTGCTTCAATTTAAAAGGTCTCCATCTTCACAATCAACATTAGGCCTAGGCTCCTCTCTCGCTTTCTCTCTCCCCAGCAGCAGGGCAGACCCAGCTCCAGTTTTATTTATCGGCTTTTCACTTATTGTATCGGCCAAAGCTGTCAATTACCGGTTAACAGAGACCCTGCGCCCCAGTGGCTTTCCATCGCCCCCCTACACACACCACGGCGTGCTCTGTCCATTTTGATGACATAGCGCAGCGGCGATAGAGATTGTTCACCAACCTGTCAGTCAATCATTTAAACTTTTTTTGTTATTTTTATATAGGGACATTAAACTAAAACTGAGGGGGGACAAGTATCAACTGAGGGGGCTAAGCCTACTGCAACCATTGATGGCACTAGATTATCACCAGCTGATGTCTCAAACCATCAATATGTGCTAAATTCACCCACACAGCTGAACTCAACTGTAACCATTATTGGTCACCTCATTACCGCTCCCTAAAAGATGTCGGTGTTACCTTGGCCCAGTGGTTCTCAAACTAGGGGTCGCGACACCATGTGGGGTTGCCTGATTTTAAAATGGGGTCGCGGGGGAATTTCCAGAATCCTGCAAAACAAAATAAAACACACACATATACAGTGGGGCAAAAAAAGTACTTAGTCAGCCACCAATTGTGCAAGATCTCCCACTTAAAAAGATGAGAGGCCTGTAATTTTCATCATCAAAATTACAGGCCTCTCTCATCTTTTTAAGTGGGAGAACTTGCACAATATAGTCTTTGTATCTCAAAATCGTTGCAATGTGGTTAACCTTCAAAATCTAAATGAAAGTTCTGAAAAACTAAAAGATAAAACTCAACCAGAGAGTGACTTTAGATCATGGGAAATGGCCACACTTGATCGCTGCACTTGAATCATTCCCACTGTGATTGGCTAGGCTCGCTACGCTATGAAACCTCACACAATTGCAGAGACTTTGATATTACCGGCCACAATTAATATTGTGAAAGCTGGCACTAACAACAATCATTTGGGCAAAACTGAAAGAACTGACCATATGTAATGGCTTCAAGCTAGCTAGCTAATATTGTTAATTACTGGATAACATACTACTGTGATACAGTGGGGGGAAATACAATTATTTTATATGTTCTAACTTAGCAATCTTGTAGCTAGCTAGGTAAGTAAGCTAGCTAAACAACTACCAGTAGCAACATCCCATGATGAAAAATAGAAGAGGTTTTACAATCTAAGATCTCGATTGTAAAACCTCTTCTCTTTTTAGTCATAGATACGGCTAGCTACTAAACAGAAAGCTACAACATTATAACCAGCCACCTAAAGCTAGGTTTATCAGCAAATGATAGAACATGACGGGGGTTGGCTAGCTAGTTAGGCTGACGCCTGCTAACTTACCTCACATTTGTAACTTGTCAGCAAACGTGTAACTTGTTAGCAAACGTTGTTGGCAAACTGTATATAATTTTACTAGCTAGTTACAGTTGAAGTCGGAAGTTTACATACACCAAGGCCAAATACATTAAACTCAGTTTTTCACAATTCCGGACATTTAATCCTATTAAAAAATTCCTGTCGTAGGTCAGTTAGGATCACCACTTTATTTTAAGAATGTGAAATGTCAGAATAATAGTAGAGAGAATGATTTATTTCAGCTTTTATTTCCCAGTGGGTTAGAAGTTTACATACACTCAATTTGGTAGCATTACCTTTCAATTGTTTAACTTGGGTATAACGTTTTCAGGCAGCCTTCCACAAACTTCCCACAATAAGTTGGGTGAATTTTGGCCAATTCCTCCTGACAGAGCTGGTGTAACTGAGTCAGGTTTGTAGGCCTCCTTGCTCGCACATGTTTATTCAGTTCTGCTCACAATTTTCTATAGGGTTGAGGTCAGGACTTTGTGATGGCCATTCCAATACCTTGACTTTGTTGTCCTTAAGCCATTTTGCCACAACATTGGAAGTATGCTTGGGGTCACTGTCCATTTGGAAGACCCATTTGCGACCAAGCTTTAACTTCCTGACTGATGTATTGAGATGTTGCTTAACCTGTTGGATCTCTAGGGGCGCTATTTCATTTTTGGATAAAAAACGTTCCCGTTTTAAGCGCGATATTTTGTCACGAAAAGATGCTCGACTATGCATATTCTTGACAGTTTTTGAAAGAAAACACTCTGAAGTTTCAGAATCTGCAAAGATATTGTCTGTAAGTGCCCCAGAACTCATTCTACAGGCGAAACCAAGATGATGCGTCAACCAGGAAATTAGCAGAATTTCTGAAGCTCTGTTTTCCATTGTCTCCTTATATGGCTGTGATTGCGCAAGGAATGAGCCTACACTTTCTGTCGTTCCCCCAAGGTCTTAGCAGCATTGTGACGTATTTGTAGGCATATCATTGGAAGATTGACCATAAGAGACTACATTTTCCAAGTGTCCGCCTGGTGTCCTGCGTGGAATTCGGTGCGCAATTGCCAGCTGCTTGTACTTTTCCATTTGATTGAGGGGAGAAACCATGCTTCCAAGAACGATATATCAATGAAGAGATATGTGAAAAACACCTTGAGGATTGATTCTAAACAACGTTTGCCATGTTTTCAGTCGATATTATGGAGTTAATTTGGAAAAAAGTTCGCGTTTTGAGGACTGAATTTTCGTTTTTTTTTGGTAGCCAAATGTGATGTATAAAACGGAGCTATTTCTAATACACAAAGAATCTTTTTGGAAAAACTGAGCATATGCTATCTAACTGAGAGTATCCTCATTGAAAACATCAGAAGTTCTTCAAAGGTAAGTTATTTTATTTGAAGGCTTTACTTGTTTTTGTGATAGTTGCTTGCTAAATGCTAACGCTAATGCTAACGCTAAATGCTACGCTAGCTAGCTACTGTTACACAAATGATTGTTTTCCTATGGTTGAAAAGCATATTTTGAAAATCTGAGATGACAGTGTTGTTAACAAAAGGCTAAGCTTGAGAGATAGCATATTTATTTCATTTCATTTGCGATTTTCATGAATAGTTAACGTTGCGTTATGGTAATGAGCTTAGGTCTATAAATAGAATCCCGGATCCGTGTTTGGTCGTCGCAACAGGTTAAATATATCCACGTAATTTTCCTGCCTCATGAAGCGATCTATTTTCTGAAGTGCACCAGTCCCTCCTGCAGCAAAGCACTCCCACAACATGATGCACCACCCCCATGCTTCACGGTTGGGATGGTGTTTTTCGGCTTGCAAGCCTCCCCCTTTTTCCTCCAAACATAATGATGGTCATTATGGCCAAACAGTTCTATTTTTGTTTCATCAGACAAGAGGACATTTCTCCAAAAAGTACAAACTTTGTCCCCATGTGCAGTTGCAAACCGTAGTCTGGCTTTGTTATGGCGGTTTTGGAGCAGTGGCTTCTTCCTTGCTGAGCGGCCTTCAGGCTATGTCAATATAGGACTCGTTTTACTGTGGATATAGATACTTTTCTACCTGTTCCCTCCAGCATCTTCACAAGGTCTTTTGCTGTTGTTCTGGGATTGATTTGCACTTTTCGCACCAAAGTACGTTTATGTCTAGGAGACAGAGCGCATTTCCTTCCTGAGCGGTATGATGGCTGCGTGGTCCCATGGTGTTTATACTTGCCTACAATTGTTTGTACAGATGAACGTGGTACCTTCAGGCATTTGGAAATTGCTCCCAATGATGAAGCACACTTGTGGAGGTCTACAATTTATTTTCTGAGGTCTTGGCTGATTTCTTTTGATTTTCCCATGATGTCAAGGAAAGAGGCACTGGGTTTGAAGGTAGGCCTTGAAATACATCCACAGATACACCACCAATTGACTAAAATGATGTCAATTAGCCTATCAGAAGTTTCTAAAGCCATGACATCATTTTCTGGAATTTTCCAAGCTGCTTAAAGGCACAGTCAACAAAGGCACAGTATATGTAAACTTCTGACCCACTGAAATTATGATACCGTGAGTTATAAGTGAAATAATCTGTCTGTAAACAATGGTTGGAAAAATTACTTGTGTCATGCACAAAGTAGATGTCCTAACCGACTAATTTGTTAACAAGAAATTTGTGGAGTGGTTGAAAAACAAGTTTTAACTTATTCGATATAAGGGGCGCTCTTTTAATTTTTGGATGAAAAACATTCCCGTTTTAAACAAGATATTTTGTCACGAAAAGATGCTCGACTATGCATATAATTGACAGCTTTGGAAATAAAACACTCTGACGTTTCCAAAACTGCAAAGATATTGTCTGTGAGTGCCACAGAACTGATGTTACAGAAAAAACCCAGATAAAAATACAATCAGGAAGTGCCGCATTTTTTGAAACCGCCTCATGGCAATGACTCCTTATATGGCTGTGGAGGAGCTAGGAGTCAGCTTACCTTTTCCACGTTTTCCCCAAAGTGTCTGCAGCATTGTGACGTATTTGTAGGCATATCATTGGAAGATTGACCATAAGAGACTACATTTACCAGGTGGTCGCTTGGTGTCTGTCCTCTGTCGCAAGTATTGCGTAATCTCCAGCTGCAGTATTTTTCAGTTTTCTTCTGATGAGAAGCCAGCTGCCACCACTGATAGATTATTGAATAGATATGTGAAAAACACCTTGAGGATTGATTCTAAAAACGTTTGCCATGTTTCTGTCGATATTATGGAGCTAATTTGGAAAAAAGTTTGGCGTTGTAAGTGGCTGCATTTTTCGTTTTTTTTTCTTAGCCAAACGTGATGAACAAAACGGAGCTATTTCTCTTACACAAATAATATTTTTGGAAAAATGAACATTTGCTATCTAACTGAGAGTCTCGTCATTGAAAACATCCGAAGTTCTTCAAAGGTAAATTATTTTATTTGAATGCTTTTCTTGTTTTTGTGAAAATGTTGCCTGCTGAATGCTAGGCTTAATGGTATGCTAGGCTATCAATACTCTTACACAAATGCTTGTGTAGCTTTGGTTAAAGCATATTTTGAAAATCTGAGATGACAGCGTTGTTAACAAAAGGCTAAGCTTGTGTTTCAATATATTTATTTCATTTCATTTGCGATTTTCATGAATAGGAAACGTTGCGTTATGGTAATGAGCTTGAGGCTATGATTACGCTCCCGGATACGGGATTGCTCGACGCTAGAGGTTAATGACAACCTAACCGCATGTAAACTTACGACTTCAACTGTATGTAACATATTGACGAGGGTTGACATTGGTTATGATTATGAACTTGCATGCATTTCAGTCTCACAAAATGATACCTATGACACAATATAGGACTCCAAACTGATGTAAATAACAAGTATTGCATATCCAGCAAGCTAGCTAGCTAAGTTTACTAGTAAACAGCGAGGAGAAACAACAATACAACTATATACTGTTGTATATCTCTAAAACTGAAGCTGGTTTTACTGTAAAAAAATATTTGCCTACGCATGCCTGATACATATGGCTGTAGGGAGATGCTGTCTGCCTTCCTACCTAGGCTCATTTGTACAGTCTGGTCACTGTGCAAAGGTTGAGGGTTCTGCCATATTTCTTTCTATTTGTCTAGATTTTGTTGTACATATAATCTCTGTCCCTGTGCCCATGTATGCATGTTCAACTAGGCTACCCTAATGTTGATGTTATGCTGACACGGTTAAACTGTTGTTTTTATGTCTTACAGACAATACCATGTGATGCCTGGGCTTCTTCATGGAGTGGATTCTAGATACAGAAACCGACTTCCTTTGCCTGCGTGTGGCATTGTAGTAGAACTGTATCCCATGAACTGTATTCCTCTCGAGGGATTCGATATTATGCTGGATTTCAAGCAGATGACTCACAAAGAGCTGAATGGCAGTTTGATCATGACAACACTCCTTCCTCAACATTACAAGTATTCGCTGAACTTACTGTATGTTTCTTTGGAATGGCATTTTCATTATGATCACCTCCCCCATCATCTGCTGATCGCCAGTTCTCTTAGCTACAGGTTGTTACACCAGATGTGATTTAAACAAAGATTTTTGGAATCCATTACTGGAAGTTACTGTATAGGGATACTCAATCAAATGTATTTATAAAGCCCTTTTTACATCAGCCGATGTCACAAAGTGCTAGACAGAAACCCAGCCTAAAACCCCAAACAGCAAGCAATGCAGATGTAGAAGCATGGTGGCTAGGAAAAATGCTCTAGAAAGGCAGGAACCTAGGAAGAAACCTAGAGAGGAACCAGGCTCTGAGGGGTGGCCAGTCCTCTTCTGACTGTGCCGGGTGGAAATTATAACAGTACATGAACAAGATGCTCAAACATTCACAGATGACCAGCAGGGTCAAATAGTAATAATTACAGTAGTTGTAGAGGGTGCAACAGGTCAGTTTAGTGTAGTTTAGTTTTCGACCAACCTTAGAGATGCCGTCTTCGTCATCGACTCGGGGAAACGGAAGTCTCATAAAAAGTCTGTGTCCAGTTGCAGGGGGTCCGTTTGAATTTAGAAAATGCTCCACTATTAAAATAAATAATTTTTTTGCTCCATAAAGTAATCAAACTGTCCCGCCTGCCCCCGCGCTTCCCCCCTGGCGCTCATGGGCGACAGGCTCCCCAGCATTACGCTCTCCTGCCTTCCCCCGTCACGCGCATCAGCGATTATTGGACTCACCTGGATTCAATCACCTCTGTCATTATCTCCCCTATATCTGTCTGTTCCCCTGCTGTTCCCCACTTCAGCATTGATTGTCATATACCCGTGTGTATACCCATGTGCTGATGCTATTCTTGTCTTGTTCCATGCCTGTTCCGATTAAATTTTGACTACCCGTACCTGCTTCTCTACTCCAGCGCCGGTCCTTACACAAACAATATGTGCCTCGCCATCATGTCTATTTCAAGTCTTCTCACTCATTGATTGAGACAGGACTCTGTCATCATGACATGAAGCACCTTGGTGTGAACACCCACCTGTCTCGATGAGGGAAGATTTGAAATCGATAAGATGTCGGCAAAAATCTTTGGGTAAATCCCATTATCTGGTGTAACAATCTGTAACTACAGTTCTCTGCACTTATGAGTCTCTACACATCTGAGACACTGTACTACACTGTTCATAAAATTTGTTTTGGTATGTATATTTTACCATATAAAGTTGTTGAATACCCAGTTATTTTGAGTTAGCATTAAATAGTGTACACTATTTTAGATTTTGACAAATTAACAAACATTCTTTGGATATCTGAATGTCTAGCATCTGTTTGACCCATAATTATTTTATGGTGGTTCAACATCATGGCTCTCCAACCCTGTTCCTGGAGAGTTACCATCCTGTAGGTTTTCATTCCAACCCTACTCTAGCACTGTAACATGTGCGCTGGGAGTCGGGAAGCAAGTTCAGGGAGTGCATAAATAAGTTGTGAAAAGTCATAGGAAAGCAGTTCTTACAGCATGAATTGTTGTGTATTGGACATTGAGGACAAATTGCACCTCAATCGCTCTCATACACAACAATACATTTACTGTCTAAGCACAACCCTGCACAACCAAAACCCCCTTCCTCATCTCAAAATACTGCCTGTTAACCCCCCCCAGCCTGTAGACTTTGACAGATCATTCTTGTCAATAGTAGCCCCTTGCAGGGGAATTTTCTAGACATTTCTTTGTATTGTGTTTTGAGAATCTGCAAAGAGAATGAGGTGGTTGTGTCATTACTGTTGTAGTCTTGATTTTATACTTTTCAGTGTCCCACACAATCTTGTTGTGCTCCATAACTGGAAGGTGTGTCTGCTCCCTCATACTTGTGTACCCAAAATGCCCCCACTTTTGGGTATTTTTCAGCAGGGCACTGTGGAATGACTCCAGATAACCTGAGTTTTACAAAAAGAAAAGGTCAAAAGAAAAGAGGGGTAGACTAAATTGATTACATGGTCTGGAAGGTACTCTGTGGTCCTCAGACTACCTCTAACCACCTGCTACCCCATAACACAAACCATACAAACACTACCCAATTCATGTTTATACCATAGTTACTGTAAATTGAGCTAACTTAGCCATCAGCTTGTGAATATTTTGTCCAACCTACCTTCACCTTGTGCAGAACTAGGGGTTGGAAGAGGTGGAATCAGATTTTGTACCACCTACAACTTAACAGACAACAATACACAATTGAATCACCCCTAATTGTATTGTTTGATTGATTTTATTAAACAATTGTTTTAATACATACATAAGTGCGCTCCAGCCGGTGACGCCTCCACGTAAAATTTAAGAAAATCATCAAGGATAACACAATAAAGCTTATTTCCATTGTGTTCCTTTTGAAGAGGGAAGAGGTAAGAGGGAATGCAACATGGTTAGGCGGCAATTGTAGTGGCAACAGACAATGACAGACACAATTGTTGTTGGTTTCCTAACATGAGACAATTAGTACAATTCCCTTTCCTAATAAACAACTATGGCATGATGAAGCAGTTTTTCAGCGGCAGGAACTGGAAGACTATGATTTGAGTGGCCCCGCCAGAGCCCGGACTTGAACGAGATCGAACATTTCTGGAAAGATCTAAAAAATAGCTGTGGAGCAACGCTCCCCATCCAACCTGACAGAGCTTGAGGGGATCTGCAGAGAAGAATGGGAGAAACTCCTCGAATAAGGGTGTGCCAAGTTTGTCGTGTCATACCCAAGAAGGCTCAAGGCTGTAATCGCTGCCAAAGGTGCGTCAACAGAGTGCTAAGTAAAGGGTCTGAATACTTATGTAAATGTGATATTTCCGTTTTTTAATAGTTTAAAATGAGGAAAAAATTCTAAACCAATTTTTGCTTTGTCATCATGGGGTATTGTGTGTACAGTAGATTGATGAGGGGGGGGGCAATTGAATACATTTTTAAACAAGGCTGTAACGTAACAAAATGTGTAAAAAGTTAAGGGGTCTGAATACCTTCCGTATGCAAGGCAATCACAATATGATAAACAGGCACCAAAAGGCCATATGCTATCCCGGGAATTTCCTTCTCAGCCACGTACTATAATCTTACGACTCACTTTTGAGACATACTACTATTTAGCCATTTTTTTCAGTGAGAACTTGAAACTACCTATGGAGGTTATACGTTTCAAATCATTCGGAAGGCTATTCCAAAGAATGGCAGCTGAGAATAAAAAATGTTCTTTCCCCATACCACTTTTATATCTAAAAGGAACAGCGTCAGTTTCACTACTTCTAGTGGAATAGTTATGGTTATCCCATACCAAGTTAAAGTTACATAGGTACCTGGGGACCATACTGTTGACATTCTTGTACAAGACAATTTCATCTGTGAGACGCTCACCTCCACTTTGAGCCATCATGCGTAAATGCTAGAAGTTTAAGAATAATCCTGACTCATTTGTTCTGAGATGTCTTCAATTTGTTTGATTATCTTGGGGGCACTATTTTCCCAGTAAGAGCACGCATAGTCAAAGTGGCACTGTACAAGAGTCCCTGCCAATGCTCCTGTTGCATTCTTATCCAGATATTTGCAGGTTCTTGCCAGAAACCTAATATTATGGTTCACTTTGGAGATAATGTTTTGTGCCATGTTCTCCCCTGTCAGATTATCTAGCACACAACCAATATAAGGAACAGAGTATTTTGCTGTGACTACTATGTCACCTACTACCACCTTAAAATCAGGGGATTTCCTCAGTTTCCCTTTGGACCTGAAAACGATGGACAAGATGTTTATTGTCATATAGCCATTTACTGACATTCATACGTTCAGCACTTAAGGCTTTCTCAACCACATTTTTGTCTATGTGGGAAACCAACAGTGCAGAATTATCTGCATAGAAGAACATTTCACATGTACAAGCAGATTTCAGATACAATTTATAAACAATAGAAAAAAAGTGGACCCAGCACACTCCCTTGGGGTACCCTGCAGTTCAAGATTTTGGGTTTAGACAGGATCCCATCCACATCCACTATCTGTTTTCTTCCTTGCAGATAAGAACAACCCATTTTACTGCTAACTTGTTAAAGCCCATGTCTCTTAGTTTGATTAGCATAATCTCATGATCCACTGTATCAAACGTCTTTTGGAGATCTAACATAACCATACCACAAAATGTCCTTCCATCTACTTCCTTGCTTATGTGGTCAGTTAGATATATCTAACATAATATTTTCCAATACCTTCGATAAAACACACAGGATTGAGACAGGCCAATAGTTTCCATGATCTAATTTATTTTATTTTTTATATAAAGGAATGATCCTTGCAAGTTTTAGTTTAATGGGAAAACACCCTAGTTCAATAGACAGATTTACATTGTGAGTTACACAGGGGGTGATAATTACCGGAGTATCCCTTCGAAATCTGGCAGGAATGTTGTCAAGGCCAGTTTCTTCGGAATGGTCAAGTTCTTCTTTAGCACAGTTGACTGAGACACTTGAATCCCATGCTATGAGTAAAACTGCTGGACATGACTTTCCCAATAGCAACCTGATTGACAAGGTAACTTGCTAACTAATGTATTAGCTATAGTTGTAAATTAGCTATTCAGGCTGTCTGCAACCTTGATCTTGTCTGACGTAACCTTTCCTCCAATGTCCAAGCTAAAATGTCAAGCTTTGGTATTTAATCTGTTACTGTAACATGTTACTGTGACCCCATTTCTTAAAGTCTATAAATATATAATCTGCCCTGGATTTCCTGAACTCCAGAAAGCATTAATTTCTATGCTTAATTGCCTTTAAAATGTTAGCGGTTATCCATGGTTCTGTTCTTTGATTAATAAAAATAAATAAATCTGGAGCTTGCTTATCTACAGCATCAAAAAACAATGATTTAAAATTGCCCCAGGCATTTTCCACCTCATTGCATTTCAATACAGCAGACCAGTCCAATTTGCTCAAACAATTAACAAAAATATCTGACTATAATTCTTCACATACCACATTTTTATTGAGTTATGACAATTAAAAACTGTTTTCTGAACCTTCCTACGACAGACAATTATGGAATGATCACATTTAACTCTATTAGACTTGCTAGCTAAGCATACCTAACATGGACATTTCAATATTGTCATCTTGCTGTTAGCTAACTAGAATTACTAAATTGGCAGCAAGATTGAGTACAAACTAACCACCCATAGATGATTTATACACATTCATCATTGCTACCAACACACAGTGAGTTAGCTATATTGACAATTCTATTTTTAGTAATAGAGTGTTTTCCAATCAAGGGTGGAATATATGGCTACCAAATTGAGATTCTCTTTATTTGGCAACATTAGCCAGCTAACATTAGTCAAAGAACAGACAAACATGTTTACTCTGAAGGTAGCTACCAGTCTAGCAGTGACTAAAATGGCATAGGCTGAATTGATTGACAGTGTGTATACCAAAATATAGCTATATATGATTTAGCTAATGGCTTTCAGTTAAATACAGGACTAACGTTAGTTAGTTAGCTAGCCAGCTAACATACCGAACTAGGCTAGCAAGCTAGCTAAAGTTAGGTTACCTCTAATTGAGAATCGTCAGTTTTGTTGTGAAGGAAAACAATTGTTGATATAGCATCATTTCTCAGCTGTCGTCAAAATGGATTCACCAACATCCTGAAAATCTGTCTGATAATCTTTGGTCATCGTATCATTCTTGATAACCGCAAGCCACTGTAAGAATCGGGGTGAATCTCTGGTAGATAGAAGAGTGAAAGATTGTCACATCAGCCTTTGCTCTGGCTCCCCCTCCTGTCCAGCTGAGGCGTTCAGCGCTGCCGGCCTAGCTGCTGCCGAACCTGCTGCTGGAAAACGCCCTTCACTCATCAACCCTGGACTTGCCTCGTCATCATTACACACCTAGTTCCAATCCCCACTCTATCACTGTATATATACTCCCTTTGTCATTTGTCTTTGTAAATGTTGCTTGCTTTCCTGAGAGGAAGTATCTCCTAGTATTTCCTGAGTACTTTATTTTGCACTTTGGGTTTCGTCCTGCTTTTTTTTATGTATGCTTGCTTGAATAAATTCAGCAATTCTAAACATTCGACTGCCTCCTGCCTACTCCTCTCTATACTTGTGACAAAGATAACTCATTTTAGATAACGACTTCACAAAAATCTTGCCTAGAGAAGTTCTGAGGTTACTGTGTGTTTGTTGGTATTTTTAAGTAAACAATGTCATTATTCAAGTTTGTGGGCACTACCTGGCAGGCTGTATCAGCATTCACTGAATGCCAAACTTGCTGGTTCACTATGAGCAGACCAATACAGAGTGAAATGAGCTAGTTTTAGCTTGTGGTTTGGATAATTGTGATGTTTATGATAAAAACGTAATGTTGACAATATAGCAATGGCAATATGCCGTGGCAGAGCCAGGGTGAAATTCCCCTTTTAACTCAAGGTTTTAATATATAACCATTACTTTTGACTGTTCTATATTTTCTCTGGTTATTATTCTTATCGTCCTATGGTCTTTAAATACAGTAATTATGTTTTTATTTTACTCTACGTCTCATACTGTGTATTATACCTTTTCGAAGTATAATAGGTCAAATCATCTTATCTCAATATCTCACTCCGTTCCCCAGTTATTAGCATACCCGTTGTCTTTGTATGCGAACCAATGCGGTGCATATCAATAGGTATATCTGAGAGGTCTTTTTGTCAAGGAGCAGATGGACTCTGTGCCTGGTCTCTCTCCCTCTCTGATGTTGTTTCATCTGTATCCCCTTGAGTGGTGTGACACAAGCCTGCCACAGGGCATGGGAACCTGGGAAGAGGAGTCACGCAGTCACCCAGTCCCTCCCATCACTCCCATTAAAATGACCAGCATCTGTTTGGTTCACAATACAGCAGTCCAGAGACCATTACCCCCGCGAGGGAGAGGGGAGAGCTGGGGGAGAATCAGGCCCAGAGCCCCAGACCCTCAGGGGAAAAGCCAGGCTGCTTCGGCCACCGCTTCCAGCCCCTCCTAGCCCCCAGCCTGCAGTCTGACTGTGGTACAGGACAAAAGGAGGAGTGGGGATTGTACTGGAGCATGTGGCTGGGTGTGGTCGGTTGTGCAATTGATATGCTGCTCATGTGTCAACGTGTGGATTAAGTATGTGTGCGTGTCTGTTATAGCTATTTTTGTATGTGCGTGTGTAAGGACATGGTACATGTCTTATGACACTGTAACGAAACGAGTGAGAAGTACAAGGTCCCTAGCTGGCCACAAACTCTGGTCGCCTGGCCCTAAGACAACTGCCTTAACCACAATCCCAATAAGGATATCTCTTTTGTCAAAGATTGCAAGTCGTGTATCAACTAGGGTCATTACAATACGTGCGTGGACGTGTTTAATAAGTCCCCACAATAATCATAAATGAACAAAAATTTGACCGACTGGGGACATTTTGTTAGTTCCCACAAGGTCAAATGCTATTTCCAGGGGGTTTAGGGTTAAGGTTAGAATTAGTGTTGGGGTTAGAATTACGTTAGGGTTAGGAGCTAGGGTTAGGGTTAAGGTAAGGGTAAGAGTACGATTTAGGGTTAGGGGAAAGTGTATTTTCAATGGGACTGAATTGTGTGTCCCCACAAGGTTAGCTGTACAAGACTGTGTGTGCAATGCTTAATTTGTAAATGAGCCCGAGAGGGAGGTGACTCGGGGTGCTCTGAGGTACAGGAAGGCTTGAAAAAAAAATCACCTTTTATTATAAAGCATTGAATCATGCTTAATCATGCTTTGCGTACTAGCATAGATTACTAGAGTAGAGGCGCTTGCAAAAGTTGCGCGCACACATATGGGGAACATGTTTTGTAGCCTAGGGTTCGGGAAAAATGTGGCCTTTATAAACACATTTCATGCAATTCCATTATACCTCACAAAGGCCTGATTTTGCTGTATGATATTCACTGACAGATTTGCCACGCGTTCCCGACTGAAGGCATGCCTCGTGATTGGGCTACACACAATCCACAGCTAGGCAATTTTTTAAAATAAACTATTGAGAATCTGTGGCTAAATTATAGGCCTGTTCCTGGTGTAGTATTAAGAATAGTTGTATTTATTTCTGAACAGACAGCAGTAATTCTATAACTTTGGCAAATGTAGGCTATTTCAATGTATGCGGCACCTCCAGAACCTTTTGCTCGGATATGATTCTATAAGGAAATAAATTATGAAGTGCAACGCTGAAGAGGTGAGAGTTGCAGTCTGATGTCAGTGAGTGAGTGAGAGGCTAATCTCTTACCACAGCAATGGCCACATGTTGGTCTATATACCCTCTAAAAAATAAGGGGTTCAACAAGGTTCTTCTAAGATTCTCAAAGTTCTTCAAAGAAGTTTAGGGTTCTTGGCACTGAAAATTGCCCCCAAAAGGTTCTTCCAAGAACCCCATAGGAGGTGGAGTTCATCGTGGGGGTTCTTGCAGGAACCTAACTGCCCAACTGAAACGTTTGCATTTTAATTTGAAAGGACAGCAGGTGCAGTCACTTAACTGAACATTTTTAACCTGTTAAGCCTATAGGGGCGCTATTTCATTATTGGATAAAAAAACGTGCCCGTTCTAAGCATTATCGTTAACATTTAGCAGGCAACACTTTCACAAAAAAACAGAAAAGCATTCAAATAAAATAATTTACCTTTGAAAACATCTGAAGTTCTTCAATGAGGAGACTCTGTTAGATAGCAAATGTTCAGTTTTTCCTGAAAGATTATTTGTTTAGGAGAAATCGCTCCGTTTGGTGCGTCACGTTTGGCTACCAAAAAAAACTGTATCCAGGAGTGTATTTATCCCGGCAAGCTCATTAGCATAACGCAACGTTAGCATTATCGTTAGCATTTAGCAGGCAACACTTTCACAAAAACCAGAAAAGCATTCAAATAATAATTTACCTTTGAAGAACTTCAGATGTTTTCAATGAGGAGACTCTGTTAGATAGCTAACGCTAAATGCTACGCTAGCTAGCTACTGTTACACAAATGATTGTTTTCCTATGGTTGAGAAGCATATTTTGAAAATCTGAGATGACAGTGTTGTTAACAAAAGGCTAAGCTTGAGAGCTAGCATATTTATTTCATTTCATTTGCGATTTTCATGAATAGTTAACGTTGCGTAATGGTAATGAGCTTGAGTCTGTATTCACGATACCGGATCCGGCTGTGCCATCAGAGTCCCTGGGTTCGCGCCCAGGCTCTGTCGTAACCGGCCGCGACCGGGAGGGCCGTGGGGCGACGCACAATTGGCCTAGCGTCGTCCGGGTTAGGGAGGGCTTGGTCGGTGGGGATGTCCTTGTCTCATCGCGCACCAGTGACTACTGTGGCGGGCCGGGCGCAGTGCGCGCTAACCAAGGTTGCCAGGTGCACGGTGTAGCTGGCTTCCGGGTTGGATGCGCGCTGTGTTAAGAAGCAGTGCGGCTGGTTGGGTTGTGTATCGGAGGACGCATGACTTTCAACCTTCGTCTCTCCCGAGCCCGTACGGGAGTTGTAGCGATGAGACAAGATAGTAGCTACTACAACAATTGGATACCACGAAATTGGGGAGAAAAAAAAAAACATTTATAATGAGTATTTCTGTAAATTTTCAACTCATAGGACTTCATGTTACACAATATGTTTTCATATTTATATCAAAAAATCTCAATCTCGCGCATTATGTTCAGTAGTTCCAAAAACATCCGGTGATTTTGCAGAGAGCCATCACCGGATGTTTTTGGAACTACTGAACATAATGCGCGAGATTGAGATTTTTTGATATAAATATGAACTTTATCGAACAAAACATACATGTATTGTGTAACATGAAGTCCTATGAGTGTTATCTGATGAAGATCATCAAAGGTTAGTGATTCATTCTATCTCTATTTCAGATTTTTGTGACTCCACTCTTTGGCTGGAAAAATGGCTGTGTTTTTCTGTGACGTGGCTCTGACCTAACATAATTGTTTGTGGTGCTTTCGCTGTAAAGCCTCTTTGAAATCGGACACTGTGGTGGGATTAACAACAAGATTACCTTTAAAATGGTATAAGATACTTGTATGTTTGAGGAATTTTAATGAGATTTCTGTTGTTTTGAATTTGGCGCCCTGCACTTTCACTGGCTGTTGTCATATCGATCCCGTTAACGAGATTTCAGCCCTAAGAAGTATTAAGATCTCCTCAATTTAAAGTAAGGTTTGTCCCTTGTATGATCTTTTCATATTTGTGCAAATCTTTCTAAAATGGACACAATTCAATGAATATCAACCAACAGAGGTAAAAATATGTAGGCTATAATAATATGTTGAAGGCTAGCTGTATTGGGTGCAGATGACTGAACTGCTCACCTTGTGTCTGTCTGCAGGTATACATACCAGAAGGCATACAAAGGTATGTTATGCAGATCACATTTACCATCCTCCTCCCTTACCTCTTCAATGAATATCCCATAGGCCTTTACATTATGGACAATGTATGTGTATGAAAACGTATCAAAACAGTTTTTTTCATTCACATTTACCACAGGTATGAATGTTGTCGTGTGCATGTTTTGTTAAACATCTGTATAATTACTATTTCTGGATTCACAGACTTCACCCTCCCTACACCTCTGGATATAACAGGAAACTTGTTCAAACACCATGCACTGCAAAATCGTTCTGGCTATGGAGAACATCAACACTAACATCAACACGCCAGAGGATATACCCATTATACTTGGGGCTTTTACAAAATGTAAAAAATATGAATTTATTTTTACAGTGCATATTTAGATTTTTTAATTCTGCTTTGCCACTAAAATCGTAATAAACACTGACAACTAAACAATTGAGTTATTTTTATGCTGATTAATAATAATAATAAATGGGGCTATTATTAAACTATTAAAGGGGGTTCTTTGAAGAACATATAGAGGTTCTCCCACAGATTCAATTTGAAGAACCCCTAAAAGATCTTCCAGGAACCTTTTCTTTTTACAGTGTAGGCTACAATGTTGCCCAAATCATAAACCTGGGTCGGCCCGACACGAATCAATTATCAGCACGTTTTCACATTACGTTTTTTAGGAGGCAGCCAGGAGAATTACAGAGTCAACTTCAATTAGCCTAACTTATAATTTGCATATTGCAAAAAGTGAAAATGATTTTGCATGCCACAAGAGATAACAGATCCTCGCAAATGGGTTCCGGAAGGACACGGAGGTGCCGGATCCTGTTCCGGTACAAATTAAGCACTGTTACGTTTGTGTGTGTGTCATGGATGTGGCTATTTCATTTTGTATCTGCCATGTCCAAGAAAAC
Organism: Oncorhynchus clarkii lewisi; assembly: GCF_045791955.1. Lineage (NCBI taxonomy): Eukaryota > Metazoa > Chordata > Actinopteri > Salmoniformes > Salmonidae > Oncorhynchus > Oncorhynchus clarkii. The sequence continues at coordinate 45,473,029 of NC_092158.1, forward strand.
AATGGCTAAACATTGATACCCCTCCCTGTTTTTAAATGGTTTTATAATAAACTATATTTTGATCTGTTCCCAAAACTTCCACACTCCACAGACAAATAATTTACTGGAAATAATTTTTCAATCAAACAAATGTGGTGAAATACATAACATTAAATGGTTTATCAGCTTGAAAAAATATGTAAAATTGGGCAGTCAGAATCCCCGTTGTCTGGTTGTCTGGTTACTTGGTGGCATGATGGTAATTTGATACAGACCAAGCGTATAGAGAGATCTCCCTGTCTTCACACCTACCTCTATCCACATCCCTCCCTCTATCCGCCTGTCCCTCACTCCCCATATCCCTCTCTCTCCTCGTGGAGCTACTCTGGCAGATGGGAGATGAAAGGGGGAGCAGGGGGGATGGGAGAACAAGAACAGGTGGGCATGAAGAAAGAAAAGGGCTGAGCGGTCAACAGGGGCTAAAAGAAAGGGGGAGGAAACTCCAACTTGTACTTGCAGAGGAGGAAATAAGCCTCCATTTGAGCTTATTTTTCAAAGTAAATAAGTATTGAACATATTTTCACAATCTAGTTTAACAGAACAAGTCATGAATCTTCCTTTCCCCACTCTGATCCGATGTCTAAAGCAAAGGAAAGGCAGAGAGGTAAAAATCAAACCCAATAAAATTGTATTTTTGGTTGCGGACACATATTTTGTAGATGTTATCGCAGGTGTAGTGAAATGCTTATGTTCCTCACTCCAACAGTGCAGTAATACATAATAATACAATACGATACACGCAAATCCCAAAAATAAAAAATTATCGAATTAAGAAATATAGTAATATTAGAACGAGCAATGTCCAGAATATAAATATACAGTGCCTTCAGAAAGTATTCAAACCCCTTGACTTATTCCACATTTTGTTGTGTTACAGCCTGAATTCAAAAAGGGAATCTCCACACAATACCCCATAATGACAAAATGGAAACATGTTTCTAGAAATGTTTGCACATTTTGTGAACAATGAAATAGAGAAATGTCTCAGTTACATAAGTATTCACAGCCCTGAGTCAATACTTTGTAGAAGCACCTTTGGCAGCGATTACAGCCGTGAGTCTTTCTGGGTAAGTTGCTGAGAGCTTTCCACACCTGGGTTGTGCAACATTTGCACATTTTTCTTTTCAAAATTCTTCAAGTTCTGTCAAATTGGTTATAGAATAGAAACATTAACTCATGTTCTCTGGAATGCTCTTTAGGTTATATCACCCAAAAACATTGTAAATCTCCTCTGTCAGTGTTACCTCATACAGGCCCATCCTCAGTAAAACACACACAAAATAGTTAACAGAATACTCTATTCTGTCGAATAAAACAACCATTATAATGCAATACAAGCATTTTAACATAATCTTGCAATTACCCTCACATTTCCTCCAGACGGGCCACTTGGCATTCAGGCCAAAGAGTTCAATATATTTATTTATTTATTTCACCAGGTAGGCAAGTTGAGAACAAGTTCTCATTTAGAATTGCGACCTGGCCAAGATAAAGCAAAGCAGTTTGACACATACAACGACACAGAGTTACACATGGAGTAAAACAAACATACAGTCAATAATACAGTATAAACAAGTCTATATACGATGTGAGCAAATGAGGTGAGATAAGGGAGGTAAAGGCAAAAAAAGGCCATGGTGGCAAAGTAAATACAAATAGCAAGTAAAACACTGGAATGGTAGATTTGCAATGGAAGACTGTGCAAAGTAGAAATAAAAATAATGGGGTGCAAAGGAGCAAAATAAATAAATAAATTAAATACAGTAGGGAAAGAGGTAGTTGTTTGGGCTAAATTATAGGTGGGCTTGGTACAGCTGCAGTAATCTATGAGCTGCTCTGACAGTTGGTGCTTAAAGCTAGTGATGGAGATAAGTGTTTCCAGTTTCAGAGATTTTTGTAGTTCGTTCCAGTCGTTGGCAGCAGAGAACTGGAAGGAGAGGCGGCCAAAGAAAGAATTGGTTTTGGGGGTGACTAGAGAGATATACCTGCTGGAGCGTGTGCTACAGGTGGGAGATGCTATGGTGACCAGCGAGCTGAGATAAGGGGGGACTTATAGGTGTCATCATACCAGAGAATCTTGTTGGTCTAAGAATCTTTCTATTGGCAAACTCCAAGCCGACTGTCATGTGCCTTTTACTGAGGAGTGGCATCCGCCTGGCCACTCTACCGCAAATGCCTGACTGTTGGAATGCTGCAGAGATGGTTGTCCTTCTGGAAGTTTCTCCCATCTCGACAGAGGAACTCTTGAGCTCTGTCAGAGTGACCATTGGGTTCTTAGTCACTTCCCTGACCAAGGCCGTTCTCCCCTGATTGCTCAGTTTGTCTGGCAGCCAGCTCTAGGAAGAATCTCCAAACTTCTTCCATTTAAAAATGATGGAGGCCAATGTGTTCTTGGGGACCTTCAATGCTGCAGACATTTTTTGTTACCCTTCCCCAGATCTGTGCCTCGGCACAATCCTGTCTCGGAGCTCTATAGACAATTCCTTCGACCTCATGGCTTGGTTTTTGCTCTGACCTGCACTGTCAACTGTGGGACCTTATATAGACAGGTGTGTGCCTTTCCATATTAAGTCAAATCAATTGAATTTACCACAGGTGTATTCCAATCAAGTTGTAGAAACATCTCAAGGATGATCAATGGAAACAGGATGCAACTGAGCTTAATTTCCAGTGTCATAGCAAAGGGTCTGAGTACTTAAGTAAATAAGAGATTTCTGTCCATTATTTTAATACATTTACAAAAATGTCATTATGGGGTATTGTGTGTAGATTGCTGAGGATTTTTTTATTTAATCCATTTTAGAATAAGGCTGTATCGTAAAACAAAATGTGGAACAAGTCAAGGGGTCTGAATACTTTCCGAATGTCGGAAGGTTACATACACCTTAGCCAAATACATTTAAACTCAGTTTTTCACAATTCCTGACATTTAATCCTCGTAACAATTCCCTGTCTTAGGTCAGTTAGGATCACCACTTTATTTTAATAATGTGAAATGCCAGAATAATAGTTGTGATTTATTTCAGCTTTAATTTCTTTCATCACATTCCCAGTGGATCAGAAGTTTACATACACTCAATTAATATTAATATTCTCACACAAATGATCAATGAACCCACCAGGTACAACCCCAAATCCGTAAACACAGGCATCCTCATAGATATCATCCTAACCAACTTGCCCTCCAAATACATCTCTGCTGTTTTCAACCAAGATCTCAGCGATCACTGCCTCATTGCCTGCATCCGTGATGGGTCTGCGGTCAAACGACCACCCCTCATCACTATCAAACGCTAACTAAAACACTTCAGCGACCAGTCTTTCTAACAGACCTGGCCCGGGTATCCTGGCAGGATATTGACCTCATCCCATCAGTAGAGGATGCCTGGTCATTATTTAAAAGTGCCTTCCTCACCATCTTAAATAAGCATGCCCCTTTTAAAAAATGTAGAACCAGGAAAAGATATAGCCCTTGGTTCTCTTCAGACCTGACTGCCCTTGACCAGCATAAAAACATCCTGTGGCGTTCTGCATTAGCATCGAATAGCCCCAGTGACATGCAACCTTTCAGGGAAGTTAGGAACCAATATACACAGGCAGTTAGGAAAGCTTATGTCAATAAGCATTTTTCTACGGCTGGCCATGCTTTACACCCCCCCACAGCAACTTGCCCAAGGCTCCCCATTTCTCCTTCACCCAAATCCAGATAGCTGATGTTCTGAAAGAGCTGCAAAATCTAGCTTGGCTAGGGGTTAAGGTTAGGGATAGAGGTTAAGGTTAGGGTTAGGTTTAGGAGTTAGGGGTTAAGGTTAGGGCTAGATAACATGCTAGCTAAGTAGTTAAAGGGTTAGGTTTAGGAGTTAAGTTAAAGGGTTAAGGTTATGGTTAGGGTTAGGGGAAGGGTTAGCCAACATACAAGTGGTTGCAAATTAGCTCAAAAGTAATATTACTTAATTATTATCAAATTAGCTAATTATTTCAAATTCTAAAGTTTTCCAAATTCGAACACACAACCTTTGGGTTGCTAAATGTTCACGTTACATGCCCACCCACCCATCCTTCCCGACCAACCTCTTTCCTCTCTCCTACCAGGACCCCTATAAATCAGCCGGCTAGACAATCTGGACACTCTCTAAAATTAAATGCTGAAATGTTTGCAACCCCTATCACCAGCCTGTTCAACCTCTCTTTCATATCGTCTGAGATTCCCAGAGATTGTAAAGCTGCCGTGGTCATCCCCCTCTTCAAAGGGGGAGACACTCTAGACCCAAACTGCTACAGACCTATATCTATCCTACCTTGCCTTTCTAAGGTCTTAGAAAGCCAAGTTAACAAACAGATCACAGACCATTTCGAATCCCACCGTACCTTCTCCGCTATGCAATCTGGTTTCCGAGTTGGTCATGGGTGTACCTCAGTCACGCTCAAGGTCCTAAACGATATCATAACCATAACCATAAGAGACATTACTGTGCAGCCGTATTAATCGACCTGGCCAAGGCTTTCGACTCTGTCAATCACCACAATCTTATCTACAGACTCAACAGCTTTGGTTTCTCAAATGATTGCCTCGCCTGGTTCACCAACTACTTCTCTGATAGAGTTCAGTGTGTCAAATCGGAGGGCCAGGGTTCAATTCTCAGGCCGACTCTCTTCTCTGTATACATCAATGATGTCGCTCTTGCTGCTGGTGATTCTCTGATCCACCTCTACGCAGACGACACCATTCTGTATACCTCTGGCCCTTCTCTGGACACTGTGTTAACTAACCTCCAGACAAGCTTCAATGGTATACAACTCTCCTTAAGTGGCCTCCAACTGCTCTTAAATGCAAGTAAAATTAAATGCATGCTCTTCAACCGATCCACTGGCTCCAGGTTAACAAAAAGTCTCTGCTAGGTAAAGCCCCACCTTATCTCAGCTCACTGGTCACCATAGCAGCACCCACCCGTAGCACGCGTGCACATCTACCATTCCAGTGTTTAATTGCTATATTGTAATTACTTCGCCACCAGGGCCTATTTATTGCCTTACCTCATTTGCAGACACTAACCATGACCCAGAAAATACAGTGCCTTGCGAAAGTATTCGGCCCCCTTGAACTTTGCGACCTTTTGCCACATTTCAGGCTTCAAACATAAAGATATAGAACTGTATCTTTTTGTGAAGAATCAACAACAAGTGGGACACAGTCATGAAGTGGAACGACATTTATTGGATATTTCAAACTTTTTTAACAAATCAAAAACTGACAAATTGGGCGTGCAAAATTATTCAGCCCCCTTAAGTTAATACTTTGTAGCGCCACCTTTTGCTGCGATTACAGCTGTAAGTCGCTTGGGGTATGTCTCTATCAGTTTTGCACATCGAGAGACTGACATTTTTTCCCATTCCTCCTTGCAAAACAGCTCGAGCTCAGTGAGGTTGGATGGAGAGCATTTGTGAACAGCAGTTTTCAGTTCTTTCCACAGATTCTCGATTGGATTCAGGTCTGGACTTTGACTTGGCCATTCTAACACCTGGATATGTTTATTTTTGAACCATTCCATTGTAGATTTTGCTTTATGTTTTGGATCATTGTCTTGTTGGAAGACAAATCTCCGTCCCAGTCTCAGGTCTTTTGCAGACTCCATCAGGTTTTCTTCCAGAATGGTCCTGTATTTGGCTCCATCCATCTTCCCATCAATTTTAACCATCTTCCTTGTCCCAGCTGAAGAAAAGCAGGCCCAAACCATGATGCTGCCACCACCATGTTTGACAGTGGGGATGGTGTGTTCAGCTGTGTTGCTTTTACGCCAAACATAACGTTTTGCATTGTTGCCAAAAAGTTCAATTTTGGTTTCATCTGACCAGAGCACCTTCTTCCACATGTTTGGTGTGTCTCCCAGGTGGCTTGTGGCAAACTTTAAACGACACTTTTTATGGATATCTTTAAGAAATGGCTTTCTTCTTGCCACTCTTCCATAAAGGCCAGATTTGTGCCCTATGGACAGAGTCTCCCACCTCAGCTGTAGATCTCTGCAGTTCATCCAGAGTGATCATGGGCCTCTTGGCTGCATCTCTGATCAGTCTTCTCCTTGTATGAGCTGAAAGTTTAGAGGGACGGCCAGGTCTTGGTAGATTTGCAGTGGTCTGATACTCCTTCCATTTCAAAATTATCGCTTGCACAGTGCTCCTTGGGATGTTTAAAGCTTGGGAAATCTTTTTGTATCCAAATCCGGCTTTCATCTTCTTCACAACAGTATCTCGGACCTGCCTGGTGTGTTCCTTGTTCTTCATGATGCTCTCTGCGCTTTTAACGGATCTCTGAGACTATCACAGTGCAGGTGCATTTATACGGAGACTTGATTACACACAGGTGAATTGTATTTATCATCATTAGTCATTTAGGTCAACATTGGATCATTCAGAGATCCTCACTGAACTTCTGGAGAGAGTTTGCTTCACTGAAAGTAAAGGGGCTGAATAATTTTGCACGCCCAATTTTTCAGTTTTTGATTTGTTAAAAAAGTTTGAAATATCCAATAAATGTTGTTCCACTTCATGATTGTGTCCCACTTGTTGTTGATTCTTCACAAAAAAATACAGTTTTATATCTTTATGTTTGAAGCCTGAAATATGGCAAAAGGTCGCAAAGTTCAAGGGGGGCGAATACTTTCGCAAGGCACTGTATAAAAAACTATCGGCCTATATCGAATCTTCCATTCCTCTCAAACATTTTTGAAAAGGCTGCTGCGCAGCAACTCACTGCCTTCCTGAAGACAAACAATGTATACGAAATGCTTCAGTCTGGTTTTAGACCCCATCATAGCACTGAGACGGCACTTGTGAAGGTGGTAAATTACATTTTAATGGCATCGGACCGAGGCTCTACATCTGTCCTGGTGCTCCTAGACCTTAGTGCTGCTTTTGATACCATCGATCACCACATTCTTTTGGAGAGATTGGAAACCCAAATTGGTCTACACGGACAAGTTCTGGCCTGGTTTAGATCTTATCTGTCGGAAAGATATCAGTTTGTCTCTGTGAATGGTTTGTCCTCTGACAAATCAACTGTAAATGTCGGTGTTCCTCAAGGTTCCGTTTTAGGACCACTATTGTTTTCACTATATATTTTACCCCTTGGGGATGTTATTCGAAAACATAATGTTAACTTTCACTGCTATGCGGATGACACACAGCTGTACATTTCAATGAAACATGGTGAAGCCCCAAAATTGCTCTTGCTAGAAGCATGTGTTTCAGACATAAGGAAGTGGATGGCTGCAAACTTTCTACTTTTAAACTCGGACAAAACAGAGATGCTTGTTCTAGGTCCCAAGAAACAAAGAGATCTTCTGTTGAATCTGACAATTAATCTTAATGGTTGTACAGTCGTCTCAAATAAAACTGTGAAGGACCTCGGCGTTACTCTGGACCCTGATCTCTCTTTTAAAGAACATATCAAGACCATTTCAAGGACAGCTTTTTTCCATCTACGTAACATTGCAAAAATCAGAAACTTTCTGTCCAAAAATGATGCAGAAAAATTTATCCATGCTTTTGTCACTTCTAGGTTAGACTACTGCAATGCTCTACTTTCCGGCTACCCGGATAAAGCACTAAATAAACTTCAGTTAGTGCTAAATACGGCTGCTAGAATCCTGACTAGAACCAAAAAAATTGATCATATTACTCCAGTGCTAGACTCCCTACACTGGCTTCCTGTCAAAGCAAGGGCTGATTTCAAGGTTTTACTGCTAACCTACAAAGCATTACATGGGCTTGCTCCTACCTATCTCTCTGATTTGGTCCTGCCGTACATACCTACACGTACGCTACGGTCACAAGACGCAGGCTTCCTAATTGTCCCTAGAATTTCTAAGCAAACAGCTGGAGGCAAGGCTTTCTCCTATAGAGCTCCATTTTTATGGAACGGTCTGCCTACCCATGTCAGAGACGCAAACTCGGTCTCAACCTTTAAGTCTTTACTGAAGACTCATCTCTTCAGTGGGTCATATGATTGAGTGTAGTCTGGCCCAGGAGTGGGAAGGTGAACGGAAAGGCTCTGGAGCAACGAACCAACCTTGCTGTCTCTGCCTGGCCGGTTCCCCTCTTTCCACTGGGATTCTCTGCCTCTAACCCTATTACAGGGGCTGAGTCACTGGCTTACTGGGGCTCTCTCATGCCGTCCCTGGAAGGGGTGCGTCACCTGAGTGGGTTGATTCACTGATGTGGTCATCCTGTCTGGGTTGGCGCCCCCCCTTGGGTTGTGCCATGGCGGAGATCTTTGTGGGCTATACTCGGCCTTGTCTCAGGATGGTAAGTTGGTGGTTGAAGATATCACTCTAGTGGTGTGGGGGCTGTGCTTTGGCAAAGTGGGTGGGGTTATATCCTTCCTGTTTGGCCCTTTCCGGGGTTGTCCTCGGATGGGGCCACAGTGTCTCCTGACCCCTCCTGTCTCAGCCTCCAGTATTTATGCTGCAGTAGTTTGTGTCGGGGGGCTAGGGTCAGTTTGTTATATCTGGAGTACTTCTCCTGTCCTATTCGGTGTCCTGTGTGAATCTAAGTGTGCGTTCTCTAATTCTCTCCTTCTCTCTTTCTTTCTTTCTCTCTCTCGGAGGACCTTAGCCCTAGGACCATGCCCCAGGACTACCTGACATGATGACTCCTTGCTGTCCCCAGTCCATCTGACCGTGCTGCTGCTCCAGTTTAAACTGTTCTGCCTTATTATTATTCGACCATGCTGGTCATTTATGAACATTTGAACATATTTGCCATGTTCTGTTATAATCTCCACCCGGCACAGCCAGAAGAGGACTGGCCACCCCACATAGCCTGGTTCCTCTCTAGGTTTCTTCCTAGGTTTTGGCCTTTCTAGGGAGTTTTTCCTAGCCACCGTGCTTCTACACCTGCATTGCTTGCTGTTTGGGGTTTTAGGCTGGGTTTCTGTACAGCACTTTGAGATATCAGCTGATGTACGAAGGGCTATATAAATAAATTTGATTTGATTTGATTTGTATATATATATTTTTCGTTTTTTCTACTGTATTATTGACTGTATGTTTGTTTATTCCATGTGTAACACTGTGTTGTTGTGTGTGTCAATCTGCTGTGTTTTATCTTGGCCAGGTCGCAGTTGGTAATGAGAACTTGTTCTCAACTAGCCTACCTAGTTAAATAAAAGGGGAAATAAAAAAATATTTGGTAGCATTGGCTTTAAATTGTTTAACTTGGGTCAAACGTTTCAGGTAGCCTTCCCACAATTTGTTGGGTGAATTTTGGCCCAATCCTCCTGACAGAGCTGGTGTAACTGAGTCAGGTTTGTTGGCCTCCTTGCTCGCACACACTTCTTCAGTTCTGCCCACAAATTTTCTATTGGATTGAGGTCAGGGTTTTGTGATGGCCACTCCAATATATTGACTTTGTTGTCCTTAAGCCATTTTGCCACAACTTTGGAAGTATGCTTGGGGTAATTTTCCATTTGGAAGACCCATTTGCGACACAGCTGTAACTTGATGTTGCATCAATATATCCACATAATTTTCCTGCCTCATGATGCCATTTATTTTGTGAACTGCACCAGTCCATCCTGCAGCAAAGCACACCCACAACATGATGCTGCCACCCTGTGCTTCACGGCTGGGATGGTGTTCTTCGGCTTGCAAGCCTCCCCCACTTTCCTCCAAACGTAACGATGGTCATTATTGCCAAACAGTTCTATTTTTGTTTCATCAGACCATAGGACATTTCTCAAAAAAGTACAATCTTTGTCCCCATTGCACAGTTGCAAACCGTAGGCAGGCTTTTTTGGAGCAGTGGCATCTTCCTTGCTGAGCAGCCTTTCAGGTTATGTCGATATAGGACTCGTTTTACTGTGGATATACTATTGTACCTGTTTCTTTCAGCATCTTCACAAGGTCTTTTGCTGTTGTTCTGGGATTGATTTTCACACCAAAGTACGTTTATGTCTAGGAGACAGAACACGTCTCCTTCCTGAGCGGTATGAAGGCTGCATGATCCCATGGTGTTTATACTTGCGTACTATTGTTTGTACAGATGAACGTGGTACCTTCAGGCATTTGTAAATCGCTCCCAAGGATGAACAAAACTTGTGGAGGTCTACAATTTATTTTCTGAGGTCTTGGCTGATTTCCCCATGATGTCAAGCAAAGAGGCACTGAGTTTGAAGGTAAGCCTTGAAATACAGTGCCTTGCGAAAGTATTCGGCCCCCTTGAACTTTGCGACCTTTTGCCACATTTCATGCTTCAAACATATAAAAAAATAAAACTGTATTTTTTTGTGAAGAATCAACAACAAGTGGGACACAATCATGAAGTGGAACAACATTTATTGGATATTTCAAACTTTTTTAACAAATCAAAAACTGAAAAATTGGGAATGCAAAATTATTCAGCCCCTTTACTTTCAGTGCAGCAAACTCTCTCCAGAAGTTCAGTGAGGATCTCTGAATGATCCAATGTTGACCTAAATGACTAATGATGATAAATACAATCCACCTGTGCGTAATCAAGTCTCCGTATAAATGCACCTGCGCTGTGATAGTCTCAGAGGTCCGTCAAAAGCGCAGAGAGCATCATGAAGAACAAGGAACACACCAGGCAGGTCCGAGATACTGTTGTGAAGAAGTTTAAAGCCGGATTTGGATACAAAAAGATTTCCCAAGCTTTAAACATCCCAAGGAGCACTGTGCAAGCGATAATATTGAAATGGAAGGAGTATCAGACCACTGCAAATCTAACAAGACCTGGCCGTCCCTCTAAACTTTCAGCTCATACAAGGAGAAGACTGATCAGAGATGCAGCCAAGAGGCCCATGATCACTCAGGATGAACTGCAGAGATCTACAGCTGAGGTGGGAGACTCTGTCCATAGGACAACAATCAGTCGTATATTGCACAAATCTGGCCTTTATGGAAGAGTGGCAAGAAGAAAGCCATTTCTTAAAGATATCCATAAAAAGTGTTGTTTAAAGTTTGCCACAAGCCACCTGGGAGACACACCAAACATGTGGAAGAAGTTGCTCTGGTCAGATGAAACCAAAATTGAACTTTTTGGCAACAATGCAAAGCGTTATGTTTGGCGTAAAAGCAACACAGCTGAACCACCATCCCCACTGTCAAACATGGTGGTGGCAGCATCATGGTTTGGGCCTGCTTTTCTTCAGCAGGGACAGGGAAGATGGTTAAAATTGATGGGAAGATGGATGGAGCCAAATACAGGACCATTCTGGAAGAAAACCTGATGGAGAATGCAAAAGACATGAGACTGGGACGGAGATTTGTCTTCCAACAAGACAATGATCCAAAACATAAAGCAAAATCTACAATGGAATGGTTCAAAAATAAACATATCCAGGTGTTAGAATGGCCAAGTCAAAGTCCAGACCTGAATCCAATCGAGAATCTGTGGAAAGAACTGAAAACTGCTGTTCACAAATGCTCTCCATCCAACCTCACTGAGCTCGAGCTGTTTTGCAAGGAGGAATGGGAAAACATTTCAGTCTCTCGATGTGCAAAACTGATAGAGACATACCCCAAGCGACTTACAGCTGTAATCGCAGCAAAAGGTGGCGCTACAAAGTATTAACTTAAGGGGGCTGAATAATTTTGCACGCCCAATTTGTCAGTTTTTGATTTGTTAAAAAAGTTTGAAATATCCAATAAATGTCGTTCCACTTCATGATTGTGTCCCACTTGTTGTTGATTCTTCACAAAAAAATACAGTTTTATATCTTTATGTTTGAAGCCTGAAATGTGGCAAAAGGTCGCAAAGTTCAAGGGGGCCGAATACTTTCGCAAGGCACTGTACATCCAGAGGTACACCTCCAATTGACTCAAATTACGTCAATTAGCCTATCAGAAGCTTCTAAAGCCATGACATTTTCTGGAATTGTCCAAGCTGTTTAAAGGCAAAGTCAACTTAGTGTATGTAAATGTCTTACCCACAGGAACTGTGATACAGTGAATTATAAGTGAAATAATCTGTCTGTAAACAATTGTTGGAAAAATTGCTTGTGTCATGCACAAAGTAGATGTCCTAACCGACTTGCCAAAACTATAGTTTGTTAACAAGAAATTTGTGGAGTGGTTGTAAAACGAGTTTTAATGACTTCAACCTAAGTGTATGTAAACTTCCGACTTCAACTGTATATATAAATATACATGTTTGTATATGGGGGATTGGAATTGATGCAGACAATTACATTGATGGAAGCTACGATCTATCTACAATATTAAAGCTTATCTACCACCTAAAAAAAAAATAACATTAGGCTCCTTAATTAAGAGCACATCTCGGACTGAGCTGCATATAAAGGTGAACTTTTTTGTTGGTTGGTATTAATTGGGGCCAATGTGTGTTAAAATGCTGGTGTAAAGGCTACAACGTTCTACACTCTTTTGGAATTCTTGATCTCGTTTCTTAATCGTTTGATGGGGTGATTGAAATGAAAAGACAGTTTTGCAGAACAGCCTACACTGCAGCTCAGGCAAGGCTGCCCTCTAGTGACAACATTGTCACGTTCATCCCTGCCTTGACTTGCTTGGTTAAAGCTACAATATACAACTTTTGGGGGACCTGACCAAATTCACATAAAAATGTGAGATACAGATCTGTCGAGCTCATTGAAAGCAAGACTAAGAAGCGGTAGACCTGTTCTATTTATGCTATTTCTATGCTTCCCTTCTTTTGTGTGTGTGCATATTTTACAAATTTTTGTACACCAGCTTCAAACAGCTGAAAATACAATATTTACAATATAAAAGGACTATGAGAAACAAGATTCTTTGGTATGATGAAACCAAGATTGAACTCTTTGGTCTGAATGCCAAGCGTCATATCTGGAGGAGACCTGGCACCATCCCTACGGTGAAGCATGGTGTTGGCAACATCATGCTGGGGGAATGTTTTTCAGCGGGAGGAACTGGGAGACTAGTCAGGACCCAGGAAAAGATGAATGGATCTTTTATGAATACCTGCTACAGAGCGCTCAGAACCGCAGACTGGGTTAAAAGTTCCCCTTCCAACAGTTTAACAACCAGAAGCAAACAGCAAAGGCAACGCCAGAGTGGCCTGGGGACAAGTCTCTGAATGTCTTTGAGTGGCCCAGCCAGAGCCCGGACTGGAACCCACTCTAACATCTCTGGAGAGACCTGAAAATATATGTGCAGTGACGCTCCCCATCCAACCTGACAGAGCTTGAGAGGGGCTGCACCAAATACAGGTGTGCTAAGCTTGTAGCGTCATACCTAACAAGACTTCAGGCTGTAATCGCAGCCAAGGGTGCTTTAACAAAGTACTGAGTAAAGGGTCTGAATACTTATGTAAATGTGATATCCATTTTTAATAAATGTGTATTCATTGAAGTGAGGCAGACATCTGACATCAGACAAATGTGTATCCATCTCGTGGTCTGCTTTCTCTCTGGTCTCGACCTTCCCAAAACAATTCTCAGTACATCACTGGACCTATATCAAATAGACAGCATACAACTAAAAGAAGATGCATTTGAAAAATTATAGAATTCTGATTACAGTATAAGCTGGATAAAAATCGGCAGGTGGGCGTGCTAAAGAGGCGCATCAAAAATGAGGTAAAGTGAAGTGTCCACGAATGCGCATTTATATTCTATTTGGTTCCCGTTACATTGCATGAAAGAAAAATAATTACAAGCCCTGCAACCTATTTAAGTAGCTACATTAGTTAGTTACCCTTTCGAAAAAAATGCATGACTTGCTAGCTAACGTTAATGTACACAGCGGTAAACCCTGTTGGTATGGCAAATGGTAGCATATTAACACTTTAAAAAGCACAATGCCTCAATCAAATGTCGTTTTTCAAATTTGCCCATGTTTATCCACAAATAACGCTAGCTAAACTCATGTTAAAGAGTCACGGCTTTACAAAATTGTAGCTAGCTACACAACGTTTACCACGCATTGTCGCCTCTTCATTCTTTTTACAAGACCGACAAATACCAACAATAAACTTGATATTTCTAATATTACTATGCATGATAGTGTTTACCTTTAAAGGAAATGAAGGTTGTGTAATTTCTGACTAGTGGGAAAACATTGTAGTTGGCTAGCTAGCTAACCAGTCAGATTTCTCACGCCTGTTTGTACGCAAGCTCAGTAGCTAGTTACGTGGTTTACTTTTCTGTGAAAGGAGAAGTACCTGGACTGACCAAAATATATGAGCTAGAGCACTGTGTTGGATGCACATCTGAACTATAATTTTTAAAAAAAATACATTTATCATTCCAGCCATTAGGTAAATGCATCAACCCTTAATGATTGAATGGTCGAAAAGTAGGCTTGAAGTGTTCAAATAACACATGCAATAAATACATTAAGATTTATTTAATTCCATACATTTCAAAGTAATAACAGCTCAATGACTTATGGCAACATTTACCCAATCATTAAATGGCATCTGTTGGCTTCATGAAGCAATGGCACAAGACAATGTTGTGAGACATGACAAAAACTAGCATTGTATTGGCGTTGTGTACCTACATATGTGACAGGCTATTTCATAACTGGCTTAAATAATTGTTAAATGACTACTATTTGAGAGAGCTCTTTGAAAAGTTTTCTTGAATTCAAAAGGAAAACAAGCAGATAGTCGTGGGCGAGTGCAAGACTAGCATTGGTATTGAGCAGCCCAAAGAACACCGTGTGCAGGTTTTTGCTACCACAATAGTCTACAAATATGGGAAAATGCTATATTCACATAGTGTAGGTTGCAAAGCATGTAGGGAAACCTGCATAAATTGGGGGGCTGGTTGTCTGACATAGGGGGTCCCTGGAGTGGTCTAAAGCACAGCGCCATGTAGAAAGAGTGGTTTTGTTTTGTAAACACGTGTAGCCATTTAATGTGCTTAGGAGTACATTGTCAACTGGAGCCACTGCAGAGAGAAAGAAAAACAATTGATTGATCAACCCTGTACAATGGTGGGTTTTTGACCTTGTGTGATATCGTCGGCATTACTCTACAATGTTGTTCCTAAAGTAGTTCTGCTAGGCTAATTACATTCATAAAACCGTCTAATTGTTACAGCTTGTAAGTGTGACATGCTTACCTCTTGAACGTTGACCTTGATAGTTCCATTGTTATCCTTGTCTAAGGTTTTGAAGGCACCTG
Source organism: Oncorhynchus clarkii lewisi (assembly GCF_045791955.1). Taxonomy (NCBI): domain Eukaryota; kingdom Metazoa; phylum Chordata; class Actinopteri; order Salmoniformes; family Salmonidae; genus Oncorhynchus; species Oncorhynchus clarkii. Next base: position 45,488,215 of record NC_092158.1, read on the forward strand.
AATCAAGAAGATACTACTTTTAGTGACAAAACAACTGCCAATTTTCACAATGATTATGTATGTACCCCATTATTTTCAAAGTACCATTAGTTGTGCTGACACACAACAAATGTAACAAAGGTTAATGCGTATGTTTTGATTTTTTACATCGAATACCTACAGATCTAAAATAACCCTTGCCATGGTGATGAGATCGGAAAGAGCAGGGAATCGGACTTACGGCACATAGCGTCCAGTCTCACAAGGCAGCCAATGCAGTTGTCAAAGTCCATGTTCCCGTTCTCATCGCTGTATCTGCGAATGATCATCTGGAACAGCTCATCATTGAGGGGAAAGCCTGTGTCCAAACCATAGACATACATGTTTAGGTTTAATGTACATCCTTGGTCCACACTGAAAAGCTGATAGCTATAAAGTTGTAAAGAATAACAGAATTGCTGGGTCAAACACAACTTTACTTAAGAACTTAAGAGATTCAAAATGTATTCATATCAAAAAGTGCAATGTTTCAAGATGTATGCTGTAAAAAGTGTCTGGCAAACAGCCAAAATGTTTCTGTGCTACATGATAGCTCTTACCTGCCGCCCTGAAAGCATTGGGAAGCTCATCTGCACCAATAACCCCAGAGCCATCAGTATCATAAGTCTTATACACACCCTGAAAAAAAACAGTGAAATACATCTATGATTAAATCTCCATGGTTCCAAATTTGTATTATACTTTCTAATACAAAAATAAAATGTATATTAGTGCCAATACTCTCAAACTACTTTTACTCTCACCTGCCATTTCTTGATATTGTTCCAGAGGTGTTTGAACTCATGGAATCCGAGCTTCCCAGTACTGTCACACTGCAACAGCGTTAAGGTTAACAAAAACATGACACCTATAACAATGCTGTGTGCACAAAACATTAAGAACACCCGTTCCTTCCCTGACAGACTGACCAGGTGAATCCAGATGAAAGCTATGATCCTTTATTGATGTTACTTGTTAAATCCACTTCAAAATCAATGAAGGGGAGGAGACGGGTTACAGAAGGATTTTTCAGACAATAGGGACATGTATTGTGTATATGTGCCATTCATAGGGTAATTGGGCAAGACAAAAAAGATTGAAGTGCCTTTGAACAGGGTATGGTAGTAGGTACCAAGCACACCTGTTTGAGTTTGTCAAGAACTGCAACGCTGCTGGGTTTTTCAACTTCAACAGTTTCCTGTGTGTATCAAGAACAGTCCACCACCCAAAATGACATCAAGCCAACTTGAGAACTGTGGGAAGCATTGGAGTCAATATGGGCCAGCATCCCAGTGGAATGCTTTTGACACCTTGTAGAGTCCATGCCCCGATGAATTAAGGCTGCTCAATATTAGGAAGGTGTAAGTTACCTCATTGGATTGGTGGAGGCATGGGCTAATGGGAGTTTCCACCATATTTCTTATACGAGTAATTTCCTTTCAAATCAGTAAAGGGAAGTAAACAAGTGCACACTACAAATCTAAAAGCATTGGATTGGTGGAGGCATGGGCTAGGTGGAGTTTCCACTTTATTTCTTATACCAGTCATTGGGAGATTCTCAATTTGTTTTGCTCGACTCGTTGCTTCCACCACTCGTCTCCTTTGAAAAAAGGCCAAAGGTAAATCGAGGAGCGGAAGAAAGGAAACAAATACGCAGTATGAAATTAGACTCCACCACACACATCAGGCTAATTACGTTTACAGAGGAGGAATCCCAAAATACATGTGTAAAGTGGTAAAAAGAAATGTAGCCAGACATTTCATATATAAAAGATAAGTAGTGTATTGACTTTAAACATGTGCAGGGTTCTTCTCATTCGAGAAAACAACAAATGATTCAAAGGGGGTGTGGGCAGATTTCAAAACACTTCTGTGATAGGAAACATCAGAATGTCCTTGGCTGGAGGAGGCTATCAGAGGTGCAAACTCTTCCGTTCGCCTATTAACAAATCGACATCCCTACATATGGTGACCACTTATCGGTTTCCGGGTCACAGAAAAGAGGATGGAGTAGTCGAGGGGAGGACAAACATTACCAATTGAGAATTCCCCCATTTCCTTTCAAATCAGAGAAGTGAAGTGAACATGTGCACAACTACTTCTCACAACTCGAAAAGCATTGGATTGGTGGAGTGAGAGTTTCCACCATATTTTTTTTAACCAGTAATTTCCTTTCAAAAATCACTGAAGGGACGTGAACAAATACTCACTTAGGAAGGTATTTCCACATAGACCTTTTTTCTATGGCTAAGAACAAGGGGGAGGTTATGAACAACCTATGCTTTCCAAGAGTTTAGGTCAATTTAAATAATCCATGTGTTATATGATGGATAATTTTAATTGACCTAAACTCAAGAAACATGGCTTGAGAAACATGGGTTGTCAATAAACCTTCCCCTGCTGAGACTTTTTATATGGCTATGTCTGAATTATCTCTCCATCCTTATGGCCCTAAATTCTGGAAATGATATTTTTGCATCAACATCAGATGCATTACCACAAACAGGTAATAACAGGAAGGATACATCCATGACTGCAACCATGCTCCTGCAGGACTCAATGCTAAACCCGTCTGTCTTCAGGTCACCATCTGAAATTCAAAAGCAGCCAGTTCACTCACTGGATTACCATGCCCTTAATGAGTCACAAACAAAAATCAATCTCACTGAGAAATTAATCACAAATATTACATCTCAAACATGGCTTTCTGAGAGAGGGATTGAACAGGTATACACTTAATGCACACAAGCACAGGCAAAGCCACATGAACAGAGACAGAAACATAGCTTACGTTTGGAAATAATTCTGTTCAAGATGTTCATCAATTCAGTTGGGCTCACCTCCATGTCCTTAGGGAAAAGTTATTCCGTTTAATTAATCCAACATCGAAGAATACCACGTATAAAGTGTCTTAACAATATTCAATAGTGAATTTGAGCCATACTTAAAAGCAGAAATAATTACATGAAGATCAAACTGCTATGTTGCATCAATTTCAGCAGTCACAGTGCCTTTTTAATGGCATTGCCACAAGGGGTTTACATTTACAGGGGTATTATGAAGGTAAACTAGAATAGGAATGTGTGAGAAGTGACAGGGACCTATCGTACTCACATCTCCAGCCAACTGCTGGAAGACTTTGCGAAACTGTCTTTCCTCGTCACTCTCATTCTGCTCTGCGTACGCAAGTGGCCTTCGTGGTGCGGGCTGCACGATAACATTTGCACTTCAGGTTACTATTATCCATAACAAATGCACATTTTCAGCAAAACAGTATGCTCTAGTGATAACTTGAATGATAAAATAGCGATGCCACTCACTGGGTCAGAGGGCACAAACACAGCTGGATCAATATTGCTGAAAAGAACACAGGAAATTAACAGGTTAGTCACTTGGTAGCATTCCTAAGAGATAGATAGGGGACACACACTTGTGGACACCCCTTCAAATTAGTGCATTCGGCTATTTCAGCCACACCCGTTCCTGCAGCCATGGAATCGCCATAGACAAACATTGGCAGTAGAATGACCTTACTGAAGAGCTTTGAACGTGGCACTGTCATTGGATGCCACCTCTCCAACAAGTCAGTTTGTAAAATGTCTGCCCTGCTAAACTAAGTGCTGTTATTGTAAAGCCTTGGTTTCATGCATGTTAACATCAGAAGCCTCCTCCCTAAGTTTGTTCTATTCGCTGCTTTAGCACACTCCGCTAACCCTGATGTCCTAGCCGTATCTGAATCCTGGCTTAGGAAGGCCACCAAAAGTTCTGAAGTTTCCATCCCCAACTACAAAATGTTCTGTCAAGATAGAACTGCCAAAGAGTTGCAATCTACTGCAGAGATAGCCTGCAGAGTTCTGTCATACTATCCAGGTCTGTGCCCAATCAGTTCGAGCTTCTACTTTTAAAAATCCACCTTTGCAAAAATATGACTCACTGTTGCCGCTTGTTATAGACCCCCCTCAGCCCCCAGCTGGGCCCTGGACACCACATGTGAATTGATTGCCCCCCATCCATCTTCAGAGCTCGTACACTTAGGTGACCTAAACTGGGATATGCTTAACACCCCAGCCGTCCTACAATCTAAGCTAGATGTCCTCAATCTAACACAAATTATCAAGGAACCTACCAGGTACAACCCGAAATCCGTAAACAAGGGCACCCTCATAGATATCATCCTGACCAACCTGCCCTCTAAATACACCTTTGCTGTCTTCAACCAGGATCTCAGCGATCACTGCTTCATTGCCTGCTTCTGCTATGGGTCCGCGGTCAAACAAACACCCCTCATCACTGTCAAACGCTCCCTAAAACACTTCAGTGAGCAGGCCTTTCTAATCGACCTGGCCCAGGTATCCTGGAAGGATATTGACCTTATCCCATCAGTAGAGGATGCTTGGTTGTTCTTTAAAAGTGCTTTCCTCACCATCTTAAATAAGCATGCCCCATTCAAAAAAATGTAGACCTAAGAACAGATACAGCCCTTGGTTCACTAAAGACTTGACTGCCCTTGATCAGCACAAAAACATCCTGTGGCGTACTGCATTAGCATCGAACAGGCCCCTCGATATGCAACTTTTCAGGAACCAATATACACAGTCAGGAGAGCAAAGGCTAGCTTTTTCAAACAGAAATTTGCATCCTGTAGCACTAATTCCAAAAGGGTTTGGGACACTAAAGTCCATGGAGAATAAGAACACCTCCTCCCAGCTGCCCACTGCAGAGGCTAGGAAAAACTGTCACCACCGATAAATCTACAATAATCGAGTTTCAATAAGCATTTTTCTACAGCTGGCCATGCTTTACACCCCCCCCCCCCACCCCACCCCACAGCAACTTGCCCAAGCCTCCCCCATTTCTCCTTCACCCAAATCCAGATAGCTGATGTTCTGAAAGAGCGGCAAAATCTGGACACCTACAAATCAGCTGGGCTAGACAATCTGGACCCTCTCTTTCTAAAATGATCAGCCGAAATTGTTGCAACCCCTATTACTAGCCTGTTCAACCTCTCTTTCGTATCATCTGAGATCCCTAAATATTGGAAAGCTGCTGCGGTCATCCCCCTCTTCAAAGGGGGAGACACTCTAGACCCAAACTGTTACAGACCTATATCCATCCTGCCATGCCATTCTAAAATCAAGTTAACAAACAGATCACCGACCATTTCGAATCCCACGTACCTTCTCCACTATGCAATCTGGTTTCTGAGCTGGTCATGGGTGTACCTCAGTCACGCTCAAGGTCCTAAACGATATCATAACCGCCATCGATAACCGCCATTCGACTCTGTCAATCACTGTATTCTCATCGGCACACTTGATAGCCTTGGTTTCTCAAATGACTGCCTCACCTGGTTCACCAACTACTTCTCGGATAGAGTTCAGTGTGTCAAATCGGAGGGCCTGTCGTCCGGACCTCTGGCAGTCTCTATGGGGGTGCCACAGGGTTCAATTCTCGGGCAGACTCTTTTCTCTGTATATAAATCAATGATGTTGCTCTTGCTGCTGGTGATTCTCTGATCCACCTCTACGCAGACGACACCATTCTGTATACATCTGGCCCTTCCTTGGACACTGTGCTAACAAACCTCCAAATGAGCTTCAATGCCATACAACACTAGCATTTAAAAGCAGTAAAACTAAATGCATGCTCTTCAACCGATTGCTGCCCGCACCTGCCCGACTAGCATCACTACTCTGGACAGTTCTGACTTAGAATATGTGGACAACTACAAATACCTAGGTGTCTGGTTAGACTGTAAACTCTCCAGACTCTCATTAAGCATTCCAAAATCAAATATAGAATCAGCTTCCTATTTCGCAACAAAGCCACCTTCACTTATGAAGCCAAACATACCCTGGTAAAACTGACAATCCTTCCGATCCTTAACATTGGCGATGTCATTTACAAATTAGCCTTCAACACTACTCAGCAAATTGGATGTAGTCTATCACAATGCCATCCATTTTATCACCAAAGCCCCATATACAACCCACCACTGCAACCTGTATGCTCGTTGGCTGGCCATCACTACATATTCGTCGCCAAACCCATCGGCTCCAGGTCATCTATAAGTCTTTGCTAGGTAAAGCCCCTCCTTAGCTCACTGGTCACCATAGCAACACCCACCCGTAGCACGCGGTCCAGCAGGTATATTTCACTGGTCATCCCCAAAGCCAACACCTCGTTTGGCTGCCTTTCCTTCCAGGTCTCCGCAGTCAATGACTGGAACGAATTGCAAAAATCACTTAAGCTGGAGACTTATCTCCCTCACTAACTTTAAGCATCAGCTGTCAGAGCTGCTTACCGATCACTGCACCTGTACACAGCCCATCTGTAAATAACCCACCCAACTACCTCATCCCCATATTGTTTTTTTTTTCTTTCACCCAAGTATCTCAACTTGCACATCATCATCTGCACATCTATCACTCCAGTTTTAATGATAAATTGTAATTATTTCATCACCATGGCCTATTTATTGCCTTACCTCCCTAATTTTACTACAAATGCACAAAGCTTTTTCTATTGTGTTATTTACTGTACGTTTGTTTACCCCTTGTGTAACTCTTGTTTTTGTCGCACTGCTTTGCTTTATCTTGGCCAGGTCGCAGTTGTAAATGAGAACTTGTTCTTAACTGGCCTACCTGGTTAAATAAAGGTGAGAAATTAAATAAATAAATAGGAGCAAAAACAGCTCAGCCGCGAAATGGTAAGCCACACAAGCTCACAGAACTGGACCGCCAAGTGCTAGAGCGTAAAAATCAACTGTCCTCAGTTGCAACACTCACTACAGAGTTCCAAACTGCCTCTGGAAGCAACGTCAGCACAAGAACTGTTTGTTGGGAGCTTCATGAACTGGATTTCCATGGCTGAGCAGCCACTCACAAGCCTAAGATCACTGTGTGCAAAGTTTGGTGGAGGAGGAATAATGGTCTGGGGCTGTTTTTCATGGTTCAGGCTAGGCCCCTTAGTTCCAGTGAAGGGAAATCTTAACGCTACTGTATACATACATACATACTAGACAACTTCTTGGCAACAGTTTGGGGAAGGCCCTTTCCTGTTGCAGCATGACAATCCCCCGTGCACAAAGCAAGGGCCATACAGAAATTATTTGTTGAGATCGGTGTGGAAGAACTTGACTGGCCTGCACAGAGCCCTGACCTCAACCACATTGAACACCTTTGGAATAAATTGGAACGCCGACCGTGAGCCAGGCTTAATTGCCCAACATCAGTGCCTGACCTCACTAATGCTTGTGGCTGAATGGACGCAAGTCCCCACAGCAATGTTCCATCATCTAGTGGAAAGCCTTCTCAGAAGAGAAGAGGCTGTTATAGAAGTGAAGGGGGGAGAGAGATTCCATATTAATGCCCATGATTTTGGAATGAGATGTTCAACAAGCATGTGTCCACATACGTTTGATAATATAGTGTATGATGAGCGATTGATTTATGGTCTGAGGTTACTATCTGAAGAATCATGCTCCTATCCGACATAGCTTGGCTGTTGCAACGGTACAATCAGTTTTAAGAGTGGCAGTGTCCTAAAATTAGACTACTTTCATTGCCCTTCCTCCCCCACAACCTATACAGCCTCCTCAACCACCTTCCCATCTGACATTTTTTATTTTTTTTAGCCAGAAACATGTAGAGACTAAATTCCTGTGGTGATCATAAGAGATGATGATTTAGAAGATCCCTACCTTACGACATCAAGAATGCCACCGATGAGTCTTTTGGCCAGAAACATGTTTAATCAATTGAAATGTGTCAACCTGTGAGAAAGAAAAAAACATTCAAAACGTTAGTCGTTTTTAAACGTAGTTTATATTTAAAAAACACACCTGAGTCAAATACATCATGGAAATCATACGGCCATTACAAGAATAATGAAAGCCTACTAAGTCAGCTAGGATAGGCCAATGACTATGGGGATAGGCTAATTACTCAAGTTGACACATGCCATGGGAGGCACACCCGCTGCAAATGTTTCGCCCTAAGTAAGACGCCTTTGGCAACAAAAAAACACCCCTTTCAGAGTGGTCTGCTAAAAAGGACAAAATTAATCAATATTAGCCCTGCGAATGATAAATTGATGTTTAACTCACGACAACTAGTTAGGGGGCTAATTTGCCGACCACATCGACGTTAACTAGCGAAGTTAACTTAATCAATGCTACGAATACATTTAATGGGAAGGCTGAACAGTCAGTACGTTTAAATAATGTTACGATTACAACCTAAAACTGTATGGCCTTTTTCGCAAGCCTACAAACCCACTACTAGACAGGCTAGCTACTAGCTAGCTTGCCCGGACAGGAAGAGGATGGCTAGCAGTGTGTTAAACTGTACTAACTAGTTAACGTTAGCTAGCTAAGAATGCTGACGGTAGTACGCAAACGAGGCTACAATAACACTATAGTCAAATCGACAAAAGTATTCAACATGTTAGTAGTAGCTACTTACCAGACTTAGAGGGGCCAGTGATATTGTAAAAAAAAAATAGCAAGGAGGCTGTCACGCACATTATTTTAGTAAGCCAATGAGGAGTGATGCCGTGCACATGTCATGTCTGAAACTGGGGACCTCTTAGTTAAAGTGAACGTAAGTTATTTGCGTAGAGCTTGCTGCTTCTTTGATGAGGTGTAACAGCGGTTAGCATCCAATGTTGCATTACAGCCACATACTACACTGGAGTACAACTAACTAACTCCCTTATACTTTGCTTGAATTTTTCTTTATTTTATATTTTTAAAAATAAACTACCCTCTAACACTACACTCACAAAAAATAACACTACTCTACTCCACAATTTAAATATATTTAGTCCTACCTCAGGCCAACAATCTGAAAGGATGAGACCACCACTTAACACACCCTGTAAATCTTCTAATGTCATGTCTCCCACACCCAACTACCTCTCTGCAGCTGCCACCACAACCTACATTTTCTTATGTTATTTTCTTATGTTCTATCCCTCCAGTACGGTTGATAACCATTGCTATAAATGCTAAAAATCAAATTTTACTCTAACATATCACTTTTTGGCCTATCCCTCTGTACTGGTACATATCTACCTCACACCCCTCCTCTCAGGATCCCTCCCCCTTGACCCATCTTCCTCCACTTTCTTCACTGTCTCAGCATATGACAACTTTTGCACTAGTCTAACCATGAAAACATCAACCTGCCTCTCTCGCACGGGCCATTTCTGATCCCCAGCCCCATGAGTACCCCTACAATTAACACATACTACTACTTTCCCCAACGCTACACATTCCTTTGTCTCATGCCCTTCTGCAAGCTTCTCACATCTAGGAACCTCCCTCCTACACACTGCTGCTACATGCCCATAAGCTTGACAACTGTAATAACGTAAAGTATTTGGCACAAAAGCTCGTACAGGATAACTTATATATCCCAACATCACTCTGTCAGGCAGACTCAACATCAAAACAACAAACAATGACTCTTCTATTTCACCACTCACACCACCCTGCCTGCGTCACACCAAACGACGAGCATCAAACACCGGGAATCTTCCCCTTCAGTTGGTCAACTTTTACATTTACTGTTACCCCAGTAAATCACTCCTTTCAATGGCGCTATTTTATTGAGAGCAAAACAATTCAAATGTCTTGCCCCCATTGGTTTACCTTCGTACCTATGACCAGCAGAAACACAAACAATTATCACAAGACCACTTCTGGTTAACCTCACTGATTCTACAGCACCCAACTCTGTTTTCACTGACCCTAAAAAAACAAATGGATCAGCCAAAGAGCAAGGGTCCACATCTTCCAAAAACTTCAGTCCTACTGTCACAGACTCATCTTTATCCTGACCCTTGGTGCAAGCCTCAGGCTCCGGGAAATTCACCACAAATTCACCACACCTACCACCTCCGATACTTCGACCTCATTCACTTCCATTTCTCCTCCTGTCTTCAGCTCACTCTGCTTACAATTTCTACCATTCTTCTTTAACAAACCATCTCCATTTTTCCCGCCATTTTTAACCGACTGAAGCTTGCCCTCTTCCTCGCTCTCTCTCTCTGCCTATCTTTTTCTTCCATTTCAAGTAATGTATATGTCTCCTTATGATAATACTGCACTTCTCCTGACATACATTTTGTTCTTGCCTTCAAGGGACACCATCTAACCGGCTGTCACAATCTCCTTACAATGTAGCGCTCAACAGTGCATCCCACTTATAAAGCAGCTGCTTCATCTTGATGTTCTTTTTTTATAAAAAGCTACCTCAACGCCTTTCCATTTCAAACAAACTCACTCTTACAACCAGCATCTACATGACCTTAACCCTTTTTATAATCTTAACCTAATCTTAATAAACCAATAGCAAGCATAGAGCAGATACATACTGTTGTTCCCAAATGGGAAACTCTGGTATCATCTTTCTACGCGTAAGCAAATTGAAAATGTCCGTGATTCCATTGTGAGTTGATCATGGCATAAACAAAACCACTGACACTGTCAATCAAACTCACTAGCTGTGTCCCCTGAAGGAAGTCTTTACCGCCAAACAAAATTTGACCACAAATAGAAAATATTTGCCACAATCCTGATAAAACCACACATGAAATACTATCATCTAACATCTGTGTGTACAGTTTTCTGTTCTGGTCTGGTTTCTCCTCATTACACACTGTGCAGTGGAGATTTTCCGGGGTTGTGTCCCTCTATACCTTTTCTCCATCTTCTATTTTATTTTGATGGACAAGGGGATAGCGCTAGTAACAGTGACTTGACCACGGCTATGGCTGTTCCCCAAGTTCACGGACCCCTCAGACACCTGAAAGACTGGGGAAGAAGGAAAGCTACTGTAAGTGTCTTGACAGCGGTCTGACCTGACTCCACGGACAATCCTGGACTCCCCCAGCCACAACCAGCCAACCGCCTGAAGCAGTTTCCGAACAGGAGAAACCAGGCTGGACACAGAAAACACCATCTCAACCAGGGCACAGAGTAAGGAATCCCCTAAAGATACCAACCTACGCCCGGAGCGAGCAGGCCACAGGGGAGTACCATCACTTCTGTCTCTGTGTAACAGTATAGCTTCCATCCCTCTCCTCGCCCCTATCTGGGCTCGAACCAGGGACCCTCTGTACACATCAACAACTGACACCCGCCAAGCATCGTTACCCATCGCGCCATAAAAGCCGCGGCCCTTGCAGGGCAAGGGGAACAGCTACTTCAAGGTCTCCGAGCGAGTGATGTCACCGGTTGAAAAACTATTAGCGTGCACCACCGCTAACTAGCTTGCCATTTCACATTGGTTACACTCACCCCCCTTTTGACCTCCTTTTCCGCAGGAACCAGTGATCCGGGTCAACAGCATCAATGTAACAGTATAGCTTCCTTCCCTCTCCTTGCCCCGAACCAGGGACCTTCTGCACACAGCAACAACTGACACCCACGAATCATCGTTACCCATCGCGCCACAAATGCCTCGGCCCTTGCAGAGCAAGGGGAACAACTACTTCAAGGTCTCAGAGTGAGTGACGTTACCGGTTGAAACGCTATTAGCGTGCACCACCGCTAACTAGCTAGCCATTTCACATTGGTTACATCTGCTCGCTCCTTAGGTTGTCCCAGCTCCAGCAACAGACCCAGTACTAGAACCAGTCCCAGACACCAGACGAGGTGCAGAGGATGGACCAGAAATCTAACCTTCACCTGAAGCAAGCAGACCACAGGGGAGTGCCACCGTTGACCACTGGGTCTAGGGCTTCCTTGTGTGTCTTTGCTTGCTCCTCAGGTTGCCCTTCCTCCTGTCTACAGACCCAGTCCCAGCACTAGAACCAGCACCTACCCCAGGTTTCCAGTCCTGGTACCAGCACGACTTCCAGACCCGGACCAAACACAGGTACAAACCAATGATTTACAGCAGGGATCATCCACTAGATTCATCCACTGGTCAATTTCTTCTTGAGCGGATGGTCGGGGGGCCGGAACATAATTACAAATAATTTGGAGACTGCAAAAAGCCTAAACAGATATAATATTTGACTAAAACTTAATCATTTCAAACCTTGCTTACATTTTTATATGATCTCTCTATTTTGCGTGGAAATGCATTTTTACATTTACATTTTCGTAGACAGATTTCCCAAATTAAAATCACTTGGAGCTGATTTACTGGTGTTTTAACAGTTTATGTCCAACAATGAAAATTCAACAGAAACTTGAGGGGCCAAATAAAACGGGCCGGTAGTTGGGGAACCCTGATTTACAGTATATACACTGAGTATACAAAATACTAAGAACATCTGCTCTTTCCATGACATAGACTGCAAGGTGAATCCAGGTGAAAGCTATGATCCCTTATTGATGTCACGTGTTAAATCCACTTCATACAGTGTAGATGAAGGGGAGGAGACAGGTTAAAAGAAGATTTTAAGACAATTGAGACATGGATTGCATATGTGTGCCGTTCAGAGGGTGAATGGGCAAGACAAAAGATTTAAGTGCCTTTGAACGGGTGCCAAGTTCACCGGTTTGTGTCAAGAACTGCCATTTAGCAGTTTTTTGGGGATCACACTCAACAGTTTCCCATGTGTATCAATAATTGTCCACCACACAAAGGACATCCAGGAGGGGTGCAACTCAACATTAGGAAGGTGTTCGTAAAGTTTGGTATACTTAGTGTACATACATACACACACATATACACTGCACCCGCACGCCTGACCAGCATCACCACCCTGGATGGTTCCGACCTTGAATATGTGGACATCTATAAGTACCTAGGTGTCTGGCTAGACTCTAAACTCTCCTTCCAGACCCATATCAAACATCTCCAATCGAAAATCAAATCAAGAGTCGGCTTTCTATTCCGCAACAAAGCCTCCTTCACTCACGCCGCCAAACTTACCCTAGTAAAACTGACTATCCTACCGATCCTCGACTTCGGCGACGTCATCTACAAAATTGCTTCCAACACTCTACTCAGCAAACTGGATGCAGTTTATCACAGTGCCATCCGTTTTGTCACCAAAGCACCTTATACCACCCACCACTGCGACTTGTATGCTCTAGTCGGCTGGCCCTCGCTACATATTCGTCGCCAGACCCACTGGCTCCAGGTCATCTACAAGTCCATGCTAGGTAAAGCTCCGCCTTATCTCAGTTCACTGGTTACGATGGCAACACCCATCCGTAGCACGCGCTCCAGCAGGTGTATCTCACTGATCATCCCTAAAGCCAACACCTCATTTGGCCGCCTTTCGTTCCAGTTCTCTGCTGCCTGTGACTGGAACGAATTGCAAAAATCGCTGAAGTTGGAGACTTTTATCTCCCTCACCAACTTCAAACATCTGCTATCTGAGCAGCTAACCGATCGCTGCAGCTGTACATAGTCTATTGGTAAATAGCCCACCCATTTTCACCTACCTCATCCCCATACTGTTTTTATTTATTTATTTTTATTTTTCTGCTCTTTTGCACACCAATATCTCTACCTGTACATAACCATCTGATCATTTATCACTCCAGTGTTAATCTGCATAATTGTAATTATTTGCCTACCTTCTCATGCCTTTTGCACACAATGTATATATAGACTCCCCTTTTTTCTACTGTGTTATTGACTTGTTAATTGTTTACTCCATGTGTAACTCTGTGTTGTCTGTTCACACTGCTATGCCTTATCTTGGCCAGGTCGCAGTTGCAAATGAGAACTTGTTCTCAACTAGCCTACCTGGTTAAATAAAGGTGAAATAAAAAAAAAATAAAAAAATACAGTGGGGCAAAAAAGTATTTAGTCAGCCACCAATTGTGCAAGTTCTCCCACTTAAAAATATGAGAGGCCTGTAATTTGCATCATAGGTACACTTCAACTATGACAGACAAAATGGGGAAAAAAAATCCAGAAAATCACATTGTAGCATTTTTTATGAATTTATTTGCAAATTACAGGCCTCTCTCATCTTTTTAAGTGGGAAAACTTGCTCAATTGGTGGCTGACTAAATACTTTTTTGCCCCACTGTTTAAATACACACACACATAAATATACATATATATATATATATATATATATATATATATATATATATATATATGTATATATATATATACGTACATACATACACACACACACACACACACACACACACACACACACACACACACACACACACACACACACACACACACACACTACACTACAGACACCTTACTTACGCATACTTTTAAATTATATTATAAAAGTGAAGACATCAAAACTATGAAATAACACATATGGAATCATGTAGTAACCAAAAAAGTGTTACAAATGTTTTTATATTTAAGATTCTTCAAAGTAGCCAACCTTTGCCTTGATGACAGCTTTGCACACTCTTGGCATTATCTCAACCAGCTTCATGAGGTAGTCATCAGGAATGCATTTCAATTAACAGGTGTGCCTTGTTAATAGTTAATTTGAGGAATTTATTTTCTTCTTAATGCGTTTGAGCCAATAAGTTGTGTTCTGACAAGTTAGGGGTGGTCTACAAGACCAAAGTCCATATTATGGCAAGAACAGCTCGAATAAGCAAAGAGAAACGGCAGTCCATCATTACTTTAAGACATGAAGGCCAGTCAATTCGGAAATTTTCAACAACTTTGAACGTTTCTTCAAGTACAGTCGCAAAAACTGTCAAGTGCTATGATGAAACGGGCTCCCATGAAGACCGCCACAGGAAAGGAAGACCCAGAGTTAACTCTAATGAACTTATCCTCTACAGCAGAGTTAACAGCCTCAGAAATTGCAGCCCAAATAAATGCTTCACAGAGTTCAAGTAACAGACACATCAACATCACATATATCATATGTCCTGTGTGAATTTAAGTATGCTCTCTCTAATTCTCTCTTTCTCTCTTTCTTTCTCTCGCTCGGAGGACCTGAGCACTAGGACCATGCCTCAGGACTACCTGGCATGATGACTCCTTGCTGTCCCCAGTCCACCTGGCTGTGCTGCTGCTCCAGTTTCAACTGTTCTGCCTGTGATTATTATTATTTGATCATGCTGGTTATTTATAAACATTTGAACATCTTGGCCATGTTCTGTTATAATCTCCACCCGGCACAGCCAGAAGAGGACTGGCCACCCCACATAGCCTGGTTCCTCTCTAGGTTTCTTCCTAGGTTTTGGTCTTTCTAGGGAGTTTTTCCTAGCCACCGTGCTTCTACACCTGCATTGCTTGCTGTTTGAGGTTTT
The DNA here is from genome assembly GCF_045791955.1 of Oncorhynchus clarkii lewisi. Taxonomy (NCBI): domain Eukaryota; kingdom Metazoa; phylum Chordata; class Actinopteri; order Salmoniformes; family Salmonidae; genus Oncorhynchus; species Oncorhynchus clarkii. The sequence goes on from NC_092158.1 coordinate 45,503,450, forward strand.
AGGCTGGGTTTCTGTACAGCACTTTGTGATATCAGCAGATGTACGAAGTGCTATATAAATACATTTGATTTGATTTTGATCAAATGTTCAAAGGAGACTGCGTGAATCAGGCCTTCATGGTCAAATTTCTGCAAAGAAACCACTACTAAAGGACACTAAGAAGAAGAGACTTGCTTGGGCAAAGAAACATGAGGAATGGACATTAGACCGATGGAAATATGTCCTTTGGTCTGATGAGTCTAAATTTGAGATTTTTGGTTCCAACCGCCACGTCTGTGTGAGACGCAGAGTAGGTGAACGGATGATCTCTGCATGTTTGGTTCCCACAGTAAAGCATGGAGGAGGTGATTTATTTAAAATTCAAGGCACACTTAACCACCATGGCTACTACAGCATTCTGCAGCGATACACCATCCAATCTGGTTTGCGCTTAGTGGGATTATCATTTGTTTTTCAACAGGACAATGACCCAGCACACCTCCAGGCTGTGTAAGGGCTATGTTACCAAGAAGGAGAGTGATGGAGTGCTGCATCAGATGACTTGGTCACCACAATCACCTGACCTCAACCCAATTGAGATGGTTTGGGATGAGTCGGACCACAGAATGAAGGAAATCAGCCAACAAGCGCTCAGCATATGTGGGAACTCCTTCAAGTCTGTTGAAAAAGCATTCCAACTGAAGCTGGTTGAGAGAATGCCAAGAGTGTGCAAACTGTCATCAAGGCATAGGGTGGCTGCTTTATCTCAAATATATTTAGATTTGTTTAACACATGATTGCATATGTGTTATGTCTTAGTTTTGATGTCTTCACTATTAATTTTGCAATGTAGAAAATAGTAAAAAATAAAATAAAAACCCTTGAATGAGTAGGTGTGTCCAAACTTTTGACTGGTACTGTAAACATTTTCCTTAAATTATAATTTAAAAAAAAGATTGTCCAGACTACAAAAGAAAAGGTTATTGTCCAGACTAAAAAAATAAATACATGGAATTTTGGCCTCGAATAATTTAATTGAAATACTGTAGAATTTCATTAATACCTGTGGAGGACTGCTCCTCCTGGGGAATGCCAATATGGCCGACAGGTGGCTTCAAAGCCTCTCATTGGCCAAGACATAGCATCAGCCATGCAGGGATTATAAACATCATTGAAAGCATGTCTAAGAAGAGTTAGAATATATATATATATATGTATATATATATATATATGAGCTATTTCTATGCTTCAGTTCTTAAATTTATTATTATTACTTTTTTTAACCTTTCACCAAGGAATCATAACCTTAGTATTAAGTTACTGGCTCTGGCCCAACCTATCGGTTTCTGGACCAATCAGACAGCCCCGAATGTGTTGCCATTCTGTTAAGGGTCAGGGAGGTGCTCAGATCCACGACCTCTGGGGGCCCATGTGCCCGTCCTTTAAAACTGTACAAATAATTGACAATAAGCATTTAAAAAGTAATTCATAAACCTTTATAATTTCAATACTAGGATTCTAAGTGCTTGTTTCTTGGGCTTCAGGAATGACTGAAAAAGTTCCTCAGGAAAAAAGTAACTGATTGAAAGTATATTGGTGAACAAATGCCATGGTCAAGGCTATGTCCACACCAGTGCAATGAGTGGAGCTTATTCCGGTGGTCTGATTTAGGCTCTCGTTCAAAAGTGTATTTCTTATATTTCCCATTTAGCAGACGCTTTTATCCAACGTGAATTACAGTCATGCATGCATACATACTACATATGGGTGGTCCCGCGAATCGAACTCACTACCCTGACATTACAAGCACCATGTTCTAACAACTGAGCTACAAACAGCAGACAACAAAAAAAGCGGTTTGCGGTTTCATTCCTACCACTGAACCAGTGTTTGAGTTCTGTGGTAGCAAATATCAAGTCCCTTATCTCTGGTATATCTTGGCATGTGTCAATCAAGACTAAGTTTAAATTGTGTGCAGTGGAATGGACATATAATGCACAATGTCTCAGGAAAGACTGTCTGGGTTGGCAATACTCACTATAGAAAACAGTCGGGCCCGCACCCTGGACCTACAGGCCGTGGTGACTTCAGGAGTTTCAAATTGGATTAAATTTGATTTCATTTATTTTTAATATTGCAGCCTATTTGTGTAGGCTATTAGCCACATTATTCCAAATGTGAAACAGTGAGGAAGTATTCTACATGTACATAAAGGCTTCAGCGCATGAAGCCTCGGATAAAAACGTGCCTGTTCCGAACTGTATCAAAACATACTGTACATACAATGGGTTTCCAAAATTCAAAGTTTACCAAAGTGAATCCTCGCTTGCATTTTGTAGTGTCTCTTGGCATTATGGTTAGTGCTATCCGGGATCCTTGTGACCACCCTACCCTAAACAGGGCGGTGGAGGTCATGAAATTTTGTCTGGTTATGGTCATGAAAAAGACTGCTGGTCCCACAGAAATTGACCGATAATGAACATAAACACGTTTAGCATCTCCAGACCTCCACACATACAAGCTGCTGATGCACACCTTTGAAACATCCACATAAAAAAGTATAATAAGTCAATTTAACATAGTGCCTTCAGGAAGTATTCACACCCCTTGACCTTTTCCACATTTTGGTGTGTTACTGCCTGAATGGAGAATGGATTAAATTTAAGAAAAAATGTTTCTGCCCTACACACACACACAATACCCCATAATATTTTCAATTTTTTTTTTTACAAATGAATAAAAAATGAAAAGCAGAAATGTCTTGCAAACCTAAATGAATTCAGGAGTAGAAATTTGCTACAAGTCACATACTGTACGTTTCATGGACTCTGTGTGCAATAATAGTGTTGAACATGATTTTTGAATGACATCATACCCCACACATACAATTATCTGTAAGGTCCCACAGTCTAGTACTGAATTACACTTTGGATGGTGTATCAATACACCCAGTCACTACAAAGATACAGGCGTCCTTCCTAACTCGGGTGCCGGAGAGAAAGAAAACTGCTCAGGGATTTCACTGTGAAGCCAATGGTGACTTTAAAACAGCTACAGAGTTTAATGGCTGTGATAGGAGAAAACTGAGGATGGATCAACAACATTGTAGTTACTCCACAATACTAACCTCATTAACAGAGTGAAAAGGAAGCCTGTACAGAATAAAAACATTCCAAAACATGCATCCTGTTTGCAACAAGGCACTAAAGTAACACTGCAAAAAAAATGAGCCAAAGCAATTCACTTTTTGTTCTGAATATAAAAGTGTTATATTTGGTGTAAATCCAATACAACACATTACCGAGTACCACTCTCCATATTTTCAAGCATAGTGGTGGCTGCATTATGTTATGGGTATGCTTGTAATCGTTAAGAACGGGGGAGTTTTTCAGGATAAAAAAAGAAACGTAAATGGAGCTAAGCACAGACAAAATCCTACAGGAAAACCTGGTTCAGTCTGCTTCCCAACAGACACTGGGAGATTAATTCACATTTCAGCAGGACAATAATCTAATACACAAGGCCAAATCTACACTGGAGTTGCTTACCAAGAAGACAAATGTTCCTGAGTGGCCGAGTTATAGTTCTGACTTAAATCTACTTGAAAATCTATGGCATGACCTGAAAATGGTTGTCTAGCAATGATCAACAACCAATTTGACAGAGCTAAAAGAATAATGGACAGATGTTGCACAATCCAGGTGTGGAAAGCTATTAGATACTTAACCAGAAAGACTCACAGCTGTAATTGCTGCCAACGGTGCTTCAAAGTATCGACTCAAAGGTTAAACAACAAATGTGGAATAAGGATATTTTTCCCATTCGGGAGTGAGTGCGATTATGAAGTGGCTATGTTGTGCGTAAAATCAAATCAAAGTTTATTTGTCACGTGCACCGAATACAACAGATGTAGGTAGACCTTACAGTGAAATGCTTACTTACAGGCTCTGCCCCAGTGATGTACTGGGCCGTACGCACTACCCTCTGTAGTGCCTTGCGGTTGGAGGCCGAGCAATTACTGTACCAGGCAGTAATGCAACCGGTCAGGATGCTCTCGATGTTGCAGCTGTAGAACCTTTTGAGGATCTCAGGACCCATGCCAAATCTTTTTAGTTTCCTGAGGGGGAATAGGCTTTGTCGTGCCCTCTTCATGATTGTCTTGGTGTGTTTGGACCAATCTAGTTTGTTATTGATGTGGTCACCAAGGAAATTGAAGCTCTCAACCTGCTCCACTACAGCCCCGTCGATGAGAATGGGGACATGCTCGGTACTCCTTTTCCTGTAGTCCACAATCATCTCCTTAGTCTTGGTTACGTTGAGGGATAGGTTGTTATTCTGGCACCACCCGGCCAGGTCTCTGACCTCCTCCCTATATAGGCTGTCTCGTCGTTGTCGGTGATCAGGCCTACCACAGTTGTGTCGTCAGCAAACTTAATGATGGTATTGGAGTCATGCCTGGGCATGCAGTCATGGGTGAACAGGGAGTACAGGAGGGGACTGAGCACGCACCCCTGGGGAGCTCCAGTGTTGAGGATCAGCGTGGCAGATGTGTTGCTACCTACCCTCACCACCTGGGGACGGCCTGTCAGGAAGTCCAGGATCCAGTTGCAGAGGGAGGTGTTTAGTCCCAGGATCCTTAGCCTGGTGATGAGCTTTGAGGGTACTATGGTGTTGAACGCTGAGCTGTAGTCAATGAACAGAATTCTCACATAGGTGTTCCACATCCGACGAGTGTCGGAGCCGTCGGATGTGATCATATGAAACAGTTCATATTCGCTAGATTGAGTAATTTGGCAACAATTGTGAATGATACAAACCTTAAAAATGTCCCAAGAAAAAATATATGGGCTGCATGATGCAACTACAGGCTACTGATGAGAGTCGCAAAAAATGCTTGCGCTCTGTTCCTTGCCTTAGGCTGCACAGCTGTTCTCTCATCAAGTGATCATATTTTCACCAATCATACTTTTCTCAATTGAATCTTTAATGTGCAAAACTAGTTTTGATTTAAGAAGGGCCAGTTATCAAATGGGCAAGAACAGGGGCAGGGGAAAGAAGACATCATCCGTATGTACTCCAATAGCGAATGGAGGCCACTTTTCAATATATTTTTTTTCTCCAATGATGCTGGGTAGGCTACTTCAGTTTTCTAGCAGAGCATGTGCTTAATATGAGCAGCTAAGAAATAAATATAGTAGCAGCAGGGATCCTCTTTTTAGTGGCAACCACAAAAACTTTGCTTTCACACGGGGTTGCATATAGAAATGTCTGGGCTTATAAGAACCCTTACTTCACTCCACGCATCAATCACTGTTTGAGGAGCATGCACTCGCAGTGTGACAGGTGATATTCCGCCCAAACTGTATGCCATGGGCTCTCCAACCCTGCTCCTGCAGCAACCCATTGCTTAATTTGGGAAACCAAGTAAAATCTGTTGGGGAACATCGATACTAACATGTTTTCACAACAAAACATTTAATTCAACCGTTGACAGCCCCTCTCTCTGCATGGCTGAGAAAGGAATGTAGGAGAGAAGAGCTGTAGTGGTGAGATTCTCTATAGCTAAAAGGTCATGTGTAAGCCTAATAAATAATGAAAATATAAAGAATGCACTAGGTTTTTCAAAAATCAAATACAACATCACTATAATTGTAGGCTAACTCCGTAAGCCGCCCTGCACAATCAATGAACCAACAGCATCGCCTAAGCCTATACGTTCTCTCCTAGACTCGTGGACAAAGTTTGGTGTGTAGCACAAGGCAACCAGTCCATCCAGTATGCATAATAATACAGTCCACACTCAAAAGGCAATTACTAGAATTTGTTTCATTTTGAAGTGTAGGCTAGACCAATTACATCTGAAATCAGTTTTGTTTTATGTTTTTCTGCCATGCATAATATGTGGTAGGCTATATATTGTATAACGGCACAATCATTTTAATTTGTTTTTTAAACCTTTTTAGCCTTGCATATGCGTAAGCTTGAATATGTGTATGTATGTTTTGAATTAACCATCACCTTAGAAAGTGCTGTCCATTTCATTGTGTTGGGCTTTGAAACGACGACCATGTTTTCCACTCAGTTTCAACCTGTTGTTGAAATTCTTTCTTCAAATTGATCATCACAGTGAGGTGAGTTTTAAAAGCACAATACTGTTTTGAAGATAAGTGTTTGTGATTTTCAACTGCATTTGCATTGATGTCAGAGTGGTTAGAAGGACAATAGAGCCCTGAGTACCAGGCCATTGGTTACCTGAAGGTCATTAGCAATTTGGGTACTACCAACCAAGGCCTAAAACAAACTTTTCTGTATACCAGCCACTGTGGCAGGTATAATTATTATTATTTTTAAATCTACTAGCCACTCAGATTTTTTACCAGACAAAATATAGCTTTGCATAATTACACACAAAAAAAACATGAGCATGCTTAGTAATGTTTCTAAAACAAATGTATTACTAGTAAGAATGTTATATATTGACTGAGTTAATATTCTGTGACCTTTGAACCAAAATAGCAGAAAAAATAATTCTGCTGCCCATTTAAGGTTACCTTGGTAACAGGGCCACTCAAGTCATGTGTGCCTGTGAGAATCTCACTAGTAGAATCTGACAATGTCTGTTTTTGCTAGCAGTGGAAGCAAACTCCAACATTAAAAATAAACCTTGTTTGTGAACAAAACAATGTCAATAGCCAAGAAAAACGGGGACCGTCTCACTGTAGTTGAATTGAGTAAATTAGACCAACTTTTATTCCTGTGCGCATTGCTTCTAAAAACAAACCTTTTAGCACTTCACACATGGTGCTCATAGCCCCCTAGACAGGCAGCATTGCTGTGCGAGGTGGGATAGCTATAACGTTAGGATTCAGATTTCATTGTGCATTACCAGATATAAAACAAAATGGCATTTATTTTGGTATAAATCACAACTGGCACTTGTGCCCATACTTAACTATTTTTATGAAATGCTCACACTGTAGAGCCCTGAGTATTACCACCTGCCAACGTGGCTAGTGAATTACACATTTAAGGCCCTGCTACCAACACATGTCCAGAACACAGAGGAGATTACCGTGACCGTTGCCATGTGAAACTTTACTGCAGCCATGACTAATGACTGCCGGTGTGGCGGTAATATATCCACTGCAACAACCCTACCCGTTTGAAATTTGGGACATCCCAAGGATCCCATTTAAACTTTTCCTTGGCAGACAATGAATTACATAATCAAGTCAGTCTGTATCATGGTGTCAATTTTTTCCCAAGTCCTCAAATGTCACTTCCTCTTGTCATTTCCTGCCCAGGAGCAGATTGGCCCTCATGACTATGGGCACGTGACGCACGGTGAGGGACACCCTGGTGCCTCGGGTTAATGTGGCCCCTGGCAGGACCCCGGCAGCGAGCAGGTTGGCCACCCTTTCAGTGAGAGAGTCGTGGTGCGTCCCCTGGATGCCGTGGAGGAGGCGCTGGTACATGTCGTCCTGGAGGATGAGGAGGCTCCGCGGCCGCACCAGCAGAGACAGGAGGTAGCGGCTCTCCTCAGTCTGTGGCACCTCATCCAGCTGGGGATGAAGTGAGTGACAAGACGTTAGTAAACAAGTTCCACCAATTCGGTGCCTTTTGAGAAGTGTAACTTATTTTGAGAAGTGTAAATTATTATAATAAATCACCTCATAACATTGTCAAGAAGAGCACATGTTCAACTTCATAAAAACAATTTCCCTTTTTAAGAGGTTAAATAAACTATAGTAAGAGTCTATTGAGTGCCAAATAAAGTAACAGGGTTGACAATTTATTCTTAAAAATCAGCCCTGAATCCCTTTATGACATGGGGACTAGAATCTTGTTGTGTGCAACAGCGAGTGGAAATTGAACGCGCTCTACACCCCCAAAAATGTAATTGTTGAAACATTTCTAGCCTGTCTATCCATGGATAGATAACAGGGTTGATGTGTTATGCTCGAACCGCTCAGTTTTCCAATACAAAACACAAGAAACTGTCCAAAAAGAGAACCAGCTCATCTGCTTTTACTCCATTTTTTATTTAACGTTTATTTAACTAGGCAAGTCAGTTAAGAAAAAAATCTTATTTTCAATGAAAGAACAGTGGGTTAACTGCCTTGGAAATAAGCAAACAGGAAACCACTCACCTAGAGGCGGCGCTCCTAGTGGCCGGAGACTAATGCATGGAAACTTAAATCAGTTCAACCTCATTTCTATCAACATGTTAAATGTGCAACCAGAGGAAAAAAAAATTTGAGTTCACCTGTACTCCACACACAGAGAAGCGTACAAAGCTCTCCCTCCATTTGGTAAATCCGACCACAACCCTATCCTCCTGATTCCTGCTTACAAGCTAAATTTAAGCAGGAACACCAGTGACTCGGTCTATAAAAAAATGGTCAGATGCTAAACTACAAGACTGTTTTGCTTCCACATACTGGAACATGTTCCGGGATTCTTCCGATGGCATTGAGTACACCACAAATGTCACTGGCTTTATCAATAAGTGCATCGAGGAAGTCCTCCCCACAGTGACTGTACGTACATACCCCAACCAGAAGCCATGGATTATAGGCAAAATTAGCACTGAGCTAAAGGGTAGAGCTGCTGCTTTCAAGGAGCGGGATTCTAACCCGGAAGATTATAAGAAATCCTGCTATGCCCTGCGGCGAACCATATACAGGCAAAGCGTCAATACAGGGCTAAGATTGATTCATACTACACCAGCTCCGACGCTCGTCTTATGTGGCAGGGCTTGCAAACGATTACAGACTACAAAGGGAAGCACAGCCACGAGCTGCCCAGTGACACGAGCTTAATCACTTCTATGCTCGCTTCGAGGCAAGCAACACTGAGGTATGCATTAAAGCATCAGCTGTTCCCAGACGACTGTGTGATCACGCTCTCCGTAGCCGACGTGAATAAGACCTTTAAACAGGTCAACATTCACAAGGCTGCGGGGCCAGACGGATTACCAGGACGTGTGCTGACCAACTGGCAGGTGTCTTCACTGACATTTTCAACATGTCCCTAATTGAGTCTGTAATACCAACATGTTTCAAGCAGACCACCATAGTCCCTGTGCCCAAGAACACGAAGGCAACCTGCCTAAATGACTACAGTCCCATAGCACTCAAGTCGTTAGCCATGAAGTGCATTGAAAGGCTGGTAATGGCTCACAACACCATTATCCCAGAAACCTTAGACCCACTCCAATTTGCATACCGCCCAAACAGATCCACAGATGATGCAATCTCTATTGCACTCCACACTGCCCTTTTCCACCTGGACAAAAGGAACACTTATGTGAGAATGCTATTAATTGACTACAACTCAGCGTTCAACACCATAGTACCCTCAAAGATCATCACTAAGCTAAGGATCCTGGGACTAAACACCTCCCTCTGCAACTGGATCCTGGACTTCCTGACGGGTCACCCCCAGGTGTTGAGGGTAGGTAGCAACACATCTGCCACGCTGACCCTCAACACTGGAACCCCCAGGGGTGTGTGCTCAGTCCTCTCCTGTACTCCCTGTTCACCCACGACTGCATGGCCAGGCACGACTCCAACACCATCATTAAGTTTGCAGATGACACAACAGTGGTAGGCCTGATCACCGATAACGATGGAGACAGCCTATAGGGAGGTGGTCAGAGACCTGGCCGGGTGGTGCCAGAATAACAACCTAACCCTCAACGTAACCAAGACTAAGGAGATGATTGTGGACTACAGGAAAAGGAGGACCAAGTACGCCCCCACCGGGCTGTAGCGGAGCAGGTTGAGAGCTTCAAGTTCCTTGGTGTCCACATCACCAACAAACTAGAATGGTCCAAACACACCAAAACAGTCGTGAAGAGGGCACGATAAAGCCTATTCCCCCTCAGGAAACTAAAAAGATTTGGCATGGGTCCTGAGATCCTCAAAAGGTTCTACAGCTGCAACATCGAGAACATCCTGACCGGTTGCTTCACTGCCTGGTACGGCAAATGCTCAGCCGCCGACCGCAAGGCACTACAGAGGGTAGTGCTATTGGCCCAGTATATCACTGGGGCAAAGCTGCCTGCCATCCAGGACCTCTACACCAGGCGGTGTCAGAGGAAGGCCCTAAAAATTGTCAAAGAAAGCAGCCAACCCAGTCATAGACTGTTCTCTCTACTACCGCATGGCAAGCGGTGCCGGAGTGCCAAGTCTAGGACAAAAAGTAATCAACAGTTTTTACCCCCAAGCCATAAGACCCCATGAATAGGTATTCAAATTGCTACCCGGTGTATTTGTATTGTGTGTTCCCCCCAATCCCTCTTTTAAGCTGATGCGACTCTCTGCTTATCATATATGCTTAGTCACTTTAACTATACATTCATGTACATACTACCTCATTTGGCCCGACCAACCAATGTTCCCACACATTAAGTAACCGGGTTATCTGCATTCTCTCCCACCACCCAACAACCCCTCTTTTACGCTACTGCTAGTCTCTGTTCATCATGTATGCATAGCCATATCTACATGTGCATACTACCTCAATCAGCCCGACTAACCGGTGTCTGTATGTAGCCTCGTCACTTTTATAGCCTCACTACTGTATATAGCCTCGCTACTGTTATTTTTCACTGTCGTTTCACTGTTGTTTTTATTTCTTTACTTACCTGTTGTTCACCTAATACCTTTTTTGCACTATTGGTTAGAGCCTGTAAGTAAGCATTTCACTCTAAGGTTGTATTCGGCGCACGTGACAAATAAACTTTGATTTGACTTGATTGTTCAGGGGCAGAACGACAGATCTTTTTACCTTGTCAAGCTTTCGGTTACTAGTCCAACGCTATAACCACTAAGCTATCTGCCACTCCTATATGATGAGCATTACATTTTGACGGTTTCTGTTGAATTTTTTTCCCAAATGGAAGAATTTCACCATATTAAAACAAGAGTTCAGTTCACGTAACAGGGTTGACCTTAAAGATAGATGCCTCACAAGTCCTCAACTGGCAGCTTCATTAAATAATACCCGCAAAACACCAGTCTCAACGTCAACAGTGAAGAAGCGATTCTGGGATGCTGGCCTTCGAGGCAGAGTTGCAAAGAAAAAGCCATCTCTCAGACTGGCCAATAAAAATAAAAGATTAAGATGGGCAAAAGAACATAGGCACTGGACAGAGGAACTCTGCCAAGAAGGCTAGCATCACGGAGTCGCTTCTTCACTGTTGACGTTGAGACTTGTGTTTTGCGGGTACTATTTAATAAAGCTGCCAGTTGAGGACTTGTGAGGTGTCTGTTTCTCAAACTAGACACTAATGTACTTGTCCTCTTGCTCAGTTGTGCACCGTAGCCTCCCACTCCTTTTTCTATTCTGGTTAGAGAGTTTCTAGGCTATTCTGTGAAGGGAGTAGTACACAGCGTTGTATGAGATCTTCAGTTTTGGCAATTTCTCGCATGGAATGGCCCTCATTTCTCAGAACAAGAATAGACTGACGAGTTTCAAAAAAAAGGTATTTGTTTCTGGACATTTTGAGCCTGTAATTGAACCCACAAATGCTGATGCTCCAGATACTCAACTAGTCTAAAGAAAGCCAGTTCTATTGCTTCTTTAATCAGACCAACAGTTTTCAGCTGTGCTAACATAATTGCAAAAGGGTTTTCTAATGATCAATTATCCTTGTCAAATGATAAACTTGGATTAGCTAACACGTCGTGCCATTGGAACACAGGAGTGATGGTTGCTGATAATGGGCCGCCTATGTAGATATTCAGCTACACTACCTTTTGAACGGTAGTGTAGCGGAGTCTACCTTTAAAACGAGGGACAGACGTAAATTAATCACATTAAATAAATTCTTAAAAAATGACTGTCAAAGCAACAAAATAACTATGGCTTTACAATGATGGAGACGCTTGGGGATTCGTTGGGCTAAAGTCTTCCAAGAAGTGACAGGGTTGATGGAGGGACGTGTCAAAATGCTGCATTTTGGCACTTTAGCAAGCCATTATTCATATAAAAAAAGATTTTGAATTCTCCATGTGGTCTATATATTAATTGGGGTGCCATTTAATAACAGGCTTTTAAAAATTCTGTTGAAAGAAATATAAATGCCTTCTTTTTGTAGGCACTAACTCTGCCACGGTTCGTTGGACAAAGCCTATGAGGAAAATGAATGGCATTTTTGTAGAGTTTTGGAAATAAAGGTCTGTGGTAAACACAGGCTGAGGAGATCTTACATGTTTTGTTCTATAAGATCATCTTCATCAGCGAACTTTGTGAATTGAATCATTTTTAGTAATAATATATATTTTTTTAAATCACAAAAACGCTTCATAATTCATAAAAGGTAATGTTAACTGACTATCATCTCATAGATTTAAAAAAATAATAATATCTCCTAAGCCTGTGTTAATCTCAGACATTTTCTGCGCTTATTCCAAAACACCTATTCTTTCCCCATTCATTTTTTCCGATAAGGATGGCGGAACGAACCAGAGGTAACGTTTAAACGTATTTTAGGACTACAAACTGGCAAGCTCTATTGGTGCACAATTTCTTCTTAAAATATATAAAGGACGCAACAGGCACTCTTGTCGTGGAATGACCCAGTAATACTGTCGTGTAATACTATAAGTCTGCATGCCATCTAGTGTCTGTATAAACAGTGCATTCGGAAAGTATTCAGACATGTTGACTTTTTTCACATTAAAGCATTATTCTAAAATTGATTCAAAACTTTTTTTCCTCAATCTACAAACAATACAACATGACAGAAAAACTTTTTTTTTGTAAATGTATATAAAATTTAACTGAAATATGACATTTACGTAAGTATTCAGACCCTTGATTCAGTACCTTGTTGAAACTCCTTTGGCACCGATTACAGCATCAAGTCTTGTGTATAACACTACAAGCTTGGCAGACCTGTATTTGGGGAGTGACTCCCCTTCTCTTCAGATCCTCTCATGCTCTGTCAGGTTGGATGGGGAGCGGCGCTGCACAGCTATGTTCAGGTCTCTCCAGAGATGTTCGATCGGGTTCAAGTCCGGGCGACCCTCAAACCTGCCTAGTCTCCCAGTCCCTGCCACTGAAAAATATCCCCACAGCATGATGCTGGCACCATCATGCTTCACTGTAGGGATGGTGCCAGGTTTCCTCCAGACGTGAGACCAAAGAGTTCAATCTTGGTGTCATCCAGAGAAGCTGGTCTGACCAGAGAAGCTAACTCCATGCAGGCCGTCATGTGCCTTTTACTGAAGAGTGGCTTCCAGCTAGCCACTCTACCATAAAGGCCTGAGTGGTGGAATGCTGCAGAGATGGTTGTCCTTCTGAAAGGTTCTCCCATCTCCACAGAGGAACTCTAGAGCTCTGTCTGAGTGACCATTGGGTTCTTGGTCACCTCCCTTTTCCTCCGATTGCTCAGTTTGGCCAGGCGGCCAGCTCTAATAAGAGTCTTGGTTTTTCCAAACATCTTCCATTTAAGAATGATGGAGTCCACTGTGTTCTTGAATGATGCAGACATTTTTTTTGTACCCTTCCCCAGATCTGTGCCTCAACACAATCCTGTCTCGGAGCTCGTTTGACCTCATGGCTTGGATTTTGCTCTGACATGCACAGTCAACTGTGGGACCTTATTAGAGGTCGACCAATTAATCGGAATGGACGATTAATTAGGGCTGATTTCAAGTTTTCATAACAAATCGGTAATCATCATTTTTTGGACACCGATCATGGCCGATTACATTGCACTCCACGAGGAGACTGCGTGGCAGGCTGACTACCTGTTATGCGAGTGCAGCAAGGAGCCAAGGTAAGTTGCTAGCTAGAATTAAACGTATCTTATAAAAAATCTAACTACACATGGTGATGATATTACTAGTTTATCTAGCTTGTCCTGCGTTGCATATAATCGATGCGGTGCCTGTTAATTTATCATTGAATCACAGCTTACTTCGCCAAACAGGTGATTTAACAAGCGCATTCACAAAAAAAAGCACTGTCGTTGCACCAATGTACCCAACCATAAACATCAACCATAAACATCAACGCCTTTCTTAAAATCAATACACAAGTATATATTTTTAAACCTGCATATTTAGTTAATATTACCTGCTAACATGAATTTCTATTAACAAGGGAAATTGTGTCACTTCTCTTGCGTTCTGTGCAAGCAGTCAGGCTATATGCAACAGTTTGGGCCTCCTGGCTCGTTGTAAACTGTCAGAAGACTATTTCTTCCTAACAAAGACAGCCAACTTTGTCAAACGGGGGATGATTTAACAAAAGCGCATTTGCAAAAAAAGCACAATTGTTGCACGAATGTACCTAACCATAAACATCAATGCCTTTTTAAAATCAATATACAGAAGGATATTTTTTAAACCTGCATATTTAGTTAAAAGAAATTCATGTTAGCGGGCAATATTAAACTAGGGAAATTGTGTCACTTCTCATGCGTTCATTGCACGCAGAGTCAGGGTATATGCAACAGTTTGGGCCGCCTGGCTCGTTGCGAACCAATTTGCCAGAATTTTACGGAATTATGACATAACATTGAAGGTTATGCAATGTAACAGCAATATTTAGACTTATGGATGCCACCCGTCAATAAAGTACGGAACGGTTCCATATTTCACTGAAAGAATAAACGTTTTGTTTTCGAAATGATAGTTTCCAGATTTGACCATATTAATGACCTAAGGCTCATATTTCTGTGTGTTATTATATTACAATTAAGTATATGATTTGATAGAGCAGTCTGACTGAGCGGTGGTAGGCAACAGCAGCAGACTCGTAAGCATTCATTCAAACAGCCCTTTCCTGCGTTTGCCAGCAGCTCTTCGCAATGCTTCAAGCATTGCGCTGTTTATGACTTCAAGCCTATCAACTCCCGAGATTAGGCTGGCAATACTAAAGTACCTATTAGAACATCCAATAGTCAAAGGTATATGAAATACAAATGGTATAGAGAGAAATAGTCCTATAATAACTACAACCTAAAACTTCTTAGCTGGGAATATTGAAGACTCATGTTAAAAGGAACCACCAGCTTTCATGTTCTGAGCAAGGAACTTAAGCATTAGTTTTTTTACATGGCACATATTGCACTTTTTACTTTCTTCTCCAACACTTTGTTTTTGCATTATTTAAACCAAATTGAACATGTTTCATTATTTATTTGAAACTAAATTGATTTTATTGATGTATTATACTAAGTTAAAATAAAAGTGTTCGTTGTCCATTCAGTATTGTTGTAATTGTCATTATTACACACACACACACACACACATATATATATATACAATTTTGTTTTTAAATTAAAATGTAAACAAAATAAAAAAATAAAAAGACGATTAATCGGTATCGGCTTTTTTTTGGGTCCTCCAATAATCGGTATCGGCGTTGAAAAATCATAATCGGTCGACCTCTAGACCTTATATAGACAGGTGTGTGCCTTTCCAAATCATGTCCAATGAATTGAATTTATCACAGGTGGACTCCAATCAAGTTGCAGAAACATCTCAAGGATGACCAATGGAAACAGGATGCACCTGAGCTGATTATTTGTATTTAGTCCATTTTAGAAGGCTGTAACATAACAAAATGTGGAAAAAGTCAAGGGGTCCAAATACTTTCCGAATGCACTGCATCTGTATATTGCACGTGTGAAATGTGCTCCATAGATGAATTATTATTACATGTTAGCATCTATTCACATATTTATTAATGAGAGCAGACAGTGCTGTGTTGGGAGCTTACCTCCTGGGCGCTAATGGGCCTGTAGAAGTCCAGCAATGTGTGGGAGCCCAGGCTAATGGTCGTCACTGTGGGATGGTACAGAGGCCCGTCCTCATGGGGCTGTGACAACACACACACAACCAACCCCCCGCAGTAAGCAGTAGCCAAATCACCACCTACCAGGTGCTGGTCATATACAGTACCAGTGAAAAGTTTGGAAACACCTACTCACTCAAAGGGTTTGATTTATTTTCACTATTATCTACATTGTAAAAGAATAGTGAAGACATCAAAACTATGAACTAACACATGGAATCATGTAGTAACCAAAAAAAGTGTTAAACAAAACTAAATGTATTTTATAGTTGAGATTAGTCAAAGTAGTCACCCTTTGCCTTGACAGCCTTGCACACTCTTGGCATTCTCTCAACCAGCTTCATGAGGTAGTCACCTGGAATGCATTTCAATTAACAGGTGTGCCCTGGTAAAAGTTAATTTGTGGAATTTCTTTCCTTCTTACTGCGTTTGAGCAAATCAGTTGTTAACCTCTTGAAGCTAGGGGGCACTATTTTTATGTTTGGAAAAATAACGTTCCCAAAGTAAACGGCCTATTTCTCAGGACCAGAGGCTAGAATATGCATATAATTGACAGATTAGGATAGAAAACACTAAAGTTTCCAAAACTGTCAAAATATTGTCTGTGAGTATAACAGAACTGATGTTGCAGGCGAAACCCTGAGAAAAATCAAACCAGGAAGTGGCTTCTATTTTGAAAGCTCCATGTTCCATAGCCTCCCATTGCTCCATTTAAAGGGATATCAACCAGATTCCTTTTCCTATCGCTTCCTCAAGGTGTCAACAGTCTTCAGACATAGTTTCAGGCTTTTATTTTGAAAAATGAGCCAGAAAGATAACATCGCGTCAGGTGGTCACACAGGCAGTGATCACTGAGATCCTGGTTGAAGACAGCAGAGGTATATTTAGAGGGCAGGTTGGTCAGGATGATATCTATGATGGTGCTCGTGTTTACGGATTTGGGGTTGCACCTGGTAGGTTCCTTGATAATTTGTGTGAGATTCAGGGCATCTAGCTTAGACTGTAGGATGGCCAGGGTGTTAAGCATGTCCCAGTTTAGGTCACCTAAGAGTACAAGCTCTGAAGATAGATGCGGGGCAATCAATTCACATATGGTGTCCAGGGCACAGCTCGGGGCTGAAGGTGGTCTTTAACAAACGGCAACAGTGAGGGAGTTGTTTCTGGAAAGGTGTTTCTGGAAAGGATACGGCTAAAGGCTTTAAGAACTGGTCGTCTAGGGCATTTGGAACAGAGAGTAAAAGGAGCAGGTTTCTGGGAGCGGAAGAATAGATTCAAGGCATAATGTTAAGACAAGGGTATGGTGGCATGTGAATACAGTAGAGGTAAACCTAGGCATTGAGTGACGAGAGGGGTTTTGTCTCTAGAGACATCATTTAAACCAAATGAGGTCCCCACGTGTGGGAGGTGGAACAAAGAGGCTAGCTAAGGCATATTGAGCAGGGCTGGAGGCTCTACAGTGAAATAAGACAATCACTAACCAAAACAGCAATGGACAAGGCATATTGACCCTTAGGGAGAGGCATGCGTAGCCGAGTGATCATAGGGTCCAGTGAATAGCTAGGCGAGCTGGACACAGCAATTCAGACAGCTAGCGGGCCGGAGCTAGCAGGTGGGGCTTCAGGGGACGTCGCGACTGAGGAGCCTGTTGAAACCCCCTCGGGCGGATTACGTCAGTAGGATCTTGATGGATCGGCGGGGCTCCGTGTCGGCAGTAAAAGGGGTCCAGGCCAATTGGCAAAATAGGTATTGTAGCCCAAGAAGTTGCTGATGGACCTCTTCAGCTAGCTGGGAGATGGGCCTAGCACGAGGCTAGCTCCAGGGTAACTGGTGCTTGCTTCGGGACAGAGACGTTAGCCAGGAGTAGCCTCTCGGATAGCAGCTTGCTAGCTGCGATAAGCCAGGTGAAAAGGTTCAGAGCTTACGGTAGGAATCCGGAGATGTGGTAGAGAAAAAGCAGTCTGATATGCTCTGGGTTGAATAGCGCTGTGCAGATTGGCAGGAGTTGACCGGGCTGAGGTTAGCTGATAACCGCTAGCAGTGGCTAACTGACTACTAGCTAGTTAGCTGGCTAGCTTCTGTTGGGGGTTCCGGTTCTAAAGCATAGAAAATTTCAGATCCATATCACATTGGTATTGGGTGAGGAGAGTATGTTGAAATTGAGGTTAAAAATATAAAATATATATATATGGATTCTGATGATAGACACATCTCAACATCAACTGTTCAGAGGATACTGCGTGAATCAGGCCTTGATGGTTGAATTGCTGCAAAGAAACAACGACTAAAGGACACCAACAAGAAGAAGAGACTTGCTTGGGCCAAGAAACACGAGCAATGGACATTAGAAGGTGGAAATCTGTCCTTTGATCTGTTGAGTCTAAATTTGAGATTTTTGGTTCCAAACGCTGTGTCTTTGTGAGAGTAGGTGAACGGATGCTCTCCGCATGTGTGGTTCCCACCGTGACGCATGGGGGAGGTGGTGTGATGGTGCTTTGCTGGTGACACGGATTTATTTAGAAATCAAGGCACAGTTAACCAGCACAGCTACCACAGCATAATGCAGTGATACGCCATCCCATCTGGTTTGTGCTTAGTGGGGCTAACATTTGTTTTTCAACAGGACAATGACCTAAAACACACCTCCAGACTGTGTAAGGGCAATTTGACCAAGGAGAGTGATGTAGTGCTGCATCATATGACCTGGCCTCCACAATCACCTGACGTCAACCCAATTGAGATGGTTATGGTTTGGGATGAGTAGGACCGCAGTGAAGGAAAAGCAGGCAACAAGCGCTCAGCATATGTGAGAACTCCTTTAAGACTTTTGGAAAAGCATTGAATGTCAAGAGTGTTCAAAGCTGTCATCAAGGCAAAGGGTGGCTACTTTGAAGAATCTAAGATATATTTTGATTTGTTTAACACTTTTTTGGTTAGTACATGATTCCATATGTGTTATTTCATAGTTTGAAGTCTTCAGTATTATTCTACAATGTAGAAAATAGTAAAAATAAAGTAGGTATCCAAACTTTTGACTGGTACTGTACAAAATTAACAATGACACAAAAGCAGAGAAGTACCACACCCGATGGAATGTATTGAACGCTTATTTTCACACACACACAAAAGTGCACAAGAATATTGGTGTTATCACACAGTGCTAATGACTGAAGCTGATGTGAGGACCATACCATTATTCCCTCCCCTGGCTTGTATTCATTCACCAGCACATGATTGGCAGTCTTCCCAGCAAATGCACCAAGAGCAGATATTCTCTCGCAGTACTTCAGGAGCCAATCAGGAAGCTTCTCTCCAAGCATCCCTTTCGGACGAGGCAGCCCACCTGTATTAAAAGTACATACTTGTAAGAATAGCATTTCACCCAGCAGTCATCATTTCCAGTTCACCTCACATTCAGTTATAAATCACTGACATACCCCAGTTCTGGAGCCTTCTGTTGGATAACTGTGTCCATTTCGTTTTTGGTGCCTTATACACCTGGAACAGCATTAGAATAAAGGCATTTCATGATGTCATGTCTAGTTGATGTTATACCTAAACATGTGTAGTGCATCTGTCACCCCCTTCCCTTGTATTCCATTACCTGTTGTAATAGTTGAGACTCCTCATCCTCTGTTATGAAATCTGGAATGTAGTAAACCGTTGGTGGAGCCTAAAAATGTAAATATCCATACTCAGATTAATATCCATTGCACATTTGAACCTTTTCATATAATGTATGCCTACCTAGAGCTAGACTAGTTAGTAGCAAAGATATGATAATGATATAATGTTTTCCCTTTCATCTGTCCTAGCATAAGATGCAAGCTAGTAAAATAATGGCCAAGTAGCTAAATCTATTAGCATCCTATCTAGCTAGATAGCATTTTTTACACTGAACAATTTTTAAAACACATGCTAAATGTTTCATGAACTGAAATAAAAATCCCTGGAATTTTCAATACCCACAAAAGCATATTTCTACAGATGCACAATCGAGAGCATCCTGGCGGGCTGTATCACCGCCTGGTATGGCAACTGCACCGCCCTCAACCGTAAGGCTCTCCAGAGGGTAGTGAGGTCTGCACAACGCATCACCGGGGGCAAACTACCTGCCCTCCAGGACACCTACACCACCCGATGTCACAGGAAGGCCATAAAGATCATCAAGGACATCAACCACCCGAGCCACTGCCTGTTCACCCCGCTATCATCCAGAAGGCGAGGTCAGTACAGGTGCATCAAAGCTGGGACCGAGAGACTGAAAAACAGCTTCTATCTCAAGGCCATCAGACTGTTAAACAGCCACCACTAACACTGAGTGGCTGCTGCCAACACACTGACACTGACTCAACTCCAGCCACTTTAATAATGGGAATTGATGGGAAATGATGTAAATATATCACTAGCCACTTTAAACAATGCTACCTTATATAAATGTTACTTACCCTACATTATTCATCTCATATGCATACATATGCATACGTCCTGTCTCAGCCTCCAGTATTTATGCTGCAGTAGTTTATGTGTCGGGGGGCTAGGGTCAGTTTGTTATATCTGGAGTACTTCTCCTGTCCTATTCGGTGTCCTGTGTGAATCTAAGTGTGCGTTCTCTAATTCTCTCCTTCTCTCTTTCTCTCTCTCGGAGGACCTGAGCCCTAGGACCATGCCCCAGGACTACCTGACATGATGACTCCTTGCTGTCCCCAGTCCACCTGGCTGTGCTGCTGCTCCAGTTTCAACTGTTCTGCCTTATTATTATTCGACCATGCTGGTCATTTATGAACATTTGAACATCTTGGCCATGTTCTGTTATAATCTCCACCCGGCACAGCCAGAAGAGGACTGGCCATCCCACATATGCTCTCTCTAATTCTCTCTTTCTTTCTCTCTCTCGGAGGACCTGAGCCATAGGACCATGCCCCAGGAATACCTGACATGATGACTCCTTGCTGTCCCCAGTCCACCTGACTGTGCTGCTGCTCCAGTTTCAACTATTCTGCCTTATTATTATTCGACCATGCTGGTCATTTATGAACATTTGAACATCTTGACCATGTTTTGTTATAATCTCCACCCGGCACAGCCAGAAGAGGACTGGCCACCCCTCAGAGCCTGGTTCCTCTCTAGGTTTCTTCCTAGGTTTTGGCCTTTCTAGGGAGTTTTTCCTAGCCACCGTGCTTCTACACCTGCATTGCTTGCTGTTTGGGGTTTTAGGCTGGGTTTCTGTACAGCACTTTGAGATATCAGCTGATGTACGAAGGGCTATATAAATAAATTTGATTTGATTTGTATATACTGTACTCTATATCATCGACGGTATCCTTATGTAATACATGTATCACTAGCCACTTTATACTATGCCACTTTGTTTACATACTCATCTCATTTGTACATACTGTACTCGATACCATCTACTGTATCTTGCCTATGCTGCTCTGTACCATCACTCATTCATATATCCTTATGTACATATTCTTTATCCCCTTACACTGTGTACAAGACAGTAGTTTTGGAATTGTTAGTTAGATACTTGTTATTACTGCATTGTCGGAATTAGAAGCACAAGCATTTCGCTACACTCGCATTAACATCTGCTAACCATGTGTATGTGACAAATAAAATTTGATTTGATTTGATATTTCTCTCACAGTTTGTGCATACATTTGTTTACATCACTATTAGTTAGCATTTTTCCAATGCCAAGATAATCCATCCACCTGAGAGGTGTGGCATATCAAGATGATTAAACAGCATGATTATTAGACAGGTGCACCTTGTCCTGGGGACAATGAGAGGTCACTTTAAACTGTGCAGTTTCGTCACATGACACAGATGTCAAGTTGACGGAGCATGCAATTTGCATGGTGATTGCAGGAATGTCCACCAGAGCTGGTGCTAGAGAACTGGATGTGAATTTCTCTACCATAAACTGCCTCCGTCATTATATGGAATTTGGCAGTATGTCCACCTGGCCTCAACCACAGACCGCGTGTAACCACGCTAGCCATATGAACAATAACTCAACATATTTGAAATTGTGTTTATTTTTGTTCAGTATGTTTAAATTCAGAGAAGCTCAACCTCAACTTGCTCTCGAAAACAATCGTTTTCAGCCATTAGCTTTGCCCACAACAATCTCTACCCTGTGTTTTAACGTTTAGAAACGTCAATATTCACCACTTGTGATATGGCTTTAAGAAACTGATCTTTCATCAGCGACAAAGAATCATTCAAAATGAAAAATATATACTTTTGCACAGATCTATACAGCTCTATGGGTGCCTCAATCTGACGAAACTACATTTCGAGTTATGCTCACACACAGGTGCTAATTAGCACAGGTGGTAGGTTGCCTCGTCTTCCGTAAACAAGCGCAGTAACATGGAGATATGGCGTGTGGGAACAGTACATCAAGGTGTGTATCAACGTAAACCTTAAACCCCTCAGATTGAGCGTCAGATTCCCCGTAAAGAACACGCCTTCGCCCAACGATTTGTGTAAAGTTAATGTAATGGAGTCATGCGCAAGGGCTAACCCTCAACTAGCTGACAAACACTGACACCAGAAGTACATGGAGAGGGGTGGTAAAGCTTTTCTTACGTCTTTCACGACATATCGTTCCAAATCCTCAAAAATACTGCATGGGTGTTCCATATCTACTCGTGAAAGTTGACATGGAATGCCTGCTAAACGTAGCTGTGATAGTTGGAAGGCGCTAAATTAGCAGCTTGCTAGCTAGTAACCAAACGTGCACCTATACCAGCCTTTTCCCTGAATATAAAAAAACTTAACCGTAGCTACTATGAACTCAAAACAAAGTCATGTGATATGACAAACAAGATTCATCAATAGCTAATTGTTATCGAAGCACTTCTCCTGATACGTTTATTAGAATCTTCTTCTAAACCTTGAACAGTTGACTAGAATCAATATGTAGTGCAATACTGCCACCTACTGCACTGGAGTATATCGCAAAGCAGAGGGCCCTTGGTTCAATCAGATATGTGATCATTGGTTCACTCAGAGATGCGGTCATTTCTGTCTAGCTCCCGCCCATCTTTTCTTTTGATTGGTGGATACTTATACGATAAAGCCCGAGAAGCCAGTATTATGGCACCGGTGTTGTTAGGCCTAAAACGAAGTCGAGGGCCGGCAAACCGTGCCAATATATCCTCCAAACACTGGCTTCGAGAGCATTATCACTTTTATTCAACGGGTTACCAACACATGATTGACATATTTTCACATTTTTGTTGTTGATTTTATTCATTCTATTTCATACTTCCACAAGATATAGTCCCGACACAAATCTAGAGTTGTTTCACGAGACGCTTGGTCGTTCCTTCTATCGGTTTGGTTGCCAAGAGACGCGTCCCTGTCAAGTCTTTTTGTTCTGTATCAATGGACGAAACCCAGTTCTTTCTAAATGTCCCATTGTCATACTGGCTGGCAACGTTCTAATCCCTTACTTGCTAGCTAGAAGACTACGGCTAATTTACAGTCACGTCAAACAGTGCAGACAGAATAACAACAGTAGCTGCATTTGTTTAAACTGTATTGTAGTGACATTTGTTTGGATACAGCCATAACAATGAGCTAATGAGGCGCGATTTTGCCTGGCATAGAAAATGTGCTCACTTTTAACAGACAGCAATGTTTGTACAATTCTCTGCTGTTGAAAACTAAATGTTATTCTAAAATAAATGTGAGATAATGTGTAGATCAAGTGTATAACTTCCCTGCCTGGGTTGATGAGACAGTGGATTGTGTGGTCAAATGGAACAGAGTAAATAGGCATTTTCATGTCATAGATTTAACTGGTGGTAATTTGTGGAATAGACACTGGCTGAAACACGGTTTTAACCAATCAGCATTCAGGATTAGACCCACTCTTTGTATAACTCTCATTATAAACTGGGTGGTTCAAGCCCTGAATTTTTGTTGCCTGACAGCCATGGTATATCAGATCGTATACCACAGGTACAACAAAACATTTATTTTTACTGCTCTAATTACGTTTGTAACCAGTTTATAGTTTATAATAGCAATAAAGCACAGGGGTTTGTTGTATATTGACAATATAGCACGGCTAAGGGCTGTGTCCAGGCACTCCGCATTGCCCTTAAGAACAGCCCATAGCCGTGGTATATTGGCCATATACCACACCTCCTCAGGCCTTATTGCTTAATTATTGTAATCCTTTTTTTAATATTGACGTCAACCGTTTGTATTCAATGGAGAGAGATGATATGCTAATAGCCTCAAATCCTGAATATGCAGAGCCATCTCCCGACAACTTCAATATGTGTTTTTTTCTCAAAGTTTCAGGGCTGTCATGTGTCCTACTTATCAGTACACTCGTAACAACTTAAGCATTACGAAAATTATATTTTATCAAAGAAACCTCACATTTGTTTTTTTGTTGAACAAATTCGACACTCTCTCATTGACCTCCATACAAAAACTCCTTGCTTGTGGGTGAAACAATGCCACCTGCTGGAGAGAGAAATGTTTTCAGCCGTGTTGGGCCTCGCTCTGCTGGTACCCAAACTAGTGGTTCCGTGTAATACTGTAGTCTGTTTTAGGCTGTTACCTACCTAGAACGAGACTACAGTGTTTTTAAAAATCTCATTATTGATTTGTCTGAAACTGACCAAACTAACATAATGTGCAACACACACACATCATATATTGAGAATCTTACATAGCTAGTTCATATTAAACAATCCAAATGATTGAATAAATTCAAGACTAGTTTGGATGTATAAAGACAATTAGGGATCATAGTATGATACTTTACAGTATCTGTACAGTAGTTCATGTTTTAATAATTATTATAAGACTTGGTATATTATGAAGAACCATACAAATGTATTACAAAGGCTCTGCAGAGATATCTACTCATTCAATCCCACTCCAGCGAGATTCACTCCATGAAATATAGGTTTCCATGGTTACATTAGGAGCTATGTTAAGGGGTGCCTCAATGCCTCTTGATTCTGCAGTAGTCTCCACCTTTATTTTTCATTCACCATGTTGCAAGACAGTGCCATTTTAGGAATAGGGCTGTGCTGCAGTTCTAGTGTTTGAAATCACACCAATAGGGGAACTAAGTATTTTTTTGCAACAGCATTGACCTGAGTCACCTTGCTGTGGGTTTCAAACATTGTGATTTATTGAATCAAAAAATATCAGCACAGCTCGCACTTACCTGGTCATCCTGATGGGGGTGCATTGCAGATCTGGAGTTGTTCAGGAGTTGCCAGGGCTACAGATTTAATCCTTGCAAGAGCATCCCCAGTGTGACATATTGTTCTCGATACAACCTGTTACCTTGACAACATGATTTGATCATTCTAGTCCACCACTACCTTTTCCCACTAAGGGGATCAAATGCTTTCACAAAGCCGGATAAGACTGAGGTTTGCCGGGAATGTCTTGAAATATATGGTACCAACACACTTGCTTCCAGGGTTTTTTCTGGGTCAAAATGGGGCTTAGGTGGTGGGCGTGGCGGAGGCTTGCCCAGTGGTGTGTCACTAACCGCAAATTGTAGAGGCAACCTTGTTGGCCACCGTGACAGGATTTAGCTGTTTTAAAGCTAATTTCCTGCAATTCTTAACATTTTGCCATGGCTTATGCTATCTGAGACTCAAATATTATAAGAAATCAATGGAGGCCCATGGCATGACAAAAATACTCCTGAATGCATAATCATTGGAATTTTTTATTTAGGTGTTTTTTTGTTCTCTTTTCTGCATACTTTTTATATTTTCTTTACAATCCAAACATTTTCTTAAAGTTTATGTATGTATATATACACACACTGAGTGTACAACACATTAGGAACACCTTCCTAATATTGCGTTGCACCACCTTTTGCCCTCAGAACAGCCTCAATTCATCAGGGTTGACTCCAATGCTTCCTGCAGTTGTGTCAAGTTGGCTGGATGTCCTTTGGGTGGTGGACCATTCTTGAGACACACAGGAAACTGTTAAGCGAGAAAAACTCAGCAGCATTGCAGTTCTTGACACACTCAAAACAGTGTGCCTAGCACCCCGTTCAAAGGCACTTACATATTTTGTCTTGTCCAATTACCCTATGAATGGCACACATACACAATCCATGTCTCAATTATCTCAAGCCTTAAAAATCTTCTTTAACCTGTCTCCTTCCCTTCATCTACACTGATTGAAGTGGATTTAACAAGTGCTATCAATAAGGGGTCATAGCTTTCACCTGGATTCACCTGGTTCAGGTCTGGAGATTGGGCTGGCCATGACAGGGTCTTGATCTGGTGGTCCTCCATACATACCTTGATTGACTTGGCCGTGTGGCATGGAACATTGCCCTGCTGGAAAAAACAATCCTCAGAGTTGGAGAACATTGTCAGAGCAGAAGGAAGCAAGTTTTCTTCCAGGACAACCTTGTTCATGGCTTGATTCATGCGTCCTTCACAAATCTGCCCGATTCCAGCCTTACTGAAGCACCCCCAGATCATCACCGATCCTCCACCAAATTTCACAGTGGGTGCGAGACACTGTGGCTTGTTGGCCTCTCCAGGTCTTGCACTCACTGTGAAATTTGGTGGAGGATCGGCCATCGATTGCTTGGCCCAATCTCGTGACCTGAACCCCATTGAAAACCTCTGGAATGTGATCAAGAGGCAGATGGATGGTCACGAGCTACTTTAATTTTTACGCCAGGCGTTGCATAAAGTCCCCAAACATCAATGTGAAAGACTGGTGGAGAGCATGACAAGACGCATGAAAGCTGTGATTGAAAATCAGGGTTCTTCCACCAAATATTGATTTCTGAACTCTTCCTAAGCCATGCTGGTTAAGTGTGCCTTGAATTCTAAATAAATCACTGACAGCGTCACAAGCAAAGCATCCCCACCCATCATACCTCCTCTTCCATGCTTCATGGTGGGAACCACACATGCTGAGATCATCCGTTCACCTACTCTGCATCTCACAAAGACACGGCGGTTGGATCCAAAAATCGCACATTTGGACTCATCAGACCAAAGGACAGATTTCCACCGGTCTAATGTCCATTGCTCGTTTTTCTTGGCCCAAGCAAGTCTCTTCTTCTTATTGGTCCTTTAGTAGTGGTTTCTTTGCAGCAATTAGTCCATGAAGGCCTGATTCACGCAGTGTCCTCTGAACAGTTGATGTTGAGATGTGTCTGTTAGTTGAACTCTGTGAAACATTTATTTGAGCTGCAATCTGAGGCTGGTAACTCTAATGAACATATCCTCTGCAGCAGAGGTAACTCTGGTCTTCCTTTCCTGTGGCGGTCTTCATGAGAGCCAGTTTCATCACAGCGCTTGATGGTTTATGCGACTGCACTTGAAGAAACTTTCAAAGTTCTTGAAATTTTACGGATTGACTGACCTTAATGTAATTTTACAGATTCATGTCTTAATGTAATGATGGACAGTCATTTTTCTTTGCTTATTTGAGCTGTTCTTGCCATAATATGGACTTGATCTTTTACCAAATAGGGCTATCTTCTGTATACCACCCCTACTTTGTCACAACACAACTGATTGGTTCAAATGCATTTAGAAGGCACACCTGTTCATTGAAATGCATTCCAGATGACTACCTCATGAAGCTGGTTGAGAGAATTCCAAGAGTGTGCAAAGCTGTCGTCAAGGCAAAGGTTGACTACTTTGAACATTCTCAAATATAACATATTTTGATTTGTTTAACATGTTTTTGGTTATTACATGATTCCATGTGTTATTTCATAGTTTTGATGTCTTCACTATTATTCTACAATGTAGAAAATAGTAAAAATAAAGAAAAACCCTGGAATGAGTAGGTGTGTCCGAAGTTTTGACTGGTACTGTGGAGCAAAAAAGTATTTAGTCAGCCACCAATTGTGCAAGTTCTCCCACTTAAAAAGATGAAGTGTACCTATGATGACAATTACAGGCCTCTCTCATCTTTTTAAGTGGGAGAACTTGCACAATTGGTGGCTGACTAAATACTTTTTTTGCCCCACTGTATATATATTTTACTGTTTGGACATAGGCGGCCCGAAAAAAACACTTAAACGGCCTGCCCAAGACTTTTCTATGAAGAAAAAAACCTGTCTTCCTTTACCATTGTGCAGTGTAGGGTGGGGAGTTGGTGAGACCTTATCCTTGATATTATGCACAAAGCACAGATGAGAATAGATTACATTTATTGTTGAATGTATACGCTCAGCCAGATATTGCTGTATTGGTTTTGCCGGCTATTTGCTAGTCTTCACACATGGTGAACCCATCTGTTGGCGCGTCTGTTTCAGTGTTTTCTGTTATCACTACCATCCCATGTTACTGAATGACTTTCCAATAACACCCTAAACAAATGCTTAATTTACTCAGGGAAACCCATATCTGTTAATAATGTAACTTCAGAGATTGTAACGTTTCTGTGTGTCATCCAAAGTCAACGGAACAGCCAATATCTTTCATCTATGAGGTTGCTCAGCCACCTGTCTGTATACACTCATTGGGTCACTAAATGAGAACATTCAAAGGGTAGGAGAAACCAAGCAGCTTCACATGGTAGGCCTACTGTGGGTGTATTGCAGTGTTGAGAGCCCTTACACTGTTTTAACCTCTCTCATTCCACAGAAATATGAAACATTATATTATATATTATTATAACTTCCTTAGATTCATATATTTCGCAGTGGCGGCGACATGGTTGAGCAGCATCCCATATCCTCATTTCTGGAATGTACTCCCCGCCATCTAACTCAAGGCACCTCAGACTCTAGGCTCTATCAAATCTGGCCTCAAAACGCACCTAAAGTGCCTTGCAAAAGTATTCAAGCCCCAGTGGATTTCTTAACCTTTCATTGTGTCGCAAAGTGGGATTAAAATGGATTTAGTTGTCATTTTCTGTCAACAATCTACACAAAATACTCTGTAATGTCAGCGGAAGGAAAATTCTTACAAATATATATTTAAATAACTCAAATATAATCATTGCCTATATATTCAGCCCCTTTGTTTAGGCAAGCCTAAATAAGTTCAGGATAAAAATGTGGCTTAACAAATTACATAAATTATATGGACTCACTCTGTGTGAAATAATAGGGGTTGACATGATTTTTAACCACTAACTGTTTTGCTGTCCCCCATACATACAAGATCTGTAAGGTCCCCGAGTCAAGTATTGAATTTCAAGCACAGATTCAACTTTCGATACTACGACGGTCCTCCGATACCATGACGGCCCTCAAGGAACTACACTGGACTTTGTGGAAACTGGAACCTACATATCCTGAGGCCGCATTTATTGGAGCTGGGGACTTTAACAAAGCAAATTTGATGAAAAAAAACTACAAGCATTTCACTACACCCACATTAACATCTGCTAAATATGTGTATGCAACCAATAAAAATTTATTTTATTTACAAAGACCAGGAAACTTTTAAAATGCCTCATAAAGAAGGGTAGTGATTGGTAGATGGGTAACAGTAACACATCAGACATTGAATATCTCTTGAAACATGGTCAAGTTAATAATTATGCTGTAGATTACATATATGAAACCACCCAGATACATCAAAGATACAGTCGTCCTTGTGAACTGAGCTGCAGGAAAGAAATTAAACTTCCATGAGGGTGATTGGTGATTTTAAAACAGTGACAGAGTTCAGTGTCCGTGATAGTTGAAAACTGAGGATGGATCAACAGCCTTGTAGTGACTCCACAACAATGACCTAAATGACAGTGAAAAGAAGAAAACAATATACATAATAAAAATATTCAAAAACTTGTATCTTGTATGCAACAAGGCACTAAAGTAATACTGCAAAGGGATACACTTTTTTGACCTAAATGCAAAGCCTTCCGTTTGTGACAAATCCCAAACATCACTGAGTAAACACAGATATGATGCAGCCACCACCATGCTTGAAAATAAGGAGGCAGTTTGACATCGACAAATACTAGGGAGTTTTTCAGGATAAAAACATATGGCAAAAATCCTAGAGGAAAATCTGCTTCAGTCTGCTTTACACCAGAAACTGGGAGAGGAATTCACCTTTGAACGGGACGACAGCAACCTACAACACAAGACCAAATCTACACTGGAGTTGCTTACCAATAAGACAGTGAACGTTCCTGAGTGGCCAATTTAGATTTTTGACTTAAGTCTATGGCAAGACTTGAAAATGTTGAGCCATGATCCCCAATCACCTTTGGCAGCGATTACAGAGTCCTTCTGGTTAAGTCTCTAAAAGCTTTCCACACCTGGATTGTGCAACATTTGCCCATTATTGTTTTCAAAATTCTTCAAACTGTATGTATCAAATTGGTTGTTGATCATTGCTAGACAACCATTTTCAGGCCATGCTGTAGATTTAAGTCAAAACTGTAACTCAGCATTTTTTGTCTTCTTGGTAAGCAACTCTAGTGTAGATTTGGCCCTGTGTATTAGATTATTGTCCTGCTGAAATATGAATTCATCTCCCAGTGTCTGTTGGGAAGCAGACTGAACCAGGTTTTCCTGTAGGATTTTGTCTGTGCTTAGCTCCAATAGGTTTCTTTTTTTATCCTGAAAAACTCCCCAGTCCTTAATGATTACAAGCATACCTATAATATAATGCAGCCACCACTATATGCCACCATATGCTTGAAATATGGAGAGTGGTACTCGGTAATGTGTTGTATTGGATTTGCCCCCAAAATAACACTTTCTATTCAGAACAAAAAGTGAATTGCTTTGGCAAATTTTTTTTGCAGTATTACTTTAGTGCTTTGTTGCAAACAGGATGCATGTTTTGGAATATTTTTTATTCTATCCAGGCTTCCTTCTTTTCACTCTG
The DNA here is from genome assembly GCF_045791955.1 of Oncorhynchus clarkii lewisi. Taxonomy (NCBI): domain Eukaryota; kingdom Metazoa; phylum Chordata; class Actinopteri; order Salmoniformes; family Salmonidae; genus Oncorhynchus; species Oncorhynchus clarkii. The sequence continues at coordinate 45,534,085 of NC_092158.1, forward strand.
TCAATTAGATTATTATTGTGGAGTAACTACAATGTTGTTGATCCATCCTCAGTTTTCTCCTATCACAGCCATTAAACTCCGTAGCTGTTTTAAAGTCACCATTGGCCTCATGGTGAAATCCCTGAGCAGTTTCTTTCCTCTCTGGCAACTGAGTTAGGAAGGACACCTGTATCTTTGTCGTGACCGGGTGTATTGATACACCATAAAAATAATAACTTCACCATGCTCAAAGGGATATTCAATGTGTGCTTTTTTTTTTTAACCCATTTACCAATAGGTGCCCCTCTTTGCAAGGCATTGAAAAACCTCCCTTGTCTTTATGGTTGAATCTGTTTTTGAAATTCACTGCTCGACTGATGGAGCTTACAGGTAATTGTGTGGGTACAAAGATGAGGAAGTCATTCAATAATAATGTTCAACACTATTATTGCACACAGAGTGAGTCCATGCAATTTATGTGACTTGTTAAGCAAATGTTTACTCCTGAACTTATTTAGGCTTGCCATAACATAGGGATTTAATACTTATTGACTCAAGACATTTCAGTGTTTCCTTTTTAATGAATTATGTAACATTTCTAAAAACATAATTCCACTTATGGGGTATTGTGTGTAGGCCAGTGACACAACATCTAAATGTAATAAAATAAAAAATCACACTGTAACACAACAAAATGTGGAAAAAGTAAAGGGGTGTGAATACTTTCTAAAGGCACTGTAGATCAAGGTAACTTCAACAGGTTCTGGCCTATTTGAAGAACTTCACAGGTTCACAAAATAGATACAGGTGTAGGATATACATTTTACCAGTTTCTCACAGCAGGAAAATAATCCTGCATCAATAGAAAATGTGAATTATTGTGTGGATTATAATTAATGGATATGTTTAGTTAGGGCAAATCAAGTCTGACATTTTGAAGTGGAAATGACTAACTTTAGAAGTCTTTTCAAACCTTGAATACACTACAAGTTTGCATTTCCTGCTGTGCAGGGAATTTCCTGCAACAACAGGGTGATCAAATTAAGATCTCAGCTATATCTGTAATGCTCCAACATTCTGCCCACACACCACTGTACTAGAACTACCCACTGGGCACACAATGGTTGAATCAACATTGTCTCCACATAATTTCATTGAAATAGACGTTGTCTACCGTCTGTGCCAGGTAGACACTAATTAGCTTAGACGCTCACTTTGGCTTTCACCAAGACCTTGAACAACGATTAGGAACATGCACAATAAAACCACAGTTATGATTTGGAGATATAGAGTGGCTCAGCGTTTAAAGGCACTGCATCACAGTGCCAGAGTCGTCACTACAGACCCTGGTTAGATTCCAGGCTGTTTCACAACCGGCCGTGATTGGGAGTCCCATAGGGCGGAGCGCAATTGGCCCAATGTCGTCCGGGTTAGGGTTTGCTTGGGGTAGGCCGTCATTGTAAATAATAATTTGTTCTTAACTGACTTGCCTAGTTAAATAAAGGTTAAATAGAAATATGTACATTTTTCATGATCTACTTCATAAGCGAAGTTTCAGCACTCCATTTAGAAAACAAACATGTTGGTGAGCATATTGCATGCAGTTTTATCAACTCAAGACCTTTCACTCCAATGAGGCAGAGAGTAGAGGTGGAGGAGAATAAAGGAACAGAAGACAAGTGATGCTAAAATGAACATTTATAATGACTCTTTGTTGCTGTTGCCGTCGCAAAAATAATCTTTAAAAAACAATTCAATATATTAACACTGAAATGCTGACTTCACTGGTAGTCCACGAGTCATAAAACACAACTCACAGATTTTTTTTTACAAACACAATACTACAGTTACATTATATAGTCATTACCCTTAAATCTATTAATGAATGATGTTCAGATAATTTATAATAATAATTAAAAAAAGTTCACAAAAATGACACTTTAAAAATCCTTTCATTCCCTTTTCATAGTTGCTGTTGTCATTAATCAACAGTGTATCGTTATAAAAGGAACTGCTTCTGAGATGTTTCACTGAGGAAAGCAGTAAATAGACTGGCAGCATATAAAAATAGTGGCATGTCATGTCAAATGTCAAACAATGAAGTGTTTTCTGGGAGAAATGGGATTGGGAAGTGAACCATCCCAGTGCTACCACAGCTTCAGTGTGTAGGCTGGCTGGCTTTTGGCTTAATGGAGATTTCATTTGGCACTCGTATTGGCAAATATCTTGATTAAAAAGCTCCCATCCGTACTTCACTGAAATGGCTCAAGGAAAGACAGTATTGCCCTTGCATCTTTCAGATTGAGACTGTGTCTGTGTAAAGGCATCCAAGCAAATGCTTAAGTCAAAGGACAAGTGAGGCCTAAACTTTCAAATGGTATCTTCTCTGTCTTAATATAGAGACACTAGTCATTCAGATTGACAAAACTATTTTTCGTTTTGAATAACATTTAACTTATGCTGACAGTCCATTTCTTGAAATGGAAAAACAAAGAGTTTTACAAAATTAAAAACCTAACCCAAAATAATATTTGCAATGGAGCCAAAGAGGTGTGCAAGGCATTGTCATGCTTTTTTCAATCAACATTTTAGTTAACTTTCAACCCTTCAGAATGATCCGGATGACAAGAAAACAAACAAACAAAATGAAAATTCATACAGTTGTAGTCTCAGCAAAGTTTGGCAATAAACCTGGGGTCAAAACAATAAAAACACACAAAGGGTGGATAAGGTCAACTAAGATCATGGGAGGGTCAAAAAAGGGTCAAAGATAAGGTGCCAGACAACACCACACATAATCGTAATGTCATGTAGGCTGAAAAGATGATGAAGAGAGTTGAGGAGAAGCGGGGGCAAGCAGCCTGAACCGTCTTAGTCCTGTGTCTGATAGTTCAAAGGAATCCCCCCCGAGGAGGAACATTGGGAGGGTTAGGTGAATATCCAGATGATTATTTGTTTTAAATAATATATATATATACTTAGTTTGGCACTCAGTAGTGGAGAGGTTAGAACATTGGTGGGGGTTAGTAGGCGTGTATGACAGAAGAATGAGACAGACACTCAAATCATGCATGTGGTAAATTAGTTAGGCCATCTTAGGTTACATAGGGTTCTAAAATGTTGTTGTCGTCAAATACACCAACACTGACAGCGGTATGACCGAAGCGATCACATTTTTCCGGTGCTGTATTTGTCTCTGATCTAATATTATATCAGCGAGACCTTGGGATAGCATTCTGTAACGTAACAAACATGGACTCTGATAACAGAACATAGAGACATTGTATGAGGTTTACCATGCTTTCAATGCCAATTTGTTCATAAAAATACTCCCACCGCTAGATTTCAAGTGAGCAGAATGCAACATGACAAGGTGGAACAGTTCCACTCTTAAGGTTCCCTCTCCCTCTTTTAAATCTAGAATCCTTCATTGAAAAAATGACAAAGCTGAGGGATAGGCCTGGAGAAATGTAACAACTCAAATTCATAGACAGAGCAATGGATGCAAGGACTGACCATGCATGATATTAACATTTTAGTTTTAACCATGTTTTGAGGCCATAACGCGTTTGTTTACATCTACATTGTTAACAAATGTAGATGGAGTAAAACAAGCGTATATTTGGGGTTCTGCTGTGATACGACAGTTGAACTAAGCTTATGAAGCTTATAAGTTATATTCTTCAAGGATCAATGGGTATATATTATTAATTTATAAGTAAAAAAAATGTATGTAGCAACAAAGGATTCTATCTTCAAAGAGAGATTTGCTCATTGCGATTAACACAAATCTTTGCTAAAAGGAAATGAGAATCGATATTGTGAGGACTCGGACCTTTTCAGAGAAGTCTGATACACAAAACCCTCTCATCATTCACAAAAAGTTTCATTTTTTTGTTTGTTTGTTTGTTTTTTTACTAAAACAATAACATCAGAGCAACAGCAAAGAATGACAAAAACGGCAGAAAATGAACATTGTTTGCTTTGTTTCACATCCAATAATAGGAGATGTAATTTGTAAAAAGTAAAGTGCATTTATGCAACACCAAACATACAGGATAATGTTTACAGCGAATCTGAAGTGTTGTTGAAACATATCTGGATTATGACTATGGCCATGTCAGGCCTACCTGACTATAGCTGAAATTGGTTCTTGACACAATATGTTAACGCTACATGTAGTTGACATTCCAGCCTTGAATTCACATTTAAAGACTGATAAACATTCAACAGAAATAATGAGCAAATGGTAGTACATTCATAGATTAGATCTGGGAATTCAAGCTGTAGTATAAAAAATCGTAAAAAATATTACGCAGGTTTTGTGAGGTTTAACCTGATCCTAAAAAATGCATGCCTGGTATTCTAGAAAGCAAAACACAAGAATAACACTGACTAACATTTTTCGCATTTGTAATACTCCTCATGGTACCTTAAGAAAACAAAATCATATCTGTAATAATATAAAGAGATGGACTGTATGAGAATTTGATCTGAAATATGTTGTATTTGGACCAACATGACAATAATAGAACCCCTCCCAACTTACGACAATAAACCATTTTTTAAATATGAGGCGGTTTTAACGTAAGTGCTCTACAACTGATTGCATGCAACGTTATGTCTTTGAATGTTGCGAGAACACATTTTTTTTGCATTCATTTTTTCCCCCTCCATATTTCACTTTGATACCATGCAATAGAAGACGTGCAAAAAGATAACACCTAACTCCACGAAACACATTTTGTCTGATAATGGCTGGCTATGTTATGAATGCTTATAACATGTTATGCTAAGTCCATGCTGGCCTATAGAGACATTTGTGAAAAACAGCAGTGCTTAAGCCACAGGTCAAATGAACACACAGGGGATGCATGGAGTGTAAAACAACATGGATCCATAAAAATCACAATCTTTAGCTCTTACTCTATGTAGCTATGGGGTAAAACAATGCACAAAACAGTTATCCATCCTTTGTTTTCTTAAGTAATGTATTTGATTATCTTTTCTTAACTTAAAAACATTGTTTGATTGGCACCTGATCAGCACTTCTAAACAAGTTATTAATATCTAACATTTGATTGCACATCTACAATTTCAAAAGCTGCAGAAGTCTAGTTTGGCACAGGTTGTACTATAGAGTCTATTATTACTGTTACTATCTTACCAATACTGTATAGTATTCTATACACCTAATTGTATGCCCTGTCTTTTAGAGCATGTTTCTAATCAACAGACCAGACATCTTTTCAACTAAAATGTTTTGTATATTTTACTTATCAAATAGCAGCATTTTCATAATTTACAAAAAGTACATGTAAACCTATTAATTCAAAATCTTAGTAATTTCAAAGGTTCATACGACAAACATAACCAAAACACAAAACAGGACAACATGCTACTATATTGCTTCCAATATTCTTTACATTTTTCTTACGGTCAAACTAAATGACAGAAATATGGACGCCATATGATGAGTCATCGTAATGCACAAACAAATAGCGAAGCTAATCTTACTCAGGCTTAGTTGGCACTCTTCATCATCCACACAAAGATAACATAGAGTTTCACATTGTATTGACGAGACGCTGGACTGCATTTGGACTACAAACTAGAATAGCTACAATAACATACATATACATCATGTTGACATGACATATTCCACATAAATTAATTTCTAGTCATTTTTCAGATAAGAGGATATGCATAAAGGATGTCACTGTTTCAGCATGAGGTCACGAACGAGTTCCCATCTTTCTCTTGCGCTCTATCATGAACTTTTTTTAAAATAAACTCCTGTTAAAAGGCTGAAAAATAAGTTATGTTTGGTCAACCAACAGACATTTGCTCATTGAACAAAGATTTGCTTACTTATTTTGCTTTCCAGTAGAAAAAAATACATAACCTCTCCTGTTCCCCTAAAAGGTCATATATTACAATATAAGCCTGTCTAAATCCTACTTGTTCCTCTTTTAGTAGGGAATTTGATACCGTAGTTTGAACCAATGTTGCTTGTTGGTCTTGTGGGGTGTCACAGTTTGGAGGCAGTTGTTATCTGTGCATTTTTGCCTGGTGAACTCTATGGGCTGTGAAAATATTTGCATACCCTTATGACCTATAGTGCATAACTGCTATCGATCACTTCGGCACTCCCTGCAACCCCAGACATCAGCGCCTATGAGTAGACAGAAAAAAGGAGAGAGAGGGCGAGCAGAGTGGAGGAGAGAGAGAAGGGAATCTGGATATAGGAGCGTTCTAAAATATTCTAAAAATACCAAATGAAGGGTGGGAGAAATGCCGAAGTAAGTAATGTAATGAACGTAAAAAGAGGACAATGTATAGATCAGACAGCTCTAGAGTAGTCCTCTAAACCAAGTCTAGTTGCATTGCTTATATTACTAAATTCACCTTGATTTGTGCTTGTATTTTAAATCACGTAAACATTTTGTGAGGTTAGGGGCTAAAATATGAAGGTTTCTGAACCCCACGGGTGGAAGTTACAGATATTTTAACTGGAGTGCCATTTCAAATAACCAGTGCACCATTGAGTACTGTTATAAGTCACAGCACATCCCTTCAGAAATACAATGAAAGGGAAACGTGTATTCAGTGAGTCAAGGTAATGGGGCTCGTGGCTAGTGCCATGCCATGCGGAGTGCTCAAACACATAGTTGATAGTAAGATGAGGTAAAGGTAACTTCTTTCTCGAGCAAACATTCCTTAGAATAACTATTGAGTAGGTAGGTATGGTGGAGGAGGGGCGTTGTCATTTCACTCATAAAAAGGGAGTGTTGCTTTTTCTTTGATTCTCTGCTGCTATCCCTTCCGGTCCTGTATTACTGAAAGCCAATCACAGAGCTCTGGTTACATAAGGATAAACGCGTGAAATGGAAAAGAGGGTCAGAATAAGATTCAGGGACTGCTGTGCAGGAAAATAAATGTATTAGGAGTCATTTGGGTTAATAAAAGACAATATGGTTGACTGATGACTCTGGACTCATCAGTAGAAGAGACTTCCATGAATATGAATGTGTAGCAGCTCTCTGCTGTGCAATATTATTGGTAAACCAAAACATCTCCAAGACATCACATTATGGATGTTCTTGTGGAGATGTTCCTTATCTCACTGCTCGGCTGGTTTTGCTCTAGAACATGCAATGCGTGTGTGTCAGCTGTAGGCCTATTTCTTGGATATGTACATCAAAATATGAACACTTGGCTCAAGAAGGGACAGGCACACTGCGTTGTGTCTTCGTTGTGTCTCACAGTGCAGTCATAATAGACCCAGTGTACTCGGATGAAAACCAATGTATAGCAGCGCAGAAGCAAGCAAGGGTAATCTTTGTTTGTTTGAGAATTTTCTAGGAGACAATTCCCCCCCCCCCTGCAATTATCCTTACAGAATGTCAGCAAAATGTTTCAGCAATGCATTATGCACTACTGCCAATATAAGCTAGTGTCAATGTCTGCTTTAGGCAAGATAACAAGTTCGACTGACCAACTGCATAAACTGTTTGACTCCATATTGGTATTTACTCTGATTGGGAAGAATGGTTCACAACAAACTCCAAATGGTTTCAGTCCAAATGTGTTTCATGGTGACTCCATTTCTTTCTCATTATTGTCTCTCTTGACTACCAGCCACCCTAAATCTAAAGCAATAATCTTGTTGTTCACAGATAAGGTTCAAACTGCTTTTCTTAACAAAACTGCTTTGTAGTGCTTCGTTCCCTTGGGGGACTCTTCTGGTTAGATGTTTCTTCAATTGAAAAGATAATGTAACATACCTCAAGCTGTGTATAGTGCCGTCTTCCCTTTCGGATACAATGCTCCTTCCCATGGGGGTTTAATCATATTTCTACATACTGTCGGAGTATGTCGCAAGGAGCAATATCGGCTGGCAAACTCAAAGTACAGGGCCAATTTATGACAATAGTATAAAATGATTGGTTTTAAACCAGTAACTACGTTAATTGGATCTAAACTGCCCATGATGGTACAAGAAACAGTTTGCCATGGCAACTAAAGGACAACTGATTTACTGGGGTAAAATATTAAGACTGACAATCGTAGCATGAAATCCAGTCTTACTTTACTCACATAAAGGCAGAACTAAATTCCGTAAACTATAGATGAGTGGACAACGCTTGGCATCTCAAAAGGGATTTTCAATTTAGGTAATACAGGAGATATAAGCCTATCTGTAGTTATGTTTTCGTAGCACCAAAAGTGGTGTGTATGTGGGTGGCGGTCTACATGTATGAATGATTGTCTATGTGTGTTCCTGTGTATGTGTGTGTACATTCCTGTGTGTCTCATCTATCCTCTCACATTGAACATTTGACCCCTGATCTACACTCATATATAGTTACTGTGCAGTTCTGGGTTAAAACTATACATATCTGTCACTGCAACTCAAAATGTGATCCTCGTTAATAACAAAATAACAATAATACTGTCTTTACATTCATATCAACCCGAATTCACAGGTTAAAATAATCTATACGTGTTTGAATGAGACCATATTTCAATAAATAATTGATGAAAATAAAAATTATAACAACCAAAGTGTTCAAATCTTAATTTTGATATGAATCATACAGTGGCATGTCATTAACAATGTGATATCCGTTAAGAATTTAGAATAAAATGGATGCTTAATGGTCTTGGACGACCTCTGGTGAGCATCATTTAACCGCTCTCATGTAGACAAATACTTTTTTGCTTTGTTCACATGGAGCAAGGTTAACATCAAAGGAAAAAGGCATGAGCAAACATCCATCTCTGCTCTTTTAGCTTGTCTGGAACCTCAACTGACTCTCAACTCACCTGGAGCGGAGGTCTGCAACTGAAGCTGAAAAACCCACACAATGATAGAAGAGTGAAACGGAAGAGAACGAAACCCAAAACAAACCCAGCTATGAGGTTTCTGAATGGGGGTGAACTCATGTGCTCACCCCTGGATCTGCAGCTTGGCAGTGGACCAGTTCAGCTTTACTCTAATCGCCATCATCAAAAGGACTCCTCACAACTTTTTAAAAACATCAGGACCTCGGTCCTAAAAACACAATCACATATCACACAAACTTATCTTGGTTTTCTCCCCACCTCTTCCTCCTTTGTGATCTTCTCTTTTTAATACTGAAATATTGAACGGATATTTGGACATTTTTTCCCCCTCGCCGTGACCTTCGATTCCCTTTTATTTTCTCTGTCTCCTTCCTTCCTTTATTTTCCCATTTTTTCCCATTTAGCCCACCTTCTGTGGGTTGGTGGCACGCACACCCTGCTCATACGTGATCCGCTGGCTGATCAGATACTGGGCAGCTTGTGTTGCCGCGGGCGACCCTGTTATGGTAACTTTACGGTTTCGCGTGCCGGGGATGAACTCTCCCTTTTTGGAGATCTGGATGCGGGCGCCTGTCAGCTCCTGGTACTCCACCAGCGTTTTACCACCTTTCCCCAGGATGGCGCCCACCAGATTCTCGGGCACGGCAATCTCCACCACGTCCTTGGCCCCGTCTCCCAGCTTCTCTGTGGCCAGCAGGGAAGAGGCCATCAGTGGGGATGAGGCGTTCAGGTAGCCGTTGGAGGCCCCTGTGGCGGCAGCCAGCGAGCCCAGGGAGAAGCCGCCCAGGCCGACAGCGGGGTGGCCGGGGCCGCCGGAGGCATCGCTGGCATAGGAGGCCAGGAGGTTAGCGGCGGCAGCAGCGGCTGGGTTAGCGCTAGCAGCCACGGCGGCCAGGACCCCAGAGGCGGCAGCCGGGTTGAGGCCCAGACCCAGGGTGTTGGTGTTGTAGCCATAGCTGGCCAGAGTGTTGAGGGCCGAGGTGATGGCCAGCAGGTCATTGCCAGAGAAGCTGGACATGGTGCCCGGGAAGCCGCCCATTCCTGCCAGGCCGGCCTGGCCCAGAAGGCTGGAGGCAGTGGCGGCAGCCGCGGCTGCGTTGGGGAGGACCTCGGCTGAGTTGGCGTAGGGGGAACCGGTGGGGTTGGAGTTGGCCACGGGGCCTGAGATGTTGGAGTAGCTGATGTTGAGGCAGCTGCTGCTCTGAGGGTCCTCCTGGATCTTCTGCACGATGATCTCCACGGCTTTGCAGTTCTGCTCGGGTTCCCCGCTGATGGTGACCACACGCTCCTGCAGGTTGATGCCTTCAGGCTTCTGGGACAGCTGCACCCAGGCACCCGACTGCTCCATCACCGCCTTGACCGTGGCCCCGCCCTTACCGATGATCAGCCCAGCCGTGCTGTTGGGCACAATCAATTTAGCCTGCAGAGGAATGTTGGGAGCCAGAGGGAGGAGGGGAGGAAGCAAGGGAGAGAGAGAGTGAGTGATTGTTAAGTAGGAAAGAGAGGTAGATAAATATATCTCTCACAGAGTCATTCTACTATCCCAGCCCCCCTGCTTTACTCAGCAATGTGTTAATCCCAGGGGTTAAGGCTACAGCTGTCGTCCAGCTCTGTGGCAGTGTGGAGGACCTAGTGGGCGGTTGGCCGTTAAAAATAACCCATTGCCTTCACATATTCCTGACCCTGTCAAGACTCGGGTTGTGGGGCAGGTAACCGGTAAGAAGGCTCGCCCCTGTCAGAAAAAGTGTGCGGCAAGTGTGACTGTGTTCTTGCCATGTGCTGACCATGTGTCCTTATGACCAGGTTTGCCATGTCCAAGGTTTTCCATCCAAATTGGGCTACTTTGAAAACGATGTTGTGGGTAAAAATGTTTTGGTGGCGGGCTGCGGGTTTTTGGGCTACTTCTAAGTTGCACTGCGACCTCCATTGCATTTCTCTTTATAAACAACAATGTATTTCAAAGTGACCTAATGACTATCAGGCAGTGAGGCAGGCTGTTGCTGAGTGAGTGAGTGGTGGGGAGGGCCGGAGGGGTATTTGTTGAGCGAGCGCAGCAGCAGGCAGCTGAGTCCACTATTGGCTGAGTTTACATGAGTGAGAGGATACATAGGAGCAGACGCGCATGTCATGACAACTTTTTTACCAGTTGTAGGTTATTTATTTATTTTCAACCTTTTTTCCATAAAACTTTAATATCCTAGAATTGATGCGCATCAAGAAATAACGGTGTCATAGCACTGGAAAACGACTTTGGGCACATTAGATAAAAAATTTACTTGGAGGTGGTTTAAAGTCCATTCTAAATGTCAACTTTGCTTATGGAAAACCATATCAAACTAAGTGTTTTATGCATGTTCAGTTCTTGGGTCTCGAAGGCTGCACAAGTTGAAATTTGAAATGGAGGTTATGGATCCCCCTCCTGTGCTTCTGTTATGGGGAAGTCCTCAATGGTACTGACATTTAAATGTGGAGAATGATATCTGTTGGCCATCAAGTAGCCTATTAATTTATCTGCCATTGTAGGCTACTGTAGTCTACCATTTGATACAATAAATATGTTAAAATGTCGATATCACTGGAGTCATTACAAATCAATTAGTGCCACTTGTGTAGCCTACCTGGAGCTGGCAAACCAATTTAATAAATAGCCTATAACTTCAGTTTATTGTTATTGTAGCCTTGTGTTATTATGCAGTTATTAATTCATTAAATTGGAAGTTATCAAAGCTCTATCGCAATTGATGATTAGTAGTTAGAATGCATTTGATTGGCGGTAACAGTAGTCAGATTAGGCTAAAGAGAAAAAAAACACTGTCTGTTGTTGACAAGCATATTCAGGTCATATCCATATTCCTAATATTTGGTTCAGTGATTGAAAGTATTACCCCATCCTCAGTAGCCTATTCCAGCAGGCTATTGGGCAACACAAGCACTTCTTACCTCGAAATCACCTTGCTATTCATGTTGAATAAATGAGTCTGTCAATTTGAACGAAGCAAGCCACTAAATCATTCTGCTTACATCTTGCCTACATCTTGGCTAGGCTACTGTAGGCTATCTGAAATTAGATGTAGGCCTATCAGGGCTATAGGCTACCTGCATATAGCTAAGATCCTCCTGATTCCTGCTTACAAGCAAAAATTAAAGCAGGAAGCACCAGTGACTTGGTCTATAAAAAAGTGGTCGGATGAAGCAGATGCTAAACTACAAGACTGTTTTGCTATCACAGACCGGAACATGTTCCGGGATTCTTCCGATGGACTTGAGTATATCACATCAGTCACTGGCTTTATCAATAAGTGCATTGAGGATGTCGTCCCCACAGTTACTGTACGTACATACCCCAACCAGAAGCCATGGATTACACGTTAAATTTACACTGAGCTAAAGGGCCACTTTCAAGGTGTTGGACTCTAACCCGGAAGCTTACAAGAAACCTTGCTATGCCCTGCGACGAACCATCAAACAGGCAAAGCGTCAATACAGGGCTAAGATTGAATCATACTACACCGGCTCCGACGCTCGTCCTATTACAGAATCCAAAGGGAAGCACAGCCGCGAGCTGCCCAGTCACATGAGCCTACCAGATGAGCAAAATCACTTCTATGCTCGCTTCGAGGCAAGCAACACTGAGGCATGCATGAGAGCATCAGCTGTTCCGGACGACTGTGTGATCACGCTCTCCGTAGCCAACGTGAGTAAGAACTTTAGACACAAGGCTGCGGGGCCAGACGAATTACCAGGACGTGTGCCCCGGGCATGTGCTGACCAACTGGCAGGTGTCTTCACTAACATTTTCAACATGACCCTGATTGAGCCTGTAATAGCAACATGTTTCAAGCAGACCACCATGGTCCCTGTGCCCAAGAGCAGAAAGGCAACCTGCCTAAATGACTCACTCACATCCGTAGCCATGAAGTGCTTTGAAAGGCTGGTCATGGCTCACATCAACACCATTATCCCAGAAACCCTAGATCCACTCCAATTTGCATACCGTCCAAACAGATCCACAGATGATGCAATCTCTATTGCACTCCACACTGCCCTTTCCCACCTGGACAAAAGGAACACTTACGTGAGAATGCTATCCATTGACTACAGCTCAGCATTCAACACCATAGTAACCTCAAAGCTCATCACTAAGCTAAGGATCCTGGGACTAAACACCTCCCTCTGCAACTGGATCCTGGACTTCCTGACAGGCTGCCCCAAGGTGGTGAGGGTAGGTAGCAACACATCTGCCACGCTTTTCATCAACCTTGGAGCCCCCCTGGTGTGCGTGCTCAGTCCCCTCATGTACTCCCTGTTCACCCACGACTGCATGGCCAGGCACGACTCCAACGCCATCATTAAGTTTGCTGACGACACAACAGTGCCTGATCACCGACAACGACGAGAGACAGCCTATAGGGAGGAGGTCAGAGACCTGGTCGGGTGGTGCCAGAATAACAACCTATCCCTCAACGTAACCAAGACTAAGGAGATGATTGTGGACCACAGGAAAAGGAGGACCGAGTACGCACCTATTCTCATCGACAGGGCTGTAGAGGAGCAGGTTGAGAGCTTCAAGTTCCTTGGTGTCCACATCACCAACAAACTAGTATGGTCCAAACACACCAAGACAGTCGTGAAGAGGGCACGAGAAAGCTGATTCACCCTCAGGAAACTAAAAAGATTTGGCATGGGTCCTGAGATCCTCAAAAGGTTCTACAGCTACAACATCGAGAAAATCCTGACTGGTACGGCAATCGCTCGGCCTCCCACTGCAAGGCACTACAGAGAGTAGTGCGTACGGCTCAGTACTTCACTGGGGCTAAGCTGCCTGGACCTCTACACCAGGCGCTATCCAGGACCTCCAGGACCTCTACACCAGGCGCTATCAGAGGAAGGCCCTAAAAATGGTCAAATTGCCACCCCAGTCACAGACTGTTCTCTCTACTACCACATGACAAGCGGTGCCGGAGAGCCAAGTCTAGGACAAAAAGTCTTCAACAGTTTTTACCCCCAAGCCAAAAGACTCCTTAACAGGTAATCAAATGACTACCCGGACTATTTGCATTGTGCCCCCCCCCGCCAACCCCCCTCTTTTACGCTGCTGCTACTCTCTGTTTATCATATGTGGACAGTCGCTTTATTTACCTTTATTTAACTAGGCAAGTCAGTTAAGAACAAATTCTTATTTTCAATGACGGCCTAGGGGAAGAACGACAGATTTGTACCTTGTCAGCTCGGGGGTTTGAACTTGCAACCTTCCGGTTACTAGTCCAACGCTCTAACCACTAGGTTACCCTGCCGCCCTGCCACTAGGCTACCCTGCCGCTTTAACCATACATTCATGTACATATGTACATACTACCTCGATTGGCCCGACCAACCAGTGCTCCCGCACATTGGCTAACAGGGACCGCTGCATTGTGTCCCGCCACCCACCAACCCCTCTTTACGCTACTGCTACTCTCTGTTCTTCATATATGCATAGTCACTTTAACCATATCTACATGTACATACTACCTCAATCAGCCTGACTAACCGGTGTCTGTATGTAGCCTCGCTACTGTTATAGCCTCACTACTGTATATAGCCTCGCTACTGTTTTTCACTGTCTTTTTACTGTTGCTTTTATTTCTTTACCCACCTATTGTTCACCTAATACCTTTTTTGCACTATTGGTTAGAGCCTGTAAGTAAGCATTTCACTGTAAGATCTACCTACACCTGTTGTATTCGGCGCACGTGACAAATAAAACCAAGGCAAAGTTGGAAAGAATTGCAATCATAAACCCAGATTTTAGTCTGTAGCCTATGCCTATTGAAATGACAAGACAATCTCGCAAATGGGCCATTTATAACGGTTTGTAGTCTTAACATCTGACATAATAACGACATAATTGCCAGTTTTTTTAAGTGTTTTTTGCGCAGAGACTTTGAAATCCTCTGTCCAACTTTCATCACTCAAACTCTCCTGTCTGATATATTTATAGTTATGCACATGCGCAAAAGGGATTTATTTACAATTATAGACTGGGTGGTTCGAGCCCTGAATGCTGATTGTGGTATATCAGACCGTATACCACGTGTATGACAAAACATTTATTTTCACTGCTCTAATTACATTTGTAACCAGTTTATAATCGCAATAAGGCACCTTGGGTGTTTGTGGTATATGGCCAATATACAACTGCTCAGGGCTGTATCCAGACACTCCGCGATTTGCTTAAGAACAGCCCTTAGCCATCGTATATTGGCCATATACCACACCCTCGTGCCATATTGCTTAAGTATGCCATATTGCCATAAGTATGCCACGGGTATGACAAAAAAAGTTTTACTGTTCTAATTATGTTGGTTTAACCAGTTTACTGTATAATAGCAATAAGGAACTTCTGGGGTTTGTGGTATATGGCCAATACACGGCTAATGGCTCTATCCAGGCATTCTTGCAATATATTCAAATTCCTTTATTACGTCACGTCATAGCTCGCATTTATTATTTTGATGAAAACCAGATGCAGCTTCTAACGTCATTACAAGTTAAGTCGATATTTCTTCTTAATTGGCCCGATAACGTTATGGAAAAAGGGTTTATTGCATAAATGTGTCAACTCCTCTCGTTGCAGAAAAAATGTTGGCTACTTTTCAGGCTTTCTGTACGTACGGATTTTGAGTGGTCACTGGGTTAGACATTTTAGTTAGACCTGGAAACCCTGCTTATGACATGTCAATATTGTAGACAATCAGACAGATCATCAGGGAAGGAAACATGCTTTGATCTGTCAAGTATGATGGTTGGTCAGGGCTGGCTGACTGAGTGGACCGTGCCTCACCTGTTTGACACGGTCGGGGTTGACAGTGGTCTGTGGTTGCAGTATGCTGACTGGCTCTGTTTTCTGGGCGCTCTGAGGCATCTCACGGACTTTTTCCGCGATGAAGCTGTGGACGCTATTCAGCGCCTCGACTGTACCCTGTATCAGACATACACGCTCTGTGGTTCCTGTGTGGAGAGAACAGAAAACATATCAATACTACTTTCTTTGGGATCGCAGTCTTATGAGAACATAGATTCTTGTGCCTTGGGGTCAGCGTCTGCTATCGCTGTAGTATATCACTTGCAAGAGACTTCCTTGTTCAATTTAAGGAACAGGATTGCTTGGATAAAACATGTTTTAATCAAGTACCTGTTTTACTAAAACTAGTACTTAGTGTTGCAAAGCAACCTCATTTATAACTTAATAGCTACTTATGCAGTGACACTTTGCAGAAAAAAATGGATGCTCAAGGTTTGTTATCACAGTTTCTTTATGCAGTGGTGCTAATTGCTAACCTATCCCATAATATTCCACCCCCCAAGTAGACGCTCAAAAATAGAGCAGCTAAAAGAGTATGATTCCTCCTAAATTATGTAACTCTTCCAGGGCCCTGGAATGCAAGGCCTTTCCTTTCCACACTGCCCCGTCCATAGTCTCCACACACCCTTCCTTCTTGCAAGTTTCTTTCTACACCCCCGTTGTCGGGCCTACCGGAATTCCGTTGCCATGGTTAAGGAGCTGCGCTGTGGAAACAGGTGATGTAACAGCATGTCCTTTCTATAGCCTGCTTCTCTTCCTTTGACTCCTTCTCTTTCTCTCCCTCTCTTACTCCCCTCGTCTGCCTTGCTTTATTTCTCTCCTTCCTTCGCACAGATTCACATTCAAGGCAAACATAAATACGTTTTACCTCATTTCTACCAGCATGTCACATGTGGAACCAGAGGGGGAAAAAAACTCGAGACCACCTTTACTCCACACACAGAGACGCATAAAAAGCTCTCCATTTGGCAAATCTGACCATAATTATATCCTCCTGATTCCTGCTTACAAGCTAAAACTAAAGCAGGAAGTACCAGTGACTCATACATATCCCAACCAGAAGCCATGGATTACAGGCAACATCCGCACCGAGCTAAAGGCTAGCGCTGTCGCTTTCAAGGAGCTGGATCCGGACGCTTACAATAAATCCTGCTATGCCTTCAGATGAACCATCAAACAGGCAAAGCGTCAATACAGGACTAAGATTGAATCCTACTACACCGGCTCTGATGCTCGTCGGATGTGGCAGGGCTTGAAAACTATTACGGACTACAAAGGGAAACCCAGCCACGAGCTGCCCAGTGGCGTGCTCCTACCAGACGAGCTAAATGCCTTTTATGCTCGCTTCGAGGCAAGCAAAACTGAAGCATGCATGAGAGCATCAGCTGTTCTGGATGACTGTGCAATCACGCTTTTCACGCTGATCCTCAACACTGGGGCCCCTCAGGGGTGCGTGCTTAGTCCCCTCTTGTACTCCCTGTTCACCCATGACTGCGTGGCCAAGCATGAATCCAACACCATCATAAAGTTTTCTGACGACACAACAGTCCGACAACGATGATATAGCCTAGCCTAGGAGGTCACAGTCCTGGCAGTGTGGTGCCAGGACAACAACCTTTCCCTCAATGTGAGCAAGCAAGGCAGTAATGTAGCGGGTTGAGAGTTTCAAGCTCCTTGGTGTCCATAATACCAACGAACTATCACGGTCCAAACACACCAAGACAGTTGTGCCCTCTTCACGACACCTTTTCCCCCTCAGGAGACTGAAAAGATTTGGTATGGGTTCCCAGATCCTTAAAAAGTTCTACAGCTCCATTATCGAGAGCATCCTGACCGGTTGCATCACCGCCTGGTATGGCAACTGCTCAGCATCTGAACATAAAGCACAATATAGGGTAGTGCATATGTCCCATCACTGGGGATTAAGCTTCCTGCCATCCAGGACCTATATATTTAACATTTTTATTTAACCTTTATTTAACCAGGAAGGGCTCATTGAGATTTGAAATCTCTTTTTCAACAGCTTCCTGGCCAAGATAGGCAGCACCAAGTTATTACACAATTACAGACAGACAACCTGAAAAACTACAAGTAATGTAGTAAAAAACAGAGAATTCACAAGAGGATAACAATCATAAAACAGCAAATTAAAAACATTGACAGGTCAGGGAATCTGCCTCAAAATCCTTCATCAATGATTTAAAAACACCAATCAGTTCTTCCAGTTGAAAAGTATTTTGTAAGGCGCTTCAAGCCGATGGCGCAGAGTACATAAAAGCCATTTTACCAAATTCAGTTCGGACATTTGGAACAGTTAGCAGGATAAAGTCCTGCGAACAAAGAGAGTACCCACCACATTTCTGAACAATATTTTGTTAGTTGTTGAGTATGCAATTTAAAAGAGAGGCCATCATCAATTCAAATTCTAAGATATTTATATGAGGTTACAGTCTCAATCTCATTGCCCTGACAGGTAGTAATAGGTGAAAGGTTCAGAGGTCTATTTCTTGCTTTAGAAAACACCATTCGTTTAGTTTTGTCAATATTGAGGATAAGCTTCAATTGACACAAGGTATGTTGAACAGTATAAAAAGCAGTTTGCAAGTTCTGGAAAGCTTTTGTGAGAGACGAGTCACAACTATAAATAACAGTATCATCAACATAAAAGTGAAGTTGCGCATTTTGCACATTTGTCTAAATTATTTATATAAATAGTGAATAAGAGGGGACCAAGTACCAAGCCCTGGGACACACCATTACAGACAGACAATTTAACAGACATGAGTCCATCAAATTGAGTGCACTGAGTTCTATCAGAGATAGTTAGCAAACAATGCAACTGAATGCTCTGAAAGACCTAGGCTCGACAATCTCTGACTCAGCATAGCATGATCAACTGTATCAAAAGCCTTAGAGAAGTCAAGGACTTCAGTGATATCATTTAAAACCTTAATGGCTGCTGTAATTGTCTTATGCTTCTTCCTGAAGCCCGATTGGTACGTTGATAAAATAGAGTTAGTATATAAAAAGGTTTCAAATATTTTCGCCAGGGGTGACAGCTTTTAGATTGGCCTATAATTATTTAAAAGAGTTGGATCTCCCCCTTTTATTAAAAGTGGTAGGACAAATGCTGATTTCCAGATCTTTGGAATTTCATTACATCCCAGGGTTAGATTTAACAGATATGTAAGTGGTTCAGCTATGAAATCAGCTGCCAGTTTTAAAAAGCAGGGATCAAGAAGATCAGGACCTGTAGGCTTTCTCTGATCTAAGGGCTTTATGTACCTCCTGCACTGAGAATGGCAAAAAGCTAGAAGTTGGACCAGCTCTCACTGGTTCATCCACACAGGGTTGTACAGAGACAGAGGATACTGAATCAAACAGCCTACCAGATGATACAAAGTGCTCATTGAAACAATTCAGCATTTCAGTTGTCATATTCAACCACAGAGTCCTTCAATACATATGACAGTAATTCATTAACATTAGCAGACATAGCCTTCCAAAACTTTCTAGGGTCATTCTTGTTATCAGTGGTAAAAGACATAAAATATTCAGACCTGGCCTTCCTGAGAAGAAAATAACACTTGTTTCGTAGCTGCCTAAAAAGAAGCCAATCAGCATCAGAACATGATTTCCTTGCTTTAGCCCAAGCTAGATTACGTTTGTGAATAATACAAGACAGCTCAGAAGAAAACTCTGGATTATCCCGCCCTTTAACTCTGAACTGCGGAATGGGACATGTTTTTTACTATTTGGATTAAAAAGAACATCCTGACAGAAATTCCAGGCAGTTTCCACATCAGGAATAAGCTCAATCTTGCTCCAGTCAAAATAAAACAAATCATGAAAGAAAGCCTGCTCATTAAAACTCTTTAAATGTCTTACGAATAAAGCGTGGGTTTGTTTTAGGAACCTTCGTATTTCTAACAGCAACAACAGCACAATGGTCACTTAAATCATTACAGAAAACACCAACCGCAGAATATATATGTGGAACATTTGTCAATATCAAATCAATCAGGGTAGATTTCTCTGGACATTTGAGATGTGGGTGAGTTAATCAACTGGGTATGGTAAGATTCATAGAATTACAATACATTTTATAATCATCAGAGACCGACTTTAACCAACACCAGTTGAGATCACAATCAAGATCATTTCACTGTAAAGACGTTTAGACATAAGGTGCATCAGAGAAGAAAATAAATCAACGAGAGCAGAGGGGGGTCTATAACAGCCAATCAAAGTTATAGAGAGCAGAGGGGGGTCTATAACAGCCAATCAAAGTTATAGAGACCCTTTGAAACCTCAAGATTCAAAGCAAGAAATTCCAACTGTTTACAAATAGTTTCAGACTTTGCCACACTTACAAGGAATTTAGTCTTTACATATATAGCCCCCCCCCACCTTTCTTAACTTGATCAGTGCGATACACATTGTAACCATTTATACAAATATCCTTTACAAGTAAAGACTTTATGAGCCAGGTTTCAGAAAACACAATTACATCAGAATCAGTTGATTAAGCCCAAATCCTAACCCCATCAATTTTTGACAACAGTACATTTAAATGAAAAATACCAAAACCAGATCTAGATTTAAAATCAGAGGGAGTTTGGAGACATTGCATATCAGGGCCAGGTTTAGGATGCACGTTCCTTGATATCAACAAAATTAGAATAACTAGGCACCTCTGTTTAATAACCTTCCACGGCTTCTCTTTTTTAATAGACTTACTGCAAGCGAATTATACAAGTGAGTTTCCAGACAATACAAAACAGTCATTTAAAACCATTAGACTTTGGTAGTGACACAAGTTCGTAATGTTCGCATCATGCCACAAATGCATCGGCACTTGGACGAGTGGACCGAGTGAAAAAGAGCAAATTCCCGCAGACAAAATGTCTAATGGACGGGAGAGCACATTGTCAGATGTACTCACCCAGCGACAATGTATGTTTTCTCCAGAGTTCAGTAAAGTCAGTACACAAAGCAATACCACGAAAATTGTCATTTTCTCTGAGATATGTAAAAAGAAATAGAGGCCAAGGAAAGGTAAGGGGAGAGAGGGACTGTGTGTATGTATGAGTATGTATGTGAGTGTGTGAGTAGATTGGGTTGATTGAGAGAACGGGTTGGGGATTGTTGAGCTGCCTCTGATAGCCAGGCGGAGAGTGAAGAGGAGCATCTTGGACGAGACACTCCGCAGAGGGAAAGCTGAAGATAGAACCCAGGCCAGCCATAGAGAGAGTTACTTTGGTAAACTTCAAGTAAATAAGTGCAAATAGCTAAAAAAAATATATATATCAGAGTTGAGGGAGACCCGCGATCTTTGCACTAGCAAAACAAAATAGTTTGCACTACACAACAAGGAAATTGTAGATTTGCTCCACCATAAATGAATAGGTTATTAGTAGGTTAAAAACTACTAGTCACAGACAAACGACTTGACATGCTGCCATCTTGGATTGACCTATATATTGTCCCTAGAATTTCTAAGCAAACAGCTGGAGGCAGGGCTTTCTCCTATAGAGCTACATTTTTATGGAATGGTCTGCCTATCCATGTGAGAGACGCAGACTCGGTCTTAACCTTTAAGTCTTTATTGAAGACTCATCTCTTCAGTAGGTCCTATGATTGAGTGTAGTCTGGCCCAGGGGTTTGAAGGTGAACAGAAAGGCACTGGAGTGACCCTTGCTGTCTCTGCCTGGCCGGTTCCCCTCTCTCCCCTGGGATTCTCTGCCTCTAACCCTATTACGGGGGCTGAGTCACTGGCTTACTGGTCCTCTTCCATGCCGTCCCTAGGAGGGGTGCGTCACTTGAGTGGGTTGAGACACTAACGTGATCTTCCTGTCTGGCTTGGCGCCCCCCTCGGGTTCGTGCATTGGGGGAGATCTTCGTGGGCTGTACTCAGCCTTGTCTCAGGATAGTAAGTTGGTAGTTTGAAGATATCCCCCTAGTGGTGTGGGGGCTGTGCTTTGGCAAAGTGGGTGGGGTTATATCCTGCCAGTGTCTCCCAACCCCTCCTGTCTCAGCTTCCAGTATTTATGCTGCAATAGTTTATGTGTTGGGGGGCTAGGGTCAGTCTGTTATATCTGGAGTATTTCTCCTGTCATATCCGGTGTCCTGTGTGAATTTAATAATGCTCCCTCTAACTCTCTCTTTCTTTTCTCTCTTCTCTTGGAGGACCTGAGCCCTAGGACCATGCCTCAGGACTACCTGGCTTGATGACTACATGCTGTCCCCAGTCAACCTGGTCGTGCTGCTGCTCCAGTTTCAACTATTGTGCCTGCAGCTGTGGAACCCTGACCTGTTCACTGGACGTGCAACCTTGTTCCGGACCTGCTGTTTTTGACTCTCTCTCTCTATCACGCCTGTTGTCTCTAACTCTGAATGATCGGCTATGAAAAGCCAACTGACATTTACTCCTGAGGTGCTGACCTGTTGAACCCTCCACAACCACTGTGATTATTATTATTTGACCCCGCTGGTCATCTATGAATGTTTGAACATCTTGGCCCTGTACTGTTATATTCTCTACCCAGCACAGCCAGAAGAGAACTGGCCACCCCTCAGAGCCTGGTTCCTCTCGAGGTTTCTTCCTAGGTTCCTGCCTTTCTAGGGAGTTTTTCCTAGCCACCGTGCTTCTACATCTGCATTGCTTGCTGTTTGGGTTTTTAGGCTGGGTTTCTGTACAGCACTTTGTGACATCGGCAAATTACCAAATGACCTTGACTAAACTGTACCCCGCACATTGACTCTGTACTGGTACCTCCTGTATTTTGCCTCATTATTGTTATGTAATTTTCTTGTATTACTTTTAGATATCATTTTTTTACTTTACTTTATTTAGTAAATATTTTCTTAATTAACTTCATTTCTTGAACTGCATTGTTGGTTAAGGGCTTATAACTAAGCATTTCATGGTAAGGTTGTATTCAGCGCATGTGACAAATAAAATATGATTTGAAATACTTCTACACCCACATCATTCATTCAATCTCACACCACCAGCTTTACAATAAGCACTACATTGTGTTATATCTATCAAAATACAAATAAATTAATCGACTGTTGAAATGACTTGCTGGTTAACAGAAATCTGATCAAATACAACAATCCAATAAGTGAAAAATGTATTCAATACTAGTGACAATACCTTTTATCTGGGGGGGGGGTCTCTGTTAGTGACGAGAGTCATCCTAACCTTCTAACTCAGGGGAGTTTTCTCCTATCAGGAAGACCGGCCGGTTGAAACTGGCCTGTTACTTTTGCGGGTTGACACCACTCCACTCTAGCCAGTCCAGTCCTTTCCTTTTAACGTGAGTTCATCTCCCCTTACAGAATTGGGTGACACACATCTGCCCTTAGAAGAACTTGTCAACATTCAGGAAATGTCCGTCAAAGTTATCAAAACACACAGCCCACACAGTCTGGTGACAGGACAGGATCTCACTCAAACTCGATCCAACTCTGGCTGGTTGCTACTGTTCCCATTTTAGAGTCCGAAGTAAAGACATTCAACCATGTTGTCTTTCAGTAGTTATGCTGCATGGACAGAGTATAGTCCCTATGGGGCTACTACTGTAGGTTGCATCATGGGTTTACCTATACTTGTGCCTGTACCTCAAAGTGCTGTCATTCATTGACTGAGACTGGTTAAGAACCGCAATGGTTTCTTTCCAAGTCATTTGGGTGGGATTGAGGTTCTCTGGGAGCTTGGTTTACTTGACAGCGTTATTAGGAGCAGTTATAATATAGGTTATGATATGTGTGTAATAAAAATTTGAGTAACAGTATGTTTAATCTTAGAGGGAGGTCTGGCACACGGGGCAGCAGTTCCAAAGGCAGAATGAATTAGGACCTTGAATCTGGAGTCCAGTGGCTTCAGTAAAAGCCTGCCATTTTTTAACTGCAGAGGGCTATAAAGCAGTAACAACTATCTGCGTTTCACTCTGAATACTAAAAGGCTGTCTTCAAAGCATTTCAATGAGGTTACTTAACTATGTAACATGCTTTTTGATCAAACTACCTCACTCAAAATGGACTGACATGGTGTTGTTTTTCAGGGTGAGGTCAGTCTTTCTGTTTTTCGGCTAATCGAAAACATCCGCACCATATTCCTATGACATAACTATTTTATCTGTTAGTGAAGCACATTGTGTAACTTTATATGCTAGCTGAACTGACGGCTAGCTGCACAAAGCAGGGAGCCTGGATTGTTGGTTCTTTGCGCCCTTACCAAGAACTCTCAGCTTAATTTGCAGCTGCTGTGAAATTTGTGTGTGTGTGTGTGTGTGTGTGTGTGTGTGTGTGTGTGTGTGTGTGTGTGTGTGTGTGTGTGTGTGTGTGTGTGTGTGTGTGTGTGTGTGCATTTGTGCGTATATACATTAATGCGTACACGTGTGTACAGTATGAGTGAACAGTATGTTGTTCAAATACTGGGGTATGTGTAATTCTGTCAGTTATGGTTGAAGTAAGGTTGCGATTGAATGACAAAAAGAGGGCAGGGGCTGTTCGTTACTAGGCAAACATGCAAACAAAACTCTGTAGAGACGGCACAATGCCATCTAATCTGGATGAAACTTCCAAACTATTAAGAACAAGTGCTATGAAAAACCAGGCTCAGGAGGGAGAGAGAGAGGGGAAGAGGAAAATTGGCGTAGTGAGAGAGCAGTTTGGGTACAGCTGGGACTCGGTCACTTCCAAGGAGAGAGAGATTGAAACAGGCTATTTCTGGGACTGCCCCCCTTTCCCCTCCCCTCACAAACAATCATGCATCATTCACACCCTTCACTATCTCCAGTCATCTATGTCAGGCCACCACAGCAGGGCCCAGTAGGACAGTTCCCATTCCCATCAAGGCCATTCCCATCAAGGCCTTTTCATGGTTTCATGTCTTTGGAAAGTATTCAGACCCCATGACTTTTTGAAAATGTTCTTATGTTACATCCTTATTCTAAAATTGATTACCACCCCCCACATCAAACTACACACAACACCCCATAATGACAAAGCAAAAACGTATTATTATTTTATTTTTTGTAAATGTATATATTTTTTTTATATAACTGATCACATTTACATAAGTATTCAGACCCTTTACTCAGTACTTTGTTAAAGCACCTTTGGCAGTGTTTATAGCCTCGAGTCTTCTTGGATATGAAGCTACAAGCTTGGCACACATGTATTTCGGGAGTTTCTCCCATTCTTCTCTGGAGATCCTCTCAAGCTCTGTCAGGTTAGATGAAGGGCGTTGCTGCACAGCTATTTTCAGGTCTCTCCAATGATGTTAGATCGGGTTCAAGTCCAGGCTCTGGCTGGGCCATTCAAGGACATTCAGAATCCACTCCTGGTTGTCTTGGCTGTATGCTTAGGGTCAGTGTCCTATTGGAAGGTGAACCTTCGCCCAAGTCTGAGGTCCTGAGCGCTCTGGAGCAGGCTTTCATTAATGATCTCTCTGTACCCTCCCTCAATCCTGACATTTTTTGGCACCCTTCCCCAGATCTGTGCCTCGACACCATCCCTGTCCCAGAGCTCTACGGACAATTCCTTCGACCTCATGGCTTGGTTTTTGCTCTGACATGCACTGTCAGGGTGCAGCTGTAGGACCTTATATAGACAAGTGTGTGTGCCTTTCCAAATCATGTCCAATCAATTGAATTGACTGCAGGTGGACTCAAGGATGTTCAATGCGAACATTATGCACCTGAGATCAATTTAGAGTCTCATAGCAAAGGGTCTGAATACTTATAAGGTATTTCTGTTTTTATTTTTAATAAATTTGCAAAGATTTCTAAAAACCTGTTTTTTGCTTTGTCATTATAGGGTATTGTGTGTAGACTGATGAGGGAAAAAAATATTTAATCAATTTTAGAATAAGAATAAGTGTTACAGATTAAGGGGTGATCTGTGCATATTGGTATGAACATGACATGTCAACATAGGCCTCTCATAGCTCAACACAGAATGGAGATAGACCAACTGTCAAGTCTCTTCACTGACATTTTCAAACTCTCCCTGACGGAGTCTGTAATACCTAACAGACCACTACAGTCCCTGTGCCCAAGGAAGCGAAGGTAACCTGCCTAAATGATTACCGCCCCGTAGCACTCACGTCAGTAGCCATGAAGTGCTTTGAAAGGCTGGTCATGGCTCACATCAACAGCATCCTCGCGGACACCCTAGACCCACTCCAATTCGCATACCGCCCCAACAGATCCACAGATGACGCAATCTCAATTGCACTCCACACTGCCCTTTCCCACCTGGACAAAAAGAACACCTATGTGAGAATGCTGTTCATTGAACGCTGAGCTGTAGTCAACACCATAGTGCCCACGAAGCTCATCACTAAGCTAAGGATCCTGGGATTAAACACCTCCCTCTGCAACTGGATCCTGGACTTCCTGACGGGTCGCCCCCAGGTGGTAAGAGTAGGCAAATACATGTCTGCCACGCTGATCCTCAACACAGGCCCCTCAGGGTTGTGTCCCCTCCTGTACTCCCTGTTCACCCACGACTGCGTGGCCAAACCTGACTCCAACACCATCATTAAGTTTGCTGACGACATAACAGTGCTCGGCGTGATCACCGACAACGATGAGACGGCCTATAGGGAGGAGGTCAGAGAACTATCAGTGTGGTGCCAGGACAACAACCTTTCCCTCAATATGAAAAAGACAAAGGAGCTGATCGTAGACAATAGGAAAAGGCGGGCCAAACAGGCCCCCATTAACATTGCCCGGGCTGTAGTGGAGTGGGTCGAGAGTTTCAAGCATACCAAGACAGTCATGAAGAGGGCACGACAAAACCTTTTCCCCCACAGGAGACTGAAAAGATTTGACATGGGTCCCCAGATCCCCAAAAGGTTCTACAGTTGCACCATTGAGAGCATTATGACTGGTTGCATCACCGCCTGGTATGGCAACTGCTCGGCAACTGACCGCAAGGCGCTACAGAGGGTAGCAGTACATCACTGGGGCCAAGCTTCCTGCCATCCAGGACCTATATAATAGGCGGTGCCAGAGGAAAGCCCATAAAATTGTCAGAGACTCCAGTCACCCAAGTTATAGACTCTCTCTGCTACCGCACGGCAAGCGGTACCAGAGAGCCAAGTCTAGGACCAAAAGGCTCCTCAACAGCTTCTACCCCCAAGCCATAAGACTGCTGAACAATTAATAAAATCGCCACTAGACTACTTACATTGCCCCCCCCCCCCCCCCCTTTTTATACACTGCTGCTTCTCGCTGTTTATTATCTATGCAGAGTCACTTCATCCCTACCTACATGTACAAAAAAACTCAACTAACCTGTACCCCCGCACACTGACTCGGTACCGGTACCCCCTCTGTATATAGCCTCGTAATTGTTATTCTTATTGTGTTACTTTTTATTATTATTTTTTACTTTAGTCTATTTGGTAAATATTTTCTTAACTCTTCTTGAACTGTACTGTTGGTTAAGAGCTTGTAAAATGTACAATCAATCCTTATCCCAGTCTGCTGTTCCCACATGCTTCAAGAGGGCCACCATTGTTCCTGTTCCCAAGAAAGCTAAGGTAACTGAGCTAAACGACTAGCACTCACTTCCGTCATCATGAAGTGCTTTGAGAGACTAGTCAAGGACCATATCACCTCCACCCTACCTGACACTCTAGACCCACTCCAATTTGCTTACCGCCCCAATAGGTCCACAGACGACGCAATCGCAACCACACTGCACACTGCCCTAACCCATCTGGACAAGAGGAATACCTATGTGAGAATGCTGTTCATCGACTACAGCTCAGCATTTAACACCATAGTACCCTCCAAACTCGTCATCAAGCTCGAGACCCTGGGTCTCGACCCCGCCCTGTGCAACTGGGTACTGGACTTCCTGACAGGCCGCCCCCAGGTTGTGAGGGTAGGTAACAACATCTCCACCCCGCTGATCCTCAACACTGGGGCCCCACAAGGGTGCGTTCTGAGCCCTCTCCTGTACTCCCTGTTCACCCACGACTGCGTGGCCATGCACGCCTCCAACTCAATAATCAACTTTGCGGACGACACTACAGTGGTAGGCTTGATTACCAACAACAACGAGACGGCCTACAGGGAGGAGGTGAGGGCCCTCGGAGTGTGGTGTCAGGAAAATAACCTCACACTCAACGTCAACAAAACAAAGGAGATGATTGTGGACTTCAGGAAACAGCAGAGGGAGCACCCCCCTATCCACATCGACGTGACAGTAGTGGAGAGGGTAGTAAGTTTTAAGTTCCTCGGCGTACACATCACGGACAAACTGAATTGGTCCACGCACACAGACAGCGTTGTGAAGAAGGTGCAGCCGCGCCTCTCCATCCTCAGGAGGCTGATTTGTGCAATATACGACTGATTGTTGTCCTATGGACAGAGTCTCCCACCTCAGCTGTAGATCTCTGCAGTTCATCCAGAGTGATCATGGGCCTCTTGGCTGCATCTCTGATCAGTCTTCTCCTTGTATGAGCTGAAAGTTTTTAGAGGGACGGCCAGGTCTTGGTAGATTTGCAGTGGTCTGATACTCCTTCCATTTCAATATTATCGCTTGCACAGTGCTCCTTGGGATGTTTAAAGCTTGGGAAATTTTTGTATCCAAATCCGGCTTTAAACTTCTTCACAACAGTATCTCGGACCTGCCTGGTGTGTTCCTTGTTCTTCATGATGCTCTCTGCGCTTTTAACGGACCTCTGAGACTATCACAGTGCAGGTGCATTTATACAGAGACTTGATTACACACAGGTGGATTGTATTTATCATCATTAGTCATTTAGGTCAACATTGGATCATTCAGAGATCCTCACTGAACTTCTGGAGAGAGTTTGCTGCACTGAAAGTAAAGGGGCTCAATAATTTTGCACGCCCAATTTTTCAGTTTTTGATTTGTTAAAAAAGTTTGAAATATCCAATAAATGTCGTTCCACTTCATGATTGTGTCCCACTTGTTGTTGATTCTTCACAAAAAAATACAGTTTTATATCTTTATGTTTGAAGCCTGAAATGTGGCAAAAGGTCGCAAAGTTCAAGGGGGCCGAATACTTTCGCAAGGCACTGTATGTATATACTGTACGCTATATCATCTACATGTATCACTAGCCATCACTATGCCACTTTGTTTACATACCCTACATTACTCATCTCATATGTATATACTGTACTCGATACCATCTACTGCATCTTGCCTATGCCGTTCTGTACCATCACTCATTCATATATCTTTATGTACATATTCTTTATCCCTTTACACCTGTGTGTATAAGGTAGTAGCTGTGGAATTGTTAGGTTAGATTATTCTTGGTTATTACTGCATTGTCGGAACTTGAAGCACAAGCATTTCGCTACACTCGCATTAACATCTGCTAACCATGTGCATGTGACAAATAAAATTTGATTTGAAGTAAGGTCTGATTTGATTTGAAAAGTCATTGCTATGGTATAGCCTATCTGTTTGTCATTAAAAACAAGTTTGATAAAATACTGCAGCAGAATTTACAACATGTTTGCACTAAGCTCAGTAGGGAATAAATCACGAAAGGTAGAACGAAAATGAAAGGTTACAGACTTGCGATGAGGAACAAGGTAGTCAAAATAAAATGCAATTGATTAGCTTTGTTTCTTGTCTTTGAATTCCTCAGTAAAAAATAACAGCTGCAAACTTTGAACAGGTGCAAAAGCCTTGTATATTTGGTCATATACGTGTACATTGAATACATGCAGACTTTCTGGAAGAGTTCCGGCCCATTGTGTGAGATGGTGTAGTAGTTTCATTTTACTTTGGGGACCCTAGCAGTACCCAATGACATCGCTGCCAGCACCCTCTCCCTGAACTCCTCACAACACGATGGGGAGGAGCAGAGCAGGTGGTGCTCTATCGACACATTCACCACCCAGCGAGAGGAAGAGGATACAAAAGCACAACTGCATCAAAGTGTGTTTTCGATGTAGACAAACAAAGTAGTAGTGTTGCACGGTATACCTCTTCTTTTTCTCTTCACTTTCGGTACTTCTGTCAAATGTGTCTCACGTCATCTACTGGTTGAGAGAGGATCAAGTCTGTCTATCAGCACAGCCAATGTCCTCTTATAGCACGAGAGCACAGTGCCTGTTGCACTTACTCATTACTAGCTCTAGCCTGTCCTGAAGAACCACTACTCTCACTGCGAGTCTGGGCTGCATCACCACTTATGCTGCACAGAAGTTATTAACACACTTGAATAATACAACATGGCATGTAGCAATTTTGAAACTAGCAACGCGCATGCCCCGCCCAGCTGAGGATCTGTCTTTCAGCCATCTATTTCCTGTGTTTGAGGGGCGCTAAATCCGCTTGTTACTTAAATCTCGCTGGATTGATTGCTTTAATTTTACTCCTGCGACTCATTTCACACTTTTGCTTGTGTCTGTCAATTTTCTTTCCATGAACGTTACGACCGCTGAAATGCTTGTAATGACCTGTCAACGCTTCATCAGAGATTGAACTCACCGTCTCGACACATCACAAGAAAGAGAAGGAAAAAAACGTCATTTTGATGGGTGTTCATTTTTTGTGTACTTGAAAAAAAGTAAGAATCTAACAGTTGAAATGTTTATAAATTAGATGAGCTGAAATGAAAGCAACTTTCGAAAATGAGCTCTCGGATTACAGTGATATTATGTATGATCTCGCAAACATTGTAAAGTATGTTTATGTGACTGCAGTTAGGGTATACTGAGAAAGTGTTTGGTGGTTGCAGCCTTGTTCCTCCCTTTGCGTTAATGTATTCATATATGCAACAACAAAAAACTGGATTATAAAAATTCCAACATTTTGGAGTATCTTAATTCATTGTTCAAATGTGCATGTATTAGAATTGTTTTTAAAACCTTTTAACAATTTCGATGACCGTTGCTATAGAATCATTTCTGTTCACAAAAGAAAGCTTACAGCAGAAGTTAACATCAACTGACTACCCTAGTACCTTGTTTGTAATCATATGCAAACCATAATGCAAAATGCTGATGATTGTCACCCAAAAACTTTTTTCATTCACTTCATCTCCCCTGCCTCACATCTCTCCCAAGATCATATTTGCTCAAGCCTAGAACTTAGTGTGTATATGTCGTCATGGGTCTTAAAGAGACAGCACCCACTTTTACAAAATAATAGATTGCATCTTCCATGCAAATAATAAAATAAGCCCCAAATGGAAGGTAAACATTGTTTTTCATCTGTAGCCCCATGAATTCAGCCAAAACAAGCTCAATAACTAATTGTATTCACCTGTATAGTAAATAGGCCTAGGCTACATCTTGATTCACCCAGTTTATCAATAGACTTGAGATTGACCATTCAAATCATTTGCATACTTGTATAATTGTTTTCTTAATGCATTCATTCAAACATCTACAATTTCAAATGTAATAATATTGAACTCAAAAGAACTGTCTGGATCGAGTGCCATTCTGTGACTGGCTAATACGCCTTATTTTTTCCCTTGGTATCGTTTTGCTATAGTTTTGGTATCGAGCATTGTGATGCTGACCCTGGTATCGATATCAAAGTCAAAATTCTGATATCGTGACAACACTACAAAGGAGTGCTGCTACATTGTATGCAAAAGTAAGCCATTACTATAGTTCATTTTCAGCGTGTCATGGTGACGATCGATGAATCCAGTTTTTCAGATAGTGCAGTAGTGGGAACAGGAGATACCCTAAAAGGGAAATATTATTGTACTTCTATTCTTTGCCGAGGTTCAATAATTATTGGTAACACTTTATATATGGATAGTCAATCTGTAGATGCTCTACAGACTATCAGTAACATTTAATTTAACTAACACTAACCTTAACCCTTATCCTAACCCTAAACTTAACCCTAACCCTTATTCTAAACCTAACCGTAGCAAGCAGTTGCTTATCAACAGATCGTTTGTTGAGAGTATGACAACCTGTAGAGCATCTACAGATGGACTATCCAAATAAAGTGTGACCTAATATTTTGCCAAGGTTTAGTCCAAGTGCAGTATATCACAACTTCCGCGTGTCAGAACATAGCCCATATTTGAGCCATATTGCCATTTTTGTTCAATCAGTTAGAGGTGAGCCAGCAACTGGAGCGTTGCCAGTTCTAATCCAGTGTCCGACAAGAAAAAATCTGTCTGAAAGTGACCTGGCAACTGGAAGGTTGCTGGTATCAATTCCTAGATGCCATTACCTGCTGTTGTGCCATTGAGCAAGGCACATAACCCCCCACAACAACAGGTGCCCAGAGTGGCAGCCCCTTGCACCTCTCCAAAAACCTGTATGTGTGTCTTTCGGATGGGTTGGATTAAAAGCGGAAGTCAAATTTGTGTGCAATTGGCTAATAAAGTAATCTTAATCTTAATCAACAGCGAGCCGCCCGACACCTGTTATTTTCCAGAAGGTTGAAGCTTCCTCAGCCATGAAGGACAAACGCATACACTTTACTGCGGCTCTCACATTTCCTGCTCCGAAGACAAGATGTTTCAGCACCAACCAGAGAGTGCAGTGACCTCCATCAGTGTGGGGTCATTGGGAAAACATGAGCATCTTTTTCCATGTTGACATGTTTTTAAGAACAAGGCCCTTATGGGCGACTACTGCTTCCAGTGTACCTTACATGTCCTCGACATTGGATAATGTGCTCTCTCCATCTTGGAGTAAAATGGCAGCCAGGCAGCTAAGCGGGGAATTGATTAAATGCAGTCTTTGCATTGTAGCAGAATGAAGAATGATAGTACTTCTGGGGACTACAGACTTTTCACAGAAATTGGATCAGCTCCCTGCTAAGAGCACAGCCAAATTGAAAGAGCAATTGCTTGTATCTATAAATGCTATTCCTGAGTCAGAAGCAGCTGTAGCATCTGAATAGGTCTTTTGTCTGGGTAAAAATACTGTGCATTTTGAAGGCTGGATCAAACTCATTGGGCTCCCCAGTTGGAATTCAAATTCCAGCGTAACCAACAAATAACATCTTGTACTGATCTTGAATTGAGAGAGTCCGATGATTTTGGGGGCTCTTACTTGGGTGTACGCCTTTATATTTGGATAATTTGATCAGGGACAAAGTGGGATCCAATTACCTGGGTAGAAGTCTTTGGATTTGGACAGCTTGATGGTGGCGCCCGTCTCTTTCTGCAGCTGTACGATGGTCTGGCCGCCCTTGCCAATTATGGAGCCGGCCGCATAGCTGGGGATCAGCACCTTCAGGAAGTACTCACCCTCCTCTGGAAGGACATAGAGAGAGAGAGACAAACAGACAGGAGAGGGTCAGAGCTAGTAAAGAAGCTGTAGTCTACACACATATACACCATACTGCAAGTAACCCAGCCACCTCAGCTGATACATGCCTCTGGCTCCATTCACTCTGGCTCCATTCAATAATTCTCAATAAGAACATGTAAGTGTCAGATCAGATGCAAACAGTTGAATAGGTAGCGAGCCACATATATTCTTGTCAGACTGACACTTTGGTAGGAAGGTATCTAGAGGTATTTTTCATTTCAGAGTGTGATTCTTTTGTAGCCTCTAGTCCCATATTTCATCAGAGTTTGGTGACACGTTCTGTGTTCTGTCCCAGATTTCCTGTGGAGTAAATGCTGACCTCCTTTCCAGTTTGCAGAGGTCTAATTTTAACTGTTTTCAAGGAGTTTTAGTATCCTTTATCAGAATCTTCTGACAAAATATCTAATTCATGGTTCAAACCAAGCCAAGACCTACAATGTAAACTTTTTTAAAAATTTTTATCTCAAACCCGAGAGACAAAGGGGAGCATAAATATCATCGGAATGGTGAAAATTACAGGATGTATTAACATTACTCAGAATATTACTCACACAGGACTATGTCGAAACATATAAATCATATGCTTGCGGTGCATGAAATCCAACCCATTGTGATCCAGAGTAATAACTGTTAGAGATGCTAGCATAAGGAAACAAAATCCCTGCCAAAAAGACAGACTCAATCTCCCCCCGTTAAAAAGGGGGTTCAGTGGCTTACAACACTGTCTTGTATCAGTCAGTGATTGATATCATGTCAGCTCAAAGAATTCACCGATCAAACCTTCTGTTCTTCATCCTTTTAATCGAGAATGTTCCACTCCACATACTGGCTAATCAAGAAGATTTAATCATCACCCAGGTGAGCAGTGTGTGTCACTCCAAACAAATCCAGATTGGGTAGCAATTGGGTAGAGCAATCAATCCAATGTTGGGATTGGACTGCGAATACCAACCCAAAGATGGTGGATTGGTCAAAGTACAAGTCTGCTTAAGGGGTGGCTGTCCCATAGATACCAATGCAATAGCAGCTGGGTCTGGTCAGCTTAGTTCATTAACTGTAGATTAACCAGAAAAAAATTGCGACTGGGATGTCTCACTTCCTCTTCCGTCTCTGTACCAACCAACACCTGGTTGTGCTATTCCAGACATAAGTAATCAACATGGGAGACAGACATGCGATCAATATATGAACCTGTGAGAAAAATTACTACTCAATGTCACCCCAGAAATCAATTAGATAATAATAGCCTAAATAATTCTTCAAACATCTGTGCTGGTAGGACCCAAAAAGTATCTAGTATGGTTTTCAGATATCAACTACTAGTTTTAACATTCATTTTCAATGAATGACTTCAATTTGGGACTTCTTCAATGCTTCATCAGCAAGGGTGACGTCACTCTGGCAAGAACGTACATTCAAAGAACTGTTTATATCAGTATACAAACGTTTTTTTAATACAGACCAGCACAAAAAAAGATAATGACGATATCAAACCGTAGTTGTTCGTTTTAATGGTGATTTTGGTTGACAACGCCAAGATGCGTGTTTGCCTGTGTCGTCGTTGTATAGCTTCATGCAGGGGGATGGATCTGCAGGCTCGTCCAGGGAAGACAGATGGATGGAGGTCTGCACACATCGATGTCACTGTTCTAAGACTGACCTTCTGTTTGCCTCTTAAATGGGCTCATTAGATCCTGATCACAATGAATGTGGCACTGTGACATCTAGGGATTTCAGTCACTCTACGTGTCACCTCTCTACTGATTATTTTAACATGCCCCGCATGTTCCATTTGGATTTTGATAGGTCTCTCAATAAAGTCATGACACGTTGATATCTAAAATCCAAAGTCAATTATGTTAACTCAGACTAAAGGACCTTCCTTACTGGTCACACATTAGACTACTAGAACCAACATTTATATGAAAATACACACCATCTTCACATGTCTAGTCCGTCAACACATTTATATTGTAAATCACACCGATGAATGATAGAGCCTTTCTGAAAACATCCATTAGTCCTCTATCAATCGGAGAGAAACCATTATGACAATCTGACACAAACCATACTCCTTTAGCCAAGGCACTTTTTCTGCTTGGATTTCTGCTTTCTACTCCATTAATCTTCCCCTTTCAGAGAAAAAAAGTTTTCCCTTCCAGGAAAAAAATAATAATAGATGACCTTGATGAAAAAGTAAAAACCATGGCTTAGACATTGACATTGTCTTCATGGAAGTACAGACTTTTCTACTGTCAGTCAGAGGACATATGTTATTACAACTCTCCACACAGGATAAACTGAACAATAGGAATGGAAATGTCCTCTATTAGACCTGTGTTGGCAGGGGTGTACAAGTTCCCGTTTCTATGTGTCTTAAAACCAGGGTGAACCCAGCAGGGGAGAGCATGCCATTGAGATTCACTCCATTGCCCTCACAGGCAGCGTTTACAGTCGTTTGTCAATAATTAGTTTCGTCCTAGCGTCTGAAAAATCACACTAACAGGTTTCAATGGCGTCATGTAGTAGAGTAAACATGGCAATCTGTTGCTGCAATCCGTCAGGGGAATGGGAGCAGTATGGGGCAGGTTGGGAAACTAAGCCAGTCGGGGCTGTTGAGTTCAAACCCCATGCATCCAATACTGGAGGGATGGCTTGAAGGAGAGACACGGACACTCAGCCAAACGTGTTTAGTGAAGTCACTCAAGTCACTCAGGAGGAAATGCCTTGTGACCACCCCCCACTCCCTCCAAATACCCACTCTGCATGTCAATGGACCAACCTGGCGCTGACAGGCAGCAAGAACGATGGATCAAAATGGGCAATAATGAGCAGAATATATTTTACGTAGTCAAGTATTAAGAGTTGAGTGTGATAAATGAATTCAACAAGTCATGACAAAAACAGTTTGGCTCTTACCCATTCTGAGATCTGCTGGTAAAATCCTCTGTCAGATCGCCATCAATACCGGGGTACAATCTTGTAAGGGTACCTTAACGTTAGGCTAGTCATAGGTGCAATGGTGGCGTTGAGGAATGCGGCCAGTCAACCTTTTTCACAGAGGTCTAATACATCAGTGGGTGCAAAAAAAAGATTTCACCGCAACATCCAAGCCATGCCTGCAGCTGGCCAGAGCCTCAATTGTATGAGAAAATGCTAATGCAGGCTCTCAGTATTTTCAGTGAAAGACGCCACGCATTGTTCAAGCCTGCACCGGTTTGAAGGGGGGGGTCTTCCCTGCCGCATCACCCTTTTCACTGCTCTCATCCATATTCATCGAGTGGCCTGTCCGTCTGCAGCAGCGTGGCGACTGACACCTGCCCTGGCCAATCGGCAGTCTCCTCCCTAGCACGTCATTCCCCAACCACCCCCCACAATGCCTGTCCCCGAAAAAAAATTATTTTCTTCCACACTCCGCCTCTTTTGACGCAGCACTATAAAGCATAGCGACCCATTCACTTTCTTTTTCCGTGAAAAATTACAAACTGGTTTGTGCGTTTCATTGGAGAGAAAGTGGGGTGACCTTGAGCGATGGCTGAAAAGGTGTGTGGTTGCGGTGAGTGGAGGAGGAGAGGACTGATCTGATAGTGTGTGCCGTACACCCCATCTCATCCACCCCTCTTCCCTCAAACGGCCATGTTTGAGTGGGAGGGGGCCCTCATCAACCACTGCAAATGGCAATGCCGCAGAATGGTGAAGGGGGGAAGGGGTGGGGGGCAACGAAGCCAATCACTACGTCTATAAATCTTGTAGACTATAGAGTGAGGTATCCTGCGTGTGTGTGAGTGTGTGTGTCTTTGTGTATCTATGTGAGAGAGAGTCTGTGTGTGTGAGGGGAGGGGGGTTGGCTCCGCTCAATAGTAATTTCCAGGGAACCTCTAGAAACACTAGTACCATTTGCATAGTCTCTTTGTTCCTTTTCTAGATTCATTTCCAATGTATTTAAATCACAGAGCAAACTGAAGTAATAACTGAGGCACATAAGCATCTGGCAAACGTCTTACTGTAAATTCTACCGATGAACCGTTCATTGTGTCACCCGGACTCACTGGTGTACATAAGCATTGTCTCTCTGTAGGCTCCCTCCTCTCTTCCTCTGCCACCTGGCAAATTCATAGTCCGCTCACGTCACATCTCTCTGCAAGGGCACCTGTGTCCTTCTCACAAAAAAAACCACCAGCTCACATTCCTGTGCCAACCTTTCCATTAGCAACATTACCATATCATACATAATCCTTCAACTACACAGGCTTAGGAAAGGCACCCGAGCCAGTAAAAGGGGCTCGGGACATGGGAAATTACAGGCTAAATTAGCATGAGCGATGAATGAAAGAGGAGAGGGGTGTTGCTGATAAAAGAAGCAATAGGCTACCTCTTCCTCGAGTTGGGCAGTAATTCGCCAGCAAACCTAAATGCACAATAGGCACTCGGCAGTAAAAAAGAACAGCAGAGCCTTACTCCTTTGTTATGGTAACTGCCATTCATGTTAATGATCAACAGGAATGATGTAATCAATATCAGACACAAATTGTAATGTAATGACCACAATGGCTGAGGATCATCAAGCAGTGTCAAAAGAAAAATACTTATTACATATTTTTTTATTTTTTTATTTTACCTTTATTTAACTAGGCAAGTCAGTTAAGAACAAATTCTTATTTTCAATGACGGCCTAGGAACTGTGGGTTAACTGCCTGTTCAGGGGCAGAACGACAGATTTGTACCTTGTCAGCTCGGGGGTTTGAACTCGCAACCTTCCGGTTACTAGTCCAACGCTCTAACCACTAGGCTACCCTGCCGCCCACATATGTATTATATACGGTGCCCTCAGAAAGTATTCACACCCCTTCACTTTTTCCAAATGTTGTTGTTATAGCCCGAATTTAAAATTGATTCAATTCAGATTTCGTGTCACTGGCTACACACTGGCTACCCCATAACGTCAAGGTGGAATTATGTTTTTAGAGATTTGTACAAATTAATAAAAAATTAAAAGCTGAAATGTCTTCAGTTAATAAGTATTCAACCTGGGGCAGCAGGTAGCCTAGTGGTTAGTGTTGGGCCAGTAACCGAAAGGTTGCTAGAACAAATCCCAGAGCTGACAAGGTAAAGGTAAAAATCTGTTGT
Organism: Oncorhynchus clarkii lewisi; assembly: GCF_045791955.1. Lineage (NCBI taxonomy): Eukaryota > Metazoa > Chordata > Actinopteri > Salmoniformes > Salmonidae > Oncorhynchus > Oncorhynchus clarkii. The sequence continues at coordinate 45,572,194 of NC_092158.1, forward strand.
TCTGCCCCTGAACAAGGCAGTTAACCCACTGTTCCTAGGCTGTCACGTTCTGACCTTAGTTTATTTTTTATGTCTTTATGTTAGGTTGGTCAGGGGGGGAGTTGGGGTGGGGTGGGTTGTCTATGTTCTTTTTTCTATGTTATATTTTCTCCGTGTTTGGCCTAGTATGGTTCTCAATCAGAGGCAGGTGTCGTTCGTTGTCTCTGATTGAGAATCATACTTAGGTAGCCTTTTCCCACCTGTGTTTTGTGGGTGATTATTTTCTGTTTAGTGTTTTCTGCATCTTACAGGACTGTTTTGGTTTTTTCACGTTGTTATTTTGTATTTCAGTGTTCAGTAAATAAAACATCATGAACACGTACCACGCTGTGCATTGGTCCGATATTTCATACTCGTCAGACAACGAAGACAACCGTTATAGAATCACCCACCCCAACCGGACCAAGCAGCGTGGTAATCAGGAGCAGAGGGTTCTGGACTCCTGGACATAGGAGGAGATTTTGGACGGAAAGGGACCCTGGGCACAGGCTGGGGAATATCGCCGCCCCCGGGAAGAGCTGGAGGCAGCCAAAGCCGAGAGGTGGCATTATGAGGAGCTAGCACGGCAGCGCAACAGGGACGAGAGGCAGCCCCAAAACCTTATTGGGGGGAGGCACACAGGGAGTGTGGCTAAGTCAGGTAGGAGACCTGAGCCAACTCCCCGTGCTTACCGTGGAGAGAGGTGGACCGGGCAGGCACCATGTTATGCCGTGAGGCGCACAGTGTCCCCAGTGCGCAGGCATAGCCCGGTGCACTACATCGCAGCACCTCGTATCGGCCGGGCTAGAGTGGTCATCAAGCCAGGTGCTATGAAGCAGGCTCAGCGCATCTGATCTCCAGTGCGTCTCCTCGGCCCGGGGTATATGGCACCAGCCCTACGTACGGTGTCCCCGGTTCACCAGCACAGCCCAGTGCGGTCTGTTCCACCTCGCCGCACTGGCCGGGCTACGGGGAGTATCCAGCCAGGACAGGTTGTACAGGCTCGGTGCTCGAGACCTCCAGTGCGCCTCCACGGTCCGGTCCATCCGGTGCTTCCTCCACGCACCAGGCTGTCTCTCTGTCTCCTCCCTCCGGGTGCTCCCTCTTGTCCAGCGCTTCCAGGTGCTCCCGCCTGCCCAGCGCTTCCAGAGTCTCCTTCCTGTCCAGAGCTGCCAGAGCCGCCCGTCTGTCCTGAGCTGCCAGAGCCGCCCTTCTGTCCTGAGCTGCCAGAGCCGCCCGTCAGTCAGGAGCTGCCAGAGTCGCCCGTCAGTCAGGAGCTGCCAGAGCCGCCCGTCAGTCAGGAGCAGCCAGAGCCGCCCGTCAGTCAGGAGCTGCCAGAGCCACCCGTCACGAACGACAAACGGCCCTTCACGCCGGCGCTGCCGGAATCTCCCGCCTGTCCGGTGCTGCCGGAATCTCCCGTCCATTCGGGGCCCGCTGCAAGGGTCCCCAGTCCGAGGTGGGCGGCGAGGGTCGCCGCTCCAAAGGCGCCACTTAAGCGGGCAAAGACTGATGGAGTGGGGTCCACGTCCCGCGGCAGAGCCACCACCGCGTACAGACGCCCACCCAGACCCTCCCCTATAGGTTCAGGTTTTGCGTCCAAAGTCTTCACCTTGGGGGGGGGGGGGGGGGTACTGTCACTTTCTGACCTTAGTTTCCTTTTTATGTCTTTGTGTTAGGTTGGTCAAGGCGTGAGTTGGGGTGGGTTGTCTATGTTCTTTTTTCTATGTTATATTTTCTCTGTGTTTGGCCTAGTATGGTTCTCAATCAGAGGCAGGTGTCGTTCGTTATCTCTGAGAATCCTACTTAGGTAGACTTTTCCCACCTGTGTTCCCTTTGAGCTTGGTGTAATTAATAATTACACTTTGGATGGTGTATCAATACACCCAGTCACTGCAAAGATACAGGCATCCTTAAATGTGGAAGACACATTTCAGTTGAATGCATTCAGTTGTACAACTGACTAGGTATCCCCCTTTCCTTCCCATTCCTAACTCAGTTGCCGTAGAGTAACGAAACAACTCAGGGATTTCACCATGAGACCAATGGTGACTTTAAAACAGTTACAAACTTTCAATGGCTGTGATAGGAGGAAACTGAGGATGGATCAACAAAATTGTAGTTACTCCACCATACTAAATAAATAACAGAGTGAAAAGAAGGAAGCGTGTACAGAATACAAATATTCCTAAATTTGAATCCTGTTTGCAATAAGAGACAAAAGTAATACCGCAAACAAATTGGCAAACAAATGAACTATGTCCTGAATACAAATAGTTATTTGGGGCAAATCCAACACAACACATCACTGAGTACCACTCTTCATATTTTCAAGCATATTGGATAAGGATGACAAGAAACGAAAGGACATGATTTGAGACACAACGTTCATCCTGTTAAGACATGTTCCCTCCAAGCTATGGTGATCATCTACCTCTAGAAAATGATTACATTGCTGCAATAGAGAACATTATTTCTTCAAGTTGAGTTAAATCACATACTTTTTATTATGGGAGTGCAAGAGATGATTGACAACCATATATATTCCCTGCAGTCTGGGGATTTATTTATTTATTTTTTTTTTATTTTACCTTTATTTAACCAGGCAAGTCAGTTAAGAACAAATTCTTATTTTCAATGACGGCCTGGGAACAGTGGGTTAACTGCCTGTTCAGGGGCAGAACGACAGATTTGTACCTTGCCAGCTCGGGGGTTTGAACTCGCAACCTTCCGGTTACTAGTCCAACGCTCTAACCACTAGGCTACCCTGCCGCCCCATGACGCATGAATAAATTTGTCCAACCAAATAAGGATTGGAACGGTCCCCCATCTGAACTGTCCAAATGGTCATCATGGGGGACACCTTCCAGGGGTTGCTGGCTATCAATGATCCAGGTCAACAAGTAGTGTTTAACATGATTTGCGAGGATTGGAACGGTCCCCCATTTGCTGGCTATCAATGATCCAGGTCAATAACTACCCCAGCTCATCTGTCTCTGGTCTTACCAGTCTTGATACGCTCCTACGAGCAACAGCACTCGTCTTCTTTAAGTAGATTATTATGTTTTCCACAGGACCTTAGAAAGACAAAACAATATAGAAATGTCATTAGTAATTGTGTATGATTTTGCTTGTGTTACATTTCTGTGACACAAATACATTTAAGAGCCACTGTGTTGTTACACATTTCATTCTGTACGGAGCAGACGTGGAGAGAAGAGAGAACACGCACATCGAGAGGGATTAGAAAGCAGTGCCTGAAATTATTTAATCTAAGTGATTGATAGTTGGTATTCAGTAGTCATAAAAGTATGCCTTATCTACATTAAATGCACTATGCATTATGTGGGTTTAATGCTGTAACACTGCATAAAACAATTAATAAAAGTCACGTGATGGTAGTTACTGCCCATTACTGCTTATCACTTATTCACATTACTTTAATTTAATAAAATATTTGTTTTATTTTATGGTAAGACTGATGTTGCCAGTGGTTTGCAGATATCAAGAATGATGCTTACGGTGACCAAATATTATCAGAGGAATTTTCCTACTGAATGGATGGGGAATCCATTTAGACAACAGCTGACAAGTGCTGCGATACCATCGTTTTCTCACTTCACAACAAAACGTAAGCTTGTCGATTATTGGTAACATAACATTAGCTGGTCGAGGTAAATTAGATAGCAAAAGTTACAGTTCTGTATTGAACTCTGAAAGCCATCAGCTAAATCATATAGCTAGCTATCTTTTGGATATACACTTTTAATACATTTTGCCTATGACATGGTAGGTCACCACCATACACCATACCTTCAGCAGAGTAAACATGCTTGTCTGTTCATTCTATCTTTGACTAATGTTAGCAAATAATAGTAACTCAATCAGGTAGCAATCTATTTCACACTTTTCTGGAAAACACTCTGTTACTAAAAATAGAATTGTCAATATAGCTAACTCACTCTCTGTGTGTTGGTAGTAATGCTGAATGTGTATAAATTGTCTATGGTTGGTTTGTTGATTCTCAGCTGTTATGGGGCACAACATGATTTTGGGACAAAAATGAGCAAGGGACACTGAAAAGGTATACAATCAAGACTACAACAGTAATGACACAACCACCTCATTCTCTTTGCAGATTGTTGTGGTGTTTTGGTTATGCTTAGAGACAGTAAATGTATTGTTGTGTATGAGAACAATTGAAAGGTACCATTTCTCCTCTATATACCATACACAACAATACATACTGTGAAAGAACTGCCCTCCAAAGACTTCCACGCCTTTTGCAGCCCCCCAGCCCATTCACTTTGTTGACTGATCTTTCTTCTCAAACGCAGCTCCCAATGTCCATCATTGTCCCTTAACAATACACTAGTCTGTCTCTAAACACCAATCAGTTGACACCTTTACCAACAAAGGCATGTTGATGTTCGTCCCTTCCACAAACAACTCAACCATGTCTATAACAACTCAACCACATCTCCAGGAGACGTGCAGCACAAGTAAATATTCTGCAAGAGGTCAAAACAGTTGGTGGTATCACCTTTTAGGGAAGACCAAGATGCAGACAGTGTCAAAGTAACAAAAGTGTATTACTAGAACAGGGGGCCGGCAAACAACAGGTCAAGGGCAGGCAGAGTTCAGTAATCCAGATCAGAATCCAAAAGGTACAGAACGGCAGGCAGTCTCAGGATCAGGGCAGACAGAGGTCAATAATCCAGTGTGGTAGGACATGGTACAGGACGGCAGGCAGGCTCAGGGCAGGTAGAATGGTCAAAACTAGAAAACAGGAACTAGAAACAGATAGGAGCAAGGGGAAAACCACTGGTAGGCTTGACAAACAAAACAAACTGGCAACAGACAGAGAACACAGGTATAAATACACATGGGGTAACGAGGGGAGATGGGAGACACCTGATGGGGTGTGGAGACAAGCACAAAGATACAGTGGGGCAAAAAAGTGTTTAGTCAGCCACCAATTGTGCAAGTTCTCCCACTTAAAAAGATGAGAGAGGCCTGTAATTTTCATCATAGGTAATCTTTAACTATGACAGACAAAATGAGAAAAAAATCCTGAAATCACATTGTAAGATTTTTAATGAATTTATTTGCAAATTATGGTGGAAAATAAGTATTTGGTCAATAACAAAAGTTTACCTCAATACTTTGTTATATACCCTTTGTTGGCAATGACAGAGGGGGACACATCTGGCACTGCAGGATTTGAGTCCCTGGCGGCGTAGTGTGTTACTGATGGTAGGCTTTGTTACTTTGGTCCCAGCTCTCTGCAGGTCATTCACTAGGTCCCCCCGTGTGGTTCTGGGATTTTTGCTCACCGTTCTTGTGATCATTTTGACCCCACGGGGTGAGATCTTGCGTGGAGCCCCAGATCGTGGGAGATTATCAGTGGTTTTGTATGTCTTCCATTTCCTAATAATTGATCCCACAGTTGATTTCTTCAAACCAAGCTGCTTACCTATTGCACATTCAGTCTTCCCAGCCTGGTGCAGGTCTACAATTTTGTTTCTGGTGTCCTTTGACAGCTCTTTGGTCTTGCCCATAGTGGAGTTTGGAGTGTGACTGTTTGAGGTTGTGGACAGGTGTCTTTAACAAGTTATAACAAGTTCAAGTTCACAGGTGGTTAAGGTCTACGAACCCTAAACCACTTCCTGCAGTCTTATCCAGCTGGCCGTACACCGCAGACGGGACAAGACCATTCACCACAAGCACTCATCTTCCACAGCCCACCATGCCAAACACCTTTGCCAGTGTGCCCTATAAAGGACTATAAAATAAATATGGATATTTTCAATCAATCCTCAATCCTTGTCTGCCTATATGGATTCACAGAATATATTTACACAATCTGTACAGGGCTCTGTAGCAACAAACAGATGTTAGACATTCAGATATATCTAAATATCAAATCGGATTTATCACGTGTCACGCCCTGGTCGAGGTATTTTGTGTTTATCTTCATTTATTTGGTCAGGCCAGGGTGTGGCATGGGTTTTTGTATGTGGTGTGTTTTGTCCTGGGGTTTTGTTAGGTATTGGGTTTGTGGTTTAGTGGGGTTCTCTAGCAAAGTCTATGGCTGTCTGAATTGGTTCTCAATCAGAGGCAGGTGATTATCGTTGTCTCTGATTGGGAGCCATATTTAGTCAGCCATATTCTTTGAGTGTCCTTAGTGTCCTTGTTCCTGTCTTTGTTAGTTTACACAAGTATAGGCTGTTTCGGTTTTCGTTTCGTTCATTACGTTCTTTTGTTTTGTAGTGTTTGTATTAATTCATGTTTACGTTTGTTCATTAAACATGGATCGCAATCTACACGCTGCATTTTGGTCCGATCCTTGTTCCACCTCTTCTTCAGAGGAGGAGATAGAAGAAAGCCGTTACAGAATCACCCACCACAACTGGACCAAGCGGCGTGGTAACAGGCAACAACAGTAGCAGGCAGGAGTTGCGTAATAAGGATTTCTGGACATGGGAGAAAATCCTCGACAGGAGAGGACCCTGGGCTAAACCAGGGGAGTGTAGCCGCCCAAAGGTGCAGCAGGAGAAAAAGCCCGGGAGTCAGCCCCAAAAATGTATTTGGGGGGGGGCTAACAGGGAGTATGGCTACGCCAGGTAGGAGACCTGCGCAAACTCCCTGTGCTTACCGGGGGGCTAGAGAGACCGGGCAGGCACAGTGTTATGCTGTGGTGCGCACGGTGTCTCCAGTGCGGGTGCATAGCCCGGTGCGATACATTCCAGCTCCGCGTATCGGCCGGGCTAGAGTGAGCGTCGAGCCAAGTGCCATGAAGCCGGCTCTACGCATCTGGTCCCCAGTGCGTCTCCTTGGGCCGGCTTACATGGCACCAGCTTTGCGCACGGTGTCTCCGGTTCGCCTGCATAGCCCAGTGCGGGCTATTCCACCTCGCCGCACTGGCAGGGCGACCGGGACCATTCAACCGGGTATGGTTGGGCAGGCTCGGTGCTCAAGAGCTCCAGTGCGCCTGCACGATCCAGTACCACCTCCACACCCCAGCCCTCCGGTAGCAGCTCCCTGCACCAGGCTTCCTGTGCGTGTCCTCGGCCCAGTACCACCAGTGCCAGCACCACGCATCAGGCCTACAGTGCGCCTCGCCTGTCCAGCGCTGCCAGAGCCTTCCTCCTCTTCAATGCTGCCGGAGTCTCCGGCCTGTTTAGCGCTGCCAGAGCCTTCCGCCTCTACAGCGCTGCCGGAGTCTCCCGCCTGTTCAGAACTGCCAGTCTGCAAGGAGCTGCCAGTCTGCATGGAGCTGCCAGTCTGCATGGAGCTGCCAGTCTGCATGGAGCTGCCAGTCTGCATGGAGCTGCCAGTCTGCATAGAGCTGCCAGTCTGCATTGAGCTGCCAGTCTGCATTGAGCTGCCAGTCTGCAAGGAGCCGCCAGAGCTGCCAGTCTGCAGGATGCCGCCAAAGCTGCCAGTTTGCAAGGAGCCGCCAGAGCTGCCAGTCTGCAAGGAGCTGCCAGTCTGCAAGGAGCTGCCAGAGCTGCCAGTCTGCATGGAGCCGCCAGAGCTGCCAGTCTGCATGAAGCAGCCAGGGCCGCCAGTCTGCATGGAGCAGCCAGGGCCGCCAGTCAGCATGGAGCAGCCAGAGCCGCCAGTCAGCATGGAGCAGCCAGAGCCGCCAGTCAGCATGGAGCAGCCAGAGCCGCCAGTCAGCATGGAGCAGCCAGTCAGCATGGAGCAGCCAGAGCTGCCAGTCAGCATGGAGCAGCCAGTCAGCATGGAGCAGCCAGTCAGCATGGAGCAGCCAGAACTGCCAGTCAGCCAGACTCTTCCAGATCTGCCAGTCAGCCAGACTCTTCCAGATCTGCCGGTCAGCCAGACTCTTCCAGATCTGCCGGTCAGCCAGACTCTTCCAGATCTGCCGGTCAACCAGACTCTTCCAGATCCGCCGGTCAACCAGACTCTTCCAGATCCGCCGGTCAACCAGACTCTTCCAGATCCGCCGGTCAACCAGACTCTTCCAGATCCGCCGGTCAACCAGACTCTTCCAGATCCGCCGGTCAACCAGACTCTTCCAGATCCGCCGGTCAACCAGACTCTTCCAGATCCGCCGGTCAACCAGACTCTTCCAGATCCGCCGGTCAACCAGACTCTTCCAGATCCGCCGGTCAACCAGACTCTTCCAGATCCGCCGGTCAACCAGACTCTTCCAGACCCGCCAGTCAGCCAGACTCTTCCAGATCCGCCAGTCAGCCAGACTCTTCCAGATCCGCCAGTCAGCCAGGATCTGCCAGAACCACCAGCCAGCCAGGATCTGCCGGATCCAACTACCTGCCTGAGCTTCCTCTCAGTGCTGAGCTTCCTCTCAGTGCTGAGCTTCCTCTCAGTGCTGAGCTACCCCTCAGTCCCGAGCTACCCCTCAGTCCCGAGCTACCCCTCAGTCCCGAGCTGTCCCTCAGTCGCGAGCTGCCCCTCAGTCCAGTGGGGTTCTGGGTGAGGACTACTAGGCCATGGTCGGCGGCGAGGGTGGACTATCCAGGGACGCGAGGAGGAGGGACTAAGACATTGATAGAGTGGGGTCCACGTCCAGACGCCCACCCGGACCCTCCCTATTGTTTTGATGTGCGTCCGGGAGTCCGCACCTTAGGGGGGGGGCGTCTTGTCACGCCCTGGTCAAGGTATTTTGTGTTTATCTTCATTTATTTGGTCAGGCCAGGGTGTGGCATGGGTTTTTGTATGTGGTGTGTTTTGTCCTGGGGTTTTGTTAGGTATTGGGTTTGTGGTTTAGTGGGGTTCTCTAGCAAAGTCTATGGCTGTCTGAATTGGTTCTCAATCAGAGGCAGGTGATTATCGTTGTCTCTGATTGGGAGCCATATTTAGTCAGCCATATTCTTTGAGTGTTTCGTGGGTGATTGTTCATGTCACTGTGTTCGTTTGCACAAGATAGGCTGTTTCGGTTTTCACGTTATGTTTATTGTTTTTGTATAGTTCGTGTTTTTGTCTTCATTAAAGATGTATCGAACAAACCACGCTGCATTTTGGTCCGATCCTTGTTCCACCTCTTCGTCAGAGGAGGAGATAGAAGAAAGCCGTTACAACATGCTACGAATACAACAAGTGTAAACCTCAGAGCGAAATGCCCTTAACCAACAATGCTTTAAGAAGACTTAAATAATAAATAAAAGTAACAAGTGGTTATACTGCAGCAGTAAAATAACAATATTGAGGCAATATACAGGGGGTACAGAGTCAATGTGCGGGGGCACCGGTTAGTCGACGAAATTGAGGTAATATGTACATGTAGGTTGAGTTAAAGTGACTATGCATAGATAATAAACAGAGTAGCAGCAGCGTAAAAGAGGGGTCTGGGTAGCCCTTTGATTAGCTGTAGAAGCTGTTAAGAAGTATTTTGGGCCAAGACTTGGCGCTCCGGTACAGCTTGCTGTGCGGTAGCAGAGAGAACAGTCTATGACTAGGGTGGATGGAGTCTTTGACAAAGGCCTTCCTCTGACACCGCCTGGTATAGAGGTCCTACATGGCAGGAAGCTTGGCCCCAGTAATGTCTGGGCCGTACACACTACCCTCTGTAGTGCCTTGCGGTCGGAGGCCGAGCAATTGCCATACCAGGCAGTGATGCAATGAGTCAGGATGCTCTCGATGGTGCAGCTGTAGAACCTTTTGAGGATCTGAGGACCCATGCCAAATCTTTTCAGTCTACTGAGGGGGAATAGGCTTTGTCGTGCCCTCATTACGACTGTCTTAGTGTGTTTGGAGCATGATTTGAACACCAATGAACTTGAAGCTCTCAACCTGCTCCACTACAGCCCCATCAATGAGAATGGGGGCGTGCTCGGTCCTCCTTTTCCTGTAGTCCACAATCATCTAATTTGTCTTGATCACGTTGAGGGAGAGGTTGTTGTCTTGGCACCACACGGCCAGGTCTCTGACCGCCTCCCTATATGCTGTCTCATCGTTGTCGATGATCAGAACTACCACTGTTGTGTCATCTGCAAACTTGATGAGGGTGTTGGAGTCGTGCCTGGCCGTGCAGTCATGAGTGAACAGGGAGTACAGGAGGGGACAGAGCATGCACCCCTGGGGGAACCCCGTGTTGAGGATAAGCGTCAAGGATGTTTTGCTACCTACTCTTACCACCTCGGGCGGCCCTTCTGGATGCCCAGGATCCAGTTGCAGATGGAGGTGTTCAGTCCCAGGGTCGTTAGTTTAGCAATCGGTTTGTATTGCTATTACTCTACAGATTGCGATTATTGTCGTTGTTTAGCTGGCTAGCTAGCTAGCTAAATTACAAACACCCCAAATTAAAGTGTGATGTTAGCTGACGTTAGATGGCTGGCTAGCTAGCTAACATTACGTGCATGAACTGTGTGTAAATTAGTGATGTTTTCTCAGAATACCATTTTGCATTGTCAGTTATCACCTAATGTTAGCTACAGTTGAAGTCGGACGTTTACATACACCTTATAGAATTGAGGTCAGGGCTTTGTGATTGCCACTCCAATACCTTGACTTTGTTGTCCTTAAGCCATTTTGCCACAACTTTGGAAGTATGCTTGGGGTCATTGTCCATTTGGAAGACCCATTTGCGACCAAGCTTTAACTTGTCTTGAGATGTTGCTTCAATATATCCACATCATTTTCCTGTCTCATGATGCCATCTATTTTCTGAAGTGCACCAGTCCCTGCTGCAGCAAAGCACCCCCACAACATGATGCTGCCACCGCCGTGCTTCAAGGTTGGGATGGTGTTCTTCGGCTTGCAAGCCTCCCCCTTTTTCCTACAAACATAACGATGGTCATTATGGCCAAATCGCTCTATTTTTTATTTTATTTTTTTATTTCAAATTTATTTAACCAGGTAGGCTAGTTGAGAACAAGTTCTCATTTACAACTGAGACCTGGCCAAGATAAAGCATAGCAGTGTGAACAGACAACACAGAGTTACACATGGAGTAAACAATTAACAAGTCAATAACACAGTAAAAAATAAGAAAAGAGAGTCTATATACATTGTGTGCAAAAGGCATGAGGAGGTAGGCAAATAATTACAATTTTGCAGATTAACACTGGAGTGATAAATTATCAGATGGTCATGTACAGGTAGAGATACTGGTGTGCAAAATAGCAGAAAAGTAAATAAATATAAACAGTATGGGGATGAGATAGGTAAATTGGGTGGGCTATTTACCGATAGAATATGTACAGCTGCAGCGATCGGTTAGCTGCTCAGATAGCAGATGTTTGAAGTTGGTGAGGGAGATAAGTCTTTTGCGATTTTTGCAATTCGTTCCAGTCACGGGCAGCAGAGAACTGGAACGAAAGGCGGCCAAATGAGGTATTGGCTTTAGGGATGATCAGTGAGATACACCTGCTGGAGCGCGTGCTATGGTTGGGTGTTGCCATCGTGACCAGTGAACTGAGATAAGGCGGAGCTTTGCCTAGCATGGACTTGCAGATGACCTGGAGCCAGTGGGTCTGACGACGAATATGTAGCGAGGGCCAGCCGACTAGAGCATACAGGTCGCAGTGGTGGGTGGTATAAGGTGCTTTAGTAACAAAACGGATGGCACTGTGATAAACTGCATCCAGTTTGCTGAGTAGAGTATTGGGAACCTATTTTGTAGATGACATCGCCGATTGACTTCCGGCGCCGACACAGATGGACGCCTCGCTTCGCGTTCCTAGGAAACTATGCAGTTTTTTGTTTTTTTACGTGTTATTTCTTACATTAGTACCCCAGGTCATCTTAGGTTTCATTACATACAGTCGAGAAGAACTACTGAATATAAGATCAGCGTCAACTCACCATCAGTACGACCAATAATATGTTTTTCGCGAAGCGGATCCTGTGTTCTGCCTTACAAACAGGACAACGGAGTGGATCCTATGCAGCGACCCAAAAAAACGACTCCGAAAGAGAGGGAAACGAGGCGGTCTTCTGGTCAGACTCCGGAGACGGGCACACCGTGCACCACTCCCTAGCATTCTTCTTGCCAATGTCCAGTCTCTTGACAACAAGGTTGATGAAATCCGAGCAAGGGTAGCATTCCAGAGGGACATCAGAGACTGTAACGTCCTTTGCTTCACTGAAACATGGCTCACTGGAGAGACTCTATCCGAAGCGGTGCAGCCAACGGGTTTCTCCACGCATCGCGCTGACAGAAACAAACATCTTTCTGGTAAGAAGAGGGGCGGGGGCGTATGCCTCATGGCCAACGTGACATGGTGTGATGAAAGAAACATACAGGAACTCAAATCCTTCTGTTCACCTGATTTAGAATTCCTCACAATCAAATGTAGACCGCATTATCTACCAAGAGAATTCTCTTCGATTATAATCACAGCAGTATATATCCCCCCCCAAGCAGACACATCGATGGCTCTGAACGAACTTTATTTAACTCTCTGCAAACTGGAAACGATTTATCCTGACGCTGCATTCATTGTAGCTGGGGATTTTAACAAGGCTAATCTGAAAACAAGACTCCCTAAATTTTATCAGCATATCGATTGCGCAACCAGGGGTGGAAAGACCTTGGATCATTGTTACTCTAACTTCCGCAACGCATATAAGGTCCTGCCCCGCCCCCCTTTCGGAAAAGCTGACCACGACTCCATTTTGTTGATCCCTGCCTACAGACAGAAACTAAAACAAGAGGCTCCCACGCTGAGGTCTGTCCAACGCTGGTCCGACCAAGCTGACTCCACACTCCAAGACTGCTTCCATCACGTGGACTGGGAGATTGTTTCGTATTGCGTCAGATAACAACATTGACGAATACGCTGATTCGGTGTGCGAGTTCATTAGAACGTGCGTTGAAGATGTCGTTCCCATAGCAAGGATTAAAGCATTCGCTAACCAGAAACCGTGGATTGATGGCAGCATTCGTGTGAAACTGAAAGCGCGAACCACTGCTTTTAATCAGGGCAAGGTGTCTGGTAACATGACCGAATACAAACAGTGTAGCTATTCCCTCCGCAAGGCTATCAAACAAGCTAAGCGCCAGTACAGAGACAAAGTAGAATCTCAATTCAACGGCTCAGACACAAGAGGCATGTGGCAGGGTCTACAGTCAATCACGGACTACAGGAAGAAATCCAGCCCAGTCACGGACCAGGATGTCTTGCTCCCAGGCAGACTAAATAACTTTTTTGCCCGCTTTGAGGACAATACAGTGCCACTGACACGGCCTGCAACGAAAACATGCGGTCTCTCCTTCACTGCAGCCGAGGTGAGTAAGACATTTAAACGTGTTAACCCTCGCAAGGCTGCAGGCCCAGACGGCATCCCCAGCCGCGCCCTCAGAGCATGCGCAGACCAGCTGGCCGGTGTGTTTACGGACATATTCAATCAATCCCTATACCAGTCTGCTGTTCCCACATGCTTCAAGAGGGCCACCATTGTTCCTGTTCCCAAGAAAGCTAAGGTAACTGAGCTAAACGACTACCGCCCCGTAGCACTCACATCCGTCATCATGAAGTGCTTTGAGAGACTAGTCAAGGACCATATCACCTCCACCCTACCTGACACCCTAGACCCACTCCAATTTGCATACCGCCCAAATAGGTCCACAGACGATGCAATCTCAACCACACTGCACACTGCCCTAACCCATCTGGACAAGAGGAATACCTATGTGAGAATGCTGTTCATCGACTACAGCTCCGCATTCAACACCATAGTACCCTCCAAGCTCGTCATCAAGCTCGAGACCCTGGGTCTCGACCCCGCCCTGTGCAACTGGGTACTGGACTTCCTGACGGGCCGCCCCCAGGTGGTGAGGGTAGGCAACAACATCTCCTCCCCGCTGATCCTCAACACTGGGGCCCCACAAGGGTGCGTTCTGAGCCCTCTCCTGTACTCCCTGTTTACCCACGACTGCGTGGCCACGCACGCCTCCAACTCAATCATCAAGTTTGCGGACGACACAACAGTGGTAGGCTTGATTACCAACAACGACGAGACGGCCTACAGGGAGGAGGTGAGGGCCCTCGGAGTGTGGTGTCAGGAAAATAACCTCACACTCAACGTCAACAAAACTAAGGAGATTATTGTGGACTTCAGGAAACAGCAGAGGGAACACCCCCCTATCCACATCGATGGAACAGTAGTGGAGAGGGTAGCAAGTTTTAAGTTCCTCGGCATACACATCACAGACAAACTGAATTGGTCCACTCACACAGACAGCATCGTGAAGAAGGCGCAGCAGCGCCTCTTCAACCTCAGGAGCCTGAAGAAATTCGGCTTGTCACCAAAAGCACTCACTAACTTCTACAGATGCACAATCGAGAGCATCCTGGCGGGCTGTATCACCGCCTGGTATGGCAACTGCACCGCCCTCAACTGTAAGGCTCTCCAGAGGGTAGTGAGGTCTGCACAACGCATCACCGGGGGCAAACTACCTGCCCTCCAGGACACCTACACCACCCGATGTCACAGGAAGGCCATAAAGATCATCAAGGACATCAACCACCCGAGCCACTGCCTGTTCACCCCGCTATCATCCAGAAGGCGAGGTCAGTACAGGTGCATCAAAGCTGGGACCGAGAGACTGAAAAACAGCTTCTATCTCAAGGCCATCAGACTGTTAAACAGCCACCACTAACACTGAGTGGCTGCTGCCAACACACTGACACTGACTCAACTCCAGCCACTTTAATAATGGGAATTGATGGGAAATGATGTAAATATATCACTAGCCACTTTAAACAATGCTACCTTATATAATGTTACTTACCCTACATTATTCATCTCATATGCATAAGTATATACTGTACTCTATATCATCGACTGTATCCTTATGTAATACATGTATCACTAGCCACTTTAAACTATGCCACTTTGTTTACATATTCATCTCATTTGTACATACTGTACTCGATACCATCTACTGTATCTTGCCTATGCTGCTCTGTACCATCACTCATTCATATATCCTTATGTACATATTCTTTATCCCCTTACACTGTGTACAAGACAGTAGTTTTGGAATTGTTAGTTAGATTACTTGTTATTACTGCATTGTCGGAACTAGAAGCACAAGCATTTCGCTACACTCGCATTAACATCTGCTAACCATGCGTATGTGACAAATAAAATTTGATTTGATTTGAATTTGATTTGATTTGATTTCGAAGTCGAGGTTCGGTAGGATAGTCAGTTTTACTAGGGTAAGTTTGGCGGCGTGAGTGAAGGAGGCTTTGTTGCGGAATAGAAAGCCGACTCTAGATTTGATTTTAGATTGGAGATGTTTGATATGAGTCTGGAAGGAGAGTTTACAGTCTAGCCAGACACCTAGGTACTTATAGATGTCCACATATTCTAGGTCGGAACCATCCAGGGTGGTGATGCTAGTCGGGTGTGCGGGTGCAGGCAGCGAACGGTTGAAAAGCATGCATTTGGTTTTACTAGCGTTTAAGAGCAGTTGGAGGCCACGGAAGGAGTGTTGTATGGCGTTGAAGCTCGTTTGGAGGTTAGATAGCACAGTGTCCAAGGAAGGGCCGGAAGTATACAGAATGGTGTCGTCTGCGTAGAGGTGGATCAGGGAATCGCCCACAGCAAGAGCAACATCATTGATATATACAGAGAAAAGAGTCAGCCCGAGAATTGAATCCTGTGGTACCCCCATAGAGACTGCCAGAGGACCGGACAACATGCCCTCCGATTTTTTCGTTTTGTTTGATCAGACCAAAGAACATTTCTTCAAAAAGTATGATCTTTGTCCCCATGTGCTGTTGCAAACCGTAGTCTGGCTTTTTTTATGGCGGTTTTGGAGCAGTGGCTTCTTCCTTGCTGAGCGGCCTTTCAGGTTATGTCAATATAGGACTTGTTTTACTGTGGATATAGAAACTTTTGTACCTGTTTCCTCCAGCATCTTCACAAGGTCCTTTGCTGTTGTTCAGGGATTGATTTGCAATTTTCGCACCAAAGTACGTTCATCTCTAGGAGACAGAACACGTCTCTTTCGTGAGCAGTATGACAGCTGCGTGGTCCCATGGTGTTTATACTTGTGGTCTATTGTTTGCACAGGTGAACGTGGTACCTTCAGGCATTTGGAAATTGTTCCCAGGGATGAACCAGACTTGTGGAGGTCTACAATTTGTTTTCTGGGGTATTGGCTGATTTCTTTTGATTTTCCCATGATGTCAAGCAAAGGGGCACTGAGTTTGAAGGTAGGCCTTGAAATACATCCACAGGTACACCTCCAATTGACTCAAATGATGTCAATTATCTTATCAGAAGCTTCTAAAGCCATGACATATTTTTCTGGAATTTCCCAAGCTGTTTAAAGGCACAGTCAACTTAGTGTATGTAAACTTCTGACCCACTGGAATTGTGATACAGTGAATTATATGTGAAATAATCTGTCTGTAAACAATTGTTGGAAAAATTACTTGTGTCATACATAAAGTAGATGTCCTAACAGACTTGCCAAAACTATAGTTTGTTAACAAGAAATTTGTGGAGTGGTTGAAAAAAAGTTTTAATTACTCCAACCTAAGCTTATGTAAACTTCCGACTTTAACTGTAGCTAATATTGAACCTATTTGGTTAACTTTAGCTTGCTATGACAATCGGTTTGTATTGCTAGTACTCTATGGATTGGGATTATGGTTCATTGTTTAGCTGGCAAACTAGCTATCTGCATGTCTAAACAAAAGACCCCAAGAAAAGCTTGTTGTTAGCTAGCCAGCTGACTTTATAGTAGATTGCTGGCTTGCTAGCTAAAATTACATTTATGAACTTTGTGTGGTGATGTTATCTCAGAATGCCGTTTCGCATCTATAGTATAATAATGCTAAAATATTTTTACCTGGAATGTGTCTTTCAGCAGCAGTAGAACATGCCTGGCTCTCCTCCACCAGACATACAAGGAGAATGGTCTAATGCCTCCAATCAAAAAGAGAGCTGGCCAAAGCAAGCACAGGTTACACCTGAAGCACAAGACCTTGCAGCGAGTGGTGAGCTTCATCAACAACTACGCAGAGAATAATGCAATAGTATTACCAGAACACCACCCAGGACAAATACTTTGGTGGAAAGCTGCTGCCATCTCATGTGACAAAAGCAGCAGTGTGGCGTCTCCACAAGAAATTGATGACAACACTTGGTATGTAAAGCATAAACACGTTTTGATTATTTAATTGACCTCCAACATGAATGGCACTACTTTTATTGATCTCACATTATTTCTGTATTTTCCAGAGGGACGTGTAGTCAGGCTGTCTTCCTTCAAGAATCTGATGCCCCACATCTCAAGCACCAAGCCCAGGACAGACCTGTGCTGACAGTGCAATGTGAACAACTATGAGGTCTTCTGATCTGCCAATCTGCCAGAAGCTGTTAAGTAAGCCAAGCTGAAGAAGCAAGAGCAGCATCTCATGCTTGTTCAGTCAGTGGTCTGTCTACCAGAAGATGGTTGCTATCTGCAAAACCACCTGTCAAGACCTGCAGATGTCTCTGGTGGCCCCTACTGAACCAGCAAGCAAATACATCAGGATGCATTACAGATTTGATTTTGCTCAACAAGTAAGCAACATGTTCTCCTTTATACTGATTAAGGCCATAGATGGATAGATGTAAGATCAAAAAAATAAAAAATAAATTATATAAACTCAGCAAAAAAAGAAACGTCCTCTCACTGTCAACGCACTGGCAGCAAACTTAACATGTATAAATATTTTTATGAACATAACAGGATTCAACAACTGAGAAATAAACTGAACAAGTTCCAAAAACATCTGACTAACAGAAATGTAATAATGTGGCCCTGAACAAAGGGGGGGGGGGGTCAAAATCAACAGTAACAGTCACTATCTGGCCTCCAGCTGCATTAAGTACTGCTGTGCATCTCCTCCTTACGGTCTGCACCAGATTTGCACAATATGGCTGGTGGCATTCTCATGCTGGAGGATCATGTCAGGATGAGCCTGCAGGAAGGGTACCACATGAGGGATGAGGATGTCTTCCCTGTAACGCACAGCATTGAGATTGCCTACAATGACAACAAGCTCAGTCCGACCATGACGGACACTCCACCTCCAAATCGATCCCGCTCCAGAGTACAGGCCTCATTCCTTCGACGATACACCCGGTGAGACAAAACCGCAACTCGTCAGTGAAGAGCACTTTTTGCCAGTCCTGTCTGGTCCAGCGACGGTGGGTTTGTGCCAATAGGCAATGTTGTTGCCGGTGATGTCTGGTGAGGACCTGTCTTACAACAGGCCTACAAGCCCTCAGTCCAGCCTCTCTCAGCCTATTGCAGACAGTCTGAGCACTGATGGAGGGATTGTGCGTTCCTGGTGTAACTCGGGCAGTTGTTGTTGCCATCCTGTACCTGTCCCGTAGGTGTGATGTTCGGATGTACCGATCCTGTGCAGGTGTTGTTTAATCTAGTCTGCAACTGCGAGGACGATCAGCTGTCCGTCCTGTCTCCCTGTAGCACTGTCTTAGGCGTCAACACAGTACGGACATTGCAATTTATTGCCCTGGCCACATCTGCAGCCCTCATGCCTCCTTGCAGCATGCCTAAGGCACGTTCACGCAGATGAGCAGGGACCCTAGCCATCTTTCTTTTGGTGTTTTTCAGAGTCAGTAGAAAGGCCTCTTTCGTGTCCTAAGTTTTCATAACTGTGACCTTAATTGCCTGCCGTCTGTAAGCTGTTAGTGTCTTAACGACAGTTCCACAGGTGCATGTTCATTAATTCTTCATGAGAATCAGTGTTTAAACTCTTTATAATGAAGATCTGTGAAGTTACCTGGATTTTTACGAATTACCTTTGATAGACAGGGTCCTGAAAAAGGGAAGTTTATTTTTTTGCTGAGTTAGTATACACTACCTTTCAAAAGTTTGAGGTCATTTAGAAATGTCCTTGTTTTTGAAAGAAAATCTACTTTTTTGTCCATTAAAATAACATCAAATTGATCAGAAATACAGACATTATAGACATTATTGATGTTATAAGTGACTACTGTAGCTGGAAACGGCACGGGATCTTTTTATGGAATATCTACATAGGCGTATCTACATAGGCGTACAGGCCCCATCAGCAACCATCACTCCTGTGTTCCAATTGGGTTATCTAATCCAAGTTTATCATTTTGAAAGGGTAATTGATCATTAGAAAACCCTTTTGCAATTATGTTCGCACAGCTGAAAACTGTAGTGCTGATTAAAGAAGCAATAAAACTGGCCTTTAGACTAGTTGAGTATCTGGAGCATCAGCATTTGTGGGTTCGATTACAGGCTCAAAATGGCCAGAAACAAATAACTTTCTCCTGAAACTCATCAGTCTATTCTTGTTCTGAGAAATGAAGGCTATTCCATGCGAAGAATTGCCAAGAAACTGAAGATCTCGTACAACTCTGTGTACTACTCCCTTCACAGAACAGCGCAATCTGGCTCTAGCCAGAATAGAAAGAGGAGTGGGAGGCCCCAGTGCACAACTGACCAAGAGGACAAGTACATTAGAGTGTCTAGTTTGAGAAACAGACGCCTCACAAGTCCTCAACTGGCAGCTTCATTGAAAAGTACCCGCAAAACACCAGTCTCAACGTCAACAGTGAAGAGGCAACCCTGGGTTGCTGACCTTGGCAGAGTTACAAAGAAAAAGCCATATCTCACTGGCCAATAAAAATAAAAGATTAAGATGGGCAAAAGAACACAGACACTGGACAGAGGAACTCTGGCTAGAAGGCCAGCATCCCGGAGTCGCCTCTTCACTGTTGACGTTGAGACTGGTGTTTTGCGGGTACTATTTAATGAAACTGCCAGTTGGGGACTTGTGAGGAGTCTGTTTCTCTTTAATTCAGGGCCGTTCCTTACTTTCTTCCCCTTCTACTTGCCTCTTCCATTTTTGCGGTAATGCTGCAATTAGTTGGATTTAATTTTGCGTACATACATTTTTAGCTTGATATTGTTTGTTAAGTTAGCAAACGGTTCCATTGTATCACTTATTAGTGGACAGAACAGTTAGCTAAAATTAGCTAGCAAATTATCTAATTATCTAGCTAGCTAGCATTAAGCCACAGAACAAACCAGCCAAGTTATTTAGCTGGCTAGCCACAAACTTGCAACCTTCGGCAACACAAAACCGTTACCAACTAGTTACAGGCTTGCTCGTTAGCATTACATTCCTCCCGTTAGTAGTCCCTTTGCTTCGAGAGACAGGGGTGTATTCATTAGAGAAACCATTTACCGCTTTAGAACCAAACGGAAGCAAACAAGAAACACACCGAAACGGGGAGGGACCTACCTGAATTTTTCGCATAGAAACTCTAATTTGCGTTTGTTGTAAACGGTTTCTGTTGCAAGACATTTTGCAACAGATGACACATTTTGCAACAGAATCAGCTTAATGATAACACCCCAAGTCTCCCGGAGGCTACCCTGTTAGCTGACATTGCCAATAGTAGTTTTTCCTGTCAGCGAACACATCTAGTTTTTAAAAGTTGTGATGTTAGCAACCTGGCCAGTTATTTAACTATATAGCTATGTATGACTATGCCAGAAATACTCATATCTGGCTATACATTGCTTTGACCAACTAGTTAACATTATCAACCAGAGAGACATTCAGGTCTTAGCTACGATTCCTAGCTAGTTGTCTAATGCTAGCTGTAAACAGCTGAGTTGACTTCCTATTTTAAAATGCCTAGATGAGTGGAATAGATATATCTTTTTACTTTGACCAATCAGGAAGAAGATCAGCAATGATCCACAATGGACGTCACCAACAATGCGAGGTAGGCTACACCTAAAGTCAGACTGTTACTAGGAGGGTGTGTGTGGATGTGGGTGGTGTTTCTTTATCTCATCTCTCAATGATAATTTCTGTCATGCCCTGATCTCTCATTCCGCTTCTCTCTCCCTCCGCTTTCTATCTTTCTCTCTCCCCCTCTCCTTCTCTCTCCCAGTGTGAAGGCTGTGTGTAATGAGCTCCACAACACTCTCATGGCCATCAATCAGAAGGACAAACTGCGCTGGTGGAAGAACATCCACAGACTAGGCATACTCACTGACTCACCTCAGTTCCAGGTGCAACACACACACACACAGCGGGCTAATGGAAGTTAATGGGGCCTAATGGAGTATACTGTAATATGGGATGATGTAGACTTCAGCCCCTTTGATATTAGTCTAATGTATTGAACAGTGTTACAAGCTAATGTAGCAGACTGTTTAACAGTAATGTATGGTCCAACAATGTTACCATTATTAGAGACTGCTGGAGTGTAAGACTTTATACAATCTGCCTTGTTGTTCAATGGAGTCGAATGAAACCCCTTTCAGGAGCGGGCACCAAAAAAGAAAAGCAAAAAAGGGGAAAAATAGGTAGAGGCACAACAAGGCACAGAGGGGATGGGTAATTTAAATGGATACTTCAGTATTTTAGCAATATCTACTTCCCCAGATGAACTCATGGATACCATTAGTATATCTCTGCATCCAGTATGAATGAAGTTAGAGGTAGTTTCGTGAGCCAATGCTAACTAGCGTTAGTGCAATGACTGGGTGTAAATGGTATCTACTAGCATGATAGCAATTACCATAGACTTCCAGTCATTGCGCTAACACTAGTTAGCAAATTCCTTCAAACTGCACGCAGAAATACAAATGGTATCCACAAGTTCATCTGACTCTGGGGAAGTAGGTAAAGGGACAAAATACCCACCACATTACAAATTTAGTAAGGACAGCACTTTCTCCCCAAACTATACGTTTTTCGAGTGATTGGATTTTGAAATTTCCCAAAGGCAAACTGACAGTCGCAACCAACAATAGACATGTAATCCATAGATGGCAGTTCTCATTCAAGTCAAGACTGATTCAGATTCAGTGTTTAATAGTCATATGTACAGGGTTGCAGGTGTGATTGCAGGGTACAGTAAAAATATTAGGCTTTGATCCCCAACATGCAGGACTAAGTGAAATAAAAAAGTTAAAATGGTAATAAAAAACAACAAAACAAATAGCACTATATACCAGTGGAGGCTCCTCAGAGGAGGAAGGGGAGGACCATAAAAATAAAAATTGTGAAACAAAAAATGTAATCATTTTTAGATAAAAGTATTCTTAATATATTCATATATCTCCAAATAATGTATTAAAACACACTGTTTTGCAATCAATGTCTACTGTAGCCTCAACAGCACTCTGTAGGGTAACACTATGGTGTAGCCGGAGAACAGCTAGCTTCCGTCCTCCTTTGGGTACATACAAAACCTAGGAGGCTCATGGTTCTCACCCCTTTCTATAGACTTACACAGTAATTATGACAACTTCCGGAGGACATCCGCCAACCTATCATAGCTCTTACAGTATGAACTGACATGTTGTCCACCCAATCAAAGGATCAGGGAATGAATCAAGACTGAAAGTATAAGCTACAGCTAGCTAGCACAACAGTGTATAAAATGTGGTAAGTAGTTGACTCAAAGAGAGAGAAAGACAAGCCTAGGTCATTGGGGGGTTTAGCTCTACCAAATTTTCAGACATACTACTGGGCTGCAAATTTCAGAGCCCTCCTGTACTGGCTGCAGACTGATCCTACTGGCCCTAGACCACTCTGGGTCCAGATGGAGTGAATCGTGTAAACCTGCAGCACTTTCCTCTGTGTTGTGCTCGTCTCTCCCAGTGTCCCTAGGCAAAAGGTGTGTCAACCCAATTGTAAAGCAGTCTCTTAAAATTTGGAATCAGTTCCGTTTAGCCTTTAGCCTCCGAGGCTTTTCTCTATCAGCCCCAAGAACATTTTCTTTCCTCCATCTTTGAATGATGGGGCTTTTGGCATTTGGCACTCACTAGGCCTCTCCTCGCTAGCCCAATTATTCTTTGATGATACATTTGCCTCTTTTTCTCAGCTGCAGGAAAAGTTCAATCTCCCCAATCCCACTTTTTCCGCTATCTCCAGACTAGAAACTTTGTCAGAGCTAACACACCTGGATTTCCCCATAGGCCTGCGAATACAGCTATAGAGAGCATCTTGGAGTTGAACAAGCTTCCTAGGGGCGCAATTTCAGATGTATATGCAATCATTCATGACTTACAGAACCCTTCTTTGGTGCCTTTAAAGACTCGATGGGAACTTGGGGAAGACGCCTGGGAATCTGTGCTGCACAGGGTGCACTCTTTTAGCACTAGACATAGCCTCATTCAATTCAAGGTGGTTCACCGTATCCACTGGTCGGGGGCCAAACTTGGAAGAATATTCTCTGATTTTGATCCTACCTGTGTCAGATGTAAAGTGGAACCAGCCACACTGTTGCATATGTTTTGGGGCTGTCATAAACTGTCAGGTTTCTGGGAATTCATATTTAAATGTTTCTCTGATATATATGACACTGTTATAGATCTGTCTCCCCTTACAGCCCTTTTTGGAGTACTGCCCATGGGTACCCCCTATCAAGAATCCAGTTGGACACTGTTGCTTATACAACTCTTTTAGCTAGACGGCTAATAATACAGAATTGGAAGATGGCAGCTCCCCCATCTTATAAATATTGGGTGAGAGATGTGTTGTGCTCTCTGAAACTAGACATTTTTTAATTCAATTCACGTTGGAACCCCAAACTGTTTAATGAGGCTTGGGCTCCATTCCGGTCTTACTTTAAACAGTCCATCCTCTGATGGCATTCCAATTCAAACTAAAATAAGTCTGTATTTGACCCCCTGTGACTTAAGGGTTGGAGGAGCTTCTCTGTGTGTTTTTGCTGGGGGGGCATTAAGGTCCATGTGCTTATTGATTGTGACCCGTGGATGCCTTGTTCATCTTGCCCGGGCAGAGACTGAAGTGTGAGCTTGTTTTTCCCAGTTATTTTTACATTTTGTTCACGCCTACATGAATAATCATTCTATTTTTTTTTTATTTTAAAGCATTGTAAACTTAATTTTTGGTCCAGTGGATGGTCGGTCTGTGGCCATGACTGTCTGTGAGTGGTTGCATTTCTCCACCCTTATCCCTTGACTGTTTACAGGAACAATGGTGAGGTGTTTGCTCTGTCCCTGTACTATAGATTGCCCTTTAACCTTTGTAGCCTTCTGCCTGGTGTGTTTAACTTGTCTAAAGTATGGTATCTTTAAAGCAATTTTTTTATTTGTATTTATTTATTTTTTTCTATTTTTTTTTCTAGTTGAGTATATTATTTATATTGCTTTGTGTTGTCTTGTCTGTGTGTGTGTGTGTGTGTGTGTGTGTGTGTGTGTGTGTGTGTGTGTGTGTGTGTGTGTGTGTGTGTGTGTGTAAAACTTAATAAACCAAGTTTTTTTTTAAAAGAGAGAGAAAGACAATAGTTGAATAGTTTTGAACAAAATGAATGTCTTCAAAAATTAAGGAGAAACAAGAGAGAGAGAGAGGGCTACCTACAGTTAAAGTCAGAAGTTTATGATGTCATGGCTTTGGAAGCTTTTGATAGGCTAATTGACATCATTTGAGTCAATTGGAGGTGTACGTGTGGATGTAAGTGCAAATCAATCCCAGCAAAGGACCTTGTGAAGATGCTGGAGGAAACAGGTACAAATGTATCTATATCCACAGTAAAACAAGTCCTATATCGACATAACCTGAAAGGCCGCTACAAAACCGCCATAAAATAGCCAGACTACGGTTTGCAACAGCACATGGGGACAAAGATCATACTTTATGGAGAAATGTCCTCTCGTCTGATGAAACAAAATTAGAACTCTTTGGCCATAATGACCATCGTTATGTTTGTAGGAAAAAGGGGGAGGCTTGCAAGCCGAAGAACACCATCCCAACTGTGAAGCAGGGGGGTGGCAGCATCATGTTGTGGGGGTGCTTTGCTGCAGGAGGGACTGGTGCACTTCACAAAATAGATGGCATCATGAGGTAGGAAAATTATGTTGATATATTGAAGCAACATCTCAAGACATCAGTTAAAGCTTGGTCGCAAATGGGTCTTCCAAATGGACAATGACCCCAAGCATACTTCCAAAGTTGTGGCAAAATGGCTTAAGGACAACAAAGTCAAGGTATTGGAGTGGCCATCACAAAGCCCTGACCTCAATCCCATAGAAAATGTGTGGGCAGAACTGTAAAAGCGTGTGCGAGCAAGGAGGCCTAGAAACATGACTCAGTTACACCAGCTCTGTCAGGAGGAATGGGACAAAATTCACCCAACTTATTGTGGGAAGCTTGTGGAAGGCTACACAAAATGTTTGACCCAAGTTAAACTATTTAATGGCAATGCTACCAAATACTAATTGAGTGTATGTAAACTTCTGACCCACTGGGAATGTGATGAAAGAAATAAAAGCTGAAAAAAATCATTATCTCTACTATTATTATGACATTTCACATTCTTAAAATAAAGTGGTGATCCTAACTGACCTAAGACAGGGATGTGTTACTAGGATCAAAGGGAAAACTGAGTTTAAATGTATTTGGCTAATTTGTATGTAAACTTCCAACTTCAACTGTATATGTCACATTTCTCTTTACCTGTGCACCTACGTTGTAAACTTTCATTCATAGGCTAGGTTGCTGCAACCTTATGATGGGTATAGGGACAATTTGAGTATCTTGTAATGGGGCCATAGGGGGAGTAGTAGAGGGGGAGGGGGAGCTGGCTGCTGACTAGTGGTGGTCTGAGATTAGAAACTATTGGCTAGTGTTTGCCATGATGCTTCTGTTATGCCCGGATCTGAGTGATTTGAAGCGGGGAGTACAGGACATGGCTTGGGTGGCTGGGGTCCTTGATGATCTTCTTGGCCTTCCTGCAACACCTGGTGTTGTAGGTGTCCTGTAGGGCAGGCAGTGTGCACTCAATAGTGTGTTCGGCTGCACGTATCACCCACTGAAGAGCCTTGCGGTCCGCGGGAGTGGGTTGCCGTACCTGGATTTGATGCAGTTCGACAGTATGTTCTCGATGGTGCTTCTGTGAGAGCCCTCGGGACAGGCCAAATTTATTCAGCATCCTGAGGTTGAAGAGTCAATCTCATGCATTCACTACAGTGTCCATGTGGTTAGACAATTTCAGCTTCTCTGAGATGTGTACGCCAAGGAATTTGAAGTTATTGACCATCTCCATGGCGGTCCCACTGATGAGGATGAGGGCATGTCCAGCCTGGTTCCTCCTGAAGTCCACAATCAGCTCTTTTCTTTTGTTATCGTTGAGGGAGTGCCTACCTCCTCCCTGTAGACAGTCCCGTCATTGTTGTTAATCAGGCCTACTACTGTCGTGTTGTCAGCGAACTTGATGATGGAGTTGGAACTGTGTGAGGCCACGCAGTCGTGGGTATACACGGAATACAGGAGGGGACAGAAGATGCACCCTTGTCAGCCCCCGTGTTGCGAATCAGTGACAAAGAGGTAATGTTGCCTACCTTCACCACCTGGGGGCAGCCTGTCAGGAAGTCCAGGACCCAGTTGCATAGGGAGGATTTCAGACCCAGGGCCGTTAGCTTTCTAATGCGATTATAAGGCACTATGGTATTGAAGGCAGAGCTGTAGTCAATGAACAGCATCCTCACATATGCATTCCTTTTGTCCAGGTGGGTAAGGGCAGTGTGCAGTGCAATGGTGATTGCGTCGTTCGTGGATCTTTCAGGACGGGAGGCTAATTGGAGACGATCGAGATTGTCGGTGAGGGAGGAGGTGACTAGCCTCTCGAAGCACTTCATGATGACGGCAGTGAATGCTACTGGTCGGAAGTCATTCAGTTCGGTTACTTTCCATTTCTTGGGCACAGGATGATAGTGGACAACTTGAAGCAGGTGGGTATAGCAGCCTGAGCTAGGGAGAGATTGAAAATGTCTGAAAACACAACAGTCAGCTGGTCTGCACATACTCTGAGGGCACGGCTAGGCAGCCATTGCTAGTGTACCCATGAGTTTAACAGTCAAATTGCCAGGGTTAAAGGTTCCAAAACCCTTCTATGGATTATATGTCTATGGCCACAACGCAACAAGCTGTTCCACAGATAGAAAGAGCGATAGGAGGGGAAAAGGTGCATGTTCATTGACAAGCACACCAAAAACAGCATTAACGATAATTAATAAGATAAAGACGGCACTTCTAAATTGCTGACAAAGCAGCAGCTACACTTCCTGGGGTCCAGCAAAATTAAGGCAGTTTATACAATTTTAAAAGCATTACAATACATTCACAACACACTGTGTGCCCTACTCCACCACTACCACACATCTACAGCACTAAATCCATGTGTCTGTGCCAATGTTTGTGTTGCTTCACAGTCGGCGGCTGTTCTATTAGGTGTTTTTTTAAATCAAATTGTACTGCTTGCGTCAGTTACTAGATGTGGAATAAAGTTCCATGTAATCATGGCTCTATGTAGTACTGTGTGCCTGCCATAGTCTGTTCTGGACTTGGGGACTGTGAAGAGACCTCTTGTGGCATGTCTTGTGGGGTATGCATCGGTGTCCGAGCTGTGTGCTAGTAGTTTAGACAGACAGCTCGGTGCATTCAACATGTCAATACCTCTCATAAATAAAAGTAGTGATGAAGTCAATCTCTCTTCCACTTTCAGCCAGGAGAGATTGACATGCATATTATTAATATTAGCTCTCTGTATACATCCAAGGGCCAGCCGTGCTGCCCTGTTCTGAGCCAATTGCAATTTTCCTAAGTCCTTTTTTTGTGGCACCTGACCACACGACTGAACAACTGAGTCAAGGTGCGACAAAACTAGGGCCTGTAGGACCTGCCTTGTTATTAGTGTTGTTAAGAAGGCAGAACATCACATTATTATAGACATAAAGACTTCTCCCCATCTTAGCCACTACTGCATCAATATGTTTTGACCATGACAGTTTACAATCTAGGGTTACTCCAAACAGTTTAGTCATCTCAATTTGCTCAATTTCCACATTACTTATTACAAGATATAGTTGAGGTTTAGGGTTTAGTGAGTGTTTCATTCCAAATACAATGCTTTTAGTTTTAGAAATATTTAGGGCTAAATTATTCCTTGCCACCTACTTTGAAATTAACTGCAGCTCTTTGTTGAGTGTTGCAGTCATTTCAGTCACTGTAGTAGCTGACGTGTATAGTGTTGAGTCATCCGCATACATAGACACTCAAGTCAGTGGCATGTCGTTAGTAAAAGTTGAAAAAAGCAAGGGGCCTAAACAGCCACCCTGGGGAATTCCTGATTCTAACTGGATTATATTTGAGAGGCTTCCATTAAAAAACACCCTCTGTGTTCTGTTAGACAAGTAACTCTTTATCCACATTATAGCAGGGTGTGTAAAGCCATAACACATACGTTTTTCCAGCAGCAAACTATTATCAATAATGTCAAAAGCTGCACTGAAGTCTAACAAGACAGCCCCCACAATAATTTTATCATCAGTTTCTCTCAGCCAATCATCAGTAATTTGTGTAGGTGCTGTGCTTGTTGAGTGTCCTTCCCTACAAGCATGTATAAATTATGTTGTCAATTTGTTTGCTGTGAAATAACATTTTATCTGGTCAAACACAATTTTTTCCAGAAGTTTACTAAAGGTTGGTAACAGGCTGATTGGTTGGCTATTTGAGCCAGTAAAGGGGGCTTTACTATTCTTAGGTAGTGGAATGCCTTTAGCTTCCCTCCATGCCTGAAGGCACATGCTCTCTAGTAGGCTTAAATTGAAGATGTGGAAAATAGGAGTGGCAATATTGTCTGCTATGATCTTCAGTAATGTTCCATCTAGATTGTCAGACCCTGGTGGCTTGTCATTGTTGATAGACAATGTTTTTTTCACCTCTTCCACACGGACTTTATGGAATTCAAAAGTACAATTCTTGTCTTTCATAATTTGGTCCGATATTCTTGGATGTGTAGTGTCAGCGTTTGTTGCTGGCATGTCATCCCTAAGTTTGCTTATCTTGCCAATGGAAAAAGTTATTAAAGTAGTTTGCAATATCAGTGGGCTTTGTGATGAATGAGCCATCTGATTCAATTAATGAAGGAGCCGAGTTGGCTCCAAATTGGTCTGAATAGTTTCCGAAGGCACTGTATGTTGAAGATTGAAACTTAGATAGGTGCTTATGGAATCAAATATAAATGTAATGAACAATGTTTTCAATATCCAACTTTATCCTCTTCAATACTTTTTACGGTGGGTAATAAGGTGTTGTCAGGTGGTCATTACTAGGTTATGGTGAGGTCTTATTAACTATGACCCGTACATAAAATACCGGTAGCACATAATATAGTGGTCAGAATTATGAACAGCTGATCAGACAGAGGTCACAATTAAGACAACCTTGCAGCATTGAGTAGGTTACTTTCTAAAGGTAATATGTTACAGTTACTAGTTACCTGTCCAAAATGGTAATCAGTAACGTGACTTTGAATTACCCAAACTCAGTAACGTAATATGATTACATTCAGTTACTTTTAGATTACTTTCCCCTTAAAAGCCATTAGAAGAAGACTAAAATGTATGTTACCAATTGAACGACATCTATTGCAGGATAAATCAATGTTAAAGTTTACATAGCTGGCCATAAATAGATGTTAAATTATACTTTATGGGTTGGTTATGTAGGCTTCTTCTAACCCATTGCTTTCTACTACATATAATATATAAATTATATCTTTACATTAAAAACCAAAGTCTATCAGAACTCCAGTCATTCCAATACATGTTATACCCCTTGATCTTCAAGAATAGGACTTGGAAATATGGAAGTATAGATTAGCCAAATTGTTTTAACTGAGCATAACCCCAAAACTAAGGACTTATTAGCCAGCCCTACTCTATTGCTTATGATTTTGTTGTCATGGAGGACTGATTTGGCTCATTGATTCGAGTTGAAAAATAAACGCTGCCCTCATGGAATGGCATGCTTTGAGCACTACTGAAAAGTGATATTTACATGTGAAAAATGAATGCCATGTGCTGATTTTGCTATATGCCTATTGTGTACCTTTTTGTTGGTGGCACTTTGATATCTTGATAATATTCAGCTGTTTAAAGGGTAAATCCACAAATGTAACAATGACAAAACGGCCGCCCCGCCTCTGTTCAGACGAATAGACAGAGCTATGTATGCAAGGACTGACCATCCATGACATCAAAATGATTGTTGTAACCATGTTATGAGGCTATACAGTGTTTGTTAACATTTACAATGTTCACAAACATTGGAGAAAAGCAAGTTTATATTTTGGGTTCTCATCGAGTTTGATAGTTGAACTAAGCTCATGAGGCATTTATTTATAAGTTATATTCTTCAATAATGAATGAATATATTGTTAGCCCAAAAATTGAGTGCGAGTTTGAGCATGTGTCCATTAGGCCTATGGATTTTTTTTATCAGCATGAATTAAATTGAGCAATAAAAGCCTAACTTTTATTCCATAGGCTGGGATCCGCACTATGCAGCTGTTGCAAGAGTGCATTTCCACTGGCTGTCCACTGGTTTAAAAAACAAAGATTTATAGGCAGCTTAAACTTCTTGAATTATTGTGTTCAAATACACATTTGGATTTGTGAACAGCCATATCCGTAAGGCGCAAATAGGTCAATGAGAGAGCAGCAGTGTGATTCACATCAATGCGCTATGTAGATATCAATAATAAGTGATATCCGTATCGCCGTAGACTACACCACTACTGTCATCCTTACCTCCAAGCGGTTATTCAAGTTGTATAGTCTGGATGCTGACAGCAGTCACACCATTGGAAGGCATACCTTAGTCTGTAGCCTACAAAAGCTTATTCCTCCGCTTTTCCCGCGATCGATCAAACACATTTGGTGTGTCATCATAGTGGTCTCTGACTTGTGGTCAGACTCGCTCAGGTGGAACAAACTTAAATTTGCGCCTTTTTCAATGCTGATTTGAATGTCATTGAGAAAAGAGAAGTGTCAAAGATTTTTTACGCAAATCTCCTCTCCTAAAAGTAATCATAATCTGATTACAATATTTTTGCTGATAATTTAACGGATTACAGTTTTTGTTTTTTGGAATCCCTTACATGTAATCCGTTACTCCCAAATCCTGCCAATTTGTCATGTGGTGGTATGAAACACTCCTCTGGTCAGTAAAAATATGTAAAAACCCTTATTTTTCAACCAGTTTGTTACCAGAATAAATCATAAAGACTGATACTGATGTATTTTCAACCAGGTTTTGCCAATCTGGTAGGCAATAGGAATTTTAGATACATTGATGCAATGTGCTTTGAAATTTAAGTATGTTTGTAAAACATAGGCTACAAAAGTTGTATATGCCGAATCTTATGCATTAAAACATCAGACTACCGTAACTACATGGTTATGACATCTGAAATGTTAGTCATAGATAAAACGTTTCTAAATTATCTGTCTGTCAAATATATCTGGTTGACAAGTTACATTTACCGAGGCCCTGTAATATGAGTTGTTAGCCTACTGCTTGACACACGCTCCAGACAATGTAGCCTATGGAGGGTGTATGAGGCACTAGGTCTTACCTCCCGTGTTTGTGCGCTTGGTACAACAGTCTTCCTCGGTCGGAGTTAGTGGTCGTTTACGAGAGTCTGGGGGAACCGACTCCATGTGGTACTGTTGACTGTGATAATGAGGTTTCAAGAATATCCCATTATGTTCAACTGCCATCATTAACCGACCAGTTTGTTGGAAAAAATCGTTATTCCACCGCGCTGGCACCACATGAATGGAAGCGAGTTGTTAAAAAATTATCCAAATCTTTCAGTTTTGACTTAAAATTACGTGTTCCTGTTTGAGAACACCAAAATAAACAGGCAAAACAGCGCATTCGGTCTTGCTTGTTCTTCACGAATCTGCTTGCAGTTGGCTGATAGAGCGTCACAGAAAGCTAAATATAAAAATCCATTGAGTGAACTGCATCCATTAGCGCGCTCCTGTCACTTCAAAACCTTTGTGTTGAGGAATTGTCATCTTGCCCGTGATTTACACGCAATAGTCAAGGTGACTTTAAATAATGCCTTTACGTCAGTAGTGACACTGATGAACGATCCTATCAAAAAGGTAACCATTTGAAAGATTTTTGCCTAGGAAAAAGATATATTTTTAAGTAATCTTCACGCCATCTTCTAGGATAAACATAGCCTACAGTAAGTCCACGGCAGTTCGGTCGTTGTAAGTGCAGCTGTTGTTATTGTTGTCTTTTAAGTGCAAGAGGAGGGAAATATTGTTTCAAAGCTGCAAGTAGGCCTAGACCACACTGCCGCTGACAGGTGAGAGTTTAAGCAAAACGACCCACCAGGCCAGGGCATCTTCTTTTATTTTTTATGCATACAGTACCTAAGATACTGTTTTAAGGGGACATACAGGTCTGCTCTGACTTACTTTACACTGTTATTGTTCTATTTATTTATTAATACTTATTTCCAAGTGAGAAAGGAATGTGTATATATATATATATATATATATACATATATATATATATATATTATTTATTTGGTACTTTTGATTTTTTCATATGCATCAGCTATTTTCACTTTAAGTTGACTTAAATGGTGATGATCTCGGTTCCTTATAGCTTATATTCACTGCTCCTACGTTTTTGACTCATCCGAAAGTTTATACTTTTATATTATCTTTGTTGTTTTGTCTTTGTCTGTAGTTTGTCTTAATGCTAGGGGGTTACGAAACAATGTGAAGCGCAATGCCTTATTTTTATTTGCTAAACAACTTCGAATCGATTTTTGTTTTTTTCAGGAGTCACACTCAATTTCTGCTGATGCCAACTTCTGAAAGTCACAATGGGGCAACGATATTTGACTTCCGCATGGCTCTGAACGCATCCGCTGAGGTCATTACTGTAATATTCATATGTGTAAACATACTGAATTGTAATTGGATGCATTTTACCGCCATATCATACTGTGCTATGATTGGTTAAGACCACCCAAATGGTTAGGTCATGGGCAGTTTGATCCTGGTTGGCGATATGTGAACATGCCAGTTATAGCTAGCTAATAAAGAGCTACGTTAAGAAATATCCTGTAGTGCTGCATTTAATTATTTTGTACAAATTGTGCAAAACAAGACTTGGTGTCAGAGTAAAAGGTCTTACAAGATGGATTTTTCTGGAGTTCCTTCACCTCGAATGGACTGGGAGTCTACAAACTTACCCGATGCATGGCGTAAGTACAAACAGCATGTGGAGCTAATGTTCACGGGTCCTCTGAAGGACAGAGGAGAAGAGGAAAAATGCAGCTACCTGCTCCTCTGGATCGGTGAAAAAGGAGAGATATTTATAACACATGGACACTTACTGAGGCTGAATCAAAGGTACTGAAAACATACAATTGTTTTGAAGCATATGTTGTGCCGAAGACCAATACGATTTTTGCTAGGTACAAATTCCATGAGAAAGTACAGGGAGCTAGCGAGTCTTTTGAACAGTTTGTGACAGAGCTGCGTTTGCTTGTGAAAGACTGTGGTTATGCAAACAAGGATGAGATGGCCAGGGACTGTATTGTATTTGGAATACACTCACCGGAGTGAGAGAGAAACTTTTGAATGTTGGTCTGAGGTAAGGCTGGACAAAGCTATCAACATAGCCAGATCTCACGAGCTAGCACAGGCTCAGATGAAAACCATTTAGTGCGGCAGCATGAGCGCATCAGGTGAACAAGCAGTGCACGCAGGCAGGCAGAAATCAAAGCACACCTCCGGTGCACAGAGAGCCGTTTTAGAACGGAGAGAGACATAATGACACAGACTCAAAACGCCCCAAAACATGTGGATAATGTGGATACAAAGTGCATGGAGAACAAGGAAATTGCCCAGATAAAGGTAAACAGTGTACAAAATGTGGAAAATGGAATCCCTTTGCAAAAGTGTGCCGAGCTTACCGTGGAAAAACAGTGCACACAGTGAGTGAAGATGAAATGTCAATCAAAGAGTCAAACGCTGATGAACTGTTTATTGATTCAGTGACACAGAAAAGTCAAATATCAGAGACAGAGCAAGCCTTTGCTGACGTTGAGATAGGAACACAAGGCACAGAGCTTAAGTTCAAACTAGACACTGGTGCACAAGTAAACATTATTCCTCTGAATAAGTACCATAGCTTGACATCTGAGTGCGAACTACAGCCCACCACGTGCAGACTGACTAGTTATGGTGGTGAACAGCTTCCCAGTTATAGGCACATGCACTTTCAAATGCAAATACAAGGAAAGTGACATGATGTTGGACTTATGTTGTTGACACTAGAGCACATGCAGTGCTAGGTCTTAAAGCATGTTTAGACATGGACCTCATCAAGCTAGTTTTATCAGTGACAGCACCAGTAGAGGCAGACAATTTACTGGAGGAGTTTGCTGATGTTTTTACATTAATAGGATTATTCCCAGGAGAATGTACCATTCACCTTGACCCAGACGCAACCCCTGTGGTCTACCCACCGAGAAAGATTCCCCTTGCTCTCCGTGTCTGTCTGAAGAAGGAGTTGGAGAGCATGGAGCAATCTGACATAGTCACCAAGGTTACAGAACCGACTGACTGGGTGGACGCGTTAGTGGTGGTGGAGAAACCACGCACAGGCAAGCTCTGAGTATGTCTCGACCCAAGAGACTTGAACAAGGCTATCAAATGCCTTCATTATCCTTTACCGACGCTAGATGGCATCACACACAAGCTAGCGGGAGCACACTACTTCAGTGTCATGGACGCTAGATCAGGCTAATGGGCTATCAAGCTCACAGAAGAGTAATCTAAGCTCACAACATTCAACACACCGTTTGGACGCTACAGGTTCCGTCGCCTGCCTTTTGGGATTATCTCAGCCCAAGACGAGTTTCAGCGAAAGATCGATGGAGTTGTGGCAATTGTGAACAACATCCTTGTCTATGTTCGAACCAAAGAGGAGCACGACCAAAACCTCAGCGCGATGCTGCAAAGGTCTCGCGAGAGAGGAGTCCGGCTCAACCCCGAGAAGAGCACAGTCGGCGCTACAGAGGTCAGCTACTTCGGACATCTTCTCACAGCGACTGGAATCAAGCCAGATCCACAGAAGACCTCAGCCATAAAAGAAATGGAGCCACCAAAGAACCGTGCAGAGCTGGTAACAGTGCTTTGCATGGTCAACTACTTAGCCAAGTTTGCACCCAGCCTCTCCAATGCTAATGCACCCCTGCGTCAACTGCTAAAGCAGTCCAGTGAGTTTCTCTGGGACAAGCAACACGACATTGCTTTCCAGAATGTGAAAGACATGATCACGAGAGAACCAGGACCAATCCTTGCCTACTACGACCCCGACAAAGAGCTCAGATTCCAAGTGGACGCGTCGAAGTATGGACTAGGTGCAGTGCTACTGCAAGAAGGAAAGCCCATCAGCTACGCTTCCAAATCTCTCACAGACTGTGAAATCAACTATGCTCAAATCGAAAAGGAGCTCTACGCCATTCTGTTCGGATGTAAACGTTTCCATCAGTACACATATGGACGACAAGTCATTGTGGAATCCGACCACAAGCCCCTTGAGTCAATTATGAGGAAACCACTAGCCACAGCCCCGCCAAGGCTACAGAGAATGATCCTTCAACTACAAAAATACGACTTCACAATCACTCACCGTCCAAGCAAAGACATCCCTGTCGCAGACACACTCTCCAGGAAGTTTCTTACCTATAAGGACAGCAGCCTCAGTGAAGGCATGGACATGCAAGTGCACACTGTGTACAGTAACTTACCAGTTAGTGACACAAAACTGAAGGAGATCCAAGCAGAAACAGAAAAGGTGTCACACCCTGACCATAGTTTGCTTTGTATGTTTCTATGTTTTGGTTGGTCAGGGTGTGAGCTGGGTGGGCATTCTATGTTACATGTCTAGTTTGTCTAGTTCTATGTTTGGCCTGATATGGTTCTCAATCAGAGGCAGGTGTTCGTCATTGTCTCTGATTGGGAACCATATTTAGGTAGCCTGTTTGGTGTTGGGTTTTGTGGGTGATTGTCCTTAGTCTCCTTATGTCCTTTTTCTGTTGTGTGTATGTGCACCAGTATTAGGCTGTTTCGGTTTTCGTTATGTTTATTCTTTTGTAGTTTTTGTATTGGATTCGTGTTGCTTCAGTTTCATTAAACATGGATCGCAATAGCCACGCCGCATTTTTCACATACAGAACATTATTCCTACCAGTCTCAGAGAAGAGATTTTGACAAAGATCCATGCTGGACACATGGGCATGGAAAAGTGCAAACAGAGAGCATGGGACATTTTGTTTTGGCCCGGAATGTGCAAACAAATAGAGGACATTGTTGGTAAATGCGCCATATGTCTTGAACGACGCCCCTCAAACACCAAAGAGCCAATGTTACCTCACTGTATCCCAGACCGACCTTGGCAGGCCGTGGCAACCGATCTGTTCACCTGGAACAACGAGGACTGCATCGTAACAGTGGACTACTACAGCAGATACTTCGAACTCGACAAGCTTCACAGCAACACATCCACAGCTGTGATACACAAGCTGAAAGCAGCCTTTGCCAGGCATGGCATTGTAGAGACTTTAATATCTGACAATGGGCCCTGTTACAAATCAAATGAGTTTGAATCCTTCACAAAAGCATGGGAGGTCACACATGTCACCACAAGCCCACATTACTCAAAGTAATGGCCTTGCTGAAAAATCGGTGCAGATTGCTAAATCACTCATGGACAAAGCAAAAGCAGACAAGAGAGACCCCTACCTCAGTCTCCTTGAATACCGCAACACTCCAGTTGACAACTTCAAATCCCCAGCCCAGCTATTGATGAGCCGCAGACTTCGCTCAATCCTTCCCAGCACCAACCAGCAGCTACAACCTGAGGTCGTCAGCTGCAAGGAAATGCATGAAAAACGTGCACAGAGACAACAACAACAAAAGCGATACTACGACAGGTCAGCTAGACCACTGCCACCACTAATCGATGGAGAGTCAGTTAGAATCCAGGAGAATGGCCTCTGGAAGCCAGCAGTCGTCATCCATCCAGCTGACACTGAACGTTCATATCACGTCCGCAGCGCAGAAGGAGCGGTGTACCGCCGAAATCGTCGTCACCTACTGAACACAGAAGAACAACACACTGATGAGATGAACTGTTCCCCTGAAAGAGAATGTGATGGACTAAACACACACCATACTTACCTGCAACACCACAATAACTGTTGACTGACACAGAAGCATGCTCAGCATCATATCGCACAAGGTCAGGAAGAGAGGTCAAGCCCAGAGCTGTCCTAGACCTGTGAAATGTCAAAGGGTGTAGGAGGATCGCTGCCCTAAAAGAGTTCCAGACTGTAAACTTGTTATTGAAAGTTCACTTGAAATGCTTTGGCATTGTATTTGTTTGAAATGTTAAGATGTTATTTCTACAGTGAAAGCTGAGTTGCTGAGAATCCCTTGTTTGAAAAGTAACAGTATGTTGGATTATTGTTTCAGAGTCTATGTTGATTCAGTTGGTGTAGTATGCAATATAGTTACTTACCTTGAGTTCAAACTACAGAGCATGTATTCAAAAGAAACGCTTAGAATATGTAAACATTTTTATTTTGTTTTAAAAGAAGGGGGATGTAATATTCATATGTGTAAACATACTGAATTGTAATTGGATGCATTTTACCGCCATATCATACTGTGCTATGATTGGTTAAGACCACCCAAATGGTGGTCATGGGCAGTTTGATCCTGGTTGACGATAGGTGAACATGCCAGTTATAGCTAGCTAATAAAGAGCTACGTTAAGAAATATCCTGTAGTACTGCATTTCATTATTTTGTACAAAGTGTGCAAAACAAGACAATTACAATGAAAAATACCTTTGGTAGTAATATTCTACATTCGGACTGTGACCCCTTTGGTCACTTTATTTGTCTTGTGATCAGTTACAATGACAGTAAACTTCTACGGGTACAACACCAAACATGAGAATGATGAGTTGCTTGAATCTGGAGATAAACATATACTTCATTGGTTATCTAAATTTCACAATTCGTTATTATTGATAGGAGGGGACTTTAACATTGCTATAGATAATTCAATTTAGATGGCCACCAGGTAGGCCAACCAATCAGAATTTGGGTTTAATACTTTTTATGGACAAGTTTGAACTTACTGATATATGGAGAAAGAGATTTCCCGGCCGACGATCATTCACTTGGAGTGACAAAACAGGTTCCAAACAGTCCAGAATAGATTATTGGCTTATATTGAATTGTATTGCTCGTGTGTTACTACAAATATTTGTGTTACTACAAATATTTGTACTATTCCCCTCACAGACCATAGGGCCATTTACATTGTTGTCAAAATATTTACCCCTGATAACTTGGTAAAGCTGGAAGCTAAATAGCTCCTTATTAAATAATTATATAGATAAGTTTGAAGTTAAAGCACTGCTCTCACACTTTTGGGAAAGGGCTTGTTAAGAAAAATCTTATTGCATGAACTGGGAGCTCTTTAAATTTGAAGTGGCCAAATACCTTAGAAAATATGGTGGTAATCTTGCTAAGACCAGAAGAGCTGAAGAGGAAAAGGTGATCATTATGAGAACTTCCCTTTCTCAGAGGTCCACAGCCGGCTTCACAGGGGAGGCGAAGATGGAACTGATTGAGTTACAAAATAAACTGGAAAATATATATAGATTAAATAAACTGGATAATGGATATAGATAAAATAAATTGGATAATAGATATAGATTAAATAAACTGGATACTATATATAGATTAAATAAACTGGATAATATATATAGATTAAATAAACTGGATAATATATATAGATTAAATAAACTGGATAATATATATATAAACTGGATAATATGTATATTAAATAAACTGGATAATATACATACAGTTGAAGTCGGAAGTTTACATACACATTAGCTAAATACATTTAAACTCAGTTTTTCACAATTCCTGACATTTAATCCTAGTAACAAGCTTCCCTGTTTTAGGTCAGTTAGGATCACCACTTTATTTTAAGAATGTGAAATGTCAGAATAGTAGACAGAATGATTTATTTCAGCTTTTAATTATTTCATCACATTCCCAGAAGTTTACATACACTCAATTAGTATTTGGTAGCATTGTCTTTAAATTGTTTAACCTTTCTAGGGCAGGCGTTCCGCTAGCGGAACCCATCGACAACATTCCTCTGAAAAGATGCGAAATTCAAAAATATTTTTTAGAAATATGTAACTTTCACACATTAACAAGTCCAATACAGCAAATGAAAGATAAACTTCTTGTTAATCTACCCATTGTGTCCGATTTCAAAAATGCTTTACAGCGAAAGCACAACATAGGATTATGTTAGATCACCGCCAAGTCAAAAAAACACAGCCATTTTTTCCAGCCAAAGATAGGAGTCACAAAAAGCAGAAATATAGATAAAATGAATCACTAACCTTTGATGATCTTCAGATGACACTCATAGGACATCATGTTACACAATACATGTATGTTTTGTTTGATAATGTGCATATTTATATCCAAATATCTCAGTTTACTTTGGCGCGTTATGTGCAGTAATGTTTTGATTCCAAAACATCCAGTGATTTTGCAGAAATAATCATAATAAACATTGATAGAAATATACAAGTGTTATTCACAGAATTAAAGATAGACTTCTCCTTAATGCCACCGCTGTGTCAGATTTCAAAAAAACTATACGGAAAAAGCATAATCTGAGAACGGTGCTCAGAGCCCAATCCAGCCAGAGAAATATCCGCCATTTTGGAGTCAACAGAAGTTAGAAATAACACTATAAATATTCACTTACTTTTGATGATCTTCATCAGAAGGCACTCCCAGGAATCCCAGTTCAACAATAAATGACTGATTTGTTCCATAAAGTCCATAATTTATGTCCAAATAGCCACTTGTTGAAAGAAGAGCTTACATATTTAGCATAACCATTACTAAGGATTAGAACTCTAGAGGCTTGCTAAATTTTAACCCTCTTATTTAAAAACAAAACCCAGAAGAAGCTAAATCAATGGATTTATCTTTAAAAGGAAAAGTCCTAATAACCAAGACTGAGGGTCTCTCTAGGCTAGCATATGCTGCTCTATCTTTATATCTTGACAGTAAAATAAGCAGAGATAGACCAGATGCTTTTAAACTTTCTGTGGAGAAACCGTACCCATTACAATACGAAAAGTGTTGTACTTATGAGTATGGTGGGCTGAATTTTCTGGACATTAAACAATACTGCCTTAAACAATACTTTTAAGATCAATTGGATAAAACAATTCCAAAGAAGACCCACTACTATGTAGAACTTTATTCCTCATCATGTCTTCTCCACTTTTGGTGGTCTTAACTTCATGTTGGTTTGCAATTATAGTATTGACAAAGTTCCAGTGAAACTCTG
Source organism: Oncorhynchus clarkii lewisi (assembly GCF_045791955.1). NCBI lineage: Eukaryota > Metazoa > Chordata > Actinopteri > Salmoniformes > Salmonidae > Oncorhynchus > Oncorhynchus clarkii. The sequence continues at coordinate 45,612,494 of NC_092158.1, forward strand.
CTTTTCACCGGAATGGCACTTTTCTTGTCATGGCACTTAATTTATAAGCAGTATTTTTATCCACACAGATATTATATATGGAATAATCGGGACATATTGTATAAAAATACTTTTTAAAATTATTTTTTATTATTTGTTCTGAAATAATATCCAATTGGTGAGCCAATTTTTAAATGGAGAGTGTATTTTACTTAATTAGAAGGAATTCTTATCACTTTAAAAGATCCCTGTAACACCTAAAGATTTTTCAATGGTTTTAGATGCCATTCCATCACGTTGCTTTATTATTCTGGAACGCATCAAGACCTGACACTCAGAACATACCTACGATTAATCCTGTTGACTCATCAGTAGGAAAGATTTGTTTTTCTTTTGGTCCAACAACAATAGAGCTATACAAGCCTCGTTTCAGCAGGAAGTTGTATCCATACCTTATGCCATGCCTTATTGGAATGGTTTTGTTGATAATGTCTATAATACCTGTTGGAAAAGTTTGGATGTTGCCACACATACAGTGGGGCAAAAAAGTATTTAGTCAGCCACCAATTGTGCAAGTTCTCCCACTTAAAAAGATGAGAGAGGGCTGTAATTTTCACTATGACTATGACAGACAAAATGAGAAAAAAAATCCAGGAAATCACATTGTAGGGTTTTTAATTAATTTATTTGCAAATTATGGTGGAAAATAAGTATTTGGTCACCTACAAACAAGCAAGATTTCTGGTTCTCACAGACCTGTAACTTCTTCTTTAAGAGGCTCCTCTGTCCTCCACTTGTTACCTGTATTAATGGCACCTGTTTGAACTTGTTACATGTCCAGGCCCGTCTGAAGTTTGCTAGAGAGCATTCGGATGATCCAGAAGAAGATTGGGAGAATGTCATATGGTCAGATGAAACCAAAATATAACTTTTTGGTAACTCAACTCGTCGTGTTTGGAGGACAAAGAATGCTGAGTTGCATCCAAAGACCACCATACCTACTGTAAAGCATGGGGGTGGAAACATCTTGCTTTGGGGCTGTTTTTCTGCAAAGGGACCAGGACGACTGATCCGTGTAAAGGAAAGAATGAATGGGGCCATGTATCGTGAGAGTTTGAGTGAAAACCTCCTTCCATCAGCAAGGGCATTGAAGATGAAACGTGGCTGGGTCTTTCAGCATGACAATGATCCCAAACACACTGCCCGGGCAACGAAGGAGTGGCTTCGTAAGAAGCATTTCAAGGTCCTGGAGTGGCCTAGCCAGTCTCCAGATCTCAACCCCATAGAAAATCTTTGGAGGGAGTTCAAAGTCCGTGTTGCCCAGCAACAGCCCCAAAACATCACTGCTCTAGAGGAGATCTACATGGAGGAATGGGCCAAAAAACCAGCAACAGTGTGTGAAAACCTTGTGAAGACTTACAGAAAACGTTTGACCTCTGTCATTGCCAACAAAGGGTATATAACAAAGTATTGAGATAAACTTTTGTTAATGACCAAATACTTATTTTCTACCATAATTTGCAAATAAATTCATTACAAATCCTACAATGTGATTTTCTGGATTTTTTTCCCCCTCATTTTGTTTGTCATAGTTGAAGTGTACCTATGATGAAAATTACAGGCCTCTCTCATCTTTTTACGTGGGAGAACTTGCACAATTGGTGGCTGACTAAATACTTTTTTTGCCCCACTGTACCTACTTATTAACAAAATTAAGGAAGTTCATTTTTAAATTATTCATAACTATTATCCTGCAAACCACTATATGAAGAAGTTGCAGAAAAACATATTCAAATTGTACTTTTTGTAATGACCACACAAACGGTGTTGCATCTTTTTTGGCATTGTATTCATGTAAGGAATCTTGTAAGACATTAGTAGATGTTTAATTGAACACATTTATGTAGATTTACGCTATAATGGAGAGATGTACTGCTTGGAATCTTTACCTATGAAACAATTTTATGTAAGCTAGAGGTTTTACTCCGTCCAGACCGGACACTGAAGGCCTGGTTTTAACTTGGACATAGTCTCAGTCGGTATTATATATACTGAACAAAAGTATAAATGCAACATGCAACAATTTCAATGAGTTCACTGAGTTACAGTTCATATAAGGAAATCAGTCAATTGAAATAAATTCATTAGGCCCTAATCTATGGATTCAACACAAGTGGGCAAGGGCACAGCCATGGATGGGTCTGGGAGGGCATAGGCCAATCCACTTGGGAAAAAGGCCCACCCACTGGGGAAACAGGCCTAGCCAATAAGAATTCATTTTTACCCACAAAAGGGATTTATTACAGACTGAAATACGTTCATGAGCTGAAATACTTTCATCAGCTGTCGGGGTGGCTGGTCTGAGACGATCCCGCAGGTGAAGAAGTTAGACGGGGAGATCCTGAGCTGGCGTGGTTACACGTAGTCTGCGGTTGTGAGCCCTATCAAAGTCCAGGTCTGTTACCAGCGCACTGCGTCCCTCTGGTCACACAGAGGTACATAGGCGACTCACACTATACTCCTGGACATCCCTGAGAACACAATGTACTGACCATTCTGACCATAGAAACAAAACTGGCCACACAGTGACCATAGACTAGAAAGTACCTGGACCACCTAGAGAACACAAAACACTGACCCGAACAAAATAGAATATCCTTACTGACCATGAAAAAGCTTTATTCAACAAATGACTGGAATTCTACCACTGCAATAAGATATGGGTGTGCGACTTTCATCTAATTCCATGTCTGAGGTAATGTTCTGTTAGTTAGCCTCTCTCAAATGGTTTGCGCTCTATATTAACGTACTCTTAGTATCTAATAGCAGACCTGCCAACCCTGTCCAACTTTTTAAGAGTACCAGACGAGCGCAGCAAATTGGATTTGGATTTTCTTTCCCCCACCGTACTCGTGCGTGCGCTGTTTATGAGTCTGATCGCAATTACAGAATTGTACCAAATCAAGTGTATAAAAGGTTGGAATAATTTCTATCTTGACAGCATTCTTTTTACACATATGGTAAAAGTCACTAACAAGATCCAATCACTAGGGCCATTTCACAAGTATTGGCTTTTTAGAAACGGTTCCTAATCAACACTAAAAAAGCTAAATAATTTTGCAAACATAAAAAAAAAGATCGCATCAACACAGGCTACAAACTGGCTACACAAAGTTTAAGTAGGCTACCACAAAGGGAATTTAAACGCTATTCGCTAGAAGAGTCAGGTGTTTCAGCCTATGTAAAGGTGCCTATTGTATTTCTTTGTAGGGCATACATAATTTCAGATTTTCTAAATTGATAAAATCTCAAATCTAATGCAAAGGCATTTTAGAAGCATTGCCTCTATAGCCAATACCAGACACTCATTCATTCTCAATCGCGCAGTCTTCTAAACTCCCGACTCCATTTAATACCAAGATGTTTATATTTATTTTTTATTATACTTTTTGTGACGTACAGTTACAGTCTATCAGGTTGCGTGATCCTTGTGATGTCACGTGGAAAATACAACTAATTGGAAGCAGAATTAATTGTAAACTCCACTCACTGTCAACTGTGTTTATTTTCAGCAAACCTAACATGTGTAAATATTTGTATGAACATAACAAGATTCAACAACTGAGACATGAACTGAACAAGTTCCACAGGCATGTGACTAACATAAATGGAGTAATGTGTACCTGAACAAAGGGGGGTCAAAATCAACAGTAACAGTCAGTATCTGGTGTGGCCACCAACTGCATTAAGTACTGCAGTGCATTTCCTCCTCATGGATTGCACCAGATTTGCCAGTTCTTGCTGTGAGATGTTACCCCATTCTTCCACTAAGGCACTTGCAAGTTCCCGGACATTTCTGGGGGGGAATGGCCCTAGCCCTCACCCTCCGATCCAACAGGTCCCAGACGTGCACAATGGGATTGAGATCCGGGCTCTTAACTGGCCATTGCAGAACACTGACATTACTGTCTTGCAGGAAATTACGCACAGAACGAGCAGTATGGCTGGTGGCATTCTCATGCTGGAGGGTCATGTCAGGATGAGCCTGCAGGAAGGGTACCACATGAGGGAGGAGGATGTCTTCCCTGTAACGCACTGCGTTGAGATTGCCTGCAATGACAACAAGCTCAGTCCAATGATGCTGTGACACACTGCCCCAGACCATGACGGACACTCCACATCCAAATCGATCCCGCTCCAGAGTACAGGCCTCGGTGTAACGCTCATTCCTTCAACGATAAACGCGAATCCGACCATCACCTCTGGTGAGACAAAACCGCAACTCGTCAGTGAAGAGCACTTTTTGCCAGTCCTATCTGATCTAGCAACGTTGGGTTTGTGCCCATAGGTGACGTTGTTGCCGGTGATGTCTGGTGAGGACCTGCTTTACAACAGGCCTACAAGCCCTCAGTCCAGCCTCTCTCAGCCTATTGCGGACAGTCTGAGCACAGATGGAGGGATTGTGCGTTCCTGGTGTAACTCGGGCAGTTGTTGTTGCCATCCTGTACCTGTCCCGTAGGTGTGATGTTCGGATATACCGATCCTGTGCAGGTGTTGTTACATGTTGTCTGCCACTGCGAGGACGATCAGCTGTCCATCCTGTCTCCCTGTAGCGCTGCTTAGGCGTCTCACAGTACGGACATTGCAATGTATTGCCCTGTCCACATCTGCAGTCCTCATGCCTCCTTGCAGCATGCATCTTTCTTTTGGTGTTTTTCAGAGTCAGTAGAAAGGCCTCTTTGGTGTTCTAAGTTTTCATAACTGTGACCTTAATTGCCTGCCGCCTGTAAGCTGTTAAGTGTCTTAACGACCTATCCACAGGTGCATGTTCATTAATCGTTTATGGTTCATTGAACAAGCATGGGAAACAGTGTTTAAACCCTTTACAATGAAGATCTGTGAAGTTATTTGGATTTTTACAAATTATCTTTGAAAGGCAGGGTCCTGAAAAAGGGACGTTTCTTTTTTTGCTGAGTTCATATCACACTCGCACATTTGCATTTAATTTCTTTCACTGGCAAATGCGAGTGAACTGCTGGCTCTTTAGAGCCCACTGAATGTCCATCTTATGTTCGCTAACGTTAGCTTGAAACATTTTGTGTTTACCTTTCCACAACACACAGAGTCGAAAAGGGATTTGTCCACGTGTTTACGTACAGATGACAGTCGGCAAACTCAGCATCACAACAAACAGGAGGGGCAGACACGGGGTAGCGACGTCGAATAATGATGTATTCATCTCCATGTCCGTTGACACATGTCTCTGTGTGTTGCAGCTCGAGAATCGGGATTTTAGATTTACTCAGTGGATTTATTTTTTATTAAAACGTTTTTTTTTGTTAAAAATAAATAAATCAGGCTCTATTCATTCATACATACTTTTAACTCGGCTCTCGTACCTGAGTACATGGACAGAGAATTGCGTAGTCGGTACGCAAAATGCGTGCATGTTGGCAGGTCTGTAATAGGCCTGTGATACTGACCTGTAAACAACAGCCATCTCTACAGTGTTGGTCACCAGGAGGTTGTAACCAACGACCTCAACTTCTGAAAAAAGTATTTATGTCGCTGTTCTCAATTAATCCTATTATTACATTTCATTTTTTTGTGATTTTTCACAGTTCCACAACGATTGTCAGTGTAACCAAACATTCCCTCTCTCCCACCTCTACATAGAATGTTCAATATACAGGGATGCAAACTGGTGAGGGGCCAAAAAGGTTAAACTTTTTTTTGCACTGAATTAATTAATTAATTAACAAAGAATATGATCTACATGATCAGTCTCGTGAACCTAACTCACAGCTAAAAAATGTAAAGAAAGCAATCCAATGTTATTTGTGGGCCAGAATTGACCACAAATGACACTCAAGTCTTGAGAAGAAAAAAAAAACACTAATATTGCAGTTAGCCATGACAGCCTTTATAATAGAACGCTTGTGACCACACACATCTAAATATTGCACTTGTGAAAAAAACTAAGTAGAAACAGAATGAAACAAACAGGCTTTCTATTTTTTCTCTATTATAGTGGCCACTGTAGTAGACATCGATCAAGTGCACAAGGCTACATGTGTACAAAAATAACGTTCACCGAGTAAAAAATGTAATAATCACCCCTCTCTCACACGTGTAACTGTCAAGTTCAAAACAACAAAAACAATATATTTGGGCTACACTGCACATTATTACAGATGCCTGTGGACATCTGTTCTACAATGTGCCAGCAGAGCACGATACCCTTTGTTGGCATAATTGATCTCTTTCAGGCAGAGTACACCTGGCATACCCCTTTTTATCCACTGTATTGAAAAAGTGACAAAGAGGTTAGGTATGTGGTGTTCCTTTCAACTCTATGGTGGCATCCAGTTTAAGCCGGGCCCAGCTCCAGCTACACTTGATCCCTGAATCCACTCGTTTAACAAGTAACAACTCATTTTCACCTACTTCTCTTATTCTAAATTGACCACATACTGTAGAGGGAAAACATTAGTTCACAGATAATAGTTAGTTCGTTAGCTATTTAACATTTCACGGATTGCCAGGGACCAGAAAGCTACTAACACGTTATAACTTGAGGAACGGCAAGGATCCGTATACCAGCTAATACTAGAGCGAATTGGTTAGGTTAGTAACGTTCGCTCACCTGATGTTGTAACGTTAGCTAGCTGACTTCATTAGCCATCAAATTTTCAGACCATAAACTCAATTATTTGATCGGTGAAGTTGGCTAATGTTGCTCAACATTTTTCTGGCTAACTAACGGAGAATTCGATCAAACTAGCAATGGTAACAATACTTGTTCCACCACACTTTCTCCCTCACCTAAAACTTTCCAAATGCCAGTTGTTTTTCGGTTACAGCTCATGAAATACGCTTCATCGCCCCCATGGTCAGGCTTCTCACCTACCTCTTTGTTATCGTTCAGGAGACGCGCTGCTGTTAGCTGGCAAACTGCCATTCCCCTCTCCTCTCTTTCCAGAGCGCGCGCTGATGCTATAATTAGCTAATTGTTGCCTCTTCTCTCTTCAGTCACGTGCTGCATACTGTTGTTCTGTAAACGATGGGCTGAGCTTTGGATACAGCCAGTATTGCCACAAACACGCATCACTCATTTGCATACAGCCAGTAGTGATCCAAAGCCAACTCCTCGCCCAAACTTTTCTCATCGGATCTACACGAATCACATAGGTCACCTATTTTGGATTCAAAACAGCGGATTTCGCCGAAAGGTGACTAGTTAGCATCCCTGAATATACCAATAGGTTCACCTAGCCCAATGTTAGGCTAGGGAGAGGTTCTGACCATATGCTCTCTCCTCCCATCTAATCATTTCAGACGGGGGATTTAACCAAGTGGGTGTTTGAGATTGATTGCAGTAGTGATGTGATGCTCTCGAACATGTCCAGAGGAAATGTATCAGCAAATCATAGGTTGTGTCCCAAATGGCACCCTATTCCTTGCCATTTGGGCGCAACCATACCCAGATGTCAAAGGTCATAGCAGTGCTGCTCAAAAATACAGTACACTCCCGCCTCTCGCCGGCTCTGCCCTGGAATGCAGAGGGATGAGCAGCACAGTGGAGATGGGAATGTCCTGCTACACCCACCGACTCTACACAACCTCTAATCCGTGCGGACGCATGTAAAAACAGACACAAGATGGATGGGTGACCACAATGGAAAAAACAAACAAACACGGGAATTCAATGCATTCCAAAGTGATGTAGCTAAACATCCAGCCTTGTTTTTTTTTTGGTGAAAGGGATAGTCCACTCAAAGTACCCCCTTTGTTACCTTGCTAGCTATGTATAGTCATAGTAAGAGAGAGTGAGCAAGGTGGCCACTGTTAGGTTAGGTCGCAAATGGCACCCTTAACCCTATATAGTGCACTACTTTTAACCAAAGCCCTATGGACGCTGGTCAAAAGTAGACCACTAAATATGGAATAAAGTACCAATTGGGGCACAATTTTTGATGGGGTAGTTTGTAAGTTGTGTATAGGCCATCCTCACCAGGTACAGTCTGGTCCACCAGAGCCAGGCCCACGCAGCTGTTCTGACAGCTGGCCGAGAGACGACGACCGCCGGGGATACTCAGCACATCCAGCCACAACACACTGCAGAAAGAGGGAACAGTGAATACACACACACAACTGAGAGGCAACAGCAGACAGAGGGAACACTGGCTGCTCTTCAAATTGGTGAAAGGAAGAGTTCTATTGGAGAGAAAATATGTTTACTCGTCTCCCACACCAAACATTACAAAACTCACTGTACACACACACAGGCACATAGGCTTACCTCCTTGTAAAGATGAATCCACTGGTCATGACCACTGAGCAGAAACACTGTCTCACTGCATCCATCTCCACACTGCACTCTGGCAGAGTTGTTATTCATGTCATTAACAATGTAAGGAAGTGATAAACATGGTATCATCATGCCAGGCTTTTTTATACATTTTATGTAAATAGTCCAGTGGCCATTTGATTAATTGTTCAGCAGTCTTATGGCTTGGGGGTAGAAGCCGTTAAGGAGTCTTTTGGTCCTAGACTTGGCACTCCGGTACCGCTTGCCGTGCAGTAGCAGAGAAAATAGTCTATGACTTGGGTCTGACGATTTTACGGGCTTTCCTCTGACACCACCTATTATGTAGGTCCTGGATGGCAGGAAGCTTGGCCCCAGTGATGTACTGGGCCGTACGCACTACCCTCTGTAGCGCCTTACGGTCAGATGCCATACCAGGCGGTGATGCAACCGGTCAGGATGCTCTCGATGGTGCAGCTGTAGAACCTTCTGAGGATCTGGGGATCCATGCCAAATCTTTTCAGTCTCCTGTGGGGGAAAAGGTTTTGTCATGCCCTCTTCACGACTGTCTTGGTCTGTATAGACCATGAAAGTTCGTTGGTGATGTGGACACCAAGGAACTTGAAACTCTCAACCAGCTCCACTTCAGCCCCGTCGATGTTAACGGGGGCCTGTTCGGCCCGCCTTTTCCTGTAGTCCACGATCAGCTCCTTTGTCTTGCTCACATTGAGGGAGAGGTTGCTGTCCTGACACCACACTGCCAGTTCTCTGACTTCCTCCCTATAGGCTGTCTCATCATTGTCTGTGATCAGGCCTAGCACTGTTGTGTCGTCAGCAAACTTAATGATGGTGTTGGAGTCGTGTTTGGCCACGCAGTCATGGGTGAACAGGGAGTACAGGAGGGGACTAAGTACACACCCCTGAGGGGCCCCAGTGTTGGGGATCAGCGTGGCAGATGTGTTGTTGCCTACCTTTACCACCTGGGGCGGCCCGTCAGGAAGTCCAGGATCCAGTTGCAGAGGGAGGTGTTTAGTCCCAGGGTCCTTAGCTTAGTGATGAGCTTTGTGGGAACTATGGTGTTGAACGCTGAGCTGTAGTCAATGAACAGCATTCTCACATAGTGGAAAAGGGCAGTGTGAAGTGCGATTGAGATTGTGTCACAGTAGTGTGTACAATACTACTCTTTGTGGTAAAGCTGGAAAGGGGTGAACTGCAGCTCCAGGTTCAGACAGCTCTCTAAGAAGACAAAGCAATAGGCTATAATCATGTTCACTAGGCACTAAACAGAATAAAATTATTCATAACAAAGTGAAAGGGGGAGCTACTATCTGAACTGTCCAATAAGAAACTCTTGTTTTCCATCATATAACATTTTGAAACACTTTACTATGGTGTTCTTAATTAACATAACCCTGCAGAATTACGTGAATACCAGAAGGGAATTGTGTGTTAACTTCTATGTGATTCAACTGCAGCGGATGACAGATAACTTATGTGCAATGAACTCCAGGTTAAACTCTGACCATGGCTTGTAGTCACAGTAGATGTTGAGGAACAGAGTGGCTTTGTCACCAGAGTCCTGGGGGGAAACGAGTGAAGACAAAACACCATCTCATGTAAATAATCACAACTTCCCATCACCGGCATAGGAGCAATCGAAAAGCACAACATCCGAGTGTGGGAGGGACCACGAGTAAAATGGTCAAGACTTCTAGCAAATCAGCGTGTAGTTCTTCAACCAATCACTTCACTTCACAGTTTAGCCACTGCAGAGCAATTTCTTAAATCAACCACTAGCTGTCAGCAAAATCTCAATAAAAAAGTATATGATCCTGTCTGTGGATGTTCCAAAGCAACGAAAGAAAAAGCATACAAATTTCTTGGCGTTGTATATAAATAGAAGTCATCCGTTGGTTTATTCAGTTTATATATTGACTTATTTGACTCAGTGTCCTCAAACGGTTTTCATTTGTGGCTTTAAGACAGGATAATACCTATTACTTCTGATCGGATGTGGGCTCTCCTCTTGAGCAGGCGTTTATAAAAAAATTAAATAAATCACTGTCTTTCTTACAGAGAGCACACCTCACTGTAACAACCAAGTTCACCAGTCAGTCCCTGACACATTTCTACATATATCTCTGTGAGTCAAGCATCTCTAATTAAAACAATTGTTATATTGAGGAGGTGAGTTGAATGATGAGTTTTTTGAAGACCCCATATCAGACAGTAGGCTTAAACAATTTAGAATATGGTTATCAGTGTGTGTGTGTGTGTGTGCTAGTGATGTGCAGGTCAGTTGTTCACAACCCATCCACAACGGGCCGACTATATGTGATTAAGTGAAAATCTGAGACCTGAGCCGACCCTAACCCGCAAAAATATAAAATGCGCTTTACATTCAGTAAATTTTTTGACAGGGGGTGCAGGATCTTTTTTAAAGCCTTATTTAGATAGACCTATGTTCCTGCTTAATATTTCCGACAATTTGGTAGGCTATGTTAGACAACTTGTCTATACATTCAGCTCTTCTGTCTTTACTTGTTTCCCTAGAATACTAAATAGGCTGGGTTTCTGTATAGCACTTTGTGACATCGTCTGATGTAAAAAAGGGCTTTATAAATACATTTGATTGATTGATGAATTGATAAAGAGCCTAAACCCTTGCTCACCAGAAAATATGTCATACATCGATAGAATGCTTTAATCTAAGTGAAATTGGTAAAGTTATCTTTCATATCTGCTTCTCTTGAGCAGCAAAGACATTTACAGACCGGGGAGAACATGCAATAGCTCAACAACAAAAAAACAGGAAATATATTCCATGCAAAATTTCCAAATGAGATCATTTTGACCAGTTTTAAGGGAACTAAAAGCTGTGAAAACGATACATATTTTATTTGTATGAAATAGCCTACTAGCTGTTATGATGTTGATAAAGATAGGCCCTAGCACATTTCTCCACCCCTGTTCCCAAAATGTACATTTGATGTAGAATTTTTCCAAGAACTGCTTCATTTTGTTCATATTTTATTAGGCTATGTGAGAGGTTATAGATCTAGAGTCAGTGTCCAGATTTCATTTACTTTTCCATTTAACCCATCTGAACAATAGCCTAGCCTAGTTCCCTTGACATGCCATATTTGAAGTCCCCGTCTTATGACTGTCGAATTTGTATTGTGCCTCACAATCATCACACATAACATATTTCCCAAACATTAGGGTACTGTTCTGGCCCTCCCTTCTCTTTATTTTCTACTCTCCATTTTGCAGATTTTCTCTTATTGAATTAAACTCTGACATAGTCCTTTTTGCCTCAGTTGATCAGTGTTAACATTTTCTGCCCAAATTCCCAAAAGCATTTGGCAATTGGCCTGTAGTTGGCACCCATGTAGTAAGGCTCTAAGGAACAGGAGGGTTTCTAGGTCGAATCCAGGTCTGACTGAAAAGATAGGGTGGAATCATTTTGTGCTCTGAGACTTGACGACTGTCGCCTCATCCATAGTGAATTGCACTCGTAAACACCCCACTGGGCACAGGTGCAAGTTAAACATTTACATTTGGTTGAGTTGTCAACTAACTGAATTCAACGCGAAATCAACAAAAAAATTCACCATGACGTTGGCTTAGGTTAAAGTTGGGTGAAAAAAAATGAGAAGGGTGTAATTGCTGCCTGCAATTTGGGGCATTCCTACATTTGGGCATTCCTGCATCTGCTGGAACCCCTCTTTATACTTCTATTGGTCAGTTTATAAGCTAGAACAGGTGGGGGAGCACCATTACAGTAGGTGGCGTTAATTCACAATGACGTTGGATGCCAACCGCCTATAAACTCCACCGAAGAAGGGGAGGGGGCGACAATGATAGCTAGCGAACAACACTGTGTGCTAGCTTAGCCAGCTAGTCCGGTACACAGCAGGCGGGGGCAACACTGTGTGATAGATGCTAGCTAGCATCTATCACGTGCTAGCTAGCACATGGTGTCCCTAACTAGCAAGCTAGCTAGTTAGGCAACACACAGTGTGCCCCAGCCTCCCGCCTGCTGAGCTAGCGACCGGTAGGCAGAAGGCGGGGGCCACACTGTGTGCTAGCTAACTAGTTAATTCTGTAACTCTCGCCTTCTGTGCTAGCGTGTGGCAGGGGCGACTAGTAGACAGTGCCCTTTGCCCCTGCCAGATGGGTACTATTTTCCAACAGTTCTGTTAACGACGGTGAGGCGTTCATGCAGGAACCAATAGGTGCCCGAGGGGGGCCGTTCAAGCAGGGAGACAGTTCCAGAAAAAAAGGAAGTCTGTTTTTAATGAAAAACGGACTTTGTCTTGTCCTGTATTAGTCAGTGAGATCATTGGCAATTCTTGCGGAGTAATAATGAACTTGAGTATTGAATTGAAGAAGAATATGGAGAGAAACTAGGAGAAGATACATTTTTATGTATTGTTGAGGTTAGGCTATTTAAATTGCACTAGGAGATGAATGGATATACTGTGTCATGGTGTTATACAGATTCAAAATGTTTTTTTTTCTGGAGATGAGATGCTGAATTATTCTGATGACACCAATACCCTTCACAATTTTATTAGAGACAAATGACATGTGATCTTTCCAGTTGTGGATTCCTAGGAACTTGGAAGATTGTATATGGCATATTGGACATGCAGATATCCTCATGGAAATGTTTTTTTAAATTTTAGGTAAGAAATCACATATGCACATTTTTGACAACTTATTTGCTTTGAACCAGTTGTCTATCAAGTTCAATATGACTATACGTTTTGGGGGTATCTTTATCTGATATAAAAATACTGGTGTAATTCATCATTTACAAATAGTTGAACTCGGAAGTTTACATACGCTTAAGTTGGAGTGTAACGGCTTTCATCGGAAGAAGAGGAATCATCAGACCAAAATGCTGCAGGGTACGTGTTCATCTTTAATAATTGCACTGAACACTGAATATACAAAACAAAAGGAAAACCAAAACAGTCCTGCAAGGTGAAAAACACTAAACAGAAATGAACTACTCACAAACTAAGATGGCAACACAGGCTACCTAAGTATGATTCCCAATCAGAGACAATGAAAGAGCTGTCCCTGATTGAGAACCATACCCGGCCGAAACAGAAATACAAAAACCTAGACAAACAAATATAGAATGCCGACCCAAATCACACTCTGACCAAATAAAAACAGAAACATACAAAGCAATATACGGTCAAGGCGTGACAGTGCCCCCCCCCCCCCCCCAAAAAAAGGTGCGGACTCTGGCCGCAAAACCTGAACCTACAGGGGAGGGTCTGGGTGGGCATTACTCCGCGGTGGCGGCTCTGGTGAGGAACGTGGACCCCGCTACACCTTTGGCTCGGCCCACTTAGGTGATGCCTCTAGAGCGGGGACCCTCACCGGACTGAAGGACGCCTCTGGACTGAGGGGCTGCGACTCTGGCGGCTCCGGACAGGAGGGCGGCGACTCTGGCAGCTCCGGACAGGAGGGCGGCGACTCTGGCAGCTCCGGACAGGAGGGCGGCGACTCTGGCAGCTCCGGACAGGAGGGCGGCGACTCTGGCAGCTCCGGACAGGAGGGCGGCGACTCTGGCAGCTCCGGACAGGAGGGCGGCGACTCTGGCAGCTCCGGACAGGAGGGCGGCGACTCTGGCAGCTCCGGACAGGAGGGCGGCGACCTTGGCAGCTCCGGACAGGAGGGCGGCGACTCTGGCAGCTCCGGACAGGAGGGCGGCGACTCTGGCAGCTCCGGACAGGAGGGCGGCGACTCTGGCAGCTCCGGACAGGAGGGCGGCGACTCTGGCAGCTCCGGAGTGAAGGGCGGCGACTCTGGCAGCTCCGGAGTGAAGGGCGGCGACTCTGGCAGCTCCGGAGTGAAGGGCGGCGACTCTGGCAGATCAGGAGTGAAGGGCGGCGACTCTGGCAGATCAGGAGTGAAGGGCGGCGACTCTGGCAGATCAGGAGGAGGGCGGCGACTCTGGCAGCTCCGGAGTGAAGGGTGGCGACTCTGGCAGCTCCGGAGTGAAGGGCGGCGACTCTGGCAGCTCCGGAGTGAAGGGCGGCGACTCTGGCAGCTCCGGAGTGAAGGGCGGCGACTCTGGCAGCTCCGGAGTGAAGGGAGAACCTGGAGGGAGAGGACGGAGAGACAGCCTGGTGGGTGGGGCTGCTACAGGGCTGTGGAGACCTACAGGAGGCCTGGTGCGTGGAAGAGGCACCGGATGAACCGGGCTGTGGGGGAGCACTGGAGCTCTGGTGCGCAGCCTTTTCACCACTCCTCCAGGCTGGATGACCACTTAAGCCCGGCCCCTCCAGAGTGCAGGCACAGGTCGAACCGGGCTGTGGGGGAGCACTGGACATCTGGTGCATACCAATCTCATTGGTATGAGATATTAGCGATATTCCCCAGCCTGTGCCCAGGGTCCCTTGCCGTCCAATATCTCCTTCCATGTCCATGAGTCCAACACTTTCTGCTCCCTGTTACCCCGCTGCTTGGTCCGTTTGTGGTGGGTAGTTCTGTAACGGCTTTCATCGGAAGAAGAGGAATCATCGGACCAAAATGCAGTAGGGTACGTGTTCATCTTTAATAATTGCACTGAACACTGAATAAACAAAACAACAAAAGGAAAACCGAAACAGTCCTGCAAGGTGAATAACACTAAACAGAAATGAACTACCCACAAACTAAGATGGCAACACAGGCTAGCTAAGTATGATTCCCAATCAGAGACAACGAAAGACAGCTGTCCCTGATTGAGAACCATACCCGGCCGAAACATAGAAATACAAAAACCTAGACATACAAACATAGAATGCCCACCCAAATCACACCCTGACCAAACAAAAATAGAAACATACAAAGCAATCTACGGTCAGGGCGTGACAATTACTATACTAATTGACTTGGAGAACTGAGAATGAAGGGTTTGGAATTATGAAGTTTCTGTGTTGATTTCCCTTACTTTAAAAGGAGTATAGAATATTTTGATATAGAAGCTAAAATCTAAATGCCTACATTAAAATGTAATGTCTATTATCACCCAAGTGATAAGAGGACGGAATGTGATGCAAAATGTTATGTTGGTGCATTTCTATATTATACATTTCTGTGTACAATGTTTGCGCTTTTCTATAAACCAATTTCCGTGTTAATGTAAGTGACTTATTGAACGAATCCTCACTATCAGTATCTGCAATTTGGCAGTACGCCCAGACCCTTGTTTTGAGAACCATATCACAGTTTCAAGGTATCAACTTAGAGAGAAGAAGCCTTGTGAGGTATTGGTCTGTCACATGCATGACCCATTATTGGTTTTTCACAGGAATGAAGCAAACATGAATGATGAATAAGCTAAGTCATGCAAATATGACTTGTCAGTACAGAAGAGAACTAACTGGACTGCCCCGTTAGCGCTCCTGACAGATGTTCACACTGGTGCATCAAGTTTGTTGGAACCTCTCCAACGCGCTGACAATAAACAATGATTAATTTAAGATTGACTTTGAATGTCCCAGTTTAAGAGTTTCCACAACAGTGTGTTGTATGTAGAGACAGTGAGATCTCCTGTTGGACTATGTTCTCCAGTTCAGGAATAGCTTGTGCCACACTCCCAGTTGCCCTAATACCACCTGGATAATCTCCAGGCAGGATTACTGTCCACTGTAATCAATCAACCACATTGTCACCTAATATAACATCCTCTGACTAAACACACACACACAGAGAGAGAGAGAGAGCCTTTTGGGGGCCTAAGCAAAACAGAAAAAAAGTACATTTCCTGCAATTCTACACATTTTGCCATGGGGCGTAGAGAAAGTGATGCAGTTTTTAAGCAAGTTTACTGCAATTCAACACATTTTCCCATGTTAGTAGAGAGAAGATGTTTCAGTTGTATAACTTGTTTTCATGCAATTCTACTCATTTTGCAATGGGGTGGAGAGACAAATGTGCAGTTTTACAGCTAATTTCTTGTAATTCTGCACCTTTTCCATGGAGTGAAGAGACAGTATTTGCAGGTTTTGAAGCTAATTTATTGATATTCTAATAATCTTGCCCTGAGTTATGTCACGTTAATATGATATTTGAGTGAGAGTGACGAATAAAATCAATGGGGGCCCCCTGGAGGTCAGGGCCTCTGGGCAAGTGCCCTGTGTGCCTGGTCGGTAATTCGACCATGATTAGTACAAGTTTAGATAGTCCAGTCAGCTAACATACCAATCTAAAAAAATGAGCTGACATGGGCTAATTGAGTGATTGTCACTGACTGACATAAAAAGAGAAAAACTGCTGATGCACAACCAAATTCCAGAATTGCACCTTGTGTGTTCTACTATTCTAACTCTCAAAAGTAAGTTGAGTGGCTAGGGTGTGCTCTGCAGACACACACATGCATTCGCACACACTCGCACACACACACACACACACACACACACACACACACACACACACACATACAAGCATGCACACACATGCACCTTACACACAAATGCACGCAGGCATGCACACACACACATATGTATGCACATTACTATCTTACTCATCTCACTCTCTGTCACAGAAACACACACCCACACATAAAGAATAACACACACCATGTTTTGTTTTCCTTTACTTTGTCTCAAGTCGATTGTGTTTGTTCTTCGTCTTGTTGAGGCAAGGAGCAGAGAATGTCTGGATTGTGCCTTTAATTATTCTGTATCAAATGATAAAAAGTAGTTCAAGTGTATTGATTGAATGATTGATTACACACATTACCATTCATGGGGAACTGGGGTTCAAATGCAGGGACAGAGCCACTGGGCACAAGCTGGTTGAATCAATGTTGTTTGAACGTAATTTGTCAACGTTTTGAAAAAAATGACGTTCAAAAGTATGGGGTCACTTAGAAATGTCCTTGTTTTTGAAAGAAATGCAATTTTTTTGTCCATTAAAATAACATAAAATTGATCAGAAATACAGTGTAGACATTGTTAATGTTGTAAATTACTATTGTAGCTGGAAACGGCAGTTTTTTTATGGAATATCTACATAGGCGTACAGAGGCCCATTATAAGCAACCATCACTCCTGTGTTCCAATGGTACATTGTGTTAGCTAATCCAAGTTTATCATTTTAAAAGGCGAATTGATCATTAGAAAACCCTTTTGCAATTATGTTAGAACAGCTGAAAACTGTTGTTCTGATTAAAGAAGTAATAAAACTGGCCTTCTTTAGACTAGTTGAGTATCTGGAGGATCATCATTTGTGGGTTCGATTACAGGCTCAAAATGTCCAGAAACAAAGTACTTTCTTCTGAAACTCGTCAGTCTATTTTTGTTCTGAGAAATGAAGGCCATTCCATGGGAGAAATTGCTAAGAAACTGGAGATCTCGTACAATGCTGTGAATACTTATGTAAATGTGATATTTCATATATATATAAATTAGCAAACATTTCTAAAAACCTGTTTTTGCTTTGCCATTATGGGTATTGTGTGTAGATTGATTGGGGGGAAAACAATTTAATCAATTTTAGAATAAGGCTGTAACGTAACAAAATGTGGAAAAAGTCAAGTAGTCTGAATACTTTCCGAATGCACGTTATATAGTGCAAGAGAACAGCAAACCTGGTTTTAAAAAAACAAATAAAGCAACACCTCATGGCACAACGCCTCTCCCCCATGTGACCTACTTGTTGTGTGTATATACTGACGTGTATGTGTAACTGATAGATGCACACACACACACACACACTACATTACATGATAATGTTTTTAAATGTATGTAAATTGAGTATTTTGTCTGTAATGTATTTTTCGTTATATGTCGGACCCAAATAAGACTACCTGTTGCCATTGGTGTCGGCTAATGGGGATCCTAATAAATCAAATCCTACTGAAAAATGATCTATCTACAGCTAATGGGGGATCCTAATAAATAACAAATACCAACAATACCAGGGTTTTATCCAAGCCCAGCCTGCTTAGCTTTGATATTTGTCACTGACCACTACCAATGTGCTATCATGAGAATGATTATTAAGAGATCACTTAATAACTAAATATAATCACTGTTGCTATTTAAATCAGGGTAGGTTAAAAAGAGCAAATGAAATGTAACCATACTTTATAAGTAATGTATCATCAATAATACTATTTAGGCCTATATAGCATTTGCAAAGTCATCAACAGCTATTGTTTCAATTCAACCCAAGATTTTTTTTTTTAATTGACAATACATATAAGCCTAGGACTTCAAGCTTTGGTTGATTTCAAATATATCTTCAAGTTAATCATTAAACTGGTGGATTTTGATGGGGACTTTTTTGTATTATGTTAATTAAGGATTTTTAATGTTGGATTCAAGTCTCCATCTCAACCAAAAATCGAAGTTAAAGAATAGGGCTAAATCAAATCAAACTTAATTTAAAGTGGATTTAAAGTTTGATTAGATTAGAATTAGGCCTATTCTTTCATTTAGATTTTTGGTTAAAATGGAGACATGAATCCGACAATATCAATGACTCATTTGTAGACAAACTGTATATTGAATTGTCAACACAACCAAATATAAACATTTGAAGGAGATGTATCTTCTGCTTGGATAGTTCCATCTCTGCCAATGACTTAGTCTGGTTTTAATTTCAGTTTGTCTACAAATTAGAAATTGACATGTTGGATTAACGTCTCCATCTCTACCAAAAAATCTATGCAAAATTGTTGCAATATAATTGCAACTGGGTTGGGGATGTGTGCGTGAGTGTGTGTGTGTGTGTGTGTGTGTGTGTGTGTGTGTGCGTGCGTGCGTGCGTGCGTGTGTGTGTGATTGGAACTGACAGCAGTCTGCATTACTGGCTGGCCAGCAGATTTAGCCGACCCATTTTAGACACTCTAATCTGGATTAACCACTGCAGTGTGTCAGTGGGGACACGGCCCGCACCCTCCTTCACCCTCTTTATTCCTTCACCTGCTTCCCCCTCTCCATCCCTCCCTCCCTCCATCCACCTCACCCCCATCTTCCCTCTGCCACCTTGTTCCTCCTCCCTCCAACTCTCCCTACTAGTTTACCTGTGTTTTTCCTCCCCTCCTCTTTCCTATCCTCCTCCTTGACCGCCTTAGCCGATTCTCTGCAATTACTTCTGTCTACCTGTCCCCCTCCCTCTCTCTCTCTCGGTTTCTCTCTCTCACCTGATTCACTCTGTCCTCAATCTGTTTCCATCTCCCTGTCTCTCTAACTGCACCATCTTCAACAATTCCATCCCAAAGCTCTCCCGTAGCGTAATTTGGTGTGTGTGTGTGCGTGCGTGAGTGCGTGTGTGCATGTAGGGTGCGGCACGTGGCAGCATGTGGCCAAGGATTACGGGGGCTCAGTCCTCTTCCTCTACTTCCCTAATTGCTCCTGCAGCTGTTCCACAATCTAGCCTGGCTGCCTGTCTGAATCATCTGTATTGTGACAATATGTAGACACTGAATAGTTGCTGACTGTCAATAAAAATGAAATATCAAAAAAGTTTAGAACAAAAGTGGTTAACTATTGGATTTTACCAAATATTTATTTGACAAAAAAAATCCTGAGGAAAATATCCAGCCTTAAAATTATTGTTTTGTCCAAATATTAATCAACATTGATCTCCAAAAAGACAGCTAACGAAAGCCACAACCACGTAGTTAATTTTCTCTTAGCTTGAACTGTTGACCAACACATTGGCACTGGCACACTCACACTCACACACACACACATGGGCATCAATGATGTTAGTCCACAAAAATGCGGTCGTTGTTCCATCTCGCTCGTTTCATGAGTTTGGTGACTTGTCTTTTCTGTCTATGTAAAGTATTTTTGTTGCTGTAACTTTTATTGTTTTGAGTTGCATGCGTAGAAGATATCTATATTTTCTTCATTTCTATCTGTCTGCCAGCTGTCTGTACATCTCAACACCTCTCTGTCTGTCTGTCTTTATACCTACATGCCATTCTGTCTTCTTGTCTGTCTGTCCAAGTTGTCTATACTTCTCTTTATTCTATCAGCTGATAGCTCATTCTCTCTATCCTTGTTCTCTCCCTCTGCCACTGAATGGATTGCTCTTTCTTGCCTGACTTTATTTGGAGATAAGATACTTACTTTTCAGATAAAGTGTATTATTATAGCTAAATCGAATTAGCTTTGTGGATGTTTGTGAATCTGTGAGTGTGTGTTTGTTTTTACACTGGTTTATTACAGCTCACTGTAATCTTTTGATGATGTGTCAATGAATGTGTGAAAGGCTTGATTTGATGAACAGCAATTTAATGTGTGATGCACCTGTTCAATAACTGATTGAAAACCTTGAGTTGCAATTTAGAATCAAAGTTGAAGCCACATTCCTGCGTTTCAGCCAGGCTAAAAACCAAAATATACATTTTGGACATTTAGGCTACAAGTTGTAATATGCTAATAAAGCATAAGTTATATTCTTAGAGAATGGTTATATCATTGAAATTACCATTAAACAGAAGAAAATATTGAAGATTGTGCAACAATCACCATCCTGTTTACAGTTGTGTTCAATCGTTTTGGTGCTATTTTTACAAGTTTCTGGTGAATTTTCAAAACTCTTACTACAAAACTCCAAACTGATAACACTTATAACAGAGCAAGTTTCATATTCAAAACTTTTTTTCCAGGTTTTTTTCAATCACTTTGGTGCAATTTCCACAAGTATGTGGTACATTTTCCCAACTCTTAGTACAACATTCAAAACATATCATCAAAAAAGCAGTTGTTTTAAAACTATAAGCACATTTTCAATTGACTAAGTACAACACACAAAACCATGCAGACACTTTTTCATCAAATGTAATTGGTGTTTCGTCTAGAAATACACATTCCTGTTAATATAAAGTAATTGCCTTTCACAAGGCAATGCTCACATTATTTTTGAAATGACTCATTTGTTAAAATACATTTTACTATTGCTTAATATGACTGCTCTTAATTGATAATCACTTACAAAATGTAAATCTGATATTGACAAGATCAGATATGTACTGTACTGTATGTAACAAATGCATCCCCTATCCAAAATAACGTTTTTTTGATGGGGAGTTAGGTAACACTGCGTTACTAAAATTGCATTGGCCAATGCAATACTGTAACACCGTAATATATGCCATTTACGTAGGAGCCACTTTTACCCGAAGTGACAACAGAGTCCACAAATGTTCATATGTGACCCCAGTGGGAATCAAACCCAACAACTCTGCTGTTGCTAGTGCCATGCTCTTACAAACTGAGCCACGTACAGGAGCACTACAATACATAAGTACAATACAATACTGTAAAATACAATACATGATTACAATAGAGGTAGAAGATGTATGATTGTAATCCCCATGAGCCCCACCCTCCTTGGGGGCAAGGATGAGGCATGCAATAACATCAATCCAGACCTGTCAGGCAAAATCTATATTCATCATCATCATCATAATACATTACGGTATATATCATACTTTATATGTTTATACACTATAGACATACATCGACAAACCAGTTTAAAATCTATGTGATTACCAAACGGTTAAATTATTATAAATTAAGAGCAGTCGGATTAATTCATAGTAAAATGTATTTTAACAGATTAGAAGAGGATCATTTCAAGTAATGTGGAAGGCAATTATTTTATATGAACATGTATTGCAATGTGAAACATGTAGGCCTATTTCTAAATGAAGCACTGATTCAGTTTGGTGAAAAGTGACCGTATGATTTTGTGTGTTGTACTTAGTCAATGTGCTGTTGAAACAACTGCCTTTTTGATTATCTGTTTTTATTTTTGTAGTAAGAGTTGTGAACATTTACCACATACTTGTGAAAATAGCACCAAAGCAACTGAAAAAAACTGCAAATCAGGGCTTAATTTGCTTAATTTGTCAAATTATTGGCAACATGTTTATTGTCCACCATATTCTAAATAAAAATGCAGTTTAGTTGGGCCAACATAACTCTACAAAAATCCCGTGAAAACCTCGCAAAAACACATGTTTTTGCAGATCAAATTAAACGAATATGAAATATTTTTCGGCGTATCACAAAAAATTGAAAGTCAAAAGAAATTATGAATAAAATGTTGGTTCAGAGGATAGTTAATTACATCAACGTTTTAATTTGATTCCAAAGTAGCCTAATCGAAATGACTCTGGACCAACATTAACTAATTTCTCATTGATTTTCAAATTATAATTACAAATTGAAACGTAAAATTATAGGCTTATTTGAGAATTTAATGGGAATATACTTTTTGAGTAATGCAATATATTAACCATGGACTCAATTCAGTCATTTTAATTACTATATTAATATAGGCCTAGGTCAAATATGTCCTCGGCTGTATAATTTATAATATTATGTCTCGATTTCAAATGTTTAGAGAACGAATGTTTATCAGTTGTCGTTAATAAATCCTCGCATTTGAAAAAGTAGACTACTAAATATTATTTTTTGCTACAGCCCTGTATGTATAGTTTGAAATATACATATGTTCAACAAAAACAAAAAACGTTACCCAACCCATTACTAAGCAAAGATAAATCAGCCCAGGGCGTATACATCAGCAAATGCTTATTTTGTTCCATGGAAATGTGACGAATGCGAAAATCTTAATGTGACATATTTCGTTTTCTACTACGAAAAAGTAGCCCTATCTGCAAAATTGTTTGTAAATGTATCTGTGAATAAAAGTTTAATAGATGATGCGATGAAGTGTAGTGGGATGGGCAGAGACAAAATAGAGCGAGAAAGAGAGAGGGGGGGGGGGGGGGGGGGGTTCTGTGCGTCCACTTGGTACCTTTAATTAGCTCACCGTGTCTGTAAAATAAGTCAGTGTCGTGGCATCACCCCGCTCACCGGCAGCACGCACCTCTTTACCTGCTCCTGGCGCGCCAAAATATAAGAGTCCGCGCACTCTACTATGTCCTAAACTGCGGTGCGCAATTGTCACGAGGGTTGCACTTTACATTTTTTGTGTTTTCGACAAGTCAAGTGAGAAAGAGTAAGAGGGAAAATAAAGAAAGGCAAATAACTTTGTGACATCTCAAGATACCTTTGTCACTTGGCGAGGTCGATTTGGAGAGGGACCTAAACTTCAATACATTACCAACGGAGAGGGACTAGTGGGAAATAGCCAAGTAAGTCCGTCGTGTGTGCCTGTTCAGAGAGACGACCAAGTGAGGGAGAAGGCATAAAAACCCGGTGCGAGGATGATGTCCTACATTAAGCAACCCCATTACGCCATGAACATGTCTGGGATGGACCTGCTACACACCACCGCTGGATACCCATGTGAGTAAAATAATATTACCTTTTTTTTATTGTCATTTACTTCCTTTTGTATTTTTTTTGTCAGAATTGACTTTAAAAAAATACAACACAAAACATACACATAAAACGACGATAACATCACCCATGCCCAGACCCACCTGCTCATACCCCCATCTCCAGCGCACATATCATTCTCGGCCACATGGCCTCAAACTGCACCATTGTGTTTATCTCCATTGCCCACGCACTTTCAGCATTTAGATAATAAAGAATTTACCAAATTTTTTTCAATTTACCAATGTTTTTTCATTTTTCAAATAAATATATATATATATATATATATATATATAGACCTCACAACCTCAGACCACATGTAACCACGCCAGCCCAGGACCTCCACATCCAGCTTCCTCACCTGCGGGATCATCTGAGACCAGCCACCCTGAGGAGTATTTATGTCTGTAATAAAGCCCTTTTGTGGGGAAAAACTCCTTCTGATTGGCTGGGCCTGGAAAACAAACATATAAATGCAACATGCAACAATTTAAACGATTTTACTGAGTTACTATTCATATAAGGATATCAGTTAATCAAATAAATTCATTAGGCCCTAATCTATGGATTTCACATGACTGGGCAGGAGCTTAGCCACAGGTGGACCTGGGAGGTCATAGGCCCACCCACTTGGGAGCCAGGCCAGCCCACTGGGGATCCAGGCCCAGCCAATCAGAATGAGTTTTTCCCCACAAAAGGGCTTTATTACAGACAGAAATACTCCTCAGGGTGGCTGGTCTCAGACGATCCCGCAGGTGAGGAAGCTGGATGTGGAGGTCCTGGGCTGGCGTGGTTACATGTGGTCTGAGGTTGTGAGGTCTGAACTGCCAAAAAATGGTGTTGGAGGCGGCTTATGGTAGAGAAATGAACATTCAATTCTTTAGCAACAGCTCTGGTGGACATTCCTGCAGTCAGCATGCCAATCGCACGCTCCCTCAAAACTTGAGACATCTGTGGCATTGTGTTGTGTGACAAAACTGCACATTTTAAAGTGGCATTTTATTGTCCCCAGCACAAGGTGCATCTGTGTAATGATCGTGCTGATTAATCAGCTTCTTGATATTCCACACCTGTCAGGTGGATAGATTATATTGGCAAAGGACAAATGCTCATTAACAGGGATGTAAACAAAGTTGTGCACAAATTTTGAGAGAAATACGTTTTTTTGTGCGTATGTAACATTTCTGGGATATTTTATTTCAGCTGATGAAATATGGGATCAACACTTTACATGTTACGTTTATATTTTTTCTCAGGATACATTGGCCAAAGCTTGACGCTGCTCATGTGTAAAACAGTGCGCAGTGTATGCATTATGTCCATGCACCATGGATTTTTCAGCCCCTAAGGATTGGACCCTTTTTTTTCAATTTTCGCCATAAATGACATGCCCAAATCTAACTGCCTGTTGCTCAGGACCTGAATCAAGGATATGCATATTCTTGATACCATTTGAAAGGAAACACTTTGAAGTTTGTGGAAATGTGAAATGAATGTAGGAGAATATAACACATTAGCTCTGGTCTCCCCATCATCTTTGAAAAGCAAGAGAAAGGCCACAATGTATTATTCCAGTTTAGGCGCAATGTAGATTTTGGCCACTAGATGGCAGTGTATGTGCAAAGTTTTAGACTGATCCAATGAACCATTGCATTTCTGTAACAAATATTGTATCAAGTCTGCTCAAATGTGCCTAATTGGTTTATAAATACATTTTCAAGTTCATAACTGTGCACTCTCCTTAAACAATTGCATGGTATTATTTCACTGTAATGGCTACTGTAAATTGGATAGTGCAGTTAGATTAACAAGAATTTAAGCTTTCTGCCCATATCAGATATGTCTATCTCCTGGGACATTTTCTTGTTACTTACAATCTCATGTTAATCACGTTAGCGCACGTTAGCTCAACCGTCCCACAGGGGGACACCGATCCTGTAGAGATTTTAATAATGTATAACAACATAACATAATAATAATAATAATAATAACAACAATAAGAATAAGAATATCAATGATAATATCAATAAGAATATCAATACTACTTATAATAGATTATTTTGAGACTTGTTCATGTGACAATATTCAACAAAGGGTAGGCTAATAGCAAATAAAAGTGATTCCTTTCAAAAAGAAAATATGAAATCATTGTGAGAATTGAAAAGAATAGAGAATAAAACAAAAACAATGTCGATAGTCCAGGTTGGATAAATGTCAGAGTAGTCCTTTACATTCGGCTATGCATTTCTGTGTCAACATTTCTATTTTTGCATCTGCCATTACCATCATCACCAGTTGTAACAATTCTTCAACTAGCACACAATCACCATTTAGTGTAACCCATATCTTCCCAAATATGGGGAAAGACTAGTCAGGAAACGAATAGTTTTCACATAGCCAACATTAGCATATGTGCCTTTCTTGTTTTTGCCTTTTTTTTATTACTAAGCTAATACCTGCCATGATTCATTTGAATATCTCAAAATACCATAAAGATAATAGAAACTATAGGCTATGACATTGCCCAATGACTTGTTTTACCATAGAGAGTGGTCATGATAGATATTGAAACCAATACCACTGTTATCAACAGATATAGCTACATCCCTTTACCAATGAACTGTATGACTTGCCAGCCTAATGAAATGCAATGTGAATGTCAATCACTTTGAGCACTGAGGAGTGCTACTGTCCATTAATGCCATTCCATCATACCATTATTGTCACACAGTCTCTGTGTCTCTGGATTTCTCAGCCACCCCGCGGAAGCAGCGTCGCGAGCGCACCACTTTCACACGCAACCAGCTGGATATCCTGGAGGCCATGTTCTCCAAGACCCGCTACCCCGACATCTTCATGAGGGAGGAGGTGGCCCTCAAGATCAACCTCCCCGAGTCGCGTGTACAGGTACGGTCTAATGATGATGGAATTATGTTTAACGGGATTTTTTCATGACTACCTCATCTCTGTACCCCACACATACGATTATCTGTAAGGTCCCTC
Organism: Oncorhynchus clarkii lewisi; assembly: GCF_045791955.1. Classification (NCBI taxonomy): domain Eukaryota; kingdom Metazoa; phylum Chordata; class Actinopteri; order Salmoniformes; family Salmonidae; genus Oncorhynchus; species Oncorhynchus clarkii. The sequence goes on from NC_092158.1 coordinate 45,639,107, forward strand.
AGTCGAGCAGTGAATTACAAACACAGATTCAACCACAAAGACCAGGGAGGTTTTCCAATGCATCGCAAAGAAGGGCACCTATTGGTAGATGGGTACAAATAAAATAAGCAGACATTGAATATCCCTTTGAACATGGTGAAGTTATTTATTACACTTTGGATGGTGTATCAATACACCCAGTCACTACATAGATACAGGCGTCCATCCTATCTCAGCTGCCCGAGAGGAAAGAAACTGCTCAGGGATTTTACCCTGAGGCCAATGGTGACTGTAAAAAAAGTTACATGGCTGTGATAGGAAAAAACTGAGTTAGTTACTCCACAATACTAACCTAAATGACAGAGTGAAAAAAGGAAGCCTGTACAGAATAAGACTATTTCATCAAATGCATCCTGTTTGCAATAAGACACTAAAGTAAAACTGCAAAACATGTGGCAAAGAAATTAACTTTATGTCCTGAATACTAAGTGTTATGTTTGAGGCAAATACAACACAACACTGAGTACCACTCTTCATATTTTCAAGCATGTTGGTGGCCGCATCATGTTATCGGTGTGCTTGTCGTTGGCAAGGACTAGGGAGTTCGTTAGGTTAAAAAGAAACAGACTAGAGCTAAACACAGGCAAAATCCTAGACTTTTCAAGAGACGTTGGGAGACAAATTCGCCTTTCAGCACGACAATAACCTAAAACACAAGGCCAAATATACACTGGAGTTGCTTACCAAGACAAATTGAGTGTTCCCGAGTGGCCTAGTTACAATTTATACTTAAATCAGCTTGAAAATCTATGGCAAGACTTGCAATTGTCTGTCTATCAATGATCAACAACCAAATTGACAGAGCTTGAAGAATTTTTTATTTTTTTATTTTTTTATTTTACCCCTTTTTCTCCCCAATTTCGTGGTATCCAATTGTTTAGTAGCTACTATCTTGTCTCATTGCTACAACTCCCGTACGGGCTCGGGAGAGACGAAGATTGAAAGTCATGCGTCCTCCGATACACAACCCAACCAAGCTGCACTGCTTCTTAACACAGCGCCATCCAACCCGGACGCCAGCCACACCAATGTGTCGAAGGAAACACTGTGCACCTGGCAACCTTGGTTAACGCGCACTGCGCCCGGCCCGCCACAGGAGTCGCTGGTGCGCGATGAGACCAGGATTTCCCTACCGGCCAAACCCTCCCTAACCCGGACGGCGCTAGGCTAATTGTGTGTCGCCCCACGGACCTCCCGGTCGCGGCCGGTTACGACAGAGCCTGGGCGCGAATCCAGAGTCTCTGGTGGCGCAGCTGGCGCTGCAGTACAGTGCCCTTAACCACTCTTGAATAATTTTTTTAAGAATAATGTGCAAATATTAGACAATCCAGGTGTGCCAAGCTCTTAAAGACATACACAGAAAGACTCACAGCTGTAATCGCTGCCAAATATTATTCTAACATGTATTGACTCAGGGGCATGAATACTTATGTAAATTAGATATTTCTGAATTTCATTTTCAGTAACTTTGCAAAAAGTTCTAAAAACATGTCTTCACTTCGTCATCATGGGTTATTGTGTGCAGATGGGTGAGAGAAAAATATATATTTTATCCATTTTGAATTCAAGCTGTAGCACAACAAAATGTGGAATAAGTCAGAGTATGAATACTTTCTGAAGGCACTGTAGATAAAGTAGCCAATATGAAAATATAAAGAAGAGATAGTGTGCTCTCAGAGTACAATTCACCAGTGTTGTGGTAAAGACTGTAGAAGGACATGTAGCCTACTAAATGCTCCGTACATACACATCCCACACTCGTGACAGTTTAGCACACAGTTCTGTCTGGCACGGTTTTGACACACAAACACTATCACAGAGTATACAGATGTAGGATCTTAAATTGAGCCAGTATATTATGTGGATTATAATTAATGTAGACAGCCAGTATGAGGGTTTGCTTTCAAGCTAGTAAGAAAGGTGGGTTGTGCGTAGGAGAAAAAAAATCCAGTTCAAAAGGTTTTTCCCTTACAAAAAAATGAATCAACCCTGACAAAAATGTCCATTCATTACCATCGACAGTTCAAAAGGTACTCGCACTCAAACCATACAAAGGAATAACCCAAGGAGGCTGATTGATATCATTTAAGCATGGATTAAATAAAGTATATTATTTTAGCATATCAGCCTCCTTTGATTCTTCCTTTTCATGATTTGAGTGCGAGTACCTTTAGAACTCTCAATGGTAATTAATGTACAATTTTGTAGGGAATGATACATTTTCATAAGGGAAAATTCAACTTCAGAAGCATTTTTAAACCTCAAATATACAACAAGTTTTAAAGTTGTAAAGCCTTCTTAAACCTCAAATACACTACACGTTTTTTTCATTTCAATAAAGTTCTCTTGCAACAGGGTGATCAAATGAAGATCCTACATCTGTAGGTGCACATTGGCATAGTGACAGATATATCAACAATTATGTAGTAACATGATGTCCTTTTCCCTCCACCAAACAACTTACTTTCACAATCACAGAATTTCTACATATTTTCTTTCTCTATTCTAAGGGGTTGTGTTTGTCTGTCTCGGTCTCTGCAGGTGTGGTTCAAAAATCGCCGTGCCAAGTGCCGCCAGCAGCAGCAGCAGAGCAGCGGCCAGTCCAAGCCCCGCCCGCCCAAGAAGAAGGCGTCACCGGCCCAGGACCAGCCCAGCAATGGCCCCGACCCCTCATCCAACAACCCCTCTGGCTCCTACAGCCCCTCCCCCGACCCATCAGGCCCCTCCCTGCCCACTAGCGGCAACAACCCTGGCAATGCACCCATCTCCATCTGGAGCCCAGCCATCTCGCCACTCCCTGACCCTCTGGCCTCCTCGGCGCCCTGCATGCAGCGGCCCTCTGCCTACCCCATGAGCTACGGCCAGCCTCAGGCCTACACCCAGGGCTACGCCGGCACCTCCTCCTATTTCACAGGCTTGGACTGTGGCGCCTACCTTTCGCCCATGCACTCACAGCTGTCGGCAAACGGCGCCCTCAGCCCCATCACCGTGCCCTCCATGGGGGGCTCGCTGAGCCAGTCACCCGCCTCGCTCTCCTCCCAGGGCTACGGCACGGCCGCTTCGCTGGGCTTCACCTCTGTCGACTGCCTGGACTACAAAGACCAGCAGGCGTGGAAGCTGGGCTTCAGCACCATGGACTGCCTGGACCACAAAGACCAGAATTCGTGGAAGTTCCAGGTGCTGTAGAGAAGAACAAGAACAAGAACAAGAGTGGGAGGAGTTGTGAATGAATGAGGCCCTCACCAGATACACGATCAAATACGATCAAATTATTCTGACAGATTACTTTGTTTTGGTTATTTCTTGTTTGTAAGTTTTGTTTCTCATTTGTAATCTTGGTTTTTACAACCCCTGTAGAATGTGTTTTCCATTCAGGTGAGAGAGGAGAAGATAGACGCAGGGATGTAATTGATACCTCCTGACTGTGAATGCAGGAGATCAGGTCCAGTTCATTTCTCATACAGTATAAGGGAAGGATCATACTATATGGAAAGACACTCAACTAGAAACTGACTTAAACACACAGGCCATGGTTCAGATGCATTGATTGGTCTGTCATGGAAAGACATCCTCAAGAGAATTCTATTGATACAACCACGCAATACTCAATCATTCCTCTGTTCTTTTTTCTGCTGTTTTCAAGAAACATATCAATAGATCATATTCACAGGGCTTTAATACTCTCTTAGTCTCTCTCTTTTTTGTTCTGAAAGACTATCAGTGTTAATTTGAGTTTAGTTGTTGTTATATATGCTACAATTTAAATCTTAATTTGGTTACTTTTAGGCTATTGGAGCTAACATGTTACTATGGTGTTAGGCTAGCGTCGTTGCTATTACATTTTGATGGGAGAAAAAAAAATGGCTTCTATGTTTTTTTGTGTGAAATATTAAAGCTAACTTTGAATCTACATTTATGCCCAACGAACGTCATTGTGATTACAAGTTTGAGTGACATTTTCGTTTCACAATTTATATGAAGGGGTTCAGGTTTTTTTGCATTCAAATATACTGTACATCATGTATTGGTATTCCCTATTTGGATTTTAAATTGGTTGAGTTGAAGTACAAAACTGACCCAGATCTTAACAAGTGGCCATGTTGTTATGTGTTATATTATGTGCGTGTAGTTTCTGTTGTGTTGCCCCCTTGGCCCACGAGTGCGTCTTGCTGTCAGGTATTTTTGCTGATCTGATTCTGGAGTGGCCCAATCCTCTTACCCTCCCTTTAGCAATGTCCTAAGTGAATTAGTCAGGATTACTCCTCTGTCCCCCTCTATCTATCTTTCCTTATCTCTCTCCCTCCTTCAGTCCCTCCCCATCTCTCTCTCTTTTCTCTCTACCTCTATCTCTCCCCCTCTTTTCCTCTTCCTTCTCTCTCGCAGTCTCTTTCCCTGTTTGTCGGTCATCTACATGTCTCTCAATCTCCTCTACCAATGGTCTCAATTATTCCCTTTCTCCTTGAAAAAAGCTAAGTATACCCTATAAAAAGAAGGAAGGACACCCTTGATGATAATACTATATGGGAAAGACTTAACTAGAAACTGATTTAAACACACAGGCCATGGTTCAAACATATTTCAGATCAACTCAAACTCTGCTATAGAGGAAAATGAGTGACTCAGAGATGTCATCACTTCCTCTTTATTTATTTCCTTCCAAAAATTGTTCAATGTCCAAAGAACAACCAAGGCTGTCATCTGTGACATAAAGTATTGTCTATCGTCCCTCAGGGTAACACAAAGAACATTTACTTCCTGCCGTATCCCACCCCTTCCCTCAAACCCATCTATTCTCCTTCATCTCTGCCAGCCTCTTATCCCCCTTTGCCTCCCTCCACACCCCCACTACTCCACCTCACCCCCCTCTTCTGACAACTCTGACAACTCAGTAATCCCTAGTTGACCTGGTTACATGCCATGCAATTTGACCACAAGTGGACATTTGTGTGCGGGTGTATACTTGTTTGTGAGTACAATATGTGTATTCAATGTGTATGCGATGTGTGTGTGTGTGTGTTCGTGTGTGTTATAAAATCGATGGACACTGAGTTACTCTGCAGCAATGTTCCTATCTTTGCCAATACGACATCTTCATTACAAATGTGTGTTGGAATCTAGACATTGCAAATGATGGATTCCATAACATATTTTACAGTATCTGAAGATGACTAGATTCCTCATTAGGTGACAGAGTAGCAATTTGTTACTTTAAACTTGGACAAATATGGACTCTAAAAATGAAAAACCTATTAATTTATAGAACAGAATAACTTTGTTTTTCAGAGTGGAACAAAAGTATATTTATCTAACAATGTTGCTAGTGAATAACATAGGAGGATGATGAATTGATGAAGAGTTCATTTGAACACAAACATAATAGAGTATAGCATTGAGACGTAAAAGGGAAATACGGACACCACATACGCACTCAACTCGCTGGGTTAATCCCACACTTTAATCCCTCTGCCCTCCCTCTCTGTGATCTGATTGGTTAATCCCTGCCCTCTCTGTCTGGGTCCTGATTGGTTAATCTCTCTCAGAGGGTGCAGTGCGGTTGTAATCTGCCCGTCATCAGCACAGAGAGTTTTAGACAGACAGACATGTTGCCGGTAATCTCTGAAAGGAGCAGATGTGGTGGGGGATGGAGGAAGGACAGCAGCACTCAGCAGACCTTGGGGAAGGTGAATATAGAGACACAGCATTCCCAATGTGGGTCGTGTTCATTAACCACCAAACAGACACACAGGGAGGGACTAGCTGGAGTTGTCCAATCACAAACAACATCACAAACAACAATGTCCTACTACATACCCCAGCTGCAAAACTAACCCTGATTTCTTGTTTTCCATTGCAAAGAGTTTTAAAATGTTGCCCATTGTGTGCCCTTCTCTCTGAAGTATACTCACAAACTGTAAACCCTTAACACATAAGACCTAAATCACCAAATCATGACCCCTTAAAATATAGTATTTCCTTTCTCTTTAGGGAATAAGGAACACAAACACTCAACCACATCAGTTTAAACTTTTGAGTCCAATGACTACTCTAACTCAATGATGGAGAACTTAGTTCAGACGAGATGTGCGTACCCTAATGCAAAGAAACACTTATTCACACAATAAACGCTATTCACAAAATAAAGAGTGGGTCAAGTAGTATATGTATACAACATAAACCTGTATAAACCGGTTTAAAAAAACAAACAATTGTAAAGCAATGGTCACCAACCCTGGTGATCATTGGAGAGCTACTGCACGTGGAGGTTTTACCTCCAGCCCAGCACAAAACTACTTCATTCATCTGAGTTTATCGAGACCTTGAGTTGATTAGCTGTATCAGGGTGGTATACATTCCACCGATTCTGTTGCAAAACATTTCTTAAACGGGAGCAAATGGAATGAAACGGGGAGGGACATACCTGAATGTGTTCAAAATAAACTCAAATTTTGCTCTGTTTGCCTCCGTTTGGTTCTTAAACAGTAAATGGTTTCCGTCATGAATACACCCCAGGTGTTTAGGTGCTGTGTTGGCCGGAGAAAAGCCCTGCACACCACCGTACCTCTGCAGGACCAGGTTGATATTCATTAGTATCAAATTTGAGAGAATTTGTGCCTTTTGTGATAGAGGCAACATATTTCACAAACAGCTAGGGCAAGTCCTACTACCTTCCCCAGCTGCCAAACTAACCCTGATTCAGATGACCATCCTACCCATGCTAGATTACGGAGATGTAATTTCAATTTTTTTTATCCTAGCCCTTGTAGGAGGATGACTTGCCTATTTAAATAAAGGTTAAATAAAAAATGGAAGAAATAAACATAGGCTACCTGGGTCGTGTTCACTAAGCAAGAAACTGAAGGAAAAAAACAGTCCAAAACAGAGAGATACTATTTTAACTTCAGAAACACTCATTTTCATTTTCCACCGCACGTTTGGAAACTTTTGGCAACTATATATCCCTACTAGTTGGTGGAACTGTAGCGCAGTACAAACTGTGCCAAATCTACTGCTGTTCAACTTCTTACCCCTCTGATCAGGCATTGTAAGAGGAACTAGGAAAGAAAACAGGCATGTCTACCTACGCACACAGATCTCTGATGATGTAACAAAAATAAATACATTTACAAAGCTCTGACAGCCTAATCTAACTTGGGAATCGCTATCTTTCACTGCTATATAGCACATTTTCGACAATTCCTCTTGGAGTGGGCCACTAACAAAAGTGTAAGCAAGGAGCATAGGATTGCAATGCATATTCACATGCAAAAAGCAATTGGTTTCTATTGTGCTTTAGGAATGACATTCCATGAGAGCAACATTACTTTCAAAAACATGATTTCAAGCTGTATATCATTTGTTTGCCTTGCCTTATTGGCAAAGATAGGAACATTGCTGCAGAGTAACTCAGTGCCTGCAAAAACAAACATTTGAGTTCTAGCTCCTTAGTTTTTTGGTTACGACAGGGCAGGGATGGGCAACTGGGTGCCGGCGGACCGCACCCCTTTTGAAGGCACTCATTCGGGGTCTCAACTTACTGTTGCAAGATAGAGGGGGAGGCACACAATGCAAATAGTCCGGGTAACCATTTGGTTACCTGTTCAGGAGTCTTATGGCTTGGGGGTAAAAACTGTTGAGAAGCCTTTTTGTCCTAGACTTGGCACTCCGGTACAGCTTGCCATGTGGTAGTAGAGAGAACAGTCTATGACTAGGGTGGCTGGGGTCTTTGACAATTTTTAGGGCCTTCTTCCGACACTGCCTGGTGTAGAGGTCCTGGATGGCAGGCAGCTTTGCCCCAGTGATATACTGGGCCATTAGCACTACCTTCTGAAGTGCCTTACGGTCGGAGGCCGAGCAATTGCCATTCCAGGCAGTGATGCAACCGGTCAGGATGCTCTTGATGTTGCAGCTGTAGAACCTTTTGAGGATCTCAGGACCCATGCCAAATGTTTTATGTTTGCTGAGGGGGAAATCGGCAAGTTTCTCTTATGTCAGTCACTGCTAGTCACTCAATTAGCCCATGTCAGTTAACATTTTTTAGATTGGTAAATAAGTCTAGCGGCCAGGTATCTAAATTTAGTAATCATGGTTGAATTATCAGCCAAGGGTTTCCACATTGATTGTTTTTATTTAACTAGGCAAGTCAGTTAAGAACATATTCTTATATACAATAACGGCCTACCCCGGCCAAACACTAAACCGGACGACGCTTGGCCAATTGTGCGCCACCCTATGGGACTCCTAATCACGGCCGGTTGTGATACAGCCTGGAATGAAACCAGGGTCTGTAGTGACGCCTCTAGCACTGAGATACAGTGCCTTAGACCGCTGCGCCACTTGGGAGCCCTGTCAGTCTCACTCAGATATTAAAAACTGCAAACATTTCTCTCCAGTTTATGGCAAAATGTGTAGAATCACAGGAAATTAGCTCTAAAACAGTTATTTCGTCTCTGCCCCATAGCAAAATTAGTAGAATTGCACGATGCACATGTGGGTATACAGACATGTGAGCAACCCCAGCCCCTCAATGACTTCAGATTTTTTGTGGCCCCCACCCCCATCAAAAGGTTCCCATCGGTAATCTAGTTGCATTTATAAGTCATATTCTTTCAAATCAAAATGGGTAGCTCACCGGAATGTTTCATCAATCAAAACCCTACATCTCTTAGACTACGCACACAACAAGTAAAGAGCGAAACATTTGTAGAAAAGGAAACGGACAAAGACACCCATTTGGATATCTATTTATTACCACCATAATATGAGAAATTTGGAAAATACAAACATCAGCTTATTTAAACATCTGAAAATCTGGAGGAATAAGAAAAAATATAAGAAAACAAACATGAGGTTATATTGTGTATCACAAATTTCGAGGAAAAGGACAGATTCTATGGTCAGAGCTAGAGACGTGAGAGCAACAGAAAAGAACCCAAACGTGCAGAGTAACTCTTGCTACTACAAAGTCAATTTATACAGATGTGACAACTCTAATGCTCATCTTAAGAGACAGAGATCAGGTAAAGAGATTGAGAGTAGCATCATGGATAATGACAAACTGATAGTGAGAAAAACTAAATAGGAAGGCGGCTGGTATATATCGGCCCCGTGTGGCTGCCATTGGAACAGGAGCTTGCTTATGAAACAGAGCTCTTCCTGATTGGTTTAAAAATAATTCTGTAAAAACAAGAGTTTCCCATGTCTTAAAACGTCAATCACTTTATTTCTCCTTATTCCTATTTTGACATCTCTGGCAGTTGTAAAAAGAAAATGTATGAATTATATATATATATTTTTTAATGACACCATATCCACAATGATAGTAATAATAATAATAATACAAAAAATTAAGTAGCCAAGAAGAGATACTCGTTTGCCTTTGAATACAATTTGCTTGGCTGATCAGAGCTCTCACACCAACAGACTAATGGCGCTCCACAGACAACCACCCCCCGACCATCAATTTAGAGGGGCAGGAGAGTGTGGAAGGGCTGGATAGGGATCAGGGGAGTAGGCGGGGAAGGGGTCTGGCTGTGGTGGGCAGGAGGGTGCATGGGGAGAGTACCCCAGATCAGGTGTAGAGGATGGAGCAGGAAGTGGGTGAGAATGGGAGGTGGGCAGACAGGGCAGAGGCCCTGGGGTTAGTTTAAGTAGCACCCTGCTGTGGAAGTTGCCACTCCCCTTAAGCAGACTAGCCCCGGGCGACACCCCTATGGTCTGCCCCCCTGTGTGTGTGTGAGTGTTGCAGAAACCCGATGCCTGTCACAAAACACACACACATGCCTGATATCTCCCCTGGTCAATCAGAGTGGTTTTGTTGTAGGAGAGCTGAGAATGCATGGTTCTAAGCATGTGTGTGTATTTGTCTGATCAGCGACTCCTACTACATGCACAAAAAATATACCCTAAAGCATCTGCTGAAGACAAAAACTATGAGAGACGAGACTTTTCAAACACATTTCTATCTCATCATAATCACTGTTACTCTAAAGTCTACCAAGAAGAATACAGCGAGAGGGGGCTGAGGAGAGAGATGGAAGGGCGGGGGGAACGAGAGAGTGAAGGTGAGGACAGTTAGAGGTAAAGAAAAAAAGAGAATAGAGCTGAAACAATGGAGAAAAGAAAGGTCGGCATCTAAGCACGCTCTCCACGGATGCGGCGTGCCAGCTGGATGTCTTTGGGCATGATGGTGACACGCTTGGCATGGATGGCGCACAGGTTGGTGTCCTCAAACAGACCCACCAGGTATGCCTCGCTCGCCTCCTGCAGACAGAATCATTTTCACACACACACACGCATGGTGAACAGTAGGTCAGCACAAAAATAGGAATTTTGAGATGTGTATAGGCCAATTAGGACATGATCTGGGTAAGGAGGAACAGAGCTTCACTCACACACAGCCACTGACCTGAAGTGCTCCAATGGCGGCGCTCTGAAACCGCAGGTCGGTCTTGAAGTCCTGAGCAATCTCCCTCACCAGGCGCTGGAAGGGCAGCTTGCGGATAAGCAGCTCAGTGGACTTCTGGTACCGACGGATCTCACGCAGGGCCACAGTGCCGGGCCTGGAACCAACACACTGTCAGTATGACTAGGGGGAAAAAGTCATTATATTCTTTTCTCTTTTACTATAGTACTTCACTGCTCATATCCCCATGCAGAATGCTACTGCCCTGGTTGTTTCTGGCCATGGTAAACACTGAATGGTGATGACCGTTTACCAGCAGTCACTGCTTAGTTATAAGGCTTGTTGAACGGCTAATTGAAAACAGTGTCTGCGTCTGAAATGGCCCCCTATTTCCTATGTGTCCTGGTCAAAAGTAGTGCGCTATGTAGGAAATAGGGTGGCATTTCGGACACACAGGGACTTATAGGATTGTCAAGTCATTTCCATAACAATATGGATTGGTAGCACCTGTGTGGTTTCACACAAGCTCTACATGTCATAATAGGGCTGTATCCACGTGTGTACTTTCAATGTTGAACACAAACTTTTATTTCTAGGGGTGAACCGATGCTTTACCTGTAACGATGGGGCTTCTTGACCCCACCGGTGGACGGCGCACTCTTGCGGGCAGCCTTGGTGGCCAGCTGCTTACGTGGAGCCTTTCCTCCAGTGGATTTACGGGCGGTCTGCTTGGTACGAGCCATGACGAGTTAGTTATACTTGAAAGACAGGAAAAACCACATTGGAAACACGTTGAATATGTGTCAACAACGCTCTGTTATACACATTCTGTGAGTTGCAAATATATTGAAATAAAAAATGTTCAAGTGTTAAGCGTACTAGTCTGATTAATCAGACTGTAATACACAATTCATTGGAATATACAGCCTGATACATTTGTGTGGAAAATCTTGTAAATGTTCCTTACGAGCCAGAATGTTAAATAAGATTACATTTAAACTTACTGTACCAGTTGTCTGTGCGGTTTGTCCTTCTGCTACTCAAAATGAGAAAAAACATCCATAGGAAAGTATTGCTAACCTGACTTTTTAGAGAGCTGGTTTATGGTTCAGTTCAGCACCTAGGCAGTTTGTTTTATATTGGAAATTGAATTTTAAAAAATTAAAAAAGATTGTTCTCCATCCTCCCCTGATTCAGAATATACAAGTTTCTTTGTCATGTCATGCTTGCTTCAATAGCTACTGATGGAAAAATATATATAAAACTAACTTTACCTAGGTCCCAAACAAATATAGGGCGCGTTCGCAAAGTATTCAGACCCCTGGACTTTTTCCACATTTTGTTATTTTGCAGCCTTATTCTAAAATGGATTAAATGTTTATTGTTTTCTACCCTTTATCAATCTACACGCATAATGACAAAGCAAAAACATTTTTTGGCATTTTTGCAAATTTGCAATAACAAAAAAAAAATCACATTTAATTTTTTTTTTTTTAAATCACATTTACATAAGTATTCAGACTATACTCAGTACTTTGTTGAAGCACCTTTGGCAGCGATTACAGCCTTGAGTCTTCTTTGGTATGACGCTACAAGCTTAGCACACCTGTATTTGGGGAGTTTCTCCCATTCTTCTTTGCAGATCCTCTCAAGCTCTGTCAGGTCTCTCCAGAGATGTTCGATCGGGTTCAAGTCTGGGCTCTGGCTGGTCCACTCAAGGACATTCAGAGGCTTATCCCGTAGCCACTCCTGCGTTGTCTTGGCTCTGTGCTTAGGGTCGTTGTCCTGTTGGAAGGTGAACCATTGCCTCAGTCTGAGGTCCTGAGCGCTCTGGAACAGGATTTCATCAAGGATCTCTCTGTATTTTGTTCCGTTCATCTTTCCCTCGATCCTGAGTAGTTTCCTTGTCCCCGACGCTGGAAAAACATCCCCACAGCAGAATGCTGCCACCACCATGCTTTACTGTAGGGATGGTGCAAGGTTTCTTCCAGACGTGATGCTTGGCATTCAGGCCAAAGAGTTCAATCTTGGTTTCCTCAGAGCAGAGAATCTTGTTTTGCATTGGATATTGAACCTGGCTGGGGAGCCAGCTCTAGGTGGTTCCAAATTTCTTCCATTTAAGAATGATGGAGGCCACTGTGTTATTGGGGACCTTTAATGCTGCAGACATTTTTGTTACCCTTCCCCAGATCTGTGCCTTGCCACAATCCTGTCTCAGCGCTCTCCAGACAATTTTTTCAATCTCACAGCTTGGTTTTTGCTCTGACATGCACAGTCAACTGTGGGACCTTATATAGACAGGTGTGTGCCTTTCCAAATCATGTCCAATCCATTTAATTTACTACAGGTGGAATCCAATTAAGTTGTAGAAACATCTCAAGGATTATCAATAGAAACAGGATGCACCTGAGCTTAATTTCGAGTCTCATAGCAAAGGGTCTGAATACTTAAGGTATCTGTTTTTCTATTTCTAATAAATTTGCAAAAATGTCTAAAAATACATTCTCGCTTTGTCATTATGGGGTATTGTGTGTAGATTGATGAAGACTTATTTATTTATTTAATCAATTTTAGAATAAGGCTGCAACATAACAAAATGTGGAAAAAGTCAAGGCGTCTGAATACTTTGCGAACGCGCCCTATATTTGTTTGGGACCTAGGTAAAGTTAGTTTTATATATATTTTTATAGTTTTATATATATACAAGCTCTCTTAAAAAGTCAGGTAAACAATACTTTCCCGTGGATATTCTGTCTGAAATTTTGAGCAGCAAAAGGCCAAACCACACGTACAACCGGTATAGCAATTGTAAATTCATTAAACATTCTGGCTTGTAAGGGATATTTAGCCGATTTTTGCAAACAAATGTCTCAAGTTTATATACCAATTTTTTGTGTATTACAGCCTGATTAATCAGACTAACTTTTAATCAGACTAACTAGTATGTTGCTATTATGGAGAAATGATGATTGAAATGGTTCCATCTGGAGTACTACTCTGTTATGACAACTTTCTATTTTGCTGAACAGCTGCAATGCTACAGCAACAGTGGGCCAGTCATGGAAATCTATTTCTCTGAGCCAGTATCCTACCCGTGAACACTCAGATACTGCCCAACCAATCAAACTAGTATGCAGATCGCCTATCGAAAAACATCCAATCCAGTGGGCATTTTTCTCGCTGTCGACCAATCAAGATACACTACTTAGAACGTAGGGATGGGTCCACAAACCATTGTGCCGCCTCTAACCGCAAGATTATGGCCGCAGATGAAGAGGCAATCGAATAGTCTACCAATGTACTGGCAAAGAGCGGGACATGAACTTCGAATAAAAACAAAGCAAAAACCAGGACTACGAGTATTAAAACATCAAAGTAGACAACTGTAGCTATCCAAAAAGTTGCTTTGAGTTGTATGTGAATGTTTGTTTACACCGTACAAGCGAAGTAAAACTATACATGAAATTGGATCAGAATTTTATATCTGCTTCCGCCAGTGGAAGTAGAAAGCCTCTGGCATCGCGGCAGTCGCTTTTCCATTTCTACACCGACGGAATGGAAGGATATTTTGAAATAAAATGAAGTTTAACCAATCTAAAACTTATATAAAAATGTGGTTAAATGTTTTAGACAAAACAACATGCTAAAATATGCCACTTACCTGACGTGAATATAAATGTTTTTTCGCAAGGAAATAAATGTTATGGTTGTCTAGCAGTTTCAGTATTTACTATCTCTCACACAATGGTGGGAACACGGCGTCCAGCAGGAAAATGGCTGCCGTGTCAATCATTCTACTCCCATAATGCAACGTGTTTCATTTTTGTAAACACCGTTTTCTGATGATTGAATCTTTCCCTGAAAGGAACATTTGCATTGCTTTCTAGTGAATTGTCTATCAATGTGAAGTAATATAATAAGAAATACCCTAAAGTGCTCAATCAATTAGACGTGAAAGAAAGAATATGGTAGTAACCACAGTTTTATCTGTCTGCTTTTCCAACAGCGTGTGCTATGCCAAAGAGGCAGTCTCCTCTTTCACTGCAACAGCCTACATTAATTTGTAGGCTAAAACATGTACGTAGGCCTATATTATGCAATAAGGCATCAGCTGGCATATAAAAGTTTGCTAACAATTTATTAAGCAAATACAAGATATTCAAAACTATGAGGATTCTGTGTTATGCAATATAGCAGTTTCCATATATGTGATTGAATATTATCTGCTGTTGGCTTGTGTGGATGTATGTGTTATGCAACATTGCTGACTTGAGACATTGTTAACAGTTTCGGGGCCATGGGCCTTTCTCATGATGGACAAATACAGAATAACATGAAGACAGGACCTGTGCAATGAGTTGGGGGGGGGCACATTCAGAACGTAGTGTTGCGAGAACAAACGGTCTATTGTTAGATAACAGGAGCCAGGTGCCTGATAACAGTATATTCTACACAGCTACAACGACTGACCGCTGAAGCGCTTAGGGGGCTGGGACCAGCCTCTGCGCCAACAATCAACGATAGGCTGGGTGAGTCTAAACCACGCCCAGTCTTTACTCTGACAGGCCGGCTCGGAAGCAGGAACTACCTCTGTAAGAGTATATTTATAATATCTTTGTCAGGAACAAGTTAGTTCTCTGTTTTGCCCTGCGAGGTGGGACAGAGAGCCCGTATATACGAAAATTGCATTTACCACTTATTGCTTAGCTAATAAAAAATACATAGTATACAATCGGTGACTCAGTGTCATACTTATCCAGATACCAGATTCGAATTGGCGCAACCCTAACAAAACAACCACACAATCTGGGAAAGGGTTAAGAAAAAACGAGAGAGGCACAGATTGGTGTCATTGACCATCAAAGTGAGTGTCATGGACATTTAAAGTGAAAATCAAGGATAATTTAAGGTTTTGTTGATTAATCATGGCTGATTTGAGAGCTTCATAAAAAAATATAATTTTATCGTTTAGAGATTAAGTAAATAACTTTGTTAATTTGCCTTACTGTAGGTCTGCTTTAAAACAGCCTTCCCATTGTGTGTGATGAATCGGATCACTGAATTACAGTGTTATTAAGAAGTTGTAACCACTGACATTTAATTCAAACAAAAAACAACACTTGATTTTGTAGGATGGTTTATTTTTTTATGGTGGAAAGGCATGGTGTAGAAGGGTCAGACTTGATTTATGACTCGATGCTAAAAACCACATGAACAAGCAGAGTTTAATAGGCTTTTGAATTCAGTTTTAAAATATTTGTAAATATTTGTAACAAACAGTGATATTGCCACTTGTTTCTAATATTTCAAGTGAAGGTCTTTTAGGGGAGTATGCGAGGCACAGACATTCGCTTAGGCTAGCAAAATTGGTTTCATGTGCTCTGTCTCCCTCTAGTGGTATGGTTTGCTTCTGCTTCTCTGAAGTTCACCATCATGTGCATATTGTTTTGGAGAAAAACTACATCAACATAGATTGATTGAGTGTGTAGGCTACAACTGATGTCTAATAAATTATACATTTATTCCCCTATGTATTTATTTGGACAGTGAAGCTAAACCTTTTAATTCGGCTCTCTCAGCATTTTGGATATGAGATACAATGGCTATAGTACAAAATGTCACCTTTTATTTGAGGGTATTTTCTTACATATTTGTTTTACCGTAGAAATGAAAGCCTTTTATGTATATAGTCCCCATTTGAAGTTGTCATACTGTAAGTATATGGAGAAATTCACTTATAGTATATTACATTTGGTTAAACGTTTAGTATTTGGCCCCATATTCCTATCACGCAATGATGGGAGCATGATCTTTGTTGAGTCTGTAACTTTCTCACTGATCATTAGTAATTAATGATTATTTGTAATCATTGTAGCATTCACATTAATGCAGAAGTGTTCAGAAACATATTCTATTCTTATTTACAATAAAATTGACTACAAAATCACCCAATGCATTATTTACTATACATTTCTATTGGGCACAACATAATCCGAAACAACCAAAACCAAATGCAAATGCTTCCAACAAGTTTGTAGAGTCACAAGCTTGATTTAGTCATTGCATGCTAGGAATATGTGACCAAATACTAAACTTTGGACTACATTTAATGCACTTTGTTCAAATACTTATGACACCTTCAAATGCGGGGGGACGCGATACATAAAGTGCATTCATTTCTAAACTATAAAACAGATATATATGAAAATACCCTCAAATAAAAGGTGACATTCTGTACATTCTGTGCCTCATATAAAACATTTGATCTGAAATCCAAAATGCTGGAGTATAGAGACAAATTAAATGAACTTCACTGTCCAAATATATAAGTAGGGGAGTGTATTTGATACATATTTCTCTATGCTTTATATCATTAAAGAAACAGCTGCTACCCTAAAGAGACACGGAGGAAAAGCCAAGAAGATGAAGGACTGTGGAACACCATCACCAGACAGGCTGAATACAGGCAACAGTGATGCACTCTCATGAAAGCCTTACATTCCACATAGGAATTACGATTATGCAAGTAAGTATTCTGTCATCTTATATTCATTTTCATAGCCATGGTTTTAAAACTATTTTATTCAATTTGAAAGTAACAACAGCATTGCACTCAAACATAGTGAATGGAAAACTGTACCTGAAATAAAGTAAAGGATCTAAGGTTAATAAATGTAATCAGCGTTTGCACCTCAATGTTTCAAGTAAAAAAAAGTATTGCAGTCAAGGGTTCTGTGGGGTGCCATAAACCTCAAGCAGCTGAATATGCAGGTCGGGTCATTTATGTTTTTCATATATGTTGCATAACGTATACGTTTCATATAGAGTACCAGTCAAAAGTTTGGACACACCTACTCATTCAAGGGTTTTCCTTATTTTTTACTATTTTCTACATTGTGGAATAATAGTGAAGACATCACAACTATGAAATAGCACACATGGAATCATGTACAGTAGTAACCAAAAAAATGTTAATAAATCAAAATATTTGGAATATTTTTGATTATTCAAAGTAGCCACCCTTTGCCTTGATGACACGTTTGCACACTCTTGGCATTCTCTCAACCAGCTTCATGAGGAATGCTTTTCCAACAGTCTTGAAGGAGTTCCCACATATGCTGAGCACTTGTTGGCTGCTTTCTCTTCGCTCTGCGGTCCAAGTCATCCCAAACCATCTCAATTGGGTTGAGGTCAGGTGATTGTGGAGGCCAGGTCATCTGATGCAGCAATCCATCACTCTCCTTCTTGGTCAAATAGCCCTTACATAGCCTGGTTTGGGTCATTGTCCTGTTGAAAAACAAATGTTAGTCCCACTAAGCACAAACCAGACGGGATGGCGTATCACTGCAGAATGCTTTGGTAGCCATGCTGGTTATGTGTGCCTTGAATTCTAAATAAATCACAGTGTCACCAGCAAGCACACCGACACCATCACACCTACTCCTCCGTGCTTCACGATGGGAACCACACATGCAGAGATCATCCGTTCACCTACTCTGTGTCTCATAAAGACACGGCGGTTGTAACCAAAATCTCAAATTTGGATTCAGACTAAAGGACAGATTTCCACCGGTCTAATGTCCATTGACATTATTTCTTGGCCCAAGCAAGTCTCTTCTTCTTATTGGTGTCCTTTAGTAGTGGTTTCTTCTAAGCAATTCGACCATGAAGGCCTGATTCTCGCAGTCTCCTCTGAACAGTTGATGTTGAGATGTGTCTGTTAGTTGAACTCGGTGAAGCATTTATTTGGGCTGCAATCTGAGGTGCAGTTAACTCTAATGAACGTATCCTCTGCAGCAGAGGTAACTCTGTGTCACGAACGTTGTTGTAAGAATCGGATCAAAATGCAGCGTGGTTTGGGTTCATCATCTTTATTACGTGAACCGGCAAAAAAACAATAAAGAACAAAAAGAACGTGACACTATGCAGTGCTCAAGGCAACTATACACAAACAAGTGGGAAAAAGCTGCCTAAATATGATCCCCAATCAGAGACAACGATAGACAGCTGCCTCTGATTGGGAACCATACCAAGCCAACCTAGAAATAAAGAAACTAGAAAGCCCACCCTAGTCACACCTCGAACTAACCAAAATAGAGAATAAAGGATCTCTAAGGTCAGGGCGTGACACTCTGGGTCTTCCTTTCCTGTTGCGGTCCTCATGAGAGAGCCAGTTTCAACATAGCGCTTGATGGTTTTTGCGATTGCACTTGAAGAAACTTGAAGAAACTTTTCGTCATTGACTGACCATGTCTTAAAAGGAATGATGGACTGTCGTTTCTCCTTGCTTATTTGAGCTGTTCTTGCCATAATATGGACTTGGTCTTTTACCAAATAGGGCTTCCTTCTGGATACCACCCATACCTTGTTACAACACAACTGATTGGTTCAAACGCATTAAGAAGGAAATAAATTCCACAAATGAACTTTTAACAAGGCATACTTGTTAATTGAAATGCATTCCAGGTGACTACCTCATGAAGCTGGTTGAGAAAATGACAAGAGTGTGCAATGCTGTCATCAAGGCAAAGGGTAGCTAATTTGAAGAATCTCAAATATAAAATATATTTTGATTTGTTTAACACTTTTTTGATTACTACATGATTCCATATGTGTTATTTCATAGTTTTGATGTCTTCACTATTATTCCACAACGTAGAAAATAGTAAAAATAAAGTAAAAACCTGGAATGAGTAGGTGTGTCCAAACTTTTGACGGGTACTGTACATTCATACTAAATATGCTGTGTGAATTTAGCCTATGTCATTAAGGACAAATGTACAACAAATGATGATACACACACACACAAACACGTGCACCCATATTCTGCAACGGCAGTGGTCTAAAGTACTTAAGTAAAAATACTTTAAAGTATTACTTAAGTAGTGTTTTGGAGTACCTGTACTTTACTATTTATTTTTTGGAGTGTGCCCCTGGCTATCCATAAAAGTTTTTTTTATTTTTTATTGTGCAGTCTGGTTTGCTTAATATAAGGAATTTGAAATAATTTATACTTTTACTTTTACTTTTGATACTTAAGTATATTTAAAACCAAATACTTTTAGACTTTTTCTCAAGTAGTATTTTCCTGGGTGACTTTCGCTTTTACTTGAGTCCTTTTCTATTAAGGTATCATTACTTTTACTCAAGGATGGCAAGAAAATAAGACTTTTAGGAGTGATGCCTACAGCAGCACTCCTACATATATGAGCCTGGGAATTTCCCAGCCGTGCCTCCCTGCTTCCTCCTATATCAGCAGAAAAAGAAGGGCATCCAGAGAAAGGAGCGCATAGCAGCGCCTGCCGCCATGCCCGCCAGTAGCCCCAGTGCCACCTGTTCTCCTATGCCATCATATGGGTCTCTCTGGATCAGTATGTGGTGGGTACCTGAGAGAGATGGAGGGTGAGACAGGATGCTTAATATATGGTGTACTACTGTATACAGGAGCATAGGTGAATATATGAGTGTGTTTTATCAGAATTTCCGGATTTGATATAACCAGGATAGTTTTCTCAACAACTGATTTCAGGGAGTCTTGGAAAGGATTGCTAGATTCACACTGTTTACTTGCTGACATCAGTCGTATTCACTAGGCACCAAACGGAAGAAAACGGACTGAAACAGGGAGGGACTACCTGAACTTGTGATAAGCAATGTTTTGTTTTTTATTGCAAAAAGTTTTGCTACGGTGTGCAGTAATGAATATGACCCAGAGCTCAAGTGTGTTGTCTTTACCTGATCCAGGAGCCAGGTAGATGGTGTTGTGGCCGTCCATTGGGACGGACGGGTAGGAGTCGTTATACGGGTCATACACAAACTGAAAAGGATGAGAAGATAAGATAAGGCTAGGGATAAAACAAGACTGTCCTCTGAGCATCCCAATAAACATTGATCATATACTGTATGCTATGGGTATATGGATATGGGATATATTGATACAGTACTCAGTGGTGCACGTTGTAGAAATATACTGGGTTACTTACTGGGTTTCGTCTCACCTCTAGAATTGTCAATTTCCACGCTCTGCCAAAACAGAATGAGAAAATGAGAAAGAAAGGAAGGGAGAATTAGAGAGAGAGTGAGAGAGAAATAAAGAATGTGTACTGTAAAACCAAGGGAGTGTGTGTGTGTGTGTGTGTGTGTGTGTGTGTGTGTGTGTGTGTGTGTGTGTGTGTGTGTGTGTGTGTGTGTGTGTGTGTGTGTGTGTGTGTGTGTGTGTGTGTGTGTGTGTGTGTGTGTGTGTGTGTGTGTGTGTGTGTGCGTGCGTGCGTGCGTGTGCGTGAGGGAAAGAGAAAGAATACAGACTCACAGTGCCTCGTCCTCACTGTTGGCACACAGGATCACTGTGGTACTGTCTCTAAGCTGCACCACCACCAGGTTTTCCCTGGGGTGGTTCTCTGGGGGAGAGAGACCTGCACAACAACAGAGACAGATAGGGTTACACACACTTACACACACATTATTAGGGTGTCCATATTAGGACAGCCTCAGTATAAACTGGTGTTGTGTCAGTCTAATATGGACACCGTACATTTCAATGCTTTATTTGGGTCCACAGCAAAGGCACAAATCTTTTGTAGGTCAATAAAGATATTTGGACAGCATGTCTCAAGAAACTCTGGTCAAAAGTAGTGCACTATAAGCCCAGGGAATAGTTTGCCATTTCGGAAGCATCCATTGTCTGTTGAACACCCCAATCTTTCCATTACACTCCCTCCTCACCTGCACACTCCAGGCCAGACTTGACGCTCACACAGCTGGTCTTGAGGCCCACTCGGTGCTCAAATTCTCGCCTACTGTCCGTCTTGTAGAAGGCCAGGGTTCCATCGATCCACAGGTCACACCAATTCAGCTTCCAGTGTTTTAGGATAGAGGCTGAAGGAAGTAAGTAAGGAAGAGAGGGAGGGAGGAAAGGAGAGAGGGAGGGGTAGATGGAGTGTGAAGTGGAGTAGAGTAGATTTGGGGTTAGTTTATGATGTCTAGTTTTCAATCGGTCAGGTCGAATTTGACAACTGTGTATACTTGTATTTAGTTTATCCACATTAACTGAAATGCTCTACTTAATTTATCCACATACTGAAATGCTCCAGCTATTTCATTTATTCACATTAACTGAAATGCACCGTCAGCCAGATTCTGTCTCAATTCAGCACAGTGGGTAGACCTACAGCCATTTTAAGTGTTTTGTATTTATATGGTTGAAGCTCTAAATCCGTTGTTGTTTTTCTCCGGCGGTTGTGGTTGGCTTGTGGCCTGTCTGTGTGAGTCACTGATTCGCTAACGCTCATTAGATTATGGCCAGGCTGCACAAGTAGAGTGAGGATTGGAATTTCATAACCATCGTAACATTCACCTTCTAGAATGATTCTGATCTTATTTAAAAGTCCAAATCAATCGATCTTGATGGCATCAACAGTCTTAAGAACATGGGAGAACAGTTTTTGGAGTGAGTGGCATGGACTGCGAATGGGAGAAAAGATTTCTACAGACCTCACACGCCACTTAACCTGTCTTTCAAAGTGTACTATATAGTGCTGATATCACTCTTATACTAGTGCCCCACACAACTTCTTATGCTTTGTTGAGCCGTTGAGGTCTATACTTGGTAAAGATAGTACCTGTAAAGGCTAAGGCTGTATCCAAGACCAAAACATGTAGACACTAGGTTAGACTACAACATGACATTATTCGAGAGACATTGAAGCTACAGTACTCACTCTGTCTCCAGAGCCAGCCTGACTTCAGTAGAGCCATGGGTACGGTCAGTGAGCTGTCCACAACACAATTCCTCACCCCAAATAATATGTTTGTGACAGGAGTGTTTGTCCTGTGTATGTTGAGAGTTTGTTCTTGGTTGAGGAGCTGTCTGCAGAGAGACAGAGGGACATACGGTGCCTTTATTTTGATTCTGGCCCACACGTCTAATCTGAGAGCGAGGGGCGGAGACGGGGGCTAAACTAGATAATTTGGGATTAGTGGGCCTGGATTGGCCACACCTTTTCTCCTGACTCATCTACCTCTTCCCTCTCGGACTGGAATGTTCTCACTTCCTGTCTCCTCCACCTCCTCTTCTTCCTCCTCTATTTACTCTGCTTTGCCTCTATTTATATTTTATGTATCATCTCATCTGCCTTTAGGAACTAGGGTTATTGGACTACTGCATATGTTGATAGTGTGTAGTGAAAAAGGCATACCACACTAACACACCTTAATCCCTGCATGAATTAGATAACTGTTACAGTTTGAGTGAGAACCTTTTTTCCTTAAACCCCCATTATTAGCCAAATAGTGGTCCTTCTGCATACATTTTTTTTTGGACCAGACCACTGGGCTAAAGTTTAACCAGCCCATCTGGCATTTTCTCAAACTGCCCTATGGCCAGTCCATTTCTGCTTCCTGTTTTAGCTCAGATGCACTTGTGACCCGAGTATTCTTGAGTCACTGTTGTAATATCATTATGAAAGCTGTCCAAGTATTTTCACAAGCAGAAATGTGGGTCTGCTGAGAAAGAAGTCATGATGCCAATTATATGACGTGAACCCAGTGGAAATGCTAAGGCGTATCAGATTGATTCAGTAGGGAATCACCTTGGCTCTATTTTAAACCTTACTAGAAGACTGTCTATTCTGTCCAAGTGAGCCAATCCCATGGAGGTATAATGATGACCTCATTTCTGTTGCCTGTATCATGGACACTGCCTCAGGTCAGTGCGTTATATAGAGGGTTTGAGTTTGAGATGGTTAGAATGATCTGGATATAGCCAATAAGAAATTGCAAAACAATATCAATAACTGTATTTATAGAAGTACGAAACAATATCAGTAACTGTATTTATAGAAGTATACATACATTAGGTATTTATTGATGCATTATTACTAATCATACTGTAATAGTACACAATGAATGCCTCTATAACATAGTCCATCCCTGCCATGGTGGAACTGGGAATTTTGGGAAGTTGAAGCTCATGTGCTGCAAGGAATTTTCTGGATGTTGAAGCTCATTTATTACATTCCTACACTATTTAAAAACTCTAAAATGCTATTTGGAGAACAGCAAAAACAAGCACATATCAAAAAAAATTGTGCCAAAAATGTGCCAAATACAACAGGTATTTCACCTTACAGTGAAATGCTTTCTTACAAGCCCTTTAACCAACAATGCAATTTTAAGAAAAACGTGTTAGGTAGAAAGTAGATAAGTAAGAAATAAAAATAAAAGAGCAGCAGTAAAATAACAGTAGCGAGGCTATATACAGGGGTTACCAGTACAGAGTCAATGTGGAGGCTATATACAGGGGTTACCAGTACAGAGTCAATGTGGAGGCTATACACAGGGGTTACCAGTACAGAGTCAATGTGGAGGCTATACACAGGGGTTACCAGTACAGAGTCAATGTGGAGGCTATATACAGGGGTTACCAGTACAGAGTCAATGTGGAGGCTATATACAGGGGTTACCAGTACAGAGTCAATGTGGAGGCTATATACAGGGGTTACCAGTACAGAGTCAATGTGGAGGCTATATACAGGGGTTACCAGTACAGAGTCAATGTGGAGGCTATATACAGGGGTTACCAGTACAGAGTCAATGTGGAGGCTATATACAGGGGTTACCAGTACAGAGTCAATGTGGAGGCTATATACAGGGGTTACCAGTACAGAGTCAATGTGGAGGCTATATACAGGGGTTACCAGTACAGAGTCAATGTGGAGGCTATATACAGGGGTTACCAGTACAGAGTCAATGTGGAGGCTATATACAGGGGTTACCAGTACAGAGTCAATGTGGAGGCTATACACAGGGGTTACCAGTACAGAGTCAATGTGGAGGCTATATACAGGGGTTACCAGTACAGAGTCAATGTGGAGGCTATACACAGGGGTTACCAGTACAGAGTCAATGTGGAGGCTATACACAGGGGTTACCAGTACAGAGTCAATGTGGAGGCTATACACAGGGGTTACCAGTACAGAGTCAATGTGGAGGCTATATACAGGGGTTACCAGTACAGAGTCAATGTGGAGGCTATATACAGGGGTTACCAGTACAGAGTCAATGTGGAGGCTATATACAGGGGTTACCAGTACAGAGTCAATGTGGAGGCTATATACAGGGGTTACCAGTACAGAGTCAATGTGGAGGCTATATACAGGGGTTACCAGTACAGAGTCAATGTGGAGGCTATATACAGGGGTTTCCAGTACAGAGTCAATGTGGAGGCTATATACAGGGGTTACCAGTACAGAGTCAATGTGGAGGCTATATACAGGGGTTACCAGTACAGAGTCAATGTGGAGACTATATACAGGGGTTACCAGTACAGAGTCAATGTGGAGGCTATATACAGGGGTTACCAGTACAGAGTCAATGTGGAGGCTATATACAGGGGTTACCAGTACAGAGTCAATGTGGAGGCTATATACAGGGGTTACCAGTACAGAGTCAATGTGGAGACTATATACAGGGGTTACCAGTACAGAGTCAATGTGCGAAGGCACAGTTTAGTCGAGGTAATTAGGGTAATATGTACATGAGGTAGAACTAAAGTGACTATGCATAGATAATAATCAGAGAGTAGCAGCAGCGTAAAAGATGGAGCAGGGGGGTTGTTCAGGAGTCTTATGGCTAAGGGGTAGAAGCTGTTAAGAAGCCTTTTGGTCCTAGACTTGATGCTCCGGTACTGCTTGCCGTATGGTCGCAGAGAGAACAGTCTACAGTTGAAGTCGGAGGTTTACATACACCTTAGCCAAATACATTTCAACTCAGTCTTGTAATCCTAGTAAAAATTCCCTGCCTTAGGTCAGTTAGGATCACCACTTTGAATTAAGAATGTGAAATGTCCGAAAAATAGTAGCGTGTAACTGAGTCAGGTTTCTAGGCCTCCTTGCTTGCAGACCCTTTTTCAGTTCTGCTCACAAATTTTCTATGGGATTGAGGTCAGGGCTTTGTGATGGCCACTCCAATACCTTGACATTGTTGTCCTTAAGCCATTTTGCCACAACTTTGGAAGTATGATTGGGGTAATTTTTGGAAGACGCATTTGCGACCAAGCTTTAACTTGAAGTGCACCAGCTCCTCCTGCAGCAAAGCACCCCCACAACATGATGCTGCCACCCCCGTGCTTCACGGTTGGGATGGTGTTCTTCGGCTTGCGAGCATCCCCCTTTTTCCTCCAAACATAACAATGGTCATTATGGCCAAACAGTTCTATTTTTATTTCATCAGACCAGAGGACATTTCTCCAAAAAGTACGATATGTGTCCCCATGTGCAGTTGTAAACCGTAGTCTGGCTTTTTTATTACGGTTTTGGAGCAGTGGCTTCTTCCTTGCTGAGCGGCCTTTCACGTTGTGTTGATATAGGACTTTTACTGTGGATATAGACACTTTTCTACCCATTTCCTCCAGCATCTTCATAAGGTCCTTTGCTGTTGTTCTGGGATTGATTTGCACTTTTCGCACCAAAGTACATTCATCTCTAGAAAATATAACGTGTATCCTTCCTAAGCGGTATACCGGCTGCGTGGTCCCATGGTGTTTATACTTGCGTACCATTGTTTGTACAAATGAACGTGGTACCTTCAAGCATTTGGAAATTGCCCCCAAGGATGAACTAGACAGGTACACCTCCAATTGACTCAAATGATGTCAATGAGCCTATCAGAAGCTTCTAAAGCCATAACATCCTTTTCTGGAATTGTCCAAGCTGTTTAAAGGCACAGTCAACTTAGTGTATGTAAACTTCTGACTCACTGGAATTGTGATACGGTGAATTATAAGTGAAATAATCTGTCTGTAAACAATTGTAGGAAAAATTACTTGTGTCATGCACAAAGTAGGTGTCCTAACCGACTTGCCAAAACTATAGTTTGTTAACAAGACATTTGTGGAGTGGTGGAAAACGCGTTTTAATGACTCCAACGTAAGTGTATGTACATTTCCGACTTCAACTGTATGTCTAGGGTGGCTGGAGTCTTTGACAATTTTTAGGGCCTTCCTCTGACCCGCCTAGTATAGAGGTCCTGGATGGCAGGCAGCTTGGCCCCAGTGATGTACTGGGCCGTATGCACTACCCTCTGTAATGCCTTGCGGTTGGAAGCTGAGCAGTTGCCATACCGGCAGTGATGCAACCAGTCAAGATGCTTTCGATGGTGCAGCTGTAGAACCTTTTGAGGATCTGAGGATCAATGCCAAATCTTTTCAGTCTCCTGAGGGGGAATAGGCTTTGTCAGGCCTTCTTCATGACTGTCTTGGTGTGTTTGGATCATGATAGTTTGTTGGTGATGTGGGCACCAAGGAACTTGAAGCTCTCAACCTGCTCCACTACAGCCCCGTCGATGAGAATGGGGGCGTGCTCGGTCCTCTTTTTCCTGTAGTCCACAATCATCTAATTTGTCTTGATCACTTTGAGGGAGAGGTTGTTAACCTGGCACCACACGGCCAGGCCTCTGACCTCCTCCCTATAGGCTATCTCATCGTTGTCAGTGATCAGGCCTACCACTGTTGTGTCGTCTGCAAACTTAATGATGATGTTGTAGTCGTGCCTGGCCTGCAGTCATGGGTGAACAGGGAGTACAGGAGGGGACTGAGCACGCACACCTGAGGGGCCCCCGTGTTGAGGATCAGTGTGGCAGATGTGTTGTTACCTACTATTACCACCTGGGGACGGCCCGTCAGGAAATCCAGATGCAGAAGTAGGTGTTTAGTCCCAGGGTCCTTAGCTTAGTGATTAACTTTGAGGGCAATATGGTGTTGAATGCTGAGCTGTAGTCAATGAATAGCATTTTCACGATGGTATTAATTTTGTCCAGGTGGGAAAGGGCAGTGTGGAGTGCATTAGAGATCGCATCATCTGTGGATCTGTTGGTGCGGTATGCAATTTGGAGTGGGTCTAGGGTTTCCGGGATAATGGTGTTGATGTGAGCCATGACCAGCCTTTCAAAGCACTTAATGGCTACAGACATGAGTGCTATGGGTCGGTTGTCATTTAGGCAGGTTACCTTAGTGTTCTTGGGCACAGGGACTATGGTGGTCTGCTTGAAACATGTTGCCATTATAGACTCAGTCAGGAACAGTTTGAAAATGTCAGTGAAGACACTTGCCAATTGGTCAGCGCATGCTCGGAGTACACGTCCTGGTAATCCGTCTGGCCCTGAGGCTTTTTGAATGTTGACCTGTTTAAAGGTCTTACTCACATTGGCTATGGAGAGCGTGATCACACAGTCGTTCGGAACAGCTGATTCTCTCATGCATGCATGGGGCGGCAGGGTAGCCTAGTGGTTAGAGCGTTGGACTAGTAACTGGACGGTTGCAAGTTCAACCCCCTCAAGCTGACAAGGTACAAATCTGTCGTTCTGCCCCTGAACAGGCAGTTAACCCACTGTTCCTAGGCCGTCATTGAAAATAAGAATTTGTTCTTAACTGACTTGCCTAGTTAAATAAAGTTTTTTTAATATATTTTTTTTAATAATAATTTAAAAAAATGCTTCAGTGTTGCTTGCCTCAAAGCAAGCATATAAGTAATTTAGCTTGTCTGGTAGGCTCGTATCACTGGAGCGCTTCCCTTTGTAGTCTGTAATAGTTTGCAAGCCCTGCAACATCCGACGAGCGATGGAGCCAGTGTAGTACAATTCAATCTTAGTCCTGTATTGAAGCTTTGCCTGTTTGATGGTTTGTCTGAGGACATAGCAGGATTTCTTATAAGCGTCTGGGTTGGAGTCCCGCTCCTTGGAAGCGGTAGCTCCACCCCTTAGCTTTGTGCGGATGTTGCCTGTAATCCATGGCTTCTGGTTGGGGTATGTACGTACTGTCACTGTGCGGACGATGTCATTGATGCACTTATTGATGAAGCCAGTGACTGATGTGTTCTACTCCTCAATGCCAGCGGAAGAATCCCGGAACATATTCCAGTCTGTGCTAGCAAAACAGTCCTGTAGCTTAGCATCTGCGTCATCTGACCACTTCTTTATTTACCAAGTAAATTGTGCTTCCTGCTTCAGTTTTTGCTTGGAAGCAGGAATCAGGAGGGTAGAGTTATGGTCAGATTTGCCAAATGGAGGGCGAGGGAGAGCTTTGTATGCATCTCTGTGTATGGAGTAAAGGTGGTCTAGGATTTGTTTTCCTCTGGTTGCAGATTTAACATGCTGGTAGAAATGAGGTAAAACGGATTTACGTTCCCTGCATTAAAGTCCCCGGCCACTAGTAGCGTTTTCCTGTTTGATTTAAGTTTCCCTGCATTAAAGTCCCCGGCCACTAGGAGCGTTTTCCTGGTTTTTAATAGCCTTATCTAGCTCATTGAGTGCGGACTTAGTGCCAGTATCGGTTTGTGGCAGTAATAGACAGCTACGAAAAATATAGATGAAAACTATCTTGGTTAATAGTGTGGTCTACAGCTTATCATGAGATACTCTTCCTCGGGTGAGCAAAACCTTGGGTCTTCCTTAATATTAGATTAGATAAACAACAGCACCAGCTGTTGTTTACAAACATACACAGACCGCCACCCCTTGTCTTACCGGAGGCAGCTGTTTGACTTTCCGATGCAGCGTAAACCCTGCCAGCTATATTTATCCATGTCATCGTTCAGCCACGACTCGGTGAACCATAAGATATTACAGTTTTTATTGTCCTGTTGGTAGGATATTCGTGATCATAGCACATCTATTTTCTTATCCAATGATTGCACATTGGCTAATAGGACTGATGGTAGAGGCAGATTATCCACTCGCCGCCGGATCCTTACAAGGCACCCCAACCTACGTCGCCGATATCTCTTTCTCATGCGAATGACGGGGATGTTGGCCTTGTCGGGTGTCTGAAGTAAATCCTTCACGTCCGACTCATTAAAGAAAAAATATTTGTCCAGTACGAGGTTAGTAATCACTGTCCTGATATCCAGAAGCTCTTTTCGGTCATAAGAGACAATGGAAGAAACATTATGTACAAAATAAGTTACAAATAACACAAAACGACACACACACAATAGAACAGTTGGTTAGGAGCCTTTAAAACGGCAACCATCTCCTCCAGCGCCATTCAGTTTCCTCAGCCATTAATTATTTAAGGGATAATCAACAAGGAGCTATGTGTTCTCTGGAAAATAATGAATGACAAGGAAGGTGTGTTCCACAACACGCTAGCGGATTGGTTAAAACCGCATTCCAGCCGACACAAGTTACCACTGGCTAAATCTATGACGTTAAAATGCCTATTTACTCTGTTCCATCTGACTGCGTAATCCACTGTCTCATCAGCCCAGCCAAGCAATTTATAAACTTGATATCCACTATAAAAAGCATCTTGACATTATCTCACATTTCTTATAGACTAACATTTAGTTTTCAACAGCGTAGAATTGTATAAACCTTGCCGTCTGTCACTCCAACATTTGCAACATTGTTTCAATATTCAAATTCGATCTCCAATTGTCCTATAGTAATGAACGAGTCAGGATAATACAGACATGCATGCAACGTTTCTCAGCCAGTCGAAATCATGAATCAGCTGGCATCATTTTTTTTTATATATACAAAGAAATTGAAAAAAAGTCAAATGAAACGAAGAGCAAATAGCTTGCTGTCTTTCCATCTTTAGTTTGTTATTGGCTAGCTCCTCTGAACAACAGTGTCCTAACGAGTGAGCACATTTTCTACGCCAGGCGAAGTCGCATCTCGTTCGCTCATTGTTATGGATGTATCCAAATAAATGTTACTATAAAACATCTTAAACAAATGCAAATGCAGCTACTTTGCTTTTATTCTGGCTGCACTTCTTGACGTGACTGTAAGTTAGCCATAGTTGGCTAGCTAGCAAGCAAGGGATAAGAACATTGCCAGCCAGTATGGCAACGGAACATTTTAAACGAATGAGTGGGTCACATCCATAGTTACAGAACAAAAAGACTGAACGACTGGGTTGCGTCTCTGGCAATGGAACCGTCAGAACAAATGATCAGCTGGTTTAGGTAACAAACCTAGATTAGACCTAGACTATATCTTGTGGAAGGATGAAATAGTTTTTTTGTTTTTCATGAATAATGTCAATCATTATTTGAATATGTTGGTAACCTGTCGTATAAAAGTGCCTTCGTCTTGGGCCTATAGGGATAGGGGACCCGTCAGCGGGACACCTGTTGACAACATCCGGTGAAATTGGAGGGTGCGCAATTCAAATAAATAATCGTATTATTAAACATTATGAACATATCTAACATATTTAACATCTTATATCGGTTAAAAGATTAAATTATTGTTATTCTAACTGCATTGTCCGATTTACAATAGGCTTTACAGCAAAAGCATACCATGCGATTGTTTAAAGACGGCGCCCCACATCAACATATTTGTCAACCAGCACAGGCTTCATAAAATCACCAATAGCGATTAAATAATCACTTACTTTTGAAAATCGTCTTCTGTATGCAATCCCAAGGGTCCCAGCTACAACATGAATGGTTGTTTTGTTAGGTCAAATCCTTCTTTATATCCCAAAAAGTCTGTTTAGTTGGCGCCATTGATTTCAGTAATCCACTCGTTCAACATGCAGACAAAGGAATCCAAAAAGCTTCCACTAAACTTTGTTCAAACAAGTCAAACTACGTTTCTATTTAATCCTCAGGTACCCCAAAATTTAAATAAACTATAATATTTTATACGGAAAGAAGTATGTTCAATAGAAAAGGTAAATTAGCAAGTGCGCATCCTGTTTGTCACGCGCACACTGATTGATTTTCCACTGTGACTCTGTACCAAAACTCCAAATTCTACCTTGTTTTGGAAGAAATAAGCCTGATCTATTGGAAGCCATAAGAATTGCAATCTGGGATCTGGAATTGCATAGGACTCATAGCTTTCCATTATAAGAGCCTGGGACCTAAAAAAAACAAAATAATTCTGGTTGCTTTTCCTTTGGATTGTCGTCTACCATATCACTTGTGTTATAGTCTAATACATTATTTTAACATTTCTACAAACTTCAAAGTGTTTTATATCCAATGCTACCAATTATATGCATATCCTGGCTTTGGGGCCTGAGTAACAGGCAGTTTACTTTGGGCACGTCAGTCAGGCAGAAATTCTGAAAAAAGGACCCTAGCCTGAAGAAGATCCTCCAAACACCGGCTTCATAGGCATTATGACTTAAATAATGCACACTCTAGAATGCCCT
The DNA here is from genome assembly GCF_045791955.1 of Oncorhynchus clarkii lewisi. Lineage (NCBI taxonomy): Eukaryota > Metazoa > Chordata > Actinopteri > Salmoniformes > Salmonidae > Oncorhynchus > Oncorhynchus clarkii. The sequence goes on from NC_092158.1 coordinate 45,670,714, forward strand.
TCAAGCTAATCAGAAACAAGTTTTCAACAATGCCATGGTACTGTATATACAGTTGAAATCAGAAGTTTACATACACTTAGGTTGGAGTCAATAAAACTCATTTTTCAACCACTCCACAAATTCTTGTTAGCAAACTATAGTTTTGGCATGTCAGTTAGGACATCTACTTTGTGCATGACACAAGTATTTTTTTCAACAATTGTTTACAGATTATTTCACTTAATCACAATTCCAGTGGGTCAGAAGTTTACATACACTAAGTTGACTTTGCCTTTAAACTCAAATCAAATTTATTTATATAGCCCTTCGTACATCAGCTGATATCTCAAAGTGCTGTACAGAAACCCAGCCTAAAACCCCAAACAGCAAGCAATGCAGGTGTTGAAGCACGTTGGCTAGGAAAAACTCCCTAGAAAGGCCAAAAACTAGGAAGAAACCTAGAGAGGAACCAGGCTATGAGGGGTGGCCAGTCCTCTTCTGGCTGTGCCGGGTGGAGATTATAACAGAACATGGCCAAGATGTTCAAATGTTCATAAATTACCAGCATGGTCAAATAATAGGTCTGGGACAGGTAGCACGTTCGGTGAACAGGTCAGGGGTCCATAGCCGCAGGCAGAACAGTTGAAACTGGAGCAGCAGCACGGCCAGGTGGACTGGGGACAGCAAGGAGTCATCATGCCAGGTAGCCCTGAGGCATGGTCCTAAGGCTCAGGTCCTCCGAGAGAGAGAAAGAAAGAGAGAATTAGAGAGAGCATACTTAAATTCACACAGGACACCGGATAGGACAGGAAAAATACTCCAGATATAACAAACTGACCCTAGCCCCCCAACACAAACTACTGCAGAATAAATACTGGAGGCTGAGACAGGAGGGGTCAGGAGACACTGTGGCCCTATCCGATGATACCCCCTGACAGGGCCAAACAGGAAGGATATAACCCCACCCACTTTGCCAAAGCACAGCCCCCACACCACTAGAGGGATATATTCAACCACCAACTTACCATCCTGAGACAAGGCTGAGTATAGCACACAAAGATCTCCGCCACTTTACAACCCAAGGGGGGGCGCCAACTCAGACAGGAAGATCACATCAGTGACTCAACCCACTCAAGGAACGCATCCCTCCTAGAGACGGCATGAAAGAGCACCAGTAAGCCAATGACTCAGCCCCTGTAATAGGGTTAGAGGCATATAATCCCAGTGGAAAGAGGGGAACCGGCCAGGCAGAGACAGCAAATGCGGTTCGTTGCTCCAGAGCCTTTCCGTTCACCTTCACACTCCTGGGCCAGACTACACTCAATCATATGACCCACTGAAGAGATGAGTCTTCAGTAAAGACTTGAAGGTTGAGACCGAGTTTGCGTCTCTCACATGGGTAGGCAGACCATTCCATAAAAATGGAGCTCTATAGGAGAAAGCCCTGCCTCCAGCTGTTTGCTTAGAAATTCTAGGGACAATTCGGAGGCCTGCGTCTTGTGACGGTCTGATTAGGTATGTACGGCAGGACCAAATCAGAGAGATAGGTAGGAGCAAGCCCATGTAATGCTTTGTAGGTTAGCAGTAAAACCTTGAAATCATCCCTTGCCTTGACAGGAAGCCAGTGTAGGGAGGCTAGCACTGGAGTAATATGATCAATATGATTCTAGCAGCCGTATGTAGCACTAACTGATGTTTATTTAGTGCTTTATCCGGGTAGCCGGAAAGTAGAGCATTGCAGTAGTCTAACCTAGAAGTAACAAAAGCATGGATTAATTTTTCTGCATCATTTTTGGACAGAAAGTTTCTGATTTTTGCAATGTTACGTAGACGGAAAAAAGCTGTCCTTGAAACAGTCTTGATATGTTCGTCAAAAGAGAGATCAGGGTCCAGAGTAATGCCGAGGTCCTTTACAGTTTTATTTGAGACGACTGTACAACCATTAAGATTAATTGTCAGATTCAACAGAATATCTCTTTGTTTCTTGGGACCTAGAACAAGCACCTCTGTTTTGTCAGAGTTTAAAAGTAGAAAGTTTGCAGCCATCCACTTCCTTATGTCTGAAACACAGGCTTCTAGCGAGGGCAATTTTGGGGCTTCACCATGTTTCATTGAAATGTATGTCATCCGCATAGCAGTGAAAGTTAACATTATGTTTTCGAATGACATCCCCAAGAGGTAAAATATATAGTAAAAACAATAGTGGTCCTAAAACGGAACCCTGAGGAACACCGAAATGTACAGTTGATGTGTCAGAGGACAAACCATTCACAGAGACAAACTGATATCTTTCCGACAGATAAGATCTAAACCAGGCCAGAACTTGTCCGTGTAGACTAATTTGGGTTTCCAATATCTCCAAAAGAATGTGGTGATCGATGGTATCAAAAGCAGCACTAAGGTCTAGGAGCACGAGGACAGATGCAGAGCCTCGGTCTGATGCCATTAAAATGTAATTTACCACCTTCACAAGTGCAGTCTCAGTGCTATGATGGGGTCTAAAACCAGACTGAAACACTTCGTATACATTGTTTGTCTTCAGGAAGGCAGTGAGTTGCTGCGCAACAGCCTTTTCTAAAAATGTTGAGAGGACTGGAAGATTCGATATAGGCCGATAGTTTTTTATATTTTCTGGGTCAAGGTTTGGCTTTTTCAAGAGAGGCTTTATTACTGCCACTTTTAGTGAGTTTGGTACACATCCAGTGGACAGAGAGCCGTTTATTATGTTCAACATAGGAGGGCCAAGCACAGGAAGCAGCTCTTTCAGTAGTTTAGTTGGAATGGGGTCCAGGATGCAGCTTGAAGGTTTAGAGGCCATGATTATTTTCATCATTGTGTCAAGAGAAATAGTACTAAAACACTTGAGTGTCTCTATTGATCCTAGGTCCTGGCAGAGTTGTGCAGACTCAGGACAACTGAGCTTTGAAGGAATACGCAGATTTAAAGAGGAGTCTGTAATTTGCTTTCTAATAATCATGATATTTTCCTCAAAGAAGTTAATGAATTTATTAATGCTGAAGTGAAAGCCATCCTCACTTGGGGAATGCTGCTTTTTAGTTAGCTTTGCGACAGGATCAGTATCCTCAATTAAATTGGAAAAATAGGATGATCGAGCAGCAGTAAGGGCTCTTCGATACTGCACGGTACTGTCTTTCCAAGCTAGTCGGAAGACTTCCAGTTTGGTGTGGTGCCATTTCCGTTCCAATTTTCTGGAAGCTTGCTTCAGAGCTCAGGTATTGTCTGAATACCAGGGAGCTAGTTTCTTATGAGAAATTATTTTAGTTTTTAGGGGTGCAACTGCATCTAGGGTATTGCGCAATGTTAAATTGAGTTCCTCAGTTAGGTGGTTAACTGATTTTTGTCCTCTGACGTCCTTGGGTAGGCAGAGGGAGTCTGGAAGGGCATCAAGGAATATTTGTGTTGTCTGTGAATTTATAGCACGACTTTTGATGCTCCTTGGTTGGGGTCTGAGCAGATTATTTGTTGCAATTGCAAACATAATAAAATGGTGGTCCGATAGTCCAGGATTATGAGGAAAAACATTAAGATCCACAACATTTATTCCATGGGACTAAACTAGGTCCAGAGTATGACTCTGACAGTGAGTAGGTCCAGAGACATGTTGGACAAAACCCACTCAGTCGATGATGGCTCCGAAAGCCTTTTGGAGTGGGTCTGTTGACTTTTCCATGTGAATATTAAAGTCACCAAAAATTAGAACATTATCTGCTATGACTACAAGGTCCGATAGGAATTCAGGGAATTCAATGAGGATGCTGTATATGGCCCAGGAGGCCTGTAAACAGTAGCTATAAAAAGTGATTGAGTAGGCTGTATAGATTTCATGACTAGAAGCTCAAAAGACGAAAACATAATTTTATTTTTTGTAAATTGAAATTTGCTATTGTAAATATTAGCAACACCTCCGCCTTTGCGGGATGCACGTAGGATATGGTCACTAGTGTAACCAGGAGGTGAGGCCTCATTTAACACAGTAAATTCATCAGGCTTAAGCCATGTTTCAGTCAGGCCAATCACATCAAGATTATGATCAGTGATTAGTTCATTGACTATAATTGCCTTTGAAGTAAGGGATCTAACATTAAGTAGCCCTATTTTGAGATGTGAGGTATCACGATCTCTTTCAATAATGACAGGAATTGAGGAGCTCTTTATCCTAGTGAGATTGCTAAGGCGAACACAGCCGTGTTTAGTTTTGCCCAACCCAGGTTGAGGCACAGACACGGTCTCAATGGGGATTGCTGAGCTGACTACACTGACTGTGCTAGTGGCAGACTCCACTAAGCTGGCAGGCTGGCTAACAGCCTTCTGCCTAGCCTGTGCCCTATTTCATTGTGGAGCTAGAGGAGTTAGAGCCCTGTCTATGTTGGTAGACAGCTTGGAAAATTCCAGAAAATTATGTCATGGCTTTAGAAGCTTCTGATAGGCTAATTTACATAATTTGAGTCAATTGGATGTGTACCTGTGGATGTATTTCTCCACAAGTCTGGTTCATCCTTGGGAGCAATTTCCAAATGCCACGTTCATCTGTACAAACAATAGTACGCAAGTATAAACACCATGGGACCACGCAGCCGTTATACCGCTTAGGAAGGAGACGAGTTCTGTCTCCTAGAGATGAACGTACTTTGGTGCGAAAATTGCAAATCAATCCCAGCAAAGGACCTTGTGACGATGCTGGAGGAAACGGGTAGAAAAGTATCCATAGCCACAGTAAAACGAGTATATATTGGCATAACTTGAAAGGCCGCTCAGCAAGGAAGAAGACACTGCTCCACAACCGCCATAAAAAAGCCAGACTACGGTTTGCAACTGCACATGGGGACAAAGATCGTACTTTTTGGAGAAATGTCCTCTGGTCTGATGAAACAAAAATAGAACTGTTTGGCCATAATGACCATCGTTTTGTTTGGAGGAAAAAGGGGGATGCTTGCAAGCCGAAGAACACCATCCCAACCGTGAAGCACGGGGGTGGCAGCATCACGTTGTGGGGGTGCTTTGCTGCAGGAGGGACTGGTCCACTTCACAAAATAGATGGCATCATGAGGTAGGAAAATTATGTGGAAATATTGAAGCAAAATCTCAGGAAGTTAAAGCTTGGTCGCAAATGGGTCTCTAAATGGACAATGACCCAAGCATACTTCCAAAGTTGTGGCAAAATGGCTTAAGGACACCAAAGTCAAGGTATTGGAATGGCCACCACAAAGCCCTGACCTCAAGCCTACAGAAAATGTCTGGGCAAAACTGAAAAAGCGTGTGCGAGCAAGGAGGTCTGCAAACCTGACTCAGTTAAAAACCATCTCTGTCAGGAGGAATGGGACAAAATTCATCCAACTTATTGTGGGAAGCTTGTGGAAGGCTACCCAAAATATTTGACCCAAGTTAAACAATTTAAAGGCAATGCTACCAAATACTACTTGAGTGTATGTTAACTTCTGACCTACTGGGAATGTGATAAATTAAATAAAAGTTTAAATAAATAAATCTCTCCACTATTATGCTGACATTTCACATTCTCAAAATAAAGTGGTGATCCTACCTGACCTAAGACAGGGATTTTTTACATTTTCATTTTGCACTAATCTATGGATTTCACATTACTGGGAATACAGATATGTTGGTCACAGATACCTTACAAAATGGGCCTCACAATGGGCCTCAGTGTAAGGGGTGCGTGTTGGAGGCAGGAAAGTCAGGCGCAGGAGAACGAACTTGGTATAACGAATTTCCCACTAAGACAGCGCACCGTTTGACCGATCCCAGGATGACCAGAGGGTGACGTATGGTCCCAATAGATCAGCCGATCGTGGACTGCAGACGGAACGTACAGACGCCCAGCTGAACACAGAGGGGGAGTGGGCTCTGCACGTGACGCCCGCTCAATGTCCACGTCCAGCTCCCACACTACCGGCTCCACCAAACAAGAGGCGGGGAGTATGGGAGTGGGATCCATGGGCCGCTCCTCTCTGTCATACAGCCGGGACAATGCGTCTGCCTTAACGTTCTGGGAGCCTGGTCTGTAAGAAAGGGTAAACACAAAATGGGTGAAAAACATGGCCCACCTTGCCTGGCGAAGATTCAGTCTCCTCGCCGCCCGGATGTACTCCAGATTGCGGTGGTCAGTCCAGATGAGAAAGGGGTGTCTAGCCCCCTAAAGCCAATGTCTCCATGCTTTCAGGGCCTTGACGACAGCCAACAACTCCCGGTCCCCCACGTCATAGTTTCGCTCCGCCGGGCTGAGCTTCTTTGAGAAGAAGTCACAAAAGGGCGGAGCTTCCGTGGCGTACCCGAGCGCTGAGAGAGCACAGCTCCTATCCCAGCCTCGGACTCGTCCACCTCCACTATGAACGCCAAAGAGGGATCCGGATGAACCAGCACGGGAGCCGAGGTAAACAAAGCCTACAGGTGGCTGAAAGCCCTGTCCGCCTCAGCTGTCCACTGCAAGCGCACCGGCCCCCCATTAGCAGTGAAGTAATGGGAGCCGCTACCTGACCAAAACCCTGGATAAACCTCCGGTAGTAGTTGGCAAACCCTAAGAATCGCTGCACCTCCTTAACCGTGGTGGGATTCGGCCAATTACGCACAGCTGCAATGCGGTCACTCTCTATCTCCACCCCTGACGTGGAAATGTGATACCCTAGGAAGGAGACGGACTGTTGGAAGAACAGGCATTTCTCGGCCTTGACGTACAGGTCATGCTCCAACAGGCGACCAAGCACTTTGTGCACCAGGGACACATGCTCGGCGCGTGTAGCGGAGTATATCAAAATGTCATCAATATACACCACTATACCCTGCCCGTGCAGGTCCCTGAAAATCTTGTCTACAAAAGCGTGGAAGACTGATGGCGCATTCATAAACCCGTACAGCATGACGAGGTACTCATAGTGCCCAGAGGTGGTACTGAAAGCCGTCTTCCACTCGTCTCCCTCTCGGATACGCACCTGACTGTAAGCGCTCCTGAGATCTAGTTTGGTGAAGAAGCGCGCCCCGTGCATTGACTCTATCACTGTGGCTATGAGCGGTACCTCACCATGATCTGATTTAGACCCAGTAGTCAATACACGGATGCAGACCTCCCTCCTTCACAAAAAAATAAACTTGAGGGGACGGGTGAAGTGGAGGACCGAATGTACCCCTGACGCAAGGATTCGGAGACATATGTTTCCATAGCCTCCGTCTCCGCCTGTGAGAGTGGATACACGTGACTCCTGGGAAGTGCAGCGTCTACCAGGAGATCTATCGCACAATTGCCCCGTCGATGAAGTGGTTATTGAGTCGTCTTCTTTTTAGAGACCTACCTGAGCACGACCACCCGTGAGAGTCCTCTGTGGCCAAGAAACAGTGGGGTTATGACAAGCTAACCAGGGTAGGCCCAGCACCACGGGAAACGCAGGAGAGTCAATAAGGAAAATACTAATTTTCTCTGTGTTACTCCCCTGCGTCACCATGCCCAAAGGAGTGGTGACCTCCCTAATTAACCCTGACCCTAATGGTTGACTATCTAAAGCGTGAACAGGGAAGGGCACATCCACGGGAACAATGGGGGTCCCTTAACTATGAGCTAACGCTCTATCAATTAAATTCCCAGCCACGCCTAAATCTACGAGCGCCTTATGCTGGGAATGCTGGGAAAACTCAGGAAAAGTGACAGACAAACATATGTGCAACAGAGGACTCTGGGTGAGAATGGTGCCAGCTCAACTGGGGTGACGCCAGAGTGCCCTGCCTGCTGCCTTGATTCCCAGAGGAACCAACCCGGCACCGACCAGCAGTGTGACCTCTGCGGCCACAGATGGTGCACAAGCGGAAACCCCCTCCGGTCTCCCTGCGCACCGCCCCTCCTAGCTCCATGGGTATCGGAGAGGAGGTGCGGGAGGATGGAACCACCAGACCCCGATCTGGACGTCCACGAGTAGCCAGCAGGTTGTCAAGCCAGATGGACAGGTCCACCAGCTGGTCGAAAGTGAGGGTGGTGTCTCTGCAGGCCAGCTCCCGACGGACGTCCTCGCGCAGACTGCAGCGGTAGTGGTCGATCAGGGCCCTGTTGTTCCATCCCGCCAGGGTCCTAAACTCCAGGGCAAACTCCTGGGCGCTCCTGATCCCCTGCCTCAGATGGTAGAGGCGCTCACCCGCTGCTCTGCCCTCGGGCGTGTGGTCGAAGACTGCCCGGAAACGGTGGGTGAATTCCTCAAAATGGTCCAACGCTGCATCTCCTTCTCTCCCCACGGTGTTGGCCCACTCCAGGGCTTTCCCGGTGAGGCACGTGACGAGGGCGGACACCCTCTCACAGTCCGATGGAGCTGGGTGAACCGTGGTCAGATAAAGGTTTAGTTGGAGGAGGAAACCCTGGCAGTTGGCAGCACTGCCGTCGTACTCCTGTGGCATGGAGAGACGGATCCCACTGGGTTCAGGCGGGAAAGGGGCGCTCAGGATAGACCCCGGTTGTGCTGGTGGAGGCGCTGGAAGAACTCCCTGTCTCTCCCAGTGGTCCATTGTCTGGACAACGCGATCCATGGCGGCGCCCAGATGGTAAAGCATTAACGCATGCTCCTGGACGTGCTCCTTCATCTCCATGACCAGGGTACCTTCTCCTGCTGACTCCATAGGGGGTTGGAGATTCTGTAAGGGGTGCGTGTTGGTAGCAGGGAAGTCAGGCGCAGGAGAACAAACTTGGTATAAACGGAGTTGTTTAATAAATGCTGACCAAACTCCAAAACATCCAAAATGTACAAAATAACAAAGTGGGTACAAATCCCGTCGCACACCAACACTAAATAGCACATCACATACAAACAAAACAATCTCTGACAAGGACATGAGGGGAAACAGAGGGTTAAATACACAACATGTAATTGATGGGATTGGAACCAGGTGTGAAGGAAGACAAGACAAAACCAATGGAAAATTAAAAATGGATCAAAGATGGCTAGAAGGTCGGTGACGTCGACCGCCGAACACCGCCCGAACAAGGAGAGGGACCGACTCCGGCGGAAGTTGTGACACTCAGGATCTCGTCACAATATTTTTGTACATTCAAATTGCCATTTGTTGTCTGTAGCTTATACCTGCCCATACCATAACCCCACTGTCACCATGGGGCACTCTGTCCACAATGTTGACATCAGCAAACCGCTCGCCCACAGAACGCCATACACGTACATGGTCTGCGGTTGTGAGTCCGGTTGAACGTACTGCCAAATTCTCTAAAATTATGTTGGAGCGGCTTATCGTAGAGAAATGAACATTACATTCTCTGGCAACAGCTCTAGTGGACATTCCTGCAGTCAGCATGCCAATTGCAAGCTCCCTCAAAACTTAAGACATCTGTGGCATTGTGTTGTGTGACAAAACTACACATTTAAGAGTGGCCTTTTAGTGTCCCCAGCACAAGGTGCACCTGTGAAATGATCATGCGGTTGATGTATTATCTTGGCAATTGAGAAATGCTCACTAACAGGGATGTAAATACATTTGTACACAACATTTGAGAGAAATAAGCTTTTTTGTCTGTATGGACAATTTCTGGGATATTTTATTTTAGCTGATGAAACATGGGACCAACACTTTACATGTTGCATTTATATTTGTGTTCAGTGTAGATGCATAATACAGCTATCAAGTCACAACAAGGTCGACTTCAAATGCCGATATCCATAGGCGCGGCACTTGAGTTTCAAGTTCGGAGAAGAAATTTTTTCACTATAAAATTGCATCTTTATAAAAAACGATTGCATACATCTATCATCGCATTACTAGACTAATTTAAGATGAGTAGATCACATAGTCATAATTTAGGATAATAATGTAACTCAATCCCTCTATGCTGGTGTCAATTGGAGGACAGATTAGAGTATTTTCTTTGTCTTCTCTTTTCAGCAATAGCCATTTGCTTTCTAAACTTTGTTTTTCTTACGATTGTATTGTAAAATATTGCAATTGGCCTATTTAACTGCCTTTCACTGACCGCTGCAACTCAACAATCAGCTATTTTGTAGACCATATGCTTCACACACTGCCCAAATTACACACTTAAAACAATCTAAAGCTAATGATTCTCTGTGGCCAAATCATGCTCTCTAGTCTAGTATTTTGAATGATATAGCTAATTTTGGTACATTTAATAAAATGTACTTTAGGGGAAGCTTACCTTCTCCTAGCCTATTGGATGTGCCACCTATGCCAACATCAATGTGAAAGAACCAGTGCATAAAACAGCTGGCTGAGTTCAAATTCAAAGCAATAAACGCCTGACCAGCAAAGCAAACTGTCTGGCATTGTCTCTGCGCTCTGCTTTCTTAAAGTGAGAGAAAGGGGTGCAGGCTGACAGCTTCTCTCCGAGCGATTTAATCGAGATTGGAATGATTTTAGTGTACATTTTTGTCGCCTACTTTTACATTTTTTGGTCTTGAGCTAGGGTATGTCAGCATACCCTGCCAAACCAAACTGAAGCCCCTGTCTCAGGGTTTGACCTTGAACTACACTCTATTTTTTCTCTCTGTACACTCTGTGGCCACTAGATGGTCCTATTCCTACCACTATCAGTACCACACACTATTGTATTGAAGATCATGGTCAGCAAAGTCAGCAGTGACCCACTGAGTTCCATGACATTAAATTATGTCCTTAAGCCATTTTGCCACAACTTTGGAAGTATGCTTGGGGTCATTGTCCATTTGGAAGACCCATTTGCGACCAAGCTTTAACTTCCTGACTGATGTCTTGAGATGTTGCTTCAATATATCCATATCATTTTCCATTCTTCATGATGCCATCTATTTTGTGAAGTGCACCAACCCCTCCTGCAGCAAAGCACCCCCACAACATGATGCTGCCACCCCCGTGTTTCACAGTTGGGATGGTGTTCTTCGGCTTGCAAGCATCCCCCTTTTTCCTCCAAACATAACGATGGTCATTATGGCCAAACTGTTCTATTTTTGTTTCATAAGACTAGAGGACATTTCTCCAAAAAGTATGATCTTTGTCCACATGTGCAGTTGCAAACCATAATTTGGCTTTTTTTATGGCGGTTTTGGAACAGTGGCTTCTTCCTTGCTGAGCGGATATAGATACTTTTGTACCTGTTCCCTCCAGCATCTTCACAAGGTCCTTTGCTGTTGTTCTGGGATTGATTTGCACTTTTCGCACCAAAGTACATACATCTCTAGGAGACATAACGCGCCTCCTTCTTGAGCGGTATGACGGCTCCGTGGTCCCATGGTGTTAATACTTGCGTACTATTGTTTGTACGGATGAACGTGGTACCTTCAGGCATTTGGAAATAGCTCCCAAGGATGAACCAGAAATATGGAGGTCTACAAATCTTTTCTGAGTTCTTGGCTGATTTCTTTTGATTTTCCCATGATGTCAAGCAAAAAGGTACTGAGTTTGAAGCTAGGCCTTGAAATACATCCACAGGTACACCTCCAGTTGACTCAAATTATGTCAATTATCCTATCAGAAGCTTCTAAAGCCACGGCATAATTTTCTGGAATTTTCCAAGTTGTTTAAAGGTACAGTCAACTTAGTGTATGTAAACTTCTGACCCATTGGAATTGTGATACTGTGAATTATATGTGAAATAATCTGTCTGTAAACAATTGTTGGAAAAATCACTTGTGTCATGCACAAAGTAGATGTCCTAACCGATTTGCCAAAACTATAGTTTCTTCACAAGAAGTTTGTGGACTGTTTGTAAAGTTTTAATGACTACAACCTAAGTGTATGTACACTTCTGACTTCAACTGTACCTGCTGCTAGCTCACCTCACATCAAACCCTTACACCAAACTAGCTAAGGTAACTTAATAGATTCTTTGTCTGGTGTGTTTATCTTCAGTTGCCACTGTAAAGCTTGGCCCTAAATTCCGTTGCATGTTTTTGTCCCTTTACTTAACCTCCTGGTAGCTTTCTGGGGCTGAGGCTTTTGAGTTTTTGTTGAGTTTGGTATTTTGGGGTATTTTATTAGGATCCCTATTAGCTGTTGCAAAAGCGGCAGCTACTCTTCCTGGGGTCCACACAAAACATAAAACATGACATATTACAGAACATCAACAGACAAGAACAGCTCAAGGACAGAACTACATCAAAGTTGTTTTTTAAATGCACACATAGCCTGCATATCAATACATACACAAACTATCTAGGTCAAATAGGGGAGAGGCGTTGTGCCGTGAGGTGACTTGCCTAGTTAAATATTTAAAAAAACAGGTTAGAATTTGGTTTTCTGTTGACTTGCCATGTTTGTCTGATTCTATAAAACTCAAAAAAAAGTGGGACTCCCACTGTTTGTTATCCGCATACAAAACATATTATAGTGCTATTATGTCCATCACTCATGATTGCCATGGCAATAGTGAAAACACAACAGAGCTCAAAAGGCAGGAATGCTAAGTATGTTTTGCAAAGTCATCTGGCACAAATCTCCAATTTGATTTCCAATATTTCTTATGAGGTCCGTAGCCTGCTAGTTTTCAGTTCTACCTGATAATTAAATAGAATGGAATAAATGGAACCAAGTCAAACATGTTGTTTCCATATGTTTGATACCCTTACATTCCATTCCAGCCATTACAATGAGCCTGTCCTCCTATAGCTCCTCCCACCAGTCTCCTCTGGTAGCGACACTTCTGAATTGGTCCCTGTTTGACATTCACCTATAAGAAAAAGTTCCTCCCATTGTGTTTGCAAGGTTTTACCCAAATCAGTACAATATGAAGACAGAAACTGATTTTTCAATAGATAGCCTACGAGGTCTTAGCCTACTGGTTTTCAGTTCTACCTGATAATTAAATGGAATGGAATAAATGGAACACTACGTTGGCTAGCTAAGATCATGCGCATAAACAGTCATCAGCTCTAACGGTCGTCTCGCGCTGAACTGCGCATATGCAGACTGTCAAATCAAGGCTCTCCTTCAATATAAAGTTGTTTTTGACGAAAGCTTGTCAGTTTGAAAATAACTTATCTAAATTACTTCACAAACCCCAAACACCGGCCTGGTCTGCTTGGTCTGCTTCGCAAGCGTTCCCGGAAGTATCGCGATGTTGCGCCTCTGGGTTTAGAAACTCTGTGGTTTTACTGCCACTCCGATACCTCTCCTTTGCTCTCTCTCAATATTCCCATCCCCCCACTTTGTGTGGATGTCGACGTTACCAAAACGCTACTTAGAGAACCCACCGAAGTAAACCTTGGAGAAAACTGCCAGCACTGATCAAGGGGAAACAGTGACAACACCGAACTCGGCATATAATTAAAGGCAAGGTGCTCCACGATAACAAATTCCCTTTGACATTTGGTGAGTTTGATATTATAACGTGATCTAATATTTTAGACAGATGTGCCCTAAGAATGTAAATATATAGATTTGTTATGCATATATAAAATATGTAATGGTCATGCATGGTTCAAAATATTACACATGGATGAACTAGGCTACACGTTGCACGCCATAGATCCAAGGGCAAATAAAACAAGACAATAGTGTTTGTGTGTAGCAATGCGGCTTGATGTGTGCAACAATGTAGCCTTATCGCGGTTGCAACGGCTTTGGATCTAAATGATGCATTGTAAAACATGACAGGGACTGAGAGTGAGTGCAAAGGAATTGCTGCCGACCTCTTGTCCCGGCTATACATTTTTCCTACTCATGCAGCAACATTTCGGCTGTTGGTAAAGGTTCGTGCTGCTCAAAATGGTGTCGGGACGTTGAATGTGTGACATAAAAAAAACCAAGTACATTTCTGAGCGCTGTAATTATTCCAGGACCGCGTCCACGTGATAGAGAGGACAGATAGGGAATACTATTTATTTCACTTTCTCACATCAGCTGAATCCAAGTCAATCTTTCAGTTTGATATAGGACAGGAGCTGACATTCATTGATGTGTTGTAGACCTATGCGTGCAATAGCTGCCAGGGAAATGTTTTGTTATTACTTTTCTCTATTTGCGGTGATGATTATGCTTTTGGAAAGTAGGCTAGTACGATGGCAAAATAGCCCCTTAAGTAGCTATGAAGTTACAATAGGCCTAGGTGGGCAAATTGTGCTTTGTGCAAGGTAAAAAAATAGGCCTATGATCAAATCTAAACTGTTCAGTGATAAAAATAAAACGCCTAATATTCATAATATAAGCATGCATAATAAAAATGATACTGTAATAACACTACAATATAACGAGAATAAGAATAATACCACAAATATTGTAGTTGTGATTTTCATTTTGAAGGAACAGTTCACTAGCCTGTTGCATGTCCAAACAATTCACATTTAGAAAAATGTAGATGTCATTTGCTGCTGCTTTAGAGAGGATGAGCAATCGTTAACAAAATCAAATATGTTGCTTTATTGACAATGCACTTTGCTTTAGGACTTTAAACCCATAATTTAGGCCTGTGTAGGCTTGCCACATTTGTGCATCTGAAATGGCACCCTATCCCTACATAGTGCACTACGTTTGACTAGAGCCCTATGGGGAGCCTTAAGGGGATGTTAGTAAGACGGCACAAGGGGTGCATCTGAAATGGCACCCTTGGGCTAGGGGAATATGGTGCCATTTTGGATGCACACCTTGTGTTGGGTTGGTAACACCCCTTTATTGTTCTGGAAGGACAGGATGGACTGGCATGAGTGTCATCTTTATATTGTTGATGTTGATTGATGAAACCTCAGAATCCATATAGACTTGTCTCTTTTGACTTAGATTTAGTGTAAAAAAAAATGCAAGCATCTGTATTTGAGATCTATCCCTTTCACTGTGCACTGGTAGCTACACTTGCAGTTACTTATACTTGCAGATACTACAGTTAACTGATGTAGCTTACAGGAAGGGCTAGATAGAGATTTGGGAGTATATCAACTACTTTCAATGTTGTTTTCAATTGCCAAGTACTGTATCTGCAGTGATATAACCCACTACACTCCTCCTGCCTCTCCTGGCTTTATCAAACCATGTATGTGCTTCACAATCACCCCTTGGGCTCTCCCTGCCTTTACCAACAACACAAGGGAGGGAGCGAGAGAAAATAATGACTGAGCAGAGCAATAGAGGAGAACGAGAGAGAGTGATGAACCAACATGCCCGCGGCTATGACCAACTGAACAATTCCCCTGTCTCTGTCTTTGAAGACACCCCAGGGATGTTGAGGATTTTTTTCTTTGCTGTTTTTTCTTCAAATGTTTTATTTATATCCCACTTTATCTCTCCACGCTGTGTATGTGTCTTTCTAGTTGGTTTACCTGAGGCTGATGGGGATCTCCAAAGCTCACTGAGTCATGCAGCAAGGCCTAGGGCAGAGGCACTGAGACTAGTCTAGCTTAATGTCTCAATGTCACAATCTGCTTTTTTTGTGGTTTGTTTCACATCTACCATAAAGCGAATCTACAGAGATGACTTGTAAAAATGTAATGAAAACTGCATTGGGTTAGCACTGGACACTGTGAACAGACACATTGGCAATGCAGGGCATTGTGGGATTTGTAGTTGTGTGAAAAGGCTCATGCTGTCCTCACCACAGGACTGAAAGTCACATCAAACATGATGCCCCACATGGTCATGAACCTGAAGACATCCTTCAGTGCAGCAGAGCCATGTTCAATAGGCAAACATTGTGGAACATTTTAGATAGAAATGACATGAATCCCTATTCCACCTGTCAGAGGCATGTTTGTTCTACATAACATATTTCTACCTGAACGGTCCAGTTCCACTTCGTTGTGGCCTGCAGAACATGTTCCAGGTGTACACTGTGGCGTAGTGTTGTGTCGCGCGAGGTGAATCTGCTGCTCCACCACCACCACCATCTGTGAGTGCGGGTGCTGCTGTGTGATCTGCCGGGCTCCAGAGGGCAGTGAGACAAAACACACCACAGAGATGTAGCGATGCTCCAATGTAATGAAAACTCTGTGGAAAGGCACTTGTTCCCATGTTACTGTTTTAATGTGTCTAAATGGCTGATTTCTTCGTTAATGATACACAATGATTCTCATTGTTTAATGACTAATCGTTTAATGTCTCGTGTAGCTCAGTTGGTAGCGCATGCAAGGGTTGTGGGTTCGATTCCCATGGGGGACCAATACAAAAAAAGTATGAAAATGTATGCACTCACTACTGTAAGTCACTCTGGATAAGAGCATCTGCTAAATGACTAAAATGTCAAATGTAAAAATGACTAAGGCCTACCCTGTTCCACCATGTCATGTTAAAACGGTTGTTTCTGCAAGTCCTTTATCTGGATACATACATAGTATATTGTAATTAATGTGTTGTTGGCCAGTGGCCAGGCTGTTTGTAGTGAAAGGCACAGTGCTGTAAAGTTGCTTTGAAGTTTTATCCGCTAATAGTTATAGTTAAGATTGGAGGAAGGGGAGCTGATCATTAATCTGTACTTAGGGGAAATTCAATCGCAGAGTGAAGGGGAGGGGTCAGGTCAGTAGGAGGATTGGACCTGGCAGTAGGAAGCTGATTGGCTCGTTGCTCGGTCCTCTGGGACAGATGTGTCAGAGGGAATCTGAACTCTCTCTCACCTTAGGTAGCCCTGGGCCGCTGAAACAAGTCTCCACACACGCATACTGTCGAACACGCACAACCCAAACACACAGCAGGCAAAAACACTTGCATTTGCAACTCACACACACACACACACAAGTTATTTCTCTCTCTCTCTAACACACGCAAAGTGCACACACTCTCTCACACATTCACTGACTATACAAAACATTAAAAACACCTGCTCTTTCCTTTACATAGATTGACCAGGTGAATCCAGGTGCAAGCTATTGTAAGAATATTTCCTATGTTTCTCACCCTGATTTGCTTTGGCGTCTGTGTTATTGAAGAGTAACATCAACTGCTAACACTGATCCCTTATTGATGTCACTTTTTATATCTACTCCAATCAGTGTCGATGAAAGAGAGGAGACAAGTTAAAGGATTTTTAAGCCTTGCGATGTGGATTGTGTATGTGTGCCATTCAGAAGGTGAATGGGTAAGACATAAGCATTTAAGTGCATTTGAACGGGGTATTGTAGTAGGTGCCAGGCGCACTGGTTTGTGTCAAGAACTACAACGCAGCTGGATTTTTCACACTCAACCATTTCCTGTGTGTATCAAGAATAATCCACCACTGGCCTCCCGGGTGGCGCAGTGGTTAAGGGCACTGTACTGCAGCGCCAGCTGTGCCACCAGAGACTCTGGGTTCGCGCCCTGACTCTGTCGTAACCGGTCGCGACCGTGAGGTCCTAGGGGCGACGCACAATTGGCCTAGCGTCGTCCGGGTTAGGGAGGGCTTGGCCGGTAGGGATATCCTTGTCTCATCGCGCACCAGCGGCTCCTGTGGCGGGCAGGGCGCAGTGTGCACTAACCAAGGTTGCCAGGTGCACGGTGTTTCCTCCGAAACATTGGTGCGGTTGGCTTCCGGGTTGGATGCGCGCTGTGTTAAGAAGCAGTGCGGCTTGGTTGGGTTGTGCATCGGAGGACGCATAACTTTTAACCTCATAACTTTGAGGTGTGTATGCACAGGAATAATTTTCTCCGGGAGGAGAGCCATCTTGAGATGGTTTCTATTCTCAAAATTGAGGAGAGAGAGAAATTGCGATTCCTTGGCGGGTTCTATGCGGGCTCTATTAAAAACTAGTGCACTATATGGGAAATAGGGTGCCATTTCGGATGCATCGTAATCCTCTCTCTCTCTCCACAGCCCCCACAGCCCTGCAGTTCCTGTAACTGCTCTGTTTTGCTGTAAAGGAGGCACAAAAAACTCACCCCTCTCTACCGCTGACGTCATGGGTTCACTCCTTTCCTGTCTTCGTCTCTTCACCTAACCTCCACATGTTCATTTGAGCCCCTCCCTTCATTTGTGTGCTGTGTTTTGATGCAGAGCTGAGGAGCTGACAGACACAGGGTTATTTTCTGTGGGGGAGATCTGCTGGAATGTGTGTACAGAATTCTCCGCTGCTGTTCCGTAGGCTTCCTCCTGTGGAATGATGGAATGTCGGAGTTGTTCTTTTGGAATGTTGTACCTCTGAACCCTGTCGAGGAGGCTGCCAAAGGGTGTGTGTTCGAGTCTACAATGACTCCGTAACATGCCCATAGGATTAGGGCTGTGGCGGTCACAACATTTTGCCGGCTGGTGATTGTCAAGCAAATAACGGTCGGTCTCACGGTAATTGACCATTTAACATAAACACATTTAGCATCTCCTTGCTTACACACACAGCCTTCAAGCCATTTTAAAAAGTCGAATAAATACAGTTGAAGTCAGAAGTTCACATACACTTAGGTTGGAGTCATTAAAACTCGTTTTTCAACCACTCCACAAATTTCTTGTTAACAAACTATAGATTTGGCAAGTCGGTTAGGACATCTACTTTGTGCATGACACAAGTAATTTTTCCTACAATTGTTTACAGACAGATTATTTCACTTATAATTCACTGTATCACAATTCCAGTGGGTCAGAAGTTTACATACACTATGTTGACTGTGCCTTTAAACAGCTTGGAAAATTCCAGAAAAGAATGTTATGGCTTTAGAAGCTTCTGATAGGCTCATTGACATCATTTGAGTCAATTGGAGGTGTACCTGTGCATGTATTTCAAGGCTTACCTTCAAACTCAGTGCCTCTTTGCTTGACATCATGGGAAAATCAAAAGAAATCAGCCCAGACCTCAGAAAACAAATTGTAGACCTCCACAAGTCTGGTTCATTCTTGAGCAATTTCCAAATGCTTGAAGGTACCACGTTCTTCTGTACAAACAATGGTACGCAAGTATAAACACCATGGGACCACGCAGCTGTCATACCGCTCAGGAAGGAGATGCATTCTGTCTCTTAGAGATGAACGTAGTGTGGTACGAAAAGTGGAAATCAATCCCAGAACAACAGTAAAGGACCTTGTGAAGAAGCTGGAGGAAACGGGTACAAAAGTATCTATATCCACAGTAAAATGAGTTCTATATCGACATACAGTGGGGCAAAAAAGTATTTATTCAGCCACCAATTGTGCAAGTTCTCCCACTTAAAAATGAGAGAGGCCTGTAATTTTCATCATAGGTACACTTCAACTATGACAGACAAAATGAGTAAAAAAAATCCTGAAAATCACATTGTAGGATTTTTTTATGAATTTATTTGAAAATTATGGTGGAAAATAAGTATTTTGGAAAATGTCCTCTGGTCTGATGAAACAAAAATAGAACCGTTTGGCCATAATGACTATCGTTATATTTGGAGGAAAAAGGGGGATGCTTGCAAGCTGAAGAACACCATCCCAACCGTGAAGCAGAGGGATGGCAGCATCATGTTGTGGGGGTGCTTTGCTGCAGGAGGGGCTGGTGCACTTCACAAAATAGATGGCATCACGAGGTAGGAAAATGATGTGGATATATTGAAGCAACATCTCAAGACATCAGTGAGGAAGTTAAAGCTTGGTCGCAAATGGGTCTACCTAATGGACAATGACCCCAATCATATTTAATGGCAATGGCAATGCTACAAAATACTAATTGGGTGTATGTAAACTTCTGACCCACTGGGAATGTGATGAAAGAAAGAAATCTGAAATAAATCATTCTCTCTACTATTATTCTGACATTTCACATTCTTAAAATAAAGTGGTGATCCTAACTGACCTAAGACAGGGAATTTTTACTAGGATTAAATGTCAGGAATTGTGATAAACTGAGTTTAAATGTATTTGGCTAAGGTGTATCTAAACTTCCGACTTCAACTGTACTTGTAATGTAGCCTACACCTTCACAATAAATCCATTATATATTTTAGACGGGTTTAAAGAAGCATGATATGAAGAAAATGTATATTTCAGAAGAAAATAATAGCATTGAGTAGGGCTGGATGATATGGCCAAAATCTCATATCCTGATATAGGTAATTTCATATCCCGTTAACAATACATATCACAATATAGCACATTTTCTGTAAATTCAATGAATAAATAGTTTATATTAAATTACCACTTGTAAAGGCCGATTTCTTATTACATTTTGAATGATTTTCAACAAATGAAAAGGTACTTACTCATATGATTATTTTATTTAGAACCTGTGCAAATTGTCAATTGAGCATGTAACAAAATATGAATAGCTAAAATGGGTAATTAGAAAACACTTAAAATATAGCCCTAAAATATATACACTGTTGAAAAAAATAAAGGGAACACTTAAACAACACAATGTAACTCCAAGTCAATCACACTTCTGTGAAATCAAACTGTCACTCTTAGGAGGCAACACTGATTGACAATATATTTCACATGCTGTTGTGCAAATGGAATAGACAACAGGTGGAAATTATAGGCAATTAGCAAGACACCCCCAATAAAGGAGTGGTTCTGCAGGTGGGGACCACAGACCACTTCTCAGTTCCTATGCTTTCTGGCTGATGTTTTGGTCACTTTTGAATGCTGGCGGTGCTTTCACTCTAGTGGTAGCATGAGACGCAGTCTACAACCCACACAAGTGGCTCAGGTAGTGCAGCTCATCCAGGATGGCACATCAATGCGAGCTGTGGCAAGAAGGTTTGCTGTGTGTCAGTGTAGTGGCCAGAGCATGGAGGCGCTACCAGGAGACAGACCAGTACATCAGGAGACGTGGAGGAGGCCGTAGGAGGACAACAACCCAGCAGCAGGACCGCTACCTCCGACCTTTGTGCAAAGAGGAGCACTGCCAGAGCCCTGCAAATTGACCTCCAGCAGGCCACAAATGTGCATGTGTCTGCTCAAACTGTCAGAAACAGATTCCATGAGGGTGGTATGAGGGCCCGACGTCCACAGGTGGGGGTTGTGCTTACAGCCCAACACCGTGCAGGACGTTTGGCATTTGCCAGAGAACACGAAGATTGGCAAATTTGCCACTGGCGCCCTGTGCTCTTCACAGATGAAAGCAGGTTCACACTGAGCACATGTGACAGTCTGGAGACGCCGTGGAGAACGTTCTGCTGCCTGCAACATCCTCCAGCATGACCGGTTTGGCGGTGGGTCAGTCATGGTGTGGGGTGGCATTTCTTTGGGTGGCCGCACAGCCCTCCATGTGCTCGCCAGAGGTAGCCTGACTGCCATTAGGTACCGAGATGAGATCCTCAGACCCCTTGTGAGACCATATGCTGGTGCGGTTGGCCCTGGGTTCCTCCTAATGCAAGACAATGCTAGACCTCATGTGGCTGGAGGGTGTCAGCAGTTCCTGCAAGAGGAAGGTATTGATGCTATGGACTGGCCCGCCCGTTCCCCAGACCTGAATCCAATTAAGCACATCTGGGACATCATGTCTCGCTCCATCCACCAATGCCACGTTGCACCGCAGACTGTCCAGGAGTTGGCGGATGCTTTAGTCCAGTATTGATTTTTAATACATTGTAAGGCTGCATGATGAAACTCTAATGATGATTTGGTAGGCTACTAATGACCAGCAGCAGCATCAGAGCTTGATTACCGTGACTAAATGGTAATGTGGAATTTGACAGCCTTCATGACTTGTGACCGCCGGTGTGGCGTTAATACGGTCACCACAACAGCCCTACCTAGGATGCCTATCGGCTCTTAACCTGTAGGGTCATAGCTTTGTCTCCATAGGTACAGCCAGGTATGTCAAAAGAGACAAATCTCTACTTTACAATTCTACTAATTTCTCATCACTTATAGTTGAGGATTCAGCACTGGACCTCAACAAAAAGAAAAACTATGGAGCCCTCTCGCTCTGCCATTTTGTTTACCTTGATCCAAGTGTCAGCGTCTGAGAACTAGAACAGCTTCTGTCGTGCTTCCCATGGCTGGTAAACACTTGTTTGCCGTCAGGGAGAGAGAAGTTAAGAATTAATTATCTCCTTTTTGGAGGCACTCTTGTGTTCGATACATGGGGCCTGGCGACAGACAGCCCACAGCAATCAGGAGTAGAGTAGTCCTGGCTGCAACGCATTCCAATCATGCACGGCTACGCTACAACGCTCCTACAAAGTTCCGGAGCTTGGTGTGCAATAGTGTTCTACACTCCAGTCGTCTCTCCTCTACATCTATTAAAGTGTTGCTCTCAGTGGCGTGTGCTACTAAAAGGAGAATATAAAAGGCAATAGATGGTGCTGGGTGATAGGGTGAGGAATGGGTAATTCAGGAAGGTTCTGGGTGATAGGGTGAGGAATGAGTAATTCTGGGAGGTTCTTCTGAAGGTAGGCTATCAGAATTGTGCAAATCATCACATTGACCTTCAATCCTGGCTGTGCTAAATATCAAGGTATTATCCTGGATGGGATCAGATCTATGTAGATGTATGGTATACACAGTAGAGGTCGACCGATTAATCAGAATGGCCGATTTAATTAGGGCCGATTTCAAGTTTTCATAACAATCGGAAATTGGTATTTTTGGATGCCGATTTGCCTATTTTTATTTTTTAATATTTTTTACACCTTTTATTTTACTAGGCAAGTCAGTTAAGAACACATTCTTATTTTCAATGACGGCCTAGGAACGGTGGGTTTACTGCCTTGTTCTGGGATTCAATCTTGCAACCTTACGGTTACCTAGTTCAACTCTCTAACCACCTGCCTCTCATTGCACTCCACGAGGAGCCTGCCTGTTACGCGAATGCAGTAGAAGCCAAGGTAAGTTGCTAGCTAGCATTAAACCTATCTTTTAAAAAACAATCAATCAATCATAATCACTAGTTAACTACACATGGTTGACGATATTACTAGTTTATCTAACGTGTCCTGCATTGCATATAATCGATGCAACGCTGGGGGATGATTTAACAAAAGTGCATTTGCGAAAAAAGCACACTCGTTGCTCGACTGTATCTAACCATAAACACCAATGCCTTTCTTAAAATCAATACACAGAAGTATATATTTTTAAACCTGCATATTTAGCTATAAAGAAATCCAGGTTAGCAGGCAATATTAACCAGGTGAAATTGTGTCACTTCTCTTGCTTTCATTGCTCGCAGAGTCAGGGTATATGCAACAGTTTGGGCAGCCTGGCTCATTGCGAACTAATTTGTCAGAATTGTACGTAATTATGACATGACATTGAAGGATGTGCAATGTAACAAGAAGATTTAGACTTAGGGATGCCACCCGTTAGATAAAATACGGAACGGTCCCGTATTTCACTGAAATAATAGTGTTTTCGAAATGATAGTTTCTGGATTTTACCATATTAATGACCAAAGGCTCCTATTTCTGTGTGTTATGTTATAATTAAGTCTATGATTTGATAGAGCAGTCTGACTGAGCGATGATAGGCAGCAGCAGGCTCGTAAGCATTCATTCAAACAGCACTTTCGTGCGTTTTGCCAGCAGCTCTTCGCAAGCACAGCGCTGTTTATGACCTCAAGCCTATCAGCTTAATGGCTGGTGTAACCGATGTGAAATGGCTAGCTAGTTAGCGGGGTGTACGCTAATAGCGTTTCAAACGTCACTCGCTCTGAGACTTGGAGTAGTTATTCCCCTTGCTCTGCAAGGGCCGTGGCTTTTGAGGAGCGATGGGTAACGCTGCTTCGAGTGTGGCTGTTGTCGATGTGTTCCTGGTTCGAGCCCAGGTACGGGCGAGGAGAGGGACGGAAGCTATACTGTTACACTGGCAATACTAAAGTGCCTATAAGAACATCCAATAGTCAAAGGTTAATGAAATACAAATGGTATAGAGAGAAATAGTCCCATAAATACTATATTAACTACAACCGAAAACCTCTTACCTTGGAATATTGAAGTCTCATGTTAAAAGGAACCACCAACTTTCATATGTTCTCATGTTCTGAGCAAGGAACTCAAACGTTAGCTCTTTTACATGGCACATATTGCACTTTTACTTCTCCAACACTTTGTTTTTGCATTATTTAAACCAAATTGAACATGGTTCATGATTTATTTATTTATTTAAGGCTAAATTGATTTTTATTGATGTATTAAGTTAAAGTAAGTGTTCATTCAGTATTGTTGTAATTGTCATTATTACAAATATAAAAAAATCGGTCGATTTAATTGGTATCGGCTTTTTCTGGTCCTCCAATAATCGGTATTGGCGTTGAAAAATCATAATCGGTCGACCTCTACACAGTATTATAAACAGGGTGGTTTGAGCCCTGAATACTGATTGGCTGACAGATGTGGTAAATCAGACCATATACCATGGGCAAACATTTATTTTTACTGCTCTAATTACGTTGGTAACCAGTTTATAATAGCAGTAAGGCACGTTGGGTGTTTGTGGTATATGGCCAATATACCACGGCTAAGGACTGTATCCAGGCACTCTGCATTGCGTCGTGCTTAAAAACAGCCCTTAGTCATGGTATATTGGCCATATACCACACCTCCTCGGGTCTTATTGCTTAAATACACTCTGGTGGCATGGCTTTCAAGTGTCATGGATCATTAAATTCAATTATATTGCTTTGTTTGGTTTCCTTCTACCCACAGTTTTTTTGCATTTGCGCATCTGTCATGCTGCTATATGTGTGCTCTGTGCTTCTACTTTAGAGGTGACCTACCTTGGCTTCTTCTGTTCAATTATCATGACCTATCTCCCTCACTCTTTCTCCACCTCTCTCTTTACCCCTTCTGTCTCCCCCCTCTCTCTCCTTCCCCCCTCAATGTCTCTTTCTCCTTCCATCTCTCTGCTTATGCTACAGTCATACCCTCTCACTGCTACCTCTCTCCCAGTTTCTCTGCTTCTGTTATAATCATGGTTCTTTTGTTCATTTTCACAGATTTGCATTGCCATTTCCTCCTCCGCTCCTACACTAGCATTGCCCCGAGAATGGCCGGCGGGCACCCCACCGACCAATTCAGTTTCTTGTACCAACCAGAAAGTGCTCAGAACCTGAAGAGGTCAGTGTAGAACAACTTCGATGCTTTAACCCCCCCATCCTCCCCTACCAATGTGATGAAATGGCCCAGAGTCTGTTCAGGAACGGAAATACGTTACAGAGCGTTGAGCTAGAAATAGATTGTGTAGAATAGGGAATCGTGCTGGCTCTATCCGTTACACTTCTATCTGCAACGTTCTGAAAATTTTAACCTCACTGAATAGGCTACAGGTGTGAGGTTAAGGTTCACGAACTTTGACCTTGCTGACCTCCAAACATGTCACCAAATGAATATCTGAAAGTGATGAAAACAAAATTAGCAAAATGGATGACCACATCGTAAGTCCTTACAGTATGTATATATTACAGTATAACATGCTGACCAGACAGCGCGTGTGCAAGTTGATTTTGTCCACCCACACCAGGCGCGATCAGGACAAGCAGGTTGAAATATCAAAACAAACAACAAACTAATTATATTAATTTGGGGACAGGTCGAAATGCATTAAACATTTATGGCAATTTAGCTTGCTAGCTTGCTGTTAATTTGTCCTGGGATATATTGCTGTTAATTTGTCCTGGAATATAAACAATGGGTTGTTATTTCACCTGAAACGCACATGGTCCTCTACTCTGACAATTAATCCACCGATAAAATGGTCAACTGAGTTCGTTTTTAGTCATCTCTCCTCCTTCAGGCTTCTTCTTCTTTGGACTTTATATGGCGGTTCGCAACCAACTTTAAGGTGCATTACCACAACCGACTGGAGTGTGGACCTCAGTTCATCTTTCAATGACCCATGTGGGTATATGCTCCTAAAAATCATTGAGGTGATGGTACATGGTTATATGCTCCTAAAAACCAATGAAGAGATGGGAGAGGCAGGACTTTCAGCGTGTCGAGCATCACAAATAGAACCAAGTTGTATTTTAGCGCCTAGCTACGCAGATGCTCGCGAGCAGTATGGGTGCAATGATTTAATGACATGTATGTGTACATTTATTTTGCAATGCTAGCGCATGTGACGCCTCCGGGTCTGGTCAGCATGTAATGGTGTTATATAATTTCACCTTTTTTTTTTCTTCTGCAGTATATGCAAAAATGAGTTGGTACCAAATTAACTGAATATATTGTAATTTTATTTCTGCATTTACTCGGTCACAAGCTTGGGTGGATGATGGATGTCCTGACATGTTCGCTACTTGTTTTTCTGTGTTTGAGATTTTTTGCCTATGACATTATTTTATTTCCCAACCTTTATGTACAGTACCAGTCACAAGTTGACACACCTACTCATTCAAGGGTTTTTCTTTATTTTCACTATTTTCTACATTGCAGAATAATAGTGAAGACATCAACACTATGAATTAACACATATGGAATCATGTAGTAACCAAAAGTGTTAAACAAATCTAAATATATTTTAGATTCTTCAAATTAGCCACCCTTTGTCTTGACAGCTTTGCACACTCTTGGTATTCTCTCAACCAGCTTCAACTGGAATGCTTTTCCAACAGTCTTTAAGGACTTCCCACATATGCTGAGCACTTGTTGGCTGCATTTCCTTCGCTCTGCGGTCCAACTCATCCCAGACCATCTCTATTGAGTGGAGGTCGCGTGATTGTGGAGGCCAGGCCATCTGATGCAGCACTCCTTCACCCTCCTTCTTGGTCAAATAGACCTTACACAGCCTGGAGGTGTGTTGGGTCATTGTCCTGTTGAAAACAAATGATAGTCCCACTTAGCGTAAACCAGATGGATGGCGTATCGCTGCAGAATGCTGTGGTAGCCATGCTGGTTAAGTGTGCCTTGAATTCTAAATAAATCACTGGCAGTGCCACCAGCAAAGTACCCCCACAATCTCACACTACCTCCTCCATGCTTCACGGTGGGAACCACACATGTGGAGATCATCCGTTCACCTACTCTGGGTCTCACAAAGACACAGCGGTTGGAACCAAAAATCTAAAATTTGGACTCGTCAGACCAGACCAAAGGACAGATTTCCAATGATCTAATGTCCATTGCTTGTGTTTCTTGGCCCAAACAAGTCTCTTCTTCTTATTGTCCTTTAGGAGTAGTTTCTTTGCAGCAATTTGACCACAAAGGCCTGATTCACGCAGTCTCCTCTGAACAGTTGATGTTGAGATGTGTCCATTACTTGAACTCTGTGAAGCATTTATTTGGGCTGCAATCTGCGGTGTAGTTAACTCTAATGAACGTATCCTCTGCAGCAGAGGTAACTCTGGGTCTTCCTTTCCTGTGGCAGTCCTCATGAGAGTTTTTGCATCTGCACTTGAAGACATTTTCAAAGTTCTTGAATTGACTGACCTTCATTACTTTAAGACATGATGGACTGTCATTCCTCTTTGCTTATTTTAGGTGTTCTTGCCATAATATGGACTTCTTTTACCAAATAGGGCTATGTTCTGTATACCAACCCTACCTTTTCACAACACAACTGATTGGCTAAAACGCATTAAGAAGGAAAGAAATTGCACAAATACACTTTTAACAAGGCACACCTGTTAATTGAAATGCATTCCAGGTGACTCCCTCATGAAGCTGGTTGAGAGAATGCCAAGAATGTGCAACGCTGTCATCAAGACAAAGGATGGCTACTTGAATAATTTGTTTAACACTTTTTTGGTACCTACATGATTCCATATGTGTTATTTCATTGTTTTGATGTCTACACTATTATTCTACAATGTAAAAATAAAGTAAAACCCTGGAATGAGTGGGTCTTTCCAAACTTTTGACCGATACTGTATATATATATACAAAAATTTTGCTTTCGACCCATTGGTCAATATATGCATTTTTGACCGGACACCCTACATACATGTGTTTTGCGTGAATACGTAAGTATATGATCCTTCCTCTATCTCTCTAACTGATACTCAGGGACAGAGTATAGGCCTTGTTATACAGTGAAGTATAATCCTATACATGGACAAAACATACATGAGTTATGTATGAAAAAAACATAAGGGATTTCAAGCGTCTCCGTGCTATTTTGTGTGTGTATATTTGGACAGCCAATCGCTGGCACTCTGCTGTCATATGAATCCTCTGAGCCCACAGTCTTGATGCTTTTTGTGTGTAGCAGAGCAGCCTGTTTTTCTCAGCAAGAACCCACCAGTTTATTTAGGGAAGGCTGAGGTAGATGCCGGCCTTACTGCAGTGAGTGGGTAGCAGCTTGGAAGCCCTGCAGTGCTGTACCTGGGAATCATTGTATGTTTCAAGCTAGGTAATATATGTACATTATATAATATGCATGATTTATATGTGTAGTACACTGTATATGTGCAACATATAACCAATATATTTGTAGAATATGGCAAATATATTTGTGAAATATGGTCAACGTATGTGTAGTATATGGCCAATGTAGTACACAGTCAGGTCCAAAATGATTTGCAACCTTGATAAAGATGAACAAATAAGACTGTATGAAATAAATTATACAAATTCTGAGCTACAGTGCATTACAGACTTTTTCAAAATTTTGTTACCTTAGTCTTATTCTAAATTTGATTAAATTGTTTTTTTTCTCTCATCAATCTACACACAATACCCCATAATGACAAACCAAAACCAGGTTTTTAGACATTTTTGCAAATGTATATACATTTTTTAAACTGAAATATAACATTTACATAAGTATTCAGACCCTTTACTCAGTACTTTGTTGAAGCACCTTTTGCAGCGATTACAGCCTTGAGTTTTCTTGGGTATGACGCTACAAACACCTGTATTTGCGGAGTTTCTCCCCTTCTCTGCAGATCCTCTCAAGCTCTGTAAGGTTGGATGGGGAGCGTCGCTGCACAGCTATTTAAGTCTCTCCAGAAATGTTCAATCGGGTTCAAGTCCGGGCTCTGTCTGGGCCAATCAAGGACATTCAGAGACTTGTCCCGAATCCACTCCTGCATTGTCTTGGCTGTGTGCTTAGGGTTGTTGTTCTGTTGGAAGGTGAACCTTCGCCTCAGTCTGATTTCCTGAGTGCTCTGGAGCAGGTTTTCATCAAGGATCTCTCTGTACTTTGCTCTGTTCATCTTTCCCTCAATCCTGACTAGTCTCCCCGTCCCTGCCGCTGAAAACATCCTCACAGCATGATGCTGCCACCCCCATGCTTCACCGTAGGGATAGTGCCAGGTTTCCTCTAGACGTGACGCTTGGTATTCAGGCATTTTGTTTCTCATGGTCTGAGAGTCTTTAGGTGCCTTTTGGCATACTGCAAGCAGGCTTTCATGCTCCTTTTACTGAGGAGTGGCTTCCGTCTGGCCACTCTACCATAAATGCCTGACTAGTGGAAGGCTGCAGAGATGGTTGTCCTTCTGGAAAGTTTCCCCATTTCCACAGAAGAACTCTGGAGCTCTGTGAGAATGACCATAGGTTTCTCCCCCGATTGCTCAGTTTTGCCGGGCGGCCAGCTCTAGGAAGAGTCTTGGTAGTTCCAAACTTCTTCCATTTAAGAATGATGGTGGTCACTGTGTTCTTGGGGACCGTCATTGCTGAAGACATTTTTTGGTACCTTAGCCCTAACCCTAACCCTAATTTTAGAATAAGGCTGTAATGTAACAAAATGTGGAAAAAGTCAAGGAGTCTGAATACTTTCTGAGTTCCCTGTATATTGCATTAACTTGGTAGGTTGCATGTATCTTTCTATCAATGTCAAACCCACCACTGATGTGCGTGGCTAAAGATCTCTATTTACAGTCATGGCCAAATGTTTTGAGAATGACATAAATATTAATTTTCACAAAGTCTGCTGCCTCAGTTTGTATGATGGCAATTTTCATATACTCCAGAATGTTATGAAGAGTGATCAGATTAATTTCAAAGTCCCTCTTTGCCATGCAAATGAACTGAATCCCCCCAAAATCATTTCCACTGCATTTCAGCCCTGCCACAAATGGACCAGCGGACATCATGTCAGTGATTCTCTTGTTAACACAGGTGCGAGTGTTGACGAGGACAAGGCTGGAGATCACTCTGTCATGCTGATTGAGTTTGAATAACAAGACTGGAAGCTTCAAAAGGAGGGTGGTGCTTGGAATCATTGTTCTTCCTCTGTCAATCATGGTTACCTGCAAGGAAACATGTGCCGTCATCATTCATTGCACAAAAAGGGCTTCACAGGCAAGTAAGATTGCTGCCAGTAAGATTGCACCTAAATCAATCATTTATCGGAGCATCAAGAACTTCGAGAGCGGTTCAATTGTTGTGAAGAAGGCTTCAGGGTACCCAAGAAAGTCCAGCAAGCGCCAAGACCATTTCCTAAAGTTGATTCAGCTGCGGGATTGGGGCACCACCAATACAGAGCTTGCACTCACACCTGCCTGTTGCCATTCCTGAGCATCTGCACGCACAGTGAGATAAAGACTTTGAGCATGGCCTGGTGTCAAGAAGGGCAGCAAAGAAGCCACTTCTCTCCAGGAAAAACATCAGGGACAGACTGATATTCTGCAAAAGGTACAGGGATTGGACTGCTGAGGACTGGGGTAAAGTCATTTTCTCTGATGAATCCCCTTTCAGATTGTTTGGGGCATCTGGAGAAAAG
This sequence comes from Oncorhynchus clarkii lewisi, assembly GCF_045791955.1. NCBI lineage: Eukaryota > Metazoa > Chordata > Actinopteri > Salmoniformes > Salmonidae > Oncorhynchus > Oncorhynchus clarkii. Next base: position 45,701,096 of record NC_092158.1, read on the forward strand.
TTTGTCCGGAGAAGACCATGTGAGAGCTACGATCAGTCCTGTGTCGTGTCATGCCAACAGTAAAGCATCCTGAGACCATTCATGTGTGGGGTTTATTCTCAGCCAAGGGAGTGGGCTCACTCAACACATCCTCCAAGAGCAACTTCTCCCAACCATCCAGGAACAGTTTGGTGACGAACAATGCCTTTTCCAGCATGATGGCGCACCTTGCCATAAGGCAAAAGTGATAACTAAGTGGCTCGGGGAACAAAACATTGATATTTTGAGTCCATGGCCAGGAAACTCCCCAGACCTTAATCCCATTGAGAACTTGTGGTCAATCCTCATGAGGCGGGTGGAGAAACAAAAATCCACAAATTCTGACAAACTCCAAGCATTGACTATGCAAGAATGGGCTGCCATCAGTGTGTGGCCCAGAAGTTAATTGACAGCATGCCAGGGCGGATTGCAGAGGTCTTGAAAAAGGAAGGGTCAACACTGCAAATATTGACTCTTTGCATCAACTTCATGTAATTGTCAATAAAAGCCTTTGACACTTATGAAATGCTTGTAATTATACTTCAGTATTCCATAGTAACATCTGGCAAAAATATCTAAATACACTGAAGCAGCAAATGTTGTGACACAAATATTAATTTCCATTCTCAACACTTTTGGCCAGGCTGTACATGTCATCCAACAAATGTAAATGCCTGGAATCTGCTAAACGGCATTGGCACTTCGATTGGAACCAGTTCTATGGTCAGGTGACATGAAAATAGAGTTCTTTGGCCACGCACATCAGTGGTTGGTTTTGTGTCGAAAGAAAGATGCATATGCAGAAAAGAACCCCATAAAAATGTATTTGGTCATGGATCTTTGGTGTTCTGGTGCTATTTTGCTTCTACTGGTCCTGGGGTCATTCTTAATGTCAACTATTGAAATTTGAATAGGGCAGTCCATTGGCGCAGAGGAAGGATTTCAAGGATCTGGAAAGATTCTGTATGAAGGAATAGTCTAAGATCACTCTGTGTGTCCAAGCTCATAAAACATTTGAGAAAAAGGCTCAGTGTCTTGCGAAAATCTCTGAACAATTTTATTTAGTACAAAATATTTCCCATTTTTTTTGAGCATACAGTGAAGGTCAGTATTTGTAATATATACAGTTGAAGTTGGAAGTTTACATACACTTAGGTTGGAGTCATTAAAAGTCATTTTTCAACCACTCCACAAATTTCTTGTCCTAACTGACTTGTTAACCAGCTATAGTTTTGGCATCTACTTTGTGCATGACACAAGTAATTTTTCCAGCAATTGTTTACAGACAGATTATTTCACATAATTCACTGTATCAGAATTCCAGTGGGTCAGAAGTTTACATACACGTTGACACCATGGGACCACTCAGCCGTCATACCGCTCAGGAAGGAGACGTGTTCTGTCTCCTAGAGATGAACGTACTTTGGCGCGAAGTGCAAATCAATCTCAGAACTACAGCAAAGCACCTTGTTAAGATGCTGGAGGAAACCGGTACAGAAGAATCTATATCCACAGTAAAACAAGTCCTATATCAACATAACCTGATAGACCGCTCAGCAAGGAAGAAGCCACTGCTCCAAAACCACTATAGAAAATCCAGACTACGGTTTGCAACTGTACATGGGGGAAAATATTGTACTTTTTTGGAGAAATGTCTGATGAAACAAAAATAGAACTGTTTGGCCATAATGACCATCTTTATGTTTGGAGGAGAAGGGGGAGGCTTGCAAGCCGAAGAACACCAACCCAATCGTGAAGCACGTGGGTGGCCGCATCATGTTGTGGGGGTGGTATGCTGCTGGAGAGATTGGTGCACTTCACAAAATAGATGGCATCATGAGGGAGGAAAATTATGTGGATATATTGAAGTAACATCTCAAGACATCGGTCAGGAAGTTAAAGCTTTGTCGCAAATGGGTCTTCCAAATGGACAATGAATCCCTAGCATAGTTCCAAAGTTGTGGCAAAATGGCTTATGGACAACAAAGTCAAGGTATTGGATTGGCCATCACAAAGCCCTGACTTCAATCCTATTGAAAATTGTGGGAAGCTTGTGGATGGCTACCCGAATCGTTTGACCCAACTTAAAAAATGTAAAGTTAATTTTACCAAATACTATTTGAGTGTATGTAAACCTCTGACCCACTGGGAATGTGATGAAAGAAATATAAGCTGAAACAAATCGTTCTCTCTACTAATATTCTGACATTTCACGTTCTTAAAATAAAGTGGTGATCCTAACTGACCAAAGACAGGGAATTTTTACAATGATTAAATGTCAGGAAATGTGAAAAACTGAGTTTAAATGTATTTGGCTAAGGTGTATGTAAATTTCCGACTTCAACTCTATTGTACGTTCTTTGTTCATCTTTATCAAGGGTGCCAATATTTTGGGACCTGAGTGTATATGTCTGGTTTATCACCTCTCTTTGTCTGCTGTCCTGGACTTTCCCTAACCAGTTGTAAATATTCTCTCTTTCATATACCCCTCCTTCAGTTCATCAACCTTTTCTTCTCACCTTGTCCATGCATCAATCCAGCATCCCATCTCATCTAATCTGTCTTTTTCAACATCTCCTTATCTCATCTGTCTGTCACCTCTCTTCCTCCACCTTTCCAGCTCCACTGTCTGGCCATCATGTGATCATGTCTTTTTATTCTGTTTGTCAGTCATCTTTTTGTATTTCACTCTATTTTTTTATATCGTTTATCTTATTGATTTGTTTATTACTCTTAAACTCCCCCAGCGCATGCGTACACACACACACACACACACACATACACAACCCATCCATCTCTTCACTCCTCTATCTGTCCATTCCTTTTGCTCTATCTCTCTGTCTCTGCAGCGGTTTCTTGGTTATTACATTTTTCTCAATTGCATAAAAGCATTTTTTGGAACTGAGGTCCAAAGTATCAACAGTAGAACAACAATGATCAAAATGCATTAATACATTTGCCCAAATTCTTGCCTTTGTATCTGGAATGCATATCTTTACACCCCTTTGCAAAACTATTAATTTAATTGGCATCAGGGAAATACTCTCCATCACGGTTGACAACTCCACAGTGCAATGAACCTTGACGTGACGTCGGGGCAACAGCCTGCCATTCTCTGCTAAACAAACATCAGAGCAGTGACTCGCTCCTGCAGGTTCATGCTCTACAACATCCGTAGAGTACGACCTTTCCTCACACAGGAAGCAGCGCAGGTCTTAATCCAGACACTTGACATCTCCAGTCTGGCCTACTGCAACTGGCTGTTGGCTTGGCACCTTGCTTGTGCCATCAAACCCCTGAAACGTATCCTGAACGCCGCAGCCCGCCTGGTGTTCAGCCTTCCCATGCTCTCCCATGTCACCTTGTTCCTCCGCACACTCCACTAGCCTCCAGTCGAAGCTCACGTCCACTATAAGACCATGGTACTTGCCTACGAATCAGCAAGAGGAACTACCCCTCTACCTTCAGGCTATGCTCAAACTCTACACTCCAAACCCGAGTACTCCGTTATGCCACATCAGGTCTCTTGGCCCTCCCATCCCTATGGGAGAGCAGCTCCCTCTCAGCCCAGTCAAAGCTCTTCTCTGTCCTGGCACCCCAATGGTGGAAACAGCTTCCCCCTCAAGCTAGGACCGCAGAGTCCCTGCCCATCTTCCCAAAAACATCTGAAACCCTACCCTTTAAAGAGTATCTGAAATAATCCCACAGCAGTGGTGTGACTGTCCCAGGTAAGGTTGTGGAACTTAAATTCAAAGTTAATTAGTGAAAACATGAATACAATTCCCTTCACCCACTCTTGTTCTTATGACACACAAGCATTTTCAAGAAACAGTAGTCCCCAAATCTATTCAATATATTTCCAAATAGTTATGATGGATTACATTTTGTCCCCAAAATCAATGTCCACATGGTGTGACAGAATTATGTGATTAAACAATGAGCCAGCATTTGGGCACCTTTGCATGGGGAGGCACAGAAGACATGAGTGGAGCACGTGGTCTGAACCAATGATGTATGTAAACCCTGGATTACTGATGCTATGGTTTGGCCATTGAGAGGCTTTGAAGCCGCTGGTCAGCCATGTGGCTTACATGTATTTCAGTATTTTGTTGTCGTGGGGACTAACATATTAGTAATCTCAAAAAAGTGATAAAAAAGTAAAATGTTTGTTTTCTTAGCTCACATTATGTAATTTAAAAGTATGCATTAAGGTGTCTTTAATAATAGAATAAACATGGCAAAGACTAATGTAGACATTAATGAATGCAATTCTATAGTGGTGGAGTGCCAAGATACAGGCACAGTGGCTTCAACACAGCGCCCCCTATCAGTCATCTAGTGTGTGCCTCTGCTCCCACGGCTTCGGCTGTTGGGCCTCCCACTGGGTGTGCTTGGGTCTTTTCCATCACTAGAGGACTGTGCCATTTTGCCTTGTTGCGCAGCCAGGTACACCTCAATGTTGTGGGGGTCTACCTGAGTGATCCTGCCAGTCTTGTCTCAAAGATTAAGCCACGCAATTCTTATTACACATGGCCGGTAGAGTGAAACTGCTAATGGCTCATTAAATTAGTTATCGTTCCTCTAATTGCTCCAACGTTATTTGGATGACTGCAGCAGGTACTTGCGGGCACCACAGGCGCATTTGGTGACTATAACCTCGACCGGTGATGCGCTGACGTCTACTTCCAATATCAGCCCTATCAACTTTATGTGCATGCCATGGTGAACACGGGTAATGGAATCAGAGTTAGATTCCGGGAGGGAGCTACAACATCCAAGGAAGGCACCGGGCACGCAAATTACCCACTGCTGACTCTGGGTGATAGTGGTGAAAAATAACAATACAGGACTCTTTTGAGGCCCTACAATTCGAATGAGTACGCTTTAATTCCTTTAATGAGGATCCATTGCTGATGTTTAGAAGTTGCATTTTACAGTGGTCTGAAACTTCTGAAAGTGTAATTAATTATGTTTTAACCTTAAACTCGGACTGCCTTTTGTGTATTGTCCATCGGTGTGACATAATGTCCTATGGGGTGACACCAATAAATAGTGTTGCCTTGAACAAAATACAAAAAAAAATGTTAAGCATGAGGCAGGTGACATCATCATAATACACAAGTAAACAAATAGCTTTTTATCTAGTTTTTTGTCAAATTACTTGATCTTCATTATACAACTGAAATTCCAGAATATAATTACTGATTTAAAAACAGAAGTAGCTAATGAGTAAAAATAATTTTGTCTATTTGAGAATCATTAAACCTTTTTATATTAGCATTAATTGTCACACCAAAGGACAAAATCAAGGCTTAAAAGCCTGAAATGGTTCATTTAAATTATATATATTTTTATTAATTGAAGATGGCCACAACATTATGTTTAGACAGTTCATTGCAACTGTGTATAAAAAAACTTTAATTATGGAATAAATATTTTTTTAAACTTTTGTTTTGGCTATATGGCAACTACCCAAATACTAGTGGACAGAATTCTAAATGACTCTATTCATGTACAATATAGGGAACGATCTAGGCAATGGGGGACTGACTTTTTTTCTTTTTTGCATTTTTTTTATCAGGAAAAAATATTTGTGTATGACATTTTTTTGTGACATATACAAAAAAGGAGAGAGCGCCCATAATATTGCACTTCTTGATAGTGTTTCCAATTTTGATCGTGATTATTTAGTGACTGCAAAGAAAATTTCTTGATTTAAATGGGATTTTTTATACAAAGACTTGCTTTCTGTTTTGTTGGCTTGACTCAATGTGTTTGTATGTATGGTTGTAATCTCAGACACTCAGAACTAAAATCGTGCGTATTTGTGTCAGATGCTCGATTAAGTTCTGGACAGAGATGTTAGAAATGGGGACTACCTGAACTATTCCAATAAGAAACGCTTGTTTTCATTTTACATTTCTAAATGTTTTGCTACGGTGTTCACTAATGAATACAACCATGCTGTGAGTGGAAGGGTGACAGGGTCCATGTGAAAGGTCACATGGATCCCTTGAGGAAGGCATTTTCTCACAAACGTCAAGTGCGCACACATATTCTCGTGTATTTTTTTTTATCTGACTTAATATTATTGCATTGTTGAGGAAAAGCCTGTAAGTAAGCATTTCATTGTACTGTTTACAACTTTGATTCAATTCCACACACACACACTAGGAGAGATCTCTCTAATGTGAGGGAGGTCCTTTTTTCCCTGGTATACCCTCTAGACTGGGGATAGGCTCCTGGCTGCTTGGGTTACAAACAGGACATTTTATACATTTTTGTCAATAACCAGACACTCTTATCCAGAGTGACTTACAGGAACAATTAGGGTTAAGTGCCTTGCTCAAGGGTACATCGACAGATTTTTCACTTAGTCAGCTCAGGGACTCAAACCAGAGACCTTCCTTTCAATTACTTGCCCAATGGTCTTAGCCTATCGGTTAACTGCCTCCTAGAACGAAGAGAGAAGTGTGTGTGTGTGTGTGTGTGTGTGTGTGTGTCAAATCAAATGTTTTTTGTCACATACACATGGTTAGCAGATGTTAATGCGAGTATAGCGAAATGTGGGTGCTTCTAGTTTCGACAGTGCAGTAATATCTAATTCACAACAACTACCTTATACACACAATTGTAAATGGATGGAATAAGAATATGTACATATATGGATGAGTGATGGCCGTGCAGCATAGGCAAGATGCAATGATTACCATATATCCTGTCTAGGACTTGAACCCCGTTCCGCTAGCGCCAAATACAAATCAACAGAAATCTCATGAATCAAATTTCTCAAACATACAAGTATTAGGTACCATTTTAAAGATAACATTCTCGTTAATCCAGTCACAGTGTCTGATTTAAAAAAAATGCTTTACAGCGAAAGCTCCACAAACGATTGTTAGGTCACCACCAAAACTCAGCCATTTTTTCCAGCCAAAGAGAGGAGTCACAAAAAGCACAAATAGACATAAAATGAATCACTAACCTTTGATGATCTTCATCAGATGACACTCATAGGACTTCATGTTACACAATACAAAGTAAAGTTCATATTTATATCCAAAAATCTTATTTTACATTGGCGTGTTACGTTCAGTAGTTCCAAAACATTCAGTGATATTGCAGAGAGCCACATGAATTCACAGAAATACTCATTATAAATGTTGATGAAAATTCAAGTGTTATGCATGGAACTTTAGATACACTTCTCCTTAATGCAACCGCTGTGTCAGATTTAAAAAAAACTTTACGGGAAAAGCATAATCTGAGAACGGCGCTCAGAGCCCAAACCAGCCAGAGAAATTTCCGCCATGTTGGGTAGTCAACATTATTCATAAATAGCATTATAAATATTCACTTACCTTTTGATCTTCATCAGATTGCACTCCCAGGAATCGCAGTTCCACAATAAATGCTTGTTTTGTTCGATAATGTCCATTTATGTCCAATAACTTCTTTTGTTAGGGCGCTTGGTAAACAAATCCAAAAGCGTGATCTGATCCAGTCGGACGAAAAGTTGAAAAAGTTAGTTTGACAAGTTTCTTCGACCTGTAATATAAGTATAGAATCAATCTTTAGGATGTTATCATAAAAGTTCAATAATGTTCCAACCGGAGAATTCCATTGTCTGTAGAAAAGCCATGTAACGCAGGTTGCTCTCATGTGGTTGACATCTAGTGGAAGCCTTAGGAAGTGCAAAATAACCCATATCCCACTGTGTATTCGATAAGGGTGAGTTCAAAAACTACAAACCTCAGATTTCCCACTTCCTGTTTGGATTTTTTCTCAGATCTTTGCCTGCCATATGAGTTCTGTTATACTCACAGACATCATTCAAATAGTTTTAGAAACTTCAGTGTTTTCTATCCAATACTACTAATAATATGCATATATTAGCATCTGGGACTGAGTAGGAGGCAGTTCATTCTGGGCACGCTATTCATCCAAAAGTGAAAATGCTGCCCCCTATCCCAAAGATGATATACATATGAGATGAGTAATGTAGGATATGTAAACATTATTAAAGTGACATTATACCTTTTATTAAACCCATTTATTAAAGTGGCCTTGCCTTCTAAACCCATTTATTAAACTGACCTTGCCTTCTGGATGATAGCAGGGTGAACAGGCAGTGGCTCGGGTGGTTGTTGTCCTTGATGATCTTTTTGTTCTTCCTGTGTAATTGGGTGTTGTCGGTGTCCTGTAGGGCAGGTAGTTTGCCCCCCGGTGATGCGTTGTGCAGACCGCACCACCCTCTGGAAAGCCTTGCGGTTGAGGGAGGTGCAGTTGCCGTACCAGGCAGTGATACAGCCCGACAGGATGCTCTCGATTGTGCATCTGTAAAAGTTTGTGAGGGATTTAGGTGACAAGCCAAATTTCTTTAGCCTCCTGAGGTTGTGAGGTTGAAGAGGCGTTGTTGCGCCTTCTTCACCATGCTATCTGTGTGGGTGGACCATTTCAGTTTGTCCGTGATGTGTATGCCGAGGAACTTAACTTTCCAACTTCTCCACTACTGTCCCGTCGATGTGGATAGGGGGGTGCTCCCTCTGCTGTTTCCTGAAGTCCATGATCATCTCCTTTGTTGATGTTGAACAAGTTTTTTTCCTGACATTACACACCTCCCTATAGGCTGTCTCGTCATTGTTGGTAATCAAGCCTGCAACTGTTGTGTCGTCTGCAAACTTGTGTGTGTGTGTGTGAGAGAGAGAGAGAGAACGAGTACTCTCGCGAACCTTCTTTGAAATCTTGAACGAGCTAAATATGAATGGCTGTCGAGAAAGACAGAGAGTATGTGTGTGCGTGTGGTTCAGTTCTTGCATGCGTGTGAAAGAGATGGGTGGTGGAAACAGGTTGAGAAAGAGGTGGAGAAAAGTGTTGCAAACAAATGAGCTCAGGTTGAAGAATGTCCTAGTATGTCAGTGTAACGGATGTGAAACGGCTAGCTTAGTTAGCGTGGGCGCTAAATAGCGTTTCAATCAGTGACGTCAATTGCTCTGAGACCTTGAAGTAGTAGTTCCCCTTGCTCTGCAAGGGCCGCGGCTTTTGTGGAGCGATGGGTAACGACGCTTCGTGGGTGTCAGTTGTTGATGTGTGCAGAAGGTCCCTGGTTCGCGCCCGGGTATGGGCGAGGGGACGGTTTAAACTTATACTGTTACATTGATGCTGTTGACCCGGATTACTAGTTGCTGCGGAAAAAGGAGGAAGGTCAAAAGGGGGGTGAGTGTAACGGATGTGAAACGGCTAGCTTAGTTAGCGTGGGCGCTAAATAGCATTTCAATCAGTGACGTCACTTGCTCTGAGACCTTGAAGTAGTAGTTCCCCTTGCTCTGCAAGGGCCGCGGCTTTTGTGGAGCGATCGGTAACGATGCTTCGTGGGTGTCAGTTGTTGATGTGTGCAGAAGGTCCCTGGTTCGCGCCCGGGTATGGGCGAGGGGACGGTTTAAATTTATACTGTTACATCAGTCATGTTTGTGCTAGTGTCTTCTTATGTGACTGTTGAAGATGTTCAAAACAGTCAGAAATACCATAATACTCAATACAGAAATATTTGTATTTTACTCATTTTTATTTATCAACAATTGTATTGTATGCTTTCGCATTTTCTACCTGATTTACTTTTATCCTGCGGAAATAAATTGCTGCCTTCTCACGAACATCGAAAAAAACAACTTTCAAAATCAGACCTGCTACAATATTGTGAGTTTAACGGTAGTTTTTGTGGAGTACCTTTTAGTTTTTCAGATGTCAGATGTCTTTAAGCTGGCTATGGAACACTTCCAAGATGGAGACCTCTGAGCTTATGCATATTCTCAATGAATAATTATTGAATGCCATGACTTTCTTCTCACCATATGTTTGTTTCTCGCTCTGTCTCTCGGTCTCTCTCTCTCTCTATTTGTTCTCCTTGCAGTAAGGGTAGACTATCTTCCAACATGAATCCTGTGTACAGTCCTGTCCAGCCCGGGACACCGTACGGCAACCCTAAGAACATAGCATACGCAGGTGAGTGCCAAATCAACATCAGCAATAACCGCATCAATGCCATACCAATACTGTGTGTGTATGCATGTGTGTAGGAGTGCGCATGCCCCGCCCACCTATTTCTTGTGTTTGAGGGGTTCAAAATCTACTTGTCACTTAAATCTCGCTGGATTGATTGCTTTCATTTTACACTTTCCCACTCTGGCTTGTGCCATTTTTTTAATTATTTTTTTTACCGTTAATGTAACGACAGCGGAAACGTTTAATGACCTCTCAAACACACCAGTAATGGCTGAAATGGGCTCAATGGAACACATTGGCTTTCCGTTCAATCTATAAAAACAATAATGCTTCGTCAGGGATTAAACTCACGTTCTAGACACAGTCGCTAATGAAAGTCTACATACCCTTTGCATAGTCTTCACATTTAGCTGCCTTGACATCAAAATAGGAATACATTAGATTTCTTCCCTTCAGATCTACACATTCTACTCCACATTTTCAAAGTGAAAGACAAATTATAGAAAATCTTGCAAATAATAACAATAACAAAACAAATAGACCAGTATTGATTGCATGTCTCCAAGCACCTTTGACAGCCATTACAGATGCTACCAATCTTGCACAACGCTTACGGTAACATATTCTCAGTAAATTTGTTTGGGGATCGTTGACGGACAACAATGTTCAAACCTTGTCTCTGATTTTCAAGCAGGATTTAAGTCGGGGCTGAGACTGGACCATTAAGAAGCACTCAATACCTCTTGGAAAGCGTGTGTAATTGTCCCACTGAAAAATATAACTGTATCCCATGGTTAGGTTTTCAGCAGACTATGACTGGTTTTCTCCCCAACATTTTACCCGGGCTTAGCGCCTTTCATATTTTTGATCCTGACAAACTCCCCAGTCCCTTCCGGTGACAAGCATACCCATAACATGGTGTTGCCACCACAATATTTGAAAATCAAAGATCCACCACCATATTTTACAGTAGGTATATGGTTATTTTCTGCTTATGCATTGTTATTTCGACGCCAAACCCACCACTGGTCTTTGATTTTCAAGTATTGTTGTGGCACATTTTGTTGCGTTACAGCCTGAATTTAAAATGGAATAAATATAGATTTTTTTTTATCATTGGCCTACACACAATAGCCCATAATGTCAAAGTGGAATTATGTTTTTAAAAATGTTTACAAATGTATTACAAATGAATGCTGAACTGTCTTGAGTCAACCCCTATGTTATTGCATGCCTAAATAAGTTCAGGAGTAGAAATGTGCTTATCAAGTCACATAATAAGTTGCATGGACTCACTCTGTGTGCAATAACAGTGTTTAACACGATTTTTGAATGACTATCCCATCTCTGTACCCCACACATGCAATTTTCTGTAAGGTCCCTCAGTCGAGCAGTGAATTTCAAACAGATTCAACCACAAAGACCAGGGAGTTTTTCCAATACCTTGCAAAGAAGGGCACCTATTGGCAGATGGGTACAAAGATACAGGCATCCTTCCTAACTCAGTTGCCTGAGAGGAAGGAAACCGCTTAGAGATTTTACCATGAGGCCAATGGTGACTTTAAAATAGTTGCAGAGTTTAATGGTTGTAATAGGATAACTGAGGATGGATCAACAACATTGTAGTTACTCCACAATAATAACCTAATTGACAGAGTGAAAAGCGGGAAGCCTGTGCAGAATAAAAATATTCCAAAACATGCATCTGTTTGCAACAAGGCACTAAAGTCATCTGCAAAAAATGTGGCAAAGCAATTCACTTTTTTGTCTGTAATACAAAATGTTATCTTTTGGGGCAAATCCAACACGAACACATTACTGAGTACCACTCTCCATATTGTGTTCTTGTAATCGTTAAGGACTGGGGAGTTTTTCAGGATAGAAAATAAACCGAATGGAGCTGAGCACAGTCCATTGTTCAGTCTGCTTTCCACCAGACACTGGAAGATGAATCCACCTTTCAGCAGCACAATAACCATAACAAGGCCAAATCTACAATGGAGTTCCTGAGTGTCAGAGTTAGTTTTGACTTAAATCTGCTAGAAAATCTATGGCAAGACCTGAAAATGGTTGTCTAGCAATGATCAACAACCAATTTGACAGAGCTTGAAGAATTTTGAAAATAATAATGAGCAAATGTTGCACAAGCCATGTGTGGAAAGCTATTAGAGACTTACCCAGAAAGACTCAAAGCTGTAATCGCTTTGATTAATTTTTTTGTTGTTGTTGAATTTTTACCCCTTTTTCTCCCCAATTTCGTGGTATCCAATCCAAGCTACCTTAACCACTGCACCACCCGGGAGGCCCCAAAGGAGATTCCAACTTGTATTGACTCAGGGGGTTGAATACTAAGACATATTAGTGTATTATTCTTCGTAAATGTTTTTACAAATGTTAGAGTTTTTTGGACATTAGTGTATTTTGTGTAATCCATTTTAATCCCACTTTGTAACACAACAAAATGTTGAAAAAGTCACTGAGTGTGAATACTTTCTGAAGGCACTGTATCTACCACTACCAGTATACCAGCCCTGTACATTGTAAATATGATTTTGGCACTGACCTTGGAACTGACTTTGTATATAGATTGCTTATTTTCTCGTGTTTTTCTTCTATTTCTCGTGTGTTTTTGTTCTACTTAACTTTTGTATTTTTATAGTACTACTGATATTGATTACTGCATTGCTAGGAAAGAGCTCGCAAGAAAGACATTTCACTGTACTTGTGCATGTGACAATAAAAACTTGAAGGCGAGGTCGGTATCCTCCCAAGGCGAGGTATTAAAAACAGGGGTGTCAATCATTTTGACCTCCCTTTTCGAAAAGAAAAGTGTTATTTTCTAAACAAAATCTCTTTCTCTGAGTACTAGTATTGTATGATATATATTTTTTAGCATAAAGTATAGCTCAGTAATTGAATTATTTTATACAGTAATTTTTGCTGATCTTTATCAAGGGTGTCAATAATTTCTGACTCCACTCCATATCCTTTCCCTGCTCTCTTTCTGAAAATAAATAAATGACTTACTCTCTTTTGCGCTTTAATTCATTTCAGTTGCTTTCCATTTTCTCTCCTGTCATCCCCATGACTGGGTTTACAATGGAGATGAATTGTTTTTCGTTTTACAAGGACAGTGCAGCATTGAAGGTGTCCCCACTGATACAAACTTTGCAGTTTCTTAGTCCCTCCTCCCCTTTTCCCCATTAAGCAGTCTAATGTGGGTCATAAAACGATTGGGTGCCTTCAATAGATTTTTGAAGGGGAAAACCTATGTACGGAAATGGTGTAGTGGTGGTATATTGTGATCTGTTTACAAAACAGACCCTTGTAGTAAGAATGGTAATGATTAGTAAGCTCCTCTAATGGCTGGTTGGGATAATGGGCTGTTTTGTCACCGAAAGCCAAATGTCAGTGTCACCGCCTCTGTCACATACTGTATTAGGATGTATGAACCATATGCATGTAGAAGTAGTGCATCCACCACCGGATGAGTCTATGCATCGAATGAGCTGTCTGTGCAACAAAATAATAATTCACATGGTATGTCCAAAGAAAGGTGAAAAAAGGAAAGGCAGGAAAGGTGGAAATAGAAATGTGATTTCTCTGGTGGTGTTTTCCTCCACTGGCTCAGGAGGGCAGGGCTGGTTACTTGGCTTGTGATTCATAGGCCAGGCTGTTACCACATCACTGGCTTTCATAAGAGAGAGATTATTTTAAAGGTGCCCTCAGCTCTCAATGTTTTTTTTGTTCTCTAGTCGCTTCTTCCTACCCACAATGCATTGCTGCTCGTCCTTAAGTTACAGCTGATCAGGGAGTTAAGAGAAAGGACAGACGCTTGCAGTGGTTGCAGTAGGCTTGTGTTATGGATGCTGTGTGGAGGGAGGCAGGAGGTACATATGCAGGAGCTCACACACATACACAGACACACATGTACACACACACCCCTGGGGACAGCAGACCAAGGGAGTGCAGTTGTCGTTCTCAGTTACTGCTGACAGTAGGGATCCCTCCCTCTATTCCATTCCTCCCTCAGTTCCTCCCTCCCTTTCAGTGTCACTCTCTTTCTACTGCTCTCTCTCTACCTCTTGCTCTAATTGTCTCTGGCTGATTCTCTTTTGCTCACAATTAGTCCACAGTCACACTGTTCCATAAATACGATGGCTAATTAGTGTGTGTGTGTGTGTATAAATACTGAGGCTCTGACTGTGTGTGCGTGTGGGCTATCGGATCAGGTTGCGTAGGTGTTGTGTAGCCTCAGGATTGAGACACACACAGGCTGCTCCTGCATTCAATGTTATTTCCATTAATAGGCTACTTTGTTTTAGTGTGATTGCTATGCGATCAGTACAATTCATAGTCATATCAATAGCACCTGTCATTATAGTATAGAGAAGGCATACATTCATAATATATAAGTATATAAGTTTTTGACTATACTATAATCTAGGCTTTGCAGTGTCTTTGGATGCATCCCAAATGACACTCTATGCCCTATATAGTGCACTAGCTTTGACCAGAGCCCAATGGGCCCTGGTAAAAATAAATGGACTATATAGGGCATAGGGTGCCATTTGGGATGCACCAAAGACACTTCTATGCCTAGATTACTAGCGTAGTATATAGTGCACTATTCACAGTGTACAAAACATTAAGGAACACCTTCCTAATATTAAGTTGCACCCCTTTTTGCCCTCAGAACAGCCTCAATTCGATAGGACGTATTGGGAGAGAGTAGCTCCTTTTTGTACCGACAAGATTGTGGTTATATGAAGAAACCGATAGATTAATATATATCCAAGTAACCAGGAGAGAGTGAGCGGTCCGTTACAGTGGCTTGCAAAAGTCAAATCACATTTTATTTGTCACATACACATGGTTAGCAGATGTTAATGCGAGTGTAGCGAAATGCTTGTGCTTCTAGTTCCGACAATGCAGTAATAACCAACGAGTAATCTAACCTAACAATTTCACAACAACTACCTTATACACACAAGTGGAAATGGATGAAGAATATGTACATAAAGATATATGAATGAGTGATGTTTAACAGTCTGATGGCCTTGAGATAGAAGCTGTTTTTCAGTCTCTCGGTCCCTGCTTTGATGCACCTGTACTGACCTCGCCTTCTGGATGATAGCGGGGTGAACAGGCAGTGGCTCGGGTGGTTGATGTCTTTGATGATCTTTATGGCCTTCCTGTGACATCGGGTGGTGTAGGTGTCCTGGAGGGCAGGTAGTTTGCCCCTGGTGATGCGTTGTGCAGACCTCACGACCCACTGGAGAGCCTTACGGTTGTGGGCGGAGCAGTTGCCGTACCAGGCGGTGATACAGCCCGACAGGATGCTCTCGATTGTGCATCTGTTTGAGTGCTTTTGGTGACGAGCCAAATTTCTTCAGCCTCCTGAGGTTGAAGAGGCGCTGCTGCGCCTTCTTCACCACGCTGTCTGTGTGGGTGGACCAATTCAGTTTTGTATTCAACCCCTTGGCATTTTTCCTATTTTTGTTGCCTTACAACCTGGATTAAAATGGATTTTTCTGGGTCTTTATATCATTTGATTAAACACCCAGATGATTGAAGATGAAAAATATTTTTTTTATTGTCAAACAAACAAGGAATAAGACAAACTGAAAACTTGAGTGTGCATAACTATTCTATTCACCCCCCAAAGTCAATACTTTGTAGAGACACATTTTGCAGCAATTACAGCTGCAAGTCTCTTGGGGTATTTCTCTATAAGGTTGGCACATCCAGCCACTGAGATTTATGCCTATTCTTCAAGGCAAAACTGTTCCAGCTGGATGGGTTCCGCTGGTGTACAGCAATCTTTAAGTCACACCACTGATTCTAAATTGGATTGAGGTCTAGGCTTTGACTAGGCCATTCCAAGACATTTAAATGTTTCCCATTAAACCACTCAAGTGTTGCTTTAGTAGTATGCTTAGGGTCATTGTCCTGATGGAAGGTGAACCTCCGTCCCAGTCTCAAATCTCCTGAAGACTGAAACAGGTTTCCCTCAAGAATTTCCCTGTATTTAGTGCCATCCATCATTCCTTAAATTCTGACAAGTTTCCCAGTCCCTGCCAGTGAAAACATCTCCACAGCATGATGCTGCCACCACCATGCTTCACTGTGGTGATGGTGGGGTGTTGAGTTTGCGACAGACATAGCATTTCCATTGATTGACAAAAAGCTACATTTCAGTCTCATCTGAACAGAGTACCTTCTTCCATATGTTTGGGGAGTCTCCCACCTGCCTTTTGCTTATTTTTTTCTTTAAGCAATGGCTTTTTTCTTGACACTCTTCCGTAAATCCCAGTTCTATGGAATGTACGGCATAAAGTGGTCCTATGGACAGATACTCCAATCTCCACTGTGGAGCTTTGCAGCTCCTTCAGGGTTATCTTTGGTCTCTTTGTTGCCTCTCTGATTAATGCCCTCCTTTCCATTTTTTAATAATGGATTTAATGGTGCTCTGTGGGATGTTCAAAGTTTCTGGTATTTTTTTTATAGCTCAACCCTGATCTGTACTTCTCCACAACTTTGTCCCTGACCTGTTTGGAGAGCTCCTTGGTCAGAATAGGTGTATATATATACTGAGATCATGTGACACTTAGATTGCACACAGATGGACTTTATTTAACTAGTTATGTGACCTCTGAAGGTAATTGGTTGCACCAGATATTTTTAGGGGCTTCATAGCAAAGGGGGTGAATACATATATACGCACCACTTTTCAGTTTTGTATTTTCTGGATTTTCTTTTAAACAAATACTTTTTTTCATTTCACTACACCAATTTGGACTATTTTGTGTATGTCCATTACATGAAATCCAAAAAAAAATCGATTTAAATTACAGGTTGTAATGCAACAAAATTGGAAAAACACCAAATGGGGATGAATACTTTTGCAAGGCACTGTATTCACAACAGTGAACCAATCTGTGAGTAAAGTGACACTGAGACTCGAAACCAGCACGCCATGGCTTCCCTTAGAGGAAAAGTCAAAGAACAACTTGGAGACGCAAATAAGAGCAGCTGCCAGCTGAATTATATCCATAAAATCCTCTCTAAATCTGTTGTTAAAAAAGTAGATTTGCTCGAAAGGAAAGTAGTCTATCGAGTCAGATATGCATATACAGCTTATATCAGAAGAGCTTGGCATGGATTATGTCACCGGATGGTCTGGAGCGATGTCTTCGGATCAGCATGAACCAGAAGAACCCTAAATAATTAAACATTCTTAGGACACAGGAGGGGAAGGACATCAAGGTCCAGGGCCAGTCCATTTGATTCATCCAGGACCTTTCTGCTAGACTGAGTAAAATACTCCAGCAATTAATTTCTATTGGACAGTCACTGGAGGAAAAAGGAATCAAGTCTCAACTCCGATTCCCGGCAGTACTGTGGGTATGGAAGGGAACACAGAGAATGGAGTTCACAAGCATCGATGAAGCCCTGAACAGGTTGCAGGAAAGCTTTCCAGTTGAAAGAGAGCCCAGTGCCCTGAGGAGAGGCAGAAGCAGAAAAAAACAGATAAGCACACTAGGCTACATACAGTGATGCCCAAGACCAGCTTATTGTAAGTTGAGACAACATTCCTCCCCCTTCCCCTAATACAATTTAGACTCTTGTCCCCAAGTAGCTGTTTTTCTCTAGGAAGTATCAATAGACTTAGCTGATGCCAATCAGATACATGGGCACTGAAAGGACAATATAAAATAGTAAATATAGCATGTAAGTCAATTGTTCTGTGTGTGTGTGAGTGGGTGTATGTGTGGGTATGTGTCTGTGCATATGAATGGGAGAGTGGATGTGTGTGGGCGGGAGAAATGTGACAAGGCGTGGGTTTTAGAGAGACAAAAGAGGTAATTAGAAACAACAATGAGATTAATGATAATTTTTAAAGTTTCTATGAACATTTATATAAATCAGAATTAAACAACAGTTGGATGGATCCTATAGCCTTCTTAGACTCAACAACTCTGAAGTAACTATCAGCAGACAAAAAAAATAATCATTAAAAACATGTCACCCAGGATGAAATATTAGATACTGTTAAAACATTTGCCTGCACAAAAGCACCAGGAATGGATGGCTTTCTCATAGAAATCTATTCAACATTTTGTGACAAAGTAGCCACCTTATTTACACATGACAACACACGTCACTTAATTCAGTACTCCCTAGTTGCATGTATCAAACAGTTAATTCAGTTATATTAAAACCAGGAAAATCTGGAGTCCCTTGCTGATTCATAAATGTAATTAATTGTGACAATAAAATAATAACAAAGCTTATAAGCAATAGAATGGCAAAAATATTACCAGACTTGATACATATTAATCAAACTGGGTTTATTAACCTGTTGCGTCTACCAAACCCGGATCCGGGATTCTATTTACAGACCTAAGCTCATTACCATAACGCAACGTTAACTATTCATGAAAATCGCAAATGAAATAAATATGCCATCTCTCAAGCTTAGCCTTTTGTAAACAACACTGTCATCTCAGATTTTCAAAATATGCTTCTCAACCATAGGAAAACAATCATTTGTGTAAAAGTGGCTAGCTAGCGTAGCATTTAGCGTTAGCATTAGCGTTAGCATCCAGCACGCAAGATTTCAACAAAAACATAAAAGCCTTCAAATAAAATCATTTACCTTTGAAGAACTTCGGATGTTTTCAATGAGGAGACTCTCAGTTAGATAGCAGATGCTCAGTTTTTCCAAAAAAGATTCTTTGTGAATTCGAAATAGCTCCGTTTTCTACATCACATTTGGCTACCAAAAAAAAAACGCAAATTCAGTCCTCAAGACGCGAACTTTTTTCCAAATTAACTCCATAATATCGACTGAAAACATGGCAAACGTGGTTTAGAATCAATCCTCAAGGTGTTTTTCACATATCTCTTCAATGATATATCGTTCGTGGAAGCATGGTTTCTCCCCTCAATCAAATGGAAAAGTACAAGCAGCTGGCGTTTGCGCACCGAATTCCACGCAGGACACCAGGCGGACACTTGGAAAATGTAGTCTCTTATGGTCAATCTTCCAATGATATGCCTACAAATACGTCACAATGCTGCTAACACCTTGGGGGAACGACAGAAAGTGTAGGCTCATTCCTTGCGCAATCACAGCCATATAAGGAGACAATGGAAAACAGAGCTTCAGAGATTCTGCTCATTTCCTGGTTGACGCATCATCTTGGTTTCGCCTGTAGAATGAGTTCTGGGGCACTTACAGACAATATCTTTGCAGATTCTGAAACTTCAGAGTGTTTTCTTTCAAAAACTGTCAAGAATATGCATAGTCGAGCATCTTTTCGTGACAAGATATCGCGCTTAAAACGGGAACGTTTTTTATCCAAAAATGAAATAGCGCCCCTAGAGATCAGAGGTTAAAAATAGACACTTACTGTACAAACAAATACAAGAACATGTTCCAGTTTAAACCTCCTTAAGGATTCCGTAGGATCGGTGTGTCCCTATACCGGGACGGTTGTTGCTAACGTGCGCTAATGTGACTAGAATGACATTGTAAGTAACAGCAAACTTTCCAGGACATAGACATGTCTTACATGGGCAGAAAGCTTAAATTATTGTTAATCTAACTGCACTGTCCATTTCGTTGTTTGTATAGAGTGCACAACAACAAAACACTTATCACAGCAACTGGTTTGATACATTCACCTCTGAAGGTAAACCATGTACTTACATTCAGTAATCTTGCTCTGATTTGTCATCCTGAGGGTCCCAGAGATAAAAATGTAGCATAGTTTTGTTCGATAAAATCAGTTTTTATATTCAAATGTGGGAACTGGGTTCTACAGTTTGAAGCCCTGCTGTCTCTGGCTCCACACCCACCCCTCCCGGCCATCTAGATGTGTGAAAGTTAGTGTATAAGCTAATGATCCATTATGCATGACATTTCTGGGAGTGTGTAAACTTACATTTTGTATTACCATATCATTTTTGTATGTTCTCTATAGTTCTGTACATGAAAATGTATAAATTGACCATTTTTAGGCAGACTTGATAGAAAATATTGTGCAGTATTGCAACACTTCATTGGATCAATCTGAAACTTTGCACACACACCGCTGCCATCTCCTGGCCAAGATCAAATATGTCTCTAGACTCCTATATTATATTATGGCCTTTCTCTTGCATTTCAAAGATGATGAAACAAAAATAAATAATAGGAAACACATGGATTTTTTTCTTTGCATTATCTTTTACCAGATCTAATGTGTTATATTCTCCTACATTAATTTCACATTTCCACAAATTTCAGTGTTTCCTTTCAAATGGTATCAAGAATATGCATATCCTTGCTTCAGGTCCTGAGCTACAGGCAGTTAGATTTGGGTATGTCATTTTAGGCAAAAATTTAAAAAACTGGTCTGATTCTTAAGACGTACAATACGCAAAAAAAATGGATATAGATTTATCAATAATGGCTGTTGATGTGGAAAAGGCTTCACATCGTCTTGAATGGCCTTTTCTATTCAAAACGTTGAAGTTTTCAACTTCCAGCTAAATTAATAAATATTGTATAAATGTTCTAAAGCAAAAATATACACAAATAATACATTATTTTATTATATTGCTTTACAAAGCGGCACAAGACAGGGATGTCCCCCCTCCTGTTTGTACTGTATTGAACCAGTTGCAGAAAGAAAATGACAGGACCCAAACGTAACAGGTTCCAGTATTGGTAAACATGAATTTAAACTAAACTAATTTGCATCACCTGATATACCTGACCAATACTGAACTCAATGTCCCCTTTGCAAAAAATATTTTCAGAATACAAAAAAACCTCCTGTTATAAAGTTAACATGGGAAAAAATAAAGAAATAATGGCAATGAGAAAAATATTAACTCGATCTACAGCAATCCTTTAAGACCACAAAAAACTTTTTTTCTTCTCTGTTCTACCAATTACCCCACCGAAGACATCATTTTAAAAAAGTATACTCGGTCATAAGACTTTTTTTATATGGGCAAATAAAATTCTGAGAATAAAAAGGAAAGTTTTACATCTTCCTAATTCTTAGGGTGGTTTTAACTCGCTACCCAAGGCTTTTACTTATAACATATAGTTAAATGCACTGAGGAACAATGGGTACATATTGAAGATGCGCATGCTCATCCCCAGCATTGAAGGTCCCCAAGAACAGAGTGGCCTCCATCATTCTTAAATGGAAGAAGTTTAGAACCTTCCAGAAGGACAACCATCTCTGCAGCACAATCCACCAATCATGCCTTTATGCTAGAGTGGCCAGACAGAAGCCACTTCTCAGTAAAAGGCACACGATAACCCTCTTGGAGTTTGCCAAGAGGCACCTAAAGGACTCTCAGACCATGAGATACAAGATTCTCTGGTCTGATGAAACCAAGATTGAACTCGTTGGCCTGAATGCCAAGCGTCACGTCTGGAGGAAACCTGGCACCCTCCCTACAGTGAAGCATGGTGGTGGCAGCATCATGCTGTGAGGATGTTTTCAGTGGCAGGGACTGGGAGATCAGTCAGAATTGAGGGAAAGATGAACGGAGCAAAGTACAGAGAGATCCTTGATGAAAAATGTTGTAGCGTCATACCCAAGAAGTATTTTTTACTGTAATCGCTGTCAAAGGGGCTTCAACAAAGTACTGAGTAAAAGGGTCTGAATACTTATGTAAATGTGATATTTCAGTTGTTTTAATACATTTGCAAAAATGTATGCTTTATCATTATGGGGTACTGTGTGTAGTTTGCTTATGATAAAAACAACAATTTAATCCATTTTAGAATAAGGCTGTAATGTAAAAAAAATGTGGAAAAAGCCAAGAGAAAGATTCTAATTCATTTTCTAAAAACCCAACAGACCTGAATACTCTCTTAATGTATGTATTTTTAATTTAACCTTTATATACCTAGGCAAGTCAGTTAAGAACAAATTCTTATTTTACAATGACGGCCTACTCCGGCCAAACCTTCCCCTAACCCTGACGACGCTGGGCCAATTGTGCACCGCCCTATGGAACTCCTGATCACGGTCGGTTGTGATACAGCCCGGGATCGAACCAGGGTCTGTGATGCCTCTAGCGCTGAGATGCAGTGCCTTAGACCACTGAGCCACTTTGGAGCATTATACGTGGATGGGTTGCATCCACTACATTGCCCAATCCATATGTTTTATGAATCCGGTGCAGGAGGGTGGTTTAGGGCTGTAAATCACTGTGACAGGGATGTGGGGAGATGGAGGCTCCATAGAGTAATAAACTGATTTTTCTCCTCCACACAGGCACTCTGGAACACTGTCTTTTTGCTGTCCTCCCTTTGCCCTTCCATCTCACAACACACACATTCACTTGTATACTAATGTGCATTCATGTACATATACACACTCACACGCGTGCTACACTCACTCACTCACTCACTCACTCACTCACTCACTCACTCACTCACTCAGTCAGTGGATGATGTTCTAAATAGCTTCTGTTCTCTGTCCTCAGGCTATCCTGCAGGTTATCCTCAGGCTCCTACCTACACACCCAACCTCTACCAGACTGGCAGCCCAGGCTATCCCCAAGGTAAGAACACACATGCACACATGAACATACACGGAAACACACATCCGCGGAAACACACATCCGCGCAAGCACACAGACATGCTTGCAAGCACACACAGACATGCACATAAGCACAGACAAGCCTGCGCACACACAGTTTTATCAAACTAGAAATCCACTCTATCTCCGCAGGTAAGAATATACACACATGTAATAGAACACACACTACATGAATCAGATTGCTGGTGCATGCTATTCAAAGGTAAGAACACCTGCATGCACAGTTCTTGAGTGCATCACTCACAGCACTCCCGCAGAACGCCAGAACGTCTCAATCCACATATTCACAGTATTCATGGAATGGGATCTAGACATTGTCATGTGTCTAATCTTGGCACCTACTCAGAACGTGGAAGGAAAAGGTGAATTTGCCCCTAGACACTGATCTTGGATCAATTTGGCATTTTCCCCACTAATGGTTAAGATTAGGTGAGAGGATGCTGATCCAAGACCTGTACCTATGGGAAACTTCACCCCAGAGCCTTCACAATGCCTTGAGTACTCTTATGTAGAGCTGCTAAAGAGGCTTTGTTCATATTGCATCCACACAGTGCTCTAGAAAGTTCTGTTCAGATTCCCTGTGTGTGTGTGTGTGTGTGTGTGTGTGTGTGTGTGTGTGTGTGTGCTGTGTGCTGTGTGCTGTGTGTTAAGTCATAGGGAATACATGTTGGCCATGGCCACAAAAAAGATTGTTAATAAGATAATTCCTAATTTATTTTCTGTTTTATTTGGATAAACGATTTTCAGATGTAGGCCTTAGTATGGTTGTTGGTTAAGTTTGCCCTTTGTTGTTAGATGATGGCTTGAGATGTTTGTCACTTAGTGAAACTGAAATAACCTGGGGTTGAATTGGCTTTTTATTATCGTAAATACTGTAATACTATTTATCATTGAGATGGCTAGAAGCAGGTCTCTCTATCACCTCCTTGTGCTAGCTAGTACACATGAATATAGTTCCAATGTAATGCATCTCTCAACCCCTGTGCATGGAGAGGGAAGGGTTAGGTAGATACAAGGGTTGGGGTCAATTCCTTTTAAATTCAGTAAGTACATTTCAATTCAAATGTCATCCATGGTTCTCTATGAGAAAAAATTGTACCTGAAATTTCAGTTTACTTCCTGAATTGTCTGAACTGAGATGGAATTAACCCTAGCTGTGGTAGCTAGTAGTTTGTGTCGTGGTTGGTGGTGATCCATATTTGTTATGTGTAGTGGTTTTACTGCATTTCTCCTGGAGCTCCAGTGGGTTTGATGGGCTTCAAAGAGTGTAGTGAAATAGGTCAGTGAGAGCTGTGACAGCTGTGCCATGTTGTCGTCGACAGTGCAGTGCAGCACTGCCTTTACTGGGATGGGTCATGTTTACTAGGCATGAAACACAAGAAAATACGTCCAAAACTAAGCCCAAGTTCTGCAATAGATGAGTGTGTGTGTTGATTGTGTGAAACGTTATGTATTCTACTGTATATGTGTACTCTCTGTGTATGTACTCTCTGTGTGTGCACACTTTGTGTATGTACTATATTTCTGTGTGTGTGTGTGTGTGTGTAAAGTGCCTAGTGAAAGTCTACAGTCTTCACATTTTGCTGCCTTAAAATGTAATCTAAAAATGTATTTGAAAATGTTTTCCTTCCAATGTACACAACGTACTCCACATTTCAAAGTTAAATATAAATTATACAACATTTTCCTAATTAATACAAATTATAAAACAAAGATGTATTGATTGTGTATGTCTTCACACCCCAGAGTTAATACTTGGTGGTAGCACCTTTGGCAGCCATTACAGCTGTGAATAATTTTGAATATGATTCAACAAACTTTGCAAAACTCTTAGGTCAACATATATCCATTGTTTTTGTCAAAATTGCTCAAGCTCAGTAAATTTGGTTGGGAGTCATTGATTCACAGCAACATTCAAATTATCTCTGATTTTCAAACAGGTTAAAGTCAGGACTGAGACTGGACCATTGATGAACAGTTGACACCATTCTGGTGTGACTTTGGCATAAACATTTGTAATTTTCCCGCTGAAAAATCCCAGGGTTAGGTATTCCGAAGACTGAGGCAGGTTTTCCTCTAACTTTTTATCTGGGGTTTACTCCTTTCATATTTATTTTGATCCTAACAAACTCCCCAGTTTCCTTCCAATGACAAACATACCAATAACATGATGCTGCCACTAAAATACCAGAAAATATTTTATTTTTCTTTCACTTTGAAAATGTAGAGTAAATTCTATAGATTGGTAGGAAAATTATAATTTGTTACATTTAAAAATAATAATAATTTCAAGGCAGAAAAATTTTAAGACTGCAAGGGGTGTGTAGACTTTCTCTAGTGACTGTATGTGTACTGTTTAATCTGTGTGAATTCTCTGTGAGTGCTTGTGTGAGTTCATTTGCATGCGGTGTGTGTTATATTACTATCTATCCATGTCTGTCTTCTGTGTCTCTCTCTCTGTGTTCTATTGTATGTGTGTGTGTGTGGGTGTGTGTGTAATCTCTCTGTGTCTGTGTCTGGGACAGTGCTGCTGGTGAAGCAGGGCTGGCCCCAGGCCTCCGGTGCTGCAGGGGCCCTAGAGGGCTCCTATGACCTGGCCATGGACGCGGGCTCAGAGGGCCGCCAGTACCAGGCCTCAGCCGCAGCTTTCAGTAAATATGACCCTATGTACTCTACACACTCACACACAAACACAGATCCTATATGTATGCACACAGACATACACACACGTTTGTACGCACACACAGATGTATGTACACACATGTTGCACACGCTGGCATGGCTGGGGTACATTCAATGCTGGACTGGGTTTTTGAGCTGTTGGGAAATGGGTTAGGAAAAGGTTTGGAGTAGGACAGGCCGTATAAAGATGTGAGGTAGTGAGTGAAATCACAGGGGCAAGTGACATCTTAGGGGAAGGGGCTGTGTGTTGGCATCATGCTTGGTTTTGTGCTGTGCTGTATCATATAACACGCATGCTGGCTACTGCAGCAAACGTTCTTCTCATATAGGAAAACAATGTTTCAGTTGGATAGGTAATGTGTGTTTCAGTCATGAAAGTGATTTGGTGGTGTCCTGTCACCCACCAGAACGGACAGTTATGTGTGTGCGTGTGCCTGTGGGTGTTTTGAGTATTATTTGTTTTGGTTAACATTCTGTGTGTAGTTAGTCATCGCTAAGTTGTCTAACATGTGAAATGTTCACCATTGCAGTTGACTGCCGACTGATAAATATACAAATTACCGTGCGCCACAATAACTACTAATTATTATTTGTAGATCAGTCGGTCACAATTTACCAAAACTGCATCACGTCTGCTGCAATGTCGAACAAACCCAGCAGGTTGAGGTTTATTGTAATGAGTCTTGTCCTGGGGGAAGAACTGAGGGATTTCCCCTTAGAAAGGCCAGCTGCAAAGTCAACATTTTGATATATTGTTAAAAATTCATGAAAGCAAAAATTATGTTTTTGCTCTTAATTTAAGGTTAGGGTTAGGCATTAGGTTTAGCAGTGTGATTCGGGTTAGGTTTAAAGTCAGATTTTGTGGCTTTGCCAGCTAGTGACAACTGCAGAGCTGTTTTCTGAACAAGATTCATGATGAAAAACACTTTGGGCATTCATACCGCTGGTTCTGCTTCAAGTCTATGGAAACCATAGACTTAGATAGACAATGCATCATTATATCTGTCCCATTATGGCGTCTGTGACAGCATGGGCAGCACGCCATTGAGACCTTTTTTATTTTACTGCTATGCGTTGGCAAACTGAAAGGGTGCACACTGCCATCTAGAGTCTGTTGTTTGAACAAGTATAAAGCCAAGGTTGGCAATTTACTTGTCACCTGTAGTTATGGAGTATAATTCATTGGCTGATGCCTCAGGGGGACCTGGATGGAATTATGTGATCCTTCCTTAAAACTTCTTAGGGCTGAAATCCCGTTAACGGGATCGATATGACAACAGCCAGTGAAAGTGCAGGGCGCCAAATTCAAAACAACAGAAATCTCATAATTAAATTAAAACATATACCGTTTTAAAGGTAATCTTGTTTTTAATCCCACCACAGTGTCCGATTTCAAATAGGCTTTACAGCGAAAGCACCACAAACGATTGTTAGGTCAGAGCCAAGCCACAGAAAAACAGCCATTTTTTCCAGCCAAAGAGAGGAGTCACAAAACGCACAAATAGAGATAAAATGTATCACTAACCGTTTATAATCTTCATCAGATGACACTCCTAGGACTTCATGTTACACAATACATGTATGTTTTGTTTGATAAAGTTCATATTTATATAAAAAAAATCTGAGTTTACATTGGCGCGTTACGTTCAGTAGTTCCAAAAACATCCGGTGATTTGGCAGAGAGCCACATCAATTTACAGAAATACTCATCCTAAATGTTGCTGAAAATACAAGTGTTATACATGGAATTAGAGATATACTTCTTAATGCAACCGCTGTGTCAGATTTCAAAAAAGCTTTACGGAAACGGCAAACCATGCAATAATCTGAGAACGGCGTTCAGAAAACAAATAAATATATCCTCCATGTTGGAGTCAACAGAAATAACATTATAAATATTCACTTACCTTTGATGATCTTCATCAGAATGCACTCCCAGGAATCCCAGTTCCACAATAAATGTTTGATTTGTTCGATAGTGTCCATCATTTATGTCCAAATAGCTTCTTTTGTTAGGGTGTTTAGTGCACAAATCCAAACGCGCGTTCAGATCCAGCCGAACGTCGGACGAAAAGTTATATTACAGGTCGTAGAAACATTTCAAACTAAGTATAGAATCTATCTTTAGGATGTTTTTATCATAAGTCTTCAATAACGCTCCAACCGGAGAATTCCTATGTCTGTAGAAAAGCAAAGGAACGCAGCTCCCTCATGTGAAATGCGCGTGACCAGCGTGTGGCTCTCTGCCAGACCTCTGACTCATTCCCTCTCATTTGGCCTCACTTTACAGTAGAAGCCTCAAACAAGTTTCTAAAGACTGTTGACATCTAGTGGAAGCCTTAGGATGTACAACAACCAGTATCCCACTATCTTTAATAGGGGCTGAGTTGAAAACCTACAAGCCTCAGATTTCCCACTTCCTGTTTGGATTTTTTCTCAGGTTTTTGCCTGCCATATGAGTTCTGGTTATAGTCACAGACATCATTCAAACAGTTTTAGAAACTTCAGTGTTTTCTATCCAGTACTGCTAATAATATGCATATATTAGCAACTGGGACTGAGGAGCAGACAGTTTACTCTGGGCACCTTATTAATCCAAGCTACTCAATACTGCCCCCAGCCATAAGAAGTTAACCCATAGGAAGTCCCAGCCAGTTGACTACTTCAAAAACGTGAAAGTACTCAGTGGCTCTGCCCATGCTAAAACAGGCTTTTGGGCTCTAGAGTCCTATATCTACCTCTGTGGAAGAAACTCAGCAGATAGTGTTCATGGGTAGTGTAGTTCTGCATGACCAACTCCATGGTCCAGGGACTAGATAACCTCATACACTTATATGCATGGTTGACATCATTTACATGTCTTGAGCCCTCATCATTTTGTATCATTGAAAGGGGTTAATGGTAGAAGATGAGTAGTCACCTTGTATCTCCCAAGTTAGGCCTAGATAAGCTATCACTACAAATGGACTAATTAATTTATATGTATATTGTATAATGATATATTTTATATATTTTTGCCAAAGGTAACTGACAAAATAATGGAAACGCTTGAGTAAATGAGGGATTCAAAGTATATTCAAAGCAGGTGCTTCCACACAGGTGTGGTTCCTGAGTTAATTAAGCAATTAACATGCCATCATGCTTAGGGTCATGTATTAAAATGCTGGGTAGACCATTATTTTGTCTACCGTGGCTATGACCCCAAGGGTTGACAATGCCCCCATCCACAGGTCACGGGGTGGTCACTGAATGGTTTGATGAGCATGAAAAATATGTAAGCCCATATACCATGGCCGGCACAGTCACCAGATCTCAACCCTGTAAACCTTAGAGAGGATCTCATGTCAAATGCTGTTAATGTAATTGGCTACAGGTTCACCTGCCTCACCTAAAGCCCGTTCTGGTGGGAAGCTGCTACAGACCACCAAGTGTTAACAGTTAGTATCTGGATAATATGTGTGAAAGGCTTGATAATATATGTGATATCAACAGAGGTATATTTTCTGGGTGATCTTAATATTGACTGGCTGCTCACTCAAGAAAAAGCTTCAAACTGTAACCATGCCTGCAACCTGGTTCAGGTTATCGATCAGTCAACCTACCATGGCATTTACAAACAGAACAGGAATAAAATCATCCACATGTATTGATCACATCTTCACTAATGCTGCATAAATCTGCTCTAAAGCAGTATCCAAATCCATTGGATTTAGTGATCATTATATAGTAGCCATATCTAGGAAAACCAAAGTTTCAAAGGCTGGGCCTAATATAGTGTATAAGAGGTCATATAATAAGTGTTGTAGTGATTCCTAGCCTTGAGTCTTCTTGTGTATGACATTTGGGCAGGTTCTACCATTCTTCTCTGCAGATCCTCTCAAGTTATATCAGGGTGGATGGGGAGTGTTGCTGCACAGCTATTTTCAGGTCTCTCCAGAGATGTCAGTTTGGGTTCAAGTCCGGGCTCTGGCTGGGCCACTCAAGGACATTCAGAGACTTGTCCCGAAGCCACTCTTGCATTGTCTTGACTTTGTGCTTAGGGTTGTTGTCCTGTTGGAAGGTGAACCTTCACCCCAGTCTGATATCCTGAGTGCTCTCAAGCAGGTTTTCATCAAGGATCTCTCTGTACTTTGCTCCGTTTATCTTTCCCTCAGCCTGACTAGTCTCCCAGTCCCTGCCACTGAAAAACATCCCCACAGCATGATGCTGCCACCACAATGCTTCACTGTAGGGATGGTGCCAGGTTTCCTCCAGACTTGACGCTTGGCATTCAGGCCAACGAGTTCAATCTTGGTTTCATCAGACCAGAGAATCTTGTTTCTCAAGGTCTGAGAGTCCTTTAGGTGCATTTTGGCAAACTCCAAGAGGGCTGTCATGTGCCTGTTACTGAGGAGTGGCTTCCGTCTAGCCACTCTACCATAAAGGCCTGATTGGTGGAGTGCTGCAGAGATGGTTGTCCTTCTGGAAGTTTCTGACCTCTCCACAGAAGAACTCCAGAGCTTTATCAGAGTGACCATCGACTTCTTGGTCACCTCCCTGACCAAGGCCCTGCTCCCCAATTTCTCAGTTTGTCCCAGCAGCCAGCTCTAGGAAGAGTCTTAGTGGTTCCAAACTTCTTCCATTTAAGAATGATGATGGCCACTGTGTTCTTGGGGACCTTCAATGCTGCAGACATTTGTTGGTATCCGTCCCCAGATCTGTGCCTTAACAAAATCCTGTCTCGAAGATCAATGGGCAATTCTTTCGACCTCATGGCTTGGTGTTTGCTCTGACATGCACGGTCAACTTTGGAACCTTACATAGACAGGTGTGTGCCTTTCCAGATCATGTCCAATCAATAGAATTTAACACAGGTGGATTCCAATCAAGTTGTTGAAACATCTCAAGCATTATCGATGGAAACAGGATGCACCTATTGAATTAAAGTAGAGCTAGAAAATTATATATCATACACTGCATTTGAGGAACAATGGGGAAAGTAATTCTGCTTTGAAAGTTGATCAACCCCATTAAAAAAAAGTCCCTTGAATGTTTTGGTACACCTACTGGCGAGTTGTGCATGTTGTTACACGTGGTCTGCTACTGCAAGGACGGTCAGCTGTCCGTCCTGTCTCCTTGTAGCTCTGTCTTAGGTGTCTCACAGTACGGACATGGCAATTTATTGCCCTGGCCACATCTGCAGTCCTCATGCCTCCTTGCAGCATGCCTAAGTCACGTTCACGCAGATGAGCAGGGACCCTGGGCATCTTTCTTTTGGTGTTTTTCAGAGTCAGTAGAAAGGACTCTTTAGTGTCCTAAGTTTTCATAACTGTGACTTTAATTGCCTACCGTCTGTAAGCTGTTAGTGTCTTAACGATCGTTCCACAGGTGCATGTTCATGGTTCATTGAACAATCATGGGAAACCGTGTTTAAACCCTTTACAATGAAGATCTGTGAAGTTTTGGGATTTTTACGAATTATCTTTGAAAGACAGGGTCCTGAAGATGTCCTGAGTTTAGTTAGGTAACTATAGCTTCTGAAACAGATAGTTGTTTTGCTATGTTTTTGTGGAAGAACATTGTTTTCACCCATGAGCTTTTTATGACCAGCACTGTAGGTGCGCAAGACAACTTTTACCAGCATCATAGCGTACGTATTGATGAATAGTTGTGATAATTGAAATACGAGTGGTAGTGTAATCAATGTGTAATAACTACGTAAAAATGTTATGAACGCATTAAATTATTATGTGACATGCAGTCATATTCAGGTCCTGATTGGTCAACAAGCTTATTTGACACGCAAAGACCCAAACAGCGTTCCATAGTATGAGAAATCCTGGTTGAGAATGAAACGACTGAACAAATGAACAACGAAACAGCACAGCAAGTAGGTGAAAGAAATAGGTTTGATTATGTTTTACTGGTAATGGGGACATACGTAAATGCCAACAAAATAACTTTTTGGTGTGTGTGTGTAACCTTTATTTAACAAGGCAAGTCAGTTAAGAACAAATTCTTATTTACAAATGACGGCCTACCTTGGCCAAACCCGGACGACGCTGGGCCAATTGTGCACCGCCCCTATGGGACTCCCAATAACAGCCGGATGTGATACAGCTTAGATTCGAACCGGTGACCGTAGTGACGCCTCTTGCACTGAGATGTAGTGCCTTAGACCACTGTGTATGTTTGTGTGTTTCTATTTAACTGTACTAGATTGCTTAAATGGCTGCTAAAATTAAAAAATATATTTTATTGGTATTGTGTTTATTTGGTAAGGAAAATATTGGATATCGGTATCAGCCAATAATGTCATAGCGGTGCATCACTAGCTTGGACCAGGTTAGTTTGTTGTTGATGTGGATGCCAAGGAACTTGAAGCTCTCAATCTGCTCCACTGGTAGGCAGGCTCGTGTCACTGGCCAGCTCTCGGCTGTGCTTCCCTTTGTAGTCTGTATTAGGGTGAGGGAGAGCTTTGCATGCGTCTCTGTGTGTGGAGTACCCCTATTGTTGCACTTTTAACATTCTGTTAGAAATTAGGTAAAAACTGATTTAATTAAATATCCCTGTATTAAAATTCCCCGGCTTCTAGGAGCGCCGCCTCTGGATGAGCATTTTCCTGTTTGCTTATGGTGGAATACAGCTCATTGAGTGCGGTTTTAGTGCCAGCTTCGGTCTGTGGTGGTATGTAGACAGCTACGAAAAATACTCTATCTACCTAGAGAGTTTATCTGTATCTCATGATAAGCTGTAGACCACACTACCTCAGACGAGCAAAACCTTGAGACTTTCTTAGATATCGTACACAAGCTGTTGTTTACAAATATGCACAGGCCCCTGCCCCGTGTCTTACCAGAGGCTGCTGTTCTATCCTGCCGATTAGTGTATAACCAGCCAGTTGTTTGTTATCGATGTCGGCTTTCAGCCACGACTCTGTGAAACATAAGATATTACGGTTTTTAATGTCCCGCTGGTAGGATATACGTGCTTTCAGTTCGTCCCATTTATTTTCCAGCGATTGAACGTTAGCTAACAGTACAAGGCACCACAATATCTTTCCAAAAATCTCAGTTTTTCTCCAGCAAATGACGGGGATGAGGGCCTGTTTGGGTGTTTGGAGTATATCCTTCCCGTCCGACTCATTAAAGAAAAATTATTAGTCCAATTCGAAGTGAGTAAATTGCTGTTCTGATGTCCAGAAGCTCTTTTCGGTCATAAGAGACGGTAGCAGCAACATCATGTACAAAATAAGTTACAGGTGGTGGGTTTGGCCTTCGAAAGAACAATGCATATGCAGAAAATACCTTAACCTCTCTGGGATATGTGAAAGCAAACGATGCTATTATCTGAGGATAGCACCTCCATAAACAAAGAGAGGAACCATTAATTAAACCCTGCAGGCGTGACATAAAATGCAGAATAAAAATATAATTCATGCCTAACCTTTGACAAGCTTCTTTTGTGGGCACTCCAATATGTCCCATAATCATCACAAATGGTCCTTTTGTTCGATTAATTCCGTCTATATATCCAAAATGGCCATTTATTTGGCACGTTTGATCCAGAAAAACACTGGTTCCAACTTGCGCAACGTGACTACAAAATATCTCAAAAGTTACCTGTAAACTTTGCCAAAACATTTCAAACGACTTTTGTAATACAACTTTAGGTATTTTTTAACGTAAATAATCGATAAAATTGAAGACGGGATGATCTGTGTTCAATACAGGAAGAAAACAAACTGTAGCATGCTTTCTGGTTACGCACCTCTATCTACTTCAAGTGACCCTTGTTCAAGATGGCCGTACTTCTTCATTACAAAAAGGAATAACCTCAACCAATTTATAAAGACTGTTGACATCCAGTGGTAGCGATAGGAACTGCAAGAAGGTCCCTTAGAAATCTGGATTCCCAATGAAAACTAGTTGAAAAGAGTGACCTCAAAATATATATCTGAATGGTTTGTCCTCGGGGTTCCGCCTGCTAAATAAGTTCTGTTATACTCAGACATGATTCAAACAGTTTTAGAAACTTCAGAATGTTTTCTATCCAAATCTACTAATACTATGCATATCTTATCTTCTGGGGATGAGTAGCAGGCAGTTGAATTTGGGCATGCATTTCATCCGGACGTGAAAATACTGCCCCCTGTCACCAATCATTTTTTTTTTTTTTTTTTTTCTCTTTTAATAAACGTAGGATAGGCCTAAATTCCCTTCTCTCTCCATTCAATAGGCTATTTATATGATTTTGGGCAAGGCTACTCTACACTTCAGTGTTTTATGCATCCATGGCTTTCTCCAGATCAAACAATGAATGAATCTAACGGAGTTCCATGTCCTAAAGTTGCTACTTTAAAAATAAAAAAATAATTAGTCAGTCTATAGACAGGTTAGCTGAGAACATCACGGAAACGATGTGCAAGCTTCAATAGGACAGAAGGCCATGTGTAACTAGCAGATAGCTAACAACAATGACAAACTGCCATGTGGGGAATTTAAAGTGGCTCGTTTCATCTTGTTCTTAATAGCATGAATTGTTTTGAGTTGTTTTCACTGATGTCATGTCTATGCTAATATGGCTCAAATTAGATATCCAACAACTGTAATGAAGTATTTGAGAATCAGGTGCTCATTGTGCAACTTAATTTGATTTAAATAAACGTTGGAGACCATATATTTTACATGTTGTCAATCTAAGCCAGCCCTGTCTGTTTTGCCCCGTAGTTGCGCACACATTGGATTTGTTGCTAAACAACCAACCCGTCTACAGGCCTAGGCATAGTATAAGGAATGCGCTGAGAGTCAGGAAGCAAGTTCAGGGCGTGAGTGTTTTTAATAAATTAACAAACCATGAAACACAAACAACGCACCGCCATGAAACAGAGTCAATAACACCTGAGGAAAGAACCAAGGGTAGTGACAGATATAGGGAAGATAATCAAAGAGATGGAGTCTAGGTGAGTGTCACGAGGCGCTGGTGCGCTAGACGATGGTGACAGGTATGCGGGATAATCAGCAGCCTAATGAACTAGAGGCTGGAGAGGGAGTATATGTGACACATTGGCTATTCTCAATCACAGATTTCTGAGAGATCAAGAGATTGAACAAACAATACTAAGAGAGGAGGATGAGGCAAATAGTCATTACTATCCAGTTCTGAAGACAGTAGACTTTGCTTCTATCCAGCCCATGATTTATAACTTAACTCACTAAAGGTAAACAGCCCGTTCCTCATCAGTTGACTGTCACTTTTCTCCATAATGTGCGTGCCACACAGATGCAGTGTCACGTGTGCTCCCTCCCCGGCCTCTAGGTCACCAGGCTGCTCATTATGGTGCACACCTGTCACCATCGTTACGCGCACCTGCGCATCATCAGACTCACCTGGACTCCATCACTTCCTTGATTACCTGCCCTCTATATGCCACTACCTTTGGTTCCTTCCCCAGGCATTATTGTTACTGTTTCATGTCTGTGCGTTATTCGTGTTTTGTTTATTGATTAAATCACTCACTCCCTGAACTTGCTTCCCGACTCTCAGCGCACATCGTTACATGCAGACAGACGCACACAAACTTGTTTCATGCTGAAGCTCCGCCAGAAAGGCACTTATAGTAGTCTCTGTCCAGGGTTCCAAAAACATTATCTCTCATGATTCGTACAGTTGTAGCATGTGTTTTTGCGCTATAGCCCAATGGTTTTTTTTAGCTGCATTTTATTTATAAAATATATATGTATGATTATGTTGGCCAATAGAGGGCATTACCATCGTATATCACAATGTTTTGTGAGTATGTAATCGCAAAACAAAAAAAGTTGCCCAACCAGCGCTTTGGAGCAGGCAGAATGTTTTCGTGTTATTTAGTCAGTGAGACTGTTCTGCTCCTTCAATGAGACACTGAATCTCAAGAGAATGACAAATGATCTGAAAACTGAAACTAGGTCTCTCACCCCATCTTTTCTTCCCCTCTGTCTTTCTGCCCCTCGCTTTCTCTTTCTGCATCCCCCCCCCCCTCCCCCGCTTTCTCTCACATCTAGGATACACTGCTGGGACACCCTACAAGGTGCCCCCTGGCCAGTCCAATGGGGCGCCCCCTCCGTACTCCCCATCCCCTAACCCCTACCAGACAGCCATGTACCCAATCAGAAGTGCCTATCCCCAACAGAACCTCTACGCTCAGGTAAGGATCTGACATGGGCTCTATTCACTGGGGTTGGTTGTCTGTTAATATCGCCTATCTGCCTCTATAAGACGTGATTGATTTACTCCCTGTACTTGTTTTTGGATTGTTAGTAGACTGCTAGCTTGCTGAGTAAAATTATCTGTGCTATAAAAGTAAGATAGGCCAATTCTCCCTTTGTTCCTTTTCTCTCACTTCTTTCTCTTCCTCCCTATCCTCTCTCTCTCTCTGCCCACCCTCTCGCTTGCCCTCTCGCTCCTTTATTGTATTATCTCCTTCTCTCTACCTTCTTCCTCTCTCTCCCCTCGCTCCCTATCTCAGATCAATTCAAGATGCTTTATTGCCATGACATACATTCTTCAATATTGAATATTGCCACGGCAATATTCCAAAAACCACTTCTATCTTCTCTTTCTCTCAGGGTGCGTACTACACACAGCCGATGTATGCGGCTCAGCCTCACGTTATCCACCACACAACAGTGGTGCAGCCCAACAGCATCCCCTCCACCCTCTACCCTGCCCCCGTCCAACAACCCCGCTCCAACGGCCATATGGCCATGGGCATGGTAGCCGGCACAACCATGGCCATGTCTGCTGGTAAGAAGTCAACACTCAAAATTCCCAGATTTTCCAGAAATCCCAATTGGAATATTTGTGGAATCAGGAGGTAATAACTAGGAAATACTACAACCAAGATTTCTGTAAAAACCTGGGAATTTTGGGAAAGGTACTTGAATTTTCAACTCTACAAACAACTCAAAAAAATTGTTCACACTATAATTTGCAGTCATGTTTCTGTTTGGGGTGAAGGCTCTGTGTTTATAACAACTTTATAACAGTACTCGGCAACCAGCGTGTTTCCTTAATGATAACTGTCTGTCCATTGTTACCATGGTGACCTCTGTATGTCTGATTGACCCTCTCTGCCCAGGTACTCTGCTGACCACGCCTCAGCATGCCACTCAGCACATCGGTGGGCATCCGGTCACCCTGCCAACGTACCGGCCCCAGGGGACGCCTGGGTATAGCTATGTGCCTCCTCACTGGTAGACCCCACTGGACCCCATTCATGTAAGTTACTGTTCCTATAACCCAATGTTATCCCAGTCTATGGTTAGGAGAGTTAAGGGTCGATGCTTTGATGCGTAAGTGCTTAGATTTTGTATAAATTTTTTATTATGATAACTCATAATAACTAATTTTGAGTAATTGTTACATTTGCTTTTGGAAAATGATTTGCAAGACAAATGTGATATTTTCTTTGAAAATTACCTGTACTGTGTGTATAGATAGACGTGTGTAGTGTGTGGGGCAAAAAAGTATTTAGTCAGCTGAGAGAGAGAGAGGCCTGTAATTTTCATCATAGGTACACTTCAACTATGACATCACATTGTAGGATTTTTAATGAATTTATTTGCAAATTATGGTGGAAAATAAGTATTTGGTCACCTACAAACAAGCAAGATTTCTGGCTCTCTGTTTGAACTTGTTATCAGTATAAAAGACACCTGTCCACAACCTCAAACAGTCACACTCCAAACTCCACTATGGCCAAGACCAAAGAGCTGTCAAAGGACACCAGAAACAAAATGGTAGACCTACACCAGGCTGGGAAGACTGAATCTGCAATAGGTAAGCAGCTTGGTTTGAAGAAATCAACTGTGAGAGCAATTATTAGGAAATGGAAGACATACAAGACCACTGATAATCTCCCTCGATCTGGGGCTCCACGCAAGATCTCACCCCGTGGGGTCAAAATGATCACAAGAACGGTGAGCAAAAATCCCAGAACCACACGGGGGGACCTAGTGACTGACCTGTAGAGAGCTGGGACCAAAGTAACAAAGCCTACCATCAGTAATACACTACGCCGCCAGTGACTCAAATCCTGCAGTGCCAGACGTGTCCCCCTGCTTAAGCCAGTACATGTCCAGGCCCGTCTGAAGTTTGCTAGAGAGCATTTGGATGATCCAGAAGAAGATTGGGAGAATGTCATATGGTCAGATGAAACCAAAATATAACTTTTTGGTTAAAAACTCAACTCGTCGTGTTTGGAGGACAAAGAATGCTGAGTTGCATCCAAAGAACACCATACCTACTGTGAAACATGGGGATGGAAACATCATGCTTTGGGGCTGTTTTTCTGCAAAGGGACCAGGACGACTGATCCGTGTAAAGGAAAGAATGAATGGGGCCATGTATCGTGAGATTTTTTGTGAAAACCTCCTTCCATCAGCAAGGGCATTGAAGATGAAACTTGGCTGGGTCTTTCAGCATGACAATGATCCCAAACACACCGCCCGGGCAACGAAGGAGTGGCTTCGTAAGAAGCATTTCAAGGTCCTGGAGTGGCCTAGCCAGTCTCCAGATCTCAACCCCATAGAAAATCTTTGGAGGGAGTTGAAAGTCCGTGCTGGCCAGAAACAGCCCCAAAACATCACTGCTCTAGAGGAGATCTGCATGGAGGAATGGGCCAAAATAGCAGCAACAGTGTGAAAACCTTGTGAAGACTTACAGAAAACGTTTGACCTCTGTCATTGCCAACAAAGGGTATATAACAAAGTATTGAGATCAACTTTTGTTATTGACCAAATACTTGTTTTCCACCATAATTTGCAAATAAATTCATTAAAAATCCTACAATGTGATTTTCTGGATTTTTTAAATTATTTTGTCTGTCATAGTTGAAGTTTACCTATGATGAAAATTACAGGCCTCATCTTTTTAAGTGGGAGAACTTGCACAATTGGTGGCTGACTAAATACTTTTTTGCCCCACTGTACATATATCACATATATCACATTTACATAACTGTTCAGACCCTTTTCTCAGTACTTTGTTGAAGCCTCAAGTCTTCTTGGGTATGACTTTACAAGCTTGGCACACCTGTTCTTCTCTGCAGATCCTCTCAAGTTATGTCAGGTTGGATGGGTAGAACCCTGCATAGCCATTTTCAGGTCTCTCCAGAGATGTTCGATCGGGTTCAAGTCCGGGCTCTGGCTGAGCCCCTCAAGGTCATCCAGAGACTTGTCCCGAAGCCACTCCTGCGTTGTCTTGGCTGTGTGCTTAAGGTTGTTTTCCTGTTGGAAAGTGAACCTTCTCCCCAGTCTGAGGTCCTGAGTGTTCTGGAGGAGGTTTTCATCAAGGATCTCTCTGTACTTTGCTCCGTTCATCTTTCTCTCAATTCTGACTAGTCTCCCGGTCCCTGCCGCTGAAAAACATCCCCACAGCATGATGCTGCCACCACAATGCTTCACCGTAGAGATGGTGCGAGGTTTCCTCCAGACGTGACACTTGCCATTCAGGCCAAAAAGTTCAATATCGGTTTCGTCAGACCAGAGAATATTGTTTCTCATGGTCTGAGAGTCTTTAGGTGCCTTTAGGTAAAGTCCAAGCGGATTGTCATGTGCCTTTTACTGAGGAGTGGCTTCTGTCTGGCCACTCTACCATAAAGGCCTGATTTGGTGGAGTGCTGCAGAAATGGTTGTCCTTCTGGAAGATTCTCCTGTCTCCACAGAGGAACTCTGGAGGTCTGTCAGAGTGACTATTGGGTTGTTCGTCACCTTCCAGACCAAGGACCTTCTCCGCGGTTCCTCAGTTTGGCGGGACGACCATTTCTAGGTAGAGTCTTGGTGGATCCAAAACTTCTTCCATTTCAGAATGATGCCAGTCACTGTTCTTGGGGACCTTCAATGCTGCAGAAATGTTTCGGTACCCTTCCCCATATTTGTGCCTCGACACAATCCTGTCTCGACCCTCTACGGACAATTCCTTCCACCTCATGGCTTGGTTTTTGCTCTGACATGCACTGTCAACTGTGGGACCTTATATGGACAAGTGTGACTTTCCATATCATGTCCAATCAATTGAATTTACCACAGGTGGACTCCATTCAAGTTGTAGAAACATCTCAAGGATGATCAATGTAAACAGGATGCACCTGAGCTCAATTTCGAGTCTCAAAACAAAACGTCCAAATACTGTAAATAAGGTATTTCTGTTCTTTATTTGTATTTTTTTTTGCAAACATTTCTAAAAAACCTGTTTTCGCGTTCTCATTATGGGATATTGTGTGTAGATGGATGATGAACAAAAAATAATAATTCAATTTTAGAATAAGACTAACATAAAAAAGTGTGGGAAAAGGGAATACTTTCCGAATGCACTGTATATACTTTTCCCACATTTAGTTTGTTACAGCCTTATTCTAAAATTGATTAAATAATACCCCATAATGACAAACCAAAAACAGGTTAGAAATGTTTGCAAATAAATAAAAACTAAAGAACAGAAATAGCTTATTTACAAAGTATTCAGACCCTTTGTTATGAGACTTGAAGTTGAGCTCTGGTACATCCTGTTTCCATGGATCATCCTTGAGATGTTTCTACAACTTGATTGGAGACCACCTGAGGTAAATTCAATTGATTGGACAGTTCCTCTGTGGAGATGGGAGAACCTTCCAGAAGGACAACCATCTCTGCAGCACTCCAACAATCAGGCCTTTATGGTAGAGTGGCCAGACGGAAGCCACTCCTCAGTAATAGGCACATGTCACTCTGACTCTCAGACCATGAGGAACAAGATTCTCTGGTCTGATGAAACCAAGATTGAACTCTTTGGCCAAGCATTACGTCTGGAGGAAACCTGGCACCATCCCTATGGTGAAGCATGTACCTCAGACTGGGACAGGACATTACTTAAACCCGGTCAAACAGCTCTGGAGAGACCTGAAAATAGCTCTGCAGCGACGCTCCCCATTCAACCTGACAGAGCTTGAGAGGATCTGCAGAAAATAATGGGAGAAACTTCCAAAATACAGGTGTGCCAAGCTTGTAGCGTCATACTGAAGAAGAATCAAGGCCGTAATCACTGCCAAAGGTGCTTCAACAAAGTACTATTTAAAGGGTCTGAATACTTATGAAAATGTTATTTCGGTGTTTTATTTGTAATAAATTAGCAAAAATTTCAACAATCTGGTTTTTGCTTTGTCATTATGGGGTATTGTGTGTAGATTGAGAAAAATGTAACTATTTGATCAATTTTAGAATAAGGGTGTAACGTAACAAAATGTGAAAAAAGTCAAGGGGTCTAAATACTTTCCGAATGCACTGTATATAATACATTGTTCATGTGAAATTTTTCTTCTCCATCCCTCCACTTCTCTTCCTCTCTCCATCTCTCTCTGTACCTCTTTCCCCTCAGATCGGGAGTCAATATCACTCACAATAACTCAAGTCTTACATTGGTGCAGGAGGCCTGGCATACAAGCACCAAGTCTGTCTGCAAGAACAAAAAACTAAAGTGCAAGGATCACTTTATGCATTCTTTTGTGATTTGGAAAAGCTGCTTTTTCATGTTTTTATTATTTTTGACCAGCCTCAGTTTTTTGGGGATTAGTTTCTTTGATTTTGACTCTCTCTTATAATCCAGACACACACTGACCAACAGTATGGTACATTTATTGTACATTTGTGCTTATTTTTTATGTTTGTGTGTGTGTGTGTGTGTGTGTGTGTGTGTGTATTTTTGTGTTCTGAACACTGGTTCTGACGCAAAGCCAGTCCCTTCGCCGTGAGAATGTACACGTCTTTGTATGCTGCCAAATTCTAATGTTGGAGAAAAAAATCATACTTTTTCAGGCGAGTACCGGTCGTTTATTTTCCAGTCATTCTTGGGGGGGGGGGGGGGGGAGCACCGTACAAGTGTTACGCCTCAATTTCCTTTCACCCTTTTTGATTTGCCTTCCCATTTGTGTTTACGTTCACACACAATCATCTTCCAGCACAAGATAATAAGGGTCGTCTTCCAGCTTGTAGCAACAGTGCATTAACTTGGCTTCTTTAATATTTTACCCACTATATCAGTCAAGTTGGGTGCACATTTTAGTTTTTTTGCCCTAGCACTACGCAGCTGATTCAAATAACCAACTCATCATCAAGCTTTGATTATTTGAATCAGCTGTGTAGTACTAGGGCAAAAAATTAAATGTGCACCCAGAGGGGACCCCGGAACCAACTTTGGGAAACCCTGCACAAGGAGAAAGACTAATACCGTAAGTACCATAATAGTTACACACCATGTAGAGGATATTTTCAGTAAGTTCAGTGGACATAGTTAGCTTGTAAGTCTACTAGAGTAGAGTAAGAAATTGAAATATCTATACATGACTATATTATATATAGGTATACTGATGTGACA
Organism: Oncorhynchus clarkii lewisi; assembly: GCF_045791955.1. NCBI lineage: Eukaryota > Metazoa > Chordata > Actinopteri > Salmoniformes > Salmonidae > Oncorhynchus > Oncorhynchus clarkii. Next base: position 45,742,787 of record NC_092158.1, read on the forward strand.
GCGAGCGCCTGTGCGCGTTTGTAGTTCTTTTGTACACATAAAAGCTTGCCGAACATGCAAACGCACTCGCATTTAGGTATTTCAGTTGGCATGCGTAAGGTGCGCACTGACACACTTGTTCACAGATATACATTACAGATGTATAGGACATCGCACACATTTTAAAAGTGTAGATGGTATAGGATGCGATGGATCGATGACTGGATAGGGTCTCCCTCGTACCTTGCAGGCTATGTTGTGAACTGAATCCAGTTCTGGTGTCGTATCAACGAAGGTGCATGGAATTTGAGGGGTGAGGCAAATTGTCAGTAGGACCAGGGATAGCTAAGTCAAAGGATTCAAAAGGGATTTTAAAGTCAATAGCTGGCCGACACACATAAGAACAGCAGACTTGAAAGAGGGAGAAAGGAGTACAAGGGGGAAAAGGAAGAAAATAATCTAAATTGTTTAGTGGTCAAGTATCAATACCCATAGCCCTGTGCTGCATGCCTCCCATAAATCTTACAGGCTAGAGATAAGTGTTATTTGCAATAAAGATTCCATGTGATGTCATGTTTACATGTTTAATAGAGATTTAGCCCCTGATCAGAGTGTCATCAGTTCCTCAGGTGACCAGGAGAGGGCAGAAGTGAGGGGTGCAGGGCCCCCTATTCCTTACCAATATAGGGCTCTGGTCAAAAGTAGTGCACTATATAGGGAATAGGTTTTAGAAACCTGACTGACCTCAACACAGATGTGTCCCAAGAGAATTGTGTTCCAGAGAATTGTCATCTGGTCTCTATGTGTATGTTTCTGAATAGTCCATGCAATTGAAACTAGTTCACCAGTCTGGTGAATGCTTTTAAACAATGGCAGGTGGAAAAACACTTTATTTTGGACCTAGGTCTCATACAATTAGTGAAAGGAAACATTTTGTTTGCATGTTGGTCAACCTGCTACCTTGCTAGGCCCTCCCTCCTCTGCCCTCCCTCCCTTCAGAGTAGCTAATAGAACAGGCCCAGGACATCATTGTTTCCAGGGCAGACACCATGGAAGGAAGTTAGGATCATGAAGGGAATCATGCGTATGAGGGATTTTTTTTTTTTTGAAACAGGAAATTGGAGGGAAAAAATGAAATGGTTTCATGTCCCTTTAGTCTGTGGGGCAAAAACTCTATGACTGGGGCACTGGGTTGGGAGAGGTCCGTGTGGGACATGTGTTGACTTCCAAATCGAACCCTAGCCCCCAGGTTTAGGCTCAATTTTATTTAAAATTCCAATTAAATTCTTGAATTCACTATGAAATAGAGAATTTGTTGAATTCACTTTGAATTAAAAAAAATATTTGGAATTTTATGGAATTGTAATTGAATATTTGTTAGTTGATGGAACTAATGTACTTAGTATAAAAAAATGGACTGCAGGATTTGTGTTGAATCATTTCAACATGTAATTTTTGGGGATAATATTGAATTATGAATTGAATGATTGGAATTGACCTAACATTGGAATTGAGAGGAATTTAATTATCTCTGGATTCAATGACTGACCTGGCATTTGAATTGTATTTATTGGAATTTACAGGGAGAGGGAATTGAATTAGTGGAAGTAACCCCAACACTGCTAGCCTCAACTCCCTCCCTAGTCCCTACAACTGCAGACCTGAGAAGATTGGGATAGGTGAATGCAATATGGCTGACATTTCTACCTAGCCAATCAGAAGGCAAGATGAAGCTTTTACAGTAACGCGTACGGTATATTGACCCAGTCCGCCTAGATCCACAGGAGTGGCTAGCGATCCATTTGGAATTTATAAATGGAGTTGGCAAGGAAACAGAGTTCAGCTTGGGTTGAGTTCAGCTTGGGTTGTGAGGAGGAGTTCCATACTCTGTTATTATGGTTCAACACTAGCTTACTGTGTCATGACCACATATCAGTTATCATGTGAGTGTGTAAAAAATGTATTGCACAAACATCTAAAAGTAATAATCTATGCTAAATAACAGGTACTTAGCTCATCTTTTAAGAGACATCTTACGATTTCTTAAGAGTTAATTTAGTTCAGTGCATTTTGATAGTGTACTCTTTGGTCTCAATAAACAACTGTACATTTAAGATATCTGTTGTGAATAATTGCTACTGCTTCTTTCAATCTGTTACAATTAGTTAACCACTACGTACAATTCAAAATGCTATTTTATTTGATGCCACGTTACCTCGCCAGTAAAAAAAAGAACATAAAGGTATCCTGCACCCAAAATATTACAATTTATAGAGTATCATTCACTAGTGAATGGGGTATAGATGTGTGTGTTGACTGTGTGAGGAAAGTTATCAGTGGGCAGTGTGGTATCAGCCCCTCACCTCCCGTGTAGTGTGTCCGTGTGTGTCTGTGCGTGTGAAGCATGTATGCAGTCCTGTGTGAATTTCCTCCCAAAATTGCACTGGTCAGGCTGTAGAGCTAACGTTGCCCAACCTCCACTTTCCCCTGTCAGTAGCATATCACAAAGCCAAATAGGACAAGAACATTGAAGTCTCAAATGTACATTTATTGTGCTACATTTTTTTGGGGAGGGGGGGGCATTAGAGCAAAGAAACACAAACAACCAGACAGCTTTTTTTTTGAGACCATTGACAAATATTGTTTTGTAGTGCTATTCACTAGAACATGTAATGTGATGCAAGAACTGAACAAGGCATATGACTAGTTGCACAGGCCCAAATTTATGTGAATGCTATGCTGAGTGCTAAATATCTGGAGGTTCAAAACCTCCAAAATAACCATGTGTACTACGAGTATAACCTCTGTGTTTAAAAAAAAAAAAAAAATGGATTAAAATTATGATACACTTTTCATTTCTGGTATGTAATTTAAGAGCTTTTTACCATAAGTGTTATTTAAGGTTTTGTTGATTGATTGATGTTTATTATTCTTAAAATAGAAGATCATTATGGTTGAGCTGATGTGGGTTGTCTCTTAGGGCTTCAGGGGGCATTTCAGAACACAAGTCTGTAGGATGAGTGGAGCAGATGTGGGGAGGGGCACAATCTGGCAACCTGGTCAGAAACGACTGGCATACAGTCCCCACTCGCTGGCCTTTCCCCTCAAACGCCCAGGGCATTGAAATACGAGAAATGTTCCCAGAACCTAACTGACACCCTAAACAGATGTTCCCTGAAAAATCTAGGGAACCGAATGTGCTAACTGGACATACTGTAGACTGAAATCTAGCCTGGAGTCAAGTCCTTACACTACAATTCATGTTTATTGAAAAATGCTAAAGGGTATGGGTCCAGAGATTGTGGATTGAGACATGAGATTTGTAAACGGGGATCAAAACTCCTTTTGCTACAGTATGTTTCACCGCTGTTCACTTCATGTTATGTGAAACATCCCTGCAACGTAGCAAACTCAGTCTGCAATTTTAAGTTCTGTCACTACGTTGCAGCAATGCTGGCAGAACGTTTTATAACATGCGGTTGGGACGTTCTTGAAGCAAAGACCCACATCAGACTTGTGTATATGAAGTGTAAATCTGTTTTTGATTTTGTTGTTCTAATGAGGATCGGATGGATAGTGGTCCTGGTGACAAGGCAAGTTTGTAATTGTATAATACTTACTGTACGATGTAGAACATTCAATAACTATTAAAATATTTCCCAAAAAGCCCAGCTTTTACGTGTTTGTGTCCTGCGCCAATTCATCATAAAGGAACGTTGTGGCCTCTCTTGATTTGTAAATGATTGTTTTGACTAAACTGCAAAAAAAAGCAAACATTCAAGGGATAAGATGTACACTACACATCAGATTTCTAACAGCCGCTATGCTATTGAATGAGCCGGTGTGGGAGCCTTGAGGAAATGCCGGGGCCAATTTCTGGTCCAAGTCTGTCCCTGTTCACAATTGCAATGCAATTGCATTCTCCCATGAATCTCTTATCAGACTCAGTGCACTGCTATCTGCTGATAGCCTATAATCATAATAGTAGGCCTGTACAAAACAACTTGGAAATTGTTTTACTCAACCATGTTGAATCTGTATACTTTTGCCTTGACATGTCACTTATCTGTAGGAATAAATCTCTAAATTAATCTGAGATAATTGAGGGGAAATTATAAAATAGGTGTTTTTCTGAGGGCCACAGCATAGATTTCAACGCAGTGGTCAGATATGATTCACCTCATCTCCAACGAATCCCCATGTTTATGTAGCGGACATGGCCACGGTGAGTCTACATCACAAATTCCCAACAATAAGCAATGCAATCCCCACGAAAAATCCCGTGTACTTCCTCAGTGTGCCGCCATCCCCCATCTCTCCTCCACCGGAAACCCTGCTGTATCGCAAACTTCGCTTTTATGTTCCCGGAGGCAGTCGATTTTCAACAGGACTTCATCGGTGTGTTGAGTTGGGTCGTCATGGCCGCCTGAACCAGACTAAATTTACCCAGTGCGTGGTTCTCATTCTGTAATTTACATACAATCGAAAGTTTTTTTGCGGATTAACTTCAATATTTGTTAGGGGGGAAAACATCCATGTAAAAATTCTAACATGCAGCCTCCGCCAAGAAAGGTGAGTTGGCCCGGTTTTACTTTTCTCTGCAAATGTTTCGACGAATGTTGCTTATGTAGCCTAACTGTTGAAAGATGCACGCTTTGTTGTAGTCCAATTTTAAGATATGCAACCACCAGGTCGGCACAACGTGTTATAACGTCAGTTCTTATCAAACGCAAACACGACCTTTTGGTTAGTGAGTTGTTTTAGATATTCTAAACTTGAATATTTGTATTATGTTCCAAAATAGCCTAAGAAATGTCCTGGGTAAAATGGTACTCAATTCAATAAAAAACACGAATGTTCTCACGGTTCCAAATTGTAGCTTTTGCTTGGATTAAACTATACAAATATATATACATACATACATTGTAACAGTCTTAGTGGAGAGTTGTTACAAGCGAACGCGGTGCTGGATGGCAGAATTTAGACCTCTAAAGATTAAAGGTAACTAAAAAATCAACAAACATATGGGAGTCCTGTTATATATCATCTTCCAAAAACATTACACAGAAGTCTGTTGCTGTTTGGATAAGAAATTGTACTTCTGTTAGAATTCGTACAGTCGAGGTTCAACTATATCAAATTATTTAGAGTCAAGAGTTGTTGTTAATGAAATATAACTTGATTTTATACTGGACAAAAATATGAATGCAACAAGTGTTGGTTTCATGAGCTGAAATTAAATATCCCAGAAATGTTTCATATTCACAAAAAAGCTAATTTCTCTAATTTTTTGCACACATTTGTTTACATCCCTGTTAGAATTTCATCCACTTGACAGGTGTGGCATATCAAGAAGCTGGTTAAACAGCATGATTACTACACAGGTGCATCTTGTGCTTGGAACATTAAAAGGCCACTCTAAAATGTGCAGTCACAACACAATGCCACAGATGTCTCACGTTGAGGGAGCATGCAATTGGCATGCTGACTGCAGGAATGTCCACCAGAGCTGTTGCCAGATAATTGAATGTTCATTTCTCTACCATAAGCCGCTTCCAACATCCATTTTAGAGAATTTTGCTGTATGTCCAACTGGCCTCACCACCGCATCTGCCTTCTTCACCTGTGAGATTGTCTGAGGGGGCCCTGAGGAGTATTTGCGTCTGTAATAAAGCTTGTTTGTGGGGAAAAACATTCTGATTGGGTGGGCCTGACTTACAAGTGGGTGGGCCTATGCCCTTGCCCAGTCATGTGAAATCCATAGATCAGGGCCTACTTCATTTATTTCAATTAAATGATTTCCTTATGAACTGTAACTCAGTAAAGTCTTAGAAATTATTGCATGTTGTGTTTATTTTTGTAAAGTATGAATTATCACTGTTACAGTACATTTGCCAATTGTTATGTTGATGATTGTTTACGGATTACATTTCTCTCACAAACGGGGGAGCTTTAGCATACTAATTGCTGAGGAATAGGCTAAAGCCATTCAGATGTCAGTGGTAGCGCTACAGATGATTCATTTCCTGAAATAGAAACACCGTGGCCTATTAGATCAACCACTTGACCTGTTTTTGTAGTTGTCTGAATATAGCTTTATTTTAGCCTCAGTATATTTTCCCCTAATGATCGGCTGTGTTAGTCAGACAGCTAATGCTCGTGTGAGATCATTGAATAGTGTTCGACCTAACCATTAGTTTCAAGTTTTTAATGTCACGTGCACAATTACATTGACATTCCTTTCTTGCATGCTCCAAACCCAACACTGCACTACTCAATATAGCACTAAAAATAACATAAGGTCAAAGCTGTGGGAAGTAGGAAAATCTGAATTTAATATACACCACATGACCAAAAGTATATGGACACCTGCTCGTCGAACATCTCATTTCAAAATTATGGGCATTAATATGGAGTTGGTTCCCCCTTTGCTGCTATAACAGCCTCCACTCTTCTGGGAAGGCTTTCCACTATATGTTGGAACATTGCTGTGGGGACTTGCTTCCATTCAGCCACGAGCATTAGTGAGGTTTCGCACTGGTATTTCGTATTTTATTAGGATCCCAATAAGCTGTTGTGAAATCCGCAGTTACTCATCCTGGGGTCCACACAGAACATGACAATACAGAACATTAATAGACAAGGACAGAACTACATACATTTAAAAATGCCACACACAGCCTACATATCAATACATACACACATCATATCTAGGTAAAATAGGGTGATGTTGGGCGATTAGGCCTGGCTCTCAGTCGGTGTGCCAATTCATCCCAAAGTTGTTAAATGGGGTTGAGGTCCGGGCTCTGTGCAGGCCAGTCAAGTTCTTCCACACCACTCGACAAACCATTTCTGTGTGGACCTCACTTTGTGTACATTGTCATGCTGAAACAGGAAATGGCCTTCCACAAACTGTTGCCACAAAGTTGGAAGCCCAGAATCGTCTAGAACAGTGGTCACCAACATTTTCTGCGTCAAGATCACTTTCACAGTCAAAAAGCAAGCTGAGATCTACTGCTCAGATTTTTAAAAATATATATAGATATATTTTTTACATTAACCTCACACAAACAGTTTTGTAGAAATTATGTTTGGGCAGTAGGCCTAATACATTATCACAGCATATTGGCTACATGATTGGCCTGCCAATATTGTTAATCAGACCATATTATATTTCAAAACTCGAGCTTTGATAACAAAATAGATTAGTTGGTTTAGCGCTTGTGAGGCACTGTGGAGCATGAATTGAAATCAGCTTTTTTATTTTACTTGACTGATGGTACCTGCATCTGATGGTCAACAAGGTCAAATCACGACGTCAGTGATCTTCAGGTCGAAACGTCGGAGCTCTAGAAAGATTCCGACTTGGAATTCCGAGTTGGATGATCATTGATCCTTCCTTTCCACCGGTGAGACTGACCAGAGAGGGGACACCGTCTTCCACCTGATGGTGAAACTCAAGTCACACCGCGTCTGCCTCATGCACAAATTCATGTTGTTCCTATGACCAGAGAAAGTTAAATATTCCTTAATATTAAAATCGACATGACGAGCTGTTAATAATAATAAAACGCAGGGCTATCTACTTGGCTACTCAGAAGCGCATTTTGTAATAGTGTCAAATAATTTCTACAGAAATATTTGGTGATAGACTAGGAATGCCTTGAAGATCGACCAGTCGATAGTGATCGACCGGTTGGCGACTACTGGTCTAGAATGTGATTGTATGCTGTAGCGTTAAGATTTCCCTAAACTGGATCTAAGGGGCCTAGCCCGAACCATGAAAAACAGCCCCAGACCATTATTCCTCCTCCACCAAACTATACTGTTGGCACCATGCATTGGGGCAAATAGCGTTCTCCTGGCATCTGCCAAATCAAATTTTGTCACCGATTACAACAGATACTGTGAAAAACTTACAAGCCCTTAACCAATAATGCATTTAAGAGTTGATAACATTTTTACACATTAAAATAGTTGAAAAAAGTTTAAAAAAAAAATTGTAACACAATAATGAGGCTATATACAGGGTGCTGAGTCAATGTGGGGTACAGGTTAGTTGAGGTAGTATGTACATGTAGGTAGGGGTAACGTGACTATGCATAGATAATAAAGAGCGAGTAGCAGTAGTGTGCAAATAGTCTGGGTAGCCATTTGATTAACTGTTCAGCAGTCTTATGGCTTGAGGGTAGAAGCTGTTAAGGAGCCTTTTGGACCTAGACTGGGAGCTCCGGTACTGTTTGCCATGCGGTAGCCAAAAGAACAGTCAGCATCCCGGAGTCACCTCTTCACTGTTGACGTTGAGACTGGTGTTTTGCGGGTACTATTTAATGAAGCTGCCAGTTGAGGACTTGTGAGGCGTCTGTTTCTCAAACTAGACACTGTAGTTGTCCTCTTACTCCGTTGTGCACCGGGGCCTCCCACTCCTTTTTCTATTCTGGTTAGAGCCAGTTTGCACTGTTCTGTGAAGGGAGTAGTACTTTTACGAGATCTTCAGTTTCTAGGTAATTTCTCGCATGGAATAGCCTTCATTTCTCAGAACAAGAATAGACTGACGAGTTTCAGAAGAAAGGTCTCTGGCCATTTTGAGCCTGTAATCGAACCCAAAAATGCTGATGCGCCAGATACTCAACTAGTCTAAACGCCAGTTTTATTGCTTCTTTAATCAGACCAACAGTTTTCAGCTATGCTAACATAATTGCCAAAGGGTTTTCTAATGATTAATTAGCTTCTTAAAATGAAACTTGGATTAGCTAACACAACATGCCATTGGAACACAGGAGTGATGGTTGCTGATAATGGGCCTCTGAATGCCTATGTAGGTATTCCATTGAAAAATCTGCCGTTTCCAGCTACAATAATCATTTACAACATTAACAATGTCTACACATTAACAATGTCTACTCTGATCAATTTGATGTTATTTTAATGGACAAAAAATGAGCTTTTCTTTAAAAAAGGACATTTCTAAGTGACCCCAAACTGAACGTGTGTGTGTGTGTGTGTGTGTGTGTGTGTGTGTGTGTGTGTGTGTGTGTGTGTGTGTGTGTGTGTGTGTGTGTGTGTGTGTGTGTGTGTGTGTGTGTGTGTGTGTGTGTGTGTGTGTGTGTGTGTGTGTGTGTGTGTGTGTGTGTGTGTGTGTGTGTGTGTACACACATAAATACAGTACCCGACAAAAGTTTGGAAACCTTCTCATTTAAGTGTTTTTCTTTAGCTTTACTTTTTTTCTACATTGTCGAATAATAGTGAAGACATCAAAACTATGAAATAACTAGAGGTCGACCGATTTATTGGAGGACCAAAAAAAGATGATACAGATTAATCAGCCGGGTTTTATATTTATATATATTTGAAAAAATGACAATTACAACAATACTGAATGAACAATTAACGCTTTTATAACTTAATATAATACATAAAATCTATTTAGTCTCAAGTAAATAATGAAACATGTTCAATTTGGTTAAAATAATGCAAAAATGCAAAAAGTGTTGGAGAAGAAAGTAAAAGTGCAATATGTGCCATGTACAAAAGCTAACATTTAAGTTCCTTGCTCAGAACATATGAAATCTGGTGGTTCAATATTCCCTGTAAATAAATATTATGTTGCAGTTATTATAGGAATTATGATGCGTCGACTATTTCTCTCTATACCATTTTGTATTTCATATACCTTTGACTATTGGATGTTCTAATAGGCACTTTAGTATTGCCAGCCTAATTTCAGGAGTTGATGGGCTTGAAGTCATAAACAGCGCTGTGATCAAGCATTGCTAAGAGCGGCTGGCAAACGCAGTAAAGTTTGAATGAATGCTTACGAGCCTGCTGCTGCCTACCACCGCTCAGTCAGACTGATATTTCAAATCATAGACTTAATTATAATATAGTAAACACAGAAATATGAGCCTTTGGACATTAATATGGTCAAATCCGGAAACCATAATTTAAAAAACAAAACGTTTACTCTTTCAGTGAAATATGGAACCGTTACGTATTTTATCAAACGGGTGGCAACCCTAAGTCTAAATATTGCGGTTACATTGCACAACCTTCAATGTTATGTCATAATTATGTAAAATTCTGGCAAATTAGTTCGCAACGAGCCAGGCGGCCCAAACTGTTGCATACACCCTGACTCTGTTTGCACTGAACGCAAGACAAGTGACACAATTTCCCTAGTTGATATTGCCTGCTAACATGAATTTCTTTTAACTAAATATGCAGGTTTAAAAATATATACTTGTATATTGATTTTAAGTAAGGCATTGATGTTTATGGTTGGGTACATTGGTGCAACTACAGTGCTTTTTTTTGCAAATGTGCTTGTTAAATCATCACCCGTTTGACAAAGTAGGCTGTGATTCGATGATAAATTAACAGGCACCACCTTGATTATATGCAACGCAGGACAAGCTAGTTAACTACACATAGTTGATGACATTACTAGCTTAGCTAGTGATTATGTGAAGGTTGTTTTTTATAAGATAAGTTTAATGCTAGCTAGCAACTTACCTTGGCTCCTTGCTGCACTCGCGTAACAGGTGGTCAGCCTGCCACGCAGTTTCCTTGTGGAATGCAATGTGATCGGCCATAATCGGTGTCCAAAAAGGCCGATTACCGATTTGTTATGAAAACTTGAAATCAGCCCTAATTTTAATTGGTCCACCTCGAGAAATAACACATGAAATCATGTAGTAACCAAAAAATTGTTAAACAAATCAAAATATATTTTATATTGAGATTCTTCAAAGCAGGCACCCTTTGCCTTGATGACAACTTTGCATGCTCTTGGCATTCTCGCAAGCGGCTTCATTTTAAAAATGTTATGCTAAGTTTTCTGTTGCAATTGTTTTTGCTACAGTGTGCCCTAATGAACATGACCCTGATCAATTCAACGACTTGCCCCTGTTAATGCGTCAACCGGAAACATGCAGATATACAGAGACTGTTAAAAATAATGTATTTGTGCTTTTATGACATTCAGTGCACTTTTTAGGAGTTTACGGCTTTCTTCACCAAAAGATGGATTTGGTTGTCTAGTCCATTTCTTCTGACATTTCTTTTCTCCCTCAGGTCAAGGTTACACAGGAGCTAAAGCATACTCATGCTGAGCAGATGAGCAGACTACACATCAAACACCAGACAGAGTGTGACCTACTAGAGGACCTGAAGTAAGGGGAGGGTGGAAGTTGGGTGGTGGAGGGAGCCGGTGCATGGCAATTGAGGCTGCGTCTCTATCCCCAGTTCCAAATCAACCCCTACTACCTAGGCACTTGCGTAGTTGTGAAAGGCTTGGATAGATATAATCAATGACAATTCATTGGGGGGGGGGGGATAGCCACTAATACCAATCTGATCTTTGTACATGTCTATGATATGAAGTACCCTGGCAGGGAGGCTAAGGGTTTATTTGGAATGTAACGGTAGTCTTGGGTTTCGCTTTCTTTTCTTTGGCTTGGGTGAGGTGGCACCGCCCACACTAAACAGCTGGAAGTGAAAAGCAAGGAGGGCCTCCACTCCAGATGTTCTGGCTGCCATAAGTAGTTTGTTGGGGGGGGGGGGGGAAGAGAGGATAACAAAAAGAGAAGAAAAATACCTAGAGATCGAACAAGCCCGAAATGTTCAGCCAGTCACTCTTGGAGGAAAATCGAAGTTGGATAAAAATACCTTTCAGTGTTAAAATAAGAGTGGCATCATTCCCAAAGATTCCTGGGATCAGGATGTAATAATCAGGAATCCTGCAAATGGGATTTCGATTAAGTTACCAGAATAAAATAAAAAACATGTCACAGGGAGATTGATAGGGACAGGCAGTGATATAGTATAGGGAGGCAGGGATGTGTTCATTAGGTACCAAACATACTGAAACAAGGAGGGACTGCCTGGACTCCAATAAGAAATTCATTTTCGTTTTCCATTGCACAGAATTTTAAATCAATGTTCTCTAATGAACACGACCCATGCAGAGGGAAAGGATCTGTTGTGTCAGTTTGGCTTTGCTGTATACTGGAGCACTCAGACAAATATTAACGCACTGTAATTTACTATAAAATGCCCAGTGAACGTGTGCTAGAAAAGAAGACTCACGAGCAAGGGTGTCTGACTGTGGCCCTAGAACTCAGAGGCTCTCGTCCTCTAATCAAGGAGGCTGTAGGGTAGGGAACACGCAGGAAGCCCCCAGTGATGCACCACCTTTTGTAGAGCCTTCCAGATGAGGGAAGTGCAGTTGCTGTACCAGGCGGTGATCCAGCCGGTCAAGATGCTCTCAGTTGTTATAGAACTTCTTGAGGACCCGAGGGCCCATGCAACATTTCTTCAGTAACCTGAGGTTGAAGAGACACTGTAACGGTGGTGGTGTGATTGGACCATTTTAGGTCCTCTGGTGTGCACGTTGAGGAACTTGATGCTTTTGACCCTCTCCACTGCAGCCCCGTCCACTGCATCCGCTGTTTCCTGAAGTTCACGATCAGCTCCTTGGTTTTGCTGGCATTGAGGGAGAGGCTTTTCCTGGCACCACTCTACCAGGGCTCTAACCACCTTCCTCTAGGCTCCCGTTGCCGTCGGGGATAAGGCCCACCACGTTCATGTTGTTGGCAAACTTAATGATGGTGTTGGAGTCGTGCATGGCCACACAGTCGTGGGTGTACAAGAGGGGGCTGAGCACGCACCCCTGGGGGGCCCCTGTGTTGTAGGTCAGTGTGGCAGAGGTGTTGTTGTCTATCCTCACCACCTGGGGTTTGCCTGTCAGGAAGTCCTGGATTCAGTTGCATAGAACAGAGCCTGGAATAGGGAGAGAGGCCGGGAGAAAGGAGGGACTAGTGGCCCTGGAACGGGAGGAAAAATAAGTACAGTTACTGAAAGAATTCGGATTATTTTTGTTGTGAGAGTGGAGGGAAGGACATAGCTCAGTAGACGCTGTGGTTCTCCAACTGTGAGAGAGAACAAGCTGTGCCATACTCTGCTCACTCCTGGAACTGTAAAGACAATAACACAACTGGGACCCTGGGGATTATTCATTAGACATCAAATGGAAGAAAACAGACTGAAACAGGGAGGGAATATTTTAACCAATAATGCATTTGAATCTTTGTTTTCTGTTGTAAGTGTTTTTTGTTGCATGCCCTAATGAATATGACCTTGATAAGCAGTGAAATAGAAAAATAAAATAGTAAAAATATTACAGCACGTCTACACTGCATAGTTATATGCACCACTCTACTATTTTGATCAATCAAACGATTTGTCACAATTTAATAACAAGCCATCACATTCATTAGATATCGGATTGATACACTATATATACAAAAGTATGTGGACACCCCTTCAAATTAATGGATTTGGCTATTTTAGCCACCCATTGCTGACAGGTGTATAAAATTGAGCACACATCCATGCAATCTCCTTGGCCATGCTGAAGAGCTCAGTGACTTTCGACTTGGCACCGTCACAGGATGCCACATTTCCAACAAGTCAGTTCATAAAATTTCTGACCTGGTAGAGATGCCCCTGTCAACTGTAAGTGCTGTTATTGTGAAGTGGAAACGCCTAGGAGCAACAACGGCTCAGCCGCAAAGTGGTAGGCCACTCAAGCTCACAGAACGGGACCACCAAGGGCTGAAGCGTGTAAAAATCATCTGTCCTCGGTTGCAACACTTATTACCGAGTATCAAACTGCCTCTTGAAGCAACATCAGCACAAGAACTGTTCGTCAGGAGCATCATGAAATGGGTTTCCATTGCCAAGCAGCCGCACACAAGCCTAAGATCACCATGTGTAATGGAGTGGTGTAAAGCTTACCGCCATTGGACTCCAACAGACGAATCTGGGTTTGGCAGATGCCAGGAGTACGCTACCTGCCCCAATGCATAGTGCCAACTGTAAAGTTTGGTGGATGGTTGTTTTTCATGATTAGGCCACTTAGTTCCAGTAACGCTAGAGTAGCCAATAACATTCTAGACAATTCTGTGCTTTATTTTTTATTTAACTAGGCAAGTCCGTTAAGAACAAATTATTATTTACAATGACAGCCTACACCGGCCAAACCCGGACGACGCTGGGCCAATTGTGCGCCGCCCTATGGGACTCTCAATCATGGCCGGATACATCCTGGATTCGAACAAGGGTGTCTGTAGTGACACCTTTATTACTGAGATGCAGTGTCTTAGACAACTGCGCCACCCGGAAGCCCACTTTGTGCCAACAGTTTGGGGAAGGCCCATTCCTGACTCAGCATGACACTGCCCCCGTGCACAAAGCGAGGTCCGTACAGAAATGGTTTGTCAAGATCAGTGTGGAATAACTTGACTGGCCTGTACAGAGCCCTGACCTCTACGCCATCGAACACCTTTGGGATTAATTGGAACGCCAACTGAGAGCCAGACCTAATCGCCCAACATCAGTGCTCAACCTCACTAATGTTCTTGTGGCTGAATGGAAGCAAGTCCCCACAGCAATGTTCCCACATTTAGTGGAATGCCTTCCCAGAAGAGTGGAGGCTGTTATAGCAGCAAAGGGGGAACGAACTCCATATTAATGCCCATGATTTTGAAATGAGATGTTCGGCGAGTAGGTGTCCCCATACTCTTGGTCATGTAGTTATGATGCCTAGCATGTCATTGGCTTTTAAATCTAAATGTACCATGCATTGCTTAACACATATAGTCTTGTAGTGTCCATTCAGTCTCTTTTCCCAGTTAATTATTATATGGTGTATATAATTCTGTTCTACCTTCGTTCCTTGTAGGACATTCAGTCAGAAGAAAGCCGCTGTAGAGAGGGACTATGCCCAGGTGAGTCTTCTCTCTCTCTCTCTCCATCCTTAGTTCGCTCTCTCTATCACTCTGGAGGCGTGTTCATTTCTGCATTTGAATGACATTATATTGTGGCATTGCTGTCGTCTTATTTGTGTTGCCAAAAAAAGAATCTTCCAATAATGACACACAAAGCGACCAGCTGCGCCACCATACGAGGTTTGGGTATAGTTACGGTTGGTGTCGTTGGGAGGATCAGGGCTCAGTTGTGGTCTGATGGATTACTCCTCTATCTGAGAGTACCACTCTAAGGGCTCAGACACATTTGCTGGCTGAGCGTACTTAGCACCTCCCGAACGTAATTTGCGAACTGAGTGCGCACCTACTTCACATGTAGAATCTCGTGAAAATGTTGCTAGTCATACGGTACAGTGGGTGGTCCCTAAATCAGACGACCACAAGATCCTCATTCGATGCGATGTGTGTCAGCTCTAAAGTCTTCTGTCTCAGTTGTGGCGTTTTCGTGTGGCCCACTTCCTTGTTGTGGAGTTGTTTTGGCCACAGCTTCCTGTGAATATAAATGTACTGTTTCAAAACCCCCCTATGCTCCTGCTTTGGTCTATTCTGGCGTTGCATCCCCGTGTTGAATGTGAACCATTACTGTGATTAAAAGAGGGTTCTGGCTTGGGAGTAACCCCAACCAGGCACTACCCAGACACTTTTGTGGGGGGGTGTATTTCAAGGATTTCATTCATATCCTTTCTCACATGCCATTTATATGTACTACAGTCTTCTATATATCAAGAGTCACCTCCAAGACAGAGTGCCTCCAAGACACTTTCTCACACCCACTCTCCAACCAACACTATCTAGTCGGCTAAAGATTCAGGGTGCCACACAAGAAAACCAAGTATTTCGTGCACACACTGTGAGCCTGCTGAAGAAGGGCACTGAACAATTCCCATCACCACATTATCTATTCATGAATAGCGTTGTTGTGCTAGTAGCTGTGTTGTGCCGCCTGTCTCTATCTGCCCTAAAACCAATCCTGTGAGCTGCTATAGATGCACACACATTAAGAGATGTATTATTTAAGATACTCTTTGAAGAGGTAGGATTTCAGATGTTTTTGGGAAGATGTGCCCGGGACTCTGCTGTCCTAGCATCAGGAGTAAGCTGGTTCCATCATTGGGGTGCTAGGACAGAAGAGCTTTGACAGGGCTGAGCGGGAGCTGACCTCCCATAGGGGTGGGGTGGCAAAGAGACCAGAGGTGGCAGAACGGAGTACTCAGGTTTGGATGTAGATTTTGAGAATAGCCTGAAGGTAGGGAGGAGCAGTTCCCCTTGCTGTTCTTTAGGCAAGCACCATGGTCTTGTAGTCAATGCGAGCTTCAGCTGGAGCCAGTAGAGTATACGGAGCAGCATGGGAGTGCTTGGGAAGGTTGAACACCAGACAGGCTGCGGCATTCTGAATAAGTAGCGGGGGTTTGATGGCACAAGCGGGGAGCCCATATAACAAGTGCCTGGAATAGAACCTGCGCAGCTTTATGTGTGAGGAAACGTTGTACTCTACTGATATTGTAGAACATCAATCTGCAGGAGTGAATCACTGCTTTTATGTTTTAACAGAACGACAGTGTGTTGTCCAGGATCACGCCAAGGTTCTTTGCACTCTGGGAGAGGGACCCAGTGGAATTGTTGACCGTGATGGAGAGGTCATGGAGCGGGCAGGCCGGAAGAGGAGCGGGCAGGAAGAGCAGCTCCGTCTTGCCGAGGTTGAGCTTGACATCCAAGCAGAGATATCTGCTAGGCACGCAGAGATGTGGGTCACCACCTAGGTGTCAGAAGGGGGGAATGAGAAAAGTAGTTAAGTGTCATCCACATAGCAATGATAGGAGAGACCATAAGCGGATATGACGGAGCCGAGTGACGTGGTGTATAGAGAAAAGAGGGCCTAGAACCGAGCCTTGGGGGAGACCAGTAGTAGGGGCATGTGGTACAGACAAGGATTCTCTACGCGCCACCTGGTAGGAGCGTCTTGCCAGTCAGGATGCAATCCAGGAGTGTGCAGAGCCTGAGACGCCCAGCCCTGAGAGGGTAGAGGGGTGGATCTGATGGTTCACACTGTCGATGGCAGTGGATAGATCCAGGACGATGAGAACAGAGGAGAGAGAGTCTACTTTGGCTGAGCATTCTCCATTGAGTGACCCGTATTGAAGCCTGACTGGTTATGATCTAGAAGATCGCTCTGAGCGGGATAATGAGAGATAACGAGAGAGACGGCACATTCAAATGTTTTGGAAAGTAAAGAAGGAAGGGAAACTGGTCTGTAGTTTTTTACATGAGATGGGTCGAGTGTTGGTTTCTTGTGATGGGGAGCGGCTGGCAATCTTGAAGTCAGAGGGAACACAGCTAGTAATCAGGGATGAGTTGGTGAGAAATGGGAGTAGATCTCCAGATATAGTATGGAAGAGGGATGGGGTCCAGTGGGCAGGTTGTCGGGTGGCTGGACATCACTAGTTGTAATATTTCATCTGGAGAGAGAGGGGAGAAAGAGGTCAAGGCGTAGGGTAGTTCTGGGTGAGTAGGACCATTGGACTCAGTAGACTGAGTGAATGAGGAGTGGATGTTGTCAACCTTTTTTTCAAAGTGGTTGACAAAGCCGTCTGCGGAGGGGGGAAGTGGTGGAGAATTAATGAGGGAGAAGGTGGAAAAGAGTTTATGGGGATTGGAGGCAGAGGCTTGGAATTTAGAGTGATAGGAAGCACCTTTAGAAGTGGATACAGAAGAGAAGGTAGAGAGGAGGGATGCTAGGTCCTTGTGGAGTTTTGTTTTCCCAAATTGTCATTCAGCTGCCTGCTGCCCTGTTCTGTGACGACTCAGTGAGTCACTCAGCCACAGAGCAGGAGGGGAGGGTTGAGCCGCCTAGGAGGAAAGGGGACAGTGGGAGTCAGAGGCGGAAAGGGAGGGTCGAGGAGGCAGAGACAGGAGGCAGGTGGGAGAACGATTTAGCGGAAGGAAGAGATTATGGGATAGAAGAGGGGTGGTAGGAGGAGAGACAGAGCGAAGTTTGCGACGCCATGACCATCTGGGTAGGGGCTGAGTGGGTAAGGTTGGAGGAGAGGGGGAGAGGGAAAAAAAACAAAGTAGGGATCAGAGACCTGGATTGGGGTTGCCGTGAGATCAGTCATCGAACAGCCCCTAGTAAAGATGAAGTCAAGAATATTCCCTGCATTATGAGTGGGAGGCGACTGGGAGGTCAGGGTGAGTTCAAAAAGGCAAGGAGAGGAAATAGAGGTGGAAAGAAATGAGTCGGCGCCAGGAGGTTGACATTGCCACGATCACGATGGTGAGCCATCGTCTGGAAATTATGGGTTGTGCTCACAGGGTACACTAGATTAGAAGGGTTGCATCCACTGGGTGGGGAGCATCTGTAAAACATACTGAGAGGAGTGAACAGGGATAGAAATTACACACATACTTGACAAAGTTCCAAAAGAGAAAAATGAGAATCTGAAAATAACTACATAAGATACTGAAGTGAGAGAGTGCCGTGAAGCCTTTGGCTCTTTCCTTCCTCGAATAACTCTGCAGAACGTCTTTGTTTTGGGTGACAACGCCACCGCTGAAAAAATAGGGGCAACTGAAGTACTATAACTATTTGATGATTGCCTAGCAGAGGAGATGAAAAATACCCCCTCTAACACTCATCTGCCAATTATCAGAAAGCTATCACAAATTGATCTGAAACCAGTCAATGTTCCCAACACTTCGCAGCCACAAGTACTTAGCATTCAGTTGTTCAAATCAATGATTAAACAGGCTACTAAATGTAGAAGGGCAGCACTTAACTAGAATTGACTTAGCCAGACTATACCAACAAAACTTATTGAAAGAATATATACTTAGGCTACTCTTGCAGACATTAGCTGTCTTCGCTCTGTCTCTCTGTATATGTCTCTCTCTCTTACCAAGACACTCAGGACATCACAGCAATGTGCTGGCATCCCAGTAGAGGTTGAAGGTCATCACGCAGCCCTGCTGTTGATATCCTGTCACTGTGTGTGTGTGTGTGTGTGTGTACTTACTAGGAACCAAATTATAGCGAACAGAACTGGGAGGGACCTACTTAGTTTTCTAAACTCATTTTTCATTGCAAAATGTTTCGCAATGATGTGCGCTAATGAAAAAATCCCAGGTAGTCCATCCCTGTTTCAGTCTGTTTTCTTCCCTTTGTTGCTTAGTGAATATGACCCTGCTTCAGGTCGCAAACAGTGAGTTCAGAGAAACTGGGCAGATAGCGTTAGTTATGAAACCGCTTTGTGAAGTGCAGCCACATGTTTCAAGAAATCCACCATAGTCCCTGTGCCCAAGAAGGCCAAGATAGCCTGTCGAAATGTCTGTCGCCCCGTAGCACTCACATCTGTAGCCATGAAATGCTTTGAAAGGCTGGTCATAGCTCACATCAACACCATCATCCCAGACACCCTGGACCCAGTCCAATTTGCATACCGCCCCAACAGATCCACAGATGATGCTATCTCTATTGCATTCAACACTGCCTTTTCCAGCTTGGACAAAAGGAACATCTACGTGAGAATGCTGTTCATTAATTACAGCTCAGTGCTCCCCAAGCTTACATAATAGTGCCCCCCAAGCTCATCGCTAAGCTAAGGACCCTGGTACTGAACATCTCCCTCAGCAACTGGATGCTGGACTTCCTGTCGGGATGCCCCAAGGTGGTGAGTAGAGACAACAACACATCCACCACGCTGACCCTCAGCATGGGGACCCCTCTGGGGTGCCATGCTTAGTCCCCTTCTGCACTCCCTGTTCACCCACGACTGCGTGGCTTTGCACGACTCCAACACCATCATTAAGTTTGCCGATGACGCATTGGTGGTAGGCCTGATCACTGATGATGACGTGACATCCACGTCTTCGGCGCATGGGGAACAGTGGGTTAACTGCCTTGCTCAGGGGAATCCGGTTGGCATTTCCACCAAATATGATGATGAGAGGAAGCCCAGTGGGAGGAGATGGATTTCTGTCATTGCCAAAACATTTAATCTCAATTCAGTTTTTCCCCAAAACTAAAATCTGTTAAGAACCGAGTGCACTAAGTTTTGTAGACTTTACCCTTTGCCAAAGTTTTCAAAAATGTTGTTGTTTAGGCACGCAAGAGCGAATGTAGTTATTGCATATGCACACTTCAGAGTAGGCGTTCCATAACTGAAATATGCCAATACATGCTAGAACGCGCCAATAGCATCCCGCTAGCACGTGCTTGGGATCTGCTTGCCTGCTCTATGATTCATTTGCTCCCATTGGAATTGACAGGCTGTGGTATATCTTGGGTTAGTTATATAAAAATCTCTGGTGGTGAGAAGTTTCCCCTAGGATCAGCTTCCCCTCACCCAATCCTAACCTTAAAGTGGCACTCTGTGATTGCTACATAATTGTTTTTACTTTTATATTGTTAATACCCATTTGATTATTTTGTAAAACATATTTTGAAGGATTATATATATTTTTTTCACAGTACAGCGGGAAATGTAGAGATGAGGGCATAGACAGAAGGTGGCCAAGATGGGTCTCGAACCCTCGTCGCCAGGGGGCATTTGTGGTCCGCTATCACCAGACTTCGGCACTACCCATTGATTTGTTGAGGGAGATAACTTAGAAATGCCTCATGCGCTTGTTTACTCCAATGTTTGTAAACATTGTAATTGTAAAAACATTGTATTTAATTTTTATTTTTTAACTATAGGCTCATAACAAGGCTTATATAAATTAGATCTCACAGATAGTCAGTCCTTGCATCCATAACTCTGCCCATGAATTTGAGTGGCACCATCAGCTGTTTACCAAATCAGTGGTGGGGTGTGACCACTTTATTGTTTGAACGGCAGATTGTTCCTTTGACCATTAGTCGGGAGAATGAAAAACGGACTCAAAATCAGCGTCTAAGGGCACCTTTCCCTTACACCAAGAGCACACACTGTATAGTTGTTCATCAATGAGGATTGACGGTACATGCAATCAATATGACTTTCCCAATATGTTTCAATGACAGACAGTTGTGATAATACAACAGTATTCTTCTCACTCGGCTTTCTACTTTGGTCTCTGAACTATTAGGTTGTGTGCCTTTGGCATAAAATGGAAGAAAAGAGACAAACAGAATACTAATTAATTTTCCATTGCAAAATGTTTCAAAACGTTTGCCGTAATGAACAGGACCTTGGTACAAGCAGCAGATGTCTTTATTGGGCCTGTGCAGGTTAAATGGCATCCTCTGTTTTTTGGCGCCAAATTAGAGACTAGAGGTTAGACTGTTAAATCAAAGTGGGTCACAGTGGACTCTGAAACTCTTCTTTTCCTTTAGCCTACCCCTCCTCCTTCTGGCTCTTCTTCACTAACCCTCTCTTTTTCATCTCTTAACACCTGCATGCTGCCATGACCCGATTTGATATTCAAATCACAGTAAGTGATGAAATGACACTCTGTCCCTTGTTCTTACCCCATCCTGCCATCCCCTCTTCCCTCACACCATGCTGGCTGCACTCTCTGTGACTCCCACAATGGCTGGGTTTGTGGTGGTAGATTCTGCCGTTTGGGGCTTTGACACCAGAACCCAGAGAGACCAAAGGGTTTAGAGACTGGGCCTAAAGTGTGTCCCTTGTGGATTGACTTTAGCCTGGTCCCATCTGTTGGTGCTGTATAGCCAACTCAAATAGTTCTGGTATGGCAATGACCATAGGAGTTGGCTAGATGGATCTGACCGCCCTGCATGAACTTTAAGTCCCAATTTAGATCACCTGTCTTTCTGTTCAGCTGAGAATGTGCTCTGTATGGCCCTGCGTGCGTGCGTGCGTGTGCACGTTTTTGCGAACAAATGCCCCCTCGCATACTAGGGCTGGGAATTTCTGAGAGACCTTACGATACGATATTATCATGATACTAGTTAGCGGGCTGCGCGCTAATAGCGTTTCAACCGGTGACATCACTTGCTCTGAGACCTTGCTCTGCAAGGGAAACAACTTTTGTGGAGTGATAGGTAACGATGCTTCGAGGGTGTCAATTGTTGTGTGCAGAGGGTCCCTGGTTCGAGCCCAGGTAGTGGCGAGGAGAGAGACTGAAGCAACACTGTTACACCGCTACAATATCTATTGCAATTCTCTCTCGCGATTCGATACTGTGATTTTATTGCGATTTGATGTTCCAAACATATTGCTGACCATATGTCTGTTGCAGAGGGACGAGAGAGCCATGAGAAAATGAGTTTTGATCAGTCATGGAAATAAAAGTGCTAGAAACAAATTGGCTCCCTATTTAACAAGATGGAGAACAAGCTATGAATGGAAAATACTGGAGTTTTGGTGCCGGTACAGCCAACTAGTGTGAAAATAATATTGCGATATTGTCAAAACGATACAATATATTGTCAACTGTAGCGGCCCCCCCCCCCCCCCCCATCACTATTGCATGCTAAAGTCCAGAAATAAATAAATGTAAACATGTATGTTCTTTGTTTTCTCTGCAACGCTATTTCAGTTCCTCAAAGCTCAACCTTACTGCCGTCCCACGGTATTTCCGGGGGTGCTGCTCTGGTTTAACTCAACTCTGGACCTCGAAGCCAGTTGCACTGCATTTTTTCATTGTTCATCTCTAATCAGGGACTGATTTCAAACTGGGACAAGAGGTGTGTGTGTGTGTGTGTATAATTCATTATCAGGTAGAACAGAAAACCAGAAAGCTCTACATAGTACAGGTGAATGAGTCCATGGCTGTTTCTGAAATGGCAATCTCTTCCCTATATTGTGCTGCACTACTTTGACCAGGGCTCGTAGGGCTCTATACACAGATTACGGTTTAGTGTCGTGTTCATTAGGGCATACCGTAGCAAAACATTTTGTAATGGAAAGCGAAATCGAGCATTTCAGTATGTACAGTTGAAGTCAGAAGTTTACATACTTAGGTTGGAGTCATTAAAACTTGTTTTTCAACCACTCCACAAATTAATTGTTAACAAACTATAGTTTTGGCAAGTCAGTTAGGACATCTACTTTGTGCATGACACAAGTCATTTTTCCAACAATTGTTTCAAACAGATTATTTCACTTATAATTCACTGTATCACAATTCCAGTGGGTCAGAAGTTTACATACACTAAGTTGACTGTGCCTTTAAACAGCTTGGAAAATTCTAGAAAATGTCATGGCTTTAGAATCCTCTGATAGGCTAATTGACATCATTTGAGTTAATTGGAGGTGTACCTGTGGATGTATTTCAAGGCCTACCTTCAAACTCAGTGCCTCTTTACTTGACATCATTGGAAAATCAAATGAAATCAGCCAAGACATCAGATTTCAGCAATTTCCAAATGCCTTAAGGTACCACGTTTATCCTTTCAAACAATAGTACGCACAATAGTACGCAAGTATAAATACCATGGAACCACGCAGCCATCCTAACACTCAGGAAGGAGATGCGTTCTGTCTCCTAGAGATGAACGTACTTTGGTGCAAAATGTGCAACTCAATTCCAGAACAACAGCAAAGGACCTTGTGAAAATGCTGGAGGAAACAGGTACAAAAGTATCTATATCCACAGTAAAACGAGTCCTTTATCGACATAACCTGAAATGCCGCCCTGCAAGGAAGAAGCCACTGCTCCTAAACAGCCATAAAAAAATCAGACTACGGTTTTCAACTGCACATGGGGACAAAGATCATACTTTTTGGAGAAATGTCTGATGAAACAAAAATAGAACTGTTTGGCCATAGTGACCATTGTTATGTTTGGAGGAAAAGGGGGAAGCTTGCACGCCAAAGAAGACCATCCCAACCGTGAAGCACGGGGGTGGCAGCATCATGTTGTGGGGGTGCTTTGCTGCAGGAGGGACTGGTCCACTTCACAAAATAGATGGCATCATGAGGGAGGAAAATGATGTGGATATATTGAAGCAGCATCTCAAGACATCAGTCAGGAAGTTAAATCTTGGTCGCAAATGGGTCTTCCAAATGGACAATGACCCCAAGCATACTTCCAAAGTTGTGGCAAAATGGCTTAAGGACAGCAAAGTCAAGGTATTGGAGTGGCCATCACAAAGCCCTGACCTCAATCCCATAGAAAATTTGTGGGCAAAACTGAAAAAGCATGTGCCTGCATACCTGACTCATTTACACCAGCTTTGTCAGGAGGAATGGGCCAATATTCACCCAACTTATTGTGGGAAGCTTGTGGAAGGCTACCTGAAACGTTTGACCCAAGTTAAACAATTGAAAGGTAATGCTACCAAATATTAATTGAGTGTATGTAAACTTCTGACCCACTGGGAATGTGATCAAAGAAATAGAAGCTGAAATAATAAATCATTCTCTCTACTATTATTCTGACATTTCACATGCTTAAAATAAAGTGGTGATCCTAACTGACCTAAGACAGGGAATCTTTACTAGGATTAAATGTCAGGAATTGTGAAAACTGAGTTTAAATGTATTTGGCTAAGGTGTATGTAAACTTCCGACTTCAACTGTAAGATCAGGAAGTGGGGCACAGTAAGTGGGTCTGGAGTTCAGAGATTAAAGGTCATCAATCCTCTTCCTCCCTCCCAGGCTCTACACAAGCTTGCCAATCAGTACCTGAAGAGAGAATGGCCGGACAGCCTATCAGATGAGCCAACAGACCACGGGTAAGACCTCTAGCCAAAGAGTGAACCATTATTGTATCAGCAGCGTCAGAAATGTCTCTAATTTTCTCAAGTGTTCTTCCGTAATAGTACTACCAGTATCAGTGTGTATTATTGAAAGCTACATATTGTTATTTGGCATTTTTTGCTAGACTCTTTGATATTTTGTGCTGATTTTAGTCCAGGTCATCTCATGTCCGAATTGTCATTGCCTTTTAAATAAAGGTTATTGTGCAAAAGATTAACTGGCTGAACCAACAGTTGTTGTATTGTGTCGTCACAACCATGAACATAAAAAAATATCAGGGATATTACCAGTATTCACACTGCCTATTGTGTGTCTGTTGTCACAGGAACATGTACACATTGTGGAAGGCATACCTGGAGGGCATAGTGCATGTGAGCCAAACCAGGATCACGGCCTGTGAGAACTACAGGAACCAAGTGTCGGACCCTGCCAAGACTGCCAGGCTGCAGAAGGAGCAGCAGCTCAGGAAGGTATGGAACGCAAATCACCACAAAACTGCTGAGCTTTCCATAGTTTAGACTCCCCCCACCCCGACTCTATCCTCAATCTCGCTCGCCCTCTTGCTCTCTCACATGGTTTAGATTATGTGACGCATGTCTCCATTTATACAGCTGATGAGTTGAAATGACTGAAGCAGTTTCAGGATATGTGCTTTCTAAAGGAGAAGTCTGCTGTTCTTTGGATACAAACCAGTGTATACAGTGCATTTTGGAAAGTATTAAACCCCTTTTACTTTTTTTTTACAGCCTTATTCTAAAATGGATTAAATCAAACATTTTCCCCATCAATCTACAAACAAAACCCCATAATGACAAGCAAAACTGGTTTTCTACATTATTCAATATGTATTACAAATAAACAGACACCTTATTTACATAAGTAATCAGACCCTTTGCTATGATCACATGCATTTATAAAGCCCTTTTTACATCAGCAGATGTCACAAAGTGCAATAAAGAAACCCAGCCTAAAACCCCAAACAGCAAGCAGTGCAGATGTAGAAGCACGGTAGGTAGGAAAAACTCCCTAGAGATTCAAAATTGAGCTCATGTGCATCCTGTTTCCATTGATCATCCTTGAGATGTTTCTTCAACTTGATTGGAGTCCATCTGTGGTAAAATCATTTGATTGAACATGATTTAGAAAGGCACACACTTGTCTATATAAGGTCCCACAGTTGACAGTGCATGTCACCGCAAAAACCAAGGTCAAAGAAATTGTCTGTAGTGGCCTCCATCATTCTTAAATGGAATAAGTTTTGAACCACTAAGACTCTTCCTAGAGATGGCTGCCTGCCCAAACTGAGCAATCGGGAGAAGGGCCTTGGTCAGGGAGGTGACCATGAACCCGATGGTCACTCTGACAGAGCTCTAGAGTTCCTCTGTGGAGATGGGAGAAACTTCCAGAAGGACAACCATCTCTGCAGCACTCCACCAATCAGGCCTTTATGGTAGAGTGGCCAGACGGAAGCCACTCTTCATTAAAAGGCACATGACAACCCGCTTGGAGTTTGCCGAAAGGACTCAGGAGGCTAAAGAAATTTGTCTTTACACCTAAAACCCTCACAAACCTTTACAGATGCACAATTGAGAGCATCCTGTCGGGCTGTATCATCCCCTGGTACGGCAACTGCACCTCCCACAACCGCAAAGCTCTCCAGAGGGTGGTGCGATCTGCCCAACGCATTACCAGGGGGCAAACTTCTCACCTCCTGGAGACGAAGGCCAAAAAGATCATCAAGGACATCAACCACCCGAGCCACTGCCTGTTCACCCCGCTATCATCCAGAAGGTGAGGTCAGTACAGGTGCATCAAAGCAGGGACCGAGAGACTGAAAAACAGCTTCTATCTCAAGGCCATCAGACTGCTAAACAGCAGTAGTACATCAGAGGCTGCTGCCTGTAGACATAGATTAGGAGTCACTGGCCACTTTAAGGAAATGAAACTGTACTCTATACTATGCCACCGTATCTTAGTCCAATGCCGCATTGACACATTTATATATATTCTTAAATCATTCCTTACTTAGATTTAGGGATGCACATTATTGAGAATATTTAGAGGTGGAAACTTTCTGTGGGAATATATGGGAATTAATATTAATACAATTTAAATGCATTGGATATATTTACCATATCATATGGAGACAGAAACATAAACCTTTTACCTTATCATAAGTAGACATACTTGAAAATGATTAAATCCTTCCAATATAAATAAAAAAACATTTTAGTTAGGAATTTAACTTTAATTAAATGAGTTGACTCTTCACATGGGATCTCCCAAAAAAAAAAAAAATGCATCTCCCAAAAACGTTTATATCATACATCTGTAAAATGATAGTCTAGAAACTAAAGCTTTGGTTGTCCACCTCTCAGGCTTCCATGTCTTCTCCCTGGACCTTCTCAATGTCCACCTCTTGAACATCAGACTCTGAGGCCTCATCTTGACTGTCACTTTCCAACCTTGTTGAGGATGGCATGTTGTTGGGCTCAAAAAGCCTAATTTGCCCAGATGACCACCAATTTTTCAACCCTTGTTTTTGGTCAGCCTGTTGCTTGCTTTGGTGTGTATGTGTTCCCAAACAAGGACCAGTTCGCCAGACTGCCCAGAACCTTGCCCTCATCCAGGCCACGGTGGCGAGACACAGTTGTGATGACACCATAGGCCTTGTTAATCTCTGCACCAGACAGGATGCTCTTGCCAGCATACTTGGGGTCTAACATGTAAGTTGCGGCGTGTATGGGCTTCAGGCAGAAGTCTTCATGCTTTTTGATGTATATCAGAACTGCAGTTTCCTCTGCTTGGAGCAACAGTGAAGTGGGCAGGGCAGTACGGATTTCTTCTCTGACATCTGCAAGCAGACAGGATGGCATTGTCTCTCTCAATCCATGCAATGACTACTGCTATAGGTTTCAGGCTGCTTACCACTCTCTCCCAAAATACATCATCCAGGAGGATCCTCTTGATGGGGCTGACCATATCGGCAGACTGTGATATGGCCATTTCTTAGAGAGACTCTTTCCCCTCCAGGAGACTGTCAAACATGATGACAACACCACCCCAATGGCTGTTGCTGGGCAGCATCAATGTGGCGCTCTTATTCTTCTCACTTTGCTTGGTGAGGTAGATTGCTGCTATAACGTGATGACCCTTCACATAACTAACAATTTCCTTGGCTCTCTTGTAGAGTGTATCCATTGTTTTCAGTGCCATGATGTCCTTGAGGAGCATATTCAATGCATGAGCAGCACAGCCAATGGGTGTGATGTGAGGGTAGGACTCCTCCACTTTAGACCAAGCAGCCTTCATGTTCGCAGCATTGTCTGTCACCAGTGCAAATACCTTCTTTGGTCCAAGGTCATTGACTGCCTTCAGCTCATACGCAATGTAGAGACCGGTGTGTCTGTTGTCCCTTGTGTCTGTGCTCTTGTAGAATACTGGTTGAGGGGTGGAGATGATATAGTTAATTATTCCTTGTCCACATACAGTCTGCTTTCTCTATGATTTTCTTGACCTTCACTTTAACTCTGTTGAACTCTGTATCCAGCAAATTAGTAGATAAAGCATGTCTGGTTGGAGGGGTGTATGCTGGGCGAACATTACTCAGAAATCTCTTTCAATACACATTGCCTGTGAGCATCAGAAGTGAACCAGTTGCATATACAGCTCGAGCAAGACATTCATCACCATTTCTCTGACTACGTTCCTCCATTGAGTCAAAAAAAACTTCTGATTCCAGGAGGACCATGAGCTGTTGCTATCGATAAGGTGTCTGATTCATCATTATCACCTTGAATAGATTTAGAGGGACTTTTGTCAGAAGTTGCTTGTTGTGAGCGCTGAGGGAACTTTAGGCACTTGGCCAAATGATTTTTGTATCTTTGTTGCATTTTTCACATATGACTTAGCACAGTATTTGCGAATGTACACAGCTTTTCTACATTAGCTGCAGTGAAATGCATCCATTTTCTTGTAAAGATTCGAAAAAAATTGTAAAAAGAAACATACAATTCCATGTACAGATAAATAGTTAAACAGTTATATTAAACAACTCCTTTGTAATATAAATGTTTTAAAATAAACATTCACAAACGGGTGAATTAACACTCCTCAATTGAATCCTACAGACGAAGAACCATATATGTGACATTTACAAAAAAAATGAGATATACATGAACAATCATTATTGGACACCCTTTTTCTATAGTGAACCGGTTTCACAATCTTTCCACGCGCTAATTAACAATCATTTTAAATTTAAAGATAGGCTCTGGTGGAATAACCGTTTATGTGCACCACTCAGAATGGACGGACAAGCGCACAACCTTTCTGTTGCTGATGAAAATCGCAGAAATTTGGGAAAGAAACGTAAAACAAAACAAAAATAATGGAAAGACAGGCAAAGGAAGATCTTACGGGATGCGGGAAAACCCTATACAAATCGTAAGGGCCAAGAAAAAACTGGGAAAAGCTGTCCAAAAGAGGTATGTGGAAGAACCGTATATCAAACAATCAAGCTAGCTAGCTATAGACTACAGTAACTAACATGTATGTTGTGGGTTGTCTAATTTGTAACTATAGAGAAAACATATTAGCTAAAGTTCGTTGGCTAATAACTCATACATTATCGTTACAAATGTTATTGCTAGATTATAGAAGAAACATAGGTAGCTACTTTTTCTCCATCCACCGGATGATTCGACATGGCTACAGTAGCTAGCCAGTTACACTGTATCCTGCAGGGAAGAGCGTGTTCCACGACGTGCAGAAAGGAGTGTGGAAAGTGACTGATGAGCGCAAGCTGCATCTGTTCAACAGTTTCTACACTGTCCCATACGAGAAACAACAAGCGTTGATTCTCTCCGGCTTAGAACAGGTTAGAAATAAGACAAAACGCCTATTATTATAATAGCTATATTGAACACTTGCATAGTTTAACTTTGACAGTAATGATACATTAACGTACATTAACGTTAACTCTAAAAGTGCTGTGTTACACAATGGTGCAATACAAACTCATTCTGTGTATAGATTGGGAGTGTTTTGTAGTTCTATGGTATGTTCACATTGAGGGCTTCATTTTAAATGAGACTAAGATTTCATGACTCAACTTTTAAGAAAAGTCATCATTGCTAAAGTTGATAGACTACCTTTAAATGAACCTCCATACAAATGAATTAACTACATATTGCATTTAAGTTATTTACATGAAGGGCATCTGTACTTGAAAGTACTTAAAACATCATATCAGGTGTTAAAAAAGGACATCTTACAAGAGTAATGCAAAATGTCACATATACTGTTCTTCCACAAACTGAAATCATCACTGGAGATATACTGTTCTTCCACATTCTTAAAATTAAAACGGCAATAAAAAAAGTATTTTTTGAAATAACAAAAAAATATAAATTGTTGTTGGAAGATATGGGTATGGTGAATTATTTGTCAACCATAAAACACCTAATGTGGTACACACAATTAATAATATAAAAATAACTGATTATCTTAAAATGGAAAAATTGTCACATATATGGTTCTTCGTCTGTAGGATTCATATTAGCAGGCTCAAGCAAGCTAAAATCGACATGGTAGCAAAAACTAACTAGCATAAAATGTTAACTTCTTGAGTGTAGGGGGCAAGATTTTCGTTTTTGGCTAAAAAATGTACCCATTTGAAACTGCCTATTTCTCAGGCCCAGACACTAGAATATGCATATCATTGTCAGATTAGGATAGAATACACTCTAAAGTTTCCAAAACTGTCAAAATATTGTCTGTGAGTATAACAGAACTGATATTGCAGGCAAAAACCTGAGGAAAATCAAACCAGGAAGTGCTGTTTTTCCTGAAAGCTCTCTGTTCCATTGGATGCCTTGCCTCCAGGGATATTAACCTTCAGACATAGTTTCAGGCTTTTATTTTGAAAAATGAGCGAGAAAGATAACATCGCGTCAGTGGATAGCTGGGTGTTCGCAGAGTTTTCCTTGCGCAACAGAGTGGGGCAGCCATTGTCTCTCCTTCTCCTATTGAAAAAGCGACAGTCCCGGGTGATATATTATTGATTATATATTTTACAAACAACCTGAGAATTGATTATAATAAAACTTTTGACATGTTTCTGTGGACATTTACGGATACTATTTGGAATTTTATTCTACGATGTCGGGACCGCTCGAGTCTGTGGATTTCTGAACATAATGCGCCAAACAAATGGAGGTATTTTGGATATAAAAAAAAAATTTATGGAACAAAACGAACATTTATTGTGTGACTGGGAGTCTCGTGAGTGCAAACATCCGAAGATCATCAAAGGTAAGCGATTTAATCTATTTTTTTATTTTTTTTATTTCACCTTTATTTAACCAGGTAGGCTAGTTGAGAACAAGTTCTCATTTGCAACTGCGACCTGGCCAAGATAAGGCATAGCAGTGTGAACAGACAACACAGAGTTACACATGGAGTAAACAATTAACAAGTCAATAACACAGTAGAAAAAAGGGGAGTCTATATATACATTGTGTGCAAAAGGCATGAGAAGGTAGGCAAATAATTACAATTATGCAGATTAACACTTGAGTGATAAATGATCAGATGGTTATGTACAGGTAGAGATATTGGTGTGCAAAAGAGCAGAAAAATAAATAAATAAAAACAGTATGGGGATGAGGTAGGTGAAAATGGGTGGGCCATTTACCAATAGACTATGTACAGCTGCAGCGATCGGTTAGCTGCTCAGATAGCAGATGTTTGAAGTTGGTGAGGGAGATAAAAGTCTCCAACTTCAGCGATTTTTGCAATTCGTTCCAGTCACAGGCAGCAGAGAACTGGAACGAAAGGCGGCCAAATGAGGTGTTGGCTTTAGGGATGATCAGTGAGATACACCTGCTGGAGCGCGTGCTACGGATGGGTGTTGCCATCGTAACCAGTGAACTGAGATAAGGCGGAGCTTTACCTAGCATGGACTTGTAGATGACCTGGAGCCAGTGGGTCTGGCGACGATTATGTAGCGAGGGCCAGCCGACTAGAGCATACAAGTCGCAGTGGTGGGTGGTATAAGGTGCTTTAGTGACAAAACGGATGGCACTGTGATAAACTGCATCCAGTTTGCTGAGTAGAGTGTTGGAAGCAATTTTGTAGATGACATCGCCGAAGTCGAGGATCGGTAGGATAGTCAGTTTTACTAGGGTAAGTTTGGCGGCGTGAGTGAAGGAGGCTTTGTTGCGGAATAGAAAGCCGACTCTTGATTTGATTTTCGATTGGAGATGTTTGATATGGGTCTGGAAGGAGAGTTTAGAGTCTAGCCAGACACCTAGGTACTTATAGATGTCCACATATTCAAGGTCGGAACCATCCAGGGTGGTGATGCTGGTCAGGCGTGCGGGTGCAGGCAGCGAACGGTTGAAAAGCATGCATTTGGTTTTACTAGCGTTTAAGAGCAGTTGGAGGCCACGGAAGGAGTGCTGTATGGCATTGAAGCTCGTTTGGAGGTTAGATAGCACAGTGTCCAAGGACGGGCCAGAAGTATATAGAATGGTGTCGTCTGCGTAGAGGTGGATCAGGGAATCGCCCGCAGCATGAGAAACATCATTGATATATACAGAGAAAAGAGTCGGCCCGAGAATTGAACCCTGTGGCACCCCCATAGAGACTGCCAGAGGACCGGACAGCATGCCCTCCGATTTGACACACTGAACTCTGTCTGCAAAGTAATTGGTGAACCAGGCAAGGCAGTCATCCGAAAAACCGAGGCTACTGAGTCTGCCGATAAGAATACGGTGAATGACAGAGTCGAAAGCCTTGGCAAGGTCTATGAAGACGGCTGCACAGTACTGTCTTTTATCGATGGCGGTTATGATATCGTTTAGTACCTTGAGCGTGGCTGAGGTACACCCGTGACCGGCTCAGAAACCAGATTGCACAGCGGAGAAGGTACGGTGGGATTCAAGATGGTCAGTGACCTGTTTGTTGACTTGGCTTTCGAAGACCTTAGATAGGCAGGGCAGGATGGATATAGGTCTGTAACAGTTTGGGTCCAGGGTGTCGCCCCCTTTGAAGAGGGGGATGATTGCGGCAGCTTTCCAATCCTTGGGGATCTCAGACGATATGAAAGAGAGGTTGAACAGGCTGGTAATAGGGGTTGCGACAATGGCGGCGGATAGTTTCAGGAATAGAGGGTCCAGATTGTCAAGCCCAGCTGATTTGTACGGGTCCAGGTTTTGCAGCTCTTTCAGAACATCTGCTATCTGGATTTGGGTAAAGGAGAACCTGGAGAGGCTTGGGCGAGTAGCTGCGAGGGGGGGGGAGCTGTTGGCCGAGGTTGGAGTAGCCAGGCGGAAGGCATGGCCAGCCGTTGAGAAATGCTTGTTGAAGTTTTCGATAATCATGGATTTATCGGTGGTGACCGTGTTACCTAGCCTCAGTGCAGTGGGCAGCTGGGAGGAGGTGCTCTTGTTCTCCATGGACTTCACAGTGTCCCAGAACTTTTTGGAGTTGGAGCTACAGGATGCAAACTTCTGCCTGAAGAAGTTGGCTTTAGCTTTCCTGACTGACTGTGTGTATTGGTTCCTGACTTCCCTGAACAGTTGCATATCGCGGGGACTATTCGATGTTAGTGCAGTCCGCCACAGGATGTTTTTGTGCTGGTCGAGGGCAGTCAGGTCTGGAGTGAACCAGGGGCTATATCTGTTCTTAGTTCTGCATTTTTTGAACGGAGCATGCTTATCTAAAATGGTGAGGAAGTTACTTTTAAAGAAAGACCAGGCATCCTCAACTGACGGGATGAGGTCAATGTCCTTCCAGGATACCCGGGCCAGGTCGATTAGAAAGGCCTGCTCACAGAAGTGTTTTAGGGAGCGTTTGACAGTGATGAGGGGTGGTCGTTTGACTGCGGCTCCGTAGCGGATACAGGCAATGAGGCAGTGATCGCTGAGATCCTGGTTGAAGACAGCGGAGGTGTATTTGGAGGGCCAGTTGGTCAGGATGACGTCAATGAGGGTGCCCTTGTTTACAGAGTTAGGGTTGTACCTGGTGGGTTCCTTGATGATTTGAGTGAGATTGAGGGCATCTAGCTTAGATTGTAGGACTGCCGGGGTGTTAAGCATATCCCAGTTTAGGTCACCTAACAGAACAAACTCTGAAGCTAGATGGGGGGCGATCAATTCACAAATGGTGTCCAGGGCACAGCTGGGAGCTGAGGGGGGTCGGTAGCAGGCGGCAACAGTGAGAGACTTATTTCTGACTTTCGTGACCAATCTACTTGGCAATATTTTTTCTAGTGAGAGAGATGTTCTTACATAAACGCTTGTTATGCTTTCGCCGAAAAGCTTTTATTGAAATCTGACACGCCAGGTGGATTAACAACAAGCTAAGCTGTGTTTTGCTATATTGCACTTGTGATTTCACGAAAATGTAATATTTTTAGTTATTTAATTTGAATTTGACGCGCTGCAATTCAGCAGGTGTTGATGAAAATGATCCCGCTAACGGGATGGGTGCGTCAAGAAGTTAACAAGTTAAAAATGATTTAAACACACTTTGCTGTAGGCTACTATTTACTAGTTAACACAATCATGTGTGCCATATAAAATAAACGTCCTCTTGCTGTCAACTGCGTTTATTTTCAGCAAACTTAACATGTGTAAATATTTGTATGAACATAAGATTCAACAACTGCGACAAACTGAACAAATTCCACAGACATGTGACTAACAGAAATGGAATAATGTGTCCCTGAACAAAGGGGGGGTCAAAATCAAAAGTAACAGTCAGTATCTGGTGTGGCCACCAGCTGCATTAAGTACTGCAGTGCATCTCCTCCTCATGGACTGCACCAGATTTGCCCGTTCTTGCTGTGAGATGTTACCCCACTCTTCAAAGGCACCTGTAAGTTCCCGGACATTTCTGGGGGGATTGGCCACAGCCCTCACCCTCCGATCCAACAGGTCCCCGATGTGCTCAATGGGATTGACACCCGGGCTCTTCGCTGGCCATGGCAGAACACCGACATTCCTGTCTTGCAGGAAATCACGCAGAGAACGAGCAGTGTGGCTGGTGACATTGTCATGCTGGAGGGTCATGTCAGGATGAGCCTGCAGAAAGGGTACCACATGAGGGATGTCTTCCCTGTAACACACATCATTGAGATTGCCTTTAATGACAACAAGCTCAGTCCGATGCTGCTGTGACACACCGCCCCAGACCATGACGGACCATCCACCTTCAAATCGATTCCGCTCCAGAGTACAGGCCTCAGTGCAACGCTCATTCCTTCGACGATAAACACGAATCCGACCATCACCCCTGGTGAGACAAAACCGTGACTCGTTAGTGAAGAGCACTTTTTGCCAGTCCTGTCTGGTCCATCGACGCTGGGTTTGTGCCCGTAGACAACGTTGTTGCCGGTGATGTCTGGTGAGGACCTGCCTTTCAACAGGCCTACAAGCCCTCAGACCAGCCTCTCTCAGCCTATTGCGGACAGTCTGAGCACTGATGGGGGGACTGTGCATTCCTGTTGTATCTCTGGCAGTTGTTGTTGCCATCCTGTACCTGTCCCGCAGGTGTGATGTTCGGATGTACCGAACCTGTGCAGGTGTTGTTACACGTGGTCTGCCACTGTGAGGACGATCAGCTGTCCGTCCTGTCTCCCTGTATCACTCTCTTAGGTGTCTCACAGTACGGACATTGCAATTTATTGCCCTGTCCACATCTGCAGTCCTCATGCCTCCTTGTACTATGCCTGAGGCACGTTCACGCCGATGAGCAGGTACCCTGGGCATCTTTCTTTTGGTGTTTTTCAGAGTCAGTAGAAAGGCCTCTTTAGTGTCCTAAGTTTTCAGAACTGTGACCTTAATTGTCTATCGTCTGTAAGCTGTTAGTGTCTTAACGACCGTTCCACAGGTGCATGTTCATTAATTGTTTATGGTTCATTGAACAAGCATGGGAAACAGTGTTTAAACCCTTTACAATGAAGATCTGTGAAGTTATATGGATTTTTACGAATTATCTTTGTAAGACAGGGTCCTGAAAAAGGGCCGTTTCTTTTTTTGCTGAGTTATATTCACTCCACTCAGTATTGTAATCAAAACTTACCAGAAAGCATGTAGTCCTCGGCTCAGAAAGTGTATAGTTTGGGGTCAATAGCATCTCATTAGTGTGCAAGATCTTGGGAATCAGCTGGACATGTGATGGAAGAATGTACTGTGCATGCAGAGAGTTGCAATTCTATTGAATTGGGGTTAGTTTAACCAAAATATGCCACAAGACCTAGAATTGCCTTATGTGTATCCCACAAAAAAAAGGTTCACTGTTATAAGCTAACTTTTTTTGATGGATTTATGCAAAATTCCAGGACTTAACTTCCTATGGAAAATTTCCCGGGAAGTTTCTGACCCTTTGCAACCCGACTTAGATTTACGTGTATTTTTGTTGTTGTGTTGTGAAACTGTTGGATATTACTGCACTGTCTGAGCTAGAATCACAAGCATTTCGCTACACCCGCAATAACATCTGGTAAACACGAGTATGTGACCAATACATTTTGAGTTGATTTGAAAAGGCACCTAAAGGACTCTGACCATGAGAAATAAGATTCTCTGGTCTGATGAAAACAATATTGCACTCTTTGACCTGAATGCCAAACATCACGTCTGGAGGAAACCTGACACCATCCCTACGGTGAAGCGTGGTGGCAGCATTGCGATGGGGGATGTTTTTCAGCAGGGACTGGGAGAACAGCCAGGATCGAGGGGCTGATGGGGCTAACAAAATGTGTACATATTTTATTTAACTAAGCAAGTCAGTTACGAACAAATTCTTATTTACAATGGGTTAACTGCCTTGTTCAGGGGCAGAACAACAAATTTTTAGCTTTCGGTTACAGGCCCAACACTCTAACCACTAGGCTACCTGCCGCCCCAAAGTCAAGGGGCATACTTTCCGAATGCACTGTATATACAGGGCTGTGCAAAAGTATTCAGACCCCTTGGATTTATTGTGTTACAAAGTGGGATTAAAATTGATTGAGTTGTACTTTTTTTGTCTACAATCTACACAAAATATTCTAATGTCAAAGTGGAAGGAAAAATAGTAACATTTAAAAATAATAATAATAACAATGAAGTAACTATAAAATATAGTCGTTGCATAAGTATTCAACTCCCTGGGTCAATACATGTTAGAAACACTTTTTGGCATTGATTACAGCTGTGAGTCTTCTTGGGTAAGTCTATAAGAGCTTTGCCCACCTGCATTGTGCAATATTTGCCCATTATTTTAACCATTCTTCAAGCTCTGTCAACATATTGGGGATCATGACTAGACAGCAATTTAAGTCTTGCCATAGATTTTCACTCTGTCATTAAGAGTGGAGTCGACTACAATGTTGTTGATCCATCCTGTTTTCTCCCATCACAGCCATTGAACTCTGTAGCTGTTTTAAAATCCCCAATGGCCTCATGGTAAGACCCCTGTGTCTTTGTGGTTTAATACATACTCCACAGCATAATTATTACCTTGACCATGCTTAAAGAGAGATTCAATGTCTGATTTTTGTTATTGTTATCAATTTACAATCACTGCCCTTTGAGGCTTTCGAAAAGCTCCCTGATATTTGTAGTTGAATCTATGCTTGAAATTCAATACTTGACTGAGGGACCTTTACAGATGTTATATGTATGGGGGACAGAGGAAGTGTTAGTCATTAAAAAAAGTGTGTCCATGTAACTTATATGATTTGTTATACCAAATTTGTCTTCTAAACAAATGTAGGCTTGCCTAAACAAAATGGCTGAATACTTCTGCTACGACTATTTTAGTTCTGAATTTATCTTAAATAAATTAGAATTCTTCCACTGAAAATACAGAGTATTTGTGTGTAAATTGACAACAAAAAAGACAATTAAATCAATTTTAATCCCACTTTGTAACAAAAGTGAAGACATCCAAGGGGGTCTGAATACTTTTGCAAGACACTGTATTAATATATACTGGGTCATAGTTCAGGTAGGCCTTCACACTTCAGCAAACAATGTTTTTCCTGGTATGCTCTTTTCATATACTGGGTCATGTTCAGTTTGGCACACTGGAGCAAAACCTTACCTCCATGTTTTAGTCCATTTTGAAACGTTTTCGCCCTACTGAACATGCCCAAGCCTGGATGCTTTGCTTCGATATCAGCTAAGAGTTGGCCACATGGCCGCCCTGTCCATATGATCACTGGATGTCAGGCTTTGGCCAACACTTGCTCTCTATTTATCTCTATCCATGTTCCGCTGGCTACCATCAGCTAGCACCCTCTTGTTCACCCTGACTGACCTAATATGAATATAATATTTATTCTTAGTACAAACATCTTAGAATGGCTACCAGTGGAACAGGCATGCTTGTCCAGGTATGTTGTTAGTCACATGTACAGGAACACAGATGTAATTGCAGGGTGGGGGGAGCAGGTAGCTGCCTAGTGGCTATTCATGGTCTGGGGGTAGAAGCTATTGGCCAGTCATTGCCCTGATAGTCCTGTACTGTCTGAGTGAAGGAAGTGAACCATGGCTCGGGTAACTGTATTAGCAATGAGTCAGGATATTTGACATGTTTCACCACATGAGCCATACTGTGCCAGCTGACTGTGTGTATTGACCAGCTGACTGTATGTCCTCTGGTTGTTTCTCCAGTAGTGCTGAGCTATTAGTGCTTTTTTAGGTCTATTTAGGTTTCAGTTCAATTATTTAACAAATTATCACGGTTTTTGGTTGCGACTATTTTTTTTAAACATGAAATGCATTATGAGATAATGACGTTACATTGATTTTAGAACTTTTTGGAAATTCCAACGCCATAAATAGTGAACATTGATAATATTTCATTGTCTCTGTCAGGTCCACATTGGGTAGACATCAATAGGAAATTACTATGCAATATTTCAGCTACTTAGTTTTTATTTGATGGCTTTATTATTGTTCATTCCTTAAAGTAATCATCTCTGCTCAGGCAGTAGCATGCAGCCAGGCCATATAACACCTATGTGCTCCCCATACTGTACGGTCTTCGTATTTTGCCAAACTGCATATTATGCTGCAGAGCTGTCTGACAATCATTTTACTAGTTCTTCAAAGTTGATCAGGCATACTTTCACGAACTGTCTCTGTCCCTCTTGTCGTTGTGTACATTACTCTCTCATGTGGTCTATGCAGTCTGTGTATCTAACCTAATGTAGCAGGTGTAAAATGTATCCGTCCAAAGATCTGTATATAATGACGAGATGCTCCCGTTTACCGCCTAACAATGGGAGTTGTTGTCCCAAAGGCGGGAATGCAGGCGACAAGCTTAGGTCCAAACTAAGCCAATAGACTTCGCATTGGGCTTATTTCTGACAGATCTTGGCCAAAGTGAAACCTCTCACTTTGCCTCTTCCTCTCTGAGCCGTCTGTCTAAATGGAATTCAAGTAATTGAACCGACATCAGTCAATTAGTTGTTTAATAACAGAAAACCCCCAGAAAAGTTGGTTAATTGCTCAGCACTATTCTCCAGTGTACTGACCAGCTGACTGTATGCCCTCTGGTTATTTGTTCAGTGTATTGACCAGCTGATGCTGGTGCAGGCAGAGCTGCAGGACTCGGTGAAGGAGCTGGCTAAGACCAGGAAGAAGTATCAGGAGACAGAGACCATGGCCCAGGCCGTCAGGGACAAGGCCGAGCAGGACGCCAAGTATGTGCACGCACACACACAAACTAAAAAATCCTACCCCTACGGCCTTGTGGAGATTTGAGAGGATCAGATGGGTAACAAATCTGAGGGAAAGGTGGAGCTATTGCCGTAATGCTACCTATCCAATCCTCACGAATGTACAGGAGTGACAATGTAAAAGACTATAGGGAATCATTGGTCTTGTGTGACTCTGTTCACATATATGTTCCATCTCTCCCTCTGTTCTGTCCAGGTCCAAACTGAGTCTCTTCCAATCAAGGTCCAGTCTGCAGAGGGCAAGTGTAAAGGTGAGAGAATTAAATGAATCCATTTTATGTATGGCCAATTGGCCATGACTACAAACTCAAGTGCATATGGGAATGGAGAAAAAAAGTACAACTATCAAACTAAGTTACTGACGTGCATGTTTTCAGCTGAAAGCCAAGAGGAGTGAGTGTAACTCCAAAGCCACCCATGCCAGGAACGACTATCTCCTCACGCTAGCTGCGGCTAACGCTCACCAGCAGCGCTATTACGACACTGACCTGATCGACTGCATTAAGGTGAGGCGTTGGCACACACAAAGTATGCCGGCATTCCAGGTACTTTTTTTTTGCAGTTGCCTCATATCTCAGGTGATTGCTGTGTCATAGTTAGCAAGACTGCAAAAACAGGCTACCTGGAATGCCACCACCAGTGTGCGAGTGTGTGAGATGGAGGGTTATTGCTCCATTACTGGTAAATTACAAGTTAAGTTATTTCCCTGTTTACTGCGCTCCTCAGGTCCTGGATGGGAGCATCTATGAGCAGGTGAAGGACTACCTGGTCTCTCTGTGCCAGATGGAGCTTGAGTCCTATCAGGCTGTTCACAACACTTTCAACATCCTCCTGGAGAACTCCAATGGGGTGAGCGCACGCAAACTAGCCCAGTGACCGTGTGTCAAGTGTCTCCAAGGAGCGCTGATCCAGAATCAGTTTAGCCTTTTAGATGAAAAAATGGATAGGAAATGGAACTTGAACGGGGAATTGTGAGATGCTTGATACTAATGGCCCCAGGTATTATCCTTCATTGAACTAGCCTGGACCAAGATCTGTTTGTGCTGTCTTGCCAACTCCTATGGTCTAATGATATTGGCTATACAGCACAAACCAGGCTAATATTGGAGTTTTTTTCTCTCCCCAGCATTCTTCTATGCAGAGAATGCTGGGAAGTCGGTGTAACAGGTGGTTAGTCCAGAACCTTGTCTGAAAGCTGAAGGATTGCATGAACTCCCCCAAGCTAATGCCTAGGCTTTAGCTCAGTGTGCAGGAGACCCAGGTTCAAAACCCAGATGGTCAAGTTAGCATGTATACCATTGTTTAGTTCCATATTTTTCTTTTTAAGCTAGAATTGTTCATTTAAACAAAACAAAGCATCTCCCCACCCCTGTTTTGCTAAAAAGCTCAGGGATGGGGCTAGAGAGTTATGCATGCAACGACTGACCATCCATGATATCAAATGTATAGCTTTAACCATGTTTTGAGGCTATACAAGTGTTTGTTTACGTTGTTTCCAACCAGTGGAGTGAGGCAAGCTTATATTTTGGGTTCTGATGGGGTACGACCATTAAACAAAGCTCATGAGGCATTAATAAATGATATTCTTGACAAATCTATGGGTATAATATCATTTAAGTCCAAAAATGTATGTAGCAACTATGGAATCTAGCTTTAAAGATTTAGAGATTACTTATCCCAATACGCTGTTGTCTTCCTATCTATTCAGTTACCCCTCAGCGATCTTAGTCCTGGGCTCTTGGGGTCATCTTGTGTTTCTGTAACCCGACTGTAGTTTACAGTTAGTTTCCGCTCAACCCAGCATGAACGTACAGTACCAGTCAAAAGTTTGGACACCTATTCAGGGTTTTTCTTTATTTTTTGTATTTTCTACCTTGTAGAATAATAGTGAAGACATCAAAACTATGAAATAACACATATGGAATCATGTAGTAACCAAAAAAGTGTTAAAATATATTTTAGATTCTTCAAAGTAGTCAACCTTTGCCTTGATGACAGCTCTGCACACTCTTGGCATTCTCTCAACCAGCTTCACCTGGAATGTTTTTCCAACAGTCTTGAAGGAGTTTCCACCATATGCTGAGCACTTGTTGGCTGCTTGTCCTTCACTCTGCGGTCCAACTCATCCCAAACCATCTCAATTGGGTTGAGGTTGAGTGATCAAATAGCCCGTACACAGACTGTTGGTGTGTTGGGTCATTGTCCTGTTGAAAAACAAATGATAGTCCCACTAAGCGCCAACCAGATGGGATGGTGTATCGCTGCAGAATGCTGTGGTAGCCATGCTGGTTAAGTGTTCCTTGAATTCTAAATAAATCACAGACAGTGTCACCAGCAAAGCACCCCCACACCATCACACCTCCTCCTCAATGCTTCATGGTGGGAAATACACACGCAGAGATCATCCGTTCACCTACTCTGCGTCTCACAAAGACATGGCGGTTGGAACCAAAAAACTCAATTTTGGACTCATCAGACCAAAGGACAGATTTCCACCGGTCCAATGTCCATTGCTTGTGTTTCTTGGCCCAAGCAAGTCTCTTCTTCTTATTGGTGTCCTTTAGTAGTGGTTTCTTTTCAGCAATTTGATCATGAAGACCTGATTCACACAGTCTCTCTGAACAGTTGATGTTGAGATGTCTGTTACTTGAACTCTGTGAAGCATTTATTTGGGCTGCAATTTCTGAGGCTGGTAACTCTAATGAACTTATCCTCTGCAACAGAGGTGACTCTGGGTCTTCCTTTTCTATGGCGGTCCTCATGAGAGCCAGTTTCATCATAACGCTTGATGGTTTTTGCGACTGCACTTGAAGAAACCTTCAAAGTTCTTGAAATGTTCCGGATTGACAAACCTTCATGTCTTTGAAGTAATGATGGACTGTTGTTTCTCTTTGCTTATTTGAGCTGTTCTTGACATAATTTGGACTTGGTCTTTTACCAAATAGGGCTATCTTCTGTATACCACCTCTACCTTGTCACAACACAACTGATTGGCTCAAACGCATTAAGAAGGAAAGAAATTTCACAAATGAACTTTTAACAAGGCACACCTGTTAATTGAAATGCTTTCTAGGTGACTACCTCGTGAAGCTGGTTGAGAGAATGTCAAGAGTGTGCAGAGCTGTCATCAAGGCAAAGGGTGGCTACTTTGAAGAACACTGCATGATTCCATATTTGTTATGTCATTGTTTTGATGTCTTCGCTATTATTCTGCAATGTAGAAAATAGTAAAAAATAATGAAAAATCCCTGGAATGAGTAGTTGTGTCCGAACTATTGACTGGTACTGTGTATATGCAGGGAGGCAGTGAGCTGTAGGTGCCAGATCCCACAGAGGGGTCAGATTTCTACCGGCTGACTCATATAGTTCCTCTTTCACTGTGACGCCACAGCAGGCTGTGTGTGTGGGTGTATAGTTTTGACCTCTCTCTGGTAATCTTCCTATGACCCTTGAGGTGACCGTGAATGCTCCCCTGTGACTTTAGGTCATGCTGCACTCTGCTCTGACCGTCAGTGGTCCTTTGATGGCCCTGGCTTAAATAAGAGCAGTGTGGTCACTCGCCGATGACATAGGCCTCTGTCATGATAATGAGTTTTATCTATTCTAATCCCTTTATGCCTCTTTCAGATTATCAGTTGCTTCTATTGTGCTGTATTATGAGGTTAACTAAATGGCTATGTGTGCGTGTCTGCATGTGTGTGTGCATCTGCGTATGTTCGTGTGTTCTCTTCAGATGATGCAGGACTTTCACCAGCAGCAGTTTGTACAGCAGAACCAAGTGTTCCACAGTACCCCAGCCATCCTCTTCCAGCCCATCAACACTGACACGGTGGGTAGTAGTGCTACGCTAATGCTACGCTAATGCTATGCTAATGCTACGCTAATGCTACTTCTCTCATGGAACGTGTTGGCTAGTGCTACGCTACACACTAGCTATGCTAAAACTACCCTCTTGTAGAACCACTGGTCCTTCTTCACCGCTAGGCTAGCTAACCTGCTCTACCGTACATGCTTTGTGCATATGTGTAACCAAGTTGAATTTGTAGGCTCACTCCTCAACTTGAAATGCCTCTACCCATGCCATTGAATTGCTAGCTTTTCTTTGGCGTAGCTGGCTAAGGCATTGCGAGACAGGATTGGGATTTGTAAAATCCATCACAGTAGTGGACCTGTGAGGGAGGAAGCAAGCTGTTAAATGACAGTGACGTCCATTACATGCAATGCTTGTGTTTTGGTGAGTGTGTTTGTGTTGCACGCAGGTTTTTTTTTTTTAAGGGGTGGATCAGTTTAAAATTGCGGAAAGAATGTTCGCTTCCAATGTAATTGTCTGCATCATTTCCAATCCCCGGTATTTTGTTTTTGCAAATATATATATATCCATAAACACATGCATACATATACACATATATACATACCTATATAGACACTTTTTTTAAAGAATATACCTTTATTATTATTCCCTGCAAACCCTACCGCCGATCCCCCAATTGGAGTAAACTAATAAACACTTCTGCTTTTACCTTCAATTTATACATCTTATACACATTTTACAGACACAGTCTACTTTACAATAGTTCTCTCTTGTTTGTTCTTAGTCCTTCCTCTATTTCTGATGTCCATCCAGTTTGATTTCTATTTGTAACTATGCTATTTCACAAAAGTTCCGAACCTATATACATTTTACAGATCCTGTATGCTTTACAATGTTTATCTTGTTTT
Organism: Oncorhynchus clarkii lewisi; assembly: GCF_045791955.1. Lineage (NCBI taxonomy): Eukaryota > Metazoa > Chordata > Actinopteri > Salmoniformes > Salmonidae > Oncorhynchus > Oncorhynchus clarkii. The sequence goes on from NC_092158.1 coordinate 45,786,697, forward strand.
TAGTCCCACCCTTCAGCTCCATTCAACCCCTCCCATCTATCTCTCAACATCATCCATTTCGAATTTCTATTTGCCATATATTTTTCAACTGTGCTGTGATGCTTCACAAAATAATTGAACCTTCCTATTCTCATAGCTTCTACAGATTGTAAATTAAAAATAAACATTTTTGCTAAAATAATTATTATATTATTGATTGATTTGACTATGGCTTTTCAAACCACCCAGTATTGCTATCTGTAGCGTTAGTTCTAGGCAAATGTTGCAATTCTTTAGCCATTCCTGGACCTGTGACCAAAAACAAGCTACATATGTACAATACCAAAATACATGATCTAATGACTCTGCCTCCTCACAGCAGAATCTGCAGAGCTGGGAAGATTGTATCCCCCATATATATAACATTATATTAATTGCAAGAATTTTGTATAGTAGTTTAAATTGAAAAATTCAAAGTTTTGAATCCGGCGTTGTTTTGCGTATCAATTCATTGCACGCAGGTTTGTTTGTATGGTTTATGGTGTGTATGTATATGGTGTGCATGCGAGCCCCAGAGGAACATGTTCTCAACTGACCCAGCCTGCCAGTCAGTCCGTCTGCTCGCCAGTGCACTTGTCCGCATCCTCTGCCGCCTGCAGAGGGTGTTTGTCTCCAAGACCCTCGTTGTTTTCCGTTGGTAGTGAAACAAGCTGTGGCCTGTTCCTAAAGAAAACATTTAGTGATGCAGTTGCACCCTCCACCTCCCTCAAACCTACCCCCCCTTTCCTCTCCCTAAACAATGTGACAGAGGTATCCGTATCTGGCTCTCGCTCTCTCCCTCGCTGGCTCTCGCTCTCTCCCTCGCTGGCTCTCGCTCTCTCCCTCGCACTCTCCCTCGCTGGCTTTCTGTTCTTTTTTGCTCTGGCTCGTTCTTTCTCGCACGGTATCACTTTCTCAATTCAAAGGGGCTTTACTGACATGTAATTGAAATGGGTTTTATTGACATGTAATTCAAAACATAAAAATGTAAAGAAACAAAACAAACTAGAAATGAACAGTAAACAGCAATCACTAACTCAGAGGTTGCTGCCTACACTGAGACCCAATCACTGGTCACTTTAATATATGGATCACTAGTCACTTCAAACAATGCCACTTTAAAAATGTTTACATATCTTACATTACTCATATGTTTATACTGTATTTTATACCATCTATGGCACCTTGCCTATGCCACTCGGCAATCGCTCATCCAGATATTTATATGTACATATTCTCATTCACCCCTTTAGATTTGTGTGTATTAGGTAGTTGTTGGGGAATTGTTAGATATTACTGCACTGTCGGAACTAGAAGCACAAGCATTTCGCTACACTCGCATTAACATCTGCTAACTATTTGTGTGACCAATAAAATTTGATTTAAATATTGCATACACCAAGGTTTCTGAAAGATAAAGGCATTTCTAATGTTATCAGCTGTGTACAGTGATTTAACAATGTGCAAATATTTGAAATACAAATGGTAGGGGTGTCTGTGTTTTAGAATAGATAAAAGCGCATATTATTGTGACCGAAGAGCTCTCTCGCTCTCTCTCGCTGAATGTACTCATAATTATACATTTAGCCATTTGGACTGTGTTTATTATTTTGTCAGGGCTTAGAGATTAATCAGCTGTGTGCGCATGAATCATGCCAGGGGTCATCATCAGTCATAGGAGTTGACCTATACACCTCCTGAGGAGAGGTGAGACCAAACTTTGTGGTCCTGTTGCGCGTGTCCATCAGATGGCCAGTGATCTCTGTTCATTACCGAGTACAGTGGAAAATGTTTAAAATCATTTTGTATTAGGAAACAAAAATTAGCGTTTTGATTATTAGACAAGTCCAGGGACGTCCCTCCCCGTTTCAGTACGTTTTCTTCTGTTTGGTGGATAATGAACACTTAGTGTTACAGAACGTTCTGATATAAGTCTATTATGTAGAACAAATATGATTGTAGGTCATGTAGACTAGAGAACCGTGTCAGCTCTATTCCTTTATATTTTTTAGTATTTTTTATTTTTAGTTCAGAACATATCACATTACACATCAGAGAGGCCTGGACTGAGACTTCAGGCCTTGTAGATGAGTTGTGGAGCGAAATAAGAACAAGATTATTCCATTTTAAATCTGGAATTTATGTTTTTCTGATCGCCTTCTAATCCTATATTATTGGAATCAACCTACCCCCGAGCAAATATCAGACATTTCACATTGCACTGATTACATCCCTGATTTAGAGACCTTGCCTCATCCCATTGGGATGTGGATTGGCTGTGTTCCTCTTGTGAGGTCATCCATAGAGGAAGTGCTTTCCTCTAGGTTGTTTTCCTTAGATAGCCTCAATAGTGGAACGTTTTTTACTATGCCGCCTTGAGTTCATTCCTCAAAAATCTAATTTCATAATATTTGCCAACATTCACCCTCAAACGAATATCAGCTCCAATTTCCAACCATAAATATTTAGGTGAATATGTCTGTTTTATATGTACCATATATTATATATAAGTATTTTTGACTTATTTTAATAGATGCACGGACAGATACGGATGCTGAATATGTTTAGCTGAATATTATCATTCAACTCTCTCTCTCCCTCCCCTATACATCATCCCTGGTCACTAGGTGGGGCAGTTGCAGAAGGAGAGTGGCACTGTGGAGGAGCACAGTCTGGATAAGGAGGCACGGAAGTGGGCGACCCGAGTGGCACGAGAACACAAGAGCATCATCCACAGTCAGAGGGTGAGAGAGAGGGAGGAAAAGAGAAAGGGATGGAACCTTTAAGAAGCGAGAGATCGCCTATTCAGAAAGTGTCTCAGAGTAGGAGTGCTGATCTAGGAAAAGTTTTCTGCCTTTTAGATAAGATTACATGGACTCATAGACTTTATGACTTTATGAATACGGGCTCAGATTTGTTCAACTTCAGTACACTTCCAATATAAAATACTAATAATTAATCAGTTTTATGATGCTTGCACTGTGTCAGAGGGAAGGGAAGTGATAACGTTTAGGAAACGTTCGAACCATCGCCCTACTGGCCTGATGGTTTGTTGTTCAAATTTGGTGATAAGATAACGGATGTAGGTAGTTCTTGGCCAAACTCTGACAAGTGTTTTCCAGTAAACCAGGATGTAACATGGCCCTTTAACAACCCTGTTACTTGAAATTATATTAAATGAGTCATGCTTTATCTGTGAGAGTTTTACAATTTCTTCTATTCACTGTAATGTTGTCTACCATTTATTGCTTGATTATTTCAGCGTTTCTCATTTTCATGGCCCTATTGTTTTAGCTTTTCCTGCTTTTGATTTGGTTCCTCCTTTTCATTGTGTGGTGGTATAGTTTCTTTTAAGATTTGTCATAGGTTTTGTCTGTAATGGAAACCTATTCCCTACTGTACTATGCAGGGAATAGGGTGCCATTTCAGACGCAGCCATTAAGATTGGTTTGTTCTCTACATGTTACCTGTGACCTTTCAGGCCCTGGAGGACTATGGGACCCAACAGGGGCTTTCGGAGCAGAACCGCAGCGAGCTAGAGCTCAAGATGGAGGAGGCCAGGGAGAACCTGCGGAGAGCAGAGGTAAACTTGTGCGTGTGTGTAGTGAAGTTTAGTAGGATTGTGATTTTATTTTTTATTTATTTAACTAGAACAAATTAAGAACAAATTCTTATTTACAATGACGGCCTACACCGGACAACGCTGGGCCAATTGTGTGCCGCCCTACGGGACTCCCAATCACGGCAAGTTGTGATATAGCCTGGATTCGAACCAGGGTCTCGCCTCTAGCACTGAGATGCAGTGCCTTAGACCGCTGCGCCACTCGAGAGCAATGAGGTAGCCCTGCCTGCTGCTTCAAATCTGTCACCCTTGGCCCAAGAAGGAGACGTTGGTTTCCTGAGCAGGAGACCATGGTTATGATTCCACCAGTGCTCACGTGTGTGTGTGATCCCTTACTGAGGTTTGTTTATCAGTGGGCCAGCAGGTTGTCTCACCTTAGTCTCTCTTGCCTCTGATTCCCCCTGTTGGTGGATAAGGCAGAATACATCCAACATAGTTCTAATTCAGCTTTTTATTATAGCATCAGAGTCATTACTAGGGTTGCAAAGTCCTAGGTTTTCCAGAAATCCCAGTTCGTAGATTCCTGGAATTAGGAGGGAATAAGCATGAAATTCATATGTCACTAACTCCAGACCGTGAAGCTGAAGGCAGATGCTCGTCTGGCTCTACTGAGAGAGGCAGGCATCACAGTGGAGACGTGGCTGAAGAGCGCCATGAACCAGGTGATGGAGGAGCTGGAGAACGAGCGGTGGGCCAACCTAAATGCCCATGATCTTTCACTCTCCGTGAGTCACAAAACACACATTATGTATTCAAATACGAGACAACATTTTATACACACAAACGCATCTCGATTTGTCATTTTGTCCCCTTTATACCTGCCTACTGGAATTTGCCGGTCTCAGGTAAATCCCATAAGGGAGCTGAGGTGCGTCTTTAAGACACTGTTGCTCAACCTTAAGATGCTAGCTTAGCCTGTGCTGTGTTTGTGTTTTGAGATTGACTAGCCTTGTGAAACCAAGCTAACAGCATGTGAGCTTGCGAGATCAGGATGATTTAACAAGGCTACAAATTTTGCAGTCACTGATCTACAAACCACCTTCTCACTATGTCACGTCTCAAACTCATTCCACGGAGGGCCGAGTGACTGCAGGTTTTCGCTCCTCTCTTGCACTTGATTGATCAATTAAGGTCTTTAATTAGCAAGGAACTCCCCTCACTTGGTTGTCTAAGTCATAATTGAAACGATAAACAAAAAAAACAGCAGGAACTAGGCCCTCCATGGAATGAGTTTGACACTCCTGCACTAGGTGATCGAAATTATAGATTCTGCGGCTTCCCTTGCTCAAAGGGATCCTCTACAACTTGCTGTGTGTGTGTTTTTTAGGGTACAGGTGACCTAGAGAGGGAGGAGGATGAAGATAGTGGAGAGGTGTTGGACGACAGCAGCTCCAGCCCCTCCAGTACCCTCAGGAACTACCCCCTCACCTGCAAAGTGCTCTACTCATACAAGGTACCCACACACACACAGTGCTTTCCTATTATCTTTAAGCTGACAATTAACTCAACACCTTGGATGCGGTGCAGTATGGTACCGTACCTCTTACCATATACAGTGGGGAGAACAAGTATTTGAAACACTGCCGATTTTGCAGGTTTTCCTACTTACAAAGCATGTAGAGGTCTGTGATGTTTTATCATAGGTACACTTCAACTGTGAGAGACGGAATCTAAAACAAAAATCTAGAAAATCACATTGTATGATTTTTAAGTAATTAATTCGCATTTTATTGCATGACATAAGTATTTGATCACCTACCAACCAGTAAGAATTCCGGCTCTCACAGACTTGTTCGTTTTTCTTTAAGAAGCCCTCCTGTTCTCCACTCATTACCTGTATTAACTGCATCTGTTTGAACTCGTTACCTGTTTAAAAGACACCTGTACGCACACTCAATCAAACAGACTCCAACCTCTCCACAATGGCCAAGACCAGAGAGCTGTGTAAGGACATCAGGGGTAAAATTGTAGACCTGCACAAGGCTAGGATGGGCTACAGGACAATAGGCAAGCAGTTTGGTGAGAAGGCAACAACTGTTGGCGCAATTATTAGAAAATGGAAGAAGTTCAAGATGACGGTCAATCACCCTCGGTCTGGAGATCCATGCAAGATCTCACCTCGTGGGGCATCAATGATCATGAGGAAGGTGAGAGATCAGCCCAGAACTACACGGCAGGACCTGGTCAATGACCTGAAGAGAGCTGGGACCACAGTCTCAAAGAAAACCATTAGTAACACACTACGCCGTCATGGATTAAAATCCTGCAGCGCACGCAGGGTCCGCCTGCTCAAGCCAGCGCATGTCCAGGCCCGTCTGAGGTTTGCCAATGACCATCTGGATGATTTAGAGGAGGAATGGGAAAAGGTAATGTGGTCTGATGAGACAAAAATAGAGCTTTTTGGTCTAAACTCCACTCGCCGTGTTTGGAGGAAGAAGGAGGATAAGTACAACCCCAAGAACACCATCCCAACCGTGAAGCATGGAGGTGGAAACATAATTCTTTGGGAATGCTTTTCTGCAAAGGGGACAGGACGACTGCACCGTATTGAGGGGACGCTGGATGGGGCCATGTATCGCGAGATCTTGGCCAACAACCTCCTTCCCTCAGTAAGAGCATTGAAGATGGGTCGTGGCTGCGTCTTCCAGCATGACAACGACCCGAAACACACAGCCAGGGAAACTAAGGAGTGGCTCCGTAAGAAGCATCTCAAGGTCCTGGAGTGGCCTAGCCAGTCTCCAGACCTGAACCCAATAGAAAATCTTTGGAGGGAGCTGAAAGTCCGTATTGCCCAGCGACAGCCCCGAAACCTGAAGGATCTGGAGAAGGTCTGTATGGAGGAGAGGGCCAAAATCCCTGCTGCAGTGTGTGCAAACCTGGTCAAGAACTACAGGAAACGTATGATCTCTGTAATTGCAAATAAAGGTTTCTGTACCAAATATTAAGTTCTGCTTTTCTGATGTATCAAATACTTATGTCATGCAATAAAATGCTAATTAATTACTTAATCATACAATGTGATTTTCTGGATTTTTGTTTTAGATTCCGTCTCTCACAGTTGAAGTGTACCTATGATAAAAAATTACAGACCTCTACATGCTTTGTAAGTAGGGAAACCTGCCAAATCGGCTGTGTATCAAATACTTGTTCTTCCCACTGTAGGTCCCGTGAGCAGCACGCAGCTCCAACCTATAATATATTAACGGAATTGACTGGGGCAGTCTTGCAGTAATGAAACATGACCTCTTTCCTCTCTCTTCTCTCCCAGGCGTCTCAGCCAGACGAGCTGACCATCGAGGAACAGGAGGTGCTGGAGGTTATCGATGATGGGGACATGGAGGACTGGGTCAAGGTACAGAGCGCTTTTCAAGAGTGGCGCTACCTCAGTTTGTGTTTTAACTAGAATAAAGCAAGAGGTACTCTGAAGTCATATCATACTCCTACTGTACACATCAGGGGTTGTGTCCAGTGGGGAGGGAACTTTTTTGAAACAGAGTGAAATAGGGAGGTACTACTTCAACTTGTTCAATAAGAACTTTGTTATGTTTTCCATTACAAAACATGTTGCAGCAGTGTGCCCTACTATCACTAATGATAACCCTGTGTGTTCCAACATTGTCTCCAGGCCAGGAACCAGACAGGCCAGGTGGGCTATGTCCCGGAGAAGTACCTGCAGCTGCCCTCGTCCAACAGCCTAATGAGCATGCTCCAGTCTCTGGCCGCCCTGGACGCTCGCTCCCACTCTTCCAGTAACTCTACCGAGCCCGAGCTGGCCGAGTCAGAGCTGCACACGCCGGGCACACCTATCGCCAACGGAGACTCCAGTGGTGGTGAGAGACAGTGAATTTTGCCGAAACGTTAGGAGCAAGTCCGATTTTCACTTAGTCATGCATTGATGTCAGTGGGAGATGAAAGGAAATTGGACTTAAGTAAAAGTTAGGATTCGCCCCACATTGAATAAACAATGTCATTGAGATGTTGTGACCATTTATTTTTTAAATGTTCTCTTCATTCTGATCTCTTCCTTGCTCTCTCTTTCCCTCAGTGTGCTTCGCCAAGGCCCTGTACGACTACGCGGGCCAGACAGGTGAGGAGCTCTCGTTCCCTGAGGGCGCCATCATCCGTGTGCTGAGCCGCGAGACCTACGAGGATGACGGTTTCTGGGAGGGCGAGTTCAATGGCACCGTGGGTGTCTTCCCTGCTGTGCTTGTGGAGGACCTTCTGGCAGCGGCTGGTGCCAGTGGAGACAGCGAGAATGGCGACGTCTCAGGAGAGGCCAGCAGCAATCCGCAGGTACACACATGTATGCAATCACCCTAGGAGCTGTTTACCATACAGATGGATAGAGGACTAGTGCCCAAAAGCCAGTTTTAGCATGGGCAGCACCATTGAGGATTTTCACCATTTTGTTGAACTGGGTGGGACTTCCTATGGGTTAACCTGGATGGAATTATATGATCCTTCCTTATCAGGAGCCAACCTTTGCTTTATAGCTGTTCAAACAACACACTACAGGTGGCAGTATGCATCCTTTCAGTTTGTCTTCTACTACTTCGTAAACAATGTACCACTACAAAATGGAGATGGCCTCAACGGCGCTGCCCATGATATCACAGATGCCATAATGGGACAGATACAATGTTATGTCCTCTATCTATCTATATGCTGTTTACACACATGAATCCATGAGGGAATGAATGGAGAAAAAAAGGTTCTCACGGCTCACATTCTCATCCATACAGTATACGTCATAAAGATACTGTATAACAGTATCAATATATCAATATATTACTGTTTTATTTAATTCTGTGGTGTGCGCTGTCTTCCAGGCGTCCCCCGCTCCTCTTTCCGAGTGCTCTCCACAGAGTCCCTTCCTTCTGGGCCCGTTCCATAGCAGCCCCTGTCAAAGCAGCCCCCTTCTGACCCCCACTCTGCCCTCGCCCCAGTCCAGCCCCTCCAGTGCCAGCGCCTCCCCCATACCCCGCCCCCCCTCCATCAACGGCCACCATAGGCCACCGCCCGCACCACTCAAAGGCCACTTGCAAAGTAAGAACCACTCCTCAAAGGCTGACTATTTATTATTTTGCACTTCAAACGTTATTGCAATTTCATATCATTCATTGCCTGGTCCCAGATCTGTTTTGTGCTGTATTATAGTCCATGGCATGACAACAAACATAGGAGTTGGTAAGACGGCACAACCAGATCTGGGACCAGGCTATGTTATTTATCATAATAAATGCACACAAAATAGACCATGTAAAAAAAGTAGGGATGTGGACAAGTAATAAACAACCACATGGATTTTAAGAGTCCTCATTCTGAGATTTGACACATCTGGGTTGTTTTCATTAAGGCACAATGTCACTACCCTGTAGTGATTTCTATGCCAAGACGTGGTGATGATGACTCTGTCTGCCCCCCTCACCTTCAGGTCCTGCCCAGAACTCCACCCAGCCCCCCAGGTACCCAACAGATGGTGGTGCGGGGGGCACCATTCGACCTGTAAGTCACACTGTATGGATACTGACCCTTGTCCGGTTTGAAAAGACTCGTTGTTGAGGTTCCACTTGGCACTCAAAGGAATAACCTAGCTTGTTTGTATGTTATGGACAGGTCCGCGCTGCACCGCCGCCCCCCAAGCCGCAGCAGCCTCGTGGCCAGGTGAAGAAGAGGGAGGAAGTGGAGATCACGCTGGTGTAACACCGCCGCCGTGGCTGCTACCCACAGCCAGATCAGACCTGACCGACTGCCCTGCCCCCCCCACCCCCCCAGGGAGAGACAACAGGCTCCAGAGCCCCTGAACCAATCAGGGGTTATCCCCACTCCCCACCGGAGAGGCTCCATGAGGTAGCCCGAAATTTGGTTTGTCTCCCTCCACACAGTCCAAAGCCAGTAGGGCTGAAATGTTGTGCGGTGCGGAGAACCCAAATAATTGTGCAATTGACACTGTTTCCAAATTCCAACCCCACATCCCATTTTCTAGTTCACTTTATTATTTTTCTCTGTTACCCATATTTTTCCTTGGTCAATACCTCTTTTTCTCTGTGCTGTATTCTAACTGTGTTTTCTTACTCTCTCAACCTCTTTCTCTTTTTCTCTCTTTGGCTAGCTCCCTCGCCTTCATAACTGGGGGGTGGGGGGGGGTCTTGCCTTGTTGTTCGCGCAAGATATCGCCATTGGATTACTATTCAACAAAGTGTTGCTAATTTTGTGAGAGGATTGTACATCTGTCACTATGTTTTTTTTAAAAACACAGCTAAATTCCAAGCCAGATCTCTGTTTGGTTCTTGGTAGATTGTGTTAATGTTGTCTCCGCACATTTCAGGGAAATTGACAACACGGTAGAGTCGGGTATCACTCCTGTACCTGAAATACGTCTTTAAAAAGTGTTTCCAACATTTCATAAACAAGGGAAAAGTGGCAATTTTGGAGGGGTGTAATTGTTTAAGATAGGAATAGCCCCATTGAGGGCAAAATCTGGGTCACACTGTGAAACTAGAACAACACTGCCCCTGACATGTAAATTTACTTCTCTTCTAAATGTATTTGTACAACTTCCTTGTGTTAAAACTTGGGACATTTCAAGATTGCCAGGGGCAGTCTATAGTGTATGTATGAGTAAATGTAGACTTTTTGTGCTACTTTTTGTTGTAAAAACAAGGATCTAACTATGTTGTCATCAATACTAATCTAGGCGTAAACTAGCCAATAATAGTTGCTGGTGAGAATAGTTTTTTCAGTCAGGAATGCAGACTGGGTCGCAGTTCAAGACGGAAAGCATCGCAAGGTGATTTGCAGTTGTGCGGTGCGTCCCTGGGTCAGACCATGAGTCAGACGTGCCTTAAAGTTACCGGAAGAGAATCTCCATAGTTCCTAATTCCCTACAGGAAGTGTGAACTGACTGAAATACTGAAGCACTTTTTTGATATTCTGTTAATGCTCTTTTCAGTATTGCTGCTTGGTCTCTCTCGTGGTTGCTGCATTGTTTGTCTACTTAGATTTTTTTTGCTCCATCTATATCGGTATGAGTATTGTTCTCCTTGTGAAATGCATTTGATTTATGTCGCCAAAAAATATATATATTTGTTTACGTTGGGAGGTATGATTGATTTTATTTGATGTATGCTTTTTAATTGTATCATTTAAATATTAATAGTTTACAGAGCTTTGAGATGGATAGCTGTGCAGCAATTTTACATTAAGGATTAAAACATACGGAAACGTATAAATTGTTGATCATAGGAAATCAGGAATCTGTCAGCCACGTTGCTGTGTTCTCGTTGATCTCCTTGAGATTTGAATGTCAAACTTATTTTGAAGTTTACCCTGTTATATTGAAAAAATACATGTGGTTGTGAAATACTTTGACGCAAACATGAAGTAGTTTGTCATTATGTTACTGAAAATAAATCAGGATCTTCAGAGATACGGTAGAAACAAATGGCCCACTGATGTAGCATCTGCAGCAATAGCAGAAAATCTAAATTATTTAATTGGATATTAAGAATTTTTTTTGTTAAAATAAATATGGAATAAAATTGGCTGAAATCACATTTTGTTCTGTTTTATTCAACATTTCACAAAATAATTGTGGGTTTCCACTAGATGCCACAGACACGAAGTCAACATTGGCTATAAACTTTCCCTCAACGTCAACAAAACAAAGGAGATGATTGTGGACTTCGGGAAACAACAGAGCGAGCACCCCGCTATCCACATCTATGGGACAGCAGTGGAGAAGGAGGCAAGGTAAGTTCCATCAGCGTACAAATTGAAATGGTCCATCCACACAGACAGTGTGGGGAAGAAGGCGCAACGGCACCTTTTCAACCTCAGGAGGCTGAATAAATGTGGCTTGTCTCTTAAAACCCTCAAACTTTTATATATGCACAATCGAGAGCATCCTGTCGGGCTGTATCACTGCCTGGTACGGCAGCTGCACCGCCCACAACCACAGGGCTCTCCAGAGGGTGGTGCGATCTGCACAACGCATCACTACCTGCCCCCCAGGACACCTACAGCACCCGATGTCACAGGAAGGACAAAAAGATCATCAAGGACAACCACCCGAGCCACTGCCTGTTCACCCCGCTATCATCCAAAAGGCGAGGTCAGTACAGGTGCATCAAAGCTGGGACTGAGAGACTGAAAAACAGCGTCTATCTCAAGGTCATCAGACTGCTAAATAAGCATTCACTAGCACAGAGGCTGCTGCCAACATACAGACTTAAAATCATTGGCCACTTTAATAAATAAAACACTGGTCACTTAATAATGCCACTTTAATGTTTACATATGTATACTGTATTCTATATCTACTGTATCTTAGTCTGTCGCTCTGACATTGCTCGTCCATGTATTTATATATTCTTAATTACATTCCTTTACTTAGATTTGTGTATTAGGTATTTGTTGTGAAATTGTTAGATAATTGCTGCACTGTCGGAACTAGAAGCACAAGCATTTCGCTACATCCGCAATAGCATCTGCTAAACACGTATTTGATCATAAACTAAAAATCGAATTGTTTTAATGAATATTTTAAGGTTAGATATAAAACGTATTAATAAGATAAATGGTAGAAATAGTTGTGGTTTGTGACTTTGTGGCTGTGGTAACTAGTGACAACCAGAATTGTGGCAGACTGGTTTGGTCTGTATCTACCATTCATTGGTTAATTGATTCAAAAGACGACGTGAAAAAAACGAAAACGGCCCGTTTCTGAATTTGAAAAACGAAAATCGGAAATAGACTTGTTTTCTCCTTTATTGGGTCAAAACATGGGCATGGAATAACAGAAAACAAATAACACTTTATTCCGATTTTCGTTTTGTTCATACCCGGAAGTACTCACTCCCTTATAGAATATTCAAGTTGTTTGGGGGCGGGGGGGGGGGGGGGGGGGGGGGGGGGTGGTGTTTACAGCACAAATTATTTATTGTGTGACAGGAAGATAAAAATGATAATGTTAGCTAAAATGCAGAAGATAGCTTGCCAATAGAACAATCTCTACATCGGGACAAAGTTGGTTTGCAGTAGCTAGCCCAACATGATCACTGGCTATGCTTACTAGTAGTTCAAGTAGAAGTTAGTTAGCCCCTCAACATGCTACAAGATTAAGCTGCCAGGCCAGAGCTACCTGCTGAAGAAAGGTGAGATTTCTCCATTTCTTTCTGTAGCTAATTTAGACCTAGACCTTCTGGCTGTGCTTAGTAACTGCTGTTCATTATTACTCAGTAATATCTGTCACTTTTAACTATCTGGCACTTTGCTATTGCTTACACATGCAACAATATCCAGTGAGCTATATATCAAGCTATATTAATACAACAGGTTCACCTTACAGTGAAATGCTTACTTACAAGCCCCTAACCAACAATGCAGTTATAAAAACATGAATGATAAATAAAAGTAACAAGTAGTGAAAGAGCAGCAGTAAAATAACAGTAGGGAGACTATATACAGGGTACCGGTACAGAGCCAATGTGCGGAGGCACCAGCCAGTCGAGGTAATATGTAAATGTAGGTAGAGTTATTAAAGTGGTTATGCATAGATAATAACAGAGTAGCAGTTGGTGTGTGTGTCCTGAATGTTACAGCAGGAGAAGGGCACAGTATGGCATCTGAGCAGATAATCATGCACTTCATGTAGTTACATCAGCCGATACAGTAAGTTAAAATGTGCCTTTTTATTGCTATGGGTATACTTCACAAACATCCTACCTGCTCACTACAATTGGATTTTTTCTTGGAATGTATACCCCTTGTCTGGGGGGGGGGGGGGGCTGATGATTAATGATACGTAGCCAGTCTGATATTACTTGATTACTGACCCTTCTCTCCTCTCTCTCTCTCCCACCCACAGGACCATTCACACAGTTCAGTCATTCAGCCCTATCCATTGGACATGATATTCTCAAGGTCCTGCACTACCGTCTCCTACAACACCCTGGTGCGAAGCAATAAGCCTGGCCCCATGGCTGTAAATCAGCATATCTCTCTGATAAATGTTAACAGGAACATCTACATAAGTATTCAGATACTTAACTCAGTACTTTGTTGATGTACCTTTGGCAGCGATTACATCCTCGCTACAAGCTTGGCACATCTGTATTTGAGAAGTTTTTCCCATTCTTCTCTGCAGATCCTCTCAAGCTCTGTCATGTTAGATGAGGAGCGTTTCTGCACAGCTATTTTCAGGTCTCTCCAGAGATGTTCAATCAGGTTCAAGTCTGGGCTCTGGCTGGGCCACTCAGAGACTTGTCCCGAAGCCACTCCTGCGTTGTCTTGGCTGTGTGCTTAGGGTCGTTGTCCTGTTGGAAGGTGAACCTTCAGCCCAGTCTGAGGTCCTGAGCAGGTTTATATCAAGGATCTCTCTATACTTTGCTCCGTTCATCTTTCTCTCGATCCTGACTAGTCTCCCAGTCCCTGCCGCTGAAAAACATCCCCACAGCATGATGCTGCCACCACCATGCTTCACCGTAGGGATGGTGCCAGGTTTCCTCCAGACATTACGTGATGCTTGGCATTTAGGCCAAATAGTTCAATCTTGGTTTCATCAGACCAGATAATCTTGTTTCTCATGGTCTGTCTTTCGGTGCTTTTTGGCAAACTCCAAGCGGGCTGTCGTGTTTTTACTGAGGAGTGGCTTCCGTCTTGCCACTCTACCATAAAAGCCCTATTGGTGGAGTGCTGCAGAGATGATTGTCCTTCTGGAAGGTTCTCCCATCTCCACAGAGGAACTCTGGAGCTCTGTCAGATTGACCATCGGGTTCTCGGTCACCTCCCTGACCAAGGCCCTTCTCCCCGGATTGCTCAGTTTGTCTGGACGGCCAGCTCTAGGAAGAGTCTTGGTGGTTCCAAACTTCTTCCATTTAAGATTGATGGAGGCCACTGTGTTCTTGGGGACATTCAATGCTGCAGAAATGTTTTGGTATACTTCCCCGGATCTGTGCCTCGACACAATCCTGTCTCGGTGCTCTACGGACAATTCCTTCCACTTCATGGCTTGGTTTTTGCTTTTCCAAGTCATGTCCAATCAAGTTGTAGAAACATCAAGGATGATCAGTGGAAACAGGATGCACCTGAGCTCAATTTCAAGTCTTATAGCAAAGGGTCTGAATAATTATGTAAATAAGGTATCTTTTTTTTGAGAGAGAGAGAGAGATTTGGAACATTTTCAACAAATGTGTTTTCTCTTTGTCATTATGGGGTATTGTGTGTAGATTGATGAAATGTTTTAATTGAATCAATTTTAGAATAAGGCTGTAACATAACAAAATGTGGAACAAATCAGGGGATCTGAATACTTTCCTACTGCACTGTATAGATGACTCTTAGACAGTTTCAAATTGTTTGCCTGTGAATGGTTGTCCACATCAAGTTATTTACGTGTTAACTTTGTGTTCTAATACTGTGTCCCTCTCATATAATTTGCATGATCCCTTAACTGCCACATGCTCTTTCTCTCTACAGGATACATTAGGGGAGTTGCTTTGCTGTTGGCACCCCCTCATTCAAAATTTTGCTCACTCTTGTTCAAATTAGTTTAATTCAATGTTTAAATTTGCTTCAAGTGGGTTTTTTACGTAACGTTGACAGATGGCACTTGTATGGAGGGATGTGGGGGGAGAGTGGATGATGATGATAGATGGCTGTAGATGGGTTTAGTTGAAGAAACTCCCTTTCCCCTTCTCTTGATGAGTAATACAAGTAAATGTAATTGCAGCATTTTACCTGTGATCCAAAATCAAATAATGTTAGCTTTTAGCTTATACAATATAAGACAAAATGAGATTTATCTATTCACTACTGACCAAATGCGTTCACCAACCACTTCAAGCTAGCATTACCTGTTTTAGGCCTGTTTTTAAGTCTTAAGGTAAAAGCACTTTGGAAGAAGTGTTCAAATGTGATACAGGCTGTATTATTATGCTTATGTACAGACAACCCATAGCACGACAGACCACCGTGGCCAGGACTGAGCAGCCCATTAGCTTGGGTTTGGCTAAATAGGTATCTCCCCTGGGCATGTTGTCAATACAGACTCATTTAGTCGTACTTTATTCAAAATAAGGCATCCAGACCTTATGAAAGTTGCCCAGTATACCCTTAATCTGGTAATAAATCAATTCTAGTGATACATAACGTGACATTGTGAGAGGATAACCAACTTTCCAATTAATGGCAATGCATTACTTAGCTGTTATAAAGGCTTAGTTATACAGTTTCTACAGATAAGTCTCCAGTATCAACATCTCCAAGCAAACAAAAACAGGAGAAGGGAGAATCGTTAGACATACTGAGATTAAAGAACATACTCTTTGCTAGAATTCAGCCAGCCTTCACAACACATAACATATGCAAATATATGTCCCCTTTTGTGTTTTACACCTCCAGCAGAGGAATTACATCTCTGAGTGCATGATATTCCGTTTCATTGGCAAATAGTACATTCTATTGATGGTCTTAAACTGCAGTACTTTATGTCTGAGATGATATGAACATGACTGGGCATTGAAATATATCTGTATCCATTCATCATCATCAATAGCTTCTACCAGGTCTTCCTCACATTTTTGTTTGATATGTTTTGTCATCTGGAAAAGACTCTATCAACCACATTTTGGAAATCAACATTGGAGGTTTGTCAGACTGCCTTAAAATAACATCTGGCTTGTCCAGTGTTTGCTGCACAGAGAGAAAAGTGTTGTATCTGCAAAAATTCACCTTACCTCCATCACAGACTGGTCTTGCCTGGCTGCCTGACCCTGCTGAGACACCTGTCACCATCTGATCCTCCTAAAATGAGGCATGACAAAGAATTATCTTGGTGTATATTTATACATTATATTATCCAAGAATAGAATCAATGGTTCAATAATTGAAATTACCATTACTCTCATATCCCAGACTAGGTCTAGGTCCTGTTGTCCTGTAGCTACTGTAGTTCTACCCATCAATTTAAGATGGAACTTTGTACTAGAGGTTGACCGATTAATTAGAGCCGATTTCAAGTTTTCAACAATCGGAAATCAGTATTTTTGGGTGTCGATTTTGCCTATTTTTATTTGTTTTATTTAACTAGGCAAGTCAGTTAAGAACACATTGTTATTTTCAATGACGGCCTAGGAACGGTGGGTTAACTGCCTTGTTCAGGGGCAGAACGACACCTTGTCAGCTCGGGGATCCAATCTTGCAACCTTACAGTTAACTAGTCCAACGCTATAACCACCTGCCTCGTTGCACTCCACAAGGAAGCCTGTTATCCGAATGCAGTAGAAGCCAAGGTAAGTTGCTAGCTAGCATTAAATTTATCTTATAAAAATCAATCATAATCACTAGTTATAACTACACATGGTTGATCTTACTAGTTTCTCGCGTGTCCTGCGTTGCATATAATCGATGCAACGCTGGGGGATGATTTAACAAACGCGCAATTGCGAAAAAAGCACAATCGTTGGACGACTGTACCTAACCATAAACACCAATGCCTTTCTTAAAATCAATACATAGAAGTATATATTTTTAAACCTACATATTTAGCTATAAAAAAATCCAGGTTAGCAGGCAATATTAACCAGGTGAAATTGTCACTTCTCTTGCGTTCATTGCATGCAGAGTCAGGGTATATGTAGCAATTTGGGCTGCCTGGCTCATTGCGAACTAATTTGGCAGAATTGTACGCAATTATGACATAACATTGAAGGATGTACAATGTAACAAGAATATTTAGACTTAGGGATGCCACCCGTTAGATACAATACGGAACGGTTCCGTATTTCACTGAAATAATAAACGTTTTGTTTTCGAAATGATAGTTTCCGGATTCGACCATATTAATGACCAAAGGCTCGTATTTCTGTGTGTTATGTTGTAATTAAGTCTATGATGTGATAGAGCAGTCTGACTTAGCGATGGTAGGCAGCAGCAGGCTCGTAAGCATTCATTCAAACAGCACTTTAGTGCGTTTTGCCAGCAGCTCTTCGCAAGCACAGCGCTGTTTATGACTTCAAGCCTAACGGCTGGTGTACCCGATGTGAAAGGGTTAGCGGGGTGCACTCATAGCGTTTCAAACGTCACTCGCTCTGAGACTTGGAGTAGTTATTCCCCTTGCTCTGCAAGGGCCGCGGCTTTTGTGGAGCGATGGGTAATGCTGCTTCGAGTGTGGCTGTCGTTCCTGGTTCGAGCCCAGGTAGGGGCGAGGAGAGGGACGGAAGCTATACTGTTAAACTGGCAATACTATAGTGCCTATAAGAACACCCAATAGTCAAAAGTATATGAAATATAAAATGGTATAGAGAGAAATAGTCCTATAAATAATATATTAACGAGAGAGTGTCCTCTCGTTCCAGGGCTTTTATGCAGACAATGAAAGTGTCCGGT
Organism: Oncorhynchus clarkii lewisi; assembly: GCF_045791955.1. Classification (NCBI taxonomy): domain Eukaryota; kingdom Metazoa; phylum Chordata; class Actinopteri; order Salmoniformes; family Salmonidae; genus Oncorhynchus; species Oncorhynchus clarkii. Next base: position 45,804,725 of record NC_092158.1, read on the forward strand.
TGGAACCTTATTAATGATATTTGTTAAAAACATCCATCCTCAAGATTGATTGCAGACATGTTTTGACTTGTTTCTACAAACTGTAACGGAAGTTTTTGAGTTTTTGTCATGGAGGAAATGGTCCCGCCTCCATGAAGATGGATTACTGGACGGAACACGCTAACAACAGGTGGTTAAATGATGGGCTATATGGAACAAATTAGTCATTTATTGTCGAACTGGGATTCCTGGGAGTGCCTTCTGATGAAGATGATCAAAGGTAAGTGAATATTTATAGTGCTTTTTCGAACTAATGTTGACTCCAAGATGGCAGAATTGTCTAGTTGTTTATAAGCAGGTACTGAGCACCAATGTCAGATTATGCTTTTTCGTAAAGGTTTTTTGAAATCTGGCACAGCGGTTGCATAGAGGATCAGTCTATCTTTAATTCTGTGAAAAACACTTGCATCTTTTATCAATGTTTATTATGAGTATTTCTGGGAAAATCACCAGATGTTTTGGAATCAAAATATTACTGCACGTAACGCGCCAATGTAAACTGGGATTTTTTTTATATAAATATGCACATTATCAAACAAAACATACATGTATTGTGTAACATGATGTCATATGAGTGTCATCTGATGAAGATCATCAAAGGTCAGTGATTAATTTGATCGAAGTTTCTGTGTTTTTGTGACTTGACTATGACCTAACAATCATGTGGTGCTTTAGCTGTAAATCCTTTTTGAAATCGGACACCATGGGTAGATGTTTCAACAAGATGTTTATCTTTCATTTGCTGTATTGGTCTTGTTAATTTGTGAAAGTTACATATTTATAAAAAATATTTTTGAATTTTGCATACTGTCTTTTCAGCGGAATGTTGAGGTGGGGTTCCGCTAGCGGAACACCCGTCCTAAATTAACTACAACCTAAAACCTCTTACCTTGGAATATTGAAGTCTCATGTTAAAAGGAACCACCAACTTTCATATGTTCTCATGTTCTGAGCAAGGAACTCAAACGTTAGCTTTTTTACATGGCATATATTGCACTTTTACTTCTCCAACACTTTGTTTTTGCATTATTTAAACCAAATTGAACATGTTTCATTATTTATTTGAGGCATTATATTAAGTTAAAATAAGTGTTCATTCAGTATTGTTGGAATTGTCATTATTACAAATAAAAAAATTGTCAGATTAATCGGTATCTGCTTTTATTTGGTCCTCCAATAATCGGTATCGGCTTTGAAAACTCATCGGTTGACCTCTACTTTGTACCATTCACTGATATTGTTAATATACTGCAAAATTCACCTGACCTCCGTAGACTGGTCTTCCCTGGCTACCTGATCCTGCTAAGACGTGATGAGCATACTGTTGTGTACTGACTGCACTAGAGTTTAAATCCCACGGGATGCCTGAGGGACCAACAGAGATCATTACTGCGGTCTGCATTTTTCATGCTGCAGGTTGGAGCGGGCGGTAAGACAAATGTGAGATGAAAATATTTGGTGTCCTCCCTATTGTATTAAAAGCACATTTTTCACATTTATACAGACAGAATTCGCTGATTCAACTTCAGTAGCCTACCTTTCCTAGTTGGGCGTGAGAGTTTAAGCGCCCCATAGCATGTGTGGTCTCATTGAAATAGAGGTTGCGGTCCAAACACTTAAAAGACACCCTATCCCCTCAGCCCTCAAATTAAGTGGACACGTCTGACGAGTATACACTTGCAGGGTGAGGGAAGAAGGAATGATTTTTAAATGGACCACCCTTGGCCGGAAATTCGTCACTTGTTCATCCCTCGATGATTGTGTTTTCAGCCACCGGCAGCTTGTGGGTGCTTTATATGTGCTACTTATTTGCATTTGTTTTTACTTACACTTGTATGTTGACTTCTCCATTGATGTTGTTTAAGTTGCGGTTTTAGCGGATGTACAATCGTCGAGAATTGAATTATGGGGAGTTTCAGGCCCCGTAGTGAACATAATTGTACACTCGCAGAGCCGACTAAAACACGTGGGCTGAGGGGCTTACATTGCAAACTTCCTTTGCTTCGCTAATCATTCGGCCCACCCTCCAAGATGGCGATGGGGATATCCCCAAGGGCATAAGGTGAGGGTAAGTGGACGAGGGTGTGTCTTAAGTGTTTGGATCTCACCCAGAGTAGGCTGCCTACATGGGTGGAGAAGCATTTGGCAGATAATTTGAATATTAAATTAACTTCAATATAATTAGACTGTAGTTTACTACAGTATCTGTATATAAATATTGATAATGGAAAGAGGTGGAGGGTGCTCAACCAACATGAGTAAACAAAGTACAATCAACAAACGTAATCATGGAAAACGCACATACAGTTGAAGTCTGAAGTTTACATACACTTAGGTTGGAGTCATTAAAACTCGTTTTTCAACCACTACACAAATTTCTTGTTAAACTATAGTTTTGGCAAGTCGGTTAGGACATCTACTTTGCATGACAAGTAATTTTTCCAACAATTGTTTACAGACAGATTATTTCACTTACAATTCACTATCACAATTCCATTAGGTCAGAAGTTTACAAACACTAAGTTGACTGTGCCTTTAAACAGCTTGGAAAATTAATGTCATGGCTTTAGAAGCTTCTGATAGGCTAATTGACATCATGTGAGTCAATTGGAGGTGTTCCTGTGGATGTATTTCAAGGCCTACCTTCAAACTCAGTGCCTCTTTGCTTGACATCATGGGAAAATCAAAACAAATCAGCCAAGAACTCAAAATAAATTGTAGACCTCCACAAGTCTGGTTCATCCTTGGGAGCAATTTCCAAACGTCTGAAGGTACCACGTTCATCTGTACAAACAATAGCATGCAAGTATAAACACCATGGGACCTCGCAGCCGTCTTACCGCTCAGGAAGGAGACACGTTCTGTCTCCTAGAGATTAATGTACTTTGGTGTGAAAAGTGCAAATCAATCCCAGAACAACAGCAAAGGACCTTGTGAAGATGCTGGAGGAAACAGGTACAAAAGTATCTATGTCTACAGTAAAACGAGTCCTATATCGACATAACCTGAAAGGCCGCTCAGCAAGGAAGAAGCCACTGCTCCAAAACCGCCATAAAAAAGCCAGACTATGGTTTGCAACTGCACATGGGGACAAAGATCGTACTTTTTGAAGAAATGTCCTATGGTCTGATGAAACAAAAATTTTGGAGGAAAGTGGGGGATGCTTGCAAGCCGAAGAACACCATCCTAACCGTGAAGCACGGGGGTGGCAGCATCATGTTGTGGGGGTGCTATGCTGCAGGAGGGACTGGTGCACTTCACAAAATAGATGGCATCATAAGGTAGGAAAATGATGTGGATATATTGAAGCAACATCTCAAGACATCAGTCAGGAAGTTAAAGCTTGGTTGCAAATGTGTCTTCCAAATAGACAATGACTCCAAGCATACTTCCAAAGTTGTGGCAAAATGACTTAAGGACAACAAAGTCAAGGTTTTGAGGTGGCCATCAAAGCCCTGACCTCAATCCTATAAAAAAAATAGTGGGCAGAACTGAAAAGGCGTGTGTGAGCAAGGAGGCCTACAAACCTGACTCAGTTACACCAGCTCTGTCAGGAGGAATGGACCAAAATTCTCCAGACTTATTGTGGGAAGCTTGTGGAAGGCTACCCGAAACATTTGACCCAAGTTAAACAATTTAAAGGCAATGCTACTTCTGACCCACTGGGAATGTGATGAATGAAATAAAAGCTGAAATAAATAATTCTCTCTACTATTATTCTGACATTTCACATTCTTAAAATAAAGTGGTGATCCTAAGTGCCATAAGACAGGCAATTCTTACTAGGATTAAATGTCAGGAATGGTGAAAAATGTAGTTTAAATGTATTTGGCTAAGGTGTATGTAAACTTCAGACTTCCGCCACTTAGCCTAACCTACAGTTGTTCTAGCTTGTATGGCTCCCTGGGCAAACTCACCCTTCAGCGCGAACCCACCCTGGGCGAACCCATCCTTCCAGTGGGGAGACCTGAGGTCAACATGCCCCATCTCGTACTTCTGAGTGGGAGACCGTCCCAGGCAGTAGCCTGCCTAGCTCACAAACTAGAATAAAGGTGCCCACTCCGACAAGGTTAATTGACCCACAGTCCCACACGGTGACATGATATCATTGACTTGACGTGCAAATGAGCGATAGAAAAACAATCACACAAATGTCACCATTCCACATTTTTTTTGTGCAGGCGCCCCATGGGTGTGTGCCCATGTCGCCTATACCTAAATCCGCCACTGGTTAGGCTACTATGGTGAGCAAGTGTTGCTCCTTTTTCTTTTTTAAGAAGTATCATTTACCCATTTGTCTCTGCTAACAAATCGTCCTCCTAAAAGGTAAGCTATATCCTATAGGCCTATGCAAAACATAGCAAGTGTTGCTGTCCCATGCATCATGACAGTGACCTCTACTGTGCACCATGACAGTGAAACCTATAACATTTGAGCTGTTTGTTACTGTATCACTGTGAAAAGTAGGGATTTAGTTAGGGAAACTGACAGATCAATAACGTTACATTGCCATACTGACCAATAAAACTCATATTGCACTGAAAAAACGTCAGAATATCCAACATTTTAACTCATATTTCCCAAACTCGGACACCAATGGTGCGCATTTTGTTTTTTCCCCAATAATACACAAGATATTCAAATGATCAAACCTTGATTAGTGAATCCCTGCCTTGACAGTATGCAAATAGGTTAGGACCACACAAACCCAACAGTTGCTAGCCAGCTAATACAATCCAACTTTGTTCCGTTGTTGTTGAGTTTGTTATTGTGCAGGGGTGGGCAATTCCATCCTCGAGGGCCTGATTGGTGTCACAGTTTTTCCACAGTTTACACACCTGACTCCAATAATCACCTAATCATGATCTTTAGTTTAGAATGCAATTTGATTAATCAGCTGTGTTTGCTAGGGATGGAGAACACGTGTGAAACCAGTCCCCGAGGGCCTTATTGGCCCACTCCTGTTCTAGTGGCATGCTAACGTCTGCATGTTAGCTAACATTTGTGTCTTCCTTTCACAGTAAACACACCTTAAGCGTGTGTTTAGGTAGAATAGCTTAAATACGTAAAAATGTAATTGATCAGGAATGTTATACCATTCGATTTATTTCCGTCAAGTAGTGTACGTTTAAGTTTGTCCGTTTTAGCTTTGTTGTTTAAAAAAATATATACTTTCAGCTGTGTTTGAATCTGTTGTGTAGTGTTGGGGCAAAACCAAAGACAACAGAGCTAAAACAAACAGACAAACTAAAACGTACACTACTTGACGGAAATAGAATTGTATAACATTCCAGATCAATTACATTGTGTACGTATTTCAGCTATTCTAACGCAGTGAGGATGTGCAATGTGCATGCGTTTAAATGAAAACAATAGCATATGGTTATTTCCGGGTAGCAGGAACAGTCTTTCCGGTCTATGACACTCCAAAGATGGCAGTGCAAATATCTAAGAAGAGGAAGGTTCGTACCGATTTCTTTAGTTTTAGAGATTTCAGTTCACATATATAGAAAACACCCTTATAGTTAAGAAGTTAGTTACTGCGGTAACATGTCCTGTGATTAGATGTACAATTTTCCAAAGTTTTTAATTATTTTAAAGCTACGGCTGGTGACCTAGCATGCTAGGCAGCACGCGCACATGATCCCATACTGTAGTGTTTAAATCTATTCTTCATTGACCAGTGTAGTTTTCTAAAGATGTTAACTAACTAGTTACTTTGCTAACCCATTGGTACCTTTCTTATCTACAGCTTCAAAATGTCAATCAATCCCCAACCTGCAGGGTATTCTCCTGGCCATGCAAGTTTAGTTCGTACAATATTACTATGCCAGTTTTCCATAAAACAACAACATGCCACCGTGATGCCAGATAATGTGTGCGTCGGTAAAATAAGTTGCCTCCGGATAGATGGGGTTTTCTCGGTTCGACCAGGAGAGTTAAACTGTATTTTCTAATGTGATCAAAGTGTACATGTTACATTCCAATCTTTACTTTGGTTAGACGTGTCCTTGGTAAGTCTACTGATTGTTGCAATGAGCAGCCAGGAGGCTGTATTTCAAACGGGCCCTGCTAAATTACTTGCTGATTACCTCACTCACACTCCTCCTGTCTTCATATTTTTACAGTTTGTCGCTGATGGCATCTTCAAAGCTGAACTGAACGAGTTCCTCACCAGAGAGCTCGCTGAGGATGGCTACTCCGGTGTGGAGGTTCGTGTCACCCCAACCAGGACTGAAATCATCATCCTGGCTACCAGGTGAGTCCAAAAACCTGGAGATCAAAACCACAGGACTAGTCCAAATCAATGCCTGTCAGATGTTTTGACCTCAAGTAGTCTGTCAAGATGAATCCACACTTGGTTGTGCATGTCTAGCTACATGCCTGAACACTGCTGTTGAGAGCCAGTGAATTGACTCAAACTGTTGAGGTGCCAACAGACCAAATACTCTTTCTCCAGGACACAAAACGTTCTTGGTGAGAAGGGGCGTCGTATCCGTGAGCTGACTGCAGTGGTGCAGAAGAGGTTTGGCTTCCCAGAGGGCAGTGTTGAGGTAAGGGAGGCTTGGTTTCAGACACCCATTGTCATGTTATGGGCATGATAGATCTCTACATTTTTGTTTTCATTGCTTCAGGATCATATTTTAGGGGTGGTGGATGACTATAAAGTTAATATTTGCTTGTGGCTCATTCCTTGTCAAATACTACCAGAAATTCTATCATTGTCATCTGGTCCCCTAAACACTTTCTACTCTGAAAGTTTGCAACATACTGTGAGTGTGGTTATATAACTGTCCTTGTCTGTTTTTCTTGCCATCAGCTGTATGCTGAGAAGGTTGCTACTCGTGGTCTGTGCGCCATCGCCCAGGCAGAGTCCCTGCGCTACAAGCTTCTTGGGGGTCTGGCTGTCCGCAGGTGAGGATTTTTGCCCTGTGTTTTCTCGTACTAACTATGGTTAGTACTTAAAGGTTTGTATTAGTTACTTTTTTATTTAACTAGGCAAGTCAGTTGAGAACAAATTATTATTTACAACCTACCAAAAGGCAAAAAGCCTCCTGCGGGGATGGGGGCTGGGATTAAAAAAATATAGGACAAAACACATCATGAAAAGAGAGACCTAAGACAACAACATAGCATAGCAGCAACACAACATGACTACAACATGGCAGCAACACAACATGGTACAAACATAATTGGGCACAGACAACGGCACAAGGACAAGAAGGTAAAGACAATAATACATCATGCAAAGTAGCCACAACTGTCAGTTAGTGTTAATGATTGAGTATTTTTTTCTCTCCAGCTTTAAAGCAATTTTCCTGCAATTCTACACATTTTGCAAAGGAGCTGAGAGAAAATGTTGCACTTTTAAAGATGTCCTGCAATTCTATGCATTTTTCTACGGCTAATGCTGTGTTCTTTTGATCAAACATAATTAACAAAATCAATACTGCTAAATTAACTTTTTGGAATGTTCAATTCTCCCTGACTAGTTTTGTATTTTGTTGATTGTTAGTTATCAAAGATTATATATATTTTTAAATGGTCCATTTATCTTTCATACATGCTCAGTCTGGTTTTAGGGGTTTTAAGTTTCCACTGAAAGTGTTTTTCATCCTGAGAAGTTGTGTTCATTTAAAAAATATATATATTTTTTTTTTACTCTGCTCTAAATTTGGAGATGCAACTATACTGGCCCTGCCAAATATTTAAATGGCAAAAAATCCCTGCTATATATTTTTTAAATGCAACTATTTAGCGGGCAAAATGTATAAGCACTGGCAACATTTCAAACTCTAAGATGTTTGGAGTATGTCAAGTGCTGTGAAAATGTTACCTTTTGTTTTCAGTTGTGTACTGTAAGCTTTTTGCTTTAAGCCCTTTTTCACTTTTTAAAACGCAAATTAATATTTTTCATGAGTACTTGAATGGACATTCTTAATACCCATCCTGTTAAACCTTGAAAAGATAGTGAAGTGATGCAGTGGTATGGCATACCTCTTGTGACTTCAGTTATTATTTTAGGTGTTAGTTGAAACTGGAAGATCCCAGTGTTTGAGCACAATCATCTTTTACAATATTTTACACACTACTCTAAAGGGTGGGATGAATAGAGTTTAGGAGATCAAGACTGCGATTATCTGTTGTATATTATTTTTCATGCCACTGTCTGGCAGAGTTGAAGACCTGGGACTTGTAAGAATATATGGTGTTTTAATTCTGCTTGTTTTGGTGTTGCAGAGCCTGCTATGGTGTCCTGCGCTTCATCATGGAGAGCGGATCCAAGGGTTGCGAGGTGGTGGTCTCTGGAAAGCTCAGGGGTCAGAGGGCCAAATCTATGAAGTTCGTGGATGGCCTCATGATCCACAGCGGAGACCCCGTTAACTACTACGTCGACACTGCTGTCCGCCATGTGCTGCTCCGTCAAGGTGAGGTCACCCTGGGGTTTTATGCCTGATTCACACTATAGGCCCAAGCTGTCTGGATTGGCCTCTTTACGCATCCACTGTGGTTGCTGTCCATTCCAGCAGTTCCAATGTGGCAATGTCCCAATGATCTCTTAATCATCCCAAAGTGTGTAATGCTTGCTTGTTTACTTCCCTTAACTGATTTGAAAGGAAATGACTGCTATAAGACATGGTGGAAACTCCCTCTTCCGTTTTTTTTTTTTGGAAGTAGGCAATGAATGCACACTTCAAGAGAAAGGCGATATTATTGGGATGCACACAGTGAGAAGAAATGACCCAAGCTATCGCCATATGGTTCGGATCGGCCCTATAGTGTGGATCGGGCATTAAATGGGCCAGGTCAAGACTAGTGTTGCACAGTATACCGGTACCACAGTAGTATCACGATACCAAAATGCCATGATACTTATGTTACCAAAATTGTAGAATACCGTAGTACCGTTTCATGATACTACCACATTTTTCAGCCCTACCGATTTTAAAGAACCTGCTGGCGTCGGTTATAAACATGTTATGAAGTCTGTTTCTTTTAAGCAACAGGCTATAAATCTAATTTATTTATAGAGCCCTTTGTACATCAGCTGATATCTCAGTGCTGTACAGAAACCCAGCCTAAAACCTCAAACAGCATGCAATGCAGGTGAAGAAGCACGTTGGCTAGGAAAAACCTGGGAAGAAACCAGGCTATGAGGGGTGGCTAGTCCTCTTCTGGCTGTGCCGGGTGGAGATTATAACAGAACATGGCCAAGATGTTTAAATATTCATAAATGACCAGCATGGTAAAATAATAATAATCACAGTAGTTGTCGAGGGTGCAGCAAGTCAGCACCTCAGGAGTAAATGTCAGTTGGCTTTTCATAGCCGATCATTAAGAGCATCTCTACCACTCCTGCTGTCTCTAGAGAGTTGAAAACAGCAGATCTGGGTCAGGTAGCACGTCCGGTGAACAGGTCAGGATTCCATAGCCGCAGGCAGAACAGTTGAAACTGGAGCAGCAGCACGGCCAGGTGGACTGGGGACAGCAAGGAATCATCATGCCAGGTAGTCCTGAGGCATGGTCCTAGTGCTCAGGTCCTCAGAGAGAGAGAATTAGAGAGAGGAAAGAATGAATGGGGCCATGTATCGTGAGATTTTGAGTGAAAACCTCCTTCCATCAGCAAGGGCATTGAAGATGAAACGTGGCTGGGTCTTTCAGTATGACAATGATCCCAAACACACTACCCGGGCAACGAAGGAGTGGCTTCGTAAGAAGCATTTCAAGGTCCTGGAGTGGCCTAGCCAGTCTCCAGATCTCAACCCCATAGAAAATCTTTGGAGGGAGTTGAAAGTCCGTGCTGCCCAGCAACAGCCCCAAAACATCACTGCTCTAGAGGAGATCTGCAAGGAGGAATGGGCCAAAATACCAGCAACAGTGTGAAAACCTTGTGAAGACTTACAGAAAACGTTTGACCTTTGTCATTGCCAACAAAGGGTATATAACAAAGTATTGAGAAACTTTTATTGACCAAATACTTATTTTCCACCATAATTTGCAAATAAATTCATTAAAAATCCTACAATGTGATTTTCTGGATTTTTTTTCTCATTTTGTCTGTCATAGTTGAAGTGTACCTATGATGAAAATTACAGGCCTCATCTTTTTAAGTGGAAGAACTTGCACAATTGGTGGCTGACAAAATACTTTTTTGCCTCACTGTATATACAAAATCAATCTTTCTTTTGCTCCTTAAATTCTGTTTGGTGCCTAATGTTTTAAGCTGTGAGCAATGTGCGTGTGTTTGTGGGAGAGTGTGAGGAAGGGCGGGAGAGGGTATTTTAACTGAAGAGTAAAGAACGTTTCATGCAGTGTTTTACCCTTACTGCCACAATGACATGCAGCTCATTATGCATGTATATTCCTCCAACCAAATCACAGGTAGGCCTTTGCAGATATGAGCAAATCAGCCATTCTATTATACACTGAACAGTGAAGTTAAATTGAATGTGTTGTATTGAATAGGTGTGACTTTGTGACCGCTTTTTGCGTAGGACATACGTAGAACGTTTAGAAAACGCAGGGTTTGCACAAGGTGCTTAGAGTACTTGAATTTGGGATTATGTATTGGAATACCTTAAATCAGACATTTTCTCAAGTTGTTACTTGAAAAGTACTTGGATTAAAATGAGAGAATAGATAATAACCAAATATGTTCATGAAAAATATTAGAAAAATGTATTTGTTTTACAAATTAATTTCCAGGCAGACTACTGAGTTTTATTTCCTCACGTCTTTCATGCTGTGGTTGCCAGGTGAGCTCGCTCATCCCATCCACTCAGCCAGGCAGGTACAGAACTGACTGTACCTGCCTGGCAACGTCACATCGATAGCTAAAATGCTAGGCAAATGTAGATTTAATCCTACCTTTTGAGGGTATGGAACATTTCTGGGATCTCTAATTTCAGCTCTGAAAACATTGGACCAACACTTTACACGTTGCGTCTTATATTTTTGTTCCGTATAGTTTTTTTTTTTTACCTCCCCATACATCACTGGACCCAATCACCCCACACTTCTCTGCAACAACCTCCAGCTTTGTTGCCAATAGCTCTATTTACGGGGCGGGGCGCCCGCGATATTCTGCTTTATCAAGCGGCAGCCATGTCCCTGCTGTTCTGGTGGCCGTTCGCATGCCATTTTCCCCTCACAAGCCACCCGCTCTTTCCCAACTAGCAACACTAAAGCTGCAGTCGGACGCAAGATGTTTTTCTGTAACTATTAATTAGTAGATTCCCAAATACCCAATAAAAACAGTCATTCAGCTGGAATTGTGAATAGGAAATGTGTTCACCAGTAGGCATGTCTCAACTCTGCTCCTCATTACTCAAATTACAAAATCATTAGTACTGACTTAACACTCATGTAGTGAAACATCGTATTATTATTTAGTGGAATTTGTAAGGTAGTGATGAATACTGTTTTTCCCCCATGAGGTTGTGGCAATATATTGCCACCTGGTGGCAACTAGAAACAATCGCATAATATTAACTGTTACAAATTGATGGTCCTTGAAAATAGATATTAGTACTTGAAAGTCCTTACTTGACTTGCCACTGTGTGTACGAATCCTGAAACCGGGAACACGCGTCTGTGGGGGGTGAACAGGACACTAGGCTGCTGATTTCCCCCTATGGTATCGCAATACTGCTTGGTATCGTGATAATTGGCCTGGTATCGTTAGTACAAGGTTTGTATAGTGACAACACTAATCAAGACGAATTGTCTTATGGAACAGGACCAGAAATGATAAGTGGTGAAATGGTGTCATATTTGAGGTGCAATCTGTTCTGCCTGTCCAAAGGTGTGCTGGGGATCAAGGTGAAGATCATGCTGCCCTGGGATCCCAGCGGTAAGATCGGCCCCAAGAAGCCTCTCCCCGACCACGTGAGCATCGTGGAACCCAAGGACGAGCAGGTCCCTTCAACTCCCATCTCAGAGCAGAAGGGAGCCAAGCCGGAGGCCGCTGCCGTCGCACCTGCGACACCCGTCCCTACAGCATAACCATGAGGGAGCCCCAAACCAGAGTCACAATTTTCCCAGTGTAAGGCAGGTTTAGCGAAGTGTTAAAAAGGCAGGATAAGTTCCAGTACAGCTTGCACAGTGCTGCTTTGTCATTCCCCCTGAACACAGAAACCCTGTTTCCTACTATCTCGGTCTGTCTGCATCCCACAGTTGGCAGGGACGCTTGGTTTCAGACACCACGTCGCCCGTTGACATAAATCTATGCATTTTGTTAGCATAGCCTAAAGGGAGTGCTAAAAAGGTTAAGGTAGCAAAATGTCTGATCTAATTTTCCCTATTAAAAAAAATAATAATTTAACAGGTCTTCATGAGTCATCTGGAAATTCTCCAATACCTTTTTTCAATTGTTGATAAAAAAATAATAAGTGTCTGTAAATGTTTTCTTTGAAATTATTTGACCAAATTGCCTTTCACTATGGGAAGTTACACAATGCTTGCTTTAAAACTGAGCCTTTGCCCTTTAAAGTCACTTTGGGTATCTTGATACCCACCCCAGAGCATCTAGAATGTAGTTGCAACCTATTGCCAAACTGTTACTTTTACTTAATTTGTCATAATGGTGGTTAAAAAGTTAGCAATTTAACAATTTAAGTGGCTGTGTGAATTGCATGAGTAATGTAAAAAAAAAATGTATCTGGAACATTTTGTATGACAAAGTATGGACAACTGCTCATGCCAAAATCATGGGTATTAATATGGAGTTGGTCCCCCCTTTTGCTGCTACAACAACCTTCACTCTTTTTGGAAGGCTTTCCACTAGGTGTTGGAACATTGCTGTGGGACTTGCTTCCATTCAGCAACAAGAGCATTAATGAGGTCAGGCACTGATGTTGGTCAATTAGGCCTTTCTCGCGGTCGGCGTTCCAATTCATCCCAAAGGTGTTCGATGGGATTGAGTTCAGGGCTCTGTGCAGGCCAGTCAAGTTCTTCCACACTGATCTCAACAAACCATTTCTGTATGGACCTCGCTTTGTGCATGATGGGAGCTGTGTCATGCTGCAACAGGAAAGGGCCTTCCCCAAACTGTTGCCAAGAAGTTGTAAGCACAGAATCATCTAGTATGTATGAATACTGTAGCATTAAGATTTCTGGAAGTAAGGGGCCTAACCCAAATAATGAAAAAACAGCCCCAGACCATTATGCCTCCGATCGGGTAGCGTTCTCATGGCATCAACCAAACCTAGATTGGTCCGTCGGGACTGCCGGATGGTGAAGTGTGATTCATAACTCCAGAGAACTCGTTTCCACTGCTCCAGAGTCCAATGGAGGCGAACTTTAAGACTCCAGCCGAAACTTGGCATGGTGATCTTGGGCTTGTGTGCGGCTGCTCTCCCATGGAAGCTCCCGACGAACAGTTCTTGTGCTGACGTTGCTTCCAGAGGCAGTTTCGAACTCGGTAGTGAGTGTTGCAACTGAGGACAGACTATTTTCATGCATTTCAGCACTTGGCGGTTCAGTTCTGTGAGTTTGTGTGGCCTGCCACTTTGTGGCTGAGCCTTTGATGCTCCTATACATTTCCACTTCACAATAGCAGCACTTACAGTTGAAGGGGGCAGGGCAGATATTTTACAAACTGACTTGATGGAAAGGCATCCTATGACTGCCATATTGAAAGTCACTAAACTGTTCAGTAAGGCCATTCTACTGCCAATGTTTGTCTAAAGAGTGCGTGGTTGTGCTGGATTTTATACACCTGTCAGCAACGGGTGTGGCTGAAATGGCCGAATCCACTCATTTTGAAGGGATGTCCACATACTTTTGTTACATTACCTGTATCAGTATTTACCATCACTCATTGCATTCGAAAAATCAGTGTAATTGACTTCTAAATCATTAGCAAAATCATGTTTTAGTTGGGTGAAAGACAGCTTTGCATGGTGGTTAAGCTTTGAATCTATAATTCTATAGTTTTCCCCAAATTATATTTTTGCTGTGGAGACTCATCCAACGGACAAATAAGTTAAAAAAATACTTCCGTTTTTTGGGATATCTGTACTTCACTATTTATTTTTTGACAACTTTTACTTAACCACATTCCTAAAGAAAATAACGTACTTTTTGCTCCATACGTTTTCCCTGACACCCAAAAGTACTCGTTGAATTTTGAATGCTTAGCAGGTCAGGAAAATTGCCCAAATCACACATTTATCAAGATAACATCCCTACTGCCCCTTATCTCACTAAAGACATACTTTGTTTTCAATTATTCCTGAGTGTTGGAGCATGCCCCTGGCTATCTGTAAAAAAAAAAAAAAAAAAGACGATGCCATCTGGTGTGCTTTTTATAAGGAATTTGAAATTATTTATACGTTTACTTTTGATACATAAGTATATTTAAAAGCAAATACTTTTAGACTAACTCGAGTAGTATTTTACTGGGTGACTTTCATTTTTTGAGCCATTTTCTATGGTGCTCCGGTACTTTTATCCCCACTGATTGTTCGTGGCGTTATAAGTGGATGAATTGATACACTTGTCAATAGACAGGCAGTGTATCACATTGTAGAAGTTATTCAAGCTACAAAATGGCAGCTGCGTCCGAGCCACTGTATGGCAGACTTACCATGTATTTCTTTGGGGCTAAATTGCCTAACTATGGAAGAATGTGAAACTGTTAACACCTTCACCAGTGCCTAAATTATCACTGAAGGATCATTCCCCGCGCATACTCTTTACATTAGTAATTTTACTTTTTACCGCAAAGACCTCTGGGCTGCTATTTTCTTTTTCGCGGTGAATTGTGGGCAATCATTGGTCCTCCGAGCTTTTCGAGTGCTGCTCCACCATTGGAAAAGATGGCTGCCTCGGCTCCATCGGTGGGTTTCTCCGATTTGTGCCCAAGCTACGCCGTGATATGCTCTTTTCTAGAGCGTTATGGAGCTTTGCTGGATCTACCGGAGCTCACATTTCCGCAGTTGGAGAGATATCTCCAAGACACATCTTCAGGTATAGTTTGAAAAGCGCGAGCTGCTGTGGGGGACGTGCGACTCCACACCATTGCATAGTGTTCTGTGTCGTTTGTCCCAGCTAGCTAGTTGTTATTGTGTGTTTTCCAAACGTTTTCTATGCATTTTTGCTGTCCCAAATTCATACGAAAGATCCCTGGTGAGTCAGATACTTTGTTTTTGCACTGTTTAACTCCGAACTTTTCAAAGACTGAAAGACTTCGGTGTAATTTGCAGATTTTAAAATGATTGAATTTATTTTCCAGCCTTTATCTGCCATGGACCGAATTGCACGATATCACATCCTACATAAACTGCTTTGAGCTTTTGCACAAAGATTAATTGCTGTTAACATTTGAAAGTATGGGGCACACCTGTTCTTCGGGTTATGACGTATGTTGTGATAAGGACAATTGTCAATTTGTATTTACCGTTAAGTAATATTTTTGCTGTGGTTCGCTCGCGCTGTATTGCGCACGCGCACACCTGGTCTTCCTGCTCAATGGACTCCTTCAGTAATTAAGTTCCAATTAGCTTGTATAGTAGCCACAAAGTCCAAATTGTCAACAAATCTTAATGGTTAGGTTTAAAATAAAAATACAAATGTATGATTTCGATGCTTCAAATAAAAAAACATATTTGGGTCCGATGCAGTAGTGATTTGGAGGTCCCAGGCAGAGCACCCCCCCCCCCCCCTGCCAATTGTTTTAATTTATAAGGAAGAGTAATTTAACTGTAAAAATGTATTAGCTTTTAATGTGCCATGAACATGAACCAGTCACTTTTTGAAGTTATTTGCTGAGAGAAAAAAATGTTACCATAGTACATTAATCCAAAAATAATTCTAGCATCTGAACAACTGCCAACTTTCCTTCAATTCACAAGTGACTGAAACTATCTCATTGGAGAAAGCATCAGAGTGATTGAAACATCGCCACTCTGTCTTACTGTAACTGTACCATGTATCTGATGCCAAAATCTTTTTGGGCAGACCGCATCAGATAGTGCCTATAGAAAGTCTATTTCTTCATTTTATTGTTAAAGTGGAATTCAAATGGATTTAATTGTATTTTATTGTCAACGATCTACACATTACTCTCTAAGTAAAACAATTCTCTCTATATATATTTTTTAAAGATTAATGAAGAAAATAAAATACATTGCTCAAAACAATAAAGGGAACACTAAAATAACACATCCTAGATCTGAATGAATGAAATATTCTTATTAAATACTTTTTTCTTTACATAGTTGAATGTGCTGACAAAATCACACAAAAAATATCAATGGAAATGAAATGTATTAACCCATGGAGGTCTGGATTTGGCAATGTCTTTAAAACAAGTCAAAATGAGGCTCTGTAGTGTGTGTGGCCTCCACGTGCCTGTATGACCTCCCTACAACGCCTGGGCATGCTCCTGATGAGGTGGCGGATGGTCTCCTGAGGGATCTCCTCCCAGACCTGGACTAAAGCATCCGCCAACTCCTGGACAGTCTGTGGTGCAATGCGGCGTTGGTGGATGGAGCGAGACATGATGTCCCAGATGTGCTTAATTGGATTCAGGTCTGGGGAACGGGTGGACCAGTCCAGAGCATCAATGCCTTCCCCTTGCAGGAACTGCTGACACATTCCAGCCACATGAGGTCTAGCATTGTCTTGCATTAGGGGGAACCCAGGGCCAACCGCACCAGCATATGGTCTCACAAGGGGTCTGAGGATCTCATCTCGGTACCTAATGGCAGTCAGGCTACCTCTGGTGAGCACATGGAGGGCGGTGCGGCCCCCCAAAGAAATGCCCCACCGCCAAACCGGTCATGCTGGAGGATGTTGCAGGCAGCAGAACATTCTCCACGGCGTCTCCAGACTGTCACGTCTGTCACGTGCTCAGTGTGAACCTGCTTTCATCTGTGAAGAGCAAAGGGCGCCAGTGGGGAATTTGCCAATCTTGGTGTTCTCTGGCAAATGCCAAACGTCCTGCACGGTGTTGGGCTGTAAGCACAATCCCCACCTGTGAACGTCGGGCCCTCATACCACCCTCATGGAGTCTGTTTCTGACCGTTTGAGCAGACACATGCACATTTGTGGCCTGCTGGAGGTCATTTTGCAGGGCTCTGGCAGTGCTCCTCCTTGCACAAAGGCGGAGGTAGCGGTCCTGCTGCTGGGTTGTTGCCCTCCTACGGCCTCCTCCACGTCTCCTGATGTACTGGCCTGTCTCCTGGTAGCGCCTCCATGCTCTGGACACTACACTGACACACAGCAAACCTTCTTGCCACAGCTCGCATTGATGTGCCATCCTGGATGAGCTGCACTACCTGAGCCACTTATGTGTGTTGTAGACTCCGTCTCATGCTACCACTAGAGTGAAAGCACCGCCAGCATTTAAAAGTGACCAAAACATCAGCCAGGAAGCATAGGAACTGAGATGTGGTCTGTGGTCACCACCTGCAGAACCACTCCTTTATTGGGGGTGTCTTGCTAATTGCCTATAATTTCCACCTGTTGTCTATTCCATTTGCACAACAGCATGTGAAATGTATTGTCAATCAGTGTTGCTTCCTAAGTGGACAGTTTGATTTCACAGAAGAGTGATTGACTTGGAGTTACATTATGTTGTTTAAGTGTTTCCTTCATTTTTTTGAGCAGTGTATATACCTTGATTAGCTAAGTACTCACCCCCATGAGTCAGTACATGGTAGAAACACCTTTGGCAGCAATTACAGCTGTGAGTCTTCTTGGGTCTCATAACAGCTTTGCACACCTGTGACCGACCGGCTTGATTCGGTCTTGAAATGGTGTGTTTTACATTGGATAAAAGTAGAGAATCAACATTTTCTAGCTATCTCATACACTTCAGTTGAGGAACAATGGGAAAGTAATTCTGCATTGAAAGTTGATAAACTTGTAACCTCACTTTTGACAAAATGGCACATTTCCCATCTGCGGCTATGTACTAAACAACCAAAGATTTCAACACTAAAGGCTAGTTTATACTACGTGTGTGTTCGTAAATTTTATCTGGAGTAGAGGTCGACTGATTATGAATTTTCAACGTCGATTATTGGAGGACCAAAAAAAGCAGATTCCGGTTAATCGGACGATTTTAAAAATAATAATAATTTATTTGTAATAATGACAATTACAACAATACTGAATGAACACTTATTTTAACTTAATATAATACATCAATTAAAATCCATTTAGCCTCAAATAAATAATGAAACATGTTCAATCTGGTTTAAATAATGCCAAAACAAAGTGTTGGAGAAGAAAGTGGAAGTGCAATATGTGCCATGTAAGAAAGCTAACGTTTAAGTTCCTTGCTCAGAACATGAGAACATATGAAAGCTGGTGGTTCCTTTTAACATGAATCTTCAATATTCCCAGGGAAGAAGTTTTTTAGGTTGTAGTTATTATAGGACTATTTCTCTCTATACCATTTGTATTTCATTAACCTGTGACTATTGGATGTTCTTATAGGCACTTTAATATTGCCAGTGTAACAGTATAGCTTCCGTCCCTCTCCTCGCTCCTGGGCTCAAACCAGGAACACAACGACAACAGCCACACTCGAAGTAGCGTTACCCATGCAGAGCAAGGGGAACAACCACTCCCAAGTCTCAGAGCGAGTGACGTTTGAAACGCTATTAGAGCGCACCCCACTAATTAGTTAACCATTTCACATCGGTTACACCAGCCTAATCTCGGGAGTTGATAGGCTTGCAGTCATAAACAGCTGCTGGCAATCTCACGAAAGTGCTGTTTGAATGAATGCTTACGAGCCTGCTGCTGCCTACCATCGCTAAGTCAGACTGCTCTTATCAAATCATAGACTTAATTATAACATAATAATACACAGAAATGCGTGCCTTCGGTCATTAATATGGTCGAATACGGATATACGGAACCGTTCTGTATTTTATCTAACGGGTGGCATCCATTAGTCTAAATATTCCTGTTACATTGCACAACCTTCAATGTTATGTCATAATTACGTAAAATTCTGGCAAATTAGGCGGGCCAAACTGTTGCATATACACTGACTCTGCGTGCAATGAACGCAAGAGAAGTGACACAATTTCACCTGGTTAATATTGCCTGCTAACCTGGATTTCTTTTAGCTAAATATGCAGGTTTAAAAATATATACTTCTGTGTATTGATTTTAAGTAAAGCATTGCTGTTTATGGTTGGGTACACATTGGAGCAACGATACGCACCGCATGGATAGATAAACTAGTAATATCATCAACAATGTGTAGTTAACTAGTGATTATGATTGTTTTTTATAAGAAGTTTAATGCTAGCTAGAAACTTACCTTGGCTTACTGCATTCGCGTAACAGGCAGTCTCCTCGTGGAGTGCAATGTAATCAGGTGGTTAGAGCATTGGACTTGTTAACTGTAAGGTTGCAAGATTGAATCCCCCGAGCTGACAAGGTAAAAATCTGTCATTCTGCCCCTGAACGAGGTAGTTAACCCACCGTTCCTAGGCCGTCATTGAAAATAAGAATGTGTTCTTAACTGAATTGCATAGTTAAATAAAGATTAGAGGTTTCCGATTACTTGAAATCGGCCCTAATTAATCGGCCATTCCGATTAATCGGTCGACCTCTACTGGTGTGCAAGATTTTGCTCTGGGTGTAAATAAACTGTTGTCAGATTGTCCATTTGTAAATTGAGTGTTTCGCTCTCGGAGTGCACACTGGATGCTCTGGCCGAAAAGTAGGGTTGATCCAAGCGTTCTGACATAACAGCAGTCAAGCACCCACGCTAACATTGACTAGCTTGCTAGCTAAACTCAGCAACAAAAAAAAACCGTCCCTTTTTCAGGACCCTGTCTTTCAAAGATAATTCCTAAACATCCACACACACAAACATGCAGTGAAATTGCAGAGAGCCACATGAATTCACAGAAATACTCATAAATGTTGATGAAAATTCAAGTGTTATGCATGGAACTTTAGATACACTTCTCCTTAATGCAACCGCTGTGTCAGATTTTTTAAAAACTTGAAGGAAAAAGCATAATTTGAGTATGGCGCTCAGAGCCCAAACCAGCCAAAATAAATATCCGCCATGTTGCGCAGTGAACATTAGTCATAAATAGCATTATAAATATTCACTTACCTTTTGATGATCTTCATCGGAATGCACTCCCAGGAATCGCAGATCCACAAATGTTTGTTTTGTTCGATAATGTCCATCATTCATGTCCAAACAGCTTCTTTTGTTAGGGTGTTTGGTAAACAAATCCAAAAGCGCGTTCAGGTCCAGTCGGACAAAGTTCAAAATGTTATATTACAGGTCGAAGAAACTTGTCAAACTAAGTATAGAATCAATCTTTAGGATGTTTTTATCATAAATGTTCAATAATGTCCCAACCGGAGAATTCCATTGTCTGTAGAAAAGCAATGGAACGAGAGATACCTCTCATGTGAAATGCGCGTGACTGAGAACAAGGCTGCTGGCAGTCCCCTTAGTCAAACCGCTCCCATCCGGCCCCCCTTCACAGGAGAAGCCTGAAACAACGTTCTAAAGACGGTTGACATCTAGTGGAAGCCTTAGGAAATGCAACATAACCCATATCCCACTGTGAATTCGATAGGGGCTGAGTTCAAAAACTACAAGCCTCAGATTTCCCACTTCCTGTTTGGATTTTTTCCCAGATTTTTGCCTGCCATATGAGTTCAGTTATACTCACAGACATCATTCAAATAGTTTTAGAAACTTCAGTGTTTTCTATACAATACTACTAATAATATGCATATATTAGCATCTGGGACTGAGTAGGAGGCAGTTTATTCTGGGCACACTATTCATCCAAAACTGAAAATGCTGTCCCCTATCCCAAAGAAGTTAACCTGTTACGGCTAGACGTTCTGCTAGCGGACAATTGCACAAGTGCAGTACACCAAAATAAAGCTTAACTTCTTGTTAATCCAGCTACCGTGTCAGATTTTAAAAAGGCTTTATGGCGAAAGCAACCATGCGATTATCTGAGGACAGCACTCCACCATACAAACACATGAAAATCATATTTCAACCAAGCAGGTGCGACATAAAAGTCAGAAATAACGATGTAATTCATGCCTTACCTTTAAAGATCTTCTGTTGGCACTCCAATATGTCCCAGAAACATCACAAATGGTCCTTTTGTTCAATAAAGTAATACATTTTATCCCCAAAATGTCAATTTATTTGGCGCGTTTGATTCAGGAAAACATCGGTTCCAACTCGCCCAACATGACTACAAATTATCTAATAAGTTACCTGTAAACTTGGTCCAAACATTTCAAACAACTTTCCTAATCCAACTTTAGGTGTCCTAAACGTAAATAATCGATACAATTTAAGACGGAATATACTGTGTTCAATAGTGGATAAAATTAACGTGGAGCGCGCACCAAACAAGAGAGTACACTTGGCTTGACACTCATTCTGAACAGCCGTACTTCTTAATTTCTCAAAGGAAAAACATCAACCAATTTCTAAAGACTATTGACATCTAGTGGAAGCCATAGGAACTGCAACCAGGTGCCTCATAAGCTAGTTCCCCATAGCAAACCAATAGAAAAGTCACCAAGTGTTTTTTTTCTGGGGGTTTCAGGGGTTTTGCCTGCCAAATAAGTTATGTTATACTCACAAACATTATTTTAACAGTTTTAGAAATGTTAGTGTTTTCTATCCAAATGTAAAAATGATATGCATATCCTAGCTTCTGGGCTTGAGTAGCAGGCAGTTTACTTTGGGCACGCTTTTCATCCAGACTTGAAAATACTGCCCCCTATCCCAATCAGGTTAATGCAGCTGGTGGCCACACCAGAGACTGACTGTTACCCCCCCCCCCCCCCCTCTGTTCAGGGACACATCACTCCATTTCTGTTAGTCACATGTCTGTGGGACTTGTTCAGTTCTTCTCATTTGTTGAATCTTATGTTCATACAAATATTTACACATGTTAGCTGAAAATAAACGCAGTTGACAGTGAGAGGATGTTTCTTTTTTTTGCTGAGTTTACATCCAGACACAAATGAAAGATCTGCTCACTCTGACAATTTTACTTGCCCTGGCAGATCTGGTTAGGCTGATTTGTATGTTGTCCAGAGCATTGGTGACTGCAACTGTGCTGCTGGCAACAATCCAATTATGCTTTTATTTGCCAATGTTTACTGATACTGGCCATATTCAACTGGTGTTGAGCGTTTGTAAATTTGTCAGTTATTCTGCGCTCTGGCACACTGACGAGAGTGTTCTGAAATCGGAGTAGACGGGCAGAACGAATTTACCAGCTACGTCTATCGATAGTTTTGTAGTGACATTAACATTCTATTGAAATAGATACTTGCATAGTGGAGTCTTTTTTTTTTTTGTACTTTTTTAAAAAAAATTTTTTACATGTAGCTAGCTAAACAATGAACCATAATCCCAACTCAACGTTACGACCCTACATGAATCTGCAGGTAACTAACCAACCAGGTTCAATGTTAGCTAGCTAACATCAGGCTTACCTAGCAATGCAAAGGGCTCTGAAATAAGAATAATATTACTACACAGATCATACATGTAACATTAGCTAGCTAGCTAACAGTTTCACTTTAACTTGAAATGAAAATGAATTTCTGACTAAATTAGAAATGTGTAAAATCTGACAATGTAGCTAACTAGATTGTCTTAGCCATATACATACATGGATGGACACTTCTCCCTCTTTGTCACCGATGCCATGTTTGCCCTTAGTTTGAAGATGTCGTCCGGAGCCTTCTGTGTGTTCTCTTTTCGACTCCGTCTGCATGTTTGCAATCAAAGGCCAGAATATTCTCCAGCTTCCTAGCTATCATAATCTTATTCCACTGATTTCAAAACTCGGTCCTCCAGATGGTGGAGAACAACACTTATGCAGTTTTACTACTTGATATCTTTCAAAAAAGCCATGTTAGAAAGGATTACCTACACATACTTGGCCAGCTCATATTAAAGAGAGAAACATGCTACATGGCAGATCAATCCGAACTCATCTCTCGGCATGTCCAGCCCACTCATTAGCTCAACATATCATGGCTAGCGGGAAGGTTGAGGTTTTTTTCCCATGGCTAAATCAACTTGGCTCATAATTTTAACAATTTTATTCGTATTTACAGATTGCATACAAGTTAAGGCACATGTAATTTCACATTTGAGAATATATTTCTGCCCAATTTTTTTTTGTTGATTTAAATTGTTTACGTTCAAATGGAGCTCCTGTGAAGTAGTGACGCGCCACATACGCCCAGTTTCCTGAAACGGTTCACTATTGTCCAATATTTGCCCATAATTATTTTCAAAAATGTTCACGTTCTGTCAAGGTGTTGGGGATTATGGCTAGACAGCAATTTTCAAATCTTGCCATAGATTTTCAAGCAGATTTAAGTCAAAATGTTAATTTAGCCACTCAGGAACATTCAATGTCTTCTTGGTAAGTAACTCCAGTGTAGACTTGGCTTCGTGTTGTAGGTTTATTGTCCTGCTGAAAGGTGAATTAATCTCCCAGTGTCTGGTGGAAAGCACACTGAAGCAGGTTTTCCTCCATGATTTTGCCTGTGCTTAGCTCCAACCCGGTTTTTTTTTTCCTGAAAAACTTTCCAGTCTTTGCCAATGTCAAGTATACCTACCTATACCATGACACAGCCACTACCATGCTTGAAAATCAGTGTTGTTGGAATTCACCCAAACATAATGCTTTGGATTTATGCCAAGAAGTGTGTAACTTTGCTGTTTTTTTCCCCAGTAATACTTTACACATGCATGTTTTGGAATATTTTTATTATGTGTATTTGTATCTCCTCTGTAATTTAGGTAATTATTGTGGAGTTACTACAATGTTGTTGATCCATCCTCAGTTGTCTCCCATCACAGCCATTGAATTCTGTAGTTGGCCTCAAGGACAACTACATCTTTGAAGTGTCTGGGTGTTTCAATACATCATCCATAGCATAATTATGAACTTGACCATGCTTAAAGATCTGTTCAATGTCTGATTTATTAACTATCTACCAATCACTGCCCTGCTTTGAGGCTTTTAAAAAGCACCTCGTCTTTTGTAGTTGAATCTGTGCTTGAAAATCAGTACTTGATGGACCTTACAGATGTATGTATGTATGTATGTATGTATGTATGTATGTATGTATGTATGTATGTATGTATGTATGTATGTATGTGGGACAGAGGAAGGTGTAGTCATTCAAAAATCATGTCAACCACCAATTATTTCAAACAGTGAATCCGTATAACCTATGTGATTTGTTACGCCAAATTCGACTTCTGAACTAACTTATGCTTGCTTAAACAAAAGGGGTGAATACTTATGCAACTACTTTTTATTCCATTTTTATGAATCACATTTTAATAATATAATTTTCTTTTCACTTTGACATTATGGAATATTTTGTGTAGATCGATGACTGTAAAATGAATATCCATTTAAATCCTATTTTGTAACGCAACAAAATGTGAAAAAAATTCAAGAGGGTGTAGACTTTCTATAGGCACCGTACATGGGCTACACATGTCCGTTGCCTCGGTGTCGGTGGCACTATTATCAGCAGCACCTGAAATGTGTTATTTTACAGTATAACTACCCATATATATTTTACATGGAAATGCCCTGTTCACTTCCATTTATTTTTCGTATGTTATCAGGTTACCTTCAGACGAGTCCCGTGACTCTTGTGGGGGTAGAGCAAAATGGAGAACATCGTGTTCGTGAGGTTCTCATCTTTCCATAGAGGGGTCATAATAGTGTGCTCTGACGCTACAGATGTTTTCGTGAGAAGACCCGTATTCTGGATGTCTCCTGGTCTGACAAACACTGCTGTAGCTCGGTCGCCTTCCACCTCAGATGTGGAAGGTCAACATTGCCAGATGTGATGGATTGAGACGGAGCCCATGCAAAAGAACATATCTCAAGCTTAAACCGATGAGTATTTTTTTATTATGCCTCGAGTGGTACATGTGAGGGCCTCATGTGGGGGCCTTAAAAATATACAGTGGGGCAAAAACGTATTTAGTCAGCCACCAATTGTGCAAGTTCTCCCACTTAAAGATGAGAGGCCTGTAATTTTCATCATAGGTATACTTCAACTATGACAGACAAAATGAGGGAAAAAATCCAGAAAATCACATTGTAGGATTTTTCGGAGCCTCTCCGGAGCCTTTTACGACGTCTTTGTTTTGGGTCGCAGGCTGGGATCCATTCCGTTGTTCTGGGTGAAAGTCATATTCCTGGTCGTACTGATGGTGAATTGACGTTGCTCTTATATTCAGTAGTTCTTCCCGACTGTATGTAATGAAACCTAAGATTACCTGGGGTACCAATGTAAGAAATAACACGTAAAAAAAACAAAACTGCATAGTTTCCTAGGAACGCGAATCGGAAGTATTTACAAAGCAGGTAGAGGTCTAATTTTTTGTCGTAGGTACACTTCAACTGTGAGAGACGGAATCTAAAACAAAAATCCAGAAAATCACATTGTATGAAGTAATTAATTTGCATTTTATTGCATGACATAAGTATTTGA
This sequence comes from Oncorhynchus clarkii lewisi, assembly GCF_045791955.1. Taxonomy (NCBI): domain Eukaryota; kingdom Metazoa; phylum Chordata; class Actinopteri; order Salmoniformes; family Salmonidae; genus Oncorhynchus; species Oncorhynchus clarkii. Next base: position 45,830,288 of record NC_092158.1, read on the forward strand.
TCACCTACCAACCAGTAAGAATTCTGGCTCTCACAGATCTGTTCGTTTTTCTTTAAGAAGCCCTCCTGTTCTCCACTCATTACTTGTATTAACTGCACCTGTTTGAACTCGTTACCTGTATAAAAGACACCTGTCCACACACTTAATCAAACAGAGTCCAACCTCTCCACAATGGCCAAGACCAGAGAGCTGTGTAAGGACGTCAGGTTTAAAATTGTAGACCTGAACAAGGCTGGGATGGGCTACAGGACAATAGGCAAACAGCTTGGTGAGAAGGCAACAACTGTTGGCGCAATTATTCGAAAATGGAAGAAGTTCAAGATGACGGTCAATCACCCTCGGTCTGGGGCTCCATGCCCCACGAGGTGAGATCTTGCATCAATGATCATGAGGAAGGTGAGGGATCAGCCCAGAACTACACGGCAGGACCTGGTCAATGACCTGAAGAGAGCTGGGACCACAGTTTCAAAGAAAACCATTAGTAACACACTATGTGGTCATGGATTAAAATCCTGCAGTGCACGCAAGGTCCCCCTGCTCAAGCCGGCGCATGTCCAGGCCAGTCTGAAGGTTGCCAATGACCATCTGGATGATCCAGAGGAGGAATGGGAGAAGATCATGTGGTCTGATGAGACAAAAATAGAGCTTTTTGGTCTAAACTCCACTCGCTGTGTTTGGAGGAAGAAGAAGGATGAGTACAACCCCAAGAACACGATCCCAACCGTGAAGCATGGAGGTGGAAACATCATTCTTTGGGGATGCTTTTCTGCAAAAGGGACGGGACGACTGCACCGTATTGAGGGGAGGATGGATGGGGCCATGTATCGCGAGATCTTGGCCAACAACCTCCTTCCCTCAGTAAGAGCATTGAAGATGGGTCGTGGCTGGGTCTTCCAGCATGACAATGACCCGAAACACACAGCCAGGGAAACTAAGGAGTGGCTCCGTAAGAAGCATCTCAAGGTCCTGGAGTAGTCTAGCCAGTCTCCAGACCTGAACCCAATAGAAAATATTTGGAGGGAGCTGAAAGTCCGTATTGCCCATCGACAGCCCCATCAACAGAAAGGTTTCTGTACCAAATATTAAGTTCTGCTTTTCTGATGTATCAAATACTTATGCAGTAAAATGCTAATTAATTACTTAAAAATCATACAATGTGATTTTCTGGATTTTTGTTGTAGATTCTGTCTCTCACAGTTGAAGTGTACAGACCTCTACATGCTTTGTAAGTAGGAAACACTGCCGATTTTGCAGGTTATCAAATACTTGTTCTCCCCACTGTAGACTTGGCATTGATAGGGGCTCCCCTTTAGCACCTCGGACTCAGTGCCCGCCTGCAGGGAGAAACTTTGTAGCGGGGCAGGGGAAAAATAGGGAGGAGTGTTTGGGCTAGTCAATTTAGAAGGGGTGGGAGATAAGGAAATGTTGGACGGGCAAGGAGGCATGGCTGAAAACCTGCAACATCGACAGTGCATCAAATACTTGTTCTCCCCACTGTGTATGTATATATATCTATCCCAATCTGATCTTCCTTCCTGTTTTTTTGTGTGGTATTTTTGCTCTACTTATTGGTTTGCTTTGTCTTCAAGTTTGGTGTAGGTTTTAATTTTGTTTATCTTTTCTTGGGCAGGTATAGTGGGTGCTCTTGGTGGGTGTCTTTTAGGTCCCAGTTGTTGTTGCTAGTCAATTTAGTGGACAACCCCATAAGTGTTTTTAAGAACCCCACATAGAACCCACCTGTAATTTTTACAAATTAATAAAAAATGAAAAATGGAAATATCTTGACTCAAATGTTCAACCCCTTTGTGATGGCAAGCCTTAAGTTCAATAGTAAAAATGTGCTTTTGTCAAGTTGCATGGACACACTCTGTGTGCAATAATAATGTTTAACATACAATTATCTGTAAGGTCCCTCAGTCGAGCAGTGAATTTCAAGCACAGATTCAACTATGAACACCAGGGAGGGTTTTTCCAGCCTTCCTAACTCATTGGCCAGAGACTAAGGAAATCGCTCAGTGATTTCACCATGAGGCCAATGGTGACACTCCCGGATCCGGGAGCGTAATCATAGCCTCAAACGAATTTGCATGACGCAGCGGACATAAATACTTTTCATGAAAATCGCAAATGAAATAAATATATTCAAACACAAGCTTAGCCTTTTGTTAACAACACTGTCATCTCAGATTTTCAAAATATGTGTTACAGCCAACGCTACACAAGCATTTGTGTAAGTTTATCATGGCATAATGCTATGCTAGCTCTGCTGGCAGCAGGCAACATTTTCACGAAAATAAGAAAAGCAACCAAATTAAATAATTTACCTTTTGAAGAACTTCGGATGCTTTCACTCAGGAGACTCCCAGTTAGATAGCAAATGTTCCTTTTTTCCAAAAATATTATTTTTGTAGGCGAAATAGCTCCCGTTTGTTCATCATGCATGGCTGAGAAATCGACCGGAAAATGCTACCATTACAACGCCAAACTTTTTTCAAAATTAACTCCATAATATCGACAGAAACACAGAAAACGTTGTTTAGGATCCATCCTCAAGGTGTTTTTAACATATATATATATTCAATAATATATCCGTCGAGGCAATTGGTTTCTCATAAGAAGCGATTGGAAAAATGGCTACCTCATTATTTTACGCAAGATTTTCTGCGGGAGACACCATGTAACCACTTACTAAGTATGCTCCCTTACGGCTATTCTTCAATGGAAATGCGTAAAAAGACGTCACAATGCTGTAGACACCTTGGGGAATACATGGAAAACGTAAGCTCATTCGTAGCTCATTCACAGCCATATAAGGAGTCATTGGCATGAGGCGGTTTCAAAAAATGCGGTACTTCCTGGTGGGATTTTTATCTGGGTTTCGCTTGTAACATCAGTTCTGTGGCACTCACAGACAATATCTTTGCAGTTTTGGAAACGTCAGTGTCTTCTTTCCAAAGCTGTCAATTATATGCATAGTCGAGCATCTTTTCGTGACAAAGTATCTTATTTAAAACGGGAACGTTTTTCATCCAAAAATTTAAAATAGCGCCCCCTAAATCCAAGAGGTTAATGACAGTGATAAGAGAGACATGAGGATGGATCAACAACATTGTAGTTACTCCAAATACTAACCTAGACTAAACAAAAATAAATGCAATGTGAAGTGTTGGTCCCATGTTTCATGAGCTGAAATAAAAGATCCCAGAAATGCTCCAAAATCTTTTCAGCATTTCTGCACAAATTGGTTTACATTTGTTAGTGAGCATTTCTCCTTTGCCAAGACAATCCATTCAACTGACAGGTGTAGCATATCAGGAAGCTGATTAAACAGCATGATCATTACAGGTGCACCTTGTGCTGGTGACAAGGCCATACTAAAATGTACATTTTTGTCACAATGCCACAGATGTCTCAAGTTTTGAGGTAGCACGCAATTGGTGTGCTGACTGCAGGAATATCCACCAGAGCGGATGCCAGGGAATTGATTGTTCATTTATCAACCAACGTCGTTTTAGAGAATTTGGCAGTACATCCAACCGGCCTCACAACCGCAGACCATGTGAAATGGCGCCAGCCCAGGACATCCACATCCGGCTTCTTCACCTGCGGGATCGTCTGAGACCAGCCACCCGGACAGTTGGTGAAACTGGGTTTGCACAACTGAAGAATTTCTGCACAAACTGTCAGAAACCTTCTCAGGGAAGCTCATCTGTATGCTCGTCATCCCCACCAGGGTCTTGACCTGTGCAGTTCAGCTTCATAACCAACTTCAGTGGGCAAATGTTCATCTTCGATGGCCACTGACTTGCTGGAGAAGTGTGCTCTTCACGGATTAATTCTGGTTTCAACTGTACCGGGCAGATGGCAGACAGTGGCGTCGTGTGGGTGAGCGGTTTGCTGATGTCAATATTGTAAACCCCACCATGGGGCACTATGGTATGGGCAGGCATAAGCTATGGACAACTAACATTAATTGCATTTTATTGATGGAAATTTGAATGCGCAAAGAAACAGTGCCGAGATCCTGAGGCCCATTGTCGTGCCATTCATTCACCTCAATCACCTAATGTTTCAGCAGGATAATGCACAGCCCAATTTCGCACGGATCTGTACACAATTCCTGCAAGCTGAAAATGTCCCAGTTCTTCCATGGCCTGCATACTCACCTGGCGTCTCACCAATTGAGCGTGTTTGGGATGCTCTGGATCAACATGTACAACAGCAAGTTCCAGTTCCCGCCAATATCCAGCAACTTCGCACAGCCATTGAAGAGGAGTGGGACAACATTCCACAGGCCACAATCAACAGCCTGATCAACTCTGAGATGATGTCGCGCTGCATGTGGCAAATGGTGGTCACAGCAGATACTGACTGGTTTTCTGATCCACACCCCTACCTTTTTTTGTTTTTGGTATCTGTGACCAACCGATGCATATCTGTATTCCCAGTTGTGAAATTCATAGTTCAGTCAATTGAAATGAATTAATTCAGCCCCGATGTCCTTATGTGAACTGTAACTAAGTAAAATCTTTGAAATTGTTGCATATTTATATTTTAGTTTAAATGACAGAGTGAAAAAAGGAAGCCACTGTCCAGAGCATGGAGGTGCAACCAGGAGACAGGCCAGTGCATCAGGAGACACAGGAGGAGGCCGTAGGAGGGCAACAACCCAGCAGCAGGACCGCTACCTCCGCCTTTGTGCAAAGAGGAGCAGGAGAAGCACTGCCAGAGCCCTGCAAAATGACCTCCAGCAGGCCACAAATGTGCATGTGTCTGCTCAAACGGTCAGAAACAGACTCCATGAGGGTGGTATGAGGGCCCGACGTCCACAGGTGGGGGTTGGGCTTACAGCCCAACCGTTTGGCATTTGCCAGAAAATACCAAGATTGGCAAATTCCCCACTGGCGCCCTGTGCTCTTCACAGATGAAAGCAGGTTCACACTGAGCACATGTGACAGACGTGACAGTCTGGAGACGCCGTGTAGAACTTTCTGCTGCCTGCAAAATCCTCCAGCATGACCGGTTTGGCGGTGGGTCAGTCATGGTGTGGGGTGGCATTTCTTTGGGGGGGCCGCACAGCCCTCCATGTGCTCGCCAGAGGTAGCCTGACTGCCATTATGTACCGAGATGAGATCCTCAGACCCCTTGTGAGACCATATGCTGGTGCGGTTGGCCCTGGGTTCCTCCTAATGCAAGACAATGCTAGACCTCATGTGGCTGGAGTGTGTCAGCAGTTCCTGCAAGAGGAAGGCATTGATGCTATGGACTGGCCCGCCCATTCCCCAGACCTGAATCCAATTGAGCACATCTGGGACATCATGTCTCGCTCCATCCACCAACACCACGTTGCACCACAGACTGTCCAGGAGTTGGCGGATGCTTTAGTCCAGGTCTGGGAGGAGATCCCTCAGGAGACCATCCGCCACCTCATCAGGAGCATGCCCAGGCGTTGTAGGGAGGTCATACAGGCACGTGGAGGCCACACACACTACAGAGCCTCATTTTGACTTGTTTTAAGGACATTACATCAAAGTTGAATCAGCTTGTTGTGTGGTTTTCCACTTTAATTTTGAGTGTGACGCCAAATCCAGACCTCCATGGGTTGATACATTTGATTTCCATTGATAATTTGTGTGATTTTGTTGTCAGCACATTCAACTATGTAAAGAAAAAAGTATTTAATAATAATATTTCATTCATTCAGATCTAGGATGTGTTATTTTAGTGTTCCCTTCATTTTTTTGAGCAGTGTATATTCAGGGCACCCAACAATGTTTTAAAACATACTGTTTTACTATGAAGGTCTACATTACAGGGGATGCAAACTAGTCACCTTTTGGCAAAATGTCTCAGTTTTGAATCTAAAATAGGTGGCTTATGTGATTCGTGTAGATCCGATGAGAAAAGTTTGGTGGGGCGCTTGGATCACTACTGGCTGTATCCAAGGCTCAGACAATCGTTCATATAACAGAATGCAGCACGCGACTGAAGAGACAACCAATTTGCCAATTTCCGCATCACCGCGCGCTTTGGAAAGACAGCGGGAGAGTGTAAAGTCCGTTTTCCAGTTACAGCAGCTTGTCCCCTGAACAATAACAAAGAGTTAGGTGAGAAGCCTGCCCACGGAGGCCTGGGCGAGAAGGTGATGGTGCATACTTCATGAGCTGTAACCGAAAAACAACTGGCATTTGGAAAGTTTGAGATGAGGGAGAAAGTGTGGTGGAACAAGCATTGTTAAGTATCTTGCTAGCTGGATTGAATTCTCTGTTAGTTAGCCAGAGAAATGTTGAACAACATTAGCCAACTTCACTGATCAAGTAATTGAGTTTATGGTGTAAAAATTAGCTGGCTAATGAAGGCAGACAGCTAACGTTACAACATCAGGTGAGGTAACATTAGTAACCTAACCAATTCGCTATAGTATTAACTGGTATATGACTCCTTGCTGTTCCTCAAGTTATAATGCGTTAGGTGCTTACTGGACCCTGGCAATCTGTGAAATGTTAACTAGCTAACAAACTAACTACTATCAGTGAACTTCTGTTTTTTTTCAAAAGTATGTGGTTAATTTTCAGAATGAGAGAATTAGGTGAAAATGAGGCATTGCTTCAGAAAATAACCAAATTGATCGTTTACCTTTGGTCTTCAGATGTTTTCACTCACGAGACTCCCAGTTACACAACAAATGTTCCTTTTGTTCCATAAAGATTATTTTTATACCCAAAATACCTCCGTTTGTTTGTCGCGTTATGTTCAGAAATCCACAGGAAAGAGCGGTCACAACAACGCAGACGTATATTCCAAATAATATCCATAATGTCCACAGAAACATATCAAACGTTTTTTATAATCAATCCTCAGGTTGTTTTTAAAATATATATTCAATAATATATCAAACGGGTGTGTAGGGTTTTCAATAACACCGGGAGATATAATGGCCGCTTTACTCTGTAGCGCAAAACTCACTCTAAGAGCCCCCACTTATCCACTTACGCAATGTGATCTTTCACGCTAATTTTTTCAAGATAAAAGCCTGAAACTGTCTAAAGACTGACACCTTAGGGAAGCCATAGAAAAAGGAATCTGGTTGATATCCCTTTAAATGGAGGATAGGCATGCATAGGAACAGAGAGGTTTCAAAATAAGAGGCACTTCCTGATTGGATTTTCCTCAGGTTTTCGCCAGCAATATCAGTTCTGTTATACTCAGACAATATTTTTACAGTTTTGGAAACTTTGGAGTGTTTTCTATCCTAATATGACAATTATATGCATATTCTAGTTTCTGGGGCTGAGAAATAGGCAGTTTCAAATGGGTACGTTTTTTTTTAGCCAAAAACAAGAATACTGCCCCCTACCCGCAAAAGTTTAAGCAAGTGGATGCGGGGATAATGTGTAGCTGGACCTGGCTTAAGCTGGATGCCACTATAGAGTTGAAAGGAACACTACAAACCTTCCCTCTTTCTCACTTTTTCAGTACAGTGGATTAAAAGGGGTATGCCAGGTGTACTCTGCCTGAAAGAGATCAATTATGCCAACAAAGGGTATCATGCTCTGCTGGCACGTTGTAAAACAGATGTCCACAGGCAGAATGTGTAATGTAATGATGTGTAGCCCAAAGATATTGCTTTTGTTGTGTTGAACTTGACAGTAACACTTTTGTGTGTGAGTGAGGTGATACTCTCTTTTTTTATACTCAACGTTATTTCTGCACACATGTAGCCTTGTGCACTTGATCGACGTCTACTGTAGTGGCCACTATAATAGAGCAAATATAGAATGCCTGTTTTGTTTCATTCTATTTCTACTTTTTCCCCCAAGTGCAATATTTCTATAATAAAGGCTGTCATGGTAACTGCAATATTGGTGTATTGTTTTTTCTCAAGACTGGAGTGTCATTCGCAGTGAAGTCTAGGCAACAAATAACATTGGATTGCTTTCTTAACATTTTTTAGCAGTTAGGTTCACTTTAACCTCCCGTATTTATTTATTTTTACACAGAATGATCATGTAGATCATAATATTTTGTTGTTTAATTAGTTGACCTGCATTTCTCCCTAGCAGAGATTTTTTTTGCAGGTTTCAGTGTAAAAAAAACAGTGTCACCAGTTTTCTTCCCTGACATTAACCTTAATAACACTCTGTAGGTTAGCACCATGGTGTAGCTGGAGGACAGCTAGTTTCCGTCTGTCCTCTGGGTACATTTTAATCCAAAACCGAGTAGGCTCATGGTTCCTTCCCCCTTCAATAGACTTACACAGTAATTATGACAACTTTCAGAGGACGTCCTCCAACCTATCAGAGCTCTTGCAGCCTGAACTGTTGTCCACCCCATCAAAGGATCAGATAATGTGCATAAGCTACAGCTAGCTAGCACCGTAGTTCATCAAAACTGGTGAGTAGTTGACTCTGAGCGAGACAATAGTTTAACAGTTTTGAACAAATTAATTTATTGAAAAATGAAGGAGAAGCGCGAGGGAGAGGGATCTAGCTAAATTTATCTTATTTAGCTAGCGAATGCAGCTAGCTAGTTTAGCCTACTCAAACACCCGGCTCAGAGAGGGATGCCATGTTAGCTAGCTGTCTATAGATGTCTAACACTGGAACTCTTTCAAGTTAACCTTTTCGTTTTATTCATTTATTGTCACCGGGCCTGCCGGTGTAACTGCTAAATGGCTTGCTTGTAGCGGGTTTACTAACATGTCAGGTCAAGTAGCTATGTTGACTATGATGTTCTCTAATATGGTGACGACAATGTAGGCTGTGTGCAGCAATTATGATATGAAGGTTTGGCTTGGAAAGTCTTATTTTTATTTTGCCTGGTCACAGACAACTGATGTGTTGTGCACTGAAGTCCCCAAGCATAGGGAAAAGGTGAGAGCGCATAGATGTGAGAAGGAATACAACGAGCATAGTGATCATGCTGTTTATATGTGGCTGCTATGTAAGTAAACAGTGTTTGCATGTGATCAGGGGTGTACTAATTCGTCCAATTCTTCTGTTGAAAAATATTTCTTAAACGGGTATAAACACACCTGAATTTGTCCAATAGAAACTCTTGGACTAATCAGCTAGATGTATGCAAGGCAATTTTAAATGGGTCACTGTCTGTCACCTTGATTACTCAAATGTTTCTCTCAACCTGTGCACCTACGTTGTAAACTTGAATTCATAGGCTAGGTTGTAGTAACCTCATGATTGTTATAAAGAAATTTTGAGTAAGGTGTAGTAGCCTAAATATGTTGGTGTTATATTGAGCTGGGTGAATGGAATATGAATGACAGCCATCCAATATGCTGTAATAGAAATAAGGCCATGCTCATAAAAACAAAATTGTCCTCCCTTATCTTAAACAATACTGACTGCCACTGATTCCAAAACCTGCATTTTGTTTGCAAGAAGGCACAAAAGTTCAACTGCAAAAAATGTGGCAAAGAAGTGAACTTCATGTCCTGAATAGAATGTGTTAAATTTGGGGCAAACACATCACTGGTACCACTCAATATTTTAAAGTATGGTGGTTGCTGCATCATGTTAGGAGTATTCTTGTCATCGGCAAGGACTACAGAGGTTGGTTTTTTTTTAGGATAAAAAAAGATATATACCACTGAAAAATGACCAGTTCCTCTGGTTACTATTTATAGGTAGGTGTTTGGGTACAACAATGTTTTTCTTGTTTATTTTCTATAAACTACTGAAAACATTTTTCCCAAATTCCAAATAAAAGTATTGTCATTTAGAGCATTTATTTGCAGAAAATGACAACTGGTCAAAATAACAAAAAATATGCATTATTGTCAGACCTTGAATAATGCGAAGAAAATAAGTTGATATTCATTTTTAAACACAATACTAATGATTTATGTAGGAAGAGTTCAGAAATAAATATTTGGTAGAATAACCCTGATTTTCAATGACTACTTTCATTAAATCAAATCAAATTTATTTATATAGCCCTTCGTACATCAGCTGATATCTCAAAGTGCTGTACAGAAACCCAGCCTAAAACCCCAAACAGCAAGCAATGCAGGTGTAGAAGCACGGTGGCTAGGAAAAACTCCCTAGAAAGGCCAAAACCTAGGAAGAAACCTAGAGAGGAACCAGGCTATGTGGGGTGGCCAGTCCTCTTCTGGCTGTGCCGGGTGGAGATTATAACAGAACATGGCAAAGATGTTCAAATGTTCATAAATGACCAGCATGGTCGAATAATAATAAGGCAGAACAGTTTAAACTGGAGCAGCAGCACGGTCAGATGGACTGGGGACAGCAAGGAGTCATCATGTCAGGTAGTCCTGGGGCATGGTCCTAGGGCTCAGGTCCTCCGAGAGAGAGAAAGGAGAGAATTAGAGAACGCACACTTAGATTCACACAGGACACCGAATAGGACAGGAGAAGTACTCCAGATATAACAAACTGACACTAGCCCCCCGACACATAAACTACTGCAGCATAAATACTGGAGGCTGAGACGGGATGGGTCAGGAGACACTGTGGCCCCATCCGAGGACACCCCCGGACAGGGCCAAACAGGAAGGATATAACCCCACCCACTTTGCCAAAGCACAGCCCCCACACCACTAGAGGGATATCTTCAACCACCAACTTACCATCCTGAGACAAGGCTGAGTATAGCCCACAAAGACCTCCGCCACGGCACAACCCAAGGGGGAGGGGGGGGGGGGGCAACCCAGACAGGATGACCACATCAGTGAATCAACCCACTCAGGTGACGCACCCCCTCCAGGGACGGCATGAGAGAGCCCCAGTAAGCCAGTGACTCAGCCCCTGTAATAGGGTTAGAGGCAGAGAATCCCAGTGGAAAGAGGGGAACCGGCCAGGCAGAGACAGCAAGGGCGGTTCGTTGCTCCAGAGCCTTTCCGTTCACCTTCCCACTCCTGGGCCAGACTACACTCAATCATATGACCCACTGAAGAGATGAGTCTTCAGTAGAGACTTAAAGGTTGAGACCGAGTTTGCGTCTCTGACATGGGTAGGCAGACCGTTCCATAAAAATGGAGCTCTATAGGAGAAATCCCTGCCTCCAGCTGTTTGCTTAGAAATTCTAGGGACAATTAGGAGGCCTGTGTCTTGTGACCGTAGCGTACGTGTAGGTATGTACGGCAGGACCAAATCAGAGAGATAGGTAGGAGCAAGCCCATGTAATGCTTTGTAGGTTAGCAGTAAAGCACCTACCTACCTTCATTGGGAGAAATGTTTTCAGTATTTTATAGAAATAAACAAAAATGTTCATTTTACCCAAACACATACAGTGGGGCAAAAAAGTATTTAGTCAGCCACCAATTGTGGAAGTTCTCCCACTTAAAAAGATGAGAGAGGCCTGTAATTTTCATCATAGGTGTACACTTCGACTATGACAGACAAAATGAGAAAAAAAAATCCAGAAAATCACATTGTAGGATTTTTAATGAATTTATTTGTAAATTATGGTGGAAAATAAGTATTTGGTCACCTACAAACAAGCAAGATTTCTGGCTCTCACAGACCTGTAACTTCTTCTTTAAGAGGCTCCTCTGTCCTCCACTCGTTACCTGTATTAATGGCACCTGTTTGAACTTGTTATCAGTATAAAAGACACCTGTCCACAACCTCAAACAGTCACACTCCAAACTCCACTATGGCCAAGACCAAAGAGCTGTCAAAGGACACCAGAAACAAAATTGTAGACCTGCACCAGGCTGGGAAGACTGAATGTGCAATAGGTAAGCAGCTTGGTTTGAAGAAATCCACTGTGGGAGCAATTATTAGGAAATGGAAGACATACAAGACCACTGATAATCTCCCTCGATCTGGGGCTCCACGCAAGATCTCACCCCGTGGGGTCAAAATGATCACAAGAACGGTGAGCAAAAATCCCAGAACACACCTAGTGAATGACCTGCAGAGAGCTGGGACCAAAGTATCAAAGCCTACCATCAGTAACACACTACACCGCCAGGGACTCCTGCAGTGCCAGACGTTCATTGCACAAAGCCTATTATTTGGCAGGGAATACTATTTGTAGATTCTACAGAAATTGGTAAATTAAGGGCAGTTCAAGGGGAGAGTCTGACCATGGAATTATGATGTAGCGAACTCTGGGTAGCCCCGACCAGGTCTCACTATGTGTTGGCTTAAGATTGCTTCTTCACGTTTCTCTATATCAAGTCCCTCGTGTTTACCCACCTCTTCATTGGCCTTACTGGCGGCATCCCACTTCTGACGCAACTGTCAAGCCAACACCTTAACCATTATGCCAAGTAATCCAAACCTCTTTGCGTAACGGTCAGTGTGTTGGCTTAACAATCGCGTCAGATCCCGTTTGCCCCAGAAGGCTACATTAGTGCTCACCAGAATAGAATAATGTCAAACATCGATAGAATGAATGCATAAGTAGGCTAGTTACCGCTGGTAAAGTTGTATGTTCCGTTTAGGTACCGGGGAGAGAACCTAATAACTCCAAACAGTGGGAAGTTTGGTCCTGTGCAAAATGTCCAAATGTCATCAGTTTGACCGGTTTTAAGAAATGAAAGCTGAGAAAACGAGTGAACACGTTTCTGGTAAATGAACACGTTCGTCTTGGAGGCATATTTTATGTGGTTGAAATGCTGTCTGCTTGCGTACAGTGCATTCAGAAAGTATTCAGCCCCCATCACTTTTTCCACATTGTTACGTTACAAACTTATTCTAAAATTGATAAAATAGTTTCCCCCCCTCATCAATCTACACACACATAATGAGAAAGAATAAACTGTTTTTAGAAATGTTTGCAAATTTATTCAAAGTAAAAAACTGATCACATATAAGTATTGAGACTCTTTACTCAGTACTTTGTTGAAGCCCCTTTGGCAGTGATTACAGCCTCGGGTCTCTTTGGGTATGACGCTGCAAGCTTGGCACACCTGTATTTGGGGAGTTTCTCTCATTCTTCTCTGCAAATCCTCTCAAACTCTGTCAGGTTGGATGGGGAGCGTCGCTGCATAGCTATTTTCAGGTCTCTCCAGAGATGTACAATCTGGTTCAAGTCCGTGCTCTGGCTGGGCCACTCAAGGACATTCAGAGACTTATCCCGAAGCCACTCCTATATTGTCTTGGCTGTGTGCTTAGGGTTGTTGTCCTGTTGGAAGGTTAACCTTCGCCCCAGTCTGAGGTCCTGTGCACTCTGGAGCAGGTTTACATCAAGCATCTCTCTGTACTTTGCTCCGTTCATCTTTCCATCGATCCTGACTAGTCACTAAGTCTCTGCCGCTGAAAAAATCTTCACAGCATATTGCTGCCAGCACCATGCTTCACCGTAGGAATGGTGCCAGGTTTTCTCCAGATGTGATGCTTTGCTTTCAGGCCAAAGAGTTCAATCTTGGTTTCATCAGACCAGAGGATCTAGTTTCTTATGGTATTTCGGTCCTTTAGGTGCCTTTTTAGCAAACTCTAAGCGGACTGTCATGTGCCTTTTACTAAGGAGTGGCTTCCGTCTGGCTACTCCACCATAAAGACCTGATTGGTGGAGTGCTGTAGAGATGGTTTTCCTTCTGGAACGTTATCCCATCTCCACAGAAGAACTCTAGAGCTCTGTCAGAGTGACCATCGGGTTCTTGGTCACCTCCCCCGATTGCTCAGTTTGGCCAGGCTCTAGGAGAAGTCTTGGTGGTTCCAAACTTCTTCCATTTTAAGAATGGAGGCCACTGTGTTCTTGGGGACCTTCAATGCTGCAGACATTTTTGGTACCCTTCCCCAGATCTGTGCCTCAACACAATCCTGTCTCAATTCCTTCAACCTCATGGCTTCATTTTTTTTCTTCTCTGATATGCACTGTCAACTTTGACCTTTTTTTTATAGACAGGTGTGTGCCTTTCCAAGTCATGTCCAATCATTTGAATTTTCCACAAGTGGACTCCAAGTAGTTGAAACATCTCAAGGATGATCAATGGAAACAGGTTGCACCTATGCTCAGTTTTGAGTCTCATAGCAAAGGGTCTGAATACTTATGTAAATAAGGTATATCTGTTGTCTTATTTGTAAACCTGTTTTTGCTTTGTCATTATGGGTATTGTGTGTAGATTGAGGGAAATCATTTTATAATATGCCTGTAAAGTAACGAAAAGGGGAAGAGATCTGAATGCACCATCAGTGTCAAAGATAATACATTACACGTGCGTTCACATTTTCTCAAGAAATGCTTAAAGAAATGTAATATTTCTTAACTCCTGTTCCCGAGACGACAAAATGAACATTTGTTGTGTAATTTCACTGCAAGAATTGCATCATTCTGCAGGAGTTAATATTATATTAGCTAGTCAGTGTCCGTATTTCAGTTACTATTACATTTAACCCATATGAACTTAAATATTCTGTTTATTCATGGATACAGGGATACTCATGAGCAGGATATCAAAGGTGTATGTAAACAGCTTATCCCAAATAAGACCTTAAGAGGGATATGAGCTACCACCCACAATACTGTGCCCATGTAAACTGCCCCTAATTTACCCATTTACCCAAGTCTGTTGGAGAGGATCAGCTTGAGCAAAGTGAGGTTTATAATCACTGATCTTCAAATGGTATTCTCTGTCAAATAATTAGTAGGGCTCCGCCTTATACTATGACAACATTTATTAAGTTTGTTTTGGTGTTCAGCGGGGGTTTTTCTTATTTTTTTCGGCTGTTCGAGCAAAACAAAAATCTTGAGGGCTTGTTGAAGTTCGGTAGCCGAAGCCTACGCCCCTTCGTTGGTGATTGATCAACATTAGGGATTTTTGAAATGTGGGTTGTCATTCAATGACAGACTACTAGTTTTTATTACATTTTTTTTCACTAGAGAAATACTGCACCAAACATCTTTAAGTAAAAATAGCCTTTGAATTATCAAAACATCACCCATAGTATTTTTACATTATTAAAATGCATACTGCACCAAACATCTTCAAGTAAAAATAGCCTTTGAATTATCAAAACGTCACCCATATTATTTTTACGTTATTAAAATGCTCTGAATTTATCGTACCTTTTCTCTCTAACTATCAGAAAGCCTGAAAGAGCAGGCTGAGCTTATGTTAATGAGCTCGCCTTGACTGAAAGCTCTTTGAAATGCCCTTGTGGTCGTTGCCAGGTAACAATGTAAACAATGGGCCACATGTCATTGACGACAAGGTAAACAATGGACCACATGTCATTCTTACCCTAAATAGTATGCCTCAACCCATTTTTTTTTCTACAAAATGCTCTCATGTTCAGCAGGGTGGATCATAGACTGTTGGATATCAGACAAACCGCAGCAATACACAATTGCATTATTGTTGTTTTGTAACTAATTACAGAATACAGTTAGTTCACTGATACACTTCACAATAATTAGTAAAGTCTCAGTCACCTTAGACGCTTTGATATGAATGTACACAAAAACAGCATACAATAAGTGTACTGGACAATTTATTGGTGCTGCTGCATTAGCATTTTACAAATGGCCATATGTTCAGAATTGTGTGTATTGATCAGACCTTTATTTGATCATTTACAATTGGCCAGCATAGCCAAAATATTGATCAACATGAACACACATCATTACTTTTTTTTCTTACAGCCATAAGCCTAATATAGGCACCTGGCTGCCATGCAGTGTGCAAGACCTGTTGATTCTTACCATTTTTTAAAACTCATCTCCCATCTGAATGCTTGAAAAAAATGACAAAGTAACAAAATGTGATTATCATATTACGTAAAAGTGAATTACTTAGTCTTTAGGAAATGCAACCAATTACAGAGATTGATCAAGCGAGGAAGGGGAACCATGTACCTTGCTTCAATCAAGTATGCTTCAGTCAGCCACTTGGCTTCAGTCACCCCCAAGGTTGAAACGGGATACAAATCCAGCTATGGCGTCCTTGTCAGGGTTCTCACACTGGGCAGACGAGTCCTGAGATGGACAGCCCGCACAGCTTCCCCACATACGGCGATGGATCAAGGGTGACCTCATTGAAGAGGAGATCCAGGAGCCTGTCCACGTAGCCTGTAATGTTTTTGAAAAGAGAAATGTTTGTTAAATGGGTAGTATATTTAATTTCCTTTTATTTAATGTTCTGAGTTACTGTTGTAGTGGTCTACTCATTCGATAATGTATTTTTGAAGTACTAAATTTGAAATATGCAATATTTGGTTGTGCACTTTTTTTAAAAACTTCTCAATGTTTGTATTTGGAAATGTTGGTATGCTCAATTGATGCAGATTTGAAATGAATAACTATGTTGGGTCTTTCTGCACAGGCTTCACAGCATATCCCCCCCCTTTGCCTTTGGGAAAGCTGATTTTGTACCACGGCATTCCTGTTGCGGTGGTTGCCTGAGAAGCTGTGCAGACAGATGTTGATTTCTCTAAAATGCCTATCATTACTGCTTGATGATAGTGGAAAGACAAAAGGTGATGGAAAGTGAAATGACTGTTGGCTTGCTAGCTAAGTCACACCACAGATGAAAGGTTACCGGGGCGGCAGGGTAGCCTAGTGGTTAGCGCGTTGGACTAGTAACCGAAAGGTTGCAAGTCAGTTAACCCCCAAGCTGACAAGGTACAAATCTGTCGTTCTGCCCCTGAACAGGCCGTCATTGAAAATAAGAATTTGTTCTTAACTGACTTGCCTAGTTAAATAAAGGTAAAAATAAATGTTAAAAAATACCAGTATCTTTGGTCTTACACTAGTAGCTATCTTACGATCTGTAAACAAAACCAAAGCAAGGTATATATGTGATGACTGTTTTTAGGCGGTACATATTTCAATTAGTAAAGATAAGATGCTACCAAAGCCGGAAGTAAATCCTTGATAATGCCTGCCTCCTATATCTAAGTTTTGGACACTGGGGGAGGGGACCGGTAACTTTATGTTCAAACATGATCTTTTATTTTTAAGAGCTGCAGTCACTTTTCATTCTTGGGCACCTTACTTTGAACTGGATTCATCCAAATATTGTCAACCTTGAAGAAAATAACATGATTTTGATTGTTTGGGACCAAAACACTCATGGGCAACCAGACGATTGATTGATTGGAGACCGCTTGAGTCAATTAAATGACATTTTCTAGGATTTTCTACCTGCAGCAAACCTAGTGGATAATGCTGGATATACCGGTCACACAAAACAAAAACACTAAAAACAACTGGCCTTACCTATACAATATCTGAATGTGATGTGTTGTTGAGAAATTGTGCCATTATCCCACCTCTCCCCTCAGTTCCAAAGCTCTTGGTGGACCTTCATGTGAAGTTGCTGAGGAAGATTGGCAAGTCGGTGTCCGCAGACAGATGGGAAAAGTACATTGTGAAGGTAAATAGAGCTCAACAAGGCTGGTCATTTTTCTTCACACTCCGATACAGTTAGGCTTAACTTTATAGATGATTAAGCTGTACCCCTGCACACTGACTCAGTACCAGTACCCCCTGTATATAGCCTCGTATTATTATTTTGTTACTTTTTATTATTTTTTACTTTAGTTTATTTGGTAAATATTTTCTTAACACTTCTTGAACTGCACTGTTGGTTAAGGGCTTGTAATCTCTGCACTTGTTGTATTCGGTGCATGTGACAAAGTTTGATTTGATTCAACTATCAATCTATTTAATTTGAATAAAAATACAGGCAGCAGCATAACTCTGGGCGTTCTGAAAGATGATTCTGTATATTTTAGAGGTTAACCAATGGCTGATGGAATGTGTTTCCTTACAGGTGTGCCATGAGTTCAACAGTACCTGGGCATGGGAACTTGAAAATAAAGGATACAAAGACATGTCTGTGGAGTGTAAGACTGGAATCCTCAAAGTAAGTGGCCAGTCTTTGTAATTAGTAGGCCTAACCTCTAGGGATGCACTGTTTATTTTCTATCAAAATCTCAATATTGACATGTCCGTTATATTGCAAGAGTTTGCCATATACTGTGCATTCGGAAAGTATTCAGACCCCTTGACCTTTTCCACATTTTGTTACATTACAGCCTTATTCAAAAAACTTTTTATTTTTTTAGCTACACAAAATACCCCATAATGTCAAAGCGAAAACAGGTTTCTAGAATGTTTTTTCAAATGTATTAAATTTTTATTAAAAACATACATTATTTTCATAATTATTCAGACCCTTTTCTACGAGACTCGAAATTGAGCTCAGGTGCATCCTTTTTACTTGATCATCCTTGACATGTTTCTACAACTTGATTGGATTCCACCTGTGGTAAATTCAATTGAGTGGACATGATTTGGAAAGGCACACACCTGTCTGCACAAGGTCCCACAGTTTACAGTGCATGTCAGAGACAAAAACAAGCTATGAGGTCGAAGGAATTGTCTGTAAAGCTCCGAGATTGTGTCGAGGCAAAGATCTGGGAAGGGTACCAAAAATGTCTGCAGCATTGAAGGTTCCCAAGAACACAGTAGCCTCCATCATTCTTAAATGGAAGAATTTGGGGAACACCAATACTCTTCCTAGAGCTGGCCAAACTGGGTAATCGGGAGAGAAGGGCCTTGATCAGGGAGGTGACCGAGAACCCGATGGTCACTCTGACAGAGCTCCAGAGTTCCTCTGTGGAGATGGAAGAACCTTCCTTCCAGAAGGACAACCATCTCTGCAGCATTCCACCAATCAGGACTTTATGGTGGAGTGGCCAGACGGAAGCATAAAAAAAGGGCATCTGAAGGACTCTCAGACCATGAGAAACTAGATTCTCTGGTCTGATGAAACCAAGATTGAGCTCTTTGGCCTGATTACCAAGTGTCTGGAGGAAACCTGGCACCATCCCTACGGTTGAAGCGTGGTGGCAGCATCATGCTGTGGGGATGTTTTTCAGTGGCAGGGACTGGGAGACTAGTCAGGATTGTAGAAAGATGAATGGAGCAAAGTACAGAGATCCTTGATGAAAACCTGCTCTGCTCAGGACCTCGGACTGGGGTGAAGGTTCACCTTCCAACAAGACAACGACCCTAAGCACACAGCCAAGACATAGCAGGAGTGGCTTCTTGACAAGTCTGAATGTCTTTGAGTGACCCAGCCAGAGCCCGGACTTCAACCCGATTAAACATCTCTGGAGAGACCTGAAAATAGCTGTGCTGCAACACTCCCCATCCAACCTGACAGCGCTTGAGAGGATCTGCAGAGAAGAATGTGAGAAACTCCCCAAATACAGGTATGTCAAGCTTGTAGTGTCATGCCCAAAACGACTCAAGGCTGTATTCGCTACCAAAAGTTTTTCAGACCTTTTACTCAGTACTTTGTTGAATACTTATGTAAATGTGGTATTTCTGTTTTTGTATTTATTTTTGCTAAATAAAAATAAATATTTTTTCTTTGTCATCGTGGGGTATTGTGTGTAGATTGAGGTGAAAAAAAACAATTAACGTAACAGGCTGTAACGTAACAAAATGTAGAAAAGGTCAAAGGCTTGAATACATTCCGAATGCACTGTAGCTATAATTAGGCTAGTTCTGCATGCAAACATTTCAACATATATTTCCAAACAAGATGCAGGTGGTAAAAAGGACCCCGCTTTTCACCTAAATAAATCAACATATTTTATGTGTGATACAAAAGTTAATTCTCTGAAAATAGTGGTTACCAGTGGTGGTGGCGGCACAGATCTTATTCAGTTCACTCAAGTGTGTTGTGTTGCTAGTCATATCGCAATATTCCATTTAAAAAAATTGTCCATATCTTGCAGCCCTACTAACATCGGATTTTTGTTTTTGCCAAAGGAAACCTTTCTCATACTTTTTATTTCTCTGTCCAGCACTTATGTGAGTGCCAGTTTGATGACAATGTCAAGTTCAAGACTGCAATTAATGAGGAGGATCCTGATAAGATGCGGCTCCATCCCATTGGCAAGGACAAGGATGGCCTAATGTACTGGTTCCAACTTGACCAGGATAACAATGTGAGGGTCTATGTGGAGGAGCAGGACGACCTGGACGGGTCCTCCTGGAAGTGCATTGTCAGGTACTATGGAACTTTTTTTTTGTGGGGGGGGCTTTAGGGGATGAAAGAGGCATACTGTTGTACTGCAGAGCCTAAATGTCAAGTCTTGTATTTCATGTGGATTATAGATTACTTGGTTCATATGTCATTTTACCACAAGACTTCTGAGAATGTCTGTCTGCCAAACTGGAAAGATTGAATTTAATTATCCATCTCTATGTAGAGACAGAAACAGCTTGGCTGAGATCCTGGCACAGCTGAAGACTCAAATCGACCCAGCACTGTTGACAAAGAAAGAAGGAGAGGAGGAAGATGAGAACAAGAAGACTGGCGGAGAAGGTAAAGTTATATGGACAATGCTTGTTATGTCAATGTCATATGACATCTGTTTTTTGCTGTTTACTCAGACATATTTATGATATTGCATGAGTTCAGTCATTTGCCTTGGATCTATTTTATCCTATTTTATCCATGTATTTCACTGACAGATGCAGTTATAAATGTTGTACTTGTATTTTCTATTTATAATACCTTTGTCCATTAGGGGAAATTAAAAAGACAGAGGATACCTCCGGGGATGAAGAGGACAAACTCTCCAAGGATACAGCTTCTTTAGTGTCCCCAAAAACAGATAATACAGAAAGAAAATCCCCAAAAGAGGAATCGAAGCTGGACGAATCAGATGTCAAATCCCCATCGAATGGCCTCAAAGACAACCAAGTCGAGTCAGAGTCAACAAGACAATCCGAGAAGCCAATGGTGGATGACAAGGCCACCATTAACACCCAGGCCATCAAAGAAGAGCTGATGGAGGTGTCAGAATCCAAGGAGAGCACAGCCACAAGTGCTACAGAGCCTCTTGCGGAGAAACATTGTGTGACGCCACAGACAGAACAGACTGAGGAAGCCAAGAGGAAGACTGCAGAGGAACTCCAAAGGGTGATGAAGAATGACCAGCAGGCCAAAATCCCCTTGAAAAAGAGAGAGATGAAACTTAGTGAAGATTTTGATAATAGTAGTGGCGGTGGCAGTAGAATCATTGTGCGTAACCCATCTGTTGCTCCTGTCAAAGAAGCTCCTAAAGTTGAGGAGACAAGTAAAGAGGTCTCTGTTGCCCTGGTGGGGACGATGGAGACTAAAAGTGATCAAGTGAATGGTGATGCTCAGCCTGTCACAGAAAAAAGTGTCAATAAGGGAATGAGAGAATCTCCTAAAGAGATGGGAATACAGAGAGAATCTGCTGATAGCAAAGAACAGCAAACAAAAGCTGTTGCTAGGGAAGAATGTGAAGCAGCAGAAGCTAGTGAAAAAGAGAAAACAAATCTGTCCCTGGACATGGACAAAAAGGAAGGGGAGATGGCAAGCAATGCTGAGGAGCCCATGGAGGTGGCCATGGCCGATGAAACTAACCTACAGAAAACTGTTCCAGCCCCAAAGGCAGAGAAGGAAAGCACTGAAGCACTGAATAAATCATCCCTAAAAGAGGCTAAATCTTCATCCCCTCTGACAAAGCCATTGACTTCATCTAAGGATGCAACATGCACACCGGAAAAGTCCTCTGATCTTAAAGAGGAACAAAAAGTCAAGGTATCCAAGTGGGATGTGAAAGTGCGTCGTACAGAACACAAGACATCCACATCAATAGAAACAGATAAAAACCCTTTATCTAGTAAGTCACAGAAACCAGATGAAACTAAAGGAACAGATTCATCCATTGCATTTCAAGAGGTAAATTTGTCTGCCTTTAAGGAAACAATTGTCCCTAAAGACAGTTGTCCCCTTTCTGTAGTGAAAGAGATGGAAAAAACATCCATCATAAAAGCCACAGAAAAGTTGTTGAACCCTAAAAACCCAGAAACATCAGTCATCACTAAACAAACCGAGAGACCTGATCCCATTACAGATAAACCAGAAAGCTCAAAACGCCCTGAGTCGCCAGCAGTCATAAAAAATACAGAGAATCCATCTAACAAAGAGAGCGCAGAGAAATGTGATGGTTCTAATGATATCAAAACATCTTCTGTCATTAAAAAGACAGAGATTTCAGAAAAGAGTAAAGATGCCAAGAACCTGGCCAGCTCTAAAGAGACCAATACGTCCTCATTACTTAAAAAGGCAGACAAACCAGTTCCCAATAAAGAAGCAGAGAAACTGGAGAGCACTAAAGAGACTAATAAATCGTTGGTCATTAAAATGACAGTGAAACCAGAGGCATCTAAACATACAGAGAAATGTGATACCACTAAAGACATTATGTCAGCTCTCACCAAGGAGAAACCTGCTGTCAGTGCTGTAAGCACAAATACAAATGTTGCCCCTGAGGTGAAGAAAAAAAACGTCCTGGAGAAAAACTCTAAGAAAACAGCCATCTGTAAAGATGAGACGAGAGCTGTTGCAGCAGTGACTGAGACACAATCTGGCCCTAAAGACATGGAGATGGCAGACATCTTTGAGAAATCAAACCAATCCCAACTGGAAGGACCCAAAAAGGTAGAGAAATTGGGTATCCCTAAAGACACGTTGAAATCGATAATGCCTAAATACGCAGAGAAATCTGCTAAACTGGCTACGCCTAAAGACGCGGAGAAATTGGCTACTCCTAAAGACGCAGAGAAATTGGCTACGCCTAAAGACGCGGAGAAAATGGCTACGCCTAAAGACGCGGAGAAAATGGCTACGCCTAAAGACGCGGAGAAAATGTCTACGCCTAAAGACGCGGAGAAAATGGCTACGCCTAAAGACGCGGAGAAAATGGCTACGCCTAAAGACGCGGAGAAAATGGCTACGCCTAAAGACGCTGAGAAAATGGCTACGCCTAAAGACGCAGAGAAATTGGCTACGCCTAAAGACGCGGAGAAATTGGCTACGCCTAAAGACGCGGAGAAATTGGCTACGCCTAAAGACGCGGAGAAATTGGCTACGCCTAAAGACGCGGAAAAATTGGCTACGCCTAAAGACACGGAGAAATTGGTTACGCCTAAAGACGCGGAGAAATTGCCTAAATCGGCTATGTCTGAAAATGCTGGGAAATCTGCTACCCCTACAGACGCTGAGAATTCAGCTAAATCAGCTATACCTATCCCTGAAGACACAGAGATATTGGCTACTCCTGAAGAAGCGGAGAAATCGGTTAACACTAAAGACACTGAGAAATCGGCTACCCTTAAAAACACAGAGACTGCTTCTAAAAAGATTGAAGATTTCACAATCTGTGAAGGACAGAAACCAGATGCCTCTAAAGAAACTGAGAAACTGGCAGACATAATGCCAGCTGCAGCAAAAGGAGAGAAACATGTTGCCTTTGAGGATTCTAAGCAATTACCTTCTGTCAAAGAGTCTGTCCCAGTGGGGAGGAAACAGGAAGAGCCTATGGAAATAAGTTCGGAAAAGTCAACAGATGACAATGTAATTATTAGGGGACATGCCGATAAAGGCTGGACAAAGAAGTCAGTTAAAAGTGGAGAGAATTCTGAGAGCGAGCCTATCAAAGACTCAAACCGCATGGACTGTAATGCACCATCAGAAAAACAGGCTACCAGCAAGAAGGCATTATCTCTCACTGATGCTGAAGGTGAGACAGACAAAAGCCAGGTCAAAGTAATCAAGGAAGATGCCACAACACAGGGATGCCCTAAAGAGGATGAGAAGGAAGATGATCAGGCTAAGAAAAACGACCAAAAGGAGGATGATGGTGCTGAGAAAGATAACTCAACTGCAGCAGAGAAACTGGGTGAGGCAAAAGCAAGTAAAGGGTCTGAGAATAAAGAGGAGGAAAAAAAGGATGCAGGAACAACATCAGAGATTCAAGAGGAGGGGATTCGCCTGAAAATACGGGGAATTACTCATCGAAGGAGAGCTGAGCTCCAGAGAACGGAGAGGGACTCGGGGTCCGATACTGGTGAGACTGGGAGATCCCTGAGGAGGTCACCCAGGATTTGCAGGCCAACCGCTAAGGGGGTGGAGTTCCAGGACAGGAGGCTGGAGAAAAAAGAGACCACGCCCCCTGAGGAGGAAGAGGACGAGGAGGAGGAAACTGTTCAGAGGAAACCGAGAGAAAAGGTTGATCAAGATGGACAGTCCAAATCTAAGGTAAGTTCTTTCAGTAACTGCAGATATTTCTACATTTAATATTACAGGTGGATTGTGAATGCATGTTTTTGGATCAACAGTATCTTTTAAATCAGGGATCCACAGTGTCAGCCTTCAGTAACTTATGTGTATGCTGTGCTACATTAGCCTCATGAAATCCAAAAATGAGGTGAGGTCTTCTTTTGTTTTCAGGGGCGACGGAGGAGAAAGACCCGGTGGTCCAACACTCGAACACGACGGCGCAAAAAGAATGGTTCTGGTGATGACAATGAAAGCGAATCAAGCGAAGAGGAGAGTGAGGAGGATGACAGTGATGAGAGCTTTAAGGTGGAGAAGGGCAAGAGGAGGTGGAGGAACCGGAACAGAGAAAGGCACAGCGACGACTCTGACACCTCCTCGGATGATGACCTCCCTCCTAACGAAGACCCCTGCAAACACTGCGGCCTCCCCAACCATCCCGAGCTGGTGGGTCCTCATTGAAAAGCATTTAATTGAAATGGAATTGACCCCAACCCTGGTGGGCTGTAATCATGGTTATACTAGGCTGTATCACGGTCTCATAGGGCGGCGCACAATTGGCCCAAGCGCCGCCCGAGTTTGGCCGGTGTAGGCCATCATTGTAAATAAGAATTTGTTCTGAACTGATTTGCCTAGTTCAATAAAGGTTGAATACATTTTTTTTTGTAAAAATATACTATATTCATAATATTTATCTCCACTGACAGATAAGACTACCTACCATATAATGTGTTTCCTCCACAGATCTTGCTATGTGACTCGTGTGACAGTGGCTACCACACGGCCTGCCTCAGACCCCCTCTCATGATCATCCCAGATGGGGAGTGGTTCTGTTCACCCTGCCAACATGTAAGTAACATCCAGATGCTAAACAATCGGTACTCACACTACAGTTTGGATGCTAGCCACATCACTATGTTTTGAACTAATGGCTTAATTATGCACTCCCCATCATATTTATTTGGACAGTGAAGCTAATACTTTTAATTTGCCTCTACTCCAACCTTTTCCATTTGAGATCAAATTTTTATGAGGCGACAATACAGAATGTCACCTTTTATTTGAGGGTATTTTCATACATGCAGTCCGGTCCATAATTACTGGCACCCTTGATAAATATGAGCAAGAAAATACTGTATAAAATAAATAATACAAATACGGCGCTACAGTATATTGTATGCTCCCAAAAATTGGCAGAGATTATAAATTAATTTTTTACCAAGTAATAAATAAAAAAAATCTCAAAGATGGCACCCCTGTTTTCAATACTCTAGCACTCCCCTTGCGAAGATAACGACACAGCCTTTTTCTGAGATTGTCATGTCATTTTAATTGTAATGGTGAGAGGTTAGCATGTTTTGGGGCCCTGATCTTTGTGCATCTTAACTTTCTCACTCATCATTATTCACGATTCATTCGTGATTATCCGTAATCATGGTAGCATCCACATTAATGTAGATGTGTTCAGAAACATATTCTATTCTTATTTACAATAAAAGTGACTTGTGAATGACAAAACAAACCAAAACAAGCTGAAATTGCATCCAACAAGTATGTAGTCACTTGATGTCAACATTGCGTGTTAGGAATATGGGACTATACTCAACTATATATACTATATACTATATATACTATACTATATATATATATATATATATATATAAATATACTCAACTTTTGAATAAATGTTATACACTATCAGTGAATTTGTCCAAATACTTAGGACATCTTCAAATTGGGGGATTAGATCAATAAAGTGCTTTAATTTCTAAATGGTAAAACAGATAATGCCTAAAGAAAGTATTCACACCCCTTGACTTTTTCAAAATGTTCTTCTGTTATGCTTTAGTCAAATAATAAGTTACATGGACTCACTCTGTGTGCAATAATAACGTTTAAAATGATTTGTTTATGACTAGCTCATCTCTGTACCCCACACATACAATTATCTGTAAGGTCCCTCAGTTAAGCAGTGACTTTCAAACACAGATTCAGCAACAAACACCAGGGACGGTTTACAATGCCTTGCAAAGAAAGGCACCTATTGGTAGATGGTCAAAATAAAATAGAAAGCACACATTGAATATCCCTTTGAGCATGGTGAAGTTATGAATTACACTTTGGATGGCGTATCAATACACCAGGTCACTACAAAGATACAGGTGTCCTTCCTAACTCAGTTGTCGGAGAGGAAGGAAACCGCTCAGGGATTACTCCACAATTTTATCAGGAGGCCAATGGTGACTTTTTAAAACAGTTGCAGAGTTCAATGGCTGTGATAGGATAACTGAGGATGGATCAACAACATTGCAGTTACTCCACAATACTTACATAATTGAGAGTGAAAAGAAAGACGCCTGAACAGAATAAAAAATATTCCAAAGAACGTGTCCTGTTTGCAACAAGACAGACACTAAAGTAATACTGCTAAAAATGTGACCAAGCAATTATCTTTTTGTCCTGGATACAAAATGTTATGTTTGGGGCAAATCCAATACAACACACTGCTGAGTACCATATTTTCAAGCATAGTGGTGGCTGCATCATGGGTATGGGAGGACAGGGGACTTTTTCAGGATAAACATTTAATGGAGATAAGCACAGGCAAAATCCTAGGGGAAACCCTGGTTCAGGCTGCTTTCCACCAGACACTGGAAGACAAATTCACCTTTCAGCAGGACAATAATCTAAAACACAAGGCCAAATCTACACTAGAGTTGTTTACCAAGAATAATATTTTTGACTTAAATCTACTTGAAAATATATACCAGACCTGAAAATGGTTGTCTAGCAATGATCAACAACCTTGAAGAATTTTGAAAAGAATTATGGGCAAATGTTGCACAATACAGGAGTGAAAACGTCTTTGACTTGACTGCTGTAATCGCTGTCAAAAGGTGCTTCTACAAACAGTTGACTCAGGGATGTGAATACTTATGTAAAATAGATTTCTTCTGATTTGATTTTCAATAAATGTGCAACAAAAAAAAATCTCAACATGTTTTCACTCTGTCATTATTGGGGTATTGTGTGTGTAGATGGGTGAGGGGAAAAATAATAATTTAATCCCTTTTGAATTCAGGCTACAACACAACAAAATGTGGAATAAGTCGAGGGGTATGAATACTTTCTGAAGGCACTGTATGTATGAAAAGGTGGCATTCTGTACTGTCGCTTCTAAAACCCAAAATGCTGGAGTATAGAGCCAAATTAAAAGGTTTAGATTCACTGTCCAAATAAACATGTAGGGGAGTGTATGTGTGGTGTTCTGTCATTCTTACCCATCTCCTGGTGACCCCCTGCAGAAGCTACTCTGTGACAAGCTTGAGGAGCAGCTTGCTAATCTCGATGCTGCCCTGAAAAAGAGGGATCGCGCTGAGCGAAGGTGAGAACCTCTGAACCATGACCCTTGGTGTAAAACAGCAAATGACAACAGGAAGATAAATACATTTAGTTGGGTGGTTCTTATTAAATAACATGAGGCTCAGTCCACAACGCATGCAATTCTACACTGAATTGCATTGGTTCGACAATAGAATAGGTACAATCACCCTGATCTGTGTATCGATCTCAAACATTTAATGGAGCTTACATTGCTTGACATTTCTTGTTGTACAATGGCAGTGGGCCTCTGATAATGGGAAAACTGTTTTTTATTTGTTTATTCTATCATAAGTTGTTTTAAATAAGATTGTATTTTTTCCCTCCAGAAAAGAACGTTTGGTGTATGTTGGAATAAGTGTCGAAAACATCATCACTCCCTCTGTAAGTAGAATTTGGTTGTTATGGTTATATACCATCATGAAAGTCCATTGCAAAACATCCAGAATTCAGTGTGTGTGTTGGACGTCCTTGTAAAATGGTCTGTCACACTGTTCACTGCCCAGCCTAGACTGATTGCTTCCTATAGTGTACTGACACGTTGCCTACTCTCATTTCAGTTGGAGGTAGAGGAAGAAAAGGAGGAAGAAAGGGAGGAAGAAGTGAAGAAGGAGAAGAAAGAGAAGAAAGAGAAAAGCAAGAGCTGGGGTCGAAGGTCGACAAGGGCAAAGAAAAGCATAAGTTACAGGTATGAAGTCTGTACTAAACTCAGGGTTATTAGAAAAGCCTGTGGTGTGTGTGTGGTTGGTCTTTATTGTTTCAGTATGGTGGCTGTTAAATCCCTGAATAATTTCGACATCTTGTTTGCAGGTTTGATGAATTTGATGAGGCTATCGAGGAGGCAATTGAAGAAGACATCAGAGAGGCTGATGGTGGAGGTACAGTTGGACATTATGGAATCTGGCAACAAAGTCACAGAATTATGAATTTAATTCAATGTCTCTTAGTTTTGTTCTGAAATGACTTCTGGCTGCAGCATTTCACGTGTGCGCCCCCTGGTAATTGTGCATTGTTCAAGCTTTAAGAAGGGTTATGAAGAGTCAAGTCTGAGGCTGCGTTTCATTTTAGATCTGTCAAGGAGCGTAAACGAGGGCAAAGGAGGGAACATCTACCCTGAATGAAACACAGCCTGAGAGCCTTTTTAACTCATGTCGCCTGCAAACAATCTTTCATTCTTTAGTCTAAGACATTGGGGGAGGGGGGGGGGTGCTAAGCTGACATTTGGAATTGTTTTAAGATTGTCATACTATGTATAATTTAGCTATTTTGAATTTTAGGACCCCTTTAGGTATAGAAAAGTACACTACCGTTCAAAAGTGTGGGGTCACTTGTTTTTGAAAGAAAAGCAATTGTTTTGTCATTTAAAATAACAAAATTGATCTGAGATACGGTGTAGACATTGTTAATGTTGTAAATAACTATTGTAGCTGGAAACGGCTGATTTGTAATGGAATATCTACATAGGCGTACAGAGGCCCATTATCAGCAACCATTACTCTGGATGGAATAGCTATTTATTTTAGCACATTTAACCCCTTTTATGTGTGGGGGTAGGCACAAAACTACCTTCACGCTTCCATTCTTTAAACATTTTTAAAAATAAACTGTACCGGTTACGTTGACGTGCTGCGTGACACGTGTGGGAGTCGTAGAGCAAAAGAAAGAACACCATCGTGTTCATGAGTCTCTCCTTTCCATAGAATAGTTTTGGGATGTCTCATGGTCTGACAAACACCTCTCTAGCTCTGCTACCTTTCACCCAGATGCGGAAGTACGATCTCTAGCTTAAACTGACAGATTTTGATGGGAATTATTTTGTTATGTAACTTTGATTGATGCACCGGTTTGTCAATTGACTCTAGGGGGTTAATGTGTGCCTGTTGGATTGTCTAAATGTTGACGTATACTGCCCTCTACAGGAGCTGGTCGGGGCAAGGACATGGCCAACATCACAGGCCATAGCAGGGGGAAGGACATGTCCACCATCCTGGCAGCAGGCGAGGTTGGTGAGGGCAAGGAGAATGGACGCCCGCCACGGCCCAACGCCGGCCAGCGCAGGAAGAAGCGCCGGCGTCTCAACGACCTGGACAGCGACAGCACTGTGGAGGAGGAGGAGAGCGAGGACGAGTTCCGTCTCAGTGACAGGTAGGGTCATCAGGTGGGTGGGAGGTAGGGGTGCATAAGTCAGGACAAGGACGACAGGGTTGTGTTCATAAGGCACCAAATGGAAGACGACAGACTGAAACACGGAGTGACTACGTTCACTTTTTAAAAATGTTTTCTGTTGGGTGCCATAATGAACACAACCCAAGGTACCACTTTATTGACAGCTATTACAGCCAGAAAGGTGTGACACAAAGGGGTGTTGAAATAATTTATCATTTTCTTCTCTCCCCCTGCACACTTTTATGCGTAGTACGGAGGAAGAGGAGTTTGTGGCGTCAGACAAGAGCGACGCAGAGAGCGAAGCGGCAGTCAACTCTAACGACGACAGTGACTTCGGCAGCACGCGACGCAGAACTGCCAGGACAAGGAGGCCGGCCAAATGTCAAAGGAGCACTCGGCCGCGAAGGCGCCGCAGAGCGAGAGGGTACTCAGACGATGAAGAGGAGGAGACGAGTGATGAAGATGAGGACGAAATTAGTACGTTGGTGTCGTCAATTCCTCTTTGTTGTTTGAAGGGACATCACTCTCCAGAATTACACTTTGTTAGATGTTTTCAGATCTCAAAAGTGGTCTTTTCCTGAGACAAGTTCCAGGCCATCTGTTTTGTGGATTCTGCTTTATGCCACAACCCAAAATAATTTGAAAAGGTCCTTTGTGGCTAATTTGTGCTTTAGGCCTTTGTTACAGTGGTTAGACAGCTGCTTGGGTGGGACATGGATCCATCTTGATATTATAAAAATCTTAAGGTCTGAAAACATATGACATTAAGTATTGATTTTGTAATTGTCCTTTTAAAGACCAATAAGTATGTGTTGGCGGCCCTGTGACGTGGCTCTCTGTGTTGACTGGCTCTCTCTCTCTTTGCTGACCTTTTTAACTAGTGTCAGAGGGTTCCAGCGAGTTCAGCGACAGCGACCTGGACTGTAGCCAACGCCGATCCCGCCGTAGTCATACAAAGAGGCAGGTCAACTACTGCGAGTCGTCCGGCGACTCCGATGGCTCAAAGGCCGGCACCAACCGGGACAAAGTCAAACCGCGGAGGCGCCTCGCCAGCTCCGACAGCGAAGGTCAGCCAGACTTTTTTTTCTAGACACGCACTCTTTGCCTCACTGCCACTGCTATTAGCGTATGTTTTCTGTAGTGTGTCTGTAAGTCATATGAATTAGATTCTTAAGCAAGTCCTCACTGGCCATTACTTTAACTGATATTAACAATATGGTTTTACCTAACGTCCACCGTTTCATGCCTTGCTCTTTCAGCAAGCTCCTCCAGAGGCTCGGACGACGGCAAGAGGGAGAGGACTAGGTTGAAGAGGAGGGCTGACTCGTCTGAGGAAGAGTCCCAGCAGCGCCGCAGACGCCTCTCGCTAAAACGGAGGCGAGCCTCCGAGGAGGACGATGACGATTCCGATGAATCATCGGAGGGAGAGCGTCCGGTCCGCAAGCGTGTGAACCGCATCGACTCGGACGACTCTGACAAGGAGGAGGAGAAGGAAGAAACAAAGGAAGAGGAGGAAGGGGGGGTGCTGGGGAAGGGAGCCAGCCCATTGGACTACAACCTGGTGGAACTGCACCCCCCTACCAACGGACAGAGTCCCATCAAGGCCTTGGAGGGCCTGGCTCACATTGGGCCCCAAAAACCTGGAGCCACAGCCGTCACCATAGCCCCCAACGGACTGGAGTTGGCGCCACAGGACGATGATGAAGATGACCTGCTGGGGGTCACAGACCTAGTGGACTTTGTCTGCAATAGTGATGTGTTGTAAAACAAAGTTGTACGTTTGTTCATTTCTGTAGTATTGTATTTTTTTTATATTATGTTTTTTTCTCCACTGAAGTCGTCCACCGTTTATTCCTGTCCTCTCCTCTTGTGTTTTTTTGTTCGTAGTTTTTTTTCAATTCATCCTCCTTGTCCCCTCCTCAGTGTGGCCCCATCCATCCATATGAACTGGATGCCTTACGGGGAGAAGTTAATTCTCTTCACTCTTCGCACCTCTCGCAGTTGGATTGTACAGTCATTGAGAGCACTAACTCTAAAGGTTGTTTTGTGGTACGTGAATTAGCTTTGTCTTATCCTCTGTACTCTGTCACCGATGGACATGCGGGTCAGATACTTGACTACAAATGAACCTACCTGTTTCTCCAGCCAACTTCCAGGGTTTCCTACTCAGGGGTATGTCCACTACCCCACATGACCCCACCATACAAAGAATCCATCTCTCAACTTCATGGTTTTGTTCATTAGGCCCCAAACGGAAGAAAGCAGACAGAAACTGGGAGGGACTAACTAGACTTGTCCAATAAACACTCATTTTTGTTTTCTGTTGTGTGACTTAATGAACACTACCCATGAAAACCTGTTCTCTTGAGAAGCTCCTCAGTGTTCCTGCCTGGGAAAGAGGATGTCTTATTGTAGGATATAATTAATTGTTTGTAGGAAGTAGATGTGTTTTAGCTCAGGTGGGCCTAAGCTTCAGCAAACAAAGGAATTGAGGGGTGCTCAACAGCGACAAAAGTCACGAGAATGGCTGACCGAATTCTTTTTTTTTATTGGTAAGCCATTCTCGTAGATTTGTATTGTTTAGTCTGTATACCTCTTGTAAGATTTCTAAATTTGTATATGAGAATAGAAAATGGCAGAGGTAAGGGGTCAAACTGCTTCCATTTACAACTTAAATTTACGTTAGTTTTGTGGATCAGCTGCTGGAAACCAATCATTGTTTTTATCCCCCACTCTTTTCCCCAAACATTTAATATCAATGTCTTTCACTTTTTTTGATATTTGATTTCTACATTTTAATCCTCAAACAATTGATTTGTTTTGGTGTGTTAAATTCTATTAGTCAGTTTTTTGACTTAACCCTTAAACAGGTTTCCCACCCACCTTAAGACCATATACAACAAGCATTGGATGAAAAGCATGAGCGCAACAGAGTTTCCCTTGAGAAAACCGGACACAGAACCATCATGCTAGAAACAGCTTTTTTTAATAGACAGATTGGGTGACCAGAACCCACAACCATTCCCATACTTTCTTGTAATTACAATCTCCAAAAGAGTATTTGTCACAGATTTGTTCAATTGTTTTTACCCAAAGTATTGTAACGTTCTACTGTCACGTAGCGTTGAAGTTGGAAGTTTACATACACTAACAGGCTGATTACACCGCTCGTGTCTCGTGCGCTGCAAAATATATTTAGAAATGTGTTTTTCAATTATTGCACCCACACTGCTCGCTCGTGCCAACAGATCGCACTGCAAGTCCTGCCTCTCCCATCTCATTGGTTTATATAAGCAGGTACCCATGTGGGATCTCCTAATTGGTTATACCGACGTAGGTAACTAACTGACAAACGAGGTCAGTGTCGTTAATGCATCTGATTTATGAAAGTTGCCAATCACAATATAACATCAAGAGAAGGAAAGGCCTGGAAGGAGGAGAGATGGCTAGAAATGATTCGGTTGACTGTTTTACGTGTGGATTAATTGGAAGAGTAGAGGACCTTGTGCATTTCAGGTAAAATAACTATGTTTATATCCCAGGACAAATTAGCTAGCAACAGCAAGCTAGCTAAATAGGACAAGTTAGCTAGCAAATGCAAGCTAGCTAGCTAAATTGACATAAATGTTTAATGCTTTTCGACCTGTCTCCAAATTAATGTAATTGTTTCAGAGTTTGTTTTGATATTTTAACCTGCGTGTCGTGATAGCATTTGGTGTGGGTGTACAAAATACATTTACGGCACGATGGCGCACACGCACAGTCGGTTTGGGTTCCGTGAGTCATTAAAACTCATTTTTCAACCACTCCACAAATTTTTTGTTAAAAAACTATAGTTTTGGCAAGTCTGTTAGGACATCTACTTTGTGCATGACGCAAGTCATTTTCCCCACAATTGTTTAGACAGATTATTTCACTTATTCACTGTATCACAATTCCAGTGGGTCAGAAGTTTACATACACTAAGTTGACTGTGCCTTTAAACAGCTTGGAAAATTCTAGAAAACGATGACATGGCTTTAGAAGTTTCTGATAGGCTAATTGACGACATTTGAGTCAATTGGAGGCGTACCTGTGGATGTATTTCAAGGCCTACCTTCAAACTCAGTGCCTCTTTGCTTGATATCATGAGAAAATCAAAAGAAATCAGCCAAGACCTCAGAAAAAAATGTGTAGACCTCCACAAGTCTGGTTCATCCTTGAGAGCAATTTCCAAACGCCTGAAGGTTCCACGTTCAACTGTACAAACAATAGTACACAAGTATGAACACCATGGGACCACGCAGCCGTCATACCGCTCAGGAAGGACACACGTTCTGTCTCCTTGGGATGAACGTACTTTGGCGCGAAAAGTGCAAATCAATCCCAGAACAACAGCAAGGACCCTGTGAAGATGCTGGAGGGAACCGGTACAAAAGTATGTATATCCACAGTAAAACGAGTCCTATATCGACATAACCTGAAAGGCCGCTCAGCAAGGAAGAAGCCACAGGTCCAAAACCGCCATAAAAAAGACAGACTACGGTTTGCTACTGCACATGGGGACAAAGATCATACTTTTTGGAGAAATGTCCTCTGGTCTGATGAAACAAAAATAGAACTGTTTGGCCATAATGACCATCGTTATGTTTGGAGGAAAAAGGGGGATGCTTGCAAGCCGAAGAACACCATCCCAACCGTGAAGCACAGGGGTGGCAGCATCATGTTGTGGGTGTTCTTTGCTGCAGGAGGGACTGGTGAACTTCACAAAATAGATGGCATCATGAGGGAGGAATATTATGTGGATATATTGAAGCAGCATCTCAAGACCTCAGTCAGGAAGTTAATGCTTGGTTGCAAATGTGTCTTCCAAATGGACAGTGACCCCAAGCATACTTTCAAAGTTGAGGCAAAATGTCTTAAGGACAACATTGTCAAGGTATTGGAGTGGCCATCACAAAGCCCTGACATCAAGCCTATAAAAAAAATTGTGGGCAGAACTGAAAAGGTGTGTGTGTGAGCAAGGAGGCCTACCAACCTGACTCAGTTACACCAGCTCCGTCAGGAGGAGTGGGCCAACATTCACCTAACTTATTGTGGGAAGCTTGTGGAAGGCTACCTGACACGTTTGACCCAAGTTAAACCATTTAAAGGCAATGCTACCAAATACTAATTGAGTGTATGTAAACTTCTGACCCACCGGGAATGTGATGAAAGAAATCAAAGCTGAAACAAATCTTTCTCTCTACTATTATTCTGACATTTCACATTCTTAAAATAAAGTGGTGATCCTAATTGACCTAAGACAAGGAATTTTTACTAGGATTAAATGTCAGGAATTGTGAAACTGAGTTTAAATGTATTTGGCTAAGGGTATGTAAAACTTCCAACTTCAACTGTATATCCTGTTTGTTTGTTTTTAATCAAATGTTTTCATGAAGTGGTATTGACTGTTTAATTAATTCATTATTGATACAAAACAATATCAAGGCAGCTCCTCAGTGCATCATGCCAAATTACAGGTGTCATTTAGTCAACATTCAAATCTGTTCACCACCACATTTACAAGACTTTCCTTTTTAAATAAAAGTTTGATTGTATATAATGTGACCAACTAGAGTAGACCAATCCTGGTCTTCTCACATCTAATGTGTGCGCATGCACCTGTTTCTAAAAACCCTAGTTTAGTTTTTGTATACTGTATACATATATAAATATTATTTTAAAGTGTGTGCTGCCAACACTATAAATGGATTAAATGCCCATGTTTTAGACAAATGTTTTAATATGCTAATATTTAAAGGGATTTGTTATGTGTGAAATCACTGAGTATTTACAGAAAACTCTGCCTATTTTCTTTGTCCATCAAATCATGAGATTTTAGTATAACCATGTCAGCATTTTAACCATTATCTTGCGTTGCATTTTTATAATGTTTTTCTTTCTATATCAAACCCTCCTTCACGTGTATTGTTTTCCTCCCTAGCAAACCATCAAGTGGCATAATGTTTCCTATGTACCTTCTAGTCAATACTGTGTGTAGGTTCAAAACCTGGAAACTAGATGTACTTACTGATTACTACCTGTCTTGTTCATCAGACTATTTTGAAGTAATTATTTTTGTCTTTCTTCCCTGGTCTTTTCGTAACCCTCTGCCACCACCAGTGTGCAGTGTTGATTGTAGAGAACACTACGCTTGCTCTAGTCTCCCCTCTACATCTTACTGAATCAACTAAATAAACCTCTCTCTGATCTCAGAAAGCCTACCCTTTTGTCTGTTCTGAAATATGAGCTCATTTTGGTTTTAAGGTTACATTTTGAGGTCAGTTTTTTAAATCACTGACTTTCTGGGCCCGTATAGGAGTGCTGTCCATATCTTATTCATTATTATCTACAAGGTAAAACTGATCCTATATTAGCACTACTTTTCTGAGGCTGTGAATACAGGCCCTCGCCTCAAATCAAGAGGATTATGAATTAAAGGCATGCTGGATTGATCTTTGTTTGGAAAATGGTATAGAAAAACCTCAGTAGGAACTAAATTGACGTGTCTGTGTGTAGTTTTTACTGTAACAGGCCTAGATATTTAGAGGCATTTTTTTTTTTATCATTGAAAAAACTATTTGGCAATTTTTTACAATTCTGTCTCTTTATAATTGTTTTCCTTGTAGAGGAGTTGTGATATTGGCACAACTGTTTCGTAATGAATTAATCGGAGACCTGGCATGTTTTGTTGGATATAATTTTGTTATGTGCAGACCTATGCGCCGACCGCCCTACGAATTTGTGAGGTTCAATAACCACAGACCTCTAAATTCCTTTGCTCAGCAGTGTTCATTGAGTCCTGCTACTGGACAGGAGAGCATAAACCAACCATTGGAGGCATGGACAATACCTGGGAGGACTGCTGGGTTGTGTTCAGTAGGCACAAAATGGAAGAAAATGTGGTGAATTGGGGAGATACGAACTGAACTTGTCCAATAAGAAACGCTTGTTTTTGTTTTCCGTTGTGCCCCAATAAAGAAGACCCTTGTCAGAATCCTAGGAACAGTTCAAGATAAATGCGCTCCAATTAAGAAATTAGGCCTGTTTTGTAAAATAGTTTTGGCATGTGTTCTTCACTGATGGTAAACTCATCTTATTATTTTTGGTTGATCACAATGTTTGATACAGTTTGAAGTAAAGGATGATTTCCAAGGCAAAATGCTATTTCTGTGCTGCCTGCAATGCACTCAACATGGTAATATTAACTACAGTTACCACAAGATTAGTTGTACTGCTTCTACTGGCAGTTAAATTGTGGGAATTTGACAAAAAAATACTAGGGTTGGTTTACCATTGTTTTGGGATGAAGAAATTTACGATTTCTGGTATGATGTTCCCAATATATGAAGTTTCTTAACTGTATGCATGAGTTTGACATAGTTAGTGGGCATTTTTTAAATCAATGGTAGAAAGACAGTAGTTGGGAGGGGCAGTGTCAGTCAGCCACTACAGGTTGTCCTCTGCCTGGGGGTTGGTGCCAATGATTCAAAAGTGTTTGTTCATTATTGTCTATTACGGGTAGATATGGAGGATTGAGGATGCCACTACAGGTCCGGGGTATAAATATAAGCCCCTCGAGTGGTTGCCTATGTTTTCTGTTCCTCTTCAAGACCTTTTTGTTAACTGTCCTGTATTTTCTTTCACGAATACGATCTTGTACATTTGTCATAATAAAAAGGTTTTTACCTGGTATGGTAGGCGTACTTGTTTTCTGTCGGCGAAAGGGAGAGGACATCATTGTGGTGTGAAATATTGTTCAAATAAATGTGAAATTATTAGCTTTATGACTAATGCAGGCGTATCCACATAAACCTCTGGAAAAAGTGGTGAGGGATGTCCATAAAGATGCATTCATGGAAGTTTAATTGCTTTTTTTTATTTTAATTTCAGAAATGTTGACTCGTGTTGGCTGTATGGTTTATTTACAAATTATATATTGATATCTTAAATCAGATTCAGTCTCTTTTTTCGAATGGGTGTGGAGATGTGTGCCCCTTTCTATCAAATGTCTGTCAGGTACTTTTTATGTCTATTTAGGGGATCCTTTTCGGCTCAAGAGCACCCCTAGTTGTAAATGTTCAGTATAGTTTTTTTTATAACCCACCAATTGCAGTGCTCAGAGGATAAATGGGATGCCTGTCCAGGTAACCTCAATTTGGCTACACTCTGTCAACTGCAGAAACTGGTTTGGAAGGTAAGGCGAGGTAGGACTAGAAGGCTGTGTTAAAGCCGTGTTCACGTTGGCATTTTGAAGTAACTCAAATCCTATTTATTTGCATATTTGAATCTGTTCTTTTTCCTGCAGCCTGAACAGCCAAAAAGCGCGTGGAATCTGATATTTCACGTCACATTTCAAACCACCTACAAATCTGATTCCTGGCCATGTGACTTGTCTGTATGGACAAATATGATACATTTACCACCAGTTTTAGACTGGTGCCTGTATTTGGCGTATCTTGTTGCTTGCTAGCTACTCTGTTGACAGTTAGACAAGAACATGTGGTAGTTAACTAGCCTGTTAATTGTTTACAAACAAATTAGTGAATGTGCTCAGTGTTGCCATGTTCGCTGTTTTCCTGAAAATTAGGCTACTTTGAAAGTTACACCGCGGCAGCCATGGCATTTGTCTTAAATATTTATTTCACTGTGACCTGCTGACTGTGAGGCAGGCTGTTGCTGAGTGAGTGGTGGGAAGGGCGGGAGGGCTGTGTATGGGGGGTGATACATGCCAGAATTAAGCCTAGGCAACCGTACCACCGCGTGGCTGTCGTCTACCATTGAACACCTGACTGACATGACACCAAAGCCTTACTAACGTCTGCGGGTAACTAACATGTCATACTAACGTTTGCGTGTTAATGAAAGTCATAGTTTATATTAATTAAATAGCAACCATAAATGTTAGAAACGTACCGTTTTTGTCCGTGCAAGACAACATTCCGAAGTAGCCACCTTGAGCTATAGTGTAGCCTTAGGCTTGTGTATTTCCTGTTATCGCTAATTGCATTGAAAATATGTCCAGTCTAATAGGTCATCTGTCTTTCCCTTATCTTATCTCGCTGTATACAGATCTAAATGTTGTTAGCCAATCACAGACTGTGTTTCCAGTTCCCAGTAGCCTACACCAGACAACCAATAAGAGTTGTGTCCATGGCTTTCAGTGTCTGCTATTCGGAATCCTTGATGTCCCTACCTCCAATTAAGTATAAATATAAAATGGTTAAGTTTACTGTTAAGGGTTATAGTGTAAGGTTCAGGGTAGTGACTTCCCAAGGAATCAGGATAGCAGTGACTGTTCATAGAGTGCGGGACGGGCACGGTATTTGAGAGCTTGGCGGCGACACAGACATTTTATTTGTTTGTTTTTTTACAAGCGGCAGATGTCGTGACCGCTCGAGCCTGTGGATTTCTGAACATAACGTGCCAACCAAATTGAGGTATTTTGGATTTTTAAAAATCATCTTTATGGAACAAAAGGAACATTTATTGTGTAACTGGGAGTCTCGTGAGTGCAAACGTCCGAAGATCATCAAAGGTAAGCGATTTAATTTATTGCTTTTCTGACTTTCGTGACCAATTTACTTGGCTGCTAGCTGTTTGTAATATTTTGTCTACTGAGCGAGATGTGCTTACATAAACGCTTGGTATGCTTTCGCCAAAAAGCTTTATTGAAATCTG